>NW_028327172.1:64504222-66002972 GCF_987537825.1 Furipterus horrens | reverse complement strand
CTTCTTCTATCCATCTGTGGTTATAAGTCTTCTCTCCAGCTAGTGTTCAGTTAGTTCTTCAGTATGATTTTTCTATAATTTAGTTGTAATTCCAGCTTAGTCTTGGGAGGAGGTTAGTGTAACTTCCACTTACTCTTCTATCATCTTGGGTCATTCACATTATTACTTTTAAAGATATGAATGATCCTAATTTTGTCTCTCAACTAAAGTGAATACCATTTAAGTAATTAGATATGTATTCAGTCAGATGATTCTCACCAGAAAAATAATAATTTTTTCTTCCATAGTAAGTTATTTTTAAAATATCTTACTAACCTACTGAATTTTTTTTTCCATCATGATGAATATCTAGCATACTATGTTTTCCTAGGACACTGCATTAACTCTGGCCTTCCCTCATTCTAGTGTCAGGGCCTTTGCTCCTGTCTTTCCCTCTAACAAGAACATTCTTCTCCCCATTGGAGTGACTGTCTAATTCTCAGCATTTAGATCTTAGCTTAATTAATATTACTGTATAAAATGTCCTCTCCAGCTTTCTTAGGTTAAAGAGCATGGCACAGAGTCTCCAAACAAATAGTAGCCATTATTTTTTTTTAATGTTAAACAATACCACTTTAATGCTTTTGATTAGCCTCAGCACAATGAAAGCCACTTAATACATTTCTAATTCTTACAACTACCAGATAAATATTATTACTCCTCACTTTAAAAATGGATTATTCAGATAGATTAAATTGTTTGCCCAAAGTCATAGTGTGTAAAAACAGAGTCTGTTTGTCAAAAAAAAAAAAAAGAGCTGATTTTTTTGTAACGTATAAGTTTTGATTTAAATAAATAAAATGCATAAATGATGGCATTGTATTGGAATTACATATAAAAACATTAAGTTGGTTGGGCTAATTAGTTTTCTGATTGAATATCCTCATAAACCTTTGTATTTGTGGCTTTGCTTAAGCCCTAAACTCAACCAAAAGTTGAAGTTATGGTTGATTTTTCTCATATTCTCTAGTCAATAGTGAGTTAAAAGTCTTTAAATACATATTGTTATTCCCTACTACTCAAATTAGCTCTTGTCTTGTTAGTAGCCAGGTTGTTTCACATAGGTGAAATAGAATCAGTGAATATCTGAAAGGCACTGAGCAATGTTTTATATTCTTGTACGTCATCCCCAGAAGAGGACAGTGTCATGCATGTCTGTGGTTTAGTACAAATTAGAAGTTGGACATTGGGAACCTGTCTTATTCTGAGACAGATTTTGGTGGAAAAGAAACTTTAAAGTAGCGTCCAGGAAAAAAAAAAAAAAAAAAGCAGGCTGATTCTCTGGACTCACTGTAAAATGCAAAAGAAATCATGTAACATAGCCCAAGACTGAGAAAAAGCTTTGGCATTATAGGTAAATAGGTAAAAAGTGCCTTAAAAGTTCAGTCAACACTCTTCATTTTATAGATGAGGGAGAGGAGGCAAAGAATTAAATAAAGGTCAATTAACAAGTAAAATCAGAAGTGGCGTTTTGTACTGACTGCCTAATGTATTTTGCTTTACCTTACACTGCTATACATAAAAATCAATTAACTGACGTTGATTTGACTCCGTTCAAAGTCACTTGAGCTAAATAGTGGAAGAACTGCTCTCCAGGAGAGAACTAATACAAAATATAATAAGGTGCATTTTTAATATTAAAGAGCTTAGCCATGGTCAAGCTTTCTAATTAGGTCAGGATAATTTAAAATGGACTAAAAATCATCCCACGTGGGGATATCAAAAATTCATAATTTTGCCCTAGATGCTATCTCTGTGACCTTAGAGGTTTCAAGAGAGCAATAATTTATCTACACTTCCTATGAGATTTAGATATTTATACAGACAGCAGACTGAACAGAAAATAAAATGCAAAAACACAAATTCAAGGAGTAGTCAAGATTTCAACATTTTGTTTTTTTAATCTGCATTAAGAAACACTGATGGATTTTATGTTCAAGTTAATGTGAAATGACAGATTATTCATTTCAGAACACTGTGAAAAGCCATGAGGTCAGTGATTCAAGGCAATTTCAACTATGTTTTTTACTTACAAAGTTCTCAGTTTGGGGATATATCCAGTTTTGAAGCACCTTTCAATGTTAGAAACATCTTTATGAAAAAGTTTGGAATCAGTGCACAGTCGCTCCGAAAGCATTTACCTAGCTCTATTGTGTTTGGTTTTCATATCTCTCACTATAGAAGATCAATTTCTCATTAGTGCGAAGCCAAATGCTTCCAGGAGAAGATGAAGAAATGCATTTAGTTGAGACAGGTTTTTACTAAACTATTCAAGAGCCTATAAAGAAAGCATAATTTTAATAAAATAGAAAGAAAATGTTATGAATACTCACAGGTTTATAGCTAGTTAATAAGTAGTGTTTTTCAAAGTATGGTTCAAAGAAAGGAGATCTATTAAGTTTCTAGTAGCTTTGTATTGTTAATAAGGAAAAAGTAAAACATTCATGCTAACAGACACATCATTATAGCATTGTGAAATGTACAGAAACTAGTGAAAATAAAGAAAAATATTTTAACAGTGTTGATAAAGATAGGAATTTCAATCCTATCAAATCAAGTTAACTCAAAATGTCTTAGTATCCCCTTCTACGATTTTACTTTTTGCCTCCCTACAGTGGTTAAATAGCCAAAGCTCGCATCATGGATCCTCATGGGGAAAAACAAAAAACAAAAACAAAAATGTAATGTGATACATTAATTCATGCTAAAATGTAATGATTAATCAGATACGCTAAGGAGGAATTTGAGCACTGTTCACCCACCATTTGGTGACTATTGTGTTCTTATTATGATGCTTATTTCCTTCTTCAAATAAGTTTCAATCTATGGAAAACATAATATGCTGAGGTCTGGGATACTAAGAAATGTGTAAGAGGACAGAGGAATAATGATGTATGAAAAGGAAGATAGTATTTGAGGATCAGGAAGCATCACCCAGATACAAATTGAGCAATAACAACGACAACAAGTTAGAGAATAATAAGTAATATTTCAGACAGTTATGAGACTGGGAAGCAGGGGAAGTTCTGTCCAGATGGCAGAAAACTATTTGTAAAGACCTGAGACATAAGGTCCTCAGAGCAGTTGATTATGAACGGAAGGTGGGATGTGTGTAGCTGTGAGAAAGCAGCTAGGAATCTGATATGAAATTGGAAAGGCAGAGAGAGATTATGAAGGATGTCATGTGTGATATTAAGGAGTTTAGATTTTATCCTGATTGGAGTGTGGAGACATGGATGGGCATTAAGTCGGCTGGTAACATTATCATATGACGCATTGTGAAGGCAGTGGGACCAACATGTTGAAAGAAGGACAGGCCTAATACTAGAGGCAGAGGTAGCAGAATTGCAATAATATAGATGAATTCTAATGAGAAGTTCTAATAAAGTTGTGCTAGTATGAGAAACCAGTACTTATTTGTTAAGCCTGAAACTTAAAGCTAAGAAAAAAGCTACACAAGGCACCCGATGCTCTGAAGAAACAACAAAATATTTATGAATCAGATAGATCCTGCAGCTGAACTAGGTTCGCTTATTGAAACACAGTACCAGCACAGCACTTCCTTCCTGTCCACACCATGCCTCACCTGTGTGTGTACAAGAGCATACTAGAGAAACACATTCCTTTTAGGCTTTGCCTTAGTGGGGGCTACTGGGTTTTTTCTTAACCTTCTGTCTTCCAAATTGAAGTGAGGGGAGGGTTACAAAGACTCATTCAAAGAAATCATGAAACTAGTTCTTTATTCCGATTGAATATATTTGCTTAGGGAATAGCCTTGCTGATTGGCTCCCAGCCCTGTTTAAACAGGGGGAGAGCTTAACTGGAGAGAGAGGACAGCAGCAGAAAGGGACTGACAGGAAAGAAACCTACATCCCCACCATTTAGAAGGCAAGAGTATGTGGACTTCCCATGGGTTGGATGTACTTTCGACAAGGTGTAAGCTTCCTGGGCTCCATGAGCTGACAGAGTTGGGAAAGGCAGAGCCTGAAGAGGAGAGATTCCCTGAGGGAGTCTGCAGTAAGGAGGCCACAAAGATGAATTGATGTGCTCACAAGAGCCAGTCTCTGGAGGTTGGCTTCACCAATGGCCTGAGGGACAGCTCCTTTTCCCCACAGTGACAGCTATATCCCAATAAGGACCACAACGGAAATTGAATAAGAGACACTGGTTCCTTTCCAACTCTCTCCTCCCTACTCTGACACATAGAGGAGAAAAAGAACTGGGAGAAACGGAGAAGAGAAGGTGTGAAGTGAGCCCATTCTCCACGCCCTTTGAAGCTTTGCAGCCGAAGGGTCCTGCTTCCAGTCCAGTCGTCAGTGCTAAGCTAGAGCTGAGCAGGAAATACGAGAAAAATGTTACCTTTGTAACTGTGATAAGTTGTGTAAAAGCTATGGGGCCTTGTTGAATGTCTAAGGAAGTAGGAAACTGGTTTCCACAGATCATGGTTAAAGGCAGTGAGTAGAAAAAGTAAAACCACTTCATGTTCATTACCTACTACATTTTTTTGGCCATAAGCCAAAAAAAAAAAAAAAAGAGAGAGAGAGAATAGATCCAACTTGACCAATTTGTTATGAGGGGAAAAGAAAAATAAATGATGACTTCTGGGTTAATGGTCTGAATTATGTCCTGAGCTTTAAAAAAGAAACACTCTTAAGCTTTCCTTCTCTGGGCACAGTTATCTCTTATCTCATCTATCTAATAAAGAATTCTTTTGGTAGGTCTTAACCTTGTTTTCATCACAGACTCCCTTGAGAATCAAAAATAGGTATATGAACACCCAGAATTTTCCATACAAATTCACATAAAATAAGTAACATTGAAGTGAGAAGCTGATTTGAGGAAAAAGATGGAGTGTGGTTCTGTATATGTTAAGTCTGATGTGTCTGTGACAAATTTTTGTAGAAACATCTTTCAGAACAAGGACAATATTAAGTGTATGTTTGGGAGGGTTTTTTAAATTACAAGCAGTTAATATCCAACTCTGACAAAGAGGTGGCCTCCTTCTCACCCTTTCTTCAGAGCATGAAGGTTGTGAAGTTGTTCAGTGGCTCAGCACAAAAGGTTCTGCTAGTTCTTCAGGTTGCTTACAGTGATGCTCAGAGTCAGGGATGAGGTCCATTAATTAAAGTCACTTTTGCACTTAGGCTTCTCTCGCTGTCTAAAGGCTGTCATCCACGTCTTTCTGGGTCACCTCACTTCTTCCTTCCAGCTAAACTGCCACTAAAGGGAAGAGCAGGGTGCCGGTACAGCCTTCCTTGGGTGCATTGCCCTTAGCTTTTAAAATACTTCACTGATCAGGTTAAGGAGTGCGAATTTCTTTCATTTCTATCATCTACAGGAAACATGCGTCTTCTCTTGTTACCTTTGAGTTTCCACTTCTGTCAGCTTCTGTTGTAGGTCAGAGCTGCCAGCAAGTGTGTGATCTTACGCAAAGCTTTCTTTTGATGTTTACTTTGGGTCCATGTACAGTAGCTGCAAGTACAGTACGAGTTTTAGAATCCAGCAGGTCTAATCCAAAATCCTACCAGTTATTTCAGTCCTTTGTGCCTCATTTATTTTTTCTCTTATCAAATTAGTGTAATAATGTAATAACTTGTTCTGGGGTCTTTGTAATAATTAAAGTATTAAATGAGCTTTGTAAGGGGCCTAACAAAATGTAGAAACCTAACAAATATTGCCAAAATAAACTATATGCCATATTATTTTTTAAAAGTGATTTGAAGTGTCCTGGGCCTTAATTTTTTCATCTATGATTAATTGAAGTAGATATAGTTGAATTCAGTCCCACTTATTAAGTAACAATTACTGTGGAGTTTATGAAGATAATACATGAAGGAGGTTACAAATTAGTCAGTATGTCACTGACAAACAACAAATCAGAGTATGGTTGAAACCAGGGCTCCACTACTTGAATAGCGTTGAATAAAAGATTAAATGATGATGAACCACAGTTTTTTCACCACTAAATGAGACTAATACTCAACCCACGTAGTAGTTGGAAACGTTACATGAAATAAAGGGTTGAAGGTTACTATGACATATAAAAAGCAGTCATTAGCAGAGCCATATTAAGACTTTCATAGGTCCGAAGCTCTCTAAATTTTTTAAAGATTTCATCTCATATTTTATTTAAAAAAATTCTCAAAGTATTTTAAATAATTTTATAACTTTAGCATTGAAAAATGTTACTATAATAAATTTATTATTTTGTTGTGATGGTAAATTTTTATATATTTTTCATATAACAATGGAAGAGATAAATTGAGGTTGACTAATTGTTGCAATATTATATTGTATTATTTTCTACACTGGGGTTATTTTTGATTGCTTGAGCTAGTAATTATTTTAGGTCTCAAATCTTTATGTAGGCTCTTGAAAATGCTGAGTTCTAATGCTCAATGGATAAAATCCCTTGTCTGTTGTGTACTAAGGAAAGATGTGACAAATGTTGTGGTGGAGTTCTAAGGAAATAAAAATGAGGCAGGGATCATTCCAACTAAGGAGGATTAAAGGGAAGTTCAACTAGATGTTACATGTGAGCAGTGATAAATAAATAAGCATCTGACCATGGCAAGTTTTGCAGTCTCATATAATAAAGGTTTAAACAATTCAGAGATGTTCAAGAGATCCATTAGGGGCTGGGAAGAGCGAAAGGAGGAAATGGCATACCATATTTGCTTTTACTTATAATTTCTAATTATTATCTATTTACAATGTACCTAATATATTATAACAGTTCAGAGACGCAATTAGGAAAAATATTCAACAGACTTTTTAATAAGTCATTTCACCTACTCACCTCTCAGACCAGTATAAGGATAAGATTTACTAATTTTCAACCATCAAAGGTCATGTTACCTCCTCTGAGATGCCTTCCCTGGCTATACCCACTTATTCCAGGAGGGGGAGCTCTTTGTCCTATGTCCTCCAAATAGTTTCCTGTAGTTATTTTTTCCAGAATTTATTTCACTGAATGTTAATTTCGTGCTTATTTGTGTGATGCTTCCTTTATTCCTTGTGGTTCCTAAAGATAGGAACTGGGACTTACTTGTCATCATATCTCAGATACCTTCCACAGTCCCTGGAATAAAGAAGCTATTCAATAAGAAGTTGATGAATCTGAGACACTTCAATCTGTCCCCTGCTTCCAGCCATTCAGTGGATTAATTCCTACCACTCTTAGGGGACTCAGCTTAGATAACATTTTCTCCAGAAAAGTTTGTCTCCATTTAGAATTTACCTCCTTTCATTGTAGTTGCATGTACAATTGTCTTTCTTATTAAGAGGATGGTTATTTTATTCACCAAAAACAGGGAACCAAGATCTAGGTAGAGTTTGAGTTCCTACAGTGTTAAATCCTGTATGTCCATGCTCCTTGCAGGATATTGCAGAGTCTGGTGGTGTAAAGCGGATGACCTACACACCCCACCCAGATTACCTTTAACTAAGGCTCTTAGCTCAAAAGTGAGAAAAGCCTCTACATAGCTGCTCTCTGTCTAGCCTGGGTTTGATCCCCTGACCTGATTTGTAGCCCTATCCCCACCCTGTAATTAAAAGTCTGTAGTGGTTCTCATTTTACAGGAGAATGTGTCCTTTTCACATAAACTAAGTGAAGTCAGTATCAAAGGATACCAACCAATACTCATGTCAGCTTCCATGATCCCTGCTGTTCTCTGAATCAGAATCCCCTTGTCAGTTTGCTGCAGTGGAACACTCAGGCCCACTCTGTCACCCACCCCAGAACAGTGGTACCTTTTTGCTATTGACTAGTGGTTACCAGGAGCACAGTTCCCATCATGCTTCTCCAAAACTTTTTTTATTCCTAAAAGCAAAGCTACTACTCTAGCCTTCACAGTATATGCTTCCATTTATTTATATCTTCTTCAATTTCTTCAATGTCTTACAGTTTTCTGAGTACAGGTCTTTCACCTACTTAATTATATCTAGTCTTAGGTATTTTATTCTTTTTGATTCAATTGTAAATGGGATTGGTTTCTTAATTTCTCATTCCTAATCATTTCTTGGTGTATAAAAATGCAACTGATTTTGGATATTAATTTTGTATCCTGCTCCTTTACTGAATAAGGTCGAGTAGGTTTTTTAGTGGACTCTTTAGTGTTCTTTAAATATTATATCATGTTATGTGCAAATAATAACATTATTTCCTCTCCAATTGGAGTACCTCCTATTTCTTTTTCTTGTCTGATGGCTGTTGCTAGGACTTCCAATGCTATGTTGAATCAAAATGGTGAAAGTGGACATCTTTCTCCTGTTCTGATCTTAAAGAAAAAAGTTTTTAGCTTTTCTCCATTGAGTATGATGCTTGCTGTGTGTTTGTCATATACGGCCTGTAGTATGTTGAGGTATGCTCTCTCCATCCCTACTTTGCTTAGAGTTTTTATCATAAATGATGTTGGAGTCTGTGAAAAGCTTTTTCTGCACCTATTAATATGATCATATGTTTTTATCCATAATTTTATTTATTTGGCATATCATGTTAATGGATATATAGATATTAAACCAACTTGCATCCCATGAATAAATCCCACTTGGTCATGGTGTATCTTTTTAATGTATGGCTGAATCTGGTTTGCGAATACTTGTTGAGGGTTTTGCATCTGTGTTCTTCAGAGATATTGCCTGTATTTTCTGTGTTGTTGTTGTTGTTGTTGTATCTTTATCTTCTTTATCTTGTATTGGGATAAGGGTATTGCTGCTGTTGAAAAATGAGCCAGGAAGTTTTTCCCCCTTTTCAATATTTTGGAATAGTTTGAGAAGAAAGGTGTTAATTATTTAAATGTTTGGTGAAATTCACTTGTGAAGCCATCTAGTTTAGAATTTGTTCAGTGGGAGTTTTTGATTCCTGATTCAATACCGTTAGTAGTTGTCACTGTGTTCAGATTTTCTGTTTCTTGCTGATTCAGTCTTAGATGACTGAATGTTTCTTGGAATTTAGCCATATATTCTAGGTTGTCCAATTTGTTAGCATACAATACAATTTTTCTTAATATTTTCTTATAATCCTTTATATTTCTGGGGTGTCAGTTGTCACTTCTTTTTCATTCATAATTTTATTTATATGAGACTTCTCATTTTCTTGATGAGTCTGGCTAAAGGTTTATCAATATTTGCTTTCTATAGATGGTGCCCCTAAATTAGGTGCATAGACATTTATAAGAGTTATGTCCTCTTGGATTGATCCCTTTATCATTATGAAATACCTCTTCTTCTTTTTTTTTTTTTTTTTTGTCTCTTGCTACACCCTTTATTTTAACACTTTGACATAGCTCTTATGAGTTTTTGGGTTCTTTTGTTTGTTTGTTTGTTTTTTGGATATGTCTTCTTGGGCAAGAGAAACAAAAATAAATAAATAAACAAATGAGACTACACAAAACTAAAAAGATTTTGCACAGTGAAAATTATCATAAAAATAAAAATAAAAAAACTTTATCCATCAAGGCTATATTTAGAATGGGATGGCAGATAAAGTGCTTCCCAGACAAGGTAAAGCTAAAGTAGTTCATCATCACAAGCCATTATTATATGAAATGTTAAAGGAACTTACTTAAGAAAAAGAAGAAAATCAAAACTATGAACATTAAAATGACACCAAACTTAGAACTATCAACAACTGAATCTAAAAAATAAAAACAAAAACTAAGCAAACAACCAAAATAGGAACAGAATCAAAGGTATGGAAATCATTTGGAGGGTTATCAGCTAGGATGGAGAAGGGGGAAATGGTGCAGGGGTTAAAAAGCATAATTGTTAGATACAAAATAGACAGGGGAATAGTAAGAATAGTATTGGGGGTAAAAGACTTCTGGCCAAGATGCAGGCCTAGACAGACATGCTGCATCACCCTCCACAACTAAGAAGGAATACAACTAACTCAAAACTACAGACAACCAGAAGTTCCAGAAAATTGAGCTGTATGGAAGTCCAACAAACAAAGACATAAAGAAGAAATACTCATCCAGACAGGTAGGAGGGGCAGAGTGAGGGTGGAGAGGATGCGGTGTGGTGGCAGCAGCACTGGTGGAGGCAGCAGGCTGGCAGAAAGCACAGTCACACATTTTAAAAAGTCAGGAGGGACACCTGGGGAGCACTCCCAGCACCAGACCAAACTGCACAGCTCATGGTCCCAGTACAGGGGGAAATAAAGCCTCATTGCTTCTGACTGTGCAAACCAGTGGGGGTTCAGGTGGAGGAAGAAACTGCCAGTCTCTCAGTAGAGTCTGCTTTTTTAAAGGGCCCCCACAGTCCTAGAATGTCCACAGACACACCCACTCTGGGAACAATGGCCAGGGCAACAGCTAGAGAGGCACCAGTCCCATACAGGAAGAGGGAGGAGTGCCTGGAAAAGGGGCAAGTACTGAGCAAGTGCCATTGTTCCCTCTCAGATCCCTCCCCCACATAAAGTGTCACAATGTGGTTAAACGGGTCACCTTGTATGATGAATGCCTAAGGCTCTGTTCCTTACACATAATAAGAGTGACTGCTCTACCTAAGACAGAGAAGCAAACAAATACAGGAGCCTGTCAAGATGAGGAGACAAAGAAGTATGGCCCAAAAGAGGGAATGGATCAAACTTCCAGTGGGAGAACTAAGCAACGAGGAGATAGCCAACCCAACAGACACAGAGTTCAAAACACTGGTGATAAAGATGCTCACAGGCTTGACAGATATGCTTAAGTATGGCTAATGCATAAGAAAAGAAGTAAAGGCTATGCTAAATGAAATGAAAGAAAATCCACACAAAGTCAATGGTGAAGGGAAGGAAACCAGAATTAAAATCAATGATTTGGAACATAAGGAAGAAAAATACAGTCAACCAGTACAGAATAAAGAAACTAGAATTGAAAGATATGAGGAGAGGCTTAGGAACCTCTGGGACAACTTTAAATGTGCCACATCCAAACCATAGGGGTGCCAGAAGGAGAAGAGGTAGAGCAAGAAATTGAAAGCTTATGTGAAAAAATAATGAAGAAAAATTTCCCAAGTTTTGCAAAGGAAATAGACATACAAGTCCAGGAAGCACAGAGAGTCCAAAAAAAGCTAGACCCAAAGAGGACCACACCAAGACACATCATCATTACAATGCCAAAGGTTCAAGATAAAGAGAGAATCTTAAAAGCATCAAGAGAAAAGCAGAGAGTTACTTACAAAGGGGTGCCTATAAGACTATCAGCTGATTTCTCAAAAGAAACTTTGCAGGCAAGAAGGGACTGGTAAGAGCTATTCAAGGTCATAAAAAGCAAGGACTTACAACCATGGTTACTCTATTCAACAAAGCTATCATTTAGAATGGAAAGGCAGATAAAATTCTTCCCAGACAAGGTAAAGCTAAAGGAGTTCATCATCACCAAGCTATTATTGTATGAAATATCAAAGGAACTTACTTGAGAAAAAGAAGATCAAAACTATGAACATTAAAATGAAAACAACCTCAGAACTATCACCAACTAAATCTAAAATATAAAAACAAAATCCAACTAAGCAAACTGGACTAGGAAGAGAATCATAGGTATGGAGATCTTTTGGAGGTGTTTAAGGTGGGAGTGGGAATGGGGAGAAATGGGAAAATGGTGCAGGGACTAATAAGCATAATTGGTTGGTACAAAATAGACAAGGGGAAGTTAAGAATAATATAGGAAAGGGTGAGGCCAAAGAACTTATATGCACAAGCTATGGACATGAACTAAGAGGGGTGGGATTGCTGGAGGGAAGGGGGATACTGGGCAGAGGGGAGCAAAGGGGGAAAAAATTGGGACTACTGTAACAACATAATCAATAAAATATAATTTAAAAGAAGAATAGTATTAGGAAGGGTGAAGCCAACGAACTTACATGCACAACCCATGGACATGAAATAAGGGTGGTGGGATTGCTGGAGGGAAGTAGGGGTACTAGGTGGAGGGGAACAAAGGGAAATTGGGACTACTGTAATAGCATAATCAATAAAATATACTTAAAAAATACAAAGACAACCTACTAAATGGGAAAAGATATTTTCTAATGATAGATTTAATAAGTTAATATCCAAAATTTATAAAGAACTTATAAAACTCAATACCAAAAAAAGTAAAATAAAATAAACACTCTTATTTAAAAAGAGAGTGCCAAGAACCTAGATTGACACTTCACCAAAGAGGAGACACAGATGGCCAACAGACCTATGAAAAGGTGTTCAACATCACTAATCATCAAAGAAATGTAAATTAAAACCACAATGAGCCATCACCTCACACCTGTTAGAATGGCTATTATCAAGAAAACAACAAACAAGTGTTGCAAAGGAGAGGATGTGGCAAAGAGGGAACCCCTGTGCACTGTTTCAGGGATTGCAAAGTGGCGCAGACACCGTGGAAAACAGTATGGCAGTTCCTCAAAAAATTGAAAATGAGACTGCCTTATGTCACAACAATTTCACTTCTGGGTATATATCCAAAGAAATCTAAAACATTAATTTAAAAACATATATGCACCCCTATGTTTATTGCAGTATTATTTACAATGGATAAGATATGGAAACAACCTAACTCTCTGTTGATAGACAAATGAATATAGAAGAGGTGCTACATATATACAATGGGATATTACTCAGCCATAAAAAGTAATAAAATCTTTCTTTTGTGACACATTAATGAATCTAAAGAGTATTATGTTAAGTAAAATAAGTCAGACAGAGAAAGACAAATACCATATGATTTCACTTACATACAGAATCTAAAAAACAAAATAAACAAGCACTACAGAAATAAATTCATAGTTACAGAAAACAAATTGATGTTCTCCCGATGGGAGGGGTTTTGAGGGAATTGGGGAAAAGGTGGAAGGAATTAATATTTACAAACTGCCAGTTATAAAAATAGTCACAGGGATGTAAAGTACAGCATAGGGAATAAGTCAAAAAATATTTAATAACTCTGTATGGTGCCAGATGCATAATACACTTAAAGAAGTGATCACTTTGTAAGTTATATAAATGTCTAACCACTATGTTGTACACCTGAAACTAATATAATATCATATGTCAACTGTAATTGAAAATGAATTTAAATAAAAACTATATATGGAACTTCTATATGACTCAAAATAATATTTTTGAATAGTTACCCCAGAGAAGTTAAAATGTATGTGTATGTAAAAACCTGTACCCAAATTCTTATAGTAACTTTATTTGTAATTTTAA
The DNA here is from genome assembly GCF_987537825.1 of Furipterus horrens. Lineage (NCBI taxonomy): Eukaryota > Metazoa > Chordata > Mammalia > Chiroptera > Furipteridae > Furipterus > Furipterus horrens. Next base: position 65,989,738 of record NW_028327172.1, on the reverse strand, counting down.
AGTTTATAATCTGCCCAGATGTCCTTCAATAGATGAATGGCTAAAGAAACTCTGGGATACCCAACCACGAAATACTACCCAGCAATCAAAATAAGTAAACTATTAACACACAACTTGTATGAATCTTTAGAGAATTAAGCTAAGTAAGTTAAAGGACAATCCAAAAAAGTAACATATTGTAAGATTTCACTTACATATTATTTTTGAAATGAAAAATAAAAAAGAAGAAGTAGAGGGAAAATTAGTGGTTGGCAGGAATTAGGAACCAGGGGGTAGGGGTTCTGATGGTAGTGTGGGATGAAGGTGAGTCTGGCTATAAAATGAAAAGTAAAGAATCTCTGTGGAGCTAAAGCTGTTTTGTTTCTTGACTGTTGTGGTGGATATATGAATGCAAAATGAAAACTTTATATAGAACTCAACACACACACACAAATGAGTCAGTTAAAATTTTGAAAAGCTAAACACAATCAATGGATTGTATTAATATAATCCTGCTTGTGGTACTATACTATAATTTTTGCAAAATGTTACCATGAGGGGAACACTAAAAAAAACAAAACATACAAAGGACCTCTCACTATTATTTATTTAAAACTGCATATAATTCTACAATTACCTCAAAAATTGTTATTTAAATACATATTTTCTATAGCATAAAAATAGGGTTAAGTCTGATAAAATATGTCTAAACCCAGTAGACTAATAACTAGGAAACATTGTGTAGAAAAATTAAAGAATACCTAAATAAATGGAGATACATGATGTTCATGAACTTTAAGAAAATATTATTTTAATTTTTCCATATATTGACCTACAAATTCATTAAAATCTCAATCAAAATCTCATCATTTTTTTTTAGAAATTGACAAGCTAATTCTAAAATTCATATGGAAATCCAAAGAACATAAAGTAGATAAAATGACTTTGAAAAAGAAGGGAGAAGTAGTAAGTCTTAATTTACTTTATTTCAAGACAGATCATAATTATTCAGTAATAAAGATGGTGTGGTTTTTGGCATGAAGATAGATAAATAGATCAGTGAAAGAGAGGAGAGAATTAAGAAATTGACCTACACATTTATGGTCAATTGATTATTGACAAGGTGAAAGGCCATGGAGAAAATAGTCTTTTCCAAGCAATAGCGTGGGAAAATCAGATAGCCATCTCCAAAAATAGATAAATAATAACTTAGATTTATACCTCAGAACAGAAAAAAAATAACCCAAAATGAATCATAGGCATAAAGATGAAACTTAAAACTCTAAAAATTTTTAAAGAAAACAGAAAATCGTTGTTAGGTTAGGTGAAGATTTGTGGGTACAAAACAAAAACACAAAGCACAAAATAAAATTGAAGAATTTTGCTTTATCAACATTACGAAGCTCTGTTATTGGAAAAATGCTGTCATGCCACAAACTGGCAGAATATATTTGCAAATCTCAAAACCTGGGAAAAGTTATATTTGGAATTTAAAAAAAACTCTCAAACCTCAATAAGAAAATAATGAAATTTAAAAATAGTAAAATATTTGAACAATCACTGCACCAAAGAAGACAGACAAATGGAAAATAAGCACACAAATAGATGTTCAATATTATTAATCATTAGGGAAATGTAACTAAAACTGCAATGAGATTCTAGTACTACTTATTGTAATGGCTAAAACTAAAAAGAGCGACCGTGTTAGCATTGCAAGAACATTCAGACAATGCTACTAGAAATGTAAAGTGGTGCAACCACTTGGAAACAGTATGGCAACTTATTAAAAAGTTAAGCAAACAAAACAGATGATCCAGTCATTATAGTCCTAAGAATTTATCCAAAAGAAATTAAAGCTAATATCCATAAAATTTATATACACAAACATTCATAGCAGCTTAATTTGTAATAGCCTCAATTTAAAAATAACCCAGACATTCACCCAATGGTGAATGGATAAACAAGTTGTGGTATATTACATATTGAAATACTAACTCAGCAATAAAAAGAATATATTATTGATAATTCATGGATGAATCTCAAGTTAATCTCAGCTTAATTATGCTGAGTGAAATAAACTAAACAAAGGGAATATACACATAATGCTATAATTCTACTTATATTAAATTCTGTAAAAGTGCATACTTACTATAGTGACAAAGCAGATCAGTAGTAGCCCAGTGATAAGGATGGGATGAGAAGGAGTTAGGGGAAGAGAATACAAAGAACATAGAGATGCTTTGCATGTGATATGTATGTTGACTATTTTGACTATGGTAATGGTTTCATGGCTGTATCCATATCTGAGAACTTTTCAAAGTATACACTTTAAGCATATGAACTTATAATATGTCTACGATACCTCAATAAATCTGAAAAATAGGCAGCTTCCCATTGCCCTTAGAATAAAGATGAAATATTTTCCATAGTATACTACATACTCTATGACCTTTCCTCCTGTGTACCTCTCCAGTCTCATCTTGGGACACTCCTTGCCCCTCCTGTGCTGCCGTCATAATTGGCCATGTGGTTCTTCAAGGTTTTGTTGTTCTCACCTCAGAGACTTTGAAAATTCTGTCCCTTTTACTTTCCCACAGTTTGGTCACTCTTTCTCATTCCTCAGTTCTCAGCTCAAATATTACTCCCCAATCCCAGAAAAGACTTATCAGACATCCTAAATAGTTGAGGCTTGTGTATTGAAAACTTAACTTAGCACTCTCTACCTTTTTCCTTTTAAAATTTGTTACAAATGTATTTATATTTTGAGGAAATTCTCAATTAATATTTATTACATGCTACTAAAGTATTATAATTTATATATATATATATCATCTAGTTAATAATGTTAAAGAGCTGTTAGATATGATTATGAAAGCTTAAGATCACAATGGCAGTGATTTGAACTCATCTCTCTCTGATTTTGAAGCATTCATTCTTCAAATGACTAATAATTCTTTGATATGATATCCACTATGATATACTACCAGAAAGAAATTTAATCTGAAGTGAGAGCATGATCTCTAAATAATGTGGCATGAGGTAAATAGATGGTACTTGCAGGCAAGTGCATACTTGGAAAGATCTAAACTAGATTGTGTGATGTCTGAGAGGTTAGCTAAACCTGGAAAACATGGAAATGGAGGGGCCAGAAAATAGTTCTGAAGTTTGGAAATCAAAATAGGCATATAAAACAAAATAGCAGTAAATCATTGCAAGTTCAGGATAAGCACCATGGCATCCTAGGTAGACTATGGTACTGGGGAGGTTGACAAGGCAGAGATTCGCTGATTAAGGGCAAGATGTGAGCCAAAGTATCTCCAGGCCTAGGCAGAAACTCCTGAAGAAATTAGGAAACCATAATATACCAAGCATGACTTGATACTGAATGCTAGAATTCTGGTTTGCATTTCCAAGACCTCTCCTTACCCCCAACAGACTTCACCTCACCACTCCGTTGCCACTCTACTCCAAGTTCAAGGATGTCTCAGCAGAATTAATCCCCAAATCTGAAAATTCCAAATGTAAGAATCACGTGGTAATAATAGTAGTAGGTAGAGGATAAATAGAGATAGAAAACTGCAAGGAAATATTTTTCAAATTTGAATTTTCTAGTAATTAGGTATGCAATAGCCAGACATTATAATGTAAATCACATTCATTGTCTAACTTATTTTTTCCTTGTTAACTTAAAAAATGAGCTCATCTAATAAGCACATGATACATAAATCAATAGACAGGTTTTTGGTTAAATGACACTGCCCCTTGACAGATAAAAAACATCATTGTATTTAAAATTCTTCATACCCCAGTGCATCAGTGACCTGAAGTACAGGAGTGTTCATAAACTATCTTTAAAAGGAGAATATAATATATTGTCTGCTGTCAGTAAGAAAAGACTTATCTTAAATCAAGAGCTGAAATACTGCCAGTATCTAATATGCATTTATTTCTTTAAAGGAGGGGAACTTTTAAACCAAACTTTTCACCAGCTAGATTAGAATTTACACCAGTCAGTAAAATTCAGATATTTTCAAGACACTGAGAATTTGCACAAATTATAATCATTTAGCTAAATTTCAATAGCTTGTTATTCTCACAAGGGAATGCCTATTTATTTTTAAAAAGTATAATTTTCACTTTCAGTATTTTTTTGTAGCATTGTATTTTGAAGATCAAAATGAAACAAATAAATTATATTCCATTTATAAGAAACTGAGCACTGTCTAAATAAATGAACAGAATTTTGTAGTGATCATTTTGAATGGATTATATAACTTTTAAAGTCACTGTTTGCCAAATGTCTCAAGTTAGTATCGCTCTTAGATGTAATTTACAAAATAAAATTAGCTATTCCTCATTTGCTTTGCTTCTAAATTTATCTCCATTCTCTGTGTTTGATCCATATTGAAAACAATTTGATTTTTTAAACTGATATCTTTATTGATGATGCTATCTAAATATAAATTTATAATCAATATTAAGCAACCTAGAATCTAATCCAGTTGTTATAAAAAGTTTAATCATCTCAATAACTGTCAGTTCTGGGTGATTGACAAGATTGAATACACATTTTAAAATAAGATAAAGTAGATTGACTAAACAGATTCAACTATTCTTGTATCTTAAAAAGTTTAATATTATTACAGTGTTGTGAAACTATTATTTTAGGACTAGGACGATCCAATTTTAGGATTTTAAGTTCACTGGTTCTCACCGAAGGCAGTACAGTCTGTGTTATTTCCTTTTTCTTAAAAAAAGTCAATCCAAATGTTGCCTGTGGAAATAGGATTATTTCACGGAGTCATGGGAAACGCATTTTGGGTACCTACATGTGAGAGAGTTTGTGGCATAGTCGTAAGATGTATTGGAGCAAAAACAAAGGACTCCTCCAGGTGCCCAATGTTTCATCCATGACCAGGAGGCTCAGCTCCGTCCTACTGCGGGAGTCTGGTGCGTGATGAGCACAGGTGTCCACCGGGAGGTTCAAGATCCAGAACTGTTAATGCAATCACCCTGGGCTCTGGTAGTACATCGCAGTCTCTGCTCACGGCTGCGCTCTGGTTCATCAGTGCCACCTTCTGACTTGTGTGCAGCTACTGCGGGGAGAGAACGGGACCAATACATGGAGGGAAGCGTGGGCTTTTGTTAAGCTTTGGTTTTATCTCCTTGGGCTTGGGAAAGAGCAGGCTTTCTTTCAAACTAATTCTTTGTGGGCTTGTGTTGGGCCTCATTCTATCCAATCTCTTTTTCTGGATCTTTTGGGGTTTTGTGCCCTTATCCTACTCGATTTTTTCCCAGATTTTCACAAGCTAGATTCCTCCTCTTTATGTCACCATTTTGGTTCCTACTGTGTATGCCTCAAAGTTTTCCCTCCGGGCTTCCACTACACGTGCCTCAGCAGAGGAATTTCCCATTTACTGTTTCTCCCTCTTCCAGTAATCCCAGCTAATAGCTGGTTGTCCCCCAAGGAGATTGAAAAACTGGTCTTTCTTGTCCACTCATGGGGACAGAGGGACGTTAATCCCCTTGGTGAGGCAAAGCAGCTCTCCCAGGTTTAGAGAGTTTAGCTACCTTCTCTTCTGTTAATAATTAAGTAACACAAACTGTAGTGGCATATCAAATAAAACTACAACAGCTGCTTCTATTATGTTTCAGGTTGCTTGAGTAGGTTGATGCACCAGTGAAATATATATTTCAGGATCTTAGAAGAGAGAAAAGGACAAAAGTACTAATTAAATTTAAATCTGTATATTTTGGAATGACAACTACACAGGAGAATATGGTAATCCTAAAGGTCAACCTCATTTTCACTGAACTTTTAAAAATGTTTAATAATGTTGTAATTTTTCACCTTCATATAAGACTCAAGGTCCATTTTTAACAAAGGTCTCTAAAAAGCCCAAATGCAAACTCAGGTATCATGTTTTTATGTTTAAAAAGTGCAGTGCGAGCAGCTCAGGTATCAGGTCTCATTTACATACCCTTGCTGCATGAGAGGCACTGTACAGAAACTACCATAAATCATCTCTTGGCTGTTTACAATTAATTTTATGTTCTATACTTGTCCTCCTCTATGTTTTTATGCTGTTTCTTTTTATATTTGATTTTTGAGGTCACTCATGGTTTGAGGTGAAATACCCAAGCTTAATATTGAAATATTGCTGTGTGATATTCTAGTATAAGTTTTCATAACGCAAATCAAGGTCACCTTTTCCACAAGTTTTAAAATTAACTGCCAAAATGGTGTCAAAAGAAAAATACCCTGTAACTTTCTAACCCTGTTACATATGAAAAGATATCAAGTGGGTTTATTGCATAATTTCTTGAAGGGTAAAACATTTCTACTATTACTGCATATTTTCCCAGCAGTCCTTGATCTTATTTATTGTTACCTTGGAAGTGCTTTCAGACTTCATCAGAGTTTCTTATGACTACTTAGCTGATTTTCAGTAAAACGAGAAAAAAATCCTTGTTTAATAATTTTCAGAATAGCTATTCTTCCAGACGGGAATCTGCGGATCCTAAATGCTTCTAAATCAGATGAGGGAAAGTACGTTTGTCAAGGGGAAAATGTGTTTGGTTCTGCTGAAATCATAGCTTCGGTATCTGTAAAAGGTAAGAAAATGTGGCTACATAGTTCATAAAAATAATTTCATGGATTTATCCAAAAGTGACTAAATATAACATGCATGTGTATGTGTTTGCACATATGTGTATGCATGCTCCTGTTGATAAAATACATTGTAAAAAGAGAACTAACACAGCCTAATTGTCCCTTTTCATTATTTTGGGAACCATAAAGAGATGGAATGTCTTGTCAATAGAAATTTAAACATTTTTCTTTGAACAAAATATGTGAGAAAATGAAGACAACTTTGTGAAGGTTTAGTCACTGTCTCAAAATTTAAAAGTATGCTAACAGTACAAAAATATTTTTCCCCTGCCAAGATTAATTTTAGCATTAATCAGTAATCTTCTTTTATCATGACTCCCACAGAAGATTTGAGGTAGGAAGGTGGAAGAAGCAGTACACGAATGTCATGCACTGAAATGTGCGTCAGATAAACCCATGGACCAGAGCTGCTCTTGGATGTTTGCATCAGTGGAATTTTTTACATAAAGTCATTAAAGTATTGTTTAATATTACAACTATTGCTGCTTAAATGCCTCTATTAGTTTTCTATTTCTAAAGTGAACTAGATTTCAAGCCTAGAACCTTCAAGACTACATGTCACTCTTTAATAAATACTAAGAAAATCTCATATCTTAGGCATTCTCCTCAATTGGCAAACAAATATTTCTCACAATTGAATGATATACATAATTATTTTTTCCATTTGTGTATATATTTTATAGTGAATCATAATTTGGCCACACAAATATAAAAATGTTAATTTGTCTCTTTCTTTAGAAACAGAAAAATAAAATAGCCAGCAGTCTTGATATTTTAGAGAAGAGGCAAAAATCAATGGGAGCAACCTAATTTAAAAGATGTCTTCATTAGAGCATACATTACAGGAATCAAACTCATTTCTGACTCCAGTCTGTCTTATTGCTTCTGTGTGCCAAACAAAGAGGCAATACTGAATCCAAAGACTTTTTTATAATAACAAAAACATTTTCTGTTAATCACAAATTCACTAGATTATTTACTTACTCAGAATATTCTAATTCTCACAGTTTAAACTACTGTATAATGTGACTGTGTTCTCTGATGAAGCCAAAACTTAGACTGCCACATGAAATATCTGACTCCCAAAATGTTAAGATTTAAATTGGCATTCCTGTCCTGGTAGTGCCCTTTCCTCTTCAGTGACTGCTTAGCAGGATCTTGTTGGGTGGTTAAGAATGGTGCTCCATTAGATTATACTATTATCAACAATAGAGCTAGGATAGGAAAATTGGGCTAGATTTTAATCAATTGTATCAGTTTTCTTTATATATCTACAATCAGATATCCATTTAGAATTTTGATATTATCTTTTTCTCTCTATTCATCACTTCCCTACATTATTAAAAATACCACATCATATTGCAGTTATTTGATCACTATTCTTAAAAAAATATTTTATTTTTAATTACAGTTGATATACAATGCTATATTAGTTTCAGGTGGACAATTCAGTGATTAATATATTTAGACATTTATATAACTTAAAAGTTGATCACTATCTTAAATAAATCTTAGATGTATATCTGATAGTAGTCTTTATTGGTTCAAAGTTGCTCTAAACTCTGTGAAAATGTATGAATTTTTGAAAAAGTTAACTGAGTCAAAGAGTAATTAAAAAACAATATTTCTTCTCATAAACACTTGCATTCAATATTTTGACTTTCTTTTCATATCTCAATTAAACCATTCACAATCTATCAAAAGTGATATTTTATAATCAGCCAGAGGTGCTTCTTCTACTTCTTTTCTGTTCATAAGAGTGAGTGTAGAGTGTAAAGCAAACACAAGGTGTTTTAGTAATTCTAGTATATTTTTATCTCTGTTAAAATAATAATTTGAGGAGAGGTGCTTCCTATAACCTTTAAAAAAGAGAACTCACCTGAATTCTTCCTCCTTAGATATGGAGCATTTTTATTGTAAAAAACTTTTATTTATACTCAATAATCATTGAAGGTGGACAGGGAGACCAACTATAGCTTCTTTTTCTAATTTTCCTCCTTCCAGAATGCCAAATACTTCTAATTATGCAGCCTCTCATCTTTTTTTGTCCAACTTCTTAATAGGAACAAGGACTTTTAAAATATCACTCCCCTACAGAAGCATAGGGAAATGTCTTAGCATATAAAATGTAATAGTTTAATTAATAATAGTTTATTTTTTAAAGAATTCATTTGCTTATTGTTAGAGAGAGGGTAAGGAAGAGAAAAAGAGAGAGAGAGCAACATCGATGTGCAATCAGTTGCCTCTCACACACCCACAGCCAGGACCTGGTCTGCAATTTAGGCTTGTGTCCTGATGGGGAATCAAACTGGCAACCTTGCAGTTTGCAGGATGACACCCAGCCCACTGAATCACACCAGTCAGGGCTAATAATAGTTTATTGAAGGATATATATCTGGAGCAATTTATTGCATAGGTGCCTTGTTTAAGTTTTCCTCTATTATTTAAAATATAGAATGCAAGGAAATACTACATGTTATGTTAATTAATGCATTTTTATTTCTATAGAACCTACAAGAATAGAACTTACTCCTAAAAGAACAGAGTTGACAGTAGGAGAAAGCATTGTTCTTAACTGCAAAGCAATTCACGATCCGAGTTTGGATGTCACTTTCTACTGGACACTAAAAGGACAGCCCATCGACTTTGAGAAAGAAGGTGGACATTTTGAAAGCATCAGGGCCGTAAGTTAATACATTTTTATTTTTTAAGCAGTAATAATTTTAGAAATTTCAGTTCAAATGTAAAAACTTTCTTATCTATGAAATGCTAAAGAAGCATAGGAAAAAATCAATTTTATTTAAATGATTATTTTATATTAGGTCAAACTGAAAGTAATAATTATTTTAACACCCACCCTCCCATCCCCAGTAAGAAAGTGGTAATACTTTATTATGAAAGTCTGGTTTCTTTGCCACTTTTATTTACTTGATTAATATTGTCAATATTTCCATGTTACTTTTCAAAAGTTATGTTGCTACATAAATGGCTAGTGTTATTCAAAACTTTCTTAACAGTAATTATAATACAATAAATAAATGAAATAACCTGCCTGTCCAAGAAATGGTAATTTTTGGAAATTTTTTAATTTCTCACAGCCTATAAAGCTAAAAACACAACACACAGTCAGAAAGATACAATAGTCTTAAATAAGCATACTCATTTCTTGTCAACTAAACATTTTCTTTGTAATATCTTCTTTTATTTTATATATCTACATAGCAGTCAACTAAATGGAGTGGGAAATATTTTTAATTAAATCTTATAGAACCATGACAGTGTCTCAACTCAACAAAGATGTGAAAAAACACCTTTTTCTCCCATTGTCCTCTTTAAGACATACAAGAATAACATGACAGGGAGAGAAAGAGAAAGACAGATGGAATTCTGGTGGCAGAGAGAGGTTTTGGCTGCAATATCTCATCTATATTTGCTAAAGAGATGGATCCAAATACAATTTATGCCTACAAACCAAATTTAAAATGCTGTCACATGCTTATTAAAATCAGTTTATTTTTCTCTAAGCACTTTGGGAAACACTGGAAAACTACAGATATAATAAACCCAAACATATAAACTCAATTTGGATTGAATTTTATTATGAAGATAATGTGATACAGTGAAAAAGTCCTATACCCAAAGTCAGGAAATTTCTGGATCAATTTCCAGCTCAATCTCTAATCAGCTGTGTAACAAAAAGCCAGTCAGCTACTTGACCTACCTGGGCATTAATCTCAGAGAAGTTAAGTAAACAAGTTAGACCAGATAATTTCTAAAATCCTTTCTCACTCCTGAAACTGATAGATTTATATTAGAAAAATAAAACATGAGCTCTCTTTGTTATATTTGCCAATGTAACCAAAACTAACATGTTATTCCAAATTATCTTTTTTATCCTGGTTTACTTTACAATAAATGGAAGAAACAATATAAATAATAAACAATTACCAACTCCCTGTCTATATCTCATTAAATAAATTTTAATTATTAGTAGTTATATGTAAAATATTTAAATCATATTAAGCTCACTTTCTTCTAATTTGTGAGTTCTTTTTTTTCCTTACCTTGAGTTGATAATTTCTTCAAGATTATGAACAAATTTTATGAATGAAGGTCACAAAACAGAACCACAAAAGAATATCATACAAAAATATGATATTTGAAAATAAAATAGCATCCAAAATATATCTTCTCAGGGTTATCTGTAAACATGAATTTTGAATATTGTTTTTTTCTTTATGTAAGAGGGCCCCCTCTTTATTTTAAAACACAAGTATAAAAATTAATGGTCCTGGTCAAATTATATGACTTATTGTTTTTGTCTCTTAGACATCACCACTTTAGTTTAATGTCCTTCATTTGTATCAATAAATATCTTTAATCCCTTCCTTAAAGTTGGCAGTTAATAGTACCTGCTGTATTCCTATTTACATATATGTTGTTCTTGCCCTTGAGAAGCACAAAATTTACTTCTTACTCCCTATTAATCCATATTATTACAAGCCATGTTAAAATTAGGCTCCGGATTGTAGACAGAAATAATAAACTACAAAATAGAAAATTAGAGCAAATTATCATATTGAGAAGTGAGAAAAATATTTAGGTTTAGGGCAATATAGGACTTACCATTTTTAATATATTTAGAATAATTAATAGAAATACATATGTATTGTAAAAATTGGAACTTTCAAAAGTAAAAGCTGTAAAAGAAACTGTCTCTCCCTTTTCTCTCAATTTCCTCAAATATTGATTGGGTCCTGGATGGCTTCAAGGCCATATACTGGAAACAATTCCATTTTATGACATTGGAAAAGCAGAGAGCAAAAAAGGCAAAGCATTCTGTCTCCTTCTGCCCTCCTCCATGTGAAGTAATATGTCTGAGAAATTATGTTTTAGGAGAAGGGTTGAAAGTATTGCATAGAAGAGAGATTTGGAAAGGCCTTAGGACTTGTGGATGCCCTCTGTCTGAGAGGCCAATAGAAGAACCCAAGAATTAGAATGGCAGAATAGTGTTCAGAAGAGAGCCACGGGGGGTGACCTGTGACCTTCTCTGAGTTTCAAAGGAGAGCCATTGAAGATGCCTTAGGGGGTATAGGCTGGCCCAGCAGGGTAAGAAAGCCAAAGGGAATTCAGAGACTTAAGCAGGAATAGAGTGAGCCTTTGACTGGAGTCCTCTCTAGATTAACTGCCCTAGGAACTAACGCACCATGGGTGATTACAGGAGAGTGAATCAGAAGAGAAAGGACAGTATACATTTTAAGCACATTCACACTGCAGTGTCAAAGGAATCAACCAAATCTATGGCAAAAAAAAAAAAAAAAGTTACCAATGGTGTTGATATTTAGAATCTTGTAGATGACAAAATATGGCTTTATGAAGTTCACCTTTCCACTAGTTATACTGGTGTCTTTTATACACAGCCTTTGGTGAGTAGAAGAAGCTCTGGGTACATTTTGATTTGTAGCTTTAATAATATCTATATAAAATGTACATGGTTATGTTTTAAATAAAATAGTGCTTTTGGACTACATTTTTGAGAGAGAGAGTAGGCAAACCTATAATTATATCAGGTTAAAAATAATACCTATTGCTTTGAGACTTAAATTAAAACATCTATAATAAAATGCTTCTTTTTCTCTTGCCTTCTTTATTTAGTCCATGTTTTAGGAACCCAGCAATATGACTATTTTGGGGTGAATCCATTAATGGAGCTACTGTTGAAAGGGTCTAAGTATTCTATTAGTCCATAACATTTGATCCAATTCACCCAAATCACTTTTTTTTTAAGCAATGATATAAATTAACTGAAAATGACAAATTAGATTTCGATTTCAGTTCAGCTTTATAAGTTAAGTGCTGTGAGGGATCCAAAGCAAAGGGCATGATCTTGCACCCCTAAGAGAGCACAAATTAAAGAGGAGGGGCAGTGGGACAGGCTAGTGATGTGCTTTCACTGTGCTATCACTGTGCATATGGCTGGCAGGAGGAGTTGGTATTTGAACCAGACCTGGACAGGCAGGATTTTGCCAGGTACTAGGAGAAGAAGCTGCATTTCAAACCAAGCAAGCAGGTTAAGCAAGATAGAAAAGCTGAAGAGGTTGGAGTATGTTACAGGAACAGTGAGGAACCAATGGCCCTCACAGTACTGTGAGGGCACATAGTAGACAATAAGTCAATATTTGTTGAATAAATTTAAAGGGAAGAAACAGAAGTCTCATTAACAAGTAAAAGGCACCAATTTCTGAACCTTGGATTTGGGGTTGTATTTTGACTTCAGCAGGGAGCCATGTGATTCTGATTTGTTGGGAGATAATTCTGACAGCTGCATGGAGCAGGGATTGAACATTCACTCCAGACTGGTTATGCAGAGATTACAATGAGGAAGTCGACCATCATGAGCTTTGGACCTAAATAGCCATCGTTTTATCAAATAAAGCATTTGCAATTATGTTTTGACACAAATGTTTATGACGGTCAGAGGTCTGTGAGAACCTCTTCATATCTCAGGATGTCTGGACAGCCCCTGGGCATGGCCATGTGGACCCAAGCCACAGACTTAATGGAGGACTGGTGATTCATTGCTTGCCAGAGACTTGAAAACCCTGATTATTTGTTTGAGATGTAAGCTAGTTTTAATCCTTAAAATGCATGAAGAACAGTTATACTGAATATCATGGAAGCCTGCAATTTTTTCTGGATTAAAAAAAAAAAAAAGTTTGTCATTAGGATGATCAGCTAAAAACTGCCTTTTCCATTGCAAACTCTCCCAAAATGCTAAATTGAAATTAAATGGGCAGCCACATCAAAATGCATTATCTGAATGATCCTTTGTATTTACCCAAATCTCTAGTTATAACAATACACTTAAGAAAGGTAGAGTAGAGATATAGGACCCCATTTTTTAATGAGGAGGCTGAAGCATAAGACGTTTCCAGGCCACGTGAATACTAAATTTGTGTAACAAAATTAATACAGTGTGATTTTTAAACTGCATGATTTATTCTTCTTTATCAAGCCTGTCCTCTCCATATTCATGGACTACTGTGTGTTCAACCCTCGTCTATAAACTGTGGAAAATAAAGGTAGAAAGAAAATTAGGTTCTAGTCTTAAATTTAAGATTACATAGAATATTAATAATTCAAGAAAAACATGACCATAAAAAAATTACTAAATTATTACACCCAAATAGTATTGGAGGCCAGAAAAGAGAGAGCTTAATGGGAATTATTAGCATTGTGAGGAAAGGAAAGGAAGGAGTTAATTGGGCAGCTACTGTATGCCAAGTACTCAACTAAAAAATATTTGTACAATAGCTCATCGATTCCTTATAACTATCATATGAAGTAATATTGTTTGGGGAAAAAGTTGCTGCCTGACCTAGACCACAGAGTATGGATATAGCATTAGGATAGGACAAGAATAAAGAGAAAGGCAACCTAAGATGGAAAAAGATACTTTGTCAGGGTTGTCAGGGATCTTAGAGATCACTGAGTTTGTCCTAAGTTGATACGTGGATTCCTTATCAGTGTCATGAATGTCTGTTATAACCTTTTTAATGATGAAGAACTCACTCCTTTAAAACAGTCCATTCCATTGCCAAGCAGATCTGAATGTCAGAAAGTTAGAAAGTAGAAGTGATCATGATAGTCTTTATATCAAACATAGGAATCATAAAGGAACATATCTTATCCATGGTTTTTGTGCAGCATTAGATAAATAAAAAGGGGTCAGAATATAAACTTTAATACATTAAGGATTTTACTTAAGCTGGAAAGGTTCTGGCTTATGTCAGTCTTCCTTATGGTTACTTTTATTCCTAGTTTATCTTATTCTGAATTAGCTTCTATTTCCTAAGGAGTGAAAGTCTCAGAATAAAAGACTACTGTGCTCAACTGGCATCATTCTCTTTACTGGTGGATAACTGTTAATGTTTTTAAAATGAATAAAATTATCAGACACACTGCCAGGGTTTACTGAGGCATAAAACTCTGAGGACCTCGTGAGCATCTGCTGCATCCTCTTCTTCATCATATTAGCAGATGTGAGTATTGGAGGTACTTCATAACTAATCAGCAAGCATACAAAAAGGCAGATGGCCCTGGCTGGCATGGCTTAGTAGATTGAGTGCCAGCCTGCGAACCAAAAGATTGCCGGTTCAATTCCCAGTCAGGGCACATGCCTGGGTTGTAGGTCATGTCCAGGGTTAGGGGCATGCAAGAGGCAACCACTCGATGTTTCTCTCTGTCTCTGTCTCCCTCCCTTCCACTTTCTCTAAAAATAAATAAGTAAAATCTTTAGGAGAATGTTCTAGTCAAGGAACCAGTATAAATGACCCATGGACATGGACAACAAGGTGGAAACTGACTGTGGGAGGGGGTTGGGGGCAGGGAGAGCAATGGGGGAAAATAGAGATGACTGTAATAGAACAACAATTTAAAAAGAGAGAGAAAAAGGCAGATGATCATTAGCTCTAACAATGGCACATATTCTCTTTGGCTCATTCTACTCATTAGTAATATTTATACTTTCAAGTAATGTGGTCTTCTGGACTCTGGACCCTACCACCTGCCTGACCAGCAGAGTCTTTGTCCTTCCTCACCCCTTGGTTTTATGTCTCCTAGATCTTTGTCTTGCTCTGAATCCTGACAACCTGGTAACCGACCAACTTCCTGTTTTCTGTTGTAATGTTGTGACTGCCACATATTTGCTATATGACAGTTGTCTCCCAG
The DNA here is from genome assembly GCF_987537825.1 of Furipterus horrens. Classification (NCBI taxonomy): domain Eukaryota; kingdom Metazoa; phylum Chordata; class Mammalia; order Chiroptera; family Furipteridae; genus Furipterus; species Furipterus horrens. The sequence goes on along the minus strand of NW_028327172.1, from coordinate 65,974,356 downwards.
TCTTCCACCTAACTTAACAGAAGTTATTTTTGTCATTCGAATAGGACTGAATAATAGAGATCCAACCAACCAAAGCTTGGGGGCTAGAAAGGAGAGAGGTACCCTTGAGGCCTTGGAATTTTCAGATCAGCCCAGGAAAGTGAGCCACATCCATTTCCTCTGCCTGTCTGTGTCTCAGAAAGTGCCTGCACCTGCCATCTTCTCCAAGTAGCAGTGTTTTCCATAGCAACAAACAATTCCCATATTTTTTAGTATGTGTATGCTCCATATAGTCATATGATCATGACCAAAATATGCCATTAAAATCTGTGATTCTATGACATTTTATACACTAATGAAATAAGCTAAACAGTAGGATCCCTAATAGCAGAGGCTAATGTGACATTTTATGTTTGAATACTTTGCATTGTGAAGGTCCACAAAATAGCCACTAAGTCAATGTTTGTTGAATACAAACAAAACAGAACAAAACAAAACTTCATAATAAAGCATTTTTTCACTTTAGTCAACTATGACATTATTTCAGAGGTATTAATATAATTAAACACTGCATTTAAAAATCTGTTAAAACTCATTCTTATAAATAATGTATTTCCTTGCTTTTTGCATAAAATTAGAACTGAATGACAGGTAACTGCCTGAGATGATATCTGAGGCAGTCTATTATTGGCAGGCCCTTCCTTAATTTCTGAAGGTGTCATCTGACTAATCTGTGGATCACAATACCTTTAGGATCACAGCTGGATAATAACACCATGTTGATTATCCTTCTCCATTTTTACTCTAATTGACAGATGGTCTCAGAAAGCAAAATTTGGAATCTCCTCTGCACTTTTTATAGTTTGTCAAATGTAGTAAAATCAAGTAATGCCTCCAAAGTTATCACATATAAAAAGACAGGCTTAACCATCCAAATCACACAGGCTTCATTTTGCATATTTAAAGGCAGTCTCCCAAAACAAACTTTCTTGGTATGGTACTTACTATGGTAGGGATACAAAGCTTTTTTATTCATTTAGAAGCTCCATTTTTGATAGATGTTTTATCTTTACAATATATTTACATAGCATTATGGATGATATGAAACTTACAAGTTTCTATAAAATGTTTTGTAATGCAGAACTACAAAGTAGTTGGTTGGTTAATTGGTTGGTTGGTTGATTTATTTTTTTAGAGGGAAATAAAGCTTCTTAATAAAAACAGACAATTTTAGTGTGGGCTATGTTGGGAAAAATCACATCAATAGCCTGTGTTCTATGATCTCTGAGAGAGTAAAACTGTCATACTCCCCAGCGCTTCTTATCAGAGCCAGTTAGATGTTTCAGGTTATTGGACTGGAAAAAGTAGGAGATGAGAAATAAAGAACACTCCTTACCTCTTTGCAGAATTTGCTTTCCTAGATCGTAAACCCCAGAAATTAAGAAGTGTCCATGTGTTTTTTTACCTTTGGAAGTTTTGTTTTCCTCAAAAGTTATTTCTGAATTTAATATATATGTTAATTTAGACTGGATTTCTGTGATCTTATATTCTCTTTCCATTGGTTGTTTTTAATCCAACCAAAGGATGAACTTAATCTGGAATGAACTGCCTGTTTCTTTGGAAATATGACCATTGACAGGCCCCAGTAGGTTTTTGCAACCATTTTTATTGTTTTTAACCTTTACCATAAAGTCTATCAGATTTATTTCAGTGATGTTTATTAAACAAATTTTCACCTAAGTAATTTTCAATAGTAAATTACTTATTTAGCCTTATTAGCCTTTCTAATAGGTATAACAAACTTATAATAAATATTTCCCTGCAAAATAAAACTACAAGTATCTTGAATTTCAGTTCAGAATTTCCATTTTATTTATTTATTATTACTTTGAATTTCTATTAATTATCCTGAAATTGTACACTGAGGAATAATCAGTAGTTCTTGACTCTAGAACTGCTTCCTCATCACAATCTGACAGACTTATTTGTATAAGACAGAGAAAATGTTTATAAATTATGTGTGTACTAAACAGTTTAGAATAAATGAATAAGTAAATAAATACATATTGTCAAGCCCACTCTTTAAATTATAAAATTGTAACTTTCTACATGTATCACATGTTGAAGTCAAGTTACTGAAATGAGTATCTAAATTATTTTCAGAGCCTACTACTCATCTTTTCTCAGTGTTCCAATTTTGTCCACAATCAGTGTTTGCTTTTGTTTATTTCTTAAGAAGCGTCTATTTAAATCTTGATGATTTTTAAAAACATCTCTATTTTCCTCTTATTTTCTTGTACTCTTCTCCCTTTTATTACTCCTATTGATCTGTGGCCCTCTGCAAATGAATTATGTTCGGAAGGATAACTAATTGTGTCAGTTTTAACTGAGGACATTGTAGGCCATTGTAGTAGATGTCATAATATGTTACCAGACTCCCCTTTCAAGATTAACCCATTCCTTCCCCAAGCCACTAAGAGTATTGGTGGCTGACAGCTCTCAGCTGACTCCCTCTCTGGAAATCTCCCTCAGCCAATGAAACTTGTCTGGCCCAAGTTATGCCTTAACTCCCAGTCTTTGCCCAAGGGTAGGGGTAATGAATGCATAGGAATGGTTATAAATGCCAAGTCCCTTGCCTCAAAGTAAAACAATTCTGAAGGCTCATCTTAGCTCCAGAGTTCCCTGTGGGAAAAGCTGAGGCCTTTATTGTGACTGCATCAGAGTTAAATATATTCTATGCTCAATTCCACTTTCTTTATTCTCCCACAAATGTTGATCCGAATGGCTTGTGTCAATGGAGTCTCCAACTCAGACTGTTTCTCTGAAATTCTGACCTAAGACAGTCATAATGGCAAATACCACCACTGAGAAAGCACTGGAAACAGGTATAAGTGATAATTTAAAAAATAATAATAGCTCTCATCCCTTGAATGCCTACTGGATATTCGGCAATGTGCTAAATTCTTTAAATGTTACTCCATTTACTTCCCACAAATATCCTGTGATGTAGGAATTGAACTTGTTTTTGTTTAGAGGTTTTATTTTTAACAGAAGAAAAAGAAATTCAGAAAGATAAACAGGACTTCCGGCCAAGATGGAGGCTTAGACGGACACGCTAGGTCTCCCTCTACAACTATAGAGGAATACAACTACTTCAAAACAAAGGATAACTAGAAATTCCAGAAAATAAAACTACACGGAAGCCCAACATATGAAGTTATAAACCAGCGGTGCCATTTGGGCAGGTAAGAGTTAAAGAGGGCAGTGCTGTTTGCGGTCGCACCTGGGGCAGCGGCGGGGCGGCGAGGAATCCCGGCTGCGCAAGCCCCTGCCGGTGCGCGACTCCGGCGCTGGGGAGAGCCGCCACCGCATCGCCTTGAACAGTGAGGCCCAGGGGGGTGGGAGGACGGATCCCGGTCTCCTAGCTGAATAACTGTGTGAATCCATCTTGGACCCCCGCCCCCAAAGAAAGAAAGCACCACAGGGCTGCGAAATAGGTCGCAGACAGGCGCCGGTCGCTGACTTGTGACGCCAAACGGCGCCGGTCGCTGGGTCATTACGAGTACACAGGCACTGCCCCCGACAGCCGGCCCAAGAAAACAAAACGCATCTGTCAAAATGAGGCAGACAACTATAGAAATCCCAGTGACACAACTCACCAGGCAGCAGATAGAGAACCTGACAGATGAACAGATAAGAAACCTGTCAGAGGCTCAGTTCTGGGCCATTGTTATCAGGTGGCTTACAGAATTCACAAAAGAGCAGGAAAAAGATAAGAAAGAAGCGAAAAACTTTCATAACGAAAGGAACAAAACCGCATACGAGAAAGATGGTGAGAAAAAAAAATCCAGAGTTCATTTCAACAAACTGGAATATGGAGAAGGAACAAGCAGTCAACCAATGCAGCGAGAGGAAATGGGAAGCAACAATGAGAGGATCAGAAACCTCTGGGACAGCTATAAAAGGCCCAACATAAGAATCATTGGTTTGCCAGAGAATGAGGAAGATGAACTAGAACTTGAAAAATTGAGTGAAAATATAATAAAGGAGAACTTCCCAGAATTGGGGAAGGGAATAGACTTGCAGGTCCAGGAAGCAAGGAGAGTTCCCAAGAGACTGGACCCAGGGAGAACCACTCCAAGACACATTATAATCAAAATATCAAAAATTAAAGATAAAGAGAGAATCTTAAAAGCAGCAAGAGAGAAGAAAAGAATTATGTACAAAGGGGTCCCAATTAGACTATCAGCTGACTTCTCAAGGGAAACCCTACAGGCAAGAAGGGACTGGCAAGAAATATTCAAAGTAATGAAAATCCAAAACCTACAACCACGAATACTCTATCCAGCGAAATTGTCATTCAGAATAGAAGGACAGAGAAAGTGTTTCCAGGACAAAATAAAACTGAAAGAGTTCATTAGATCCAAACCACTGTTATATGAGATGTTAAAGGGACTGGTTTAAAAAAACAGAAGCTAGGGAGATGAAACAAAGGCAAACTAAATAGGCAACGAGAGTGGAAAAGGAACTGCGGGTACGGGAAGCATATTGGGGGGAGGTCAACAGGGAGGGGGAATGGGGAAAGGGAGGGAGATGATATAGGAATTGGGGATCAAAGCAGGAGGGAATGGAATAGACGGAGAGAAGTTGGGAGGAACTGTATGCACACAACTAATGGACATAATCTAAAAGGGGGGGACAACTGGAGGGAGGGGGGCCACCGGGTGGAGGGGAGCAGAGGGAAGGGAAATTGGCACAAATGTAATATTTTAATCAATAAAACACATTAAATCTGAAAAAAAAAAAAGAAAGATAAACAAGTTTCCCAAATGTAAACAATTATTGTATAGGAGAATTATTATTCTAACTAGTTCTGAACCCCAATACAACACTTCTCTCAGTATCTTTTATCAAACTTAGGGAAAATGTAGAAATATTTAGGAAGGTGACATTTTAAATTTCTTACTTTCTCAATAAGTTCAATATTAAGTTGTATAAATATCCTTCATTTATTGCAGAATGTGTAGGTCAATTATTCTCAATGCTGGTAAGATTTTCATATATTCATCAAAATCACTCACACCTATAAAATTTATACTATGATTATGTGGTTGGCCCTGGCTGGTTTAGCTCAGTGGATTGAGCGTCGGCCTGCGAGCTAAGTGTCGCTGGTTCGATCTTCCAGTCAGGGTACATCAGAGAAGGAAAACTCTGACTCCAAAAAACCTCCGCTGCCTTGCGGCATACCTCTTCAGGGGAAAGGCTAAGGGAGTAAACCCCGACAGAAAATCCGGAGCCGGAGTCCCTAAGGCGGTTTGAACTGGAGAGGACACTCCAGCGTCATCGCAAGATGTCAATTCAACACGGGAGGAGACAGATGCCGTGTCACTCCCGAGTCGGACTGCACAGCCATTCTCGGCGGTGCAGATAGATACTTAAGAAGCTACACCATCGTCTCTCGAGACGGACGGCTGCCGACGACGACGACGACGATTATGTGGTTACCTTTACATTATATACAACTTCTTTTTTCTAATAGTTATAAATGTCACTATTATGAGCAATATCCTTTCCCTTTGCCAAAAATGTTTATTATATGTATTTTTTCTTTCTTTCTTTTTTATTAAATATTTTATTATTATTTCATTATCGTTGTCCCAATCCCTCCCCCTTTACCCTCCTACACCTAGCCCACCCCCTACTCCCTGTTGTCCATTTTAAAGGAAACCCTACCAATCAGACTCTTCAACATTTAGTTAATCATTTCACAATAAATTTCAAAGTTTAATTATTCAATTAAAATCTAGGCTAAAATATATAAGTAGAATTTCACATCACGAAGAGAACTTTTGCCTTTTCTCTCTTATACGTATTATTTCATTTTATTTGCACAACATTGTGAATGAAGCAAATTATATATAAGTGAAGAGACTGAGCCCCAGGAAAGAAGATGGGTGGAAGGTCTCACTACTGAGCTTCTGAGCAACATAGACACATTTACTACACAACCACCATTATCATTTGAACTTCTCTGAGCTTAGAACTTCCCCACCATGAATGATGTTCCAAATTTGGTTCAATTTTCAAAGCAAAGATATAAAGATCTAAAACTAGCTGTAATTCTCCACTGTGCCTTTTCAAAAATCAGAGACATAGATTGTTTCTCTCTGCAGTCTTGCCTCTCTAGCTGGATAATGCAACCTAATTTACCTTACTTACTTGATCACTATAAAAACATTAAAATTAGATGTTCCATAGCACCAAATCATCAAATTGTTTTTAAAAATTCTCCTATTAAAGTGGAGCGAGAAAAGCCTCTTCAACAAATGGTGCTGGGAAAACTGGACAGGGATGTGCAAAAAAACGAAACTAGACCACCAACTTACACCATACACCAGAATAACTCAAGATGGATCAAAGACTTAAATGTAAGCCATGACACCTTAAAAGCCCTAAAGGAAAATAAACGCAGGAAAATTTCAGATATCCCACGTAGCAATATTTTCACCGATACATCTCCTAAGGCAAGGGAAATAAAGAAAAGAATAAACAAATGGAACTACATCAAACTAAAGAGTTTCTGCTCAGCAAAAGAGAACACCAGCAAGATGAAAAGGGAACCAACCATATGGGAAAACATATTTGCCAATGATACCTCATACAAGGGATTGATCGGTAAAATATATAAAGAACTTACATATCACAACACCAAGAAGACAAACAGCCCAATTAAAAAATGGGCAAAGGACCAGAACAAACACTTCTCCAAGGAGGATACACAGAGGGTCCATAGACGTATAAAAGAATGCTCAACATCACTAGCCATCAGAGAGATGCAAATAAAAACCACAATGAGACACCACCTCACACCCGTCAGAATGGCCATCATCAACAAATCAACAAACAACTTGGGCTGGAGAGGATGTGGAGAAATGGCAACCCTAGTGCACTGTTGGTAGGAATACAGACTGGTGCAACCACTATGGAAAAGAGTACGGAATTACCTCAAAAAACTAAAAATGGAACTGCCTTTTGAACCAGCAACTCCACTGCTACGACTATACCTGAAGAATCCTGAAACCCCAATTCAAAAGAATCTATGCACCCCTATGTTCATAGCAGCACTGTTTACAATAGCTAGGTGCTGGAAACAGCCTAAGTGCCCATCTGTAGACGAGTGGATCAAAAAACTGTGGTACATTTACACAATGGAATACTATGTAGCAGAAAGAAAGAAGGAACTCCTACCTTTTGTGACAACATGGATGGAACTAGAGAGAATTATACTTAGTGAAATAAGCCAGGCAATGAAAGAAAAATACCATATGATATCTATGACCTAATACAGGAGACTAATGAACAACACAAACAAATGAACAAAATTGAACAAGGAACAGAAAAACAGTTATCGGGGATTGAGGGGAGAGAAAGGATAAATAGGGGAAGGGTCTAGTAAAGGAACTGGTATAAATAACCCATGGACATGGACAACAGGAGGGGAATGACTATGGGAGAAGGGGTGGGCTGGGTGGGAGGGAGAAATGGGGGGAAAATGGAACAACTGTAATAGAAAAACAATTAAATTAAATTTAAAAATTTTAACTCATTTAGAATTTATAAATATAAAATAAATTATAAGATAAAAAAGGTAAAATCAAAATACATTATAATGTCACCTATAACTAATTTTATTAAAATAAATAATATATTTATTAAGATTAAGCATATTTTAGCAAATAAAGAACATTTGAGTTTTCACCCTTGATTGAATTTTCAGATGATTATTGGTATAAGGTAGCAAGATACAAGATGGGTAGATAAATAGATAAGAGATAGATATTCTATGAAGGTCTTTGCAGATAAACCTTATTGACACTGTTGTAAAGGATGACCTGTAAATGGAAACAACTGTATATGCCTTAGTATGAACCATTTATCTCTCCCTTAATTTGTTATATCTGCATTCTATTTTTGCAAAGATGTCTTTCTCTTTGGAAAACTTCACATTTTTGAAATTTACTGAATAGAGTGCTTTTCAATAAATCAAATTTCTTTGGAAGTAAAATGTAAAATATAAATCTCCTTTTGTAGATTTTGTTCTCTTTTTTAATATATGGAACCCCATATTTTAATTAATATATCTGACCTTTTCAAATTAATTTTTCTTTCTCCAGTGAGATTAATAAAAAACAATTTAAACATTTTTAGAAATCTTCTATTAAAGTTACTGAGAATGAGTTGAAAAACATCTGAAAATATCCTACTACATACACTTACCTCTTCAGATGTTCTGTGGGTATGTTTCTCCATTATGGAAAGCTCACTCTTTTAGCTACTATAATCATTTCATTTCATAGTGAGTGAGCCCTTTTTTATCAACTTCCCTTTTCAGTCTTTAGGGAACAATCTCTCAAAATTGACATCAGGTGCAATGTTATGTTGCTTTTACTGCTGAAGATGGGGCCAAGAATGTAGAGTACAAAGGTCTCAACAGTTCTTCTGACAGAAATGTTCACTTTTCATATTTGAGACATTTAAAGTTATATCTGTTCATACTGAGTATGTTACTTACAGTTTTGTTGGTTCCACTTGAGTTTTTGGCCACAAAATCAGTTTTCAAATTGGATAGCTGGTGGGTAGGGTTTCAGATCCTGTCCTTTTCCTCACCTTCAGTGCACCCAGTGTTTCCTTTATTTCTTTCCCATCCCTCCAGCAGAACAAGTATCAAATTCTACTATAAATATTGCTTGATTCTTTCCCCTTTAGCCTGTACATTTCCAGAAATTAGGGACATGCTTATTTTTCTGAATGCAACACAATATCTGGTGCATATTAAAGACCAAATCCAAATATGTATTTGTAGAGTTGCTAAAGGAATTAATGAAGGTAAAAGTATGCAAATTAAAATTAGCCATTTAGAGTAGGCCACTTAGAAACAAATGTTGACTATCATATCTAGTAGCTTTTAAATATTTTTAATTGAGGAAGGTTTCTAACATCTACTTTAATTATAGAGAATGTCAGTGATCAGTAGCTTTATTCATTTTTGCTTTACATAAATTTAAATATTTTTGATATTGTGCTAAAAGGAATTGTTTTCTTTGGAAATAATAATCATAAGAGTTTTTAATAAAATAAGATATAAAATGGATTCTACTTATCATGTTGAAGCAATGCTGATATGTTTTATTGGTTTTCTGTCATTTTAAAAAGAATGCCTTACCTATATATCTATATACCCATGGGATATAATTTAACCTGCAGAGCGATGAAATGCATAGTATAATAAAGCCCTTAAGAGTAGAATTTTTTACTTTGTAAGAATAATATATAAAAGAAGTTTGGTGTGTTTTTTTTTAGTTTTTGAAAGAAAGCCTTGCTAAATAAAAGGCAGTCCTTGTTCTCTAATACCACATATGGTTTAGGATTTTATAAGCAAACATGGTTCAGTTTTACATTTTGAATTACTATTGATATGTAAGTATTGTGTTTTAGACTGACTTCTATGTTATTTCCTAAAGTGATTTTCAAAGAGTTAGGTTTATGATAGGCCATTATGTTCAAAACATCTTTGAAATTTTAACTTTATCTTTCAATTTCCCTTTTTGCATCTGTTTTGTATTAAATTCTAAAGACTGCCTAAGTGTTATGATGTCTTTAGCTTTAGCTTTCAAAATCCTCTGGTTTCTTTCATGGGTTATTTTTATCACATTATAATATAAAAGTTACTTTAGGAGTTTAGAATTAATAACTCAGTAGGTAGCCTCTCAAAGATGTTTTCTTTCTTAGAAAAGGAGAAAGATGGAATTTTGGAAATAACTATCAGGCTATTATTATTCACTTTCTTTCTTATCTGATATACCTCATATAAGGGAAGTAGAAAAGATCAGTTTAGAGAATTTGGAAAGCATGACACCATTTTCTTTAATGAATAATTAATGGCTCTATAGGGTATTTCTCAGTGCGCAATAGGTGGATTCTGAATATAGCACAGTTACGCAAAGATTTATTGAGCAACTATACACTAGGCAGCTGTCCAGGAACTGAGGATTCTATAGTAATCAATGCCAAATTCTAGAAAGGGTATATGAACACCCTGAAATTGAGTGCTACATTTGAGTAGTCTTACAGAGGAACAGACATAAACTGGTATGTGGCAAGAGTAATGGAAGAACTATGTTTAGAGAACTCAGTCCAAGTTATGCATCCCACCTGTAAAAGCAGAGCATACTTCTTAAACCAAATAACACCTGAACTTATTCTTAAAAGAGAATAAAGAATATTTCAAGCAAAGAATGGAGAGGAAGCAGAAGCAGGAAATACATTCTAGGTAGAGACAGGGTATGAGGAAAATAGGAAAGATACTGAGGTTTTGTCTATCAAAACCCAATCACAAATGGTGATCTTATAAATAAAGCAAACCTAATCTATTATTATAGTAATTCTGTTTTAAAGAAAGCCTCTCATATTACCTATTAAAGTTTAGTAAATGATCACGATTATGCTTGGTTCTAATTATAACAATTTACATATTCCTAACAAAAGTAAAACTGCCAGATTTTTCCAAATTAAATCCAGGGATAAATTACATGTTGCTTAGCATAAGTATATGTGTTTTAAATAAATTCACATGTTGCTTGAAGCTTGCTGTGGGTTTACAAAAAAACAAATTAACTATTACAATGTTAAGATTCACTGTTTAGAGTCATTAAGATATTTTCCTGAGAAGTAATATGTTATAACTTTTTTAGAAGGCTGATAATAATTCTAGAAGCAGTTCTAAGAATACAATGCACTTAAGGAAAACAGGGGCTAAAATCAAATTTTCTGCTATTGCACATTTATTTCTTTATCACATTACATATTTGTAAGAATGGGAATCACATCTGTCTAGCTAACCATTGCCTCCATCTGGCATCACACCTGGCCAAATTTTTGCTAAAAAAAGTATCAGTTTAATTAATTATATAAACAATTAGAATTTTACACGGTTATAGTCACTTTCTCATTTCCTTGCCCATGTGCTAACGCACCACACCAAAAAATAAAAAATATATATATGTTCCTGATATTGATATCAATATGTTGATATCAATATCAGGAACATTTTTAATATATCACTTTTCAACAAATTAATGGTTACCTAAAATGTGAATTAGGATTATATCAGGGCAAGGAATAGATGGAGGAGTAAAGCGTGATCTCTCCCTTCTAGAACTCAATCTAGACAGACCTTTTAAAAATGTTTTAATGTGGTTTTATAGTATTGAAATATACTGTTGAGAGAAAAAAATTCTATAGAAAAAATTTGAATTATTAACCAAGTATATCATTAGCAAAAAGACTGTTCTTAAAATGAATGTTCAATTGAATTCAACTAAGTTCATTACTAAAGGTTATTAATCAGCTAGTATAAGGTAAGGTAATAATCTAACTGATAGTTTTTTAATTACCCTAAAATTAAACTATTTCTCACTGTACACTTTTCACATCTGTAAAACCAAAATAATTAACTATTTTAAAGCAAAACTAGCTAAAATAACTTAGAGTGCATTCATTTTGAAGATACAACAGAGTACAGACTAGTTCAAGGATTTCATATCAATAAGCCTAACTGAAACTATGAAATACTATATTTTATCCTGTTCAATATTTGATATCCCCACAAATAAATATAGCATAATGACAAAATTTGTTTCAAGATAGTTATTAACTATAGTAACAATATTTCCTAAAAGCATTTCTGAAACCTGCACTTCATTGCCATCATTTAAGTAGCAAGAAATGCTGAAAGACTTCTGGCTTTTCCTGCATAGGGACCTGAGACATGCATTGCTCACTGTGCCCATTACATCAGTAATGATTCATGACAGGGTATTGCAAAGTCCCTGGTGTTTAAAACAACTTTAGCTAGTGTTAGAAATGCAAGCATTTCAATAAGAATGTTTCTAGTTGCCTTTAAGAATAATCAGGCAGAATAACAAAAGGATCTTTTTTTTTCTACCTAATTTGTGTGTGTGTTTTTTACTCACATTGCTATTTACAACCACATTTAGTCTCATACCAAAATTCTGACTAGAATAACCCATTGTTCTGTTTTATTTTTTATATTTTAGATGTTGAGATATAAATATCTTTAGAGTAGAGGAAATTTTACAGTTTAGAGTCAATGAATATCCTTTCCTTGGCACATCTCCTTTTTTCCCTGTGAATAACTATAGGAAAGGAACTGAGGATTATTTGTCTCAAATATATTGTGGTGACTGTTAAACATAGAGTCTCTATCAGTTTTTGCTGCAAAACAAAGCACTCCAAAACTCAGTGGCTTCCAACCATCATTTGTTTAGTTTATAATTCTATGAGTTGGCAACTCGGGCTGGACTCCTCTGGAGTTTTTCTACTGGTCTCAGCGAGACTCACGCATGTATCTATAGTCACCCAACAGCTAACTTCAAGGAACTGTGCCGGGCAGCAGCTGACTAGTGGCTGGGGCTACAGGGGTAAATGTGCCACATGTTCCTCATCAGCCATGGGCTAGTCCAGATTTGTTCACAGGATGTCTCCTGAGATTCCAAGATCCAACAGCAGAAGCATCACAGTGCCTTAGGCCTAGGCTCGAACTTGCTTTGTGTCACTTCTGTCACATTCTATTGGTTAAAGCAAGTCATATCAGATTCAAAGGGCAGCGAAACCTCCTCCTGGGAGGAACTGAAAGGTATTGTGACCATCTTTGCAATCTACCAGCAACAATTGTTCATCAAAATTTTTTTATATTTCTCTAACTTGCAAACATCATGCCAGAATCCACAAATTTCTCATTCAGTTATGGTTTTAACTGCTGTTAGAGTTAACTTTTAATGCAAAGTGAACGCCACAAAATTTGTGACCCAATTCTATGGATCAATAATTTGAGCTAGATTCGATTGTTCTTCAGTTGGTCTATATTGGACTCATTAATGCATTTGCAGGTCTGTTGTTTAGAAGGTGGCAGCTACAGTGTTGTTTCTCTGCTCTGAGTGGACTCTCACCCTCAGCAGACTAGTCCAAGCTATGCCACATGGTTTTCACAGCATTCCAAAACAGCAATCTCTAGTGCACACCCCATTTTGCAAGCATATATTTGTTCCATGTTGGCTAATAATATCTAAATGACCAATGCAAACACTTAAAGTGGCATGGTGAGCCTGGGAGGGGGTTACCCAAAAGTGGAACCAAGAAGGCATGAAAAACTTTGGGGCCATTACTGCCAACAATGCTACCACACAATTTAAATAACTATCAGTGTCAAGTGATCCTTAACTTCAGTTATGGTATTATTTTAAGACTAAACTAAAGCTAGATCATGGGATAAAATGAGCATTTGGAAAAATAATCATTTGTATAACACTAAAACTCACCATGGGCAGTCACTAACAACACAAACTATGTCAACTGCTTTGACTAAATTAACTAGTCATTATCTGAATTAACCCTCTTTGAATTGAATTAAGTGAAAATAGTCAAAGCCCTTGACCTGTTCATATAGTCGTTTTTTCATTTTATAAAATTTGTGTTTTTTCAAAATTTTAGTGTATTTTAATAAGTTTACTTGTTAATAGAAAATTAGGAACATTTAGAAAAAAGATATTAACAGAAAAACATTTTTTTACTTAAAAAGGAGTGAATGAATTGGTTTCAGAAAAAAATAACATATTCTGAAGACAATTATATTTTCTACCTTATCTATCAATCTAAACTGATCCACATTAAATGTCTCTTCCAAAAATTGGTTCTAGTGATTTCTGTGCTTTAGGGATACTTTGATAGGAACAAAGGCAGTTATATGAGTTGATGAACTGAGGAAAAGAGATTCTGGATATATGTAAAACAAACATGAAATATACTGAATATTCTATATCCAAATGAATTCATAAATTTGTTTAGCCACACAAGCTGATTAGTTTATAAAATGTGCAGCTGATGATAAACACTTTTGTGTTTCTACATTGTAACCATATTTTTAAGCTCTAAATCAAAGTCATCTTTTTATTTTTTCACTATAATGTAGGTAGATTTTTTCTATTTATATAACTAATACAGGCTAATTGTAGATCATTTGAACATACAAAAACAAAAAAGAAAAGAATAAAAATCCCATGGAATCACATTACCTAAGAATAATCACCATTAGTTGTTGTGATCATATTATCATGCATCTCTTCAAGCATACACAATTACACAAGTATATAATATCAGGCATGTTGCTTTTATTAAGATGACTTTCCCCTACTTTTAAACTTTTTAATATCCTAATATATGTCTTCCTATATTTTCTCTGTTCTTCTGTAATCCTAGGCAGATTTATATACGTACAGGAATATTTTTGTCATTATTTTTTAATTAAATACATTTTGCATGTTTTTCTGCATCTCATTACTCTCATTCAATAATCTTGAAAGTTATTTTCTGTCACCTGATATATCTCTAATTCATTCTTTTCAATGGGTACATAATAGTCTATGGTGTGACTATACCTCTATTTAGCCATTACCCTATTAAAATATGAACTTTGTGTTCTGTTTTGAGAGATTTATGAAAAATGCTACAAAAAAACATCTCTGAATATCTGCATCCAGGTGTATCAACAACTTTATTTCTATGAGATAGAGCCCCAGAAATGAATTTCAGGGTAAAAGAATAAAACTACTTATAATTTATATAGATGTTGCCAGATTATTTTCCAGGAAATGATATAATATCGAAGTACATTGCTGGGTGACATCATTATATAGTAAAAGATTAAATGATTGGGTGGGGAGGTGTCAAGAATTTTTTATGTGGGCCCAGCTTAGTCCCTACTTAGCTGTGTGGCTTTCAATGATTCATTTCACCTCAGCTCTCAACTGCAAAATGAAGAGGTTACAGGAAATGACTCCTAATGTCCCTAACTAATTCTAAAGCTCTATGATTTTAAATGTTAAGTTCAAAGACTGACTCCCAAGAAACACTCCAAATATGGCATCCAATAACAGTTAAGTTATTTTAATATTTTTTTTAGTGAGCACTAATCATTTTTTCAGGAGGAAGCATTCATAGCTCCAAAATCACATTCTTCTCTGCTAAATATTGCATACCTGCTTAATTCATTAAGGTATTTCATCCTCATGATGTCCTTAGAATTGGAAAATTTTTAATGCAAAAGAAGTTCCAAAGTGGAAAAATAATCTCAAATCAGAATTCTTCTCTATGACTGAGAATATATGTTTATTTATAATCTCTTTATAAATGATAAAAGGTACCTCTAAAGCTCAATAAGGATTTCCTCTTTAAAAGCAACAATAATCTTATAAATGGAGCAATGTTCTTTTCTTCTGGGTAAGAGATCAGCATCTCTTATTTTGTGTAACCAAACTCACACAAAAAAATTCAAAATAATAAAGTTTAAACCCTATCAATGTGAAATTTTATAAAAGAAATATTTGTGCATGTATGTTTATTGGTGTCAGTGTCAATTCAAAGATGTAAGCTTGGCTGAATCTTGTAAATATGCTTTTAAAATATCAGAGCTGTATTATATTGTTACCGAAGAGTGAGCAGAGGTAGTAGAATATGGCATCAGGGATGATTTTCAGTCTCAGTCTGAGTAAATTCTGATTTTTACACATTAAGTAATAGGTGAATTTTTTCATAAAATTGTGAAGTCTTGTTATTAATGAGTTTTCTGTGGCAAAGTGTCTTCACTTGCGTTCAAAATGTAAGTTGAATTTGACTTAAGAGTCTTTGGCCTTGAACTTTTCATAGTTGGCTTTTGAATAACACATTTGTTCAATTTGATCTTTTGTTTGAACTGTTCTTCTGTTTGAATCTTCATTGGAATATTGCTGTTATAGCTTACAATCTAAGCAGTATTTTGAATAGTCTTTTCTGACATTGATGTTTTTTGAATTCCCTGAATTCTTAGTGTTTTCGATGTCGATGAGACTCTTCGTGACTGAATGGTAGTGCTTAAATGGATGCTATGACCCAAATTTCCTTTTTTAACAATAAGGTACTTTTTCATTCAGAAACTTGTTCTTAAGCATTAATAATGATCAACTTAGGCTTAGCAAAAATTAAAAAATAAAAATCAGTATTTGGTCTTGAAGCAATTGATTGAAATAATACAGCTACTTGTTGAAGATTTCGTTTGTTAAAATGCTTACTAATATTGCAAATAAAATGTAAGTAACTAAAAATTTTGAATTTTGAGAAAAAAACTTAAAACAGCCAGATATTTGTATCAAATTTAATTTGTAAAGTGATACAAAATTAATTATTCCATTTGAAATATTATGTTTTTCCAAAAAGTTTAGGTACAACAGTGTCTTTACCTTCTTGGTTATTATTTTTATTTTAAATTGTCTCTTAACACACTTATTTCATGTCAAGCCATATTCTTTCATATATATGAAGAGGTTTCTGTGTGACAGACATTGTACTAGACACTGGGTATAGCAGAGTTAAATAACAAAAATTGAACTGGGAAAAATTAAAGATCTTCTTGGCTTATTGAATGATGTTTGAATTGGGTAGCATCCATTCCAGCAAATAGAAAGGTGCTCTGAAGAGCCATACAAAATGGAAGGCTTTTTTAGGCAAAAGGGGGTAAAGAGTGGATTGTTTCAGTGTTAGGTAACTTGCCTATCGGGGAATGGAAGTGGGCTATGAGGCAAATTAGCTCACGAGTGCTGTCTGGGAGAATTACAGTCTTGGGAGAAGCTGAATCTGCAACTGGGATAAGTGTTAAGTCTAAGTCTGATGATTTTGACTTATCTCAAGTGGCTCCATTTGGGGTCTGTTTTCTCTTCTTTAACAGTAGTGAAGTGAATATCATCTTTATAATAACGAAGTACAAATATGGTTGATACAAGATCAAACTATAGTTTAAAATGTCTTTAGATAATATTTATCACAGGCATGTAAAGGCTCTTTTTTTTTTATAGCTCAAGAAGATGAAATGAGAAATAATTTATCTTTCAATCCAGCAAGTTCTGGGTTGAACATATTTCCTCTAAATTCTTTCTGAAAATGAATGCCTTTATTTTTTTTTAGCTCATGTCACTCTTCTCATATATTATCACAAACAACTAAGAGTCAGTAGTCAACAGTTTTATTCTCCTTATGAATCTCCTTAATCAGATTCTTAAGTTCACTGGGAACCTTTTCTATCTTCCATCTTACCGCAGCCAAGGATTTTGCTTTTTTTTTTTTTTTTCTTTTCTTTCACTCAGGTTCATAAGTCAGCCTCTGTTTCTTCAGCCTCCAACTATAATCTAATCAATGTTTTTTTCAGCCTTCAATAACAGTTTCTCTGAGTTTTTCTCATCTTGGACTGAGGGCCTGGTTGCTGAAGAAAAGTGCCCTTAAAATTCTGTCGTAAACAGATGTTTTTACACTTTGTTGTACTTGGCTACACAATTAGGATCTTTTCCCTGGGGACATACTCTATTTGGTAGCACCCTGGAGTTGATGTTTGCCAAGACCATTTCTTAGGTTACTAGTCTTTGCCCACTTGGTGAGAATGGAGATGAGAAGTATTTTTGTTTTTAAATCCAGAGTTCTGGCTTCTTTAGATTTTCTTAACATTCTGCTGGAGAAATCATGGGTTTCTCTCTTTGCAGCTCATCTCTCTGTATTTATACTTCTACACAGCTAAAAGAAACCCACTGGCACTTTCAATTTTCTTGCTGGAAATATCCTTAGGCAAATCTAATTTATTCACTGTGGATAATGTGTTGTTCACATCATCTCAGGCAGCAGTGTTGTCAGACTTTCCTGCACTACATAAAAGGTCACCTTTTTTTCTTGAGTCTCCAATAGCAGTTTTCTCACTGTTTCTGAAGACCTTATCAATAGTATCTTGGAGTTCCAGTCAAGATGGCAGAGTAGGTGAATTCTGCGCTCACCTCCTCCCATGATGTCAAAGTTGCAACCAAATTATAGAATAGTCAACCTTGATAATCATCTAAAGACCAACTGAACATAAGTATTATGATTAAGGATATAAAGAAGAAGCCACATTGAAACTGGTATGAGGGGTGAAGTGGAGTGGCTCACACCACCTGTAGCAATTGAGAATCCAGGGAGAGCTAGTTCATCAGCTGGTGTCCCCAGAGGAGTGTGTGCTCAGGCCCACACCAGGCTCCTCAGGCCACACAAGGTTGGGGAAGAAGAGCCCAGATAACACCAGGCTGTGAAAATCAGTGGGGATTCCTCTCTTCCAAGTGAAACAGAAGACTATAGAAAATCCAGATGTCTTCTTTTTTAAAAAAGTATATTTCATTGATTATGTTGTTACAGAAGTCCTAATTTTATCCCCTTTGCTCCCCTCTGCCCAGTAACCCCATTCCCTCCAGCAATCCCACCCCCCCTAAGTTCATGTCCATGGGTCATGCATATAAGTTCTTTGGCTTCACGTTTTCTGATATTATTCTTAACTTCCCCCGCCTGTTTTGTACCAACAATTATGCTTCTTAGTCCCTGCACCATTTCCCCATTTCTCCCCTTTCCCCCTTACAGCTGATAACCAAATGATCCCCATATCTATGATTCTGTTCCTCTTCTGGTTTGCTTAGTTGGATTTTGTTTTTACTTCTTAGATTCAGTTGTTGATAGTTGTGACTTTGTTGTTATTTAATGTTCATAGTTTTGATCTTCTTTTTCTTAAGTAAGTCCCTTTAACATCTCATACAATAATGCCTTGGTGATAATGAATCTTGTCTGGGAAGCACTTCATCTGCCCTTCCATTCTAAATGATAGCTTTGCTGGATAGAGTAATCTTGGTTGTAGGTCCTTGCTTTTCATCACCTTGAATAGTTCTTGCCATTCCCTTGTTGCCTGCAAAGTTTCTTTTGAGAAATCAACAGAGAGTCTTATAGGCACCCCTTTGTAAGTAACTCTCCTCTTTTCTCTTGCTGCTTTTAAGATTCTCTCTTTATCTTGAGCCTTTGGCATTTTAATGATGATGTGTCTTGGTGTGGTCCTCTTTGGGTCTAGCTTGTTTGGGATGCTCTGTGCTTCTTGAACTTATATGTCTATTTCCTTCACAAAATTTGGGAAGTTTTCCTTCATTATTTTTCCACATAAGACTTCAATTTCTTGCTCTTCCTCTTCTCCTTCTGGCACCCTTATGATTCAGATGTTGGCATGTTTAAAATTTTCCCAGAGATTCCTAAGCCTCTCCTCATTTTTTTCAATTCTTGTTTCCTCATTCTGTACTAGTTGACTTTTTTTTTCTTCCTTATGTTCCAAATCATTGATTTGAACCCCAGCTTCCTTCCCTTCACCATTGGTTTTGTATGGGTTTTCCTTCATTTCACTTAGCAGAGCCTTCACTTCTTCTCTTATGTGTTTGCCATACTCAAATATATCTGTCAAAGCTGTGAGCATCTTAATTGCCAGTGTTTTGAATTCTAAATCTGTGAGGTTGTCTATCTCCTCATCGCTTAGTTCTCCCACTGGAACCTTGATCTGTTCTCCCTTTTGGGCCATACTTCTCTGTCTCCTCATCTTGACAGGCTCCTGTGTTTGTTTGCTTCTGTGTCTTAGGCAGAGCTGTCACTCCTGTTACATTGTAAGGGGCAGAGCCTTAGGTATTTGTCAGTACAGGCAGGGTGACCTGTTTCACTACGTTGTGACACTCTGTGTGGGGGAGGGGTCTGAGAGGGAACAATGACACTTGCTCAGCACTCGCTCCTTTTCCAGGCACTTCTCCCACTTACTCTGTGGGATTGGCGCCTCTCTAGCTGTTGCCCTGGCTGTCGTTCCCAGAGTTGGGGGGAGGGGGGCGGACATTCTATGACTGTGCGGGCCTTTAAGGAAGTGGACTCTGCTGAGAGATGAGCAGTTTCTTCCTCTGCCCCAACCCCCACTGGTTTGCACAATTAGAATCAATGAGGCTTGAATTTCCCTGGTGCTGGGACCATGAGCTGTGCGGTCTGGTCAGGAGCTGGTAATGCTCCCCAGGGGTCTCTCCTGACTTTTTAAAACATGTGACTGCGCTTTCCACCAGCCTGCCACTGCCACCACTGCTGCCACAACCACACCATGTCCTCTCTGCCCTGGCTCCACCCCAATTACCTGTCTGTATGGGCATTTCTTCTTTATATTTTTATTTGCTAGACTTCCATGCAGCTAGATTTCCTGGAACTTCTGATTTTCCCTAATTTTGAGGTAGTTGTGTTCCTTCTTAGTTGTGGAGAGAGACCCAGCATGTCTGTCTATGCCTCTATCTTGGCCAGAAGTCCCCCAGATGTCTTCTTAAAGAACCAGTGCACAAAATCTCACTCACAGGCACGCCCCTTGAGCTCTGCTCCTGGGAAGAGTACAACAGCTCAGGGAGCACTAGAGTCATACAGGGAAAGGCTGAGTTGGTTGGCTATAGGGCGAGGGCAGGAAGGACAGCTGCCATTGTCCCTGTGTTGAGCTACCTTCTCGCATGGCCAGTGGATACAATGCTTCCTCCTGTGTTCAGACTTCCCTACACACAGCCAAATCTGAATCTTCATTAGCCTGGTTAACACCAAAAGCTCAACCCTGATGACTCCCTGAGATCCTGCCCCACCGCAAAGTTCTGCCAGCCTCAGCCAGCTTGTGGCTGGCCTCTCTAGGGCTCTAATTACCTCCCAGTACACCCATACAAATATTTTATATCATCACATCAGGGATTGGGTTTCAATATATAAATTTTGGAGGGACACACACTTTCAGTTTATAGCAGAGTCCTTTTGCCTTGGTCACTTATGTGAATCTTAGGTAAAGGAATGCCCATGTACCTCTCCACTAGGGAAGAGAGAGCCAATGTGCTTATAAGTAGACAAGAGACATCTTTCAAGAATCGGGGCACAAACATGCCACCTAACTCTGGTATCCACTGACATGTTAAATATCACACCCTCTAGTCCTGTATGTCTACTTGGGAAAGGAGGATACCAATGTGATATACATGACATGCTATCATTCCTTTGGTGTTCTTCATATACCCAATTTTGTCACTTAGGAAATAAGTATAATTTAACATTTGTATCTTTAAATTTATTATACTAAAACTTAATTGCAATTAGTCTTGTATATTCTTACTTCATAATGCCTCATCTTTATTTTAACTGATGGTGGACTGATACCATAAATGATTTCTATTCATGACTTTGTGCTTGTAATATTCAATGGTCCAGTGTGCATATATAGCCACCCTGAATTCATCAAAGTCATCAACTCATTTTTCCTCTTTATGTCACTAAGCAACACTCTTTCTGCATTTTTCTTCATACTTAAAAATATATTGTTAGAAAACATATTGGAAAGTAAATACCAAGCTCCCAGTAATGGGATATTATAATAATTTTTACCCATTTTTAGTCTTTACTACAATGTTTGACACATTTAATATTTCACCCAAGTAGACATACTGTTTTTGTCAAATAATATCTTGCCTCATACTTCCTTCACTTTTTAGCAAAGTAAAAAGTCTCCCAGAATTTTGTCTAATTTCTTCTTCATTGGCAGCAATTAGTATTTCTATTTCTGAAAATATGTCCAATTTTTAAGTGCTACTTTCTTTAAAATATATATATTTTAAGTATATTTTATTGATTATATTGTTACAATAGTTCCAATTTTTTCCCCTTTGCTCCCCTCCGCCTTTCTTTAAAATATATTAAAAGTCATGTTATTACAAATGTAAACTCCATTATATAAAGGTTTCAAAAAGGTTGTAAAAAGAAACAGAATGTATAAGTATTTTATTCCCATATTGTAGGATACTTTAAACAAATTATCTTCTGAGAAAAATATATACTGTTACCAGGAAAACCTTTTAATTACACAAGATTTTATATCAACATAAATCATCTCATAATACACATCTCATAGCTAATATTGTTTTCCATGGTAGAAAAGACTTTTAAAGTTGCTTTTCATAAAATTTATACATCATATTACTTTGTGTTATATAGAGGAAACATTTAAATGTCTGTTTGTTGAGGGCTAGGGATGTGGGATGTGCCCTATGTGAACCCCTTGAGAAGATTAAATAAACCCTAAATGAAGGCTTGGAAACTGCCACAGCCAGCAGGCTTCTGACTGAGTCACTCAGCACGAGTCTACCATTTTCAGTTTACTTTATTATTTAGGTGATACATTCCCCAGATATTCTCAGAGTACTTACTAAATCTTGGTGGGGAAAAAAAATACTTTAAGAATAATTTACAATTCTACAATTCTGAAGCATTTCACAAAAGCACATTGTTTCACCTGATTTTCTTCAGTTCCTAAAAAAACAGTGCAGCTGTTATTATCCAAAAAGAATGACTTTCCTATAGTTGCAGGGCTTGGAAGACGTGAACTAAAGCTAGAACTCTGGTCTTCTTATTCTGAGTGCAGTGGCTTTCTATAAGACGGAAAAGAGGGATACATGTATCTAAAGGAAAACTAACTACTTAAAAACTAACTACAGCTATGGAAAATGCTGCTATCCAGTCGAAAGGGTGAATATCATGTAAAGAAATAGTCCTCTTGGCTAAGAGTGCAATTACAGTGCCCTTTAACTGATAACATTTGTCAAACACTATGTGCCAGACAGACAGCTATAAGCTGTACTTGCATTATCACATTGAAACTGCGACAAAAACTCTGAGCAATAGAGTAATTTTCCCATGTTAAAAATTTAATAAGTGGTAGAGCAGGGGATTCACAGAATTTTTTTGTCATTCCAAGACCTTTATGTACTCTTCACTGTCTCCTCCATTGTCTTTTCCATTTCCTTTTCTAATTTCTTTGCGAGAGGAGAGAGAGAGAGAGACAGAGAGAGAGAGAGAGAGAGAGAGAGAGAGAGAGAGAGAGAGAGAGAGAGAGAGAGGAGAAGGAAGAGGCATTGTCAGGCACAAAGAATAAAGGAAGGAAGCCTTTGTGTGCATCCATTAGCTCACCCAGGAATCATCAGCTGCCTTACTACCTAGCTCTGCTCTGGGAATGCCCACAGTATATTTCCAAGTGGACTTTGGGGAGACTTTCAAGAATGTCAAGTGCTAGTTCTGAGACATGAGTAAAGTGGTGTTGAAGCATAGCTGAACAATGTCAGAACTAAGGAAGCCCAGAAAGGCTTAACCAAGGAGAAGTTTTTTGAGCTCTGTCTGAAAGTATCTTTACAGGCAAAGGAAAAAGAGAACCTGCAACAGAGCAGCAGGCTGAATTACAAGGAGTATCCTCATGTACAGGGAAACATGAGATTAGTGTTGTAGAAGCTCAGGATTCAGTCGTGGGAGGTGAAGTCATGCTCTGAGGGGCCTTCTGTGTTGAAATAAGGAAATTGGACTTTATCTCAGGGCAAGAGCCAGCAGACACCTTGAATGGCAAAGTTAAAATGAGCTTTCCATTTTTAGGAAGTCTTAACTGACAATAGCATGCTGGATGAGCAGGACCCTTAGTCAAAGTAAAAGCTAATAAAAGAACTAGCCTTGTAAATGGCAGCAGTGCCTGTATTATTTCAAAGTCACAGAGAAACCTTATATAATCTAACAACTGCTGTAATGAGAGTATGTGGCCAAGATGTAAATGACTTGGCAGTGTTGCTGGTCTCAAAAAGAGTGAACATACAACTTCTTTCTTCAACTGCTTCAGATGTTCATTCATTCAACATATATTTATTGAGCTCTCGTTATGTGGCATGTGCTGTGCTAGCTACACAATGCTTGAAGCATTGCATTGATCACTTGGTTATGGGGAAGTTTATTTGAAGCCACATGTAACATAATTTGTTCATAAAGCCAAAGAAAGCATCAGAGAAAAGACAGGACATAAAGCATGTGTCAACAAAAACAAGGAAAGAAAGAGCAATTCCTGAGAGAGAAAAAGCTTAAGATAGCAAGAATTTGCTGTAAGTAACCATGCCATTAGAAGTGCACTAAATTGCAAAGGTTCTCTCGGGAACTGCATACTGTGGGCTGAGATTAAGTGTAATGGGCTCCCATGTGAATTTTTCTCATTACTTCTCTTGAAAGATAAGTAAATCTACTGAAAGGGTAATTTAGGTTTAGTGTTCACAATTCATTCATTTTACTTTTAGTCTTCCCTGTTTAAAATTATAAAAATATAATGCAGGTATAATCCAAAAGACAAGGGACAGGTCCAAAATGAGATGATTTCAACTCTTCAGATAGTCTTGGTATTGGTAGATAGGCAACAGGCTGTAGACTTTTATTTCTGATAAATGATGATAGAGCTTCATTCCATTTATAGGGCATTGCACACTATTAATTGCAGGAACCAAGTAAAGGACAACATAGGAACGATAATATGTACCTCACCCTCCTGAATTCCTTGGACTTTGATGTGATTTTTAATGAACGCTCTTCTTAATCCCATTAAGCTTTTCTTTCAATATAATTCAACATAAAGAAGAAAGGTTCAGGAACTTTTGTCCATGACAAAAATAAAATAAAATAAACGTATTTTGGAAGAAAAGTATCTGGAAAATAAGACAATTATTTAATCATAAGAATATGATTTTACAAAATAGTTTTCAAAAATGTGAGCCTGAATAATGCCTTATAATTAGTGCTTTTTGCTATTAAACTACCATCAGTTTGTGATATGGAAGAACAAAGAGGCAAGTAAAATTTTTTTAAAAACACACAACAAAAAACAACAAGCTCAGTCTTTCAGAAGCACATTTCAGGAAATAATATGGTCTTCTTTGACTTTCTAGGCCTTTCTTGGTTTTTCTGTTAGACATGGGCCCCATTCTGGGCCCACAGTGTCACATTGATTCCTGATTAATTTAACTGAGTACCCCATTAGGAGAACTTTTTAGAAATCCAGGGGGAAAGGAGATTTTCACACCTAAGATGGTCCCATACTACATAAAGTGGCAAATATGTTGAAGCTCATTTATACCTTATTAAATTATGTTGACTTTAAACTGAATTATGGCTTATAATGTTTACAATTTGCTTTTCTTTCCCCATATTAAATCGAAAGGTATTAAAGTGTAAACTTTCTTTTCAGACTTGAAAGAAGTGAGTGCTTACTTAGTCTAGTAGAGATGAGAAAATGACATTTAAGAGTAGCAATTTATCCTAAAGAAATTAGCAGTGTAGGACATTTACTGAACAAATATCACATTTCTTGAAATAATTGTTATGACGTTGTAATGCATTCTCACTCTGAAGCATTATCTTGTAAATGACTAAACCAGATCATGTCTTAACAATTATCTCATGAGGGAAAACTTCAATACCCTTAGAAGTTCTTATAAGACTATTAGAAAGGGGGAAGGGGGAATACCAGAAATGAAGCACCACAAAGGAATGGTCTGGTCTAAAATGTATCTACAGTTAAGTAACTCATTTAGATACTAATGAATGGATGCTAAGGGGAAAAACAGTATTTCTAGAAATTTATCTCATTTTCATGATTCTCATATTGCTCATTGGTCTATCTTAAAATAAAGGCAATTAACTAATCTCTTAAATAATCATCAGAATACTTCCCTGTAAGAACAAATGCATTATTTTTTTTAAGGTTAATTCAACCATTTCATCAAAAATTAAAAGATAACTAACCTGGGGTGCTTCTCTTTAACTTGCTTTAAACATTTTTCATGTGCTCAACTACTACTGGAGAGAAGGATTTGTCATTTCAAGCTGCATGCATCTATTCCCATTCCAGTCAATTGTTAATGATTGCAACATGAAAACTGAAAAGCATATTGGACTTTTGCTATGTGATTATTATCTGAAAAAATACCTCATAAATGAGTGATTGAAAATGCCAGATCTTTACATATTCATGAAAAAGGAAAGATAATATTAAGTAATGTGAAGATTGTACCAGTCATTCTAGAGTATAGGTAGGTAGGATCATCACCAGTCCCATTAACAGATATGTCTGAAAGACACCCTCCCTGGTACTTATGGATGGATGCACTTGTTCTTCAGCTCTGTTCTAATCAGTTTGCTCCCAACAAGAATCAGGTGTTTTGAGCCCCTTTTGTGTTTTGTAACTGCATTGATTAACAGAAACTTAGGCTGCACCTACCCTGATGGTGGTCACTATAGGAGGAATAAATCTTTGTTAATAAAGACACATGGCTTTGGGATCAGCAGTCTTTTACCTAAGCACTATCTTGTTCTGTTGCCCATGGTGTACTTACAAAAGGAATCATTATAAAAAGCCCCACAAGATTATCTTTTGAATGCTATCTTCTGATAATTAATTTTCACAAGTTGCTATTCCTCTTAATACTGTTTTCTGGCCACAAAAATAAGCCTATATCTGAATGGCAAAGTAATAATTTTTATTCACTAATTTTTTTCCTATTTTTCAAAGATAAATTTGTGTGCATATTTAAATATTTCTTAGATATTGTAGCTGCTAAATTATTGTATGCAATATTAAATGTTCAAACCTTTATCAGCAATTGTTGAAAACATTGCTTCCATGTGTTTCTTAAAATAGGACATGTTTGATTTCTGAATTGTTGTCATATAAATTGTAATGCCAAGAAAGGGCCCTTTGACTGAATATGAAAAGTTCCCCTTAAACCACCTTGAACTAGGCAGATTTGCAACATTTTAAACTGGCACTTCATCCCTCTTTCAGCAAGCATCCTCTGCAGATTTAATGATCAGGAACATCCTTCTGATGCATGCTGGGAGATATGGCTGCAGGGTACAGACCACAGCAGACAGTGTGTCAGATGAGGCAGAACTTCTTGTTAGGGGTGAGTATGCTAATAGTGCAGTCTGAAGACATGATCACCATAAATTATTATACAAAGGAATTTAAATGCATGGACTTTGAGCACATCAGTACAGTGCATTTTACTTTCAATTTTATAGTATATGTCATTTTTGCTTAACTTTTGCTTTTGAAAATATTACATGGAAAACTGCTCCTTAGTAACAGAAAAAACCAACAGAACCAACTTCAGGATCCAAATCACCAGTAGTAATAAGTGGTTACTAAGTGTTTAATCATTAAGCCAAAGAGACATTTTTAAACACTTGAGCCACAAAGACTCTTGGACTACAGAGATAAACTTTGTTTGTGTGTATCTGTGTTTTTCAAATGCAAAGCCAGTAGAGGCCCCAAGCATGTACTGTCCTCTACTAACTTCTAAATTCTGCTTCCAAAAACCCAGAAAATAGCATGCCTAATTTGGTGGCATTTACAACTGTTAAGTAAAAGGGATTTTTTAAGTCTGAAAATGTCAACACACAGTCTTTCTGTGCAGAAATGACAGTTAAGTGGTTTCTAACTATGAACCAGGCTGTCAGATTGTATTATCCTATAAAGCTATATATTATTTGAACTAAGTAAATAACAACAGCACCAATTTCTTTCAGCACGTTATTTCTCAGTATGGGAAATGCAGCTCCTAGTATGCATTTTCGCTTTCTTTCTTTTTCCTTTCTCTTTCTTCCTTTCTTTCTTTTTTTCTTTCTTTCTTGCTTGCTTTTTTCTTTCTTTCCTTCCTTACTTCCTTTTCCTTTCTTCTTCTCTCTTTTTTTCTTTTAGCTTTTTATTGAGATGCTGTACAAAGTACTTACAGGAAAATTTACAGATTATAAGGGTACAGGTACACAACTCAAAGGAAACTTACAAAGTGAATAGACCATGAAACTATCATTCAAGACAAAAACTAGAACATACCAGAATCCCATCTAGTGCCTTCCCCTTTTTGATCTTAAACAATTACATTTTGTGTGATATGAGTATTGCATGCTAAGATACTTTGCACAATTTCTGCAAATAAAAATTTCACATTCCATAGCAGAAACTGATATGTTAGATTATCTTGTCTTTTATTTACTTGAAATGTTTTCCAATTACAATTTTAAGAATTTATCGATATTGTAAAAATCTTGAGCAGGAAATATAAGGCATATAATAAGCTTCATCATCTCTTTGTTTTAGCTGTGTGTGTCAGCCAAGGTTTATTGATTTTTGGTAGTGCATCCATCACTGGTCCAAGTAAAATGTTGTTTTGAAGCCAGGTGTGTCTGGGTGAGTGGCAGCTTGTTCATTTTGTGTGTGTTTGTTTCTGTTCAGAAGGTTCTTTGAACTTATCTACAAATTAATATCAATAATGTGCATCCGCATTACCTGTATAAAGCATCAACTTTTTAAAGGACTTATCCTTTCAGGATATTTCATTTAGCTAAAAATTTTCTTTTATGCCTTTTGAAGTTACAAGGCTCATGGAACTGCAAACGCCACACTGCAGTCAAATTTATAGAAAATTGCTTCCTTCTCATGCTGCAGTCTATTTCAGGTTATTTGTATTTATTGTGTAGCACTTGCTTAGTAATTCAGAATGATGCTCCTAAAATTGGAGCCTTCCAAATGAATAACACAGCTCAGAGGCTGATAACGAGTAACTGGATATTTTTACAAGGCCGTGAGGGGCAAATTTAAGTGGCAAACTAACATTCTGCTTTTTGAGTAAAATTAAACTCAACAGGGTTTAGAACATAATTCAGGTTCAGCTTTTCCATGTTCTCTCCTCTTTTAGCCTTTGGCTTTATGCCTGGGAGATGATAAAATGCATAAATTTTGGGATT
This sequence comes from Furipterus horrens, assembly GCF_987537825.1. Lineage (NCBI taxonomy): Eukaryota > Metazoa > Chordata > Mammalia > Chiroptera > Furipteridae > Furipterus > Furipterus horrens. The sequence goes on along the minus strand of NW_028327172.1, from coordinate 65,945,796 downwards.
ATACTCAAGAGCAATTTCAAACAGGTTGCTATTGTCTGAATATTCATGTAACATTCAGCTCAAACTTTCTTTTGAAGTGAGTTTGATCGGGTTGCCAATTTTCTATTAGATATTTGCATTACTTTTCTAAAATTAGTAAAAATAGCTTTCCTCTCTGCTTGGCTGGTCTTAGAAAGATTTAAAAACTGAACTAAGGGTTCTGGTTCTTTTTTTTTTTAACTATTCTTTTAAGTTAAGAACTCCTGGTAATTGAAGGAAATTGGATGCTTGAATATATTTTTTAATGTTGGCTTGTTAAATAAAACTCAAAGTAGTTTCACTCTGCCATTTTTTTCTCCCACTCCTTCATTCATTGGTTTGTAAAGTTGAGACATTCTAGTAGCACAGGCCCCACGGGACCTGCATGGAGTTCTTCTAACGATGGCTACAATTCCAGCAGTGGGATTCTCAAAGCACTCTTATTTAAGCACATGTCACATAAAAATGGGAAGGATAAAGATAATTCCACCATCCATCTTCTTGTAGAATACCATTGTTGGATTGTCTGAGCAGTCCACTTTCCTCAAGGTTGAGAGAGAGGAACATTCTTGGGAAGCACAGAATATGTTTTTGTAACCCTGTAATTCCATTTCAGTGGAAATTTAGGGAGCTAAAAAGCTACACCCTCTTACATTGATAAACTACTCTTTTTTTTTTTTTTTATATCATCTCCTTTTCCATTACAGACGTCTATGAACTTCTTTTGTACATCTTGCCAAATCCTGTAATTCTTTACCTGGCCCTGCCAGCACCATAGACTGGAGCTCAGATGTATGGCCTAAGACCTCACCACTGCCTACCTATAACCTGAGTGTTTCTGACTAGTAATGCTCCCTGGTTCTTTTCCCATTCACTCCTTTAATGCTATCTTTCCCCTGAATGCTTGTTCCCACTATTGCTTTACTTTGCTTGTGAATGTCAGTGCTATTATTCACCACCTCTATCCCACCCTCATACTCCAAAAATTGAATTTTCCCATAAATAATCACATGAAGCATAAAATTGCTTGCTCTCATATATTTAATAGTCAGTGAACCAGCATTACAACAGCACCATGCATAATTTGGAGAACCATAATAGAAGTAATGAATATGTTAAAAGAAATTATTATCCTGGAATATAAAAAGAAATTAAAGCTACACCTGAACATCTGTGCACAATTTAAGTCGCTTATTCAAGTGTGATATAGCAACGACAGAGAAAGTAATACAAGACTATGAATAGAAATGTATCACATTATCCAGGGTAAAGGAGGTAGATCATTAAGAGATAACCTCATTGAAGGTGATACTCCCAAACAATATGAGCAGTTATCAAACACATTATAAAAAACTCCAGAGAAAGGAATGTTTGTTCATTTTATTTTACAAAAATTAATGTCAGAAATTTGTTTCCCAAAGTGAATATAAGGGTAGGAAACTATCATGGTTTAAATAATAAGTGTATTTAGCTAAGCTGAAGTAAGTGAGAACCAGAGCATGAGTCTGTCAATTCTGCCCAGAAGCAGAGGAAACAATAAATATTTTACTTCATCTCACAAATTTTTAAAAATTCATAGTACTCTGCTTCTTAATGCAAAAATAGCAGATCAAGGAACTCTTGGGATAGTCAAAGACAAATCGATGATTTCTTGGTTCCTTCTGAATGCACAACCTATATGCCCTCTTTCCCCCCATACTTGGACAATTTTCATCCCTTGAATTACAATTTCCAAAGTGAATCTGACAAGTATTAAATTGAATTTGAGAAGAAAGAATCCACTCAAGATGTAACTTTGTTGAGAGACATCAAACTGCTTTTAACCATTCATTTCTCCTCCCACCCATTACTTGTATTCAACCTGGAGTTCAACCTTTTAGTCTTACTATTTTAAACTTTGCATCAATTCTGCTTCATTCTTTCCAAGAAAGATTTTTTTTCCTTGAATATTTTACCTTTAATCTCTCCCAATTCACCATCACTTTTCATGACAGAACTAAAACTTAAAGTTTGTGTGTTTTGTTAATTAAAGAAGTCAAAAGGTATTTTGTTTATAACTTGGCTATTCATTCATTCACTGACCTGTTCTTTAGGCACCTGCTCTGTACCAAGCACTGAATTTAGGTGGCTGTAGATCACTAGTCCACTGGTGTGAAAGGTGCCTTTGCAAAAGGTGTGAGAAACACCATAAAGAAAACTCCTGGATAAATTTAAGTCTTGCAAGGAAAATAATGAAACACTAAGTAAAAAAACAAAAGCGTAGTTACAGGACCAGCTATAATACATAATTTGTGAGACCTGGTGCAAAATGAAAATGCAGAGCCCTTCCTCAAAACTTGATAAGAATTTCAAGACAGTGACAGCAGAGCATTAACCCAAGTATAGGGAATTTCTAAGGTAGGACCCTCTGCCAGCCCTGCATAGGTATTAAATTATGAGGAACAAAAGGACATTAGTAAAGGGAGGGGATCAATTACAGCAAAAGTTGTCTAAATCAGTTTTCTTATCTGTAAAATTAGCATCTTAGAGCTCTGTCAGAGGTTTTACTAGCTTTTTGCACAAAAAATATTTTTTATTATTCAACCCCATGAGCTTATGTTTTCAAAGGGTTTATTTGTTGTATTGAAGTAAAGATAATTCACATTTCCATTGTAATTCTCACCAAAACCTCTTATCATCATGAGATAGCTGGTGTTACCAAACTAGATAATTTGATTCTAACCAGCAACATAGAGACTTTATATTTTAGCTAGGTGTGAGATGTTATGTTTTGTTATGTTTTGTTTTGTTTTCAAATATCTGAAAATAACCTAAAGATACCAATTACTACCTGATGGAAACCACTTTAGAATCTTTGATTAAATACTCTCCAGATTCTAAGCTGTAATTTTTAGTAATTTTTACTGGCAAGAGAGGAAAGTTTGAGATTTTTCTGCCTTTTGCCTTTGAAGGATGCAAGTATTATCACTTTCCCCAAAAAATATAAAGGGAAACTCAAGCTTAGTGAAAACCTTAAATATATTTCTAATATGTGTTGACTTGAGAATGAAAGCAGTATTAATGTGTTCCATTTTTATACCTCTCATATCACTAGTGAACCATGTAGATTCTAAATTAATATAAACATCTATCTTTAGCATCTTGCCACTTCAGAAAGTTCCCAGGCTTTAAAATGCAATAGTATTTAACACAAGTATCTTTTGGAAGATAGAAATTTGCTTATTTTTCTTTCCCACCTTTGCTCTAACATGCAATGATGTTATACTTGGAGTATGCACAGCTTTCATATGGTGAAGTAATGTCTTGAACTCAAGTCTCTAGTGGAAAAGAAAGAGTCAGTAGTCACAAAAAGTAAAGCTGGGTTTGCCAATATGCTGGTGTTTAGGGATGAATGGACAATGACAAATGTTTTCGGTGTAATTTTAACCTTAGTTAATATTAAGAGTAAATAAATAATTAACTATGTTTTAGAGTGTATAGAAGTTTTTAATTAATACATTTGTTCTTACAATACTAAAAAAAAAAAAGCTTTAAAATAGAGATACAAAGTGTCCTCCCTCTTAAAGAAAATTAAAAGTCATTCATGCAATGTCTTAGTGGAACCCCTTGCCTCATTATAAAAACTTTAGATAACTGGTATCACCAGTATGAGATAAGATTACTTAAGTAATTTATACCAATCACCTTCTTTTCTAGCTTAGACTTCTTTTAGATGAACTAATCTATTGACACCTACAAAATTTATTTTAGACACTAAGTAACAGTTTCTTTTCTTTTTTCTTATGCTTTTCATATAGTTGCTTGCTAACTTGTGGAACTTTTAAACAACTGACTAAAAAGTAACACTATTTTGGTCAGTGGTGGTTTTGTGTAGATTTTCTGCACCAACATTTAGTTTGGTTCATTGAAGTGACTATTGAGTCAAGTGACCTGACTGGCTAAAATGATTGAAGATGATAGATAGATGATATATAGATCTGGTGATAAAAAGCAAATAAATGAATGTCATTTTATACAGACAACCAATTGGTAGAGACTAAATTTCTTGTGTTTTCTTCACTCAACAACTGCTAGAAGCCATGTTCTCTTTTATACACTCACATTTCAGTCAACTGACATAGACATTTTGGCTTTCTTGATGGCAGCATCTTGCTATTTTGAGACAAAGACTCTGAGTTCACTTTTACATTTTGAGAAAAATTCTAGTCAACTGTGTTTTATGTCAAACATATTTTTGAGCCACAATTTGTAAGGTGATCGATCATATTTCACTGTGTGCTTTATTCCACTGACTTAATCCATTTTTTTATACAAGCATCCTAATAGAAAACCGATATTTATTATTACTTCACATTTATGTAAACTTGTAGAAATGGTGTGTGCGGTTATGGTTTAAATGCTGATTTCATTTATTGTTTAGAATTTCCTGCTGTAGGTGAGGACAGTTCTAATGTGCAAGAGGAAGAATTGGTAAAATAGGATTGGGAATAAGTGCCTTCTAGTGCCATGGAAAAGAGCTTAACTTTTTATGCTAAAAGTTATGGATATTCATCAAAGGAAAAAAGCAGAAAAGACACATGATTATATATGCATTTAAGAAGTTCATTCTTAAAACTGAAGAAGATTTTTTAATGAAGAGTAAAACCCAGTGGCTTGCTAGTAAACCAAATGGGAGTCCTTGACAGTAATTCTAACAAGAAATATGAAGAGTTTGAAAAAAAGGCAGTGATAATGAAGATGGAAATGGATGTACATACTTAAATATATAGGGAGAATAGAGACAGAATCTATGGAACTTGGAGGCTCACTGGCTATAAAAAGTGAGAGATAGGAGGCAAAGATGAATACCAGTTGTAACATTCAATTGCATGTTCAATGGGAATGAGAGCATGCATTTTAGTTAGACCAAGGCAGTGTCAGGTTATGCTTAGAATGCCAGAGTAATTGCTAATGAGTCCCCTTTACATTCAAAATTGTCCTGGTTTAGATGAGAAATATATGGCCACCCTAATGAAGACTGATCATGCTTTTCATGTAATCTGCAAGCTAAATAGAAAAATAGACTGGGGGTAAAGGAAAACACTTAAGATAAGGCCCTCTAGAGAGAAAGATCCAATTAGTAGATAGATTATGGTTATGAAGCCCAGGAGAGAAACATTGCAATTGAGATGTAGATTTGAGAGTGATCAGATGGAAATAAAATTACAGAGATCATGTGATAAGAATGAGAAAGGGGAAAGGTTCAGAATGGAGCCTCCAGAAACGCTAATGTTGAAGAAGAAAGAACCTGAAAGGAGATCAGGAAAAATAGCTGCCAGGAAGAAAGCCAAGGTAACCAAGTCATAAGGATAAATTAAAATGAGAGTTTCAGGAAGGAGGGAGTAGGCAACAGTGTCAAATACAAATAAAAGAAGAGCCAACATATACCATTGGATTGAATGATTTGAAACTAATCGATGACCTTGGCAAGAGAAAATGTAGTGGAATGATGGATATAATAACTAATTACAGGAGGTGGAGGAAGACAAGCAATAATGTACGACAGACGGCGCAGCCTCTTAAGGAAAGCATGGGCTCTGAAGTCAGACAAGCCATTTCTCATGCACACCCACGAGCTTTACTAGCTATGTGACCTTGGGGAGGTTGCTGAACTTGAACCTTGTTTACCTTTCATTCATTCCATTCAATACTTATTTACCAAACATTTATAGAGCATGTCTATATGGCAGACACTGTGCTACGAAACAGCGAACGATGAAACTTATGTCCCTGACATGGGCACATCTTTTAAGAATATAATACAAGGAGCACTGTTATGGACATATGAGCAGCACATTTTGCTTTCTGATCATAAGCTCCATGAACAATAATAAAAACATTTATTAACTTCTTTCTGCATGCCAAGCACTGTGTTAAAGTCTTCATATGAATTATTTCACTTTGTCTATTTAGCATATCATATGAAAACAATATGTACACTATACTATTTTTAGTTCTGATGTGAAGATAAGGAAACTAAGGCTCAGAGAAATTTAGACTTGTCAAATGTCACCCTAGTAAGGTGAAGAATAGTGAATAGAGTCCAGACAGACTGACTTCAAAGTGAGCATTTTAAAATAATATACTGCCTTTCATCAATTGCCAGATTATTTCTGTTTTATTCACCATTGTATCCTCTGAACCTTAGTTCCTAACACATTATAGTTTCTGACAACTACTAATATGTGTGAAAGGGAGGAGGGAAGAAAGGGAAGAAGGAAAGTAAGGGGAAAGGAAGGAGGGAGGCAAGGAGGAAGGAAGGAAAGAAGGCAGGAAAGGAAGGAGGGAAGAAAGAAGGGAGAGTGGAATCCTATAAGAAACAAGGAAATGGAGTGACAAGGTCAGCCTAGGAGTTACAGAATTTCTGTCAAGAAGATAATACATGCGCTGAATTAAAGAACATGTAATCATTTGCTAATCCAAGAAAGAGAACAGATGATATTCTACATCAGCTTGCAAATACAGCACTTTTTCACTCCCATCAGCCTCTAAGGATAGACCTTTATGTTCTCTAATCCTTCAAAGTACCTAATCTATGACCCATGACCAGGAGACTCAACATTATTGATCACCACTCTCTATCTTACACCTTGGCCTAAATGACTACTAACCTTACTGACAAGTCTGAACTTCTTCTGACCCCTATGCTTTACCAATTATATAAAATATCAAAATCTAATGACTATTTTCTTAGGACATCTTGCAGAGCTTCTTATCCAGACAATAGGCTTTGATAGAAAGAAATCACTCTGGACAAAATGCCACCAAGAATATTAAGCATTAACAATAAGAAATCTCTTCCTTCATGATCTCTTCTTACTCTCTCATTTAAACATTTTTACAGTAGTCACAAGTATGAGACAAGGATAAAACTAAATGTTTTAAAAATATGAATAACCTTCATTCCATTTGCTCCTACTTTTCTTTCAAATCTTTGATAATTCATTGTTTTCTACCTTCTTATGGGAGAATTATGCCAAGAGTCGTGAAAGCAAAAACTACAAAGCAAAAACTAAAAAACAAAAAGAAAATGGTCTTTTATGTTCAGAAGAATGTCCTTAAACTTACCAATATAACTTAGGCAGAATATTGAGAATACACTTCATTTGTCTGTTCATTTGTTTGTTTAATTGTTTGGAAAGATCATCCTACTTACTCACTTTTCACATACTTTATATAGACACAGCCAAAACCAAACAACAATCCTTTCTAAAACCTGACCTTTTTTAAAATCCTGAATACAGTTTTCTGTGACTACTACATAGATTGCTGTAGTATTTCTTTTAGTAATTTGTGTTCATGTGAAGCCCAGAATACAGCCTTGTAGAGCACATGCATACTACATGGCCCTTTTCTGATAACCCAAATGAAGTCATCAAGAACCCAAGTGCTAAACAAAAGTTGTGCTGAATGTCAACCCAATGACTGATCACATCTTCAAGGAAGATGATGAAAAATTGGTAAGTTCACTTTAGTCTGTATCCCAAAATTTTGTTTTATTTCAACCCATGTTCCAAAATATTCAATTCTTAATTATTTTCTTACTTTTGTGTAACACGATACAACATGTATCCTGGTGTCTGAATGATTCTTCATTGAGCAACACAAAAAGCCATGCCTATTGAACAGAGAGAGGATTAGAGTTGACTAGAAGAAACATTTACTGACTTTTATTGCAGATTGGATCGTGTCCTCCCAAACACCTGGCAAAGGTAATGTCTCCGTTTCACTAAGTACTCCTTAATTTGGAAGTACAAAGGCAATTAGCTCTCTAATGAGTTGAAGCAACTGAGGTGAAAGAGTAAGGAAAATACTGAACACCAGATGATGTCTGTTAATGCCAAGATATTTTTTTAAAGTGATTTATTCTTGGTAAAAAAAAATCATTCAAATGGATGATTCAAATGTCTTTTTTTTTTTAAGTGTGTAGACCTTATTGCTTGATATATATGGGGGAAATCTAATTTGATCCATTATATGTAAGGATTGGCAATCATGAGCTCATGGGTCTCTACCCCAGGTTATTAATTGAGTGCATGAGTAGATTTTACATTTGGAAACTTGTGGATCATTGCTGAGATCCCCCAAAAGTGAGGGGGAATGGGAAAAATAGTTCATAGCTTTATAAAAAGTTTATTAAAAACAAAAAATATTCTGTATAAGATTCAAAGTAGGCAGGCATTGAAAAGCTGAAATATAAAATTGACCACTGAAAGGTTATTTATTACACTGAGAAAATGAAAATAAAATTAGAATTATTGGGAAAGGTCTGTATTAGTGCTGGATATGGAAAAGCAAGATATTTGGGTAACCAGAGCACTTAGCATGGGAACCAGTTTACAGTTGGTGCTCAGTAAATATTAGTTGGACCTTAAGCCTAATTTAAAAATGATTCAAATTGTTAACATGGCCATGCTAGGAGCCATTTTACCCAGCCCATACTGTGTAGCATTACAAAAATAACCCGGGCCAGAATTTGAATCTCATTCTGACACTGGCTGGATAACTACAGGCAAGTCATATGACCTCATCTGGATTCTTCGTTTTAAAAATGCGATAGTAATATCTAGCGTGCAGGTTGAATAGGAGAATGAAATGAGATTTCTAATAGAAAATTGCTTCTCAGTAAATGGTAGATATTATTATTGATATTCTTAAGTAGAGGAGGAATTTTTGTTTCCCTAATCTTTCTTATTAGGGAGATACATCACTGTTCATGGTATGTTAGGGCAGAAAAAGTGGTCTGAATTTACCCAGAAGGCGATCCTATCTGGTTATTCATTGATTGAATTATCTAATAATATTCTGATTATTTTGTTCATCTTGTTCAATTGCAATTTGATAACATATTCTAAAAGTTATTGGGAGCATTTTCACAGCTTCTCCTTCCTCAGGGTCAAACTGGCCTGTTGATAGGCATCATTGTGTTCTCAGTCAGTTTCTGTCATCAGGATAAACTATGAAAACGCCATCAGGGCCATCTCTGTAAATTAAGTTAACTGAGCCAATGAAATCTTTCAACACTTCCCTGAAGTGGATTGCTTATATTAACACATATTTATATGCACCAAACATTCTATTGTGAAAGCCCCTGTCCTTGAGCAAAATGCAATAGCGCTCTTATTATGCAAGGAATTTCCCATATGTGAAATAACACTGAAGGGCTTCAAGGCCAGTTACACAAATTCCCCAAAAGGATAAGACTGAGTCAAAAAAGTTAAATACACAAATTATATTTCATTCTAGAAAAGATGTGTAGATGAGGCTATCATAGAGAGGTCACAATTGTAGGAGTACTGCTTTCATATCAGCAATGATCATTACTATCATCACCAGATTGACATCACATAAAATGAGGACCAAATATGTATTATTAAATTGATTTAAATCACAGCATTCACTATTTTTAACACATAAATATGCATTCTATGAATGTTTGCCTAGGGCTTTGCCATACCTCACAATAAGCCAGGCAAAAAATTAAAGAGTAGAAAGCTTTTCAAAACACCACCAAAGACTCTTAAAGAATTTGAAAGTACTTGTAAAATAAATATTTTGATTAAAAAAAATGAAACCAATACTATGAATGGTTTTTAAGTTCCTCTAGAATTATGTCTTAGATTTTGAAACATTCTAAAAAGTACAAAATTACAAGCAAAGAGAATCTTTTATAAATACAAGTTAATTATTTATATCAAGGTGTCAGCTTTCTCATTTGTCAGCATTCTGATTTGGTTAATTTAAGTGTTTATTAATCACAGAAAACTATGGCATAAAACAAATCGATTTGAATTACATGTCTTGTTCAGGAGGTTATTGGTTCATATAATTATTTTTTTGAGACAATTCAAGAAATACAACTGTTATTAGTAAACCATTTGAAATACCTAATCACTGTTTCGAAGAATTTTTATCACCTGATCTGTGTGTCTTTGTGTATCAGTAAATTAAAGCTCACATAATTTGTTTTACCTCAGTTCACAGAATGTTAAGTTAAGCTAATAAGCAACATCATTCAAACCCCAATGAATGAGATAGTCTGCATTACAGACTCTCCCTGTAATCCATCCATTATATGGAACATCTGTTACAAATTATCCAGCCTCCAGGACTGCTCATTTACGTGCTTTTTCAAGAGCCTACTCTCTTCATTTCTCCAAATGAGTTAGATGGTGGCATCAGCATTGTACCAAGTTCACTGTCACCATGGGATAGCAGTCATCTATCAGTCTGTGCTAAGCTCTAAAGGTATACTGCATAATAGTAAACGTCTAACACTTGCATAGCAAAATTTCTGAGTATAAGCCAGCAGCCATCAAGAAAACACTATAATAGTTCTTTTTCTATTATATCTCAGCCATTGCCCGAAAAGTTAAGCATGCAGTGAATTATACACACTTTTTAGTTGCTTAGGGAACTATTGATTTGCTCAGCTACTTAATATGTGAAATTAATGATCCCAGATACATGTTTGTCAATTTCTGTTCATTTATATAGCCATGAAACATGTCCTATTCTCAAATAGATATCTTGTAGAATATGTTGTTGGTACCAAGAAAAATCATGAAAGAGAATTTAAATAAATGAAAATAAGCGCAAATTTATACTTCAGAGAAACAATATATTAAAGAAAGTTTCTCACTTACAGTTTAGTCCATAATATTGTCAAGAGTGCACCTGCCTGAAAGACAATGGCTTTATAAATGTGTTGCCCTAATGTATCATTGGAAATAATAATTTCAAAATCACTTCATCATATATTTGGGAGAACAAGTCACAGGATATCTATAAGTTGTTCACAAATAAAGTGAGACTTAACAAATGTAAAAGTCCATGTAGTCATTATTTTCTTGATCTTAATTTGCATTGCAGAATGGTAATTACTCATACACAATAAACCCAATATTGAATTTATAGACAGCTTTGTAGAAACATGGTACCTTGCATATTTTAGTAGCCCATATGGTATTTTCCTAAAGATTTCTTTAACTCATCTGTTTTTAGAATTTTTGTAATGTTCACTTAATAAATTAATATCAGGATAGCATCTGGGATGCTTGAGGTTTTAAATAAACAAGCTGATTATTTTAAATTATTCTTGGCAGTTTGTATAATAGACCCTCAAATATCTATTTTCCATTTCAGAAAGATCACCTTCGATGGATGGACAATATTACTTTAATATTGGAATATATACAGAATGTACAACTTCAACTAATATTTTAATACTACATTAAACATTTATGCTTATTTAACTACCTTGAATCTTTGGTTAACTTACCTTTCCCCTGAGGTTTATGATTGACCAAGAAGTATTTGTATTTTCCTAGAAAAGAACACAAGAATTCTTTAAATAAATGTCTTAAACCTAGTGATGTAGAGTCTCTCATTGGTAATTAAATACTTCAGCCAAAAATGGCACAAGTCATTTTAGTTCACAACTCACTGGTCTGGACCAATCACTAGCACCATCTAACCAAAAGGAGTCAGAGTTCCAATGACAACTACATGTTCAGAAATCATGCCTACCACTGATATGGGGGAGAGGTGGTATAGTTTTTGTTTTGCTTACAGCTGAAGAAGAAGAATCATCATACTCTCAATGATAAGGCAAGAGACTGATATGCCAAGCATCCTCTGAAACTACTGTTGTCATTGAAACTACGCTGCCAATATCTACCAACCAACAAGAGTACAATAAAACATTGAAAAAGTGATGTACTTAATCATCACAATTTACATTTGCTAAAATATCCATACACTTACAGATTTAAATAAATTTTCCTCAAACTCTTTCTACAGTCCCCGAGGGTTTTCATCACACTTCCACTCTGTGGTTTTTCAATGGCTTCTTTCCTTTGACATTTCTCATAGTCATCCAATGGCTTCCAGTCATACTCATAATAAAATCCAAATATATTATCACTGCCTTAAAATCCATCTATTATGTGGCACCTGTTAATCTCTCCAACATTATCACCCTCTGTGCTCTTCCTTCACTTTGTTTCAACCACACCAGAATCCTTTCTGTTCCACAAATATGCCAAACTCATCAAGACTTTAGACTTTTTCACTGATTTCTCTGCCTAAAATAAAACTCTTGCCCATAATATGTATGTGGCTGGCTGGCTCCTTATTATTATTTATTTCTCAGCTCCTTATTTAATGTTTCCTGCTCTCCTCCACCAATTTTTACCCCACTTTATTTTCTTTATTGCATTTATTACTACCTGAAATTATCTCATTTATTTATTAATTTTCTATTTTCTCCTTCCTAGAAACTAAAACTCATAAGGACTGGTACCTTTCTTATCTTGTTTACTTCCTTACCTCAGAGTCTTTCTCACAGTAGTTTCTCCATAATGTTGAGCAAATTTAAATGTATGAATGATTGAATAAATATGTAATCCTTTTCCCAAAAGAGAGTAATTACATTTTTATAAATAAATTAAATGGAAATATTGGGTAGTATGTGGAGTAGCAATTGAACAAGTAATAATCATAAGTATTTAATATTAAATATATTTTGATGTGATATTACATGTAAATAAGCCAGAGAGGCAGACGCAGTGAAATACAAGGAAAAATTCTTTGGGAACGGTTGGTGGGAAAGGGATTTCAGAATTTCCCTACAGCTGCAATCACAAAAAAACTTCTCTGAGGCTTGGGCATTTCTGTGTCTATGAGCGTGTGCCTTAAATGTCATTGAGTGGGATCCAACTCCCAGCAATCTTATAAATGAGTGATGTCCACAATGTCCTGTCCTTAGCAGCTCTGCTCAGCTCTGTAGACTCATGTCTATGGCTTCTTTTATGGAGCCAATACATCTCATATGTGGTCTTTCTCTTTTCCTGCTGCCTTTCATTTTCCCAGCATTGTTGTCTTTTCCAAAGAACCTTGCTTTCCCATGATGTATCCAAAGTAGAACAGCTTCAGTTTTGTCATTTTTGCCTCTAGCAATAATTCAAGCTTAATTTGCTGTAGGAGTCACTTGTTGATCTTCTGGCTGTCCAAGGTATCTGCAGGGCTCTCCTTCAATACCACATTTCAAATGAATCAATTTTTACGATCAACCTTATTGACTGTCTAACTTTTACATTTGTACATAGTAATTGGGAACACAAGGGTGTGGATGATCTTAGCCTTGGTCTTTAATGACACATCCTTGCTCTTGGTGACCTCTCCTAATTCTGCCATTGCTACCCTTCCAATTCTCAGCCTTCTCTTGATTTCTTGGCTGCAGTTCCATTTGAATTGATGAATAAACCAAGGTAAGCAAAATCTTTAACAATTTCAATGTCTTCATTGTCTGTGTTAAAGTTGGCCATTTCTTCTGTAGTGGAAAGGGTAAGCTGGCCAGAGAGAATTATTTCAAGCTGCAGAGACTGAATCTGTCAAAATTGTAACAAGAATATGTCAACAAATATGGAAAACAAAATAATGGCCTGAGACTGGAGATGTTCAATATACATCCAAGCTTCAAGAAAGGAACTGCCAAGGAGTGCAGGAATTGTAGGACCATATCTGTGAATTTTCACTCAAGTAAAGTGATGCTCTGGGTGATACAGAAAGGCCAGATATTCAAGCTGGATTCAGAAAATGAAGAAGCACTTGAGATCTAATTGTGGACATTCTTTGGATAAGTTAATCTATGTTTTATAAACTACAATAATGCCTTTGACTACATCAGGTATAAAAATCTATGGGTTGTTCTGAAAGAAATGGGGATGCCTCAGGACCTGATTGTCCTGATAGGTAACATTGCAGATAGGAGGCCACTGTCAGGACAACATATGGAAATAAAATGGTGTCAGACAAGGGTATATTTTTGTCTCCCTATTTGTTTAATCTCTATACAAAACATATACAAAATAACTACTCATAGGAAAGAGGAGTGAAATTGGTGAAAGAACTTTCAATAATTTAAGATAATGCAGATGAGATGGTCTTACCGACAGAGATTAGCAATGATTTGAAACAATTTCTAATGAAAGAAGGAAGTGCCAAAGCAGGATTGAATTTGGACATCGAGGCAAAAATTATGACTACAGAAGAAATACAGAACTTTAACAAGATAATGCTCTATAATAAGTCTCTCAGCATTTTTTCATAACTCCATCCCACCCTCCACTCCACCCTAGTCTTTGCAGTGTACAAACACACACACTTGCAAGAAGTATTGACCTAAATATTAACCAAAAATTGCAAATAGAAAAGATGATTCATATGCTGGATTCTGGCTACATATAGTATATTAAAAAAATTTTTTAAGTACTAAAGAAAAGACTTATGTGTCCGTTAGGATTTGAGGTTGAATAGAGGAGTTTTTGAACTATCAATTGATACATCAACCAGTGAAGGGCCCAGAACTTTATTATCTTGCACTATTTGCAACTGTATGGACCATAACTTGTGTCCTTGAAGCTTTGCTATGTGTATTTTGATCTATAACTTGAGAGATGAAACCTTTGACAACAGCTTTAATCTACTGCAACATGTGCCTCCCCACACTTACTGCGTCTTCTCCTGAGTTTAACATGGCCTTCACTTAACTTGTACACTTACCTGTTACACCTAATTTAACCTCTACCTGGAAGCCATGACTTCACTGATAGCTGTCATGCCCAATTGTAAACTCAGTCACTTCTGTTTGCAATCATAGGACATAAAAATCCAATGGGACAATATTGATTCAGCCCCTATAAAATCATGTTTTTCATTTCATATAATTCTCGATGTTCAGCAATATTACTGTTGAACTATTATTGATTCCCTATCACATTGCTCAAATGACTATTCCTGACCCTTTTAGCTCTCTTCAGGCCTCAGACTAGCATCTTCCCACCTCTGCACTTCAGTTCTATCACCAGAATTTATTTTAATTGAACTTAATTGCATTAAATTGAAAAGAAAACTTATGATATCCTCCTCCACGTTTCCCTTTTATTCTACTATTATTCCTCCAATTTATCCAAACAGGAAATTCTGGAATAATGTTTCATTCCAACTCTTGGCTCTTCTTTTATAATATCAAATGTATTTGTCCATCTCCCATTTATTAACATTTACAGACTCTCCACTCCCTTCATAACAAACTTCAAAGTTACTGTCCTGGTGTTCAAGACCTTCCTTCAACCTCCATTTCCCAACCTTTAGAAACTTCTACTACCCTGATCAAACTTAAACTATCTTCTTTCCCTCTCTTCAAAATTTCCTTGAATTTTCCAGTCTTCTAGAATATATACATATCCCCTTTCTCTACACTCACACACACCATCACCTGTTCCATTTTTAAGTACGAGCCCAGAGAAACTTTTCTTGGAATCCTTCTAGCCACAGTATCTAAAGGACTTTCTGTGTCCCAGAGATATGAACTTCTAAGTTACTTGACTGGACAATCCCAAGGCCTGTATGAATGCAGAGGTTCCATGGAATCCAGTCAGCCTCATCATTCAGCGCTGTCACATGGTAGTTTCTCCAACCCTTTTAGGCCTCTTTTTTAAAATGACTCTAGCAGTGAAAAACACGCAGAATATTTAACTCTGGGTTTGCAAAATGGGGTTGTTTTTAATTTTGATCTAAAATTATTTCTCTGATTTTCAATACTTTTTTGAAATTTATTGTCATAAGGATACATTTATGATAATAGTACATAGTAAGCCCTAAGTATCTATCCAAAATGAGTCTTCCATATTTCCATAGAAAAGTTTTAAATAATTTTGACAATTTCATTTCATGTGTTTACCTATTTGGCTGTTTGCTTCCAGTCAACTAGCTGTTCTGTCAGTTTTCCCAATTGACTTGTCATTTTTCAATTCCAAGGGATTTATCTGGAGTAATTCAGTGTCATTAGATATGCTCTGTTCTGGTTATTTCTGTTAACATGTAACCATTCTCAGTTAACATGTAACCATCCTCAGCACAGATAAAGAGTTATTCATTTTAATCTTTCATAAACCAAGGGAATTCTCAGTTATCCTTTTTATCTTAGGAGGCTTCCAGTTGCAAGTAATAGAAAGCCCAACTCAAATTGGTTTAAACAATAAGGAAATGTATTTGTTGTCATGACAGGAAGAAGATTTTTTATTGGCTGACCAAGTGTCTTAAGTTTTTTGCAAGGACCAAAGTGGGTTCCATCTCTTCACTCTATCATCTACTTTACTAGCCTTACCCTAAAGTTCATTGTAGTCATAGGCTGTCAGCCCAGATAATAGAGGCTAAATGCTTTCTTGTTCACTTACAACAGAAGAAAGAACTAGCAAATCTCTACAATTTCCAGCCCTTCATTTGGTTTTGTCAGTTTAGACCAGAAGTTATCATAAGAAGATTTCCATGATCTAATAGGCTTAGACCTAGCTTCCTGAACCAATCACTAAGATAGGCTGGTGAGATTGCCAAGATGGACCTAGATGGTCATGGCCACCTACATAATGAGGGGCTAGTTCCCTATACTACATTGGGGCAGGTGGAGTGAATATTAAGGAGTCATCACAAAGTTCATTTCATCTCTATCATACATTTTCTACCTCTAAATCGATATTCAGTCAATAAAAAATTATTTGCCCCACTCTAATAATTTTAATTCCCTGAAATCTACATTTTCTGACTGTTCTGAACTATGTGAAGCAGTATTGTACCCTAATAATTAGCATGAAGTTAAGACTCAGAAACATATGCAATTAAGAATCAGAATTAAACCCCAGATCTGCTATAGAAATGTTGTGTAACCTTGCGTGAGACATCTGAACTTTTTGAAACTTAGTCTTCTCATTTGGGGAAAGGAGGCATCAATACCATATTTGCTGTAAAGACTAGAGAGAAAGCACAGAACATTTAGTATGGTGCCTTCTACCTGATAGGTGGGTATTAAATCATTATCATTTCACCATTTTTTTTATTTGACATTATAAGCTCCTCAGAAGATAGAGATTGTTGAATCTGCCAACAATAGTAGTTTTTTCTTTTTCAAATTATTTTCACATCTATTCTTATTTATTTTGGTAAATTCAAAAGTGGTGCATAGGTTTTTGTTTATATTGGTAAAAAAAGAAAAAGAAGAAGAAGAAGCATTGTGAGATCATATGACGTTGTTAATGTTACTGAGCTAGCAAGAGGCATAACCAATGCTAGTATGGCTATTTACCAAGTACTTTTATATACAGTATCCCAAGTAATTCTCACAATAATAGTATAAGATAAATAGTAACTCGTCGTCGGCAGCCGTCCGTCTCGAGAGACGATGGTGTAGCTTCTTCAGAGTCTATCTGCACCGCCAAGAATGGCTGTGCAGTCCGACTCGGGAGTGACATGGTATCTGTCTCCTCCCGTGTTGAATCGACATCTTGCGATGACGCTGAAGCTACAGAGCCTGGGCAGGGTAATATGGAGGGTCTGCTGTTGCCCATGCAGCAGACCCCCCCTCTCTTCGCAGCTGAAGGGTCCAAGGGAAAGACGGAGTCGATACAGCTTGGGTTCAGGTGCGCCGCAGGAGTTGCCGGTGTTGACTACAACGTCAAACCGCCTTAGGGACTCCGGCTCCGGATTTTCTGTCGGGGTTTACTCCCTTAGCCTTTCCCCTGAAGAGGTATGCCGCAAGGCAGCGGAGGTTTTTTGGAGTCAGAGTTTTCCTTCTCTGATGTACCCTGACTGGAAGATCGAACCAGCGACACTTAGCTCGCAGGCCGACGCTCAATCCACTGAGCTAAACCAGCCAGGGCAAATAAATAGTAACACTCTCTTTATAAAAATGTTAAGAAAGTGAAACTAATGAGATTCAGAAACCAGCCCAAGGTTCAGAAACATGCACAAAGCTCTTACATAAAAAGTCAAAACTATAATAAGATTCTTCTGACTCTATCCAAATATCTTTCCTTTAGACCAGATTTTCTTGAAATAGAAGACGCATAAAAATTTCCTAGGCATCTTGAACAAATTACACTTCTGAGGCTCTATTCACAGAAATTGCAATTTAGTTACTCTTGAGAGCAGCCAAGGAATCTACTTTTTTTACAAACATGCCAAAGATTTTGTTGCACATCAATGACTGAAAGACACTAATAACCTATTTTTGTTTTTGTTGTTGTTTCTGTTGTTTAGAAGCACAACAGGATCAGATGGGTAGCTAATTAGTAGCTTTTAACAAAGAAGAGGAACTAACATAAGTAGAATACAACTTTTTTTAGAGTAGTGCTATGATTTTGTAAATTAATATTACTCTTTCACATATTTTGATGGGCAAAATTGAAAACATGTACAAAATAACTCAACAGCTACACTAGGCTACTAGGTTAATAAAAAATATTCATTCAATCATTATTGTAACTGTATTTATAACAGGCTATGTGCCAAGCACTGTACTAGGCATTGAGAATACACTAGTGAGCAAATTACAAGCACAATTCCAGCTCTCTTGTGCCTAAAATCAAAGACAAAAGCCACCATTAAGAAAAGAGTCATGTAAATAAGTAGACAGCTTCAACTGTGATTTCAATTATGAATGAGAGCTACATGTTACTATGAATGTATAATGGAATGATTTTACCTAGGCAGGGTATTCAAGGAAAGCCTCCTTCAAAGAAGTGAAACTAAAGCAAAGATTTGAAATTTGAAGCTTAAACAGGTGTTAAATAGGCAAAGTGGGGAGGGACAAAAATTTTATGCTGAGAAAACAGGTTACATAGATGACAAGTATGTAGGTACATAGGTAGGTAGATAATAATAATAAATATAATTATGATGGATAGATATGATAAATGGTGAGCTTTACCAAATTAATTGAAAACACAATTTCTTCTGAATAAATAATTTGAGCTGTTTCTCATTTCAGTCCTTACCTGCCCCTCACAGAAGAAAAGTTTGTTATTTTTCTGATATTAAGAACAGTGCAAAAGGGCCACTTAAATTAGTTATTAAATCTAAGAAATACAAGACTGTCCTTCAACTTCATGAGGAACAGGATGGTAAGGAAGTTATCTGAAGGGAAGTTAAAGAGGGAAAGATGCAATACTAGTTGAAGTTACACTTCACCAGCCTGGTATGTCAACAGTATGTCAAGAGACATAAAAACAAATATACTACCAATAACACCATGTTCTTAAATAAGGTTGTACCTTAATTCCCCATAATTCTATTATAAAAATGATAATCTCAACAACCAGTAATTAATAAGGTATTCATTTATGATGAGCTATAGAAAATTTATTCACATTATTGATTATTAATGTTTAATGAAATGTTTTATTGTTATTTATAGATAGGTTTTTTATTTTTGTCTACACAAAATGACTCTTGTACTTAATGGTTCATTGCATATAACTTGACTATATGATAAAATAAAAAATAATTTTTTGGCCTGGATTATTAAATTTAATCCTCCACATTTATCTCATTAATCTAATCTTCCAGACAGTGGCTAAATCTCCTCTACATTTGGTAAAAGAAGACATGTTCAGGACTTTGCTTCCATGAATGATTGCCATGCCTGCCTCTTTCTTTCCACAATATATTCCTACAAGTGTTTAAAAGTAAGATATATCTGTCCCCAAGCAATATTTATAGACTAGTACATACATATAACAACATGGAGGTTTTCTTTAAAATAATGACTTCTAAAAATAATTTACATGCTTATTGTACGGAATTTGAAAATCCAGACAAGTATAAATAATACAATTTCAATCATCAACATCCCTACCTCCAACCAATAATACTTTAGTGCCTTTTTCCAGTCTTTTTATTTACATATTTGCTAAATTACTGTTTATACACTTATATTTATATATAATGTTACATTCCACTTTTTTTCACTTATGTTGTGAATATTTCCTATCTCACTAAATAGTTTGCTATAATGGCTGCCTAATATTTTATAATAAGATTTTATGATTTTAGCATTACATGATTATTGGACAGTCAGTTCTTTACAATATTTGTAATTATAAGTAATTACATAGCCACAGTCAGTATTTTAGATATATAAACCTTGTTCACTATCACTGATTATTTTGCTATGGATTATATTTAGGAAAATTGCTATATAGAGAGAAAAATACTTTAGAGTTTATTAATTATGTTGTAAATTCCATTTCTTGTTCCAGCCTAAGTTTTTTAAAAATTAGAGTAATTATCTACTACCTATTATTAAAAGAAATATACCTTTTAAGAGAACTAATTTAAACATTTTTATAGAGCTTTAATATTCAGAAAGGCAAATAATTTTATTTATGTTAATAAAGTTATTTTCCGTGGTATTTCATATCGCACATAGGAGGTTGTTCACATATGCTTTTTGTAGAGGTAAGTAAATATAATTGATGAAATTGAACAGAGTAAATGGAACAATACGGAAGATCTCAACAAATGAATTATGTTGGTAATTATCCTTATTTGAATATATTAGCTAAATTTCAAGTTTGTTTTCATAGCATCTTGAAGATCCTCCTGACAAGTTTCCTACCTATGAACAAACTCAAATCAAACTGTCTTGAAGTCTGTTCCAATTATTCATTGCCGCCCCAATACTTACTGCTTTAAAACATTGACCTATTATTTGTCCTCGTAACGTTCTTACTTGTAATTTCTCATGCACACGAGCCTTATGGTGGCTAAAGCTCGAGCTATTTGAAGGCTTCATCACTCACAGGTCTGGTGCCTGGGCTGGGATGCCCAGAATAGCTGGGGGCCAGTTGGATCTTCCTCTCTCCATGAATGTCTCCAATTGCCTTGCTTGGATTTCTTCACAGAATGGTAGCTTCCGTTTAATCAGACTTCTAACTAGGCAGCTGGGTTTTCCCAAAAGCATCCCACGAGTTCTAGGATGAAGCTGCACAGCTACTTATAACCTCTCCTCAAAAGTCAAGTAATGTCACTGATACCATTGTATCACATTGCATTTGGGCATTTAGTACCAATGCATTATGGTGGGAGCGGGCAATTTTTTGAAATGTGCATACAAATTTTGTTGTTACATAAAATCACTATAAATTGAAAACTACTTTGAATTTTTTATGAAACTTTTATTTTCTTACCTTAGAATGTATTCTTCATTGTTATTATGAAAGATAAAGGCATTCCATGCACAGTTTGCAAAAAACATAATTTTACATGTCTGGACAACAATGTGGTATTTCGCATCAAATAGTCACAGTCTAGCCCAGATTCAAGGAACTGAGGGAATGACCTGCATGTATGTACAGGCAGAAAAGGGAGTCACACAAAAGCTGCCACAAATTCCTAACCAGTTTCTTCAATGCCATCTCTCTCTCTACCACATATTTTAAATGCGTCTTTCTCTAACACATGCTTTTTCCTTTCCTTTTCTTTTCTTTTCTTTCTTCTCAATTGAAATGATTCCCTAGGTTAACAGTAAAAGGACATCGAAACCAAGGGGCTAAATATCAGCTACACTGTTCACTAGCACAGGGACTTGGGAAAATAACTTCTCATTAGAATGGGCTGTGATGCCCACTGCCTAGCATTACACCTAACATACAATATGGTTACTAACTCAGTGATTTATTTATCATTTATTGACTAAAGAATCTCTGTGAGATTCTATTATATCACCTATGAAACAGGGATAATAAGGTCCGCCCCAATGACATAGAAATACATGAGCAAGTTAATGTTTGCAAAATACTTAACACAGAGCCTTAATACAGTATAGAGAGGATATGGTAGCTGCTAGTATTGTTACAGTTAATAGTCCTATCGTTATTTTATTATCATTAGAGTTGCTCCTTCATATCCCTGTCACCACAGCCTAATAACTTGTTAAACATTTTCTTCAGCATCTTGATCTGATTTATTTTTCTTATCTATAGCCACTGTGTTAATGCTTCGAATGTTCATTCATACATATAGGTGACACGTCAATCATACTCTTCCATAAGTCCTTGGCCTTTTCAGCCCTAGTAATCATATTCTTCACCTCACTCCAGATGAACACATATTCTTATTCAAAATACCCTCCAAATTGTGCAATTTTTCTCCTCATAACACAAGTTCCAGTTCTTATATTTTCCCTCATAATAACCTGGTTTCCTTGACTCCTTCCTTTTATTCTAGTTGGTCAACACCATTCTGACTTCTCTGGACTCCTCAGTCCACCTCAAATCCATGCTCATTCACACACTGGCGCCTCTGATGATAAGCCATTCCAAACTGATAAACTCCTAACCTGATTGTACCCAATTAACTACTTTCTTTGGCTCTGGTCCTGGCTTTCCAGCCTAACCTTGCCAAGTCAGTTCTAGTTCAAAATGAACCAAATTTGAACTACAATACTACTCCAAAATATTTGCACTTTGTGTCTTTCCTCTCTTATTATGTGCTTATTCTAGACATTTTCGTCCTTCTCTAGTTCCTACTCCCATTTGCACCCAATCACCTTTCCTAATTGTAGATGATTTTTTTCTTCTTTAATGAAAAAAAATGAGAACCTTCCCAGATGAGCTCTCTCAACTGCCCTTATTGCCATCTCAAAAGCTTTCTTTCTGTATTTTTGTTTCTTTCTTCATTACTCTCAGAGAAAGAAACTGCCACCTCTCATGATTATTTTCTACACTTTTGCCCACCACCCTGATATTTTGTCACCTTCCTGATGGAATAGTCCTTGTCTTCTAAGTCTTTGGTCTTTGCTATCTATTGTTAGTTCTGCTCAGTTTTGATAAAAATGTTAATTTCTCATTTCCTAAAAATGCCATTTGCCCAAAGACACTTTTAAACTTGTTATTCATTTCATTGTGTACCTTTTTCGTTGAAATTCTCTACCAAGAGGTCTTCTCTAACCACCTCCATCTCTTTAGCATGCCACCATTTCTTAGCTCCTTACAATTCTAGTTCAGCCTTACTACTCAGACTTTCAGACTTTGTATTCATCAAATCTAGACAGCAACTTGCTACACAAGGACTAATTCAGAAAATAAAGTATGTAAGGGTGGGGCTTTTTAGTTGAAAATAAGCATCCTTGTAGCTTGAATTGTCCATATTAAGAATTAGAAGAATGTCAATAAGAAAACTGATGTAAAATGTAAGTTCATATTTTTAAATGCTATTAGAGATCACTATTTTAGAAGTAATAATACAAAGGTTTATTTCTCCTCATATCAGATTATGGTTGTTCCTTCAAGCTAGAGTCTACATACATGTACATAGAATGATTGTCTCTATGATATACATGTTTGTTATGCTCAAAAGGAAAATAATCTTCTCTGATTCATTGTACTCCCCACCAAAATAATAATAATAATATAATCACACTTGCCTTTTAACATCCCACAAAATTTTTTATTACCCATTTCCAGTATTTACTCCTCTTTGGTCTGATCTGTGATGATTTCAGAGCATTTAATATCTCCCCTCTTAGGGCTTAAGCTACTTAATAGTTACATTACAGTGTTTGCACATTTTAGGTCCCCTGAACATGAAAACTAGGCCCATACACCTATACTCTTTAGTAAAAATGGGATCTTTTTTGCCTGACATCATTGCCTATCACTTTCTCTCGCTGTCTTTGTAAGCTGTGATTGATTTCAATAGCCAAAGTTGATACTGACATTTTTTAGTTGGTTTGTAATTATTTTTTTCCTATAAAGTATAATGCTAATTGGTAGTTGCCTTCAAACACAATGTTAGAAAAAGTCAAATCTATAATTATGTTAACCCCAGAAATCATAGAAAATGACTTGCATCCTATCACTTGTTACTTCCAATTTTATTACTAAATATGTATTTAATTAAGACAATGACTTAGTTCAATTGAATCCTCAAGGGAAATACAATTTCTCATGACTCCTCATCATGACTTGAAGTTAACTTTATCCAACCCTTTTGTCTATAGGTCCCCCAGGTCCACCAGGGATAGTGATCGTTGAGGAAATCACTGAAAGCACAGCCACACTCTCCTGGAGTCCAGCAGCTGACAACCACAGCCCCGTCTCCTCCTACAACCTGCAGGCTCGCAGCCCCTTCTCTCTTGGCTGGCAAACAGTGAAAACAGGTAAGAGGTCCAAAGGCAGCATCAGGTGTAATCAGAGCAGCTTCCCATCATGAGCTATTGTATATA
The DNA here is from genome assembly GCF_987537825.1 of Furipterus horrens. Taxonomy (NCBI): domain Eukaryota; kingdom Metazoa; phylum Chordata; class Mammalia; order Chiroptera; family Furipteridae; genus Furipterus; species Furipterus horrens. The sequence continues at coordinate 65,921,675 of NW_028327172.1, read as the reverse complement.
TTAATTTATATGCTAATAATCTCAGTAAGATCATTCCGGATTCTTGAAACTTTATTTATTATAATATTAACCAATGTTTGCTTGTTTTAATAAGGTTACCTTGTTTTCTTCTCTTCTCAATTCCCAGGGAGGAACCTCATCATTTATATTTGTTTGTTTGCTTATTCTCACTTAGAAGTTGCAAAAATAATCCAGAGATTTCCTGTGGACCTAGCCCTCAGCTTTCCCCAATAACATTTTATATAACAATGGTACAATTATCAAATGAGAAAGCTGACATTGGTACAATGCTATTAAGTAAGCCATGGACTATATTCATATTTCACCAGTTTTTGTATCCTATTTTTTAGTGCACAGTTCTATAAAATTCTGTGCAACTGTTTTGTATAGATTTAAGTCATCACCAAGATAAACAGAGAACTGTTATATGACTCCAGTTTTCTGTGCTACCCCTTTAAATCACACCTAAAAAGGAAATCTAACATAAAATCACATTATTTAAAGCAATGCAGAATTTCGTGCATACTTCTGTAATGCCTGAATTTTGTTTGCATTATTTTAAAAAACATTTCTTCCCTGATGGTTTCCATTTCATATTATAACTAAACTTTCTCTCTCTCTCCAAATATTGCTCTCCTCAAGGATATGTGTCATTGTACTCTCTTGATAGTTATTAGAAACTTATTTAACAAGTTGGTGTTTGAAAAGTAGACAATGTCTATACGATGTAATCTTCACATGCAGTTTGTCATTTTGTTTTACTGTCTAAATATAATGGACACATGTATACATATATGAACTTTGAGTTTTTGGTACAAGCTAGGGACAAATGATATTTTATGTTGGGGAAAGCTCAGGAATTTTAATTAAATGTCAATTTTAGGGTTATTTATTTGCTTTAGCAGTCCCTATTATAAAGTTTCATCTTTATCTTTCAAACATAATTTGAATACTGGAAACATTTTTTTAAGTTGGAAGTTTTTAAAATTTAGTTCAGCAAAGAGTTAAAAAAATCAATGATTGCAATGTGTTTATAAGAAAATAGACATTTTTCATAAATATATTTTTGTAAGTGACAGATTTTATTTGCCTTGATAGTAATAGGGCTCTAATAAGATGTCTCTTCGCCTAATGAAGTCACTTGTTTATTCAAAACTCAGTATCTCTTGGAGCTACTGCTAGAGATGTGCCATCCTCAAGGCAAACCTGCCAAGGAGCAGTCCTCAATTTTCCAATGCTCGAAAGTAGGTTTTAAATGCATTCCAGTTTTAGCCCCTAGCACAATCTGACCACAACTTCTTTCATGCCAGTGACAGGGAATGAAATCCCTCTGGAGCCACATCAGCTCCACTGGGGTGGGCCTTTTATTTTTATACTTCTTCCCTCATCTAAGACACTTTCAATAGAGGAAAGCTCTAATGCATAAATATCTATTAGGAAAAAATGGTGGATCTGGAGTTTGAACTTTCTGATAAAGTTAATGCAATTCATAAGCTAGTAATTATAAGGCACTTAAGGTTCCTTTATATACCAACCTGAATAAAAAAATTGTGAGTTTCTCATTTTTGACAAATACGAAGTAATGAGCTGCATGTGGACCTTCTAGCTGAACACATCGGGAACTAACTTATCAATACTGCCTACCCCAAAATCAGACTTAAATCAGGTGACTGTGAATGGGACTAATTTATTCATTTTAAAGAGAGTATGAAAACAACCATAAAAAAAATAATAATTTCACTTGCAGACCCCTCTTCTGGTCAAATTGCTTTTGATTTGAAAACCTAACTTTCTTCTTCATATTATTGAGCAGTATCAGCTGACCTAGTTTTTTACTGGTCTGTTTAGGAATACAAAATTATTTATAATATTAGAATATATTTATCATTGTTTACTTATTTCAAATATGTTTATTCACTATCCTTCTATCAGTGACTATATCTTCTATCTGTGGATAAGCTTTCCACTGATTGGTTGATTAATTTGTCAACTAGACAGACATATTAATTTACATTTAATTACTTAATTAAATTATTGGATGCAATTATTGTACTAGGAAAAGCATTTTGACACATTTATCTCCCTGAATCAACATGGGATTTTCCACTGTCTTCAGTTGCTGTGTGTCCTCTCTGAAGCAGAATATTTTCTTTGAAAATGACTTATCCCCATTGTTCCAGAAATAATATCTTTACAAAATAATACCAGCAAGGCTTTAAAAATACATACCTTGGTATACATTCCTTATTTTCTTTAATCTTCACAATATTTTATTTGGAATTGAAATCCTTATTCTTATCTCAGATTTATTTCATAGTGCATGTTATTTCATCTAAAATATTAATAACTTCAACTCATGCTTTTTACACTTATTTTATATCCTGTACAAGTAGCAATTAATTTAAAATGTGTAAATCCTATTTTGTTTTTCTTTTTAAAGAGGCATTAGAATTAAGGATGGTAGAGAAGATGTGAGATAAAGGGAGAGTCGTTAAAGTCTATATGGTTAAGAAATGTAAATATATGCAGCTTTTGGAGGAAAAATAACTTTTTAAATATTTTATTTATTTACTTACTTATTTTAGAATGAGGGGAAGGGAGGTATAAAGAGGGGGAGGGAGACATCAATGTGTGGTTGCCTTTCACGTGCCCCCAAATGTGGACCTGGCCTGCAACCAGACATGTGCCCTGACTGGGAATTGAACTGCCAACACCTTAGTTCACAGGCCAGCACTCAGTCCACTGAGCCACACCGACCAGGGCTATTTTTATATTTTAAATTAATTTTCCATTTTAACATAAAGCCTGAATAATTAAAACAAGATTAAAACAGATCCTGTGCCAGTTTTGATCACACCTGTCAACGTGAACTCCCCTTTTATTCATTCAATAAAAATTTATTGAGCAGCCTCCAGCTAGTGTTCTAGGCACATAGAATATATGAGTGAATAAAACAAAACAAAAAATATCTACCCTTGTGAAAATTGTGTTCTCATGGATGAGGAGAAACAATGAAGAAAGAACATAATAAACAAGGAAATTATATAGTATTTTAGAAGTTAATTAATGAAAAAATAAACATTGTATTGTAAGGAGAATGAAAAGGACTGTGGTGGGAACAATGTATTAGTCTGTGCATGGTGACATAACAAAATATCACAAACTTGGTGGCTTAAACAACAGAAATTAATTTTCTTACAGTTGTGGAGGTTGGGATTCCAAGTTCTAGGTGCCAGCCAATTCACTTTGATTCCTGATGAGAACTCGTTTCCTGACTTATAGACAGCAGCTTTCCCACTGTGTCTTCACATGGCACAGAGTGAGAATCCGAGCTCTCTGCTGTTTCTGCTTTTAAGCACATTAATCCCATCATATCAGGGCCCCAGCCTATCACCTCATTTGATTTTAACACTGACTATTTTTAACATATCTTGAATTAATGCACTAAAAGATAAGATTTAGAATATCAATCCTACAATGTCTTTCCATTTCTCTCTGGATGAAAGCCACAGTCTTATATGACTTGGTCCTGCCATTCTCTTTATTTTATTTTTAATTTTTTAATTATATTTTATTGATTATGCTATTACAGTTGTCCTGACTTTCCCACTTTTACCACCCTCAACCCAGCTCCCCTACTCCCTCAGGCAATCCCCCCACCATTGTTCATGTCTGTGGGTCATTTTGGCAACCTCCCTGTGCCTTTTTCTCTGTAACGAATAGAGCTGCTTTGACTTTGTGTCTTGTTAGTGTGGCCTAATATAGTAGGTGTCCTTTAGGGTCTAGTGGCACACTCCACCCGATCACCCAAGCTGGGTACTCAGGGTGCACTTTTCATGTGGGCTGAGTACACTCTCCTCTTGTAGTTGAACCTTGGTTGCTATTGGCAGGTTTTTGGAGGGATTTACCCAGGCCAGTCAGCTGCAAGGACTAGCTGTGACCACTAATTACTAACTTCCACCTTACGTGGAGGATCAGCTGTGCAGGGGCAGGGTGGTGGTGTTCCTATGCGGTCTATAGCTGTCCACTGGGTGTGCTGGCCCTGGAATTTCCCAGGTGGTGTGCCAAGGTCAGCCCCTTCCTGTGTTTTACCTGGGACCAACCTGCCTGAGCTATAAAGTAATATGAGATGGCTGCTACTTATGCTAGGCTTGGAGATTCCCAGGTAAAGCCAACCTATGAATGTAGTCTGTCTGCTGGTAGTGCCAGGCCTGGAGCTCACTGACACCAGCTGCTGCTTGTCTGACAGGATTTAGGAAGTTGTGAAGCCTGAGCCAAGACCAGCCCTTCATAGGGAATAGCATCTTGGGTGGGCCCATAAGTTGGGTAGGAAGATTCTCTGGGGATCTCCAAGGTGGGTCAAAGAATGTTAGCCAGGTTGATGGAGTCTCAGATATGGCACCAGCTTGCTGGCTCTGTGAAGGAAAGGTTTAGCACAAGGTCAATGGCCTCTGCTCACCTTGATGCCAGATACTTCAGTTGCTCCCTATAGGCCACTGGTGTCTTTCAAGCTGCTAACTAGTGCTGTAGCTCAGAGGGAGTGAGTCTGAGTAGGTGAGTCCATGTGTGGGTCCTTTAAGAGGAACTGCTTGAGCTTTCAGCAGTTTCTTCCACTGACTCAATCCCCACTTAATTTCACAGCCAGAAGCTCTGGGGACTTATCTTCCTGCACTGGAACCCTGGGCTGGTTGGGTGGGTCTGGTGTGGGGCTGGGACTCCTTTCTCCCACAATATCTCTCCTCATTTTTATCCAATACAGGTGGGTGTGGGACCAGTTCGTTCTGCATCTACACCTCTCCTACCGGTCTGGATAGATGTGGTTTCTTTAATTCTGTAGTGTCAGACTTCCATTCAACTCAATTTTATAGTTGTCAAGACTTCCATTCAAATTGATTTCTGATGGCTCTGAGTGATGGGTGTTCTATATTTTAGTTGTATTTTTTATGCAGTTGTGCAAAGAGGCTAGCCATGTCTGTCTACACTGCCATCTTGACCAGAAGTCTCCCTGCTGTTCTCTTTCCAAACTCATCTTCAACTATTCTCCCTAAAACTCACTCTAATCCTGATTCACTTATCTTCTCATGCTTCTGCATATACTGTCTCTAATGTCTTTACACTATTTTCTCCTTCAACCTGGGATGTTTCCCCCCACATATTGGCAAATCTAAATCTATACTTCCTTAAAAATTTTACTCAAATGTACCTTCTCAGTGAGGCTTATCCCAACCACTTTGTTTTAAATCTCAACCTGCCTATGGAGAAAAGAGAATCCTCATGCACTGTTGGTGGGATTGCCAAAGACTGCTGCTACTGTGGAAATCAACAGTATGGCATGGAGATGCCCCAAAACAATTAAAAAGAGAACTACCATTTGACCCAGGAATTCCAATTCTGGGTATTTATCTGAAAAAATCCAAAATACTAATTCAAAAACACTTGTGCACTCCTACGTTCACTGCAGCATTTACAATAGCCAAGATATGGAAGCAACCTGTGTCCACCAATAGATGAATAAATGAACAAGATGTGGTACATACAGTGGAACCTTGGTTCTCAAACTTAATTCATTCCAGAAAACTGTTTGAGAAGCAATTTGTTCAAAAAACAAATCTCTTTCATCACCTGAGAGACAATGACTGATCACATAGTTATCACCATGAAAGGGTTGTTGGGTAGAGAATCACAAACCAAAGTTTTGTTCGACAGTAGACATTTTTTTCATGAACTACTAGGTCAAGACCAAATTGTTTAAGAACCAAACATTTACAAACAAGATTTGGCTGTATATATAATGGAATATTATTCAGCCATGAAAGAGAATGAAATCTTGCCATTTGCAACTACATCGATGGACCTAGAGGGTATTAGCTAAGTGAAATAAGTCAGGCAGAGAAAGACAAGTATCATATGATTTAACCTATATGTGGAGTGTAAAAAACAAAATAAATGAACAAGCAAAATAAATAAACTCATAAACGCAGAGAACTTTGTGATGGTTTCCAGATGGTAGGGGAGTTAGGGTGGTGAATGAAAAAGGGGAAGGGATTAAGTTGTACAAATTGCCAGTTATAAAGACAGCCACAAGGATGTGAAATACAGCATAAGGAACATAGTCAATAATATTATAATAACTATATATGGTGTCAGATGGGTACTAGACTTATCAGGGATCACTTTATAAGTTATATAAATATCTAATTACTATGTTGTACACCTGAAACTAATATAATATTGTATGTCAGCTATGTAAGCTTTTAAAATTATTTTAAAAACATAAATAAATAAATTGCAACCTGCCTGTTATGGATTATATGGGGCCTGCCCCCCCCCTCAAAGTTTAAATGTTTAATCCCTAACCTCCCAGTGTGACTATATTTAGATATGGGACCTGCAAGGTTATTGAGTAGGTAATTATACAGGGTCGGGCAAAAGTAGGTTTACAGTTGTTTGTATGGAAAATAATACAATAATTAATAAATAATAATACAAGAATAAAGTATGTGTTTCATGCACTAACAACTGCAAACCTACTTTTTCCCCATCCTGTATATATGAGCCTGGAGTTTAAGAGAGAAATTTAAAATAAAGATATAAATTGGGGAGTTGTTGGCATATAAATTGCACTTAAATCCAAGAGACTGCATATCAGCTCCAGGGATATAAGTATAAAATAAAAAAGAGGATAAAAGTGAAAGCCTGGGGAGTTCCAATAGTAAGAAGCTGTGGAGAAGAGCAACCAGTCAAAGACTACAGAGAGAATGCAACCATTTAGTTAAAAGGAAAACTGAGATCACATGATACATTGCAAGACAATAGGATAAAGTCTATCAAGGAAGAGAAAGTAATCAACTGTGTCAAATACTGATGACATGTCAAGTATGATGAGGACTGAGAATTAATCATTGATTTTAGCAATGATTAATGATTAATGATCATTGTTGACTTTGAAAGTAGCAGTTTTAGTAAAATAGTAATGACTAAAGTCTAAAAAAGTGGATTCAAGAGATAATGGAAGAGGAATTAATATAATTAAAAACTTTTGCTACAACAGGAAGTGGGGAAACCAACATATTTTAAAGTCAGAAATGTTATAACTTGCTTTTGGTTGGAGGGAGACAAGGAAAAAAATAAAAGAATTGAGGATGACCCCAAGATTTTGGCTACGACATCTGTAAGAATGCAGTTGTCATACACAGAACAAGGAACACCACAGAAGTACATACGGGAACTTAAGCTTGAGGACCCTATCCAAAGAGAAATATTGAATAAACCATTGGACATATCATTCTATAGTTTAGGGAAACGTTCATTGCTAAAACTTCGGAGGCATCAGCATACAGAGGGTATTTAAAACCATGAGACTGGATTAGATCACCATGGAGTAAGAAAATGGGAAAGAGCTAATAGCACTGCCATGCCCCTGGAAGATGAAAAGAAAGCAGCAATGGAAACAGATAAAGACAAGGAGGGGGAAAAACAGATGTTAAGTTTTGGAAAATATTTCAAACAGAAGGAAATTACCATCTTTGTCAAAGGGTGATGTTAGGTCAAGGAAAATGAAGAACAGAGACATGAACATAGGGTTTTAGTAACAGAGACCATTGGTAATCTTGACAGGAGCAGTAAGAGTGGAATACAGAAGTAAGAGCCTGATTGGAATGGACTCAAGAGAGAATGGAAGGAAAATAATCAGAGACAGCAAGCAATAGCACAAACAGCCCTCAAGAAATTCTGTTTCAAAAGAAACGTAGAAACTGGGTGAAGGCTGGGAGGATAGGAAATTTTGAGAGAACTTTGTTTTTGGTTTGGTTTGGTTTGGTGGGGAAAATACCTGCATACTTGTATTCTGTGGGGAAAAAGTCCATTATAGACTTTGGTCGTGTGAGGGCGGGGCACAACTGAGATGGATGGGTTACTCTTCTCTACAACAACTTAATGCAGCCACCCCTTGAGAAACATTAAGTTTCTTCAATGGGAATTTAGATTTCTATGAGTTAAAAATTGGAAGAATGTTCCAAAAAGAATAAGTATACAGGGAATTTTGCTAATGATGGATTATGAATTCCAAAGTTCCCAAAGGATTTCAAAGAGTGAGGAAGAATGGGAACCAGGACAGAAAAGAAAATGAGCAGAATTCTCTGGGGATTAGAAGAAACGAGAGGAGAGATGACCTAGAAGTCTGGGGTTGCTTGATGAGACTGACATAAACAGAAAGGGCTGACACAATGATTTTTAGTATAGAAAATGGCAAGTTACATTATGGCAAATCATATATAAAGATGATATGAGAGAATTCTAATTAACTACAACAAACTTTGACATGTACAAGTGCTTACTTCCTGAAGCTTGGTTTTGATTTTACTAATGAGGCCAGAGGTGACACCATGGCCACATATAATAAGGAAGTATGCATCAGCCTGCTCATCCTGTTAGTGTCTGTGGTATCTTTGATTGCCATTTGTAACCATTTTCCAGTCCTCCTAATGACCTGAAATCTCCTGTCTCCCTATAGTCCCGGAAATCATAACAGGGGACATGGAGTCGGCCATGGCAGTGGACTTGAACCCCTGGGTGGAATATGAATTTAGAGTGGTTGCCACCAATCCAATTGGGACTGGAGATCCAAGCACCCCATCTCGAATGATCCGCACAAACGAAGCAGGTAAGAATCAGAATTCTATTTGGAGACCTCTAATCATTTTGAAAGCAAGTTGAATTAACCATGATTGCTTGCTTTAGTATAATTTTTTTGTAATTCATTTACCTAGACATCATAAAACCATTTTAGTTAGAAGAATTCATTTGTTTTCATTCTCCTCATTTCTACAAATAAAGGTGTCTAGATGCTTTAATTTCCTCCCAACCCTCACAACTATCCATCTTCAAGTTACCATGAAATTAAGTTTTTTCTTCTTATTGTATACTCATTAATATAGCAAATCTATAAAATTCAGAATAGATTGGCTCACCCTCTGTTTCTCCAGTGACAACAGTTATGTTTAATTGCAGGGTACTTTCTTAAAACTCTTTCTGTTGCCCTTCACCAGCTGACCTGGTATAAATTAGACTTTCAAAGGACATAGTCTTAACTCAATGCCTTCTTGATATCCATGTGTAATTTAAATATCCATCTGCTTCCTGACTTAGAGAACACAGCATTTTTCTGGTCTTTTAGAATGATGTATCTCTGATAAAATGTTTCTAATGACCACAAACAAGGAATTAAGTTTTATTATTTTTTTAAATTTAAGATAACTTTCTTATCACCTGGGCAAAGCAGAATAAAAACATGTTTTAATAAATTTTTAATTACTTTGGACAAAGTTTTCTTGAGATTAATCTTTTTGTCTTTATAAAATTGGATATAAAAATATCTAGTAGAGCACTAGCTTGGGCAAACACAAATGTCAATAATGAGAATAATCTGAAAGCAATAAAAAATAGAGGGTTGGGTTGCAGATACATGGAGGGAAAAAAACAAAATGTAATGACTTTAAACTCAATGGCAACATATGAATCTTGATACTAATTAGAATATAAGTGCACTGAGAATGAGGATTTTGTCTTATTTGTTCACTGTTCAAGCTCTAGCACCTAGACAGTGTCAGGCACTGTCTTGGTTGAAAGATTAAATGGGAATACTCCTTTTTCCTCTTTTATATGCCCCTAAGCACACCCGCACCTGGGCCAGAGACACATGTGCATAGAAAACTAAGAATTAACTATGTCCATTTTATACTATAGTTACAGAATTGAACCAAAAGTGTAATTTTGGACAAAGCTTATAATAATTGAAATAAATGATTAGAAGAGTTGATTCTTTCTCTAAAACATACTCAGTTTGGTCCTTTAAAAAAGGTGTTTCTCTAAAACACATTGGCTATTTTTAAAAAGGAAGAAAAAAGAAAAGACTCCCAAATGTTCAACTTATTGTATTAAATATGAATAACCATATCAAAGATATTCAAATTCCTTCCAAGTAAAAATTAAGCGAATAAGGAAATAAGAGATGAAGTAGCCCAAATATGTTGGAAAAGATTCATTGACAGAAAATCCAACATTTTTGCTTTTGTGATTTGCCTATTACAAGGGTTTTTATTTTTCTGCTACTTTTTCAATAGTGTGAGTTTTAAATGAACATTAAGTTCCTGCTTCAATTTTCATGCATTCATAAAGTCAACCATGCTTTCACTGTGTACAGGTGTTCATTAATTAAGAGCATAACAGGTTAGTGGGTCTTCATTTTATGTACTTACTGTGCAGATATTGAAATCACTGCCAGTATTAGTACTTATGCATACGTATTTTCTACAAAGCTCTGACTTATTTTGCATATTGTTAATTGTGTTCAAACAAAGGCAAAGATTACTGCCTAATTCATAGGCTCTCTATAAACATTCATTTCAAAAATAAATAATCCATTTGGGATGAATAATCCTTTGAGGCTTTTTGTAGTATAAATCTCCTCATGCTATTAAAAACCATTTTAGTAAAAAACACTTTTACTTTTCCAGCTCAAATGTATTCAGATGATGCATTTTAAACATTTCCTCCCTCATCTGTTTCTGCATCTACCTTAATCATACAGCTCCTGCCTCTCCCTTTTATCGAGTTCTGTATACGACATACTTTAGTCCATTAAAATCTTATGGAAGAGAAGAGAAATAGCATAAAAAATGTATGAAATACTCTCCTTTGAAAGTGAGTTGAGTAAGGCTTGTACTGTCAACTTCCTGTTTCTTGTGATTTGGAACCACACAGGGTTAGAGCTACTAATGGTGTTGAACCCAATATTGAGTTTTGTGCCTGTTTTGTCAGGCAGCACAGATTAAAAGGGACACCAATATCCTGAGATGTTCTCTCAAGCGACGAACTCTGTCTCTATTAAGTACATGTCCTGTATCTTAAAAGATGATCCTGTTCCAATGCACCACTTAAACTTTGAAAATCAACAGAGTTGCTTGGAAGAGAAAAGTCTAACATTCAGGATACACAGTTGGAAGTTTTACATCCTTTTAAAATTCTCTTACTTACTAGAATATTCTAAATCCCAAAGCAGCTTTAGTAAGGCATTTTGCCTTAAAATTGCTCCTCTCCCACACACCAAAAAGTTCATTTTTCTTTGCAATGTCTTCTACGATGTATTTTGAATTTTCCAGTCATCAAAACGCTGTTAGTACTAAATAAATTCAAAGTAAATTGGTTCAGTCTGACTTTCTATTATTAAGATGTCAAAATAGTAATATAAATATATTTTTATTTTAATGTACATTTATATTTATTTAGTTATAATACAGTTTTATTACAAGTTTTAGATAGATATATGATACATAGATAGCCCTGTGTTTTATTTTGGAAATGTGTTGCATCATCAAAACAGTATATAAAGTTTAGTTTTATAATGGAAATCCTTCCTCTACAGTTTAAAAAGATGACTCTCAAGAGAAAAACACATTTTAGGATATGAATTGGAAATATATACCATAGTAGAAGTGAAAAAGATATAAAAATGAATACAGCAACAGCAATTCTCTCATTTAAACTTTAATATTCTATAAGTTACATATTATAACATAATAATTGAAAGATAAATGAAAAGGAGAAAAGATAGAGTTATAACAATGTAACCTATAATTTACAAAGGTTAGGTCTCCTCTATAGTGTAAACTCTTTTTTATTATCAATGCTCTTGTTATATATCTCAATATTTGCAATTTTATTTTAAATTGTGATGAATTTTATATACCTGTAATTAACGGTTTGAGTTTTGGAGTTAGGCAGATCTGGATTAATGCTCTTCTCTGCTACTCACTAGCAAAGGACATAGGTAAGATACATACATTCTTTTGAGGCTCAATTTTATGTTATAAAATGCACTACCTGCCTCTTTGGGTCATTGTGTTAAATAAGATAATGCATGTAAAAAGCTTACCATAGTGACTGGCCACCACTTATTATTGTTACCATTGATTTGTATTGAGTTATTACTTCATTATGTGGAAATTTAAACCATAGAAATTATGCATAAGTTGCTTTTATCATATTAAAGAAATATTTTCAGGTTAAACATGTTTGTCGATATCGTTAGAGCCATCCAGTCTCCTGGCTTGCAGCTGGTTCCTCCAAAATGCTCTCGCAGTGACAAGTCCCTGCTGCAGACTGTGTGTCGTCAGGCCCTGCTACTCAACCCACCTGAATGGCTTGGGAGTCAAGCGAACCTTCCAGAGTCTGGTGCATAGCTCAGAGCATGCCTCTTCTCTAAATCCTCATGTCTGGCCTTTCCAGAGTCTAAGTCTATAAGTGGATTGTGATATTGTCCCAACACCTAGACATTTTCTTTGGTTCTGAAGCCACAGAAAAGACAAAAAAGGAACAGAGAAAAAATGCGTCAAGTGAAACACCATGCTTAAAAAAATTGTTTCACATTCAAGTAGTTTTCAAGTTGCTTAGTACACTGTATTCTGTCTTGCAAATTCTCTTCTGACAGTGAAATAGAAATGTCACACATATTTCTGGCCACAAAAGGAAACATATTTTTGCTACATTTAAGAGATTAATGTGCAATTAAATGAATATGAGCATTAAGTAGACAGATGAAAAATTTTCCTAGCCTTAGCATTTTCTGCACTATGTATATCATTGTTATATAACTGGTTTACTAAACAGACTGAACTTTGTAGTTTAAACCTAAAATAGTTTTCTTTTTCTCTTACCACAGCTCTCCAATATGTTCCATCTGATTTCTGGCTTCAGCCTCAACTATATCCAAGGCATGTTTAGGTACTAGGGCAGTCTCATTCTCAGGTCTTAAATTTTTTTTATTTTTATTTAAATAAAAATGTTAACTTCCAATGCCTTATTTTTCTCCTTCCATCCCAGCACAGGTTTGATCCCACGGTATTTACCTCTTTTTTTTTTTTTCTCTCCACTTCCTTCCCCCACCTTCCAACTGCTGCTCTGCTCACTTCCCAAGTCGGACAGAAAGACGAGGGAAAACTACTCAGGTGGTAGAATTTGTGGTCCTCACTTGTCTGTTGAATGTTCCATGTGATGGCATTTGTCCACATAAAGCTTCTTTCTCTCCGACGCATCAGGCACTTTGGAGACGCTCCCGTCCCCTAGCAGGCCGCCCTATTGACTGTGATCCCAACAAGCCTATTCAAGCCCACTTCCCATAATGTCCACTTGGCCCACAGCAGTCATTTCACATTCTTGTGCTGCCAATTCTAGAAATACACAATGTTCTCAAAAACTAATTTGCTCCCTGCTCTAGTGACATTGTGTGGGGCTGAGCCATGGTACAAAATTCTGAGCTCCGCGCATCAGCCGGTATGTGAGGAGTAGCATCTGTACTCTCTGCAGCAGTTGTTTGCTCCTCTTCTCACTTAGCTTGAGGGGAAATGACACTCCAAGTTCTCTTCTACTGACTACATGGGAGTGGAGGGAGCTGCCAAAGCACATCCACCTGCTACACTGACAACCTTCTTCAAAATATTTCTTGTGCTAAAATCATATCTGTATGAGCTGAAGGTGGGTAATAGGAAAGGTCATGGAATTTTGTTTCTCTATTTTTTAGCAATTCTATAGTTTAATCTAGCTCATCTTACTTTAGCACCTGAAGTTACACATGACTCATCCCAAGTCCAGAGAAGACTCATTTAACTTCTACTTCAATTTCTTTTGCTCTATACATTATCTTCCTACTTTAGCAAGGATCTTGCTTTGTTCATATTTGTATCTTCACTGTTCTTGTCCATGATAATTACTTAGGAAATTTCTTTGGGCTCAAATGTTATGGAAGGAACACTAAAATATTATTGTAATATGAGATAGGGTTAAATTAGTTTTCTCTGGGGATATGTGGATATGCCTTGTAAATGACATTTAATGCAGCTTTGGAAGGCAGACCAAATAGGACTCAGGCAGAATTATTTACAGGGGGAAGTTAAAACTACAGTTGTCAGAGATTGGTGTGTACAGAGAAAAAGCATAAGGCTATGTATGGAGCTTTTAAAGGTCTCTCCAGGCTATTTCTAAGAAAAAAGGTACATCAAAAATATAGAGCATTCTTCTGAAATAATTGGGAAATTCTAAAATAAAATATGATTAACATTACAGCTTTCTTCAACCAATGAGTAATATGATTATGTTAAATAAAAGAAATGGTTCTTAGTAATATTAAAAGAAGGCAAAAATCATGTCAAACAACCTCTAAGACCAAATTCAATAATGAGGAAAAAATGAAAAAAAAAAAAAAAAAAAAAACCAGTATGGCTTATAGAGTAGATAGTACTTTAAATCATAAAACCACTTTGGTCCAGGAAAGTCTTTTCTATGAAATATATACAAAAAAAAAATAGTTCTTCAGTTTTATAGGCACTCTGCAAGTGAAGATGGTAACTTTAACAAATGTTTTTCTGAAAGAAATCTGACTAATTGTTAGACATGTCTTTTAATGATAAATAATAAAGTGATGGAAGTATAGTAGAAGATTTAAGCATGAAATATAAATGGAGAATGAGAGTTTAGCAAACCAGGAGTAAATGTGAGACACCCAAGTTAGATTTTTTTCTAATTTTCTAGTCCCCATGATACCAAACACCAGTCCTCAATCATGAACCATGTCCTGGGCCCTGCACTAAGCACTTGCCCTTCACTATGTCATTTAATTTTTATATTAACTCTCTAAAGAAAGAAGTGTTTGTTCTTATTTTATAGATCAGAAAACAGATTTATGGAGTTTCAAACACCTAGTAAGTGACAGAGATGAAATTCTAACCCAGACCTTACACCCAAGATGGTACCTTCCAAGCTATCTCTTTCCCTCTCCCTGCTTTCTCTTCCTTTTCCTGGTCCTCTTTTTACCACATGCATCAACAAATCTCATTCAAAGATTATTTTACCCATCCTCTGTATCTACTTCCTTGTGGACCCATATACATAAAGTTGAGAATATTAGTCGAAGTAAATAACCATTTACTGTATAAACTCACCTCCTAGGCCCCTGACAGTTGCCATTCATAAGAAAGTTCATAAATGAGAGAAATCGTACATTTCCTAAAATATCTTAACAATCTGTTTTGCAAACCAAAAATTTATACTGCCTTGATTTCCAAATTAAAACAAGCCTAGCAAAAACTGAAAGCACAATTCCACTGGAACTATCAGAACAACATTATACAGATTTCCAAAAAGATATTCTAAAATTACATGTCAATAGACTCACATTGAAGTTTTAGTGCTTACCATAGAAGACTTCACTACATTCTCTTTTTCAAATCTAAGTGGATAATAACATTAGGTAAAATATAGTTATAGACATTGTGATAAATAAATATGAAAATAACTTTACAATATACGTAACATAATTATCTCCACAAGGCAACTAAAGAACAAAGAAGTTAAGAAATATATTCAGCGAACCAGCCAGACTAGTAGAAGTGGGATTCAAGCCCAGGTCTCTCTCACTTCC
This sequence comes from Furipterus horrens, assembly GCF_987537825.1. Taxonomy (NCBI): domain Eukaryota; kingdom Metazoa; phylum Chordata; class Mammalia; order Chiroptera; family Furipteridae; genus Furipterus; species Furipterus horrens. Next base: position 65,906,203 of record NW_028327172.1, on the reverse strand, counting down.
CAAGAACACTTACCCCATTTGCATATGCCACCATCTTTATCCTGTCAAAGGTATAAAAGCAGTATTTGAACTCTTTAGGAAATACCACTGGCATTTTTTATGTTGGGAACTCTTTAAATTTAACTCTTTCTATCTATAAAGTGAGCTTAAATGATAAATAGGTTAACTGAAATGTTAATGTGACATGTACTTCAATTAAGGTAGGGGAAAAAAGTTGTTGAATTTCCCCCTTGACTCCCACCTTTGCTGTCTCAATAACTTCCTTCCTTCTTTTCATCTGTAACTTTCTTTCCAAACCATTTGTTGGATTACCATTAAACTCTTAAATTACGTTGCTTCCCCAAGTCACTAATAAAGCTGTATTATATAATGAGCCATGTAAACATGAATAGTAATTAAGGCATGCTGTTAGTGTGACTTTGAGATTCATGCTTAAACTCATGCATGCTTAAACTAAAGTAACACACTATATTTTGGTCACTCTGAGTATTTACAACAATATTTCCAATGTATATAGTTAAAAGAAATAATAGTCTGCATTTCAACATGCCAGGGTAGGCACTAAGACATAAACATTTTCAGCTTGTGGGAAAAAATATTAATTACATTATCTGTTCATGGAAGAGCATTATTCAGAAAGAAATTTAGAAGAATCCAAGTTTAATTTGATAAGCATGATTCTCTAAGATAATAAACTCAGGACATGTGTCAGTAGGTGACTAAGGCAGAAAAGCATCTGACTGCTTACTTCCAGATTGGGTTTTCATTAATTATATTGGAAATATATTTTCTTATTAAGTTCATGTATATTTCTCTGGACTCACTGAAAGCATTGATTAAATGTTTGATTATATTAATTTTATATTTCAAACAAGAATTATAGAACTTTTACACCAGAATGACTCTAAAGAATTAAGTCAAATTTATATATATCATGAATATGTTGTTTTGTAATTAAAAGGATATAATTAAAAACAGTGGACTCCAAAGCTTGGACTGAAGAAATAATAACTGTGTGCCACCAACTTGAAAAAGAATGAGTGTGGGACCCACTGTTCATTGCATATAATTAGGACATGAAAGCTAATTAAAATTAGAGTACCTATTTCACACATTGTGATCCTGTCTGGAAAATATAATTTCTGAGATGCAACTATTAAAGCCTTATTTTTTTTCCTGTTTGTTTTTACAGTTTTATTGATATATAATTGACATAGAATGTATTAGTTTAAGATTTATGCCACCATGATTTGATACATATATATGCATATATTGTGAAAAGATTACCACAAAGTTAAAATAATTTTTTTGAGATGAGAACTTTTAATATCTACTCTCTTAGAACCTTTCAAATTTACGATACAATATTGTTAACTGCAGTCACCATGCTGTACATTACACCTCCATGACTTTTTTATCGTATAACTGGAAGTTTGTACCCTCTGACCACTTTCATCCATTTTCTATATGCCCCCCCACACACACCCTGCCTCTGGCAACCACCAATCTGTTCTTGGTTTCTATAGAATCCACATAAGTGTTTGTCTTTCTCTGTCAAACTTATTTTATTTAGTATAATTCCTTCAAGGAGCATCCATGTTTTTACAGGTGGCAGAATTTTCTTCTTTTTATGACTGAATAATATTTCATATTATATGTATATATACACACAGATAACTACATTTTCTTCATCTATTCATCAGTCAATGGACACTTAGGTTGTTTTCATGCCTTTAAAGACTTAAGTTTTCTATTAGTAGTTTCTATTATATTTAGTAAGCTTTTTTAAGAATAGTTGATTTTTATACATATATACTACTAAAACAATGAACTATAATGCTTTTTTTATTTATTATACATTAATTGGAGGCATCATGAGAAAGAGAAGATTTGATTTCTTTTTTTTAAGTATATGTTAGTGATTATGTTGTTACAGTAGTTCCAGTTATTTTCCCCTTTGCTCCCCTCTGCCCAGTACCCACCTTCCCTCCAGCAATCCCACCCCCCTTAGTTCATGTCCATGGGTCATGCATATAAGTTCTTTGGCTTCACCCTTTCCTCTATTATTCTTAACATTCCCCTGTCTATTTTGTACTAACCGAATACGCTTCTTAATCCCTGCATCATATCCCCATTTCTGCCCCTCCGGCCTCCCAGCTGATAACCCTCTAAATGATCCCTATACTTATGATTCTGTTCCTGTTCTAGTTTGATTAGTCGGGTTTTGTTTTTATTTTTTAGATTCAGTTGTTGATAGTTGTGAGTTTGTTGTCATTTTAGTGTTCATAGTTTTGATCTTCTTTTTCTTAAGTCCCTTTGACATTTCATATAATAAAGGCTTGATGATATGAACTCCTTTAGCTTTACCTTGTCTGGGAAGCACTTCATCTGCCCTTTCATTCCAAATGATAGCTTTGATGGATAGAGTAATCTTGCTTGTAGGTTGCTTTCCTTCACATTGAATATGGCTTGCCAGTCCCTTCCTGCCTGAAAAGTGTCCTCTGAGAAATCAGCTGATAGTCCTATAGGCACCCCCGTGTAGGCAACTCTCCATCTCTCTCTTGCTGCCCCCAGGACTCTGTCTTTATCTTTCACCTTTGGCATCTCAGTCATGATGCATCCTGGTTGTGGTCACCTCTGGGTCCAGCATGCCCGGGACTCTCCATGCTTCCCGGACCTGTATGTCCATCAGCTCCACAAAATTTGGGAAGTTTTCCTCATTTTTTTCAATTCTTGTTTTCTCTTTCTGCACTGGTTGACTGTTTTTTTCTTCCTTATGTTCCAAATCATTGATTTGAACCCTGGTTTCCTTCCCTTCACCATTGGTTTTGTGTGAATTTTCCTTCGTTTTACTTTGCATAGCCTTCACTTTTTCTCTTATGTGTTTGCCATACTCAAGCATATCTGTCAAGCCTGTGAGCATCTTTATCACCAGTGTTTTGAATTCTTCAAGTGTCAGGTTGTCTATCTCCTCATCTGTTAGGTTGGCTATCTCCTCATCACTTAGTTCTCCCACTGGAACCTTGATCCATTTCCCCTTTTGGGCCTTACTTCTCTGTCTCCTCATTCTGACAGACTCCTGTGTTTGTTTGCCTCCACATCCCAGGTAGAGCTGTCGATCCTTTTATGTTGTAAGGGGTAGAGCCTTAAGGATTCATCAGTACAGGATGACCTGCTTCACCACATTGTGGCGCTGTATGTGGGGGAGGGGTTCTGAGAGGGGAAAATGCCACCTGCCCAGCACTCGCCCCTTTTCCAAGCACCTCTCCCACTTCCACACCAGACTGGCGTTCCTCTGGCTGCTGCCCTGGCCATCGTTCCCTGAGTGGGTGGGTCTGCGGATGTTCTAGGACTGTGGGGGCCCTTTAACAAGTGGACTCTGCTGAGATTGGCAGTTTCTGCCTCCACCCCAACCCTCACTGGTCTGCACAGTCAGAAGCAATGAGGCTTGATTTTCCCTGGTGCTGGGACCGTGAGCTTTGAGGTCCGGTGAGGAGCTGGGAACACTCCCCAGGTGTCCCTCCTGACTTCTTAAAACATGTGACTGTGCTTTCTGTCGGTCTGCCACTGCCGCTGCTGTTGCCATCGCTACTGTCACTACCACACCGCATCCTCTCTGCCCCAGCTCTGCCCCTCCTACCTGTCTGGATCAGTATTTCTTCTTTATATCTTTGTTTACTGGACTTCCATGCAGTTTGATTTTCTGGAACTTCTGCTTATTTCTAGTTTTGAGGTAGTTGTATTCTGTCTACACCTCCATCTTGGCCGGAAGTCAAGATTTGATCTCTTTATTTAAGTTAAATATGTGATACCTTCTCTTGAAAAGAAATTAGCAGCAATAGGAAAACCTTTAAGACTGATTTTAAATAATAAAAAGAATTTTATGCAATCTGGGTTATTTATGCAGAGTCAACATAGAAGTTATTCACAGAAACAAATCAAGTCATAGAATGTCTTATTTCACTTTCTTGGTTGCTTCAAAGTGGAAGTTTTCATCAAATTTTTTACTAATTTCTTTCTAATTTTTTTACTCAAAAAGTTAATACCTTTGAGAAATCTAAATATATTTTCTAAAAAAATAAAAGCATGAACTTTGGAACAATACTACCAAGCTTCATATGAAATATTTCAACATCAAATAGCACTTGTATTTCATTCTACTCATCTGTGAAATGAGTTCAAAGATGCCCACTGGAGAGCCTACAGCCTATTTTACAACTCTGACCTGGAGGTTCCGAACATCCTCTTTTAGATGATGTTTGAGGGCTGAGTAAAAAAAGAAATGATCATCAATGCCTAGCCTTTCACAAAACCCATGATCCCAAATTCAGGATGGTGTTCTCAAAGAAGAGATTCAAATTCCTAAATTTAAGATATAAACTTAGCCGTTTCCATGTAATAGATGAAGTCAGTAGCTCTGATAGATATTACCTGTAATGTTATTTGGCTATTAGTTGTCAGAGATTAATGTGAACCTTGTGGGGGGAATGGATACAGAGTACACTTTTTTAAAAAAAACAAATGGTATTAAGAGAAGCCATAATAGCATAACATTTATTAACAAATTAACTTGCTTCCACTATTTATTTCACCATGCATTAATGGTCACAATATTTAGAACTCTGAGATTAGCCACTGAGGGAATATTTGGACCCTTATATGTCTATCCTTTTACACATACAGTTAAATTGGCTCCCCTCCTGTGTACCTTACTCATACCATACACTAGAAAAGGAATTTAGAATTAGTCATACATAACACTGGTTTTGTGACATGGTATCAAGGCACACTGATATGTCACAGGCTATTATATGTAGCAACAACTATTACTACTACCAAAAAACTCATATTAAATTATTTCCTTACTGTTCATATAAATAGGACATTCACAGTTATTGCTATAAATAACACTAATGATTTTTTTCTCATTTGCACTCCTTATGATTTCTGAAATGAAAGACAAATGGGATATCCAGTTCATTGTAATTCTGACATAATTTATGAGAGTGAACTCCACATATGTGTAATCTCTAGTATAAGTGTAACTGTGGAAAAAAAATAGTGGCTGCTATTGTGTGTGTCCTTCTGCATGGACATGAGCAAGAGAAGAACTCATGTTCATGGAGGAAAGTGCCCAAGGATGCTGACATTTGGACCTTAGCATATAAAGCTTATTTATTTCAGTGAAGCCAATTATATATTCACAGAGTTTTCTCTTCTACTTTCCTGACCCAAGAAGAATTTTTTATTTCTTTCTAGCAGAATACAAATTCTGCATAAGTTTTTCTGATATATAAAATGCTGTGTGAGTATCTACAAGTAATTAATAGTCTTTCAAAGATGTTGGTAATACATGGGAGTGAAGTTACTGTTTATGAGTATCAGTGTTGTTTAAAAATTGTATTCTGAGGTATAAATCCAACACTGAAGTGTAAAATTGCTAATACAGGCTCATAGACTGGAAAATGATTTCTTTTAATAGTTTCTTTCATTTAACAGTTCTTCATTTGAAAATGTTTCCTTTCAACTGCAGATTTTGTGGTTTGGTGCAGTTAAGGGGAAATTTATTCCTTTGACACATTTATTATTTTGATATTTGTTTGAAAAAGTTACACTGGGTATTTATGTATTTTGCAGTGTGCAGAGAGATTCATTCTTAGTTATTTTTTAAATGTTTATTATTTTGAATAAGTTTTTTTTTTTAATCTGCAAGACTGTCTTATTGGAAAGACATCCAGTTGCAAGGCATTTGACATTCCTCTTTCCTGTAAATTAAGCATCTTTGCTAATGTCACAGACCTAGTTTAACTTTCAAATGAAAATAAACTTTAAATGAAAATAAAATTTAAAGACAGCTGCACAACTTTATAGTCTACCACTGAGCATTGTGATTTTCCTTGGATCACAATTTTTCTCCTTAAGATTACCATCCTTGTCATTAAAGGGACTGCATTAAGTTCAGTTATAATTTATCCTGTTCGTTTGCATAAACGCAACAAGAGCAGCAAATGATCTCATATAATCTTTACATCTGTTTTGCTGGAACTTACACAAGGAACCTTTAGGGTGACCTCCAGTCTGCCCTTCAGGGCACAGAAGCTGAACCACATGCCTACCATTCAGCCTTGCCTTACACACCTGTGTTTTCCAAGTCCTTCAGGTTTTCAATTGTGCTTTAAGGTCTCTTGTAGCTATCTCTCAGGAAAGCAACCTTTATTTGTTCCCTGGAAAGATAACCATGGACCACACAACCAACCGAGGTACTAGGCCTTTTTTCTCATGGGCTTTTATTACCTTTGAAAGTCAATCCCAGTTCCTCGGGGCTTTTTGGTAACAACCAGAGCCCAGGCATGTCTCCTTTAGGCATGACATTCCAGTCAAAGTCTTGGTCAACAAAACCTCTATTAACAACTGGTATTATTAGTTTTATGCAAAGAACCTTATGTCATTACTGGAGGGATCAGGTAAGGAGAAAAATATTCAATGTGAAGGAAAATCCTTGTCCTACTAATGTTCACTAAAATTGCATTTTCATACTTTACATTTTCTTTTGTTCACTTTCCTACATGTTAGGTTTTTTGGGGGTAGTTGAGGGGGGTTTGCTGACTCATTTATTAATCTATTTTGCTTTTATTATTTTTCTCCCACTAAACATTTTTCTTTGTTTGTTTGTTTTCCTATTACAGTTGTCCCACTTTTTTCCCTATTGCTTCCCCGCACCCTACCCACCCCTTCTCCCACAGTCAGTCCCCACCCAGTTGTTAATGTCCATGGGTCATTTATACGGGTTCTTTAAGTAGACCCTTCCCCTTATTACCCCATTCTCTCCCTTCCCCTCCCCCCTTGTCACTGTTAGTCTACTCTTTGTTTACATGCCTCTGGTTCAATTTTGTTCATTTGTTTGTGTTGTTCATTAATCTCTGGTAATACATGATAGCATACGGTATTTTTCTTTCATTGCCTAGATTATTTTGCTAAGCCTAATTCTCTCTAGTTCCATCTATGTTGTTGCAAATGGTAGAAGTTCCTTCTTTCTTTTTGCTACATAGTACTCTATTGTGTAAATATACCACAGTTTTTTGATCCACTCATCTACAAATGGGCACTTAGGTTGTTTCCAGTACTTGGTTATTGTAAATAGTGCTGCTATGAACATAGGGTGCATAGGTTCTTTTGAATTGGTATTTCAGGATTCTTCAGATATAATCCTAGCAATGGGATTGCTGGTTCAAAAGGCAGTTCCATTTTTAGTTTTTTGAGGAAATTCTAAACTGTTTTCCAGTGGCTGCACCAGTCTGCATTCCCACCAACAATGCAGTAGGGTTCCCGTTTCTCAACATCCTTGCCAGCACTTGTTTGTTGATGTGTTGATGATGGCCATTCTGACTGGTATGAGGTGGTGTCTCATTGTGGTTTTTATTTGCATCTCTCTTATGGCTAGTGATGTTGAGTATTCTTTAATATGACTATGAACCTCTGTATGTCCTCTTTAAAAAAGTGTTTGTTCAGGTCCTTTGCCCATTTTTTAATTGAGTTGTCTGTCTTGTTGGTGTTGAGTTGTATAAGTTCTTTATATATTTTGGAGATCAATCCCTTGTCTGAGGTATCATTGGCAAATATATTTTCCCATATGGTTGGTTCCCTTTTCATCTTACTGGTGTTCTCTTTTGCTGAGCAGAAACTCTTTAGTTTAATGTAGTCGCATTTGTTTATTCTTCCCTTTATTCCCCTTGCCTTAGGAGATGTATCAGTGAAAATATTGCTATTGGGATGTCCAAAATTTTCCTGCCTATGTTTTCCTCTAAGGCTTTTATGGTGTCATGGCTTACATTTAAGTCTTTGATCCACCTTGAGTTTATTCTGGTGTATGATGTAAGTTGGTGGTCTACTTTCATTTTTTTGCATGTCCCTGTCCAGTTCTCCCAACACTGTTTGTTGAAGAGGCTCTTTTCACTCCATTTTATGCTTCTTCCCCCTTTGTCAAATATTAGTTGACCATATAAACATGGGTTTATTTCTAGGCTCTTCATTCTGTTCCATTGATCTATATTTCTGTTCTTATGCCAGTAACAGACTGTTTTGAATACCGTAACCTTGTAGTATATAGTTTGGTATCAGGTATTGTGATTCCTCCTACTGTGTTCTTCTTCCTCAAGATTTCTATGGCTATTCGAGGTCTTTTTTGTTCCATATAAATTTTTGAAGTATTCGTTCTAGGTCTGTGAGTAGTATGGACATTTTAATGATGTTGATTCTTCCCATCCACGAACACGGTATGTGTTTCCATTTATTCGTACAATCCTTAATTTCTTTCTTCAGTGTTATTTAGTTCCTGAGTACAGGTCTTTTACCTCCTTGGTTAAGTTTATTTCTAGGTACTTTATTTTTCTTCTTGCTGTAGTAAATGGGATTTTTTTTTTCTTTAGTTTCTATCTCTCATATTTTATTGATGGTGTACAGAAATGCCTTTAATTTCTGAATATTGACTTTGTACCCTGCTATTTTACCAAATTCACTAAATAGGTTAAGTAGTTTTTTCATGGAGTCTATAGGGTTTTCTATGTATACTATCATGTCATCTGCAAATAATGACACGTTTGCTTCCTCTTTTCCAATTTGAATGCCTTTTATTTCTCTTTCTTGTCTGATTTCTGTGGCTAGAACTTCCAAGACTATGTTGAATAGCAGTGGAGAGAGTGGACATCCTTGTCTTGTTCCTGATCTCAGGGGGAATGCTTTCGGTTTTTGCCCATTAAGTATGATGTTGGCTTCAGTTTTCTCATATGTGTCCTTTATTATGTTGAAGTATGCTCTCTCTAGTCCCATTTTGCTAAGTGTTTTCATCATAAGTGGGTGTTGTACTTTATCAAATGCTTTTTCTGCATCTATTGATATGGTCATGTGGTTTTTGTCTTTTGTTTTGTTTATGTGGTGTATTACATTTATTGATTTGCAAATATTAAACTATCCTTGTATCCCTGGGATGAATCCTACTTGATCTTGGTGTATGATCTTTCTAATGTGTTGCTGGATCCGGTTTGCCAATATTTTGTTGAGCTTTCAGCATTTATGTTTATCAGCAATATTGGCCTGTAGCTTTCTTTCTTTGTTGTGTCTTGACCTGATTTTGGAATTAGGGTAATACTGGCTTCATAGAAAGAATTTGGGAGTTTTTTCTCTTCTTGGATATTTTGGAATAGTTTGAGAAGGATAAGAGTTAGTTCTTTCCTAAATGTTTTGTAAAATTCACCTGTGAAGCCATCCGATCCAGGGCTTTTGTGTGCCAGGAATATTTTGATTACTGCTTCAATTTCATTAGTTGTTATTGGTCTTTTCAGGCTTTCTGCTTCTTCTTGATTCAGTTTTGGAAGATTATATGTTTCCAGAAATTTGTTCATTTTACCTAGGTTGTTGAATTTCTTGTGATACATTTGTTCATAATAATTTCTTACAATCCTCTGTATTTCTGTGGTATTCATTGTGATTTCTCCTCTTTCATTTCTGATTTTACTTATTTGGGTCCCCTCTCTTTTTTCTTGATGAGCCTGTTTAAATGCTTTTCAATTTTGTTCATCTTTTCAAAGAACCAGCTCCTGGTTTTATTGATCTTTTGAATCGTTTGTTTAGTCTCTATGTCATTTAATTCCTTCCTTCTACTCACTCTGGGCTTTGTTTGTTGTTGTTCCTCTAGTTCTTGTAGCTGTAGGGTTAGATTGTTTATTAGAGATTCTTCTGTCCTTTTTAGGTAGGCCTGTATTGCTATGACCTTCCCTCTCAAGACTGCTTTCACTGTGTCACATAGGTTTTGGGTTGTTGTGTGTTCATTATCATTTTTTTCCAGAAACTTCTTGATTTCTTTCTTGATGTCATTGTTATCCCATTCATTATTTAATCCATGTTATTCATTCTCCATGAGTTTGAATGTTTTTGAGTCTTTTCCTTGAGGTCGACTTCCAGTTTCAATGCATTGTGATCTGATAAGATGCTTGATATAATTTCAATATTCTTGAAATTGTCGAGGCTTGTTTTGTGTCCTACCATGTGGTCCACCTTTGAGAATGTTCCATGTTTACTTGAAAAGAATATATATTTTGCTGCTTTGGGATGAAAAGTTCTATACATATCAACTAAGTCCAATTGATTTAGAGTGTTGTTCAATGCCTCAATATCCTTGGTGTTTCTTTGCTTCAAAGATATGTCCATTGTTGACAATGAGATGTTAAAGTCCCCTACTATGAGTATGTTGCTATCTATATCCTTCCTGAAGTCTTCCAATTTTTTTTTTTACATATTTGGGTGCTCCTATGTTGGGTGCATATATGTTTCCCAGGGTTATATGATTTTGATGGATTGTTCCCTTAAGTATTATGAAATGTCCTTTTTTGTCTCTTTTATGGCCTTTGCTGTGAAATCTGTTTTGTCTGATATAAGTATTGCTACCCCAGCTTTTTTTTTTTATGTCCATTTGCTTAAAATATTTTTTCCATCCCTTCACCTGCAGTCTCTGTAAACCTTTTGCTCTAAAGTGGGTCTCTTGTACACAGCATATATGTGGGTCATACTTTCTAATCCACTCCGCTATGCTATGTCTTTTGATTGGAGCATTTAATCCATTTACATTTAAGGTTATTATTGATAGGTACTTATTCATTGTCATTTCCCCCCTTTTTACTTGTTTTCCTCTCTGTCTCTCTTTGTTTCTTCATCTTCTTAAAGCTGACCCTTTAGCATCTCTAGCAGTGCGGATTTGGTGGAGATGTATATTTTTTGCCTTCTTTTGTCTGGGAAAAGCCTTATTTAACTTTCTATTTTGAATGAGAGCCTTGCTGGATAGAGTATTCTTGGTTGTAAGCCTTTGTTTTTCATTGCTTGGAATATTTTTTGCCATCCCCTTCTGGCTCGTAGTGTTTCTGTTGAGAAATCTGATGATATCCTTATTGGAGCTCCTTGTATGTTACTAGTTGTTTCTCTCTTGCTGTTTTTAGGATTCTCTCTCTGTTTTTCAATGTTGCCATTTTAATCATGATGTGTCTTGAAGTGGGCCATTGGGGTTTATCTTCATTGGGACCCTCTGTGCTCCTGGACTTGCATGACTCTTTCTCTCCTCATGTTAGGGAAGTTTTCTGTCATTAGTTTTTCAAAGAGGTTTTCTATCCCTTGCTCGTCTTCTTCTCCTTCTGGAATTTCTACGATATGGATATTATTATGTTTCATGTTGTCCTGCAGCTGTCTTAAAACCTTTTCATTCTTTTTCAGTCTTTTTTCATTTTGTTTAACTGTCTGTTTTTTTTTTTTAATATATATATATATTATCCTCCAGGTCACTGATCTGATTTTCTGCTTCCTCTAGACTGCTTTTAAATCCTTCTACCATGTTCTTCAATTCAGATTTTGTATTCTTCATTTTATCCTGGCTCTTATTGATAGTTTCTATGTCCTTTTTCATGATGGTGTAATTCTCAGTAAGTTCCTTGTAGTTTCCCTGGAGTTCTCTGTGGTTTTCTTTGAGCTCATTGAGCTTCCATGTATGATAGTTTGTTTTCTTTAATTTCATTTAGCACTCTTTCTGGGAATTCCTCCTTTCCTTTAGATGGGTGGTTGTTTCCCCATCTCCCCATTTTTGATGACTCTTCTTGTTTATTGCTGCTTCTTAAATTGATCTGCACTCCTGGATCTGGCCCTGGTAGCATCAGATCGTGTACCAATCTGCGCCTAGGCAGCCTGTTGGAGACTACCAGAGATATACTGCCTTTGTCTGTCTCATTTAGTTGGCAATCTATTCAATCTGTGACCAGCCATCAGACTTAAGCACTGAGCATGGGGCAGATTAATTCCTGTTGTCAGGGCTTTTGCTTCCCCTCAGGCTGATGCCACTTGGAGGAGAATAGTCTGCCTGCAGTATGGGGAATGAGTCAGCATTGGGACTCATTCAGCTGCTCCCTTAGTTCTCCCCTCAAAGCCACCACCCCAAATTCTCCCCAAGTGTCTCCAGTCTTGTCTGCCCTCCCTCTGCTTGAGCCCAGGGGAAGTGGGGGCCAAAATATTTCTGTACAAGATCCATTTAGCATCTCTTATTTCCAGCTGTTTATTTCAGGCTAGCAAAAAACCCTATGGCTTTTCACTTTTCACAACTGGATACTATTTTACTTTCTGCTCTCTTGCTGTAGGCTGGGAAGCCCAGCTGGGGTTTTAGACCCTGCCCTTCTCAGGGGAAACTTCCAGCTGCTGAGCTGTTTCTCAGTCTCTTCAGCTGCCACCCATGGGATCCCAGACAGCTCTTTCACATCTCCTCACTTCCACTGGTCATGTTGTGATGAAGCGGCCTTTTCTGTCTCTTTGTGGTTATAAGACTTCTCTCCAGGTAGTGCTCATTTGGTTATTCCAGATGATTTCTCCACAATTAAGCTGTAATTCCAGGCTGGTCCTGGGAGAAGGTTAGTGTAGCCTCCACTTACTCCTCCACCATCTTGGATCTCCACTATTTATTTAAACAGATTTTTCACTCCATAGAAGTATCACTAAAATTTCTTTAGAGCTCTTTATGGGCTTCTCATAAAGCAGTGGTTCTAATGTCAACTTGGATTTTCCACAGTCTGTAAACCCTAAAAGCACACAAAAGAATTGCATCACTAGAAAGAAGGAGAAAACTTGTAGGGCAAAATCTAACTAACCATTAGTAGATGTCCTTAACTATAGTGTTAATTATAATTAAGACTTTAATATCACAGAGCATTTATAGAAAGAGTAGTTTTGGAATGCAATATGTGGCCATTAAAATATATGTCATTGATATATTTGAAAGCAGAGTATCTGTCACAAACATCTTGTTTTAATACTGAATATCACCACTCTATCTTCAAACAAACTTTGATTTCTTTATTTCAGGATGTTACCCAACCTGAGGAGATAATGATGTGTTCATATTGTATGGACACTTAAGTTACACATCTACTTATTATTTACTCTTTGCCTATTTTTATTCACAGTACCAAAGATAGCACCCACCAATGTAAGTGGAAGAAGCGGAAGAAGGCATGAGTTAGTCATTGCCTGGGAGGTAAGAATGCCTATGTTCAGATGTCAGAACTTGTTGATTCCTTAGGAAATAAGACTACATGTCTAGTGTCTGTAGTTGGTACAGAGAGACTAATTTCTCTTTACCTTAGATAAAGAAACTTTTTGAGCATGCATTACTCAGATAGACATTGTCCTTTCTCATTTTCATTCCATGCCCTGTTGACTGTTCTCCAAGGCTGTGGAATGCCTTCCTGTCACATAGGCTATCTAAGAATAAATTTTGAATAATTCAAATACATCCCCTCAGATATTACTTCAGATGTTTGTTTGGTTTATCTTAATATTTAATTATATCACAATTAAGTAGCACTCTTGACTTATTTGGAGACTAAAACCATTGAGGAGGAAGGTTGACCACCACTGAATTTGTGGCATGGTACCTTGGTTTCCTCATTTACCTCATGCAACAATTATATTAGTGGAGAAATTTTCCTTGTATTGAAAATTATTAAACTGAGGCAGAGTTTAACTACTTTTTTTGAGAAGCAGTGGAATTGGGCCTTTCATTACAAAACTTCTGTTCTTTTGTCTCTGTCACCATATTATCTCTAGTTTCTTGTCAAAGGAAAGAAGTGTGAGAGATACATTTATTTTTCATGAAGCCACTTTCTTTTATTGTTGATAAATTACCTTATTATTTCACATAGCCATGTAGCTCACAAAACTATGCCTTAGAATATGGAAATGGAATTTAAATGAAAATGTCTACTGGAAAAAACTAAACAAATTTCTGTCAGTCTCTGAGAACAATGATAAAATGTACAAAAACTTCTTTTTCCAATAATAAATTTTCCATGAGCACATGTCTGTGCTTTTCTTATGTTTATTCCCCTCTTCTTCAGTGAAATGTTTTGCTTTATTTTTGATTTCCACAAAGGTACTCTCCAGTACCTGAACTTCTCTGAGATCAAATCTGTCAAAATGAAATTGTCTCCCTTGTATGTTTTGTGTCCAAGTCAGCCCAAGCTTCTATAACAAAACGTATATAAACTGGGTGGCTTATATGTAACAAAAATGTGTTTCTCCCGGTTCTGGCAGTTGGAAGTTCACAATCAAGGCACCAGCATATTGAGGTCTGCCGAGGGCCTGATTCCTGGCTCATAGCCATTTCCTCACTGTGTCCTCTCATAGCAGAGAGAGAGAGAGCTCTCAAGTCTCTTTTGTAAGAGCACTAATCCCATTCATCAGGGCTCTTTCCTTATAGCCACATTACCCAACTTAGGCCTATCTTCTAATAGTATCACATTGGAAGTTAGGAGTTCATCACATGAATTTGGAGGGATATAAAATTCAGTCTATAGTACTTTGATTCAATAGTATTTGTCTCTTTTAATCCACTCAGTATAGTTTTTCCTCAACTCAAAGTTCAAAAGAAAAAAAAATGTACAAATATGTATTGAGTATCTACAATGTGTCATGCATTGTGCTTGGCTGGTAACAGCTCCATTGACTTACTAGTCAATCACATTTACTCATTTGTACATTGTGCCATTGAAGCCCATTCCACAAATTTAAATGTAAGCTGTAGAGTACAGGAAGATTCTTGAACAAATACTACACTCTATTTTTTCATATGTTAGAATGACAACAAAAGCAATTTAAAAAAGGAGCAGAAAAATTCTCTTACATTAATGTCTCTAGATTTTCTGTACAAGGGTTTCTGCAAAGCACTACCAATGACAAGGTTTTCCCGACCACCAGACCATATGAAACTTTTCCCCAATATGTTAAACTCTAGTGTGGAATCCAAGGACCTTTATTTCATATGCCAGACTAATTGGAGCAAATTTGTTTCACTCCAGGAGTTTTCAGTACTCTTGGTACTTTCTTTTTCCATTTAAAACCTTTTAAATGTCCAAGGACTGCCAATTATGCTATGCTGGCTTTTAATGTAGCATAAAGATTTGAGTCTCCTTTTCTCTAGTTATCCATAATTTCTTTAAACTTAAAGTTTTGAAAGAAGTAGGTTTTTAATCCATTATTTTGCTGATAATTAATCGCAATTTTCTTCTTTAGCCAGTATCTGAAGAGTTTCAGAATGGGGAAGGCTTCGGCTATATTGTGGCTTTCAGGCCCAATGGAACACGTGGTTGGAAAGAGAAAATGGTGACATCTTCAGAAGCTTCAAAGTTCATTTATCGAGATGAAAGTGTCCCTCCTCTTACTCCCTTTGAAGTTAAAGTTGGCGTTTATAACAATAAAGGGGATGGACCTTTCAGTCAAATTGTGGTCATATGTTCAGCTGAAGGAGGTCAGTTTCTTTATCCTGATTTACTCAAAATATTTAAATATTTTATTTTGTTATATAAATGAGATGTTATTGTACAAATATTAGAAAACAGTTACAGCAAAAGAAACTAAAACTCACCTACAGTCCTACTCTACTTTTTATATATATTTTTCAGAATTTTTCCAAATTAATTTTATTTTAAAAAATTGATCATTCCATATGTTGCTTCATGGTCTTCACTTCCTAATGATATATGGCAAATATCTTTCCATGATAGTAACAATATTAATAATGGCTGTAGTGTCTTTTATTCTCTGAATGGACATTGAACCAATCTTTTTGGTTTGAAGTTTAGATAATTTTATAATTTAACCCATTAAATTTCAATTTATCTGAAATAAATGTAAATGAAGATTCCATTGTTGTGACCAATACATATCTATTACTAAACTCATACCCACAACATTGTACTGATAAAGAAGTTTCAGAAACATCTTCCTATTAGAAGCTTTTCAAACATGACATCTTTCAGTCCTCTTGACAATGTTGCCTAATAGGCATCATTATCTTCTTTGTAGAGAAAGAGAAATTAAAATTCAGGAAAGTATAGGTTATACAGCTTGGACTTGAGGATAATATCAGGTCTATGTAATCATTAAATTCTTGATTTTTCTGTAGCACACTGCCTTCATATGCATAAGCTTATGCAATTCTCAATATAAAACTACTAGGTAGGCAGGACCTAGAAGTCAGTATACCCATTACTCAGCTTGCTACATCAGAGTTCTGGGTTCTCTCAAGTTTTAAAATGAAAATTCAATTTTCTGAGTGAGAGAAAGCATGAGAGATCTAACCTCTAAAATTAGCTTTTCTTCTTAATCCTTCTATTGAAGTGCAAAATTTCAATTGGCCCTGAGAGTAAAAACAATGCCTTACATTCCCTAAATTTGACAAATGACTGAGAAAATGTTCCACCAAAAGCAACACTTATTTGACCTTCCAAATAATTAGTCTTTATAAACTGACCTTTTTACTTCCTTTGTACCCACATTGGTGACTTTAAGAGCTAAAGAGAATTATTATCTTTTGATACTGGAGTTTCTAGGGGGGATATAAATAAGGCTGTTTGAATACTGTAGTATCTAATTAATGTAAAATGTAGTTTTTCAATAGGAGCTGCCTTATATTTGTATAATGTGGAGCCAAATTTTGAAGCACAGGCAGGAGGTTTATCCTAGCATAAGAATGACCAAGAAAGTAAAGAACAAGTAACAACAAGAAATCATAGATATTTTGATGAGATACCCATGCACTTAAAACATCTCAAGTCTCTGATGTGTTTTCAGATACAGCAGGTGTAGCATATTAGTTATATGAACTTTTGCAACCAAATTTGAAGTAAGAATCTCAAGCCCCAATGTACTTTTCAGAAAACCAAGGTTCAGAGAAGTTAAAAGTAACATGCTGAAATTGATACCAGGGAGTGACAGAGTTGTGACTGTAGTTAAGTGGCAAAACCTTGGATTTGAACCCAGGTCTACATGACTCCAACACTCATACTTTTAACCACTATACCATACTATCTCATCAGGAAAGTATACAATAATATTTTGCTATACTATATTACTGTATATAATCATATTTTTTGCATTATGTTGCACCAAAAATCTATTTTGAAGTACATGTTTTATTCAGGAAGTGCTTACTTCTGTTGCTTTAGAATTTCTTCAACAAAATCATCAAGCACATAGCCCCAAAGGTTACATGAGATGAATTTCAGGGGGTTGTGCTTGTTTTATATGGTAACACCAGTGCTGCCTTTAAGAAATCCAGATTTGTACTTTCCTTGTCAACTTTTGCTTTGAAATTAAATTATAGCAGCTACCATGGGTTGTTTAAATTGTTTCCTTAAACTTGAAATGACTTGCCTTTGGAGATTTCTCTTTCAACCTGGATAGGAAACATGCATATTTTCTCTCAAAGACACTGAGGTTATTACTGTAACATTTCATAGTAACATTTCATTTATTTTGGTAGACTGAAATATGAAAAATCTGAGGAAAATTAAATCTAGATAGAGTCTGCCTTTGTTCTGACAACAAAATTCAGACATATACTTGGCATTTGTTCACTAATTAAACTTATTAATTTAGTGTGTTCTGTGTAAATATGAGTGAAATTTTAGCATCACTAAATTATGTTAACGAAGAAGGGCAGTACAATGGGTAGGAAAAGCATTTGCCTGGAGTCAACAAAGCCTGAGTTCAACCTGCTCACACTAACACTGTGGTGCTGGGCAGTTTATCCACCTTGCCAAGTGTTACCTTCCTCCATTTAAAAAATAATTTTTAAACTGGAACATTTCCAGAAACTCTTACAAATCTAAAACTAAATTTTTGTCAATTTATTCTGCATTTAAAATTTTCACTTAACTTTTAATTGTCCCAGAATAGGCAGTAATAATACATCCACTTTTGTTATATAATAAAAAGAAGGAAACCAACACCACTTTTTAGTCACTTGGCTAATTGATTTACTTGAAAATAAGTAAACATTTTGAAGATTGAACCATAAAATAATATTTTGTACTCAGGCCAGCGCAAGTGCCTCTCCTCTGTCTATGGGCATTCGTACAGACTCACAACATACCTTCATCATCAGTCTTGCCCAAAGCCCAAGTGATCTGATTGAAATTCTATTTCCCCATAAAACAAATTCCATATCTTGTTCTTATTAACCTACTTCACCAGTTTATCACCTCAAAATCCCTCTATATTTTAGATGAATTTATGTAAAGAACAAGAGGATTGAGAATGGCTTTCTATTTCTGCTTATGGGCATAGTTCGTCCTTTTTCCTATCAGAAATGCCTACATGCCTAGAGTTGACACCAAGTCAGGAAGAAAACATGGGCTCAATGCTATTTCAAATGCAGCCAGCAGAATTCATGTTGACTGGAAGCAAGCAGAGAACACAAGGACTTTAAGACACACCTTACAGTACTAGTTCTCAACCTATTTCCTACTGGCATATTCTTGATGAAGGACATGCACATCCACAACACACTTCCGTAAGTGCTTACGTACATTCCCTGTACCCCTCATCCTTTTCTTTTCCTCTCAAGAAAGCCTTTGGAAATGCAAGTGAGAATTACATTATTATAGCAAAAAACCTTGAATGTGGTCTGTTTTTAACAGGGCTAATCAGTTATGCATACTAATACATAGCAAATCATTTTGGAAATGAATTTGACTTGTGGCTTTGAGGTTGGTCATTGCCCTTGAGTTGTCAGAAAAGCTCCAAATGATTCTTCTCCTAATGCCCTTGAGCCTTTGAAACCTTCCAGGACTTCCACAATAAAAATAACCCTGAATTGCTCTGTCAGTGCCAAGCAGCATCTGATATAAGCCTGGAAAGAGAAATATTTTGCCTGGCAGAAGTTGCATGCACCCTGCACATATATCGATGATCTATACTCTTTAAACCAAGCAAGAATTGCATGCATTCTAACCCTGACTTGACTACAGATACAGGGTATGGTATAATCCTATACAGTAGCCTCACTTGAGAAACAATTTTAATTTTTTTATTGAATTGCGAAGTTTTGACATAAGTAATTTTAAAATGCATGGTAGACATAATAAAAGTAATTTTTTCAAGATGAAAAATCAGATTGACTTTTACTTTTATATTTCTAGAAATACTTATTAATCAAACTTACATTCATTGTTCATTTAATTCTCATTATTAGAGCTTTGGAAAGGGAGAGAACCTGAACATCGAATTACTTCTAACAGAAAAATATGGAAAAATTCAATATAGATTAATTATAGGTTGGAATATTTGTTTAATTGTGATTTGCTTTAGCTTTTTCTAAATTTTTTGGATTTTTCCATGTATGTAAAATTTGTGCTGCTTTTATTTTTATTAAAACCAAAAGACCTCTTCTCATTTTCAGAAAATGATATGCAATTATTTCCTTGCACATAGAGCTACCACAGCTCAAATGAAAAAACCAGCATTCATGAGGTGTTATTCTTCCAATCAGTTGTTAGCTGAAACTGAACTCAGGTGGATTTATGTGAACTTGAAAATTAATAAATCAGCATATTAGTTGTAAAATACAAGAAATAATTTCCTGTCTTTGCCAGACAATCCATTTGGATTAGTGTCGGTAAAAGTTCAACTACAGCTGTCTTCACTAAATTTTTAAATAATGAAATCATAATCCTTCTCCGAAGGAGTTTATTAAATTCTCCGTTGATTAATGCTGTTACCCACTGCTCCTAGGAAGTCAGATGTATAATCAATATTACAAGCACAGCCCCCCATATTACTTGGAGAACTCCTGCTGCTAGGTCACTTAATACAAATGTATCATCTAAATTCATGAAGGTGGTAATGCTGTTCAAAACTTTTAATCCAAAAGAAACTGAAATCTATCAATCATTTTGTCCATTTCACATGCCAAGATTGGAGAGAAGCTAGCCGTGCCCTAATTATAATATCATCATAAGTAGAGGGGAGGGGCAATCTTTTTAAGCCTTTGAGTCAATTATGCATAATGCTAGTACAATCTAAGAAATAGATTCCTGAATTTTCATCAAATTGCCTGAGTATAATAGAAGTGAGAGCGTCAGAAAACATCTGTGGTTTGCAGATCAGGGGAGTTTTAGAGATGCCTAAATGTAACAGGATCTATGAGGAGAAGTGCATTTATGATTAAAATTTATTTAAAAATTCCATGAAATAAGCCCTGGCCTGTGTGGCTTCGTGGTTTGGAGCATCATCCAGTAAATGGAGGCATCACGGGTTTGATTCCAGGTAGGGGCAGGTACCCGAGCTGTGGGATGGATCCCTGGCTGGGGCACATGCAAGAATGAAGCCCATCAACATCTCTCTCTCTCTCTCTCTCTCTCTCTCTCTCTCTCTCTCTCTCTCTCTCTCTCTCTCTCTCTCTCTCTCCATATAGATAGATAGATGATAGATAGATAATGGTATAGATATATAGATATACATCTTCCTCACCTTCTCCCTTCTCTTTTTAAAACAATTTTTTAAAAATGTTCTCTAGTGAGGATAAAAAAAAAAAACCTATGAAATAAGATTAAAAGAAGTAGACAGTAAGCTTGTAGTGGGTTAAATAGGAGATGATGGGGATCTTGGTACTTTCTGGCAAAACTTAGAGAGCCCAGATGGGGATCCTAACAACAATAGTGTCGAGAGAAGTCAAGAGTAGATGGAAAAGAAGAAGAGAGAGCAAAATAGCAAAGGGAAAAGCACCAGATGTGTGTAACAGATACGTACACAGAAGAGCATGGTGATTAGGGCCTAACTGCTTTGTTCAAATCCTGCCTCCAGCCTCTAGCAGCTATGTGATCTTGGGCAGCTCTCTGCCCCTCAATTTCCTCATCTGAAAATAGTGACAGTGATAGTAGGGTTGTTAGAGGGTTAATTACTACCTATAAAGGTTTTGAATAGGAATTGGCATATACAAAACCTTTAAAAAAAATGGCTATTATTACCTTTGCTTTTTCTCCTTATCTATTCTGTATGTTCTTTTTATGTTTTTTATTTTTTATTTTTATTCCATTTATTACTGTCAGTTATCTGGAGATAATTGGGTGACAAGAGAACGACCTATATATATTCCCTGTAAAATATCTTCTGTGCCCCCAAACGGAATAAGAGATGGAACCAGCCACTTCCTTTGAGCCCATCTTAAAACTACAGAGGAAAGAGCACTTTAGATTGAGCTCTAGTTGGGACTCTTTCAGAGTTGAAAGCAGAGATTGGATGAGTTACATTTTCATCTGTAAAATGAGGACATCGATTTAAAACATATTGTTTATAACTCAAAAGATGATAGAAGTCAGGTAAGAAATATAAATAAGTGAAGTAGTGTCAGTGTGAAAAATTGGGGAGTAGAAGGGACCCTGGCTCACTGAAAAGAATGTGCCCTGCCTTGTAGGGCCAGCTGCTAATTCTTATCTACCAACACCAAGAATTCAGACTTGATACTGCCCTTTTTTACCCAAAAGACACCAGAAAGTTTTATTTTATATAAAATGTTAGAATAAATTCATTTAATCCATGATCTGGGAAAACAAAACATGATTGAAGACCAACTGGCCTTCCATTTGTGAGCTTTGATCCAAAGTGTCTTTGGAAAATTCTTTCTAGTTGTGACCTTCCATTACTATCACAGTGGGATATAACAGCTAGTTCCAATCCAAACCAGATATTCTATTACCATTTGTTCAGTCTTTCCTATACACAGACATTCTGATCCACAAAAGAATGCTCACTTGGCTGTGAATGGCACATACTGAAACTTCTGGGAGTAAACTGATGGAGATTACAATTTTACATACTGAAATTTTCAGTTTAGATATTAGTTTGGTATATATGTGCATCTCTTTCTGATATTATCTAAAAGGTGAAACAAATAAAAAATGACTCTTCAGTTCTTATTTGATTCATTTACCCCCATTTAATTAAATGCAACTATAATGTTTAGCCCACAAGAATGCAACTGTGAAATGTCATTTTGGGTCTGACCCTGATTTAAAATCCTCTGAGTTTACAAACAGAAATTGGGATGCTTGTTTGGGAATTATGTTTCTGGATATTTTTCTTTTCTTTTCTTTTTTTAACTTTTCTTATATTTTACTTTTTTAAAAAACTTTCTTTTTTGTATAAAAGCATATTTATTTTTTATTGTTTTATTACAGTTGTGCCGCCCCCCCTCACCCTGCCGTTGCTCTCCTCCGTCCTGCCCACTTCCCCCCTCTCCCACAGTCAACCCCCACCCTGTTGTCCATGTTCATGGGTCTTTTATATTAGTCCTTTGACTAGTCCCATCCCCTCTGGTCACTGTCATTCTGTTCCTTGTTTCCATGCCTCTGGTTCTATTTTGCTCATATGTTTGTTTTGTTCATTAGGAGAGTATTATGCTTAGAGAAATAAGCCAGGCAGTGAAAGAAAATACCACATGAAAACTTTCTTATTTCTATTTGAGAAGTACTTAAACATGTGTAGTGCTACAGAAAGCTGATAGAGAAATAACGTTCTTTCTCAAGAGTTGGAAAGAGATAGACAGGCAGCCACCCAACCACATATTTTGTACTTTTGAAATTATTTATCACCCTGCAGCCTTCTTTGATAAAGATGTAATCACTTCAATACTATAAAAGTGGAAAGGAAGCATTTGGCACACAAGTCTTTTCAATGCATTCATTGAAAAGATAAGCAAAACTGCTTCAGAATAGATATAAATTCTCCTAAGTGTGGTTGTCGTTGAAATCTGTAAATCATATCTAAATCCTGGAGATCAGGTCATACACATCTTAACAACATGAGCATTTCCTTCCCTTTACTTGAAAAATCAAGGATCTTAACTCCTATTAAAAAAACAATAAAAAATTTGTGTTGCAAACCTGCTGATTTGAATTTTAGAATGAAATAGAAGTAGAAGCTTTTCCTAGAATTTTTAAAAAATTAAGTAGATGCACAAATAATGGGCAGTTACAAAGTGAAATAAGGGAAACCACTAGCAAAATAAAATAATGCAAGATATTCAAAGAATGACAGAATGAGAAATTACAATTTATAGCATGGCAGGAATTAATGTCAACTTCTGTGTAAAGATTAATGTGAATTTACCAAAGCACTTCGAATTAACATAATTATAGCATGTGATCTTAATGAAAGCTTTACCAAAAGAAAAAAGCATCGCTTGATGCGAAGAAAAACATTTGTGGACTTCTTTTACAGTAACAAGGGGAGATGTTTGGACTGATATTTCTCAACTAATACTACACATAGACTCTCCAAATAGATGTGTGACCACCTTCCATTAGAAAAAAAAACTCAAAAAAAGGGTTATAATTCCTTTGATATTCCTCATAATGATGTTAAAATTTTTATTTAGAATTCTATTTTTGCCATATGGTTCCCTAAATCTAAAAAATGCAAAATTAAATTAAATTAAATTATTTAAAAAACCAGCATTTTCAACAGAGTAATCTGAGCTCTTACTGGTGATATGGGTTAATATCAAAGTCTCTACAACTTTTATAGGATAGAAATTTTTAAAATAAAATTTGTACAGAACTGCTGTTTGAACTAATATATGGCCTTTATTCTGCCATTTCCTTTTATATATGTTTGTGACACAGTATTTATAATTTTGCAGTGTCAAAGCTGAAAATATTTCGTTTCTCACATAGAATGCAACCTCCAAGTGCCCCTATTGAAAAAAAAATTAGTGAGAAAGGTCACTGAGCATAACAACAACACTGAGACCTTCCGAGAAGTTTCCTTTTCATTTTACACCTGTCTTAAAAGTCAGCCCATGCCTTTTAAATATCATGATTTATAATGCATTCCTTATACAATCATGAAAATGTCATTTTGTGGTTAAGACAACAACAACAAAAAAAAACTCAATAATTTAGACTATCTATGCCTGCAAAGGGTAAAAAAATAAAATAATAATAAGTGATATTTTGAAAATGAATGTCTTAAGTGCCAAGGACTGTGCTAAATATTTTATATGTACTATTCCAAAAAAACTAACCTTAAAAAGCCTTTGCGCTAAGTACTCTCATTAAGCCCACATTACAAATGAGGGAACTGGAGCTTAGAAAGGCATGAAGCAACTTGCCTAAAGGTAAATAAATATATAATGTTTTTGAATGCAAGAAGCAATGGCGGCAGCAGCAACAACAACAAAACCAGTTCTCATTCCTAGTGCATTCTTTTCATCACTATGGTAGACTGACAGGCAATTTAAGTTAAGCATTTAACCTGTACAAAAATATCCTATTTAATCCAAGGGTAAAGATCTTTGCTTGTCTTGCTTGATTTGTCATTTTTCTTTGATAAAGTATTGATGAGACTTGACCCATGTTTAGAAATCCAAAAAGATCATCTTCTTATCTTGTGGGTTTTGTAACTACCACAGCACTTCATTGCCAAAATAAGGTGGAAAGAAGTAACACCTGACATGTTTAGGTGCAACGCTTTGATAGACACAACTTGTTACCATAATGGTTTATTATTTCCATTTTTCTTCATACAGAACCCAGTGCCGCTCCCACAGATGTCAAGGCTACAAGTATGTCCATGTCAGAGATTCTTGTTGCATGGAAACATATTAAAGAGAGTCTAGGAAGACCACAGGGATTTGAGGTATGAACAGAATGATTGAAAATAAGCTTTGTTATTTATGCTGGCATTGCATTCTCCTAAAGAGATAGTTTGGTGACATTTTAACAGAGTTATATTCCTTTGAAAGTTTGCTCTGCAGCAAAGAGAGTAAAAAGCATGCTATTATACTGACATGTATCATGTTGCTCATTAGGTGGCTTATTTTTCATTATAGTAGTTTCCATAGCACCATGCAAAGGTTTTTTTTTAAGAGCTGAAAATAGATCTATTTCAAAAGCTACAGGAGGCTAATTACTGTTATCCAATTTATTGGTTGTTAAATTTTTTTGTGTATTTTCCTCTGATAATTAAATGTATAAAATAAGTTTTTCTACTATACTATCCTTGGCAAATCTTACCTCCTATACTAACTTCTCAAATTTGCTTGGAACTTAGGGATCTGTACCTATTTATTCAAATGACTTTTCATCCCTTAAATTTTGCTACTTACAAACATACTCATGCAGCCTTATATTGGTGAAAATTTTAAAAGAATTCATTGACTTTAATGAAATGTTAGCCTCCAGGACTGTGCACAATCTGTGAACTTGAATATTCCACAAAACAAGATCCCTACTCCTCACACACCTCCTCTTCTTGGCTTCACTACTCATTGATATGAACTGGAGGTGGTGGTGGTGGGGTGAAACTTATAAAAGATAAAAAAGAATTAGGATACAACCTCAGATCTTAGTTACCTTTAAACTTTTTAATTCTTTTACTCTCTCTGAACTCCCACTAAGAGAAAATTATCTTGATTTTTTAAAAACTTGTACATCAACATGGTTTCTAGGCTAAACACACATTTTATTACTTTCTTTGAGTTTTTAAATAATGCCTAAGAACTACTTGATTGATATACAGCTAGCATTAGATTATGATTACTGCGATTATACAGTATTTCTAGGAGTTAAAGCAAGGACCATTTTTAAGAAACCATTATCTATACAAAATCATGGATTTATCTCTACAGTCTTGCTCCAATCCATTATTTGGTGATAGATAATTCAGTATTATCTTATCATGATTGCATGTTTATTTTATTAAAATCCCTTTTTTTCCTGTCCATGTTGCAGGGAACATGTCTGTTCACCAATGAACCCAGGACTGGTAGTACTGGGCCCATGGCACCTATAATAAGTATTTGTTGAATGAATGAATATCTGTGCTTCACAATCATCCTCTTTTAATACCAATGTAGAAGATACTTGGGATCGCCTTCCCAGCACCCATTAACTAGGCCAATGCACCATTCCCAAGCTGCTACGAGTGTTGGCCACTAATGGTGCTCAGCTTCCACTCTGGAGAATTGCCATCCACTGAGGAGTGTTGCCTTCCCTGAAAAGTTACTTCCCACACAAACACACAACTCAAGGCCAGTGACTGACTCAGACTGATATTGGTCACTTCCTCAAGGAGGAAACAAATTTATTTTTAATGTATATTTTATTGATTATGCTATTACAGTTGTCCCAATTTATTTCCCTTAGTCTGCCTGCACCCAGTACTCCCCTTCCTTCCAGCACTACTCCCCTTAGTTCATGTCCATTGGTTGTGTATGTAAGTTCTTCGGCTTCTCCATTTCCTTTACTATTTTTAACATCCCCCTATTTTGTTTCTACCAGTTGTGCCCCTAATCCCCATTCTCTCCCTTCCCATTTCCTGCTAATAATGCTCCATATAACCTCCATATCTATGATTCTATTCCTGTTCTTGTCTGCTTAGTTTTTTTGTTTGTTTGTTTTTTAGATTCCATTGTTTATAGTTGTGAGTTTGCTGTCATTTTACTGTTCATAGTTTTGATCTTTTTCTTAAGTAAGTCCTTTTAACATTTCGTATAATAAGAGCTTGGTGATGATAAGTTTCTATAGCTTTACCTTGTCTGGGAAGTACTTATCTGCCATTCTATTCTAAATGAAAGCTTTATTGGATAGAGTAATCTTGGTTGTGGGTTCTTGCTTTTCATCACTTTGGATACTTCTTGCCAGCCCCTTCTTGCCTGCGAAGTTTCTTTTGAGAAATCAGCTTATAGCATTATGTATGTAACCCTCTGCTTTTCTCTTGCTGCTTTTAAGATTCTCTCTTTATCTTGAACCTTTGGCATTTTAATTATGATGTGTCTTGGTGTGGTCCTCTTTGTATCCAACTTGTTTGGGACTCTGTGCTTTCTGAACTTGTATGTCTCTTTCCTTCAACAAATTAGGGAAGTTTTTATCCATTATTTTTTTGAATAAGTTTTCAATTTTTTGCCTTTCTTCTTATCCTTCTAGCATCCCTATGATTCAGACATTAGCACTTTTGGAGATGTCCCAGAGTTTTCTTATTCTCTCATTTTTTTGAATTCTTGTTTCTTCATTCTGTCCTGGGTGACTGTTTATTTCTGCTTTATGTTTCAATCCATTGATTTGAACCCTGGCTTCCTTCTCTTTACTACTGGTTCTGTATGGATTTTTCTTAATTTCACTTAGCATAGTCTTCATTTCTTCTCTGATGCATTTCCTGTACTCAGTAGGTTCTCTGAGTATTCTCATTACCAGTGTTTTGAATTCTGCATCTGATAGCTTGGCTATCTCTGTTTCCATTAGTTCTTTTTCTGGAGTTTTGATCTGTTCTTTCATTTGGGCCACATTTCTTTGTCTCCTCAATTTGGCAGCCTATCTGTGTTTGTTTCTGTGTATTAGGTAGAGCTGCTTTGACTCCCTGTCTTGGCATACCTGTTATGTTATAAGGGGTGGAGCCTTAGGTAGTTGTCACTGTGGGGAAACCAGTTTCATCAATTTGTGGTGCTGTATGTGGAGGTGTACCCCTGGCTGGTTTGGCTCAGTGGATTGAGCGTCGACCTGCGAGCTAAGTGTCGCTGGTTCGATCTTCCAGTCAGGGCACATCAGAGAAGGAAAACTCTGACTCCAAAAAACCTCCGCTGCCTTGCGGCATACCTCTTCAGGGGAAAGGCTAAGGGAGTAAACCCCGACAGAAAATCCGGAGCCGGAGTCCCTAAGGCGGTTTGACGTTGTAGTCAACACCGGCAACTCCTGCCGCGCACCTGAAGCCAAGCTGTATTGACTCCGTCTTTCCCTTGGACCCTTCAGCTGCGAAGAGAGGGGGGGTCTGCTGCATGGGCAACAGCAGACCCTCCATATCACCCTGCCCAGGCTCTGTAGCTTCAGCTTCACTGGAGAGGACACTCCAGCGTCATCGCAAGATGTCGATTCAACACAGGAGGAGACAGATACCGTGTCACTCCTGAGTTGGACTACACAGCCACTCTCGGCGGTGCAGATAGACTCTTAAGACGCTACACCATCGTCTCTCGAGACAGACGGCTGCCGACGACGACGATGTGGAGGTGGGGTCAGAGAAGGAACAATGTCTCTTACTAGGCACTCTCCCCTTTTCCAATCACTTCAGCCACTTCCTGTATGTGACTGGAACCCCTCTAGCTATTGCCCTGGTGGTGGTTCCCAGAGTGAGTGGGTTTACATTTGTTCTAGGGCCATGGAGGCCCTCCAAATGCACTCCTCTGAAAGATGGACAGTTTCTTCTGCCACCACAACTCTCACTGGTTTTCACAGCCAGAAGCTATGAGACTATTTTCCCAGTGCTGGAACCCTGGGCTATGCAGTCTGGCCTTGGGCTGGGATTGCTCCCCAGGTGTCCCTCCTGACTTTTATACACCATACATGAATGTGGGACCTCCAGTTCCACTGGCCACCACTGCTGCCTTGCAGCCACCACCACTCCACTGCCACATGACATCCTCTCTACCCTGTCTCCACAACTCTGCCCCTCCTACCCATCTCAAGGAATATTTCTTTTTTAAATCCTTGGTTGTTAGACTTACATACAGTTCAACTTTCTGGCATTTCTGATTTTTTTAAGTTAGTTATTTTTTTATTTTTCTTATGGTTGTGCAAAGAGGCAAAGCATGTCTACCTATGCCTCCATCTTAGCTGAAAGTAGGGAAACAAATTTATGATGCAGTTTATGATTCAGAACCTTTGCCAAATGCATCAGACCAAACCTAGATAACCAGAGTCTACCCTTTTACTCAACTTCCTCTTTTTCCCTTATTCCCCTTTCCACCCTTCCTTATAGATTTACCTATAAGCATTCTCACAATAAATCAAATGCACTCAAATGCTTGTCTCAAGCTCTGCTTCTAAGGAACCCAACCTAAAAGAACTCTGTACATATAGATCTATCTAGACCTCTGAATCAGAACATCTGGTGTGCATATTTTTAGAAAGTCAAAGAGTATGTTCTGGTGTACAGAAAAATGAGGATCCAGGCTCCTATATCTCAAAGTGGTGCTGCTCACACAGCCAGTCACCCTCAACCTTTTTTCTGCCTGCTCTAATAGCATGATATTCACATTCCCACAATGACTTACCTCTAGTAACAGTTTTCTGGGAGGTCCTGCAGAGGTAATGTAAGGTTCAGATTTGTGTACAATTCCTCGCTTCCTAAAAATAAATCATTCATCAATTCAACAAATATTTATTAAAGGTCTACTAAGTACCAGACCTAGAAGCTATGGATAAAACAATGAACAAAAAATAAACTCTCTTTTCTTATGAAGCTTAAATTGTAGTAGGGAAAGCAAACAATAAACAGGCTACCAAAAATGTGTATGATATGTTAATTGATGGTAAATTCTTTTATAGAAATATAAAAGTGGGCAAGAAAGTAGAAAGTGAAAGAGTCTGCTATTTGTAGAGGTTTGAGAAGTCACCCTTATCTGAGGTTTTGACATTTGAGTAGAAACATAAGAGAGAGAAGCAGAGAGAGCAGCAAACTCAAAGGATCTAAAGTAAGAGCATGATGGCCTTGTTCAAAAAACAGGAAGGGGAAGATTTTGGTGAGATAGCAGTAAACAACAGTGAGGGTGGTAGCGGAATGGTGGAAAAATCACCAAGACCAAACTAGGCTACATGGGGTCTTGTGAACCACAAAAGGAACCTGGATTTTATCCTAAACATAGGAAGAAGCCATTAAAGGATTTTTAAAAGGAAGAATCAAGTCAGGATCTGGCATTTAAAAGTCTCTCTCACTTTAGAGGGTAGAGAATAGACTTTGGAGAAGACCTCAGGAATAACAGTGGAGAGGAGGTTAGTCCAACCTAGGTGATAATAAGCTTACTTTCTATTAAAACAATCAGAGTAGATTTGATGAGAAGTGGATGTTTTAAGATATATTTTGAGTTAGAGATATAACAGGATTTGCTAATAAATTGGAAGTGGAGTGTGAAAAAGAGAGGAGTCAAAAATAATTTCAGAGATTTTTGACCCAATAAAGTGGGTGAATGGTATATCATTCATATAGATGAGAAATTCAGAGAAACACACTTTTTAGAGAAAAAAAAATTAAGGATTCTGTTTTAGATGTGTTTATAAGCCTTTTTATTTTCAAAAGGGTTGTTAAGTAGGTTTTGTGTTAAGAAAAAGGTAAGAGGAGACTTCCAGCCAAGATAAAGGTGTAGACAGACATGCTGCATCTCCCTCCACAACTAAGAAGGAATACAACTACCTTAAAACAAGAAACAATCAGAAGTTTCAGAAAATCAAACTGCATGGAAGTCCAGCAAACAAAGATATGAAGAAGAAATACTCATCCAGACAGGTCAGAGGGGCAGAGACGGGGCAGAGAGGATGCGATGTGGTGGCAGCAGCAGCAGCGGCGGCAGTGGCAAGTCAGCAGAAAGTACAGTCACACATTTTAAAAAGTAAGGAGGGACACCTGGGAATCATTCCAGCTCCTCACCAGACCTTGCAGCCCACAGTCCAAGTACCAGGGAAAATCAAGCCTCATTACTTCTGATTGTGCAGACCAGTAGATGTTGGGGTGGAGGCAGAAACTGCTGGTCTCAGTAGATTCTGCTTGTGTAAAGGGCCCCCACGATCCTAGAATGTCCTCAGACCCACCCACTCTGGGAACAACAGTCAGGGCAGCAGCTAGAGGGGTGCCAGTCCAGTGCAGAAGTGGGAGAAGTGCTTGGAAAAGGAGCGAGTGTTGGGCAGGTGGCATTATTGCCTCACAGACACCTCCCCCACCTATAGTGCCACAAGGTGGTGAAACAGGTCACCCTGTACTGATGAATTCCTAAGGATCCAACCATTACAACATAACAGGAGCAGTAACTCTACCTGGGACATGGAGACAAACAAGCACAGGAGCCTGTCAGAATGAGGAGACAGAGAAGTATGGCCCAAAAGGGGGAACGGATCAAGGTTTCAGTGGGAAAACTAAGCGAAGAGGAGATAGCCAACCTAAGAGATGCAGAATTCAAAACACTGGTGATAAAGATGCTCACAGGCTTGACAGATATGCTTGAATATGGCAAATGTATAAGAGAAGAAATGAAGGCTATGCTAAGTAAAATGAAGGGCAACCTACACAAAACCAATGGTGAAGGGAAGGAAATCAGGATTCAGATCAATGATTTGGAACATAAGGAAGAAAAAAGCAGTCAACCAGTGCAGTATGAGGAAGCAAGAATTGAAAAAAAAATGAGGAAAACTTTCCAAATTTTGCGAAGGAGATGAACATACAGGTCCAGGAAGCACGGAGGGTCCCAGGCGAGCTGGACCCAGAGGGGATCACACCAGGATGCATCATGACTGAGATACCAAAGGTGAATGATAAAGACAGAGTTCTGGGGGCAGCAAGAGAGAGGTGGAGAGTTGCCTACAGGGGGGTGCCTATAGGACTATCAGCTGATTTCTCAGAGGACATTTTGCATGCAGGAAGGGACTGGCAAGCAGTATTCAGTGTGATGAAAACAACCCACAACCAAGATTACTCTATCCAGCAAAGCTATCATTTGGAATGGAAGGGTAGATGAAGTGCTTCCCAGACAAGGTGAAGCTAAAGGAGTTCATCATTACCAAGCCATTATTATATGAAATGTCAGAGAGAGTTACTTAAGAAAAAGAAGATCAAAACTATGAACACTAAAATGACAACAAACTCACAACTATCAACAGCTGAATCTAAAAAGTAAAAACAAAATCCAACGAAGCAAACCAGAATAGGAATAGAATCATAGATGTGGGGATCATTTAGAGGGTAATCAGCTGGGAAGGGAGAGAGGGAGAAATGGGGAAATGGTGCAGGGATTAGGAAGCATAATTGGTTGGTACAAAATAGACAGGGAGATGTTAAGAATAATATAGGAAAGGGTGAAGCCAAAGAACTTATATGCACAACTCATGGACATGAACTAAGAGGGGTGGGATTGCTGGAGGGAAGGGGGATACTGGGCAGAGGGGAGCAAAGCGGAAAAAATTGGAACTACTGTAACAACATAATCAATAAGATATACTTAAAAATAAAATAATAAAAAGAGTAAAATAAGAAAGAAAGAAAAAGTTTAGAGATAGAGCTGTAACTCTGAGGAATCATCAGTATATAAATGGTTTTTATGCATATGCTGGCTGAGGTTACTGTGTGTTCATAAAGATGTCTCATAACTAAGCCCTTGGTGCCTCACCATTTGGACCTCAGGAAAGAAAGAAGATCTGCCCACAGAAACTAAAGGAGACACTGAAAAAACTCAGAAGCCAAAAGAATAATTTTAATATGGCATGATCTTCTGAGTCAAATGCTGCTAAGAAATTCAGAAAGATGAGGCCTGTGCAATGGGTGTAGCAATGCCAGGACCATGCTAACCTTAGTGAGAGCGGCTTCCTGGAATGCTGGTGATTGAGGCTTGACTAGAGATCAGGACCAAGATCACTCAAGTGTGACACTCAAGAGTGTCAGAACATAATGTTCTTGCTAAGTCTATTTCATTCAAAATGACAAATTATCACCAGCAAAAATGGAATTTTTTAAGGATCAACATTAATACGAACGAATCAAATTCTAGAACAATCATTACAATGACCACATTTCTTAAAATAAATCAACTCAAATTCTGACAACTATTTTTACATATTGAAACCACACAAAATCCAAGGGCACAGTAACATTTATGCTATTTTATAGCACATTATAAATTATAGTTTTAAAAATATGGCATCTTATTACCAAAAAATATCAATATCTTGGTAGGGGAAAAAATGAAATGTATAGTTTTTATAATCAGAAAATAATTTGAGCTTTATATAACTCAATGGCCAACTATGACAATAACTATTCTTTTAAGTAAAATATAGTCATCAAAGACTACTCTTGATTAAGACTATCCTGTAACTGTATAGTTGCATGTAGATTTGAAAATAAATGTGATGTAAATAAAACTTGTCAGCATCACTCCCACCCTCTATTTTCTGCATTCGTCATCCCCTGAAGGAGAGCTCTCCCTGTGCCCTTCACCTTACCCACCCTTGAACTTACTGCTTACATCTTCTCATCTTTTTCCTTTTATCTGTTTTCTTTTCACTTAGTAATGATCTCCCCGACTACACATTACTAAAATAGAATATAGTAACCCCCTAAAGCTTAATATTTTATCTTACCACTCTCTCCATCCTCTAGTCTACCCCAACCACAATAGTAGCTGTATTTACTAATGGAAGAATTCTGAGCACAGTGACAGTAGAACAAGAACTTTTGTCACCAAAGGACTTGTTAGTAGGAAAATTAAATGTACAATAAGGTTGGTTTCAAATTTTATGTATTTATATATACACGTCCTGTGAGTCATTTTTTTCTAGCCATTATTGCAGCTTTACCTGTAACATCTGAAAGAGCTAGTTACTATGAAAGCACTATGTGCCATTTTGAGAGGCATGGAGATGGTGTTTGGGGCCACCTCTCCCTCTCTCTCTCTTTTTTTTTTTCTGAATTGAAATGCATGAATAAGACAGAAAATGTTCTACTCTTATACTGTGCTCTAATGGAGAAGACAAAGAAAAAACCAAACAAGTGATTAAAATAAATTTAGATAAGAATACATATAGAAGTTCAAAGGTAGAACACACCTGGTTCCTTTAAGGAACAAAAAGAAGTAGAGCAACTGGCCCTTGGTGAGCAATGTTGTGAAGGAGTTAAAAATAGAGTTAGGTGACTGAATAAAGACAGGATTGTGTAGGAATATGTAGATTATAGAAAGAATTTGTATTTTGTTTCAAGTGCAATGAAAATCTATCTGGGCAAATATAGGAGAGGAGTGAAGATGTCTGATTTACATTTTTTAAAAACATTGATCAGAGAAGGAAAACTCTGACTCCAAAAAACCTCCGCTGCCTTGCGGCATACCTCTTCAGGGGAAAGGCTAAGGGAGTAAACCCCAACAGAAAATCCGGAGCCGGAGTCCCTAAGGCGGTTTGACGTTGTAGTCAACACCGGCAACTCCTGCGGCGCACCTGAAGCCAAGCTGTATTGACTCCGTCTTTCCCTTGGACCCTTCAGCTGCGAAGAGAGGGGCGGTCTGCTGCATGGGCAACAGCAGACCCTCCATATCACCCTGCCCAGGCTCTGTAGCTTCAGCTTCACTGGAGAGGACACTCCAGCGTCATCGCAAGATGTCGATTTAACATGGGAGGAGAGAGATACCGTGTCACTCCCGAGTCAGACTGCACAGCCATTCTCGGCGGTGCAGATAGACTCTTAAGAAGCTACACCATCGTCTCTCGAGACGGACGGCTGCCGCCGCCGCCGACGATCTGGCTGCTCTTAGTGAAAAAAAGGAAGAGGGGAGAAAGGTCAGGAGTACATGTTAAGAGATTATTCTAGTAATCTAATCAAGAAATGATGGTGACTTAGACTACGTCCTAACTGTGGAATGGGAGAAAAGTGGACATACTTTAGAGGCAGGTCAGCAGGATTTGCTGGCTGATCAAATGTGAGTGAAAAGGAAACGATTCCTACATCACTGAATTGGCCAAATAAATGAATGGTGGTACCACTTACCAAAAAAAATTGGGAAAAACCTGGGCAAAGAAGAGATTTGAGAGTGGGAAATAAATAATTCTACTTTGACTAAATTCAATTTGAAATGCCTATTAGAAATCTAAGAGATAAATCAGATAAGTAATAGGATATGTGACTTGTAGCTCTAATAAGACATCAGGTCTGAATACATAAAGGTGGCAGCCATAGAGGTGGTATTTAAGGCCATTGTACTAGATGAAGGCACCTAAAGACAAATTTCTGGAGAATAAAAGAGGAAAGGAGAAGATGGGAGGAGGACTGGGGAGAGGGTTCCACTAAGCTATCCTGATGCATTCAACATTTAGCTGTTTAGCTAGAGAGGAGGCATCAGCATGAGACTGACAAGGAGAGATCACTTTGGTAGAGGGAGAACCCAGGTACTAGAAGTACCAAAGAAACTAAAATTATTGATCAAAAAGACAGAAACAGTCAACTATATGTAAAGCTGCTAAGAGAGCAAGTGAGATCAAGGCAAATTAAAAAGTCAGAAAGTTAGCTGACAAGATTATATAGTGGTACGTAGATTATGGAGTTTGTATTTTATTTCAAATGCCTATTGGATTTAGAGGCTACTGGTGATTTTCAAATAACTTCCATAATCAAATAAGAAATAAGCTTCCCTTATGTTATCAATTTAGTTGCTTCAGGTAATAGGCATGTAATACCCCCCAAAATACTACTGCTATCTAAATTGTGATTATTGGCGCCAACTTGGGAAAAGAGAACTCAAATCAGAGCCCTCAGTCAAGCAACACATTCATTTGTTGTGGAATTGTCTAAGTCTTTTGTTAGGGTACCAACTTGTTTTAATATATGGATGTGAGATACACAACTCTTCAATGATGCTATCAGAAATGGTTAAGATTCAGACTTATAATCTGAATATGTTTTTGAACCTATCAATGATTATAAAAGTGAGTCTAATTGAGCACTGCAGAAAAATATTTTAGCTTCAGACAAAAGCATTTAAGAGAAGTCAGGATGAGATTCTATATGAGAAACTTTCCTTGACACACTCAGAATAATGAGAGGTAACAAAAAATAAGATACAATTTCTGAAATTATGTGCATGGATTTATTTCCATCTAGAATATGGCTCCTGTTAAGTACATACTCTTCTGCCATTTTAATATTGATGAACTGTATCTCTGGAATGTCCCTGGTTGGTTTGGCTCAGTGGATTGAGCGTCGGCCTGCGAGCTAAGTGTCGCTGGTTCGATCTTCCAGTCAGGGTACATCAGAGAAGGAAAACTCTGACTCCAAAAAACCTCCGCTGCCTTGCGGCATACCTCTTCAGGGGAAGGCTAGGGGAGTAAACCCCGACAGAAAATCCGGAGCCGGAGTCCCTAAGGCGGTTTGACGTTGTAGTCAACACCGGCAACTCCTGCCGCGCACCTGAAGCCAAGCTGTATTGACTCCGTCTTTCCCTTGGACCCTTCAGCTGCGAAGAGAGGGGGGGTCTGCTGCATGGGCAACAGCAGACCCTCCATATCACCCTGCCCAGGCTCTGTAGCTTCAGCTCCACTGGAGAGGACACTCCAGCGTCATCGCAAGATGTCGATTCAACATGGGAGGAGACAGATACCGTGTCACTCCCGAGTCGGACTGCACAGCCATTCTCGGCGGTGCAGATAGACTCTTAAGAAGCTACACCATCGTCTCTCGAGACGGACGGCTGCCGACGTCGATCTCTGGAATACATTGCATTAACTAATAATAATACCTCAGTACATTCTCCTTAATAAATAACCAAACTTGAACCAATATGTGGTTCACTTGGCTCTGAAATATTTGTTTTCTGTTCTACTGATCATGGGAGGTTACCCTTCAGCAAGTGTTGTTTAGAGAGAAGATGGATATCATCAGGACAGTAAAGTCCTTAAGGTTCTTACACCCTTACCTAATCTCACACCCAAGTCTCTATCATCTCTCTCTCCAGTTCTCATTCTGACTGCTCCTTAATTGATCTGAGGCCTGACTCTGATTGTGACCTGGATTGGCAGTCAAATTCAGATCTCATATGTCCCTGATCTGTCTTTCTGTGTATTTGCTTGAATCCCATTTATCATTTATTATTCATTCATGTATTTAATCAGCAAATACTTATTGAATGGCTATGTTTTGGTGCAATGTGTGGATTGAACAATAAGGAATATAGACAAGGTCCCTGTTACCAAATAAAAGTGGGGTTTGGCTACCCACTGGTGCACCCTGACAAAAACAGATTGTCAGGGAAGGAAAAAGGTCTTTATTAAAATGTTCCAGTTTGGGGGAACAGGAGACTCCTCAGCTTCTCCAGGCTCCTCTTTTCTGAAAAACTCAGAAAAGAAAAACAAACAAACAAACAAACAAAAACAGCCACCTCTGGAAACAGAAACAATGTCTAGAAATTCCACTGCATCCTTATCGGTCCTTCTGGAGCACAAGGCTGCTCTCTGGCTTCTGGCTTCAGGCTCCCTCCCTGGCATCCACGCACGTGGGGCCGGCACCACCATTGCCATGCCCTGGCTGCTTCCCATGCCAGGGTCCCAGAGTCTCTGCCAATGGCTGCAGGCGGTCTTGCCGGTGTTCCATTCACAGGACCCAGTGCCTTAAGCTGCCCCAGCCCCTGGGCCCCATGTGTGCCATTGCCACGAGCTCTTCTCAGGGGTAGAGAAGGACGTTCCTCTGCCCTCTCTCCATTTAAATCTTCAGGCCCCAGATTTCATGTGCTCTAAAAGAGTCCAGTTTCCCAGTCAGGCTGTCCTTTCGCCAGGTTAGACTAGCAGGTCTGTACCTCCCCCTTCAACATGTTTCGGAAAGAGGTAGGGTTTTGGGTTTGTTTTTTTGTTTTGTTTTGTTTTCCTCTGTCAATAGCCCTCTTCATCCTCATGCAGACTTCTTGCAAAATCTCCTCCTGCCTCATATCTGCCAGGGGTGGGGAATCTGTCCACAAGAGGGGTGCTAGCTCAGTTGGTCGCTGGTTTACCAGGCATAGGGGGGAGGGGGGAGGGGGGACGAGGGGAGGGAAACCTGTCACCTGCCTCTTCAGCAGCACAGGACTTCAGTCCCCTGGCATTTCCTGCAACCCCTGCCTCACTCGGTAGGCACAGAGCCTCTCCACCGCTGCCTAGGGCCCCTCGCCTCTTCCAGAGCTTCCCTGTATAATCCCTGCCTTTATGAACTTCACAAACAAGGGAAATTCTGTTTCAATTTCTCTCTTCCTTCCCTCCTTCCTTCCTTCCTTCCTTCCTTCCTTCCCTCCTTCCTTCCCTCCCTCCTTCCTTCCTTCCTTCCTTCCTTCCCTCCTTCCCTCCTTCCTTCCTTCCCTCTCTTCCCTTCCTTCCCTTCTTTCCTTTCTTTCTTTCCATTTGTTTTTAATTTTTAACCCTAAACCTGAAGTCTTGATCTCAGTCCTGGTAGCTCCCCTTGCTTGAGGACTTGGTCTTGACTTTTTTTTCCTGATGTAGCCAGCCCTATAGGCAACAGTAAGATTCTCAGTAAGAGGTTTACCCTGATATCATTTGTTAATAATCTATGTATATTAGCATTTTTATCTTTTATGAGGAAGCCTCTGTTACACCTTAATTGATTTAAGAAACAAAGAGTCAAGCATTTTGATTTAAACTATGTTTATCAGCAACTAACTTTACACTTTCAAATACATTAACCAGTTAATTCAAATCAAACTGACTGATTTCTGTTATTAAATTGACTAATTGCTCCATCTCATGGAATGGCCATGCCAATTGAGATGGTAGGAATGGTTTGCCCAAGGACTGAATCAGAATGATTATAGATAGTCCCAAGCCCACCAGAAAATGACTTTAAAGCAAGGAGCTTCAGGACATTTTAGTTAATATTATCCCTTGTAATTTCTTAAGCAGGTCCACCCAAGGGCATTTCTAAATGTCACAATTAGGCTAGATTAGGACTTTGGTGTGAAAAAAAATGTGATCCTTTCTTTTTAATAAGCTTTTCAGACTGCTTTCTACAAGTTGAGCATCACCTCACAAAAATGACCATCTGAGAAAATAAAAAAAGAATATGAAACACAAATTTGGACACCAATTCATTTAATTGTATTTTACAAGCATTTCAGCAATTTTGTTGATGTTCTCTTAGAACCAGTATTTGAGAATTTTGGTTACTTACATGTAAGTAGCTCAAGACCAAATATAGAAAGCTTCAACATTGAGATATGTGAAACTTCTAGCTCATGACAAGTAGCATGATTGAAAATTGAAAATGGGCTGTATTTTTGAATGTTTGATTCATGAATAACCATGACTGTCCCTTCTGGATTTCCATTCATGTCCAT
Organism: Furipterus horrens; assembly: GCF_987537825.1. NCBI lineage: Eukaryota > Metazoa > Chordata > Mammalia > Chiroptera > Furipteridae > Furipterus > Furipterus horrens. The sequence continues at coordinate 65,867,508 of NW_028327172.1, read as the reverse complement.
GTAAGTAAATTATTAAGTTTCAGTTTTTGATTTTTAAAGCAACCAGCATTAAGTGTCCTGTGAATGCTAATTCTTGAATCCTAGAGCAGAGCTACTCAAGGTTTTTTGAGAACACCATGACTTTTATGCACATACAAAATCAGTGCATTTGCCAGTCTGGCAAGAAAGAAGAGTAAAGAAAGGTAAGGCCAAATTGCATCAACTTTTCTATGATTCTTCCCAGATAAGAAAGGATAAAGAAGATAACTGTGTGAATAAAGAAAGATAGATGATTTATGTTTTCATTCCTTGCCTCATCAGCATTTATTAAGTATCAGGCATTGTGCTAGGCAGTAGAAATACATATATTAATAAAACATAGTCCTTGCCTTCAAACTAATATTGAAGAATGTTAATGAAAATTTACATAAAAGAGAGAAAGAAAGACATTGGAACAATACAATTCTCATTTCTATAATTACCCCAGGACTCCTTAGCATCCTGATCCTCCAAAGAAATGTCAGTGAGAATAAACTTATGCCAATGCCCTAAATGGGTATAAGTTTGTTTGCATAAGCATATGTTTCTGTTCTTAAAATGTCCTCAATTTTCCTAAATAATAAATCAATAAAATAGTTACTAAATACAATAAAAAAGAAAAAATTTTCTAGACATAATTATTTTTAATATTATTGTATATTCTGCCCATAAAACAAAACCCTAGATGATTTTGAAGTTTACGGTGCTTGTATTTTTCATGGCCTTTTGTAAGAGTATTATTAACATTCTATTTTTAATGGCTGAAATAATTTCAACAATAAGTGACAACGTATTTTTGTAGTTGGGGAGAGGCGCACACTGTCCTAGTTTCAATTCCAAATATTTTGTGCTTATTATTAAGAGGAACAAAAGACAAAACAACATGTCCCATTTTATAATTCTCACTAAAAGGCACCCCTTGCATCTCCTTTCCCTGGGCTATGTTCAAGACTTCCATGTGTTTATTTTAGACCTTCCAAAGGATATGTAACTTGGAAGTTCATTTCAGACATGTCACTAAAGCCATTTCCACTTATTGATTGCTCTAAAAAGACACCAACTGTGTCTTGCTCTATAAAATAAGCTGTAGAGGGGATTTTAAAGGGAAGATGATTTTTTTTTTTAAGATTTGACTCTAATCATCAGAACAAGAGACAAAAACAAATGAACTTCCCTGATGGCTGACATTAACTCATACCAGGCAGATTGTACTTAATTTGTGTATCAGGGGGTTGGAGGATGTGTATGTGTGTATATGTGTATGTGTGTATGTGTGTATGTGTCTGTGTATGTGAAAAATGATATTTAAGATATAAATTAAAAGAGAAAAAGAAGCTGAAATGAAGCCAGTAACCAAAAGGCTAAAGCAAAGGCTATCTTATTTTCCATATGCTGTGTGGGTGGCAGCTGTTTTACAGATTCTTTTTAGCTTTCCTATTATGACTATTTAAAAATAAGAATATAAAAAATAAACAGTAAGAACAAAATAAGATACCAATTTTACTCTTCTTTTTCTGAATTTCTGTGGATTCTGATTTAAGTCAAATAGTTTTCATGTCCCTCTTATTAGATTTCCTTCTTGGGGTATTTTCATAGATTGGGAGGCTAACTAAACCTATTTATGTGTTTCAAAAATTAGCAGGAAATTGAAGAAGTAACATTTCAGTTTCTTAATTTGTTCCTTCCCCTGTACTATTGAAAAGCAACTCTGTAAAGTTCTTTTAGAAAGCAATTAATTATTCTGTTTACTGTGTCTCTTTCGTTTTATTCTAGATACCTTGCTTCATGGAGGAAATTTTCTAACCCAAGTCACTTCTCAAATTTTTTCTTATTAAAATTTTAGATGAACCATTTTTCAAAAATATTAGAATATTTACCTGAATATATTGTTTTATTCACATAAAGAACCAAAAGGATATATATCTCTTATACTCAGAAGCATTTTCTATTTTTTTCACTCTTTGACACAAATGTGAATTTACTGCACCACCTCTAAGCATGGGTTTTCTCCTTCATAATTCAGTTATCCTGAGCTCAGCATATGTCTATCTATAATCTCTCTATCACATAATACACACTTATACACACAGAACATCCATGCAAAAATGAAATCACAAATTTAGACAACTCACTTAATTTTACAGGAACTTGGAACATTCTGTTAGACTGACTCATTTGAGAATTATCTAATTAGAACAAAACCTCTTTCCTTTTGAAGCCTGGTTTTATATCTTAAACATCTGACAATGTACTTGTGGCATAGAGATGGTTGCTGGTCTGGCAGAGTGAGAAGGGAAATGACAGGAGAACAGGCCGTGAGTTTAGTTTTATTTGGCCAGCTGTGAACAGGCAGGCTGAGACCAAAATGGTCTCACCCTCAAACAGCGATAAGGCAGGTGTTTTAAGGAGGTAAAAGGAGCAGGAGTTGATGGGACTCCCCTGGAGATGGTTCAGTGGGGGAGTTAAAGGACCAGGAGTTGATTCTGAGAACGGAAGTTGCTAAATGCCTGCAGATAAAGATACCTTTGAAGGACACAGGCAGTCACTGGCACCAGCAGTTACTGTGGGGGCAGAAGATTTATTGGGGCTTGCTAAAATTTGACCTGAATTCCTGGAACCCAGGTATTATGCCTAAGAAATACTAGTTCAGTGAGTGTTGAACAGATAGATATAGATATGGTCTTGCTTACTATACTAAGAAATAGAGAAATTTTATCAAGTGCTTAAATACAAAAAGAAAAAAGAAGCTTTACAAAAGGCATACTTTATAAAAATGCCAATTACTAATTGTTTATTACTAAATGACTGAGATGTGATTTTCAAATGGCCAAGATGCTTTTAAATCTACATGTACATAAATCATAAGTGTATAGCTCAATGAATTACTACAAAGTAAACATACCCATGCAACTGCAATTCAGGTCATGAAAAACAACATTACTACAAACTAGAGACCCACCTTGGGTCTCCGATTGTCACTAATCTTATTCTTACCTTCCCCCCAGAAGTATCTTGTCTTCTGATTGGTTTTACTAGTTTTTGGAACCATGTGGAGCTTTTTATGTTGTATTTTTCATGCAACATTATATTGATAAAATTCATTCATATTGTTACATGCTTTCTCCTATACAGCATTATATGCATAGCCTACAATGTGTTTGTCATTCTACCAATGAGGGTTGTTTCCAGTTTGGGTTTATTATGAATGAAGTTGACTATAGGACAATTTGGGGACAGTTACCCACTTGCAGTATTAAATCTCCTAATCCATGGTAATTGTATAGCCTTCTGTTTTTATAAGTATTCTTTGATGTTTGTCAACACTGGTGTTGCATATCTTTGATTTACCCCTATTTTTTATTCTTTTGTAACTGTAATCTTTGTTTTTAATTTATATTTTGTTTCTGTAACTTTGTATTATGAAATACTTAAATATGTGAAATACACAGAAAAGTTTACTAAATTTCTTGTACTCAGCACTCACCTCAACAATTAAAAACTAACAAATAATCTGTTTTATATGTAACTCAACTCTCCTGTATTTTTTAAATAATTTATTTGTTTGTTTATCTTATTTTATTTTTTAGAGAGAGGGGAAAGGAGAAAGAGAGGGAGAGAGGAAGAGAAACATCATTGTGTGGTTGCCTCTCACTCACGCCCCCAACTAGGGACCTGACGAGCAACCTAGTCATGTGCCCTGACTGGGAATTGAACCAGCGACACTTGGCTCGCAGGCCGACACTCAATCCACTGAGCCACAGCAGCCAGCGCTTTCCTGTATTTTTTTACACAGTCTCAGTCATTATATTATTTCATTCAATATGTTTCACAATCTCTAAACTATGTGTTTTTCAATATTGTGTTTACAGAACCCCACCAATGCTGTTCTGAAACAGTGGTGGGTTTCAATTGCCCACCGCCATGAAGCATCACTCCAAATGCTAGAATCTGGTGAAAAAGGAAATGGGTCATTTATTTAAAGATTATACAGATTTAGAAAAATGGCAGATTTCTGCTGTTAAGTCCCACTCCCTTTAAAAAATGCCCAGAACACATAATCCTGCCTCCCTTTGTCAAATCAGGCCAGTTTCAGAATACGCCAGTCAGAGGTACCATCTTTCAGAAAAGCAGAAGTCTGCAGATCAACATTCCCGGTCACAGTTCAGCTCCAAGCCTTCCCCACAAATCTGGGTGGCCAGGCAAGTCCTGCATAGGTCCTGCTGCCATTTTCTCCAGGCAATCTTGAATCTGGGTGTCTGGACAGGTCCCTCGCCTCACTGCCAGCTCTGGTAACTCACTGGACTTCTGGCTTTCAGATCTCACCTCTTTTACTCCAGGCCGTGTGGCTTGCTCCCTTCTCTTTTAACCCTTTGAGTGCCAATGTCGCTGTGAGCGAAGCTGACAAATGTTCCTAGCATTGCTGCCAGTGACTCTTTTTTCAATGGCTATAAAGGTAAATAACAATGGAATAATTTGTATTTTATGTTTTGTTCTCTTTTTTATACCTCAGGTTGTATATTGATATAATTTTTTCTCATCTTGATCCAAATTTCAAATTACGCATGGCACTCAAAGGGTTAATCCAGACCTCGCAACAAACCTCTTCTCTTTCAGCCTGCCTTCATTGAAAGGCTCAGACCAGAACTTCCTGTGTTACCTCACATCTGGCCCCTCCTAAGATGTGTTTGGGTCCCCCAGTTTTGCCAGTTCCCCCATATCTTTTACTTTCTTTTGGCTGCCATCCTTAGTCAGGGCAAAAGTTCCCAGTGATGCACAGACATCTGGGGTGGGCATCTGCCCCCTGCCTCTCACACAGGAACTATATAAGCTACCTTGGGCTCTGTCACATGCCCCTGAACATTTGCAGTGGGCAGCCCTCTTCCCTTAGTAAAGCATGGCTATTAACTTACCTTTTGTTATGCAATGTATCTTAAACTCTACCATCTACTTCACCCTTTCCACTTCCCCCAGTCAAGATTGTGGGGCTGTTCTCCTATTTTCAAGGGACTCTCACTCTGCACCCCATTATATTGCCACTTTTCTGCTTCCTGAGAAGATGCATGTTGAAGAATGCATTCGGTTTAAAAAGCATCAAACTCAAAAATCTCACTTAATGCAGCTCTTTTAAAGATAGATTTCTCTTGGTTGCTGCCTATATTTTTTACCTGGTCCTTTTAATTTTCTCTGGGCAAGCACGCTTTATCATTCACCCAAGAATGTGAATAGACTTTATACTTGGATTTTCGGTCAGACCATTTTTACAGTTCTGTTACTTCTTGAATTTCCTTCTGAGGTTTCCAACAGCTCTTTCTTACACTAAACCCTATCCTTTGCTATTTCTGCTGGCAAGGCTGCAGACTTCTGGCACCATAGCCATATTCTCAAACAAAGGGGCCACAAACTAACTTGCTGTTTCAGCTTTTCAAGAGTAATTTCTCCTGCAGCTACTATCTGCTTTTGGGTGCTTTCCAAGGTTTTTAAATTCTGACCTAGGGCAGGATTTGCATGACCACTCTACAGAGACACCATTTCTATCACTATCGTTTTACTGTCCCTGAGATCTGTGGTTTTATTTTCTCTCTGTCAATAACTTGTATGTTCTTTCCTTCTCCCTCTCCATTTTCTCTCTTTAATCACTCTTGATCAAAAGAGATGTACTTTTTCTTTTTTGGTCTTTCAAAGAATTAACTTTGGCTTTCTTCCTTTTCATTCCTTAAAAAAAAAAAAATTTAAGTATATTTTTTATTATATTGTTACAATAGTTCCAATTTTTTTCCCCTTTGTTCCCCTCTGCCCAGTACTCCCCTTCCCCCAGTAATCCCGCCCTCCTTAGTTCATGTCCATGGTTCATGCATATAAGTTCCTAGGCTTCACCCTTTCCTATATTATTCTTTTTTTAAATAATGAATTAATAAATTTTTATAACAATAAAAAATAACAATACCCCCTCTCAGACTTAAGACCCTTTATAATCTTATAAAGGACAATGGGTGAAGTGTCATACTCCTCTAGCTGCTTCAAGCTGGATATGGTCATCATCTTACTTACCCTTGGGTCCAGAAATTCCTAATAAGAGTGGGGGTGTGGAAGGGAGGGTGGCCTTCCCACATGGGGAAGGATCTTGCAGACTCTAGGTCAGTTGGCTGTCCCCAGACAACGGCGTGCTTGATTTAACAGGCTGGCATCCTTGTTGTATTCTGGGGGCAACAGATTTGGCAACAGGGTTAAAAGTCACCATTCAGTCCATAACCACTAGATGACAAAAGACAGGTATTAATTTTTCAATGTCCCACATTAGGGGGGAAAAAAAGGCTTCTTTGGAGGAAGGTGTGCAAGTCATGTCACACCTGTCCAAATCCCTCTTGCCCACCATACTTAGTTTGGGGTGAGGAGAACATTTTAGGTTTCCCCAATCTCAGACCTCTGGGCCCTTTCTGTTCAAGCCATTAACATAGAACAGAGAAACCAGTTTTAAAGTGAAGCCCACAGACCACCCCATTCTTCACCAACCCAGTCACTTAGTTCAGCCAAACCATTGAGTCTCAGGAGCCAGCACTGCAGACAGGATTAAGTGAGGCGTATATGTACAGACAATCACTCAGGTAATGAGATCATAGGCTTATGCCCTATGAAAACAGAACACACATGTTAATTCATGCAACATGACCCACAAACCAGTCTCTAAATCTGCAAGACTGTCATATTGGAAAGACATCCAGTTGCAAGGCATTTGACACTCTTCTTGCCTATAAATTAAGCATCTTTGGTGATGTCACAGACCTAGTATAACTTTCAAATGAAAACAAACTTTAAATGAAAATAAACTTTAAAGACAATTAGCTGCACTAGGTACTTTATAATCTACCACTGAGCATTGTGATTTTCCTTGAATTGTGATTTTTCTCCTTAAGATTACCCTCCTTGTCATTAACGGACTGCATTAAGTCTAGTTTTAATTTATCCTGTTCATTTGCATAAACACAACCAGAGCAGCAAATGATCACATATAATCTTTACATATGTTTTGCTGGAACTTACACAAGGAACCTTTAGTGCGACTTTCAGTCTGCCCTTCAGGGCATTGGAGCTGAGCCACATACCTGCCATTCAGCCTTGCCTGTAAACACCTGTCTTTTCCAAGTCCTTCAGGTTTTCCACTGTGCCTTAAGGCCCCTTCTAGCCATCTTTCAGGAAAGCAACCTTCATTCCTTCCCTGGAAAGATTGCCATGGACCGCACAACCAACTAAGGTACCAGGCCTTTTTTCTCGTGGGCTTTTATTACTTTTGAAAGTCAATCCCAGTTCCTCAGGGCTTTTTGGTAACAACAAGAGCCCAAGCATGTCTCCTTTAGGCATGACAATTCAGTCAAAGTCATGGTCAACAAAACCTCTATTAATAACTGGTCTTATTAGTTTCATGCAAAGAACCTTATGCCATTGCTTACTTCTTCAGAATGCCGAATTCTGGAGGGATCAGGTAGGGAGAAAAATATACAGTGTGAAGGAAAATGCCTGTCCTTCTAATATTCACTAATATTGCCTTTCCATACTTTACATTTTCTTTTGTTCACTTTTCTACATGTAAGATTTTTTTTTTTTTTTTTGAGGGAGGGAAGATTTGCTCGCTCATTTATTAATTTATTTTGCTTTCATTTTTCCCCCCAACTAAACATTTTTTTTGTTTGTTTTCTTATTAAAGTTGTCCCACTTTTTTCCCTATTGCTTCCCTGCACCCTCCACCCTGCCCACTCCTTCTCCCACAGTCAGTCCCCACCCAGTTGTCCATGTCCGTGGGTCATTTATACATGTTCTTTGACTAGACCCTTGCCTTTATTATCCCCTCCTCTTCCTCCCCCCTCCCCCCTTGTCACTGTTAGTCTGCTCCTTGTTTACATGCCTCTGTTTCAATTTTTCTCATTTATTTGTATTGTTCATTAGTCTCCTGTATTAGATGATAACATATGGTATTTTTCTTTCATTGCCTGGCTTATTTCACTGAGCATACTCCTCTCTAGTTCTATCCATGTTGTTGCAAATGGTAGAAGTTCCTTCTTTCTTTCTGCTACACAGTATTCCATTGTGTAAATGTACCACAGTTCTTTTTTTGATCCACTCATCTACAGATGGGCACTTAGGTTGTTTCCAGCACTTGGCTATTGTAAATATTGCTGCTGTGAACATAGGGGTGCATAGGTTCTTTTGAATTGGTGTTTCAGTGTTCTTCAGATATAATCCTAGCAATGGAACTGCTCATTCAAAAGGCAATTTTGGTTTTTTGAGGAAATTCCATACTTATTTCCATAGTGGCTGCACCAGTCTGCATTTCCACCAACAGTGCACTAGGGTTCCCTTTTCTCTGCATCCTCGCCAGCACTTGTTTGTTGATTTGTTGATGGTGGCCATTCTGACTGGTGTGGGGTGGTATCTCATTGTGGTTTTTATTTGCATCTCTGATGGCTAGTGACGTTGAACATTTTTTCATATGCCTTTGGACCCTCTGTATGTCCTCTTTGGATAAGTGTTTGTTCAGGTCCTTTGCCCACTTTTTAACTGGGTTGCCTGTCTTCTTGGTGTTGAGTCATATAAGTTTTTTATATATTTTGGAGATCAATCCCTCATCTGAGGTATCAATGGCAAATATATTTTCCCATACGGTTGGTTCCCTTTTCATCTTGCTGGTGTTCTCTTTTGCTAAGCAGAAACTCTTTAGTTTGATGTAGTTGGATTTGTTTATTCTTTCCTTTATTTCCCTTGCCTTAGGAGATATTTCACTGAAAATATTGCTACATGGGATATCTGAAATATTCCTGCCTATGTTTTCCTCTAGGACCTTTATTGTGTCATGGCTTACATTTAAATCTTTGATCCATGTTATTCTGGTGTGTGGTATAAGTTGGTGATCTAATTTCACTTTTTTGCAGGTCCCTATCCAGTTCTCCCAGCACCATTTGTTGAAGAGGCTTTTCTCACGCCATTTTATGCTCCTTCCCCCTTTGTTGAATATAAGTTGACCATATAGACCTGAGTTTATTTCTGGGCTCTCTATTCTGTTTCATTGATCTATGTCTGTTCTTATGCCAATATCAGACTGTCTTGATCACAGTGGCTTTGTAGCATAGTTTGGTGTCGGGTATTGTGATTCCTCCTGCTGTGTTCTTCTGTCTCAAGATTGCTTTGGCTATTCCTGGTCTTTTTTGGTTCCATATAAATTTTTGAAGTATTTGTTCTAGGTCTGTAAAATATGTCACTGGTATTTTAATAGGGATTGTGTAGAATCTGTAAATTGCTTTGGGTAGTATGGACATTTTAATGATGTTGATTCTTCCCATCCACGAACATGGTATATGCTTCCATTTATTTGTATCTTCCTTATTTTCTTTCTTCAGTGCTATATAGTTTCCTGAGTACAGGTCTTTTACCTCCTTGGTTAAGTTTATTCCTAGGAACTTTGTTTTTCTTGTTGCTATGGTAAATAGGATTTTTTTGTTTGTTTGTTTCTATCTCTGGTATTTTATTGGTGGTGTGTAAGAGACTCTGGGTACCTTGGAGTAGATGAAGAAACTACTCAGGCACTCTCCATCAAAGGAAGGAAGAGAGGGGATTTTCTCTGAGGAAAATCACCCCTGTTTCTTTATTAGCCAGGGTTTTTATCTACTTTCCATGCACGGAAATGCATAAGGAAAACATGCAGCCCTTCCCCAAATGGTAGGGTAGGTTTCAGAGCAAGCATGAAAGATTGAAAACTGCTGGTTAAGTCCTAAGTTCCCATTTTGGGGCAGGTCTCCACACAGCGGTTGTCAAAGTCTTTCAAGCCATGCCTGCCTGTCCCCCACATCTTCCCCTTCTTTATTAAGTACCTGATATATTGAGGTAAGGCCAATGAAACCTGCTACTTGTTTTTAATGTATTTTGTCACAGGCAAACAGTTTGCAAAGGCACCTTAACACACAGAATATAATAATAACTAGAATGTATCCAATAGCTCCCATTACCCAAATTCTTAAATTTAGTTCATTAAACCAGTTTTTAGGGTTGAACTATTATAAGTTTTCTTGCAAAGTTTGAAAAACCTTTTGTTCAGTTAGTCTTTTAATGTCCTGAAATTGCTGCTGGAGCTCAAACTGCAACTGGTTCACCTGGCCTTTAAGTTTAGTGGAAAAGGCCTCTTTTAGATGACGCTGGACCTCCTCCCATGAATGCTGGCTGGAGTTCCATTTTGAAGGGGTGGCACAGAGTCTGGAAAACTCTGGATCATAGGTGAGCCATTGGCGGGTGACTAGGGCATCCTGCTCATCCCCAAGCTATATCATTGCACACTCCATGGCTGAAAGCCGGGTGAGGATTTCCTGATCAATCGTGTTTGTTGGAGCATTTCCTGTGTGGAGTTAATAAGAAGAATGTCTACTGCATGAGCTGTCTGAATGGACTCTGTCAGGGCAATGGCAGCGGTGGCAGCTGTCGCTGCAATGGCAATAGCAGAGACAATGCATGTGATGAGAACACCTAGAAATCGTCGCACTCGCACCAGGGAAAGCACATGGTTAATGGCTGTGAATCGTCCTGGGTCCTCCCACTCTCTGGTGACATTAACCAGCAGCCACAACTCGGTCTGTCTACAGACTATAAAAACAGTGTTTAAATTGAGCTGGGTAACATTGCTGCAAGTAAGGCAGTTGGCATAAATGGAACCTGTTGAGAGAGTAAGGTTATATAAGTTGGAAGCATTGTTATAAGTCAGTTGAGGCAGTCCTGGAGTGGCTAAAAAGAGATATGGGTGAGAAGTACAAGTGGTGACCCAGGAATTATCAGTAATATCAAGAGTATAGGACATATGTGGTCCTTTTGTCTCATAATGGGCATGGCCTCTAAGACATTCAATAAATGGAAGGCCAATATGCTACAAGTTATTGTGCCAAGGGCTGGTATGTTCTGGAGCAACAATTCTAATGATTGGAGCTCTCAACCCTCCTCTACTCGAGCCAAGGTCAGGGTATTTTTCATTAGGTTTTGCTGGACCATTACTGGTGTACATGGTCCATCCTGCACCCCAGTCTTGGCTATTAATGGGGTATGGGTGATTTGTTTAAATGAAGGCTTATTTCCTCGACACAAAGTCCAGGCCATCATGGTGGGAATTTGAGCTTTGGCCTGGCAAAGGAGAATATCAGGAGGGTTATTGCTGTTTCCATTTTGAGTCAGGTTAATTCCAACTGAACCGATTAGAAAGAAGTCAGTAGACAGTGAAGGGGAGGAGGCTGCTTCAACAATTGAGTAAGCATACCATTGAAATTTAAGGGGTAAACATAAAGTATTAATTAGGATAGAAAAACAGGTGGGTAATTGTTCTACTAGAAAATTGGTGCCTGCTGGGTCATGTAACAAATGTCGTTTTTCTTCCAGAGGCCCATCAGGTGGGAGCCATGTCCCCCCTATCCATTTAGTGTCATTAGAGGACATTGGAGGCTCTGAGTGCCACCAGGTTTGGAGTTTAAAGGTAGGTAGGTCCAGAACATGGCCCCAATATATATGATGGGACTCTGAGGCTAGGCCTAAGCCTCCAAAGAAAGTCAATAAAGCAATTATAATTAATACTTCAGCTGAATCAGAGAACACTATGGCCATATAGGCCAGGAATCTATTCTCCAGGACTCTGGCCCTGTGTTTTGGAGAACGCTTTCAGCCTCTTTGTTGAGGGCTGTTAACTTTTCCCAAGTTATTCCAGGGGAAAGACTTTCTGCTTTCTTTTTTGCATCATGTCTCCAATGGCTTCAGCACCAGTTGCATTGCTCATTCGTTGACATCTTGTTTAGTTGTTTCATCACATTCTCCAGGCACCTGGTCTGCTCATCCTGGGATGGTTCCCACTGGAACAGTGGATGTTCGTCGCCTATGGAACAGCTTTACTCACTTTGCAGGAAGCCACAAAGCACTTCTTGGGGTATAAACACACACATACTCTCGTCCCCATGTCAGTAAATCAACTGGGCCCTCCCAAGTTCCTTCTCCTTGAGGGTCCCGGTATAACACTAAGGGGTGAGCTCCCCTATCCTGTGGTCCATGGTGGCAAAAATGCCATTCAATAGCTGAAGTAAGAGTTATCACAGTTTAAAAAATTACAAGTATATACTGCTAACATAGTTAAATTTGGGGGAGAGGATTGCATACTCCCCTTTTTTTGTTTTCTGAGAAGATTTTTAAAGTATGATGGGCTCTTTCAGCAATGGCCTGGCCTGTGGGATTATAAGGAATGCCTGTGTTATGTTTAATATCCCATCTTTGTAGGTATTCCTGGGTGGAGCGAGCTACATAGCCTGGTCCATTATCAGTTTTTATTTGTTGTGGATGTCCTAAGTAGCTGAACGCCTCGAGCCAGTGTGTTTGAATATGCTTTGCTGACTCTCCTGCAAGAGCAGTGGCGTGTAATGCTCCAGAATAGTTGTCAATTGAAACATGAATATATTTAAGTTTTCCAAAAGGAGGGTAATGAGTGATGTCCGTTTGCCAAATTATTCGTGGGGCTAGTCCCCAAGGGTTTACACCCGTGCTGGGGGTTCCTTGCCCACAGCCTGACAATCGGCACATTCTCTAATAATTTGCTTAGCCTGGGAGCGTGGAAAGCTAAATTCTCAGCCAAGTGCATGACTATTTTGATGATAAAACTGATGCGAGGCAACTGCCTTTTGAAAGGTAGTTATGATGCTTATGTACTAAGGTGTCAGCTCAGCTGTTGCCTTCTGCCATAGGGCCAGGAAGGCCTGTATGGGAGCAAATATGGGTAATAAACAAACAGTTCTCCCTTTTATCCAATAGATTTTGCAAATACCAAAACAGATTGAGTAATTGAGGATCAGGAGACCCTTTAATTAGGGCCTGGTCTAGATGAATAACAGTATATACGGTATACCCTGAGTCACAAACTAAATTTAAGGGCTCATGGGGCCACTGCTGCAGAGCTATAATGGCTCCTGCTAGCTCCGCCCATTGTATAGTTGAGTGTCCACGAGTGACACAATGTTTCCATTCTAGGTCCTCTTGCCAGGTAATGGCAGCCTTGCCTGACTTTCCTGACCCATCTACAGATATCGTCTTTACTCCCGATATTGGTATCTGGCTTAATTTATCCTTTAGTGGAATGTTTAATTTTGGAATATTTTCTGAAAGCTTGTCAGAAGGAAGACTGAGTTCAATTTTTCCTACATAATCAGCCATAGCACACTGAAATTCTAAAAACTGACTAAAAATGTGCTGTAAATAAAGCTACGTGAGAGGAACATGAATGACCACTGGGTCTTGGCCAAGAAGTTGCTGAGTCCTCTCACGGCCCTTTACAATTAAGCGGCAAAGAGCTGTTATATAGGTGGTGTTAGAGCTAGTGCATTGAGGCTGGTGAGGGAGAAATAGCCATTCAATCATGCTTAGATGTGGCTGCAGGTGGCCTATTAATCCGGTAGGAGTACCTAAGGTTGGAAGGCAGAAGAGCCTGACAGGATACTGAGGGCTAATTCTTTCTAGCTGCTGATTACTAATATGTTGATCGACAAGGTTTAACTTTTCTATTGCCTGTGGAGACAGGGTCTGGGGAGAATTAAGATCAGAGTCTCCTTTTAAGGTGTTAAAAAGATGAGTTAATTGGTGGGTAGTAATGCCAAGGCTAGGCCGTATCCAACTGATAATGCCTAACAACTGTTGGAGATTATTAAGAGTTAAGGGCCTTGGTGGAATAATTTGAATTCCTTGAGGCTGAATAGTTCTATGAGAGATCACATAACCTAAGTACTTCCAAGGCATTGACTGCTGTACCTTATCAGGTGCAATTTGTAAGCCTGCTTGGGCTATAGATTGCTGTAAATGAGCAAAGGTATTAGCTAATTGCCCTTGAGATTGGTCAGCAACTAGAATATCATCCATATAATGGTATATAATGGACTTGGGATGCTGTTCTCTAGTGGACTGTAAAGCCTGATGTACAAAATGCTGACAAATAGTAGGACTATTTAGCATGCCTTGTGGCAAGACTTTCCACTGAAACCATTGCAGCGGCTGAGAATTATTAAGCACTAGGATGGAGAAGGTGAATCGTTCTCTATCCTTTTCTGCCAGAGGTATTGTAAAAAAACAGTCTTTTAAATCTATGACTAAAAGTGGCCAGTCTTTAGGTATGCACGCTGGGTTAGGGATGCCTGGTTGTAAAGCTCCCATCGGTTGAAGAATTTCAGTAATTTTTCTAAGGTCATGTACAAGTCTCCATTTTCCTGATTTTTTAGGAACTACAAAAGATTGGAATATTCCAAGGACTATTAGAAGGTTCATTATACCCTGCCTCAAGTTGTTGTTGAAATATTTCATAAAGTTTTTCTAATTTCTCCCACTTTTGTGGCCACTGATCAACCCACACCAGTGTGTCTTTAAGCCAGGTGAGAGTAAAGGAGATATTGGGACAGTGGTCATTAGGGAAAATGCGGCAGGGTAATTTTAATTTCCCATTGAGTAAGAAGGACATAGGGTTGAATACGCCCCACTTGGCCATCTGGGCCATAATACCGGAGTTGCCAGGTGCTTTCCTTAGGCTGGGCGGGACCTTCTGTGCCTGTTAGGGGAGTATCAGCCTCTATGAGGGGCCATTCCAAGGGTCAGAATTGGTTAGAAATCACTGAAACATCAGCTCCAGTATCTAATAGTTCGGGAAAGAATGTACCCTTAATTTTAACCTCTATTATAGAGTTATTCAATTGAATAGAGGTTGTCCAAAAAACAGATTGATTATTTGCATTTCCAACATTCCCCTCTCCCTGTACAGCATTCTGGGTTTTGGGTGTTATATGGGGGAGAAGAAGGAGCTGCGCTATATGGGTGCTTGGAGGAATAACAAGATATCCTGAAGCCTGCAGCATCATTTCAATTTCTCCTTCATAGTCTGAATCAATAATACTTGGTTGAACTAAAATTCCTTGGGTAGTGACACTAGATTTTCCTATAATTAGTCCTACTGTGCCTTTAGGCAATGGCCCCTATATCCCGGTAGGAGCCAGGGAAATTTGATCCTGTTCCTTTAAGATTAATTTCCCGATGGAGACGAGGTCTATTCCTGCACTTCCCCCTGCTGCAGCGCTGAGCTCTGTGACTCGGCACTTCCCTGAGTCCAAAATAACTGACTGCTTGTCTCTGCAGAGCTCCTGTTGTGGGTTGTGGCTCTGAAGCTCGTGCCCTGTTGTTGTAAGGGATGAAACTAGCCTTCCAATCGCCGGCTTTTGCCGCTTCCCACAGGCAGCTGTGCATAGCGGTGGGGTTTTCATTAACAAGCGGCGGGGGTGGGTGCTCTGGCACTGGTGCAGGCCAGCTTTCAGGTTTTTTGTCCCAGGGCAGGAGAGGCGCCATGGGCAGGGTGGTCCTAGCTTCCAACACCCCTGTGGTTGGTGGATTTAATGCTTTCTTGGCAAAGTTCTCATCATAAGTATTTAATCTCTCCTTTTCCTTCTCCTGAATATTTGAGATGGCAGGATCGTCCTCCAAACTGAGAATTTCCTCCCCGCTTACTTTGCTTTTAGTTTTTACTGAAGGAATATTCAGGGGAGTTAAAGCTGTACGTGCTATGCCCCAAGTAACTAAATTCTGATGACCTATGGGGATCCCGTTCTCCTGGAGACATTTAAGTTTCTGTCCTACTGTTTCCCAAACCTCTAAATCATACAACCCTTTATCTGGGAACCAGGGGCAGTGAAGATTTACTGCCCATAATAGGCTAAGTAAATTCTTTTTTTCCACCTGACATCCTGCAGCTTTTAGGAACTGAAAGAGCTGGCAGAAATATAAACAGCCTGTTCTTTAGAAAGACCTGTCCCCATGATAGAAAAAAAAAATAGAAACTGAATTTTTATGAAAGAAAGTTATTTAGCTCTCTCTCTCTCTCTTATACATGAATCCTAAGTTGGGAAGCGCCACAGGGATGGGGCCGTTTTTACAGTGTGCCTAGTGTTGCATGGACTTTGTGTTCTGGCTGGTGGGAAACCTAGTGTTTCTGTCCTGGTCCACCTTCCAGTTTATCCTGTCAAGGGAGTCTTATATATTGGCGAGTACCCCTAGTGGGCATGTTAACTACTTGTCCCATGCCCTCAGTGTTGTGGCGATTTTTTTGAGAGAAGAGAGAGTGAAAATGAATGTGAGTATGTAGACAGAAACAGAACAGCTGAGAAATTTTTAGAAAAGAGAGGAGAAATTTTAGAAAAGAAAAGAAAGCTCCCTTCCTATAACTAAACACACTGATGGCCTTACCAAAGAAGACGGTGCCGCTGTCCCTCTGTCCGGGATGATTTGGCCAATTTTTCCCAATATCTAGGCGTAATGTCCACGGTCCTTGGCTCGTAGCTGGTGGCACTTCAGTGAGTCCTCTGCCCCACATGGGGCGTCACCTGTAAGAGACTCTGGGTCCCTCGGAGTGGATGAAGAAACTACTCAGATACTCTCCATCTGAGGAAGGAAGGGAGGGGTTTTTTTCTGAGGAAAATCTCCCTCGTTTCTTTATTAGCCAGGGTTTTTATCTACTTTCCACACGTGGAAATGCATAAGAAAAACATGCAGCCCTTCCCCAAATGGTAGGGAGTGAAAGGGAAATGCAGATCAATACAGGGTTGAAACATCCAGGTATTTTACACAAGGTCAAAAACATTTCCTCCTACTTAATCGTTCTGCTCTTTACTGACAAGGATTTGAGGCTATACAGAGAAAAACAGAGCAGGTTTCCTTTTCCTTAAAAGCCACTTTGTGTTTCTATTCTATCTTTAAAATCCCCGGGAGGGTGGGATTCAGAGCAAACATGAAAGATAAGAAAACTGCTGGTTAAGTTCCAAGTTCCCATTTTGGGGCGGGTCTCCACACAGCGGTCATCAAAGTCTTTCCAACCACACCTGCCTGTCTCCCACAGTGGTGCTAGAAATGCCTCCGATTTCTGAATATTGACTTTGTGCCCAGCTATTTTACCAAATTCACTTATTAGGTTGAGTAGTTTTTCTTGGAGTCTATAGGGTTTTCTATGTACACTATCGTGTCATCTGCAAATAATGACAGTTTTACTTCCTCTTTTCCAATTTGGGTGCCTTTTATTTCTCTTTCTTGACTGATTGCTGTGGCTAGAACTTCCAAGACTATGTTGAATAGGAATGGGGAGAGTGGACATCCTTGTCTTGTTCCTGACCTCAAGGGGAATGCTTTCAGTTTTTTCCCATTGAGTATAATGTTGGCCTTTATTATGTTGAGGTATGCTCCCTCTATTCCCATTTCACTGAGTGTTTTCCTCATAAATGAGTGTTGTACTTTATCAAATGCTTTTTCAGCATCTATTGATACAATCATGTGGTTTTTGTCTTTCATTTTGTTTATGTGGTGTATTATATTTATTGATTTGTGAATATTAAACCATCCTTGCACTCCTGGGATGAATCCCACTTCATCATGGTGTATAACCTTTCTAATGTTTTGTTGCTGGATCCAGTTTGCCAATATTTTGTTGAGGATTTTAGCAGCTATGTTCATCAGCAATATTGACCTGTAGTTTTCTTTCTTTGTTGTGTCTGGTATTGGAATTAGAGTAATAATGGTATTAGAGTAATAATGGCTTCATAGACAGAGTTTGGGAGTCTTGCCTCCTCTTGGATTTTTTAGAATAGTCTGAGAAGGATAGGAGATCGTTCTTTCCTAAATGTTTTGTAAAATTCACCTGTGAAGCCATCCGATCCAGGGCTTTTGTGTGCCTGTAATATTTTGATTACTGCTTCAATTTCACTAGTTGTTACTGGTCTTTTCAGGCTTTCTGCTTCTTCTTGATTCAGTTTTGGAAGATTATATATTTCCAGAAATTTGTTCATTTTACTTAGGTTGTCGAATTTCTTGTGATACATTTGTTCATAATAATTTCTTACAATCCTCTGTATTTCTGTGGTATTCATTGTGATTTCTCCTCTTTCATTTCTGATTTTACTTATTTGGGTCCTCTCTCTTTTTTTCTTGATGAGCCTGTTTAAATGCTTTTCAATTTTGTTCATCTTTTCAAAGAACCAGCTCCTGGTTTTATTGATCTTTTGAATTGTTTGTTTAGTCTCTATGTCATTTAATTCCTTCCTTCTACTCACTCTGGGCTTTGTTTGTTGTTGTTCCTCTAGTTCTTGTAGCTGTAGGGTTAGATTTTTTATTTGAGAATCTTCTATCCTTTTTAGGTAGGCCTGTATTGCTATGAACTTTCCTCTCAGGACTGGTTTCACTGTATCCCATAGGTTTTGGGTTGTTGTGTGTTCATTATTATTTTTTTCCAGAAACATTTTTATTTCTTTCTTGATATAATTGTTAACTCATTCATTATTTAATAATATGTTATTTATTCTTCATGAGTTTGAATGTTTTTTAGTTCTTTCCTTGAGTTTGATTTCCGGTTTCAAGCACTATTATCTGAGAAGATGCTTGATATAGTTTCAATTTTCTTGAATTTGTTGAGGCTTGTTTTGTGTCCTACCATGTGGTCTATCTTTGAAAATGTCCCATGTGCATTTGAAAAGAATGTAGATTTTGCTTCTTTGGGGTGAAAAGTTCTATATATATCAACTAGGTCCATTTGATCTAGAGTATTGTTCAATGCCTCAATAACCTTGGTATTTCTTTGCTTTGAAGATCTGTCCATTGTTGACAATGGGGTGTTAAATCCCCTACTATGAGTGTGTTGCTGTCTATATCCTTCCTGAATTCTTTCAAAGTTTTCCTTACATATTTGGGTGCTCCTATGTTAGGTGTATATATGTTTACAAGGGTTATATTTTCTTGATGGATTTTTCCCTTAAGTATTAAGAAATGTGCTTCTTTGTCTCTTTTTATAGACTTTGTTGTGAAATCCGTTTTGTCTGATATAAGTATTGCTACCCCAGCTTTTTGTTCCTGTCTGTTTGGTTGAAATACTTTTTTCCATCCCTTCACTTTCAGTCTGTGTAGATCTTTTGTTTTGAGGTGTGTCGCTTGTAGAAAGGATATATGTGGGTCATGCTTTCTAATCCATTCAGCTACCCTATGTCTTTTGACTGGAGCATTTAGTTCATTTACATTTAAGGTTATTATCATTATCATTTTCCCACTTTGTACCTGTGTTCCTCTCTGTTTCTCTTTGTTTCCTCATCTTCTTAAAGCAGACCCATTAGTATCTCTTGCAATGCTGATTTGGCGGAGATGTATTCTTTTAGCCTTCTTTTGTCATGGAAACTCCTTATTTCTCCTTCCATTTTGAATAGAGCCTTGCTGGGTAGAGTATTTTTGGTGGTAGGCCTTTGTTTTTCATTGTTTGGAATATTTCTTGCCATTCTGGCTTGTAGTGTTTCTGCTGAGAAATCTGATGATAGCCTTATTGGAGCTCCCTTGTATATTGTTAGCTGTTTCTCTATTGTTGCTTTTGTAACAGAACTTCTGGGCTGCTCTGATTGAAACAGAACCCACAGGCCATTTAGTTATGGGCCCAATTGCCCACCACCAGAATTACAACTCTCAGTACTAGAGTTTAGTGAAAAGAAAAAGAACTATTTATTTAACAGTTAAATAGATTTAGGTTATTTGTGGATTTCTGCTGTTGAGTCTTATATTCTTTAAAATACCCACAAACACATAGTTCTGCCTCCCGCTACCAAACCAAGCCAGCCTTAGGAAAGTTGGAAACACCATTTCCCTACTTCCTAGGCACAGTTCAGCTTTACCAGTAGCTGCCAATCATTCAAGTCTGATTGGGGAGGTCCTTTCTGTGCTGTGGTGTCCTCCAGCTCTCAATGCAGAACCACTTGGATTCTCAGCCTCCTTATAAACTGCCTTCTTCTTGCAAAATGCATGGATCTCCTCTCCTTCTCAAAACTGCATGGTGAGAACCTCTTAAAGTGGCCTGGAGAGCCCTCTCAAAACCTCATGGAGAACTCAGCTTCTTTAATCCACATGGAGAAGGCCCCTTCACCAAGCCACATGGAGTGGGTGTGAGCAATAGCAAGAGTCAGCAAGAGAGAGAGGGAGAGCGCGAGACAGTGAGTAAGCCAGAGAGAGCGTAAGACCCAGATAAAATGTCTGCAGCTGCTTGTATATCCCTGACTGCATCCTCTGACACAGTGGGTGTTGCAACCAGTTCTGACCATTCACAGAACCCTACGCAGGCTCTGTAGGCTCCTTCCATACCATCCCACAGTTTAAGACTGCTCCCATCTTCTTGGGCCTTGGAAGTATCAAAGCCATTTTGCATAATAAAGACACTAGCAACTAGCCCCAGGCATGCAAAGGCATCTTAAAAACTGCTTCCTTTTCCCCATCCCCCAGCCGCAAACTCTGGGGTTTGTTTTTGGACACCCCTGTTTCTGTAACACTTTTAGGCTTCTCTCTTTGTCTTTGAAAGTTGCCATTTTATATATGATGTGTCTTGAAGTGGGCCTGTTGGGGTTCATCTTCATTAGGACCCTCTGTGCTTCCTGGACTTGTGTGACTTTTTCTCTCAGCAAGTTTGGGAAGTTTTCTCTCATTAGTTTTTCAAATAGGCTTTCTATCCTTGCTCCTCTTCTTCTCCTTCTGGTATTCCTATGATATGGATATTATTGTTTCATGTTGTCCTCCAACTGTCTTAAAGCCTCTTCATTCTTTTCCAGTCTTTTTTCACTTTGTTGCACTGTCTGGGAATATTTTTCTATGTTGTCCTCCAGCTTGCTGAACCGATCTTCTGCTTACTCTAGTCTGCTTTTAATTCCTTCTACTGTGTTCTTCAATTCAGAAATTGTATTCTTCATTTCCTCCTGGATTTTACTGATAGTTTCTATGTCCTTTTTCATGCTGGTGTAATTCTCAGTAAGTTCCTTGTAGTCCTGAAGTTCCTTGTAGTTTCCCTGGAATTCTTTGTAGTTTTCTTTGAGCTTGCTGAGCTCATTGAGCTTCTCTATAATCCATGTTTTGAATTCCATGTCTGATAGTTTGCTTTCCTCTATTTCACTTAGCACTCTTTCTAGGGATTCCTCCTTTCCTTTAGATGGGGGCTTGTTTCCCCATATCCCGATCTTTGTGACTCTTCTTGTTTATTGCTGCTTCTTAGATTGATCTGCACTTCCTGAATCTGCCCCTGGTGGTGTCAGATCGTGTACCAGTCTGGGCCTAGGCAGCCTGTTGGAGACTACCAGAGATCTACTACCTTTGTCTATCTCCTTTAGTTGTTAATCTATTCAATCTGTGATCAGTCATCAGGCTTAAGCACCGAGGGTGGGGCAGATTAATTCCTGCAGGTGGGGCTTCTGTTTTCCCTCAGGCTGAAGCTACTTGGAGGGGAATGGTCTGCCTGCAGTATGGGGAATGAGTCAGCACTGGGACTTGGTTGGCTGCTCCCTCAGTTCTCTCCTCACAGCCACCACCCCAAATTCTCCCCAAGCATCTCTAGTCCTGTCTGTCCTCCCTCTGCTTGAGCCCAGGGTAAGTGGAGGCCAAAATATTGTTGTACATGATCCGCTTAAGAGCTCTTTGTGTCCAGCTGTTTCTTTTATGTCAGCAAAAAACCCTGTGACTTCTCGCTTTTCACAGCTGGATGCTATTTTACTTTCCACTCTTTTGCTGTAGGCTGGGAAGCCCAGCTGGGAGTTTGTACCCTGCCCTTCTCAGGGGGAACCCCCAGCAGCTAAGCTATTTCTCAGTCCCTTCCACTGCCACCTGTGTGCCAGCCCTTTCATGTCTCCGCACTTCCTACTGGTCACATTGTGATGAAGCAGCCTTTTCTGTCTCTCTGTGGTTCTAAGACCTCTCTCCAGCTAGTGTTCAGTTGGTTATTCCAGATGATTTCTCCACAATTAAGTTGTAAGTCCAGATTGGTTCTGGTAGGAGGTTAGTGTAGCTTCCACTTACTTCTTTGCCATCTTGGATCTCCCCTCTTCCTTTTCTTTTTTTTCAACTTATTGAATATTTCCCCTAACTTTATTATATGCTTCTTTCTAGTTCATTTGGCTTTAAAATGTAGTGTTTATTTTCAAATTCCTTAAGATGAATATATCACTAATTTTTGGCTTTTCATCTTTTCTCATATATATTGTACATGAAAACTATACATCTTCAAAGTGGCATTTCTAGCATCTTACATGGAGTAAATCATATAATGTGGTTAAGTACATAATGACTTTTTTAAAGTATATTTTATTGATTATATTGTTACAATAGTTCCAATTTTTTCCCCTCTGCTTCCCTCTGCCCAGCACCCCCCTCCCCTAGCAATCCCACCCCCGACCCCCAGTTCCTGCCCATGGATCATGTATACAAGTTCTCTGGCTTCTCCCTTTCCTATATTCTTCTTCTTGTTCTTTTTTAATAATTAATTAATTTTTTATAACAATAAAAAATAACAATCTCCCCCTCTTAGACTTAATGCCTTTTACAATCCTATAAAGGACAATGGGTGAAGGTTTTGTGCCCCTCTAGCTGCTTCAAGCTGGGCATGGTCATCGTCCTACCTACCCTTGGGTCCAGAAATATTATGACTTCTTAAAGATTAATGTTTCTACTTAAAAATTTTAACTTTCATATCAAAACTTTTTAAAAATTTATTTATTGTTTTTCTATTACAGTTGTCCCACTTTTTCCCCCATTTCTCCCACTTCATATCAAAACTTTTCTTCTTTTATTTGCTTAGTATATATGTACTAAGAGACTATTATGTTTACATCTCATCTTGCAAAACATATTTAAGTATATTTGTTAGAATAAATACTCCAAGAATTTTATCTATTCAACATGCTTTTACCAAGCAAAAGGGGGTTCTTTCATATGACACCTTGGTGTAAAACCCAACAACTAGTGTTGAGAAAAACAGATCTTTATATACAATATTCCAACCTGGCAGGGACTGTGAGCATTCCTGCCCAGAGCCCTGTTTTCCCACGGGACCCAGCAATTCCCTTGCTCGCCAAAGGGCTATAAGCCAAAAACAGGCCCAGAAGTTCCCCATGCCTTACCTGTCAGCTCACTCCTTCAGGATCTGGGGTATGATGTCATCAGCCTCCCTGTAGCAGTCCAGGAAAGCAAGTGCCTTGTTGCACTGGATCATGGTGAAGTCCAGGTTTTAACAGAGTCCTTTCTGCCAGTCCAAAGTTCCAAAAAGTCCAGAAGTCCAGGCTTTGGAGTCAGCTGAAGTCAGCACAATTAAAGCAGGAGCAAGCCAGCCTTCTTACTAGCCTAGACCACATGGCTGAATTATCCCTATGAACTGCATAGCTGCTCCTTCCTCCTTTCAGACCACATGACCCTCTGTTTTCCTCCTTTCAAACCACATGGCTTTCTCCCTTTTCAAAACTGAAAGAACTTCTCTCACCTCCTTGCAAATTGCATGGCTTTCTCCCTGCTAATGGCTGCCATATTATTTTTAAATCCCTGACCATGGCCTGTGACACATGGATGTGGTTACCAATCGTGGTCACCAGTGGAATCTCAAGCAGACCCCTTAAGCTCTTTTGTCACCATTCTATGGCCAAAACCCCTTCCATCTCCTTAGCGCTTTGGAAGAACCAAAGCTGTTTGCATAACTAAGACACTAGCTACCTGCCATAGATACGCAAAAGCATCCTTAGGAAAAATGGCTGTGTTCCACTGAGACCCATCCCCCATTCTCCAAACCACGGGCTGTCGGGAATTTGGGGATCCCATGCTGTAACAATGCTGCATTTTAGATGAATTGAGTACAGAAGGTGAAGAAGAGAAGGGAACTAACATTTGTAAAAGACCTACAGTGAACTACATGTATTAAGAAAAATTTAATTATATTTATAGTCAATCTTCTTTAGTATATTTTATTTAGATAGCAGTGACAGCTTCTAGGAAAAATAAATACAAATTTACTCAGTAAATTATATTCATTATTATGTTCCTGCTGCATTTTAACTTTCTCACCCCATATCCTTTAATCACTTTTAGACTGTCTCATAAATATTCAAAAGTTTTGGCATTGTTTATTTATCTTATTTGATTCATTAAATTGAATCCTTTATAGTAAAATTACCTCTGGGCACAAAACAACTAATATGCATGCAATGTAATAATACTGACTGCCAGTATATCTCAGAATATTGATTGTGAATAGCCAATTTAATAACTATACCTAGTGTTAAACTCAGGGGATTACAGAACTGGAGATTAACTTAATTGAGGCTAGCAGAGACTTCCCTGACCAAAACAAATTTACCTTCCATGGGAAATGTGCTCCCTATACATAGAATTTTGAAACTCTCAGTAGAAGGGCATGGCTAAACTTAGACATACATAAAAAAAAAAGGTAATGTAAAAGACAATTTAAGCATTATTAGAGAAAAGGTCATAGTGATTCAAACTTTATATGAAAGTGAGGAATTACTAGAGAAAGCAGGTAGTAATGAAATCTCTTCCTTCAAACCCTCAGTTTATATTAGTTACAGCTTTTGAACTTTGGAATGCCAGTCAGTTGGATGAAAGCACATAAACCAGTTTTTCTTAATTGCCCTTAAAGTAACCGTGAAACCATGAGAAAACAGAGAATCCTTATTGTAATTACAATGAGGAGTAAGAAACAAATTTATTAGTACTATTTTCAAGGTTTTTCTTTCCTTTGATCTTTGCAAAACGCCTCAGCCTCAAAATCCCATCTTCTATTTTCAAGCAAACAATGAAATAGCCTCTGGCTTCCTCCTTTAACTTTTTCTTCAGTGAAACAAACTGCAGTAACTCGTGACACTTTGTTTCTCCGCTCAGTCCTGGGTAGATTTCTTTGTGTTGCTGGGAGAATAGAATAGAGACTTGTACTAACAACCTGGTGTCTACTTGCACAGCATAGGCCACTGGTCTAGGAAATAATGGTCTAGAGATGGGTGTCTCATCATTCAAATAAACATTCAATTCTTTTTCAGGACACTTAAGAATCAGTTAGGTAAGATCCAAGAATAATTAAACAGAATAAAACTCTTTAAAGGAAGGATACAAATGATAAGTCTTAGTATGAATTTCTTTCCCTATAAGAGATCTTGTTGCAAAGCAAAATAAAAATTTTAAACATATGATTCTAGATCTCAATAAGAAAAAAGAGACTCTTTTATATTTAAAGAGTGATCTAGGATATGAAGAGAATGCAATAAAATCAAAACCAAAGTAACTAAAATAAAATATTCATTAGAAGCAATAAAATGCAAATTTTATACTACTAAATATTTAAACCAGTGCTTCAAAGTACAAACTTGAGAAGTACTCTGAGAATGCAAAGTAAATGAATAAGGAAATTTTATTTTAAGGTGAGAAAGAAGATGGCAGACATGAAGGACAAAAAAAAAAATTTGATCCATACACAATAGATATCTGCCAAGAGGACAGAATATTTGGAGCAAACGCAATAACAAAAATAAAAATTTAAAGTAAAAAAAAAATTTAAAAACCAGAAGTAACAACAATAATCCCAACATTTAAAGTAGAGTAATCCCAAGTGTCAGGAAATATGAAAATTCTAACAACTACTTCTTTGTCATGCCCATAACTAATCTACCATCAAAGTCTGTTGATTTTACTTTATAAACACTTGACTCCATACCTATCCCCATGTTCACCACTATAACCCTCATTTGGTGATCCTCAAATCTTATGTAGACTCTGGCAATGTCTCCTAACTGCTCTTCGTATCTGCTCTAGCCCCTTTCCAATCTGTTCTCCATATTGCAACCATTTATTCAGTAAAACAAATTACTGTATAGGTTTCCTCTAGGTGCCAACATAAACAATTAAACAGATAAATTAGGGTAGTTTCATATAGTGACAATTACAAGTAATAATAACAATAAAACTCAGAATAATGTAATGAGAATGACTAAGGGAGGGTAGGTTTCTTTAGAGAAGTGGCCAAGTGAGGCTTGTTGGTTAAACTAAAACTTGGCTAAAAAGGAAATAGCCATTTAGAGAAAAAGAGCTGTGAAAGAACTTCCAGGCAGAGAGCATCAGAAATTCAAAAGCTTTAAATTGGGAATCTGATTGAATGGCTGAGGCTTATTTTGCTGGAAGATGGTGAATAAAGTGAGGTGAGATATAAGATGAGATTGGAGAAGTGCACAGAGATCATCTCAGGTAGGCCATTTTAAGCTGTGGTGAAATGTTTGGAATTGATTCCAAGTGCAATATGGAGGTGTTTTAGCAAAGGAGTGATCTGATTTACATACAGGGAAAAAAAAAAAAAAAAAACAACTTCCAACTGCTGAGTGGTTTTTTTCAAAACACAAATTTGACCATCTCCCATGTATATTCCCACCAAAAGATCTGTCTCTGTCCTTTGCCTCTAGTTTCAAACTGAGTCACACTTACCCTCAACCTCCACATCAAGTTAACTGGACCATTCTCAGGCCCATGTATACACTGTTCTCTTTAGACTGCACACACTACTCCTCTGCCTTCCCTCCTTCTTTTCCTGCTTAGCTCCTACTCCTCTCTAGGTCAAAGCTCAGCTGTTTCTGTCTTAGTGAAGCTGCCCATGACCAGCCTGTCTCCTCTGATTCCTGTCCTACATTGCAGATAACTAGCAATAGGTAGCTTGTCAGAATCAAAATTTAACATTTGTGTGGTTATTTGTTCAGTGGCAATTTTGGCTATTGTTTTTTTCAATTAATGAACTTTTTTAAAAAGCAGCTTTAGGCACACAGAAAAATTTAACAAAAACCAGAGAGAATTCCCACATAATCCCCAACCCCATGCAATAACCATCTCCCCCGCTATCTACATCGCCCACCAGAGTGGTGCATTTGTTACACTCAATGAACCTAAATTGACCAAAGTCCAGAGTTTAAATTAGGGTTCACTTTTGGTGTTGTACATTCTAGGAGTTTTGACAAATATATAAAGTCATGCAACCACCATTGTAGTATATTGCACAGAATTGTTTCACTGCCCCAAAACTCCTCTGTGCTCTGTCTATGCTCTGTCTTCTTTGACTCACCATTAATCCCCAATTGCCTATAGGCATGGGGATTAGCAAATAACACATATTCAATTTTTTTGAATGAACAATTTAATTAATAATTTTTAAGGACTTTCAATGGTACAAAAATCAGACTTCACTTTTGCAACGTAAATAACAACAGAAAATGGAGCTGTGCTTTGTAAATTCAAGAAGTACAATATTGAATGAGAAGATATAGAAATAAGTGGATACAGAAGCTATTAGTTGTATTTTTTAAATCTAACAGGTAACAAAAATTAGATAGAAGATAAAATATCAGGAAGAATTCTATATATTTAGAATTCCCCTACTTCTCTATCTTCATTTAGTCATATAAAGTAGGAGAAAGTTTACAACTCATCCAGAAACCATCAACTGCATATTGCAGCAGTTACGGGTTTTAGATCCTGCAACTTCTAGTACAGGAACTGGATTATGTGTGACATAAATACTTAGAATCATCATACCAGATAATTAAATATCTTATCTGCACAGTTAATATTGTTATTATTCTACAGAATCAACTT
Organism: Furipterus horrens; assembly: GCF_987537825.1. Classification (NCBI taxonomy): domain Eukaryota; kingdom Metazoa; phylum Chordata; class Mammalia; order Chiroptera; family Furipteridae; genus Furipterus; species Furipterus horrens. The sequence goes on along the minus strand of NW_028327172.1, from coordinate 65,840,004 downwards.
GGGAAAAAACAAGATAACTACTAAGAAGAGCCATCTTGAAGACTGAAGTTCAAATCTACACTCTTTGGTGTGCTGACTGACTCAGAATTCATATTTCCTGCCTGCTGCTAATAATATTACATATCATTATAAATTAAATGAAAATAATTTTGAGAGACAAAATCAGAAATAAAAGCATTATCAAGGATAGCAAAAACAAAGAAAACTAATAGACTTACAAATGACAAAAATCAGAAATATTAAAACATCAAGAAATAGAATAGTTCAAGGAGTTGAGGGACAATAGGTGAATTGTCTAAAAATATTTGTGAAAGTTAGGTAAGCAGTATCTTACATGTTTTATAAACAAGGATATAATGATTTAGTGGTTAGGTAACTTGTTCTATTATATATGCAGCTTACAGATATGAAAAGTAAGATTAAAATATAGACTTTTTGGCTCTAAATTCATGATCTGCCTAGAGCTTGAAATAGTATGGGATAACTCAGACTCATACACTTTTGTAGGAAATTAAAATTGCAAATAGTACCAACTCTTTTAAAACCACTGTGGCATTTTTTATCAAAATAGCATAATTTTGGATTCCATAATTTTCTGTCTGAGATTCTATATAGGGGAATTAATCCAATATATGGAAAATGATATACATGAAGATAAACATATCAACATTTTAAGTAAAATAGCAAAAGTTGGAAACTACCCAAATGTTTTACAATAAAATAATGATTAAATAATACACAGTACACAAGGCATATAACAGAATATTGTTTCTAAAAAGAGAGAATATTTATCTGCTGACTATAACTATAATGTTAGAGAATAAAATTATAGGTACATTATTATATTAAACATATGTAATAAAATATAAGAGGAGATACACACACAAAAAATAATTGTGTGAAGTTAATAAGATAGTATCTACACTTCTAATTTTAGATACCTGTAGTTTTAAAATGTTTTTAACCTCAACTCAAGTGACCTCTTATAGAATTCAAAGTTTATGGGTTGATGAAATATATTGTCAGGATAGAAATAACTTATGGATACCATATTACCTCAATGTCAAATTAAGAATCACTAGAGAAGCATTATGTTAAATTCCAAATATGTATATTTTTCTCTTTTACTTCTCTATCAAAAATAAAATAAAATAGCAAATAATTATCATTTCATTGTGAAAGTAACAACTCTTCCCATTCTTCTTTTTATTAAATTTTAGTTTTCTTTTTTTTTTTTTTATTTTTTTATTTTTTTTTTATTTTATTTTTTATTTTTTTTATTTATTTTTTTTAAAGTATATTTTATTGATTATGTTGTTACAGTAGTTCCAATTTTTTCCCCTTTACTCCCCTCCACCCAGTATCTCCCTCCCCCAGCATCCCCCCCCAAGTCCATACCCATGGTTCGTAAAAAATAACTATCCCTCCCTCTCAGATATTAAGACCCTTTGTAATCTTGTAAAGGACAATGGGCGAAGGTCTCAAGCTCCTCTAGCTGCTTCAAGCTGGACATGGTCGTCGTCCTACCTACCCTTGGGTCCAGAAATCCCTAATAACAGTGGGGGTGTGGAGGGGAGGGTGGCCTTCCCACATGGGGAAGGATTGTGCAGACTCCAGGTCAGTTGGCTGTCTCCGGACAACGGCGTGCTTGGTTTAGCAGGCTGGCATCCTTGTTGTGTTCTGGGGGCAACAGATTTGGCAAAAAGGGTTAAAAAGCATCATTCAATCCATAACTACTAGGTGGCAAAAGGCAGGGATTAATTTTTCAATGTTCCACATTAGGAGAAAAAAAAAACAAAAAAACAAAAAAAAAAAAGGGCTTCTTTGGAGGAAGGTGTGCTAGGCACATCTCTCCTGTCCAAAACCCTTTTGCCCATTTTATTTAGTTTGGGCTGAGGGAAATAGTTTATGTTTCCCCCCTCTCAGACCTCTGGGCCCTTTCTGTCCAAGCCATTAGGATAGAAAAGAGAATTCAGTTTTAAAGTGAAGCCTACAGACCACCCCATTCTTCACCAACTCAGCCATTTAGTTCAGCCAAACTGTTGAGTCTCCGGAGGCAGCGCTGCAGAGAGGATTAAGTGAGGCTTATGCGTACAGACAATCACTCAGGTAATGCGGTCATAGGCTTATGCCCTTTGAAAACAGAAAACACGTGTTAATTTATGTAACATAACCAACAAAAAAGTCTCTAAATCTGTAAGACTGTCTTATTGGGAAGACATACAGTTGCAAGGCACTTGACATTCTACTTGCCTGCAACTTGAATCTCTTTGGTGATATCACAGATATGGTTTAATTTTCAAGTGAAACCATTTTTTAAATGAGAAGAAACTTTTAAGACGGTTAGCTGCCCTACTTTACAGTCTGCCACTGATCATTGTGATTTTCCTTGAATACTGATTTTTCTCCCTAAGATTACTCTCCTTGTCTTTAAAGGGACTACATTAAGTCCATTTTTAATTTATCCTGTTCATTTGCATAAGCATAACAAGAGCAGCAAATGATCACTTATGATCTTTAGTTCTGTTTTGCTGGAACTTACCCAAGGAACATTTAGGGTGGCCCTCAGTCTGCTCTTCAGTGCACAGAAGCTGGGCCACATACCTGGCATTCATCCTTGCCTGTACACACCTGTCCTTTCCAAGTCTTTCTGGTTTTCCATTGTGCCTTAAGGTCCCTTCTAGCCATCTTTCAGGAAAACAACCTTCGTTCCTTCCCTGGAGAGATTGCTGTGGACCGCACAACCAACCATGGCAGCAGGCCTTTTATTTCGCGGGCTTTTATTACCTTTGGAAGTCATTCCCAGTTCCTTAGGGCTTTTTGGTAACAACATGAGCCCAAGCATGTCTCCTTTAGGCTTGACATTCCAGTCAAAGGCTTGTTCAGAAAAAGGAACCTCTATTAACAACTGGTCTTATTAGGTCTATGCAAAGAAACTTAAGTCATTACTTACTTGTTTAGAATGCCAAACTCTGGAGAGATCAAATAGGGAGAAAAATATACAACGTGAAGGAAAATCTTTGTCCTAATATTCACTGAACTGGCATTTCCATTCTTCATATTTTCATTTTCCCCCACTAAAAAAAATTTTTTTGTTTGTTTTTCCATTACAGTTGTCTCACTTTTTTTTTTTCCCCTCTTGCTTCCCTGTATCCTGCCCCTCCCTTCCCCCACATTCAGTCCCCACTCAGTTGCCCATGTCTGTGGGTCATTTATACATGTTCTTTGATTTTACACTTCCCCTTCTTACCCCCTTTTCTCCCTCCCCCCTCCCCCCTTGTTACTGTTAGTCTACTCCTTGTTTACATACCTCTGGTTCAATTTTGCTCATTTGTTTGTGTTGTTCATTAGTTTCCTGTAATAGGTGACAGCATAACGTATTTTTCTTTCGTTGCCTGGCTTATTTCGCTAAGCATAATTCTCTCTAGTTCCATCCATGTTGTTGCAAATGGTAGAAGTTCCTTCTTTCTTTCTGCTACATAGAACTCCATTGTGTAAATGTACCACAGTTTTTTGATCCACTCATCTACAGATGGGCATTTAGGTTGTTTCCAGCACTTGGCTATTGTAAATAGTGCTGCTATGAACATTGGAGTGCATAGGTTCTTTTGAATTGGTGTTTCAGGATTTTTCGGATATAATCCCAGTAATGGAATTGCTGGTTCAAAAGGTAGTTCCATTTTTAGTTTTTTGAGGAAATTCCAAACTGTTTTCCATAGTGGCTGCACCAGTCTGCATTCCCACCAGCAATGCACCAGGGTTCCCGTTTCTCCGCATCCTCTCCAGCACAAGTTGTTTGTTGATTTGTTGATTATGGCCATTCTGACTGGTGTGAGGTGGTATCTCATTGTGGTTTTTATTTGCATCTCTCTGATGGCTAGTGATGTTGAGCATATTTTCATATGTCTATGGGCCCTCCGTATGTCTTCTTTGGAGAAGTGTTTGTTCAGGTCCTTTGCCCATTTTTTAATTGGGTTGTCTGTCTTCTTGGTGTTGAGTCGTATGAGTTCTTTATATATTTTGGAGATCAATCCCTTGTCTGAGATGTCATTGGCGAATATATTTTCCCATATGGTTGGTTTCCTTTTCATCTTGCTGATGTTTTCTTTAGCTGAGCAGAAACTTTTTAGTTTGATGTAGTCCCATTTGTTTATTCTTTCCTTTATTTCCCTTGCCTTAGGAGATATATCAGTGAAAATGTTGCTACGTGGGATATCTGAAATTTTCCTGCCTATTTTTTCCTCTAGGACTTTTATGGTATCACGGCTTACATTTAAGTCTTTGATCCATTTTGAGTTTATTCTGGTGTATGGTGTAAGTTGGTGGTCTAGTTTCATTTTTTTGCATGTCCCTGTCCAGTTCTCCCAACACCATTTGTTGAAGAGGCTCTTTTCACTCCATTTGATGTTCTTTCCCCCTTTGTCAAATATTAGTTGACCATATGAACCTGGGTTTATTTCTGGGCTCTCTATTCTGTTCCATTGATCTATATGTCTGTTTTTATGCCAGTACCAGACTGTTTTGATTACCGTGGCCTTGTAGTATAGTTTGATATCAGGTATTGTGATTCCTCCTACTGTGTTCTTCTTCCTCAAAATTGCTGTGGCTATTCGGGCTCTTTTTTGGTTCCATATAAATTTTTGAAGTATTTGTTCTAGGTCTGTGAAATATGTTGCTGGTATTTTAATAGGGATTGCATTGAATCTATAAATTGCTTTGGGTAGTATGGACATTTTAATGATGTTGATTCTTCCCATCCATGAGCATGGTATATGCTTCCATTTATTTGTATCTTCTTTAATTTCTTTCTTCAATGTTATGTAGTTTTCTGAGTACAGGTCTTTTACCTCCTTGGTTAAGTTTATTCCTAGGTATTTTATTTTTCTTGTTGCTATGGTAAATTGAATTTTTCTTTCAGTTTCTATCTCTGAGTTTTTATTGTTGGTGTATAAAAATGCCTTTGATTTCTTAATATTGACTTTGTATCCTGCTATTTTGCCGAATTCACTTATTAGGTCGAGTAGTTTTTTTGTGGAGTCTATAGGGTTTTCTATGTACACTATCATGTCATCTGCAAATAATGACAGTTTTACTTCCTCTTTTCCAATTTGGATGCCTTTTATTTCTCTTTCTTGTCTGATTGCGGTGGCTAGAACTTCCAAGACTATGTTGAATAGGAGTGGGGAGAGCGGACATCCTTGTCTTGTTCCTGATCTCAGGGGGAATGCTCTCAGTTTTTGCCCATTGAGTATGATGTTGGCTTCAGGTTTCTCATATATGGCCTTTATTATGTTGAGGTATGCTCCCTCTATTCCCATTTTGCTGAGAGTTTTTATCATAAATGGGTGTTGTACTTTATCAAATGCTTTTTCTGCATCTATTGATATTATCATGTGGTTTTTGTCTTTCATTTTGTTTATGTGGTGTATTACGTTTATTGATTTACGAATGTTAAACCATCCTTGCATCCCTGGGATGAATCCTACTTGATCGTGGTGTATGATCTTTCTAATGTGTTGCTGGATCCGGTTTGCCAATATTTTGTTGAGGATTTTAGCATCTATGTTCATCAGCGATATTGGCCTGTAGTTTTCTTTCTTTGTTGTGTCTTGACCTGGTTTTGGAATTAGGGTTATACTGGCTTCATAGAATGAGTTTGGCAGTCTTCCCTCTTCTTGTATCTTTTGGAATAGTCTGAGAAGGATAGGAGTTAGTTCTTTCCTAAATGTTTTGTAGAATTCACTTGTGAAGCCATCCGGTCCAGGGCTTTTGTGTGCTGGGAGTTTTTTGATTACTGCTTCAATTTCACTAGCTGTTATTGGTCTATTCAGACTTTCTGCTTCTTCTTGATTCAGTTTGGGAAGACTATAGGTTTCCAGGAATCTGTCCATTTCCTCTAGGTTGTCAAATTTCTTGCCATACAGTTGTTCATAATAATTTCTTATAATCCTTTGTATTTCTGTGGTATCAGTTGTGATTTCTCCTCTTTCATTTCTGATTTTATTTATTTGGGTCCTCTCTCTTTTTTTCTTGATGAGCCTGCTTAAAGGCTTGTCAATTTTGTTTATTTTTTCAAAGAACCAGCTCCTACTTTTGTTGATCTTTTGAATTGTTAGTTTAGACTCTATGTCATTTAATTCTGCTCTGATCTTGATGATTTCCTTCCTTCTACTTGATCTGGGCTTTGCTTGTTGTTCTTCCTCTAGTTCTTGTAGCTGTAGGGTTAAATTTTTTATTAGATATTCCTCTAGCTTTTTTAGGTAGGCCTGTATTGCTATGAACTTTCCTCTTAGGACTGCTTTCGCTGTATCCCATAGGTTTTGGGTTGTTGTGTGTTCATTATCATTAGTTTCCAGAAACTTTTTGATTTCTTCCTTGATGTCATTGTTAACCCATTCATTATTTAATAGCATGTTATTCATTCTCCATGAGTTTGAATGTTTTTGAGTTTTTTCCTTGAGGTTGATTTCCAATTTTAAGGCATTGTGATCTGAGAAGATGCTTGATATAATTTCAATTTTCTTGAATTTGTTAAGGCTTGTTTTGTGTCCTACCATGTGGTCTATCTTTGAAAATGTTCCATGTGCACTCGAGAAGTATGTATATTTTGCTTCTTTGGGGTGAAAACTTCTATATATATCGACTAAGTCCATTTGATCTAGAGTGTTGTTCAGTGCCTCCATATCTTTGGTGTTTCTTTGCTTCGAAGATCTGTCCATTGTTGACAATGGGGTGTTAAAGTCCCCTACTATGAGTGTGTTGTTGTCTATATCTTTCTTGGAGTCTTTCAAAAGTTTCCTTACATATTTGGGTGCTCCTAAGTTGGGTGCATATATATTTATAAGGGTTATATCTTCTTGATGGATTTTTCCCTTAAGTATTATGAAATGCCCTTCTTTGTCTCTTTTTATGGACTTTGTTGTGAAATCTGTTTTGTCTGATATAAGTATTGCTACCCCAGCTTTTTTTTCATGTCCATTTGCTTGGAATACATTTTTCCATCCCTTTACTTTCAGTCTGTGTAGATCTTTTGTTCTAAGGTGGGTCTCTTGTAGACAGCATATATGTGGGTCATTCTTTCTAATCCATTCAGCTACCCTATGTCTTTTAATTGGAGCGTTTAATCCATTTACATTTAAGGTTATTACCGATAAGTACTTATTCATTGTCATTTTTCCCCTTTGTACTCGTGTTCTTCTCTGTCTCTCTCTGTTTCTTTATCTTCTTAGAGCAGACCTTTTAGCATCTCTTGCATTGCTGGTTTGGTGGAGATGTATTCTTTTAGCCTTCTTTTGTCTTGGAAGCTCCTTATTTCACCCTCCATTTTGAATGAGAGCTTTGCTGGGTATAGTATTCTAGGTTGTAGGCCTTTGTTTTTCATTGCTTGGAATACTTTTTGCCATTCCCTTCTGGCTTGTAGTGTTTCTGCTGAGAAATCTGATGATAGCCTTATTGGAGTACCCTTGTATGTTATTAGTTGTTTTTCTCTTGCTGCTTTTAGGATCCTCTCTTTGTCTTTGAATGTTGCCATTTTAATTATGATGTGTCTTGAGGTGGGCCTGTTGGGGTTCATCTTCATTGGGACCCTCTGTGCTTCCTGGACTTGCGTGACTCTTTCTCTCGTCATGTTAGGAAAGTTTTCTGTCATTAGTTTTTCAAAGAGGTTTTCTATCCCTTGCTCTTCTTCTTCTCCTTCTGGAATTCCTATGATACGGATATTATTACGTTTCATGTTGTCCTGCAGCTGTCTTAGAACCTCTTCAGTCTTGTTCAGTCTTTTTTCATTTTGTTGCATTGTCTGGGAGTTTTTGTGTAGGTTGTCCTCCAGCTCGCTGATCCGATCTTCTGCTTCCTCTAGCCTGCTTTTAATTCCTTCTACTGTGTTCTTCAATTCAGAGATCGTATTTTTCATTTCCTCCTGGCTCTTATTGATAGCTTCTATGTCCTTTTTCATGCTCACGTAATTTTCTGTGAGTTCCTTGTAGTTTTTCTGGAGTTCTTTGAAGTTTCCACTGAGCTCATTCAGCTTCTCCATAATCCATGTTTTGAATTCCATATCTGATAGTTCGCTCCCCTCTATTTCATTTAGCACTCTTTCTGGGGATTCTACCTTTCCTTTTGATGGGAGGTTGTTTCTCTGTCTCCCCATTTTTTTGACTCCTATTGTTTGTTGGTGCTTCTTGGAATGATCTGCACTTCCTGGATCTGCCTCTGGTGGCGTCAGATCATGTATCAGTCTGGCCCTAGGCAGCCTGTTGGAGACTTCCAGGGATCTACTGCTGTTGTCTGTCTTCTTTGATTGTTAATCTATTCAATCTGTGATTAGCTGTCAGGCTTAAGGACTGTGGGTGTGGCAGCTTAATTCCTGTAGGCAGGGCTTTTGCTTTCCCTCAGGCTGACGCCACTTGGAGGGGAATGGTCTACCCGCAGTACTGGGGATGAGTCAGCACTGGGACCCAGTCAGCTGCTCCTCCAGTTCTCCCCTCAAAGCCACCGTGCCAAATTCTCCCCAAGTGTCTCCAGTCCTCTCTGCCTTCCCTCTGCTTGAGCCCAGGGTAAGTGGTGGCCAAAATATTTTCGTATGTGATCCACTTAAGAGCTCTTTTTCTCCTGCTGTTTCTCTCCGGCTAGCAAGAAAGCCTGTGGCTTTTCGCTTTTCACAGCTGATACTATTTTACTTTCCACTCTGTCGCTGTAGGCTGGGAAGCCCAGCTGGGGGTTTAGACCCTGCCCTTCTCAGGGGGAATCCCCGGCTGCTGAGCTGTTTCTCAGTCCCTTCAGCAGCCACCCGTGTGAGCCCAGCCAGCCCTTCCGCGTCTCCGCACTCCCTACCGGTCACGTTGTGATGTAGCGGCCTTTTCTGTCTCTCCGTGGTTATAAGACTTCTTTCCAGCTAGTGTTCCGTTGGTTATTCCAGATGATTTCTCCAAAATTAAGTTGTAAATCCAGACTGGTCCTGGGAGGAGGTTAGTGTAGCTTCTACTTACTCCTCCGCCATCTTGGATCTCCTAAATTTTAGTTTTCAATTATAATTAACATTAAATATATTATGGTGTATTGTTTTAGGTGTACAGAATAATGGTTAGACAGTTGTATACTTTACAAAATGATCCCCCTGATATTTCCAGTACCCACCTGAAACTACATAGTTATTACAATATTATTGACTTTATTCCGTATGCTGTAATTTACATCCCCATGACTATTTTGTAACTACCAATTAGTACTTCTCAATACCTTCACTTTTTTCACCTATCTTCTCCCAAACCCCCCTTTAACAGCCATTAGTCTCTTTCCTGTATCTGTGTCTTTCTTAAAAATTTTATTGGTTTGTTTATTTTGCTTCTTAGATTGCACATATAAATGAAATCATATAACATTTTCTGTTTCTCTCTGATTTATTTTACTTAGCATAATACCACCCTCTAAGTCTACCCATTTTGTTGCAAATGGTATGATTTTATTCTTTTTTATGACCAAGTAATATTTCTTTATATATATATATACCACCACTTTTTTATTCATGTGTCTGTTGATGAGCACTTGAACTGCCTCCATAGCTTGGCTATTATAAATAACACTGCAGTGAATACAAAAGTGAATATATTATTTTAAATAAGTATTTTGGGTTTCTTTGGATATATACCCAGACGTGAAATCTCTGGTTCATGAAGCAGTTCCATTTTTAATTTGTTGAGGAACCTCCATACTGTTTCCACAGTAGCTGCACCATGCATTTCCACCTATAGTGCTTGAAGGTTCCCTCTTAACATCCTTGCCAACACTTGTTGTTTGTTGATTTATTGATGATAGCCATTCTATCAAGTGTGAGATGATAGTTCATGTGGCTTTAATTTGCATGTATCTGATTATTTTTTGTTTTTATATGTTTTATTGATTATGCTGTTACAGTTGTCCCAATTTCTTTTCCCTTTGCTCTCCTCTGCCCAGCACCACCCCCTCCCTCCAGCAATCCCATCCCCCTTAGTTCAAGTTCATGGGCCATGAATATAAGTTCTTTGACTTTACTCTTTCCTGTACTATTCTCAACATCCCCCTGTCTATTCTGTACCCTCCTACTATGCTTCTTAATTCCTGTACCATTTCCACCCTATACCCTCCCAGCTGACACCCCTCCACATTCTCTGCAAACCTATAATTCTGTTCCCACTCTGGTTTTCTGCTTAGTTTGTTTTTGTTTTTATTTTTTTAGCTGTTGTTGATAGTTGTGATTTTGTTGTCATTTTAATGTTCACAGTTTCGATCTTCTTTTCTGAAATAAGTCTTTTTAACATTTCATATAATAATGGCTTGGTGATGATGAACTCCTTCAGCTTTACCTTGTCTGGGAAGCACTTTATCTGCCCTTCTATTCTAAGTGATAGCTTTGCTGGATAGAGTAGTCTCGGTTGTAGGTCCTGTCTCTCATCACTTTGACTATTTCCTGCCAGTCCCTTGTTGCCTGCAAAGTTTCTTTTGAGAAATCAGCTGGTAGTCTTATAGGTACCCCTTTATAGGTAACTCTCTTCTTTTCTCTTGCTGCTTTTAAGAGTCTCTCTTTATCCTTAACCTTTAGCATTTTAATTATGATGTGTCTTGGTGTGGTCCTCCCTGGGTCTAGTTTGTTTGGGGCTCTCTGTGCTTCCTGGACCTGTATGCCTATTTTCTTCTCCAAATTAGGGAAGTTTTCCTTCATTACTTTTTCACATAAGCTTTCAATTTCTTGCTCTTTCTCTTCTCCTTCTGGCACTCCTATGATTCAGGTGTTGACACATTTAAACCTATCTCAGAGGTTTAGCCTCTTCTCATTTTGTCCAAGTCTTGTTTCCTCCTTCTGTAGTGGTTGACTATTTATTTCTTCTTTATGTTCCAATTCATTTATCTGAACCTGGCTTCCTTTCCTTTAACACTAGTTTTGTGTGGATTTTCCTTCATTTCACTTAGTATAGCTTCATTTCTTCCCTGTCATGCTTAATCTTTTCTGTAAAGTCTGTGAACATCTTTATCTCCAGTGCTTTAAACTGTGCATCTTTTTAAGTTAGCTATCTCCTCATCTGTTAAGTTGGCTATCTCCTTTTCACTTAGTTCTCCCACTGGAACCTTGTTCTGCCTCCACTTTTGGATCATACTTCTCTGTCTCCACATCTTGACAGTTTTCTGTGCTTGCCCCTGTGACTTAGGTAGAGCTGTCACGCCTGTTACATTGTAAGGGGTGGAGCCTTAGGTATTCATTTTGCTGGTGACCCATTTCACCATGTTGTGGTGCTGTATTGTGGAGGAAGGGCCTAAGAGGGAACAGTGCTGCTTGCCCTAAACTCACCCCTTTTCCAGGCACTTCTCTCCCTTCTTGTACTAAACAATCTGTCTTGGTTGAGAGACCAGCAGTTTCTTCCTCTGCCATAATCCCTCACTGGCTTTCACAGTCAGTAGAAATATGGCATTATTTTCCCTGGCGCTGGAATCGTGGGCTGTGAAGGCTGGTCTGGGGCTGGGATTGGTCTGGTTTGGGGCTGGGATCATTTCCCAGGTTTAAAATGTGTGATTGAACTTTTTGCCCCAGCTACAGTCCCTGTGCCTTTGCTGCTGCCACTAGCCACACCTCCAGCTGTCACAGCCAAGTACAACCCCCACAGCCACTGCCACAGTGCTGCATCTCATTCTCTCTGTCCCAGCTATGCCCCTCCTACCTTTCTGGCTGAATATTTCTTCTTTATTTCTTTGTTTGTTGGACTTCTATGAAGTTTGATATTCTGAATCTTCTGGGATTTTTTAGTTTTGAAGTGGTTGTAAATTCCTTCTTAGTTGTAAGGGAGATGCAGCATGTCTACCTATGCCTCCATCTTAGCGAGAAGTCCCAATTTATGGTTTTTGCATCTATCTGCTTCTTTGCATCATTGAGTATCTTTTCATATGTCTATTAGCCATCTGTATGTCTTCTTTGAAGAAGTGTTTATTCAGGACTTCTGCCTAGTTTTAATTGGGTTATTTGTTTTTTGATATTGAGTTGTCTGAGTTCTTTATAAATTTTTGGATGTAAATCCCTTATCATGTGTTCTCTTATTCAGTAGGTTGTCATTTCATTTTGTTGATGGTCTCCTTTGCTGTGGAAAAAAATTTTAATTTCATGAAGTTCCATTTGTTTAAATTTTCTTTGTTTTCCCTTGTACAAGAAGATACATCAGGAAAAAATATTACCAAGAAAAATGTCAATGTTTATGGTCTATGTTTGCTTATGGGGCTTTTATGGTTTCAAGTCTTATATTTAATTTTTAAATCTTTTGTTTATTCTTGTATATGGCATAAGAAGGTGGTCTGCTTTTGTTTTTTGCATGTATCTATTGTATCTATTCAGTTTTTCCAACACCATTTATTAAGTAGACTGTATTTACTCCATTTTATATTCTTACTTCCTTTGTGATATATTAATTGACCATATAGAAATAGGTCTAGTTCTGGATATCTATATTCTGTTCCATTGAACTATTTGTCAACTTTTATGCCAGTACCACATTGCTTGGAGTATACTTTGATATCAGATAGCACGACACCTCTAATTTTGTTCTTTTTCAAGGATCTACTCACAATTGGGGGTCTTCTGTGGTTCCATATAAATTTTTGGATTATTTATTTTATGATAGTTTTGTGAAAAATGCCATTAGGATTTTGATAGAAATTGTGCTGAATTTATATATTTTGTTGGATAGTATGGATATTTTAATGATGTTAATTCTTCCTATCCATGATTACAGTATATGCTTTCATTTATTTGTATTTTCTTAGGGTTTTTTCCTTCAATGTCTTATAATTTTCTGAGTACAGATCTTTTACCTCCTTGGTTAAATCTACTACATGGTACTTTATTTTTTAGATGCAATTGTAAATGGAATTCTAGTCTTAGTTTCTCTTTCTGTTAGTTCTTTATTTGTGCGTAAATATGCAACTGATTTCTGAATATTTATTTTGTATCCTGCAGCTTTGCTAAATTCATTTATCATTCTAGTAAGTTTTTGGTGGAATCTTTAGATTCTCTAATATAGTACCATGTCATCTGCAAATAATGACGGTTTTATATTTTTCTTTCCAATTTGTATACCTTTTATTTTTCCTCTGTCTGATTGCTGTGGCTAGGACTTCCAGTACTATGTTGAATAACAGTGGTGAAAGCAGATAGCCCTGTGTTGTTTCTGATATTAAGGGAAACACTTTCAGTTTTTCCCTATTGATTATGATCTTAACTGTATGTGTGTCATATACAATCTTTATTATGTTGAGGTATGTTTCCTCTATTCCCATTTTGCTGAGATTTTTTTCTTATTGTAAGTGGGTTTTAATTTTTGTCAAATGCTTTTATGCATCTATTGATATGATTTTGTATTTTTTTCTTCTTTTTATGTGTTATATCATGTTAATTGATTTGTGGACATTAACTGAATTTGCATCTCAGAAATAAACTACACTTGATCATGGTGTATGAACTATAATCTTTTTAATGTATTGCTGAATTTGGTTTGTCAATATTTTGTTGAGGGTTTTTGCATCCATCTTCATCATGAAATATTGGCCTATAGATTTCTTTTTTGTTTTGTCTTTATCTGGTTTTGGAATCAGGATAATGCTGATCTCATTAAATGAGTTGGGGAGTTTTCTCTCCTACAAAAATTATTGGAATAGTTTGAGGAGAGGTGTTAGTTCTTCTCTGAATTTGTAGTAAAATTCACCTGTAAAGTCTTGTGTTTGTCCATGACCTATATTCTTGGGCAATATTTTTTTACTGCTTTGATTTTGTTGGTTATAATGATGTAATCAGATCTCCTGTTTTTTGTTGATTCAATCTGGGAAGATTGTATGTTTCTAGGAATTTATCCATTTTTCCAGGTGGTCCAGTTTGTAGGCACATAATTATTCATAATAATTTTTATAATTTTTTATATTTATGTGGTGTCAGTTGCCACTTGCCTTTCATTTCCGATTTTATTTATTTGGGTTTTTCCTCTTTTTCTTAATGAGTCTGGGCTAAAAGTTTCTTCATCTTTATCTTCAAAGATCCAGCTTTGGTTTCATTGATCTTTTGTATTGATTTTTTAGACACTATTTCATTTATTTTCATTCAGATCTTTAGCCTTTCCTTTCTTCTACTCACTTTGGGCTTTGCTTTTCCTCTTAGAGTTTACTTAGGTGAAAAATTAGATTGTTTATTTGAGATTTTTTCTTTTATCTTGACATAGGCCTGTGCTGCTATGAATTTCCTCCTTGGAGCTGCTTTTACTGTGTCCCATTGATTTTAGGTCATTGTGTTTTCATTTTCATTTGTCTCACGACATTGTTTTTTGTTTGTTATTTCTTCCTTGATCTCATTGCTGACCCATTCATTGTTTAGCAATATGTTATTTAACCTCCATGTATTTGTATGTTTTTTAGTTTTTTTCTTATAATTGATTTTGAGTTTCATACCACTGTAGTTTCAGAAGATCCTTGATATGCTTCAATCTTATTATATTTAATGAGACTTGTTGAGTGGTGTAACATGGTGTCTTCTGGAAAATATTTCATGTGTACTTGAAAATAGTGTAAATTGTGATGCTTTTGGGGTGAAAAGCTCAGAAAATATCAATTAAATCTATCTAGCCAAATACGTAATTTAAGGCCACTACTTCCTTGTTAATTTTCTGTCTGGAAGATCAATCCAGTGATGTAAATAGAGTGTTAAATTTCCTCTTATGACTGTATTACCATTGACCTTTTCCATTATGTCCATCATGATTTGTTTTATGTATTTAGTTGCTCCTGTGTTGGGGCCATAAATGTTTACATGGGTTATACTCCTTGTTAGAATGATCCCTTTATCATTGCATAGTGTCCTTCTTTGCCTCTTATTATGGCCTTCATTTTAAAGCTTATTTTGTCTGATATAAGTATTGCTACTTCCCCCCTTTTTTGTTTGTTTGTTTCCAATTGCATGAAGTATCATTTCCATTCCTTTACTTTCAGTCTGCAAGCGCGTCTTTTGATCTGAAGTGAATCTCTTGCATCGTCGGCAGCCGTCCGTCTCGAGAGACGATGGTGTAGCTTCTTAAGAGTCTATCTGCACCGCCGAGAATGGCCGTGCAGTCCGACTCGGGAGTGACACGGTATCTGTCTCCTCCCGTGTTGAATCGACATCTTGCGATGACGCTGGAGTGTCCTCTCCAGTGAAGCTGAAGCTACAGAGCCTGGGCGGGGTGATATGGAGGGTCTGCTGTTGCCCATGCAGCAGACCCCCCCTCTCTTCGCAGCTGAAGGATCCAAGG
Organism: Furipterus horrens; assembly: GCF_987537825.1. Taxonomy (NCBI): domain Eukaryota; kingdom Metazoa; phylum Chordata; class Mammalia; order Chiroptera; family Furipteridae; genus Furipterus; species Furipterus horrens. Next base: position 65,824,717 of record NW_028327172.1, on the reverse strand, counting down.
GAAAGACGGAGTCAATACAGCTTGGCTTCAGGTGCGCCGCAGGAGTTGCCGGTGTTGACTACAACGTCAAACCGCCTTAGGGACTCCGGCTCCGGATTTTCTGTCGGGGTTTACTCCCTTAGCCTTTCCCCTGAAGAGGTATGCCGCAAGGCAGCGGAGGTTTTTTGGAATCAGAGTTTTCCTTCTCTGATGTGCCCTGACTGGAAGATATATGAGTCTTGTTTTATTATCCATTCAGCTACCTTATGTATTTTGGTTGGACCATTTAATTCACTTACGTTTGAATTTAATAGGTACATATTTATTATTTTTCATAGTTATGTTTTTTTTTCTTTTTTAAATGTCCTTTTAATATTTCTTGTAACACTGGTTTGGCAGTGATGAACTCCTTTAATTTTACTTGTCTGGAAAGCTTTTTATTTCTCCTTCATTTCAATTGATAGCTTTGCAGGGTAGCATAGTCTTGATTTTAGGTCCTTGCTTTCCATCACCAAATATTTAATGCCAATTCCTTCTGACCTGAAATATTTCTGTTGAAATATTCTCTTTCTCATACTGCTTTTAAGACTCTCTCTTTTCCTTTTACTTTTGTCATTTTAATTATGATATGTCTTGATGTGGGCCTTTTTGGATTCATCTTTTTTGGGACTTTCTGTACTTCCTGGACTTGTGTGTCTTTTTTTGTTACCAGGTTAAAGAAATTACCAGTGATTATTTCTTAAAATAGGTTCTCAAACCCTTGCTCTCTCTCTTCTCAGTTCAGTATCCTTGCAATTCATATGTTGTTACACGTCATGTTGTTGTAGAGGTCCCTTAAAACTATCCTCATTTTTTTAATTCTATTTTCCTTTTGCTGCTCTACTTGGGTGTTTTCAGTGGTAGCTGAAAATTTGTCTTCCAAATTGCTAATGTTATCCTCTGCTTTATCTAATCTGTTACTGATTTCTTCTAGTTTATTATTTATTTCAGATATAATATTCTTCATGGTTTCTATGTTGTTTTTATGGTTACTCTCTCTTTGTTGAAGTTCTCACTGAGTTCATCCATTCTCTTCTTAAGTTACTTGAGAATCTTTATAAACATTGCTTTGAACTCTGTATCTGGTATATTGTTTTGCCTCCATTTTACTTAGTTCTTTTACTTAGGGTTTTTCCTATTATTTCATTCAAGCATGTTTCTTTGTCTCTCCATATTGGATGCCTATCTGTATTTGTTCTGTGTATTAGGTATATTTGCTAAGCCTCTCAGTCTTCATAGTGTGATCTTATGTAGTAGGTATCTGGTGGGGTTTAGTGGTGTAGTCTTTCTGATCACCTGATAAAGGTACTCCAAGAGTGTCCCTTGTATGGGTTTTGTTAACCCTTTTGTTGTAGTTGAGTCTTGATTGCTGTTGGCCCATCCATGTGTAGGGTTGACCCTCAGGCTGGCTGTCTATCAGACTGATCCTAACCACAGTGCATGAGCTGCTGTATAAAGGCTGAGTCCACAAAGCAAAATTTGCCCCAGCAGTGTCTGGTGCCTTCCAGGTCTTCTTTTTGGTGGCCATTCGTGGAGCTAATCAGGTTGTGCTCTGATGTGGCCTGAAGTATGCCATTCTGGGGACTCTGATGCAGGTCAATTTCAGATGCTACCTGTGAGTTTCCCTGGGCTGCTTGTTAGGAACTACAAGGTGATCATCAGTTGGTGGCTGCATCGGTGCTGCCTGGGAGCACATGAGAGGGTCCTAGCTACATAACAAGATCATCTCCCATTAGTACCGAGCCTGGGAAGTTCAGCAAAAGGCCCAAGGCACCCCAAAATCTGCCTCCACCTGCAAGATTCCTGTTAGACTCAGTCACTGAAAGAACCTCTGGAGGTGTAACAAGTCTTGTGAGGCAGGTTCTTAGTGAGTCACCATATAGGGTTGAATGGTTTTCACCAGGTGATACATATTCAAACTGGATGCCAGTACTGGTCTGAAGTTCAGTCAGCAAAAGTCTCAGGATACATCAAGGCCAGCCACCTCCCACCTGGGGCCTATGTACCTTGTGGTGGGTCAGGGTCTTAGGGAGTCATTAGAGTGAAGTCAGTAGACTTCATCAGGCTAAACATACTAATATTTAGCTCTGTGAAGGATGGGCTCTGCACCGGAATGATGATGCCAATTAAGGGTGCAGAGGAAAAAAATGCCATAATTCTAAAGCCACACAACTCAGTCTCTCCCTGTGTGTCTCTGACATCAGCCTAATTTTCTCTAAATCTTTCTAAGAACTGTACCACAGGCCTAGGCTTACTGCTTCTAGCACATACCACAGTTGTGGGAACCAGGTTGGCAAGGCAGATCCCAAGGGTTTGGAAGGGGGTTAGTGCTGCTCCCTAGGCTAATGCTATATGGAGAGGTGTGATCAACCCAGGAGAGATGGTGTTTGTGGATAGCATGGGAGAGGAACTCAACACAGGGACGTTGGCAACTATCTCTCCAGCTGTCTTTCCAAAGCCACACAACTTAATCTCTTTCTGTATGACTCTAGTTCCCTATGAACTGCCATTCATCTACTAGAATCCAAAGTTAGTGCCTGTGAGAAAGATTTTGTGTGCTGGCCCTTTAAGAGAGTGCCTGGGTTTCAGGTAGTCTACTGTCTCACTCACCCTGGCGAACAGAATCCCTGCTGATTTTCACAGCCAGATGTTATGTGAACCCCTCTTCCCAGTACCTGTGGCCTGGGATGAGGAGCCTGACATGAGATTGAGACCACTTGCTCCTCAGGGCAGCTGAGATCCCTCTGGAGTCTCAAGCCCTTACACGTTTGTGAAGCCAGCCCTTCTCACCTCTCTGCCCCTTATACCAGTGTCGATGTGACTTCTTCTGTACGTCCTTAGTTATAGGACTTCTGTTTAGCTAGTCTTCAGATGGTTATCAAAGTTGATTGTTCTATAATTTAGTTGTAATTTTTATATGGTCTTGGGAGGAAATGAGTGTAACTGCCACCTACTCTGCCATCTTGAATAGAGAATTCTACTTTCAAATGGAGTCCTTTAGCTCACAGAGAAGCAACAAAAAAAAAAAATGTGTAGAATCCAACCATCCTAATCCTACTTTCAGATGAAGCCCCCCCCAAATGCCTTTGTTTACATGCTAGAAAGATACAATGTATAAATATTTTTAGATTTTCTTCTAGGTTTTAGCTGGTGCTGTTAGATTTTTTCTCTCACAATCAGTTATTTGGGAAATATTGTATGTTTTACTTATGTTTACTTTTGTGATAATTAATCAGAATATTAAACATTAAATATTTAGAAGTTAAGAATTTGTATTGAAACCTGTATTTGTATCAAAACCTGTAATTTATTTAATTTAATCAAACTCAATTTCTTCAAATATATATATTTACCTTACTTAAAATTATTAACCCATGAAAGAAAATTGAAACAGAGAATTAAAAATCAGATACATCGCCGGAAAGGAAAAATATATGTTTGTTCATCCAATGGCATTTCAGTCTATTTTGTATGTTGAAAATAACTTAGATTTCTTTAGTTAAAAATATGCTCAGAGACCAAGCAAGAGAAGCTAGTTCTGAGAATTGGGAGTAATGGGGCTAATATCAAATAAAAGACAGTGTTAGAGAAGTCCAGCTTAATCACACAAAGTTCTGAAGTTCAATCATTCAGCTGTGTGTATAGACAAGGATGTGAAGTAGGAATTTGATTATCATATCAACTGTTTAAAAATATATATAAATTAGAGATCTATGTAGATGTATCAGGGTTCAGTTACAAAGAACTAAATTGCTTTAATTAGTTTAAGGAGTGGTTTATTATAGTTATCAAAAGGTTAATAAAATTATTGAGTGAAATTAACAGACTTAAGGGTGATCTTTCAAGAATGATTAAATAAAGTCAAACTAGAGGGTCAAGCTGTAAAAGAAGATGCTGATGCCATCTAAAAGCAGGAAGCCACCAGCCCCAGAGCCACACTCCACCACCATGTTCTGGAAGCCTCTCTGACCAGGATGGTGCCACATTCAGGAAGCTACTATAATCTGGAGGCCTCTGCTATTTTTTTCAGTTCCAGAATCTCCCCATGCTTGCTGTGATTTGCACCAATGAAATAGATGTCCTGTGCCCTGCTTCTTGACTCCCATAAAGCTAATGGTTAGACAGCAAGTCATTCATTAATGCTGCCACAGCAGGGGGAAAGAAGGAAAAATAATGACTTCATTACTATGCTTGCCTGCGGAAAAGCAGAAGCCGTGGACGTTTAACCTCCATCTCACTTCTACATTCAAATCTCAGGCATGTGCATCTGACCAGCTGAACCTAAAACATAATGAGATCCCTAACTGCAAGGAACCCTTGGAAATATAGTTTTTGTTTCTCCAGCTTCTTTAATACAAGAAGACACACTAGAAGGAACATAAGATGGATGTTGAACACAAATGTACGATATCCTTTGGCTGTTCAAAACACATACACATGCTTTTCCCAATTCAACAACTCCCCAAAAGTAGCAATTAGCAATGGTGATGTCCCATATTGACATAGTGCAAATATCTCATACAAATGAAAATGTACTGACCATCTCCCTGAAAATGAGACCAAAGAAAGTTCCATCAGTTGATCTGTCCATCTCAGGGTGAAAGTTTATTCCTTCTCTAATGAACTACATTAGAAAGTTACCTACCCATAACTCTATCTAAAAACATCAGAAGGAAGGAAAGAGCCTGAGTTATTAAATACTTATATACAAAACAGTACAAGGAATAAAATATGGATATTACAGTCTTCACTTCACTTCACTGCAGTTACAATTTGTGACTTCCTTCCTTCTCTATCCATCTCTCACTCCCTGTGCCTTCAGCATCTGGGCAATTGACAGCCTTCAGTAGAGCGTGATGATACTTTTTTTTTTTTTTTTGAAAGATAAGATCTTATACTGACTTCCTTGGACACAACAGAAAGTGACAATCTTAAGCATGTTCCAGAATAGCTCAAGTTTCAAAATAAGCACCTCGCTGCCCACATCACATAGCGGCAGCAACCTAAGCTGAAAGAGAATGTGAAAAATGTGGTGTTTGGCATTCTAGCCTGTACAATGGACCAAGCACTCGAAGGACGATGAAATGGGTGCAGTGCTACACTTCTTTCACCACAGCAATTACTTGGGAAAACGGAAATTACTTTTCCATTACCTTAGCCACAGTAAAAACTGTTCTGTGCACTTATGCCTAGTGAAGGGCTAGTGCCTGAAAGTTTAGCTTTCAGTACACAGAAGTAATTACTGAATCTCTCAAAGGAATCAAGCTTGGTATGAGACCAGCCCCATGAGTTCATAACCAGGAAAGATCATCTCAATGCAAAAATTGTGCTTTGACAACAGCTCTTCCTTTGTGCCTCCCTCTCATAATCTAACAATGTGATTTTTCTACATTAGACCACTATTATGAGGGTTCTATCACCCCTTCTCTATTAAACCCATACACCTTGTGTGATTCACTTTTATGGGAGGCCCAAGAGGAAATATTCTTCATTCTTCTTTCTCAAATAATTCATTCAAAGCTCCATGACTTTGAATGGTAAATGGTTCTGATGACCTATGAGAGAAGAGCACTTCTTCAATTTCTTTGAGTGATTCTTCCTTAATGTTCTTCATGCTACCAAACTACAAATAGCACCTTTTGTTGCTTTGCTCACTATTGCTCAGCATAGAGGCAAATTGGGAAGTGACTAAGACTGTGAATTTGGTCTCATTAGTAGGACCTGTTAATTGAATGATACAGGAATAATTTCCCACAAATTGGTGTGAGAAATATTTTTTAAAAGTTCAAATACTCACAAGCACAGGGGAAATTTTAAAATTATTCTGTCATGTGATGATCTGTTGACAGGTTAGTTATTGGAAAGACGTGGAACCAGAAGATGCAGCAGAAATAGTCAAAACCAGGGGGAATGAGTCATCTGTCATCCTGACAGGATTAGAAGGAAATACATTATATCACTTCACAGTGAGGGCTTATAATGGAGCTGGATATGGGCCACCTAGCAGTGAAGTGAGTGCAACCACCAAGAAATCCCGTAAGTGACCTGGGCTTTTTGTTTGTTTCAGAGTAAAGGGAAACATCTTTCATCTTTTAACATTTCTGAAAGGCATGTGAGGTACATAATAAGCAGAGTTGAAGGGGAGTTTGATTCATGTGCTTCATTGCTTAGATCTGAATTCCAAAACTAGCTTAGAAAATTCTGCATTCACAGTAGATAAAGATTATATTCCTGTGAAACAAGGCAAAGCGATTTTGACATGAAAGGGAGATAAAAGGATTCAGGTTTAAAAGCTCGGGAGAGGAACTATTAAAATGACACTCCTGGAGCAAAACCCTCCTTAGCTGGAAGGAAGCCTGTGGTGCCAGCCAACTATTAAACACATGGGACTGAAATGCAAGGATTAAAGTGAGGAAATGTATTTAAGACTCCTTGTCATCAGTTCTTTCACTTTTTATTTTGTAGCCCCTAGTCAAGCACCTGGCAACCTCCGGTGGGAACAGCAAGGCTCTCAGCTTTCTCTGGGCTGGGAACCCGTCAGACCATTAGCCAATGAATCTGAAGTCATGGGCTACAAGGTCAGTGTTTCTTCACTCTCTTGGGTAGACACACATCTTGAAAACCATTATTGTGAAGATGTACAATTAATAAGGCATAAAATGACTCATTAACCTACCACTTCTTTCTCCATCATCTTCTACCTGTATCCCTAGTTGGTATATGACATTATATTAGTTACAGGTATACAATATAGTAATTTGACATTTATTACCTTAAAATGTGATTACCGCACCAAGTCTAGTAATCACCTGCTACCGTGCAAACTCATCACAATATTATTGACATATTCACCTTCACTTCCTTCACCCATCTCCACCCCTTCCCCTCTGGCAACCACCAGTTTGGTCTCTGTTTCTATGAGTCCTGTTTTGCTTAGTTTGTTGGTTTGTTTTCTTTTTTTAGATTCCACATATAAATGAAACTATATGGTATCTGTGTTTCTCTGACTTATTTCACTTAAATATAATACCATCTAGGTTCATCCATGTTGTTGCAAATGACAAGATTTGATGCAACCACTAGGGAAAATAATATGGAGTTTCTCAAAATGCCAAAAACAGATCTGCCATGACCTAGCAATTCCACTTATGAGTATTTATCTGAAGAAAATGAAAACACTTAATTTGAAAAGATATTTGCACCCCTATGTCCATTGTAGGAAAATTTACAATAACCAAGATATGGATGCAACCTAGGTGTCCTTCAATATATGAATAAATAAACAAGATTCTGTTCTTAAAAGCACTTTTCAGCCACTCTATAGCCAGTGGCTTCTCACTGGTATTTGTGGTTCCAACTTCTTTTCACCCAGATTCTACTCATCTTGCTGACTTCTTATCACCCACCCATTGCCACAGGGGTTATGGAATCCTCACCTTCTATAATGAAGAGTAATTGTCTCAATTGACTATTCCCAAAATGCTCAGTTGTGAATAGGCCTTTAATAAGATCCATCCTTTTCAGGGGCACTTGTGAATAAAACCAGAAAAAAATTATTTCTTTATATTCTTAAACACACCCCATTATTCTGTTACCATCTGACATATAGATTAGCTGTTTTCAAATTATGTCTTTTACAATAGCATGTCTATATTAATGATTTGCTTAAGAAAATCTCTTTGGATAATACACAGTTCTTAGTTTTTTTTAGGTTAAATTTGAGAATAGTCTTGACAATACATTAGACAGTTTCCTTTATGCCTAAAGATAGCTGTCATCACAACTGCCAATCTATAAACATCCAGATTGTCAAAGTGCTCCCTGACCTCCTTACTGTCGATAACTATTTCTGGCATGTCTTGATAACTCCTTAACCTTCTTATATTTCTCATTCTTATTCATCTTTTCTGAATCAGGATTTTAAAATGAGCCAAGATTCTCTGAAGCACCTAAGACTACCCATGAATGTAATGTATCTTTTCATTTGGTATACTTACTTCCCGACTCATAGCACTGCACTTCCCGGGATGTATTAATAAAAATCACAATCTCAAACTCCTTTTACCATTAATTGTTTTTTTTTTATTCTTTCACCTTTTGTTTCTAAATCTCAACTGATCCACAAATTTTTGTTCAGCTCTGGATTTTACAGCAAAATTAGATATGCATTACTGGCTGCATTTTTCTTTGTCATAAGAATTGTAATTTATTGAACCATAATAACAATAACTTCTAAAATAGCCACTCCCCTGTCAATCCTCACCAATTTACATACTTTCCCATTGCCATATATTTGCTTTCTAATTACCTCATGTGGATGGTCAGAATTCCAATTCATTGCACTGCTACAGTCAAAATGAGAAGCATAAATTCTGATACAAGTCATTCTTTAAGCCAAAAGAACCTGCTATAGACATCCTTCAGAAAGTGCTTCTGATTCCCCAAATCTTCACTAAGCACCCACTCTGTATATTGCTTTACCACCAAATACGCTTCCTATTGCAATACATAGCACACTTCGTTGCATTGTTACCTATCTCCACTAGGCATTAGACTATCAGTGCGATAAGGACAGAAATCATGTGGTCTTGTTTTCTGGTGAATCCCCAGTATAGAGCACTATGCCTGGCCCACATGAGATGCCCAGTAAGTATTCCATAGTGCTCTTATCACTTTGCAATTACATCGAGGCTATGGCTTCCTTTCCTATAAGGATTTCAGTACTTAAATTATGGCACATGTTATACTTTTATACAGAAATTACATCTCTGAAGTAAATTTAAATCAATGAATGATAAAGGAAATGAAATCGAAGGAGCATGCTTTACCAGAATGCAGAAGGAAAGATCAAATACAGTCATGCTTCAATGTATAAAAATAATGCTTTTATAGAAGTATTTTTTCTTGTATGTTAGTTCAAGCTGAAAACACACTTTTATAAGAAAAAAGGATTATAAATTTTTGTCTAGGTTCCAAAGCCAGTCCATATTTTATGAAGCAAATGTGAAAGGCTGACCATTGACAATTAACAAGAATGAAGCAGAAGTAGCTTTCTCTTATCACGTTTACCACACACCAGGTCCTGTGCGAGTATTTTACATGCATCCTCTCCTTTTATTCTCCTAACAAACTGTAAAGTAAGTGTTATTATGTTAGTAACTTGCCCACATTTGCCCAAACAAAAATGTGTAGGAAATTGTTTTTATTTTACAGGAGATTTGTTTGGAATCCAGATCCATATAATTGCAAAGCCATTGCTTTTTCCATTGCAAAGCAATCATGTTATTATACAAATGATTATGAAAAAGCAGAGACAATGAAACTGAATAAAAATGCATTGTAACCTATCTTAACTGCTACTTGAGTATTAGACCAAAAATGTTTATTTTAGGTAAATGAGTAGGAACAATACAATATAGTGAAATAGCTCTGAGCTGATCATCAGAATACTAACCTAATGTAATTTCTACCCTAACTAACCACATGAGCCCATACAAACCAAATAACCTCTATGACTTTAATATTTTGATATATAAACAGTATAATTCTGTATCCTAATGTATTGCTCTGAAACTGTCATGTATACATATTTAATTCTAGTAATAGATATCCACAAAAGCTTTACTTTGCCACCCAATGTATCAATTCACCAAAAAGCAAGCAACTGCAAAAGTAAAAATAATAAAAATTTTATTTCTCAGCCATTTTCTACATTAAGAGCTTACTATTTCTATATTTATAATTTTTTTTACTTCTTTTAAATAACTTAAAGATGACAGCTTTGACTACTCCCCCACGATACTGTTTATTTCAATAACCAGGAACAAAAGACACCCAGTGATCTGCCCCCTTGCTACATACTTTCTAGCCTCATTTTTCACGTGTCTTCCAATAAGTCTTCTCTCCATTCCATACCCCAATGATATGGGCTCTCATTACTTAGATGTATATTTTAATCTTCACTTAACTCTTCCTAGGTAAGCTCAGGCATCACCTCCTCTGAAAAGCCCCCAGACTGAATTAAACTCTTCTGTACTTTGATAGCACCTTCTATATACTTCTAGTTGCAGCATATAACACATACATTACATTTGCTTGTGTATCTGTCTAAGCTAGAAGCTCCTGTACCTAGCTCAGAGTTAATAAACATTTGAAATCCTCAATTAAATATCAAATGTTTAAACCCATGTTATCATTTCTAGGTTTTTTATAGGCAAGAGGGCCACAGCAACAATCAGGTTATTGAAACAGAGAAACCTCAAGCAGTAGTACCACTCCCTGATGCTGGAATCTATGTTATTGAAGTTCGAGCCTATAGTGAAGGAGGAGATGGAACGGCTAGTTCCCAAATCAGGGTACCATCATCTTCAGGTAAGTTTTGACATACTAGACTTAATTTGATGACCACCAAAAATGTCAATGTGATATAAACATCATCAAAATTAATATGATAGGTTGTGTGGTTCAGAGATTGTGATGGGTCTCTTTTCTCACTTTGTCATACGATTCTCTGATTAATACAAATGATGGTAGTCTGCCCCAAACTGCAGAATTTCTATAAATCCAGAAAAGAGATTACATTTTCACTTAAATACTCTTCGTTGTGAAACTCCCTTGCCTTTCTTGGTCCTAAGCAGTACCTTGCCATGTGGCTTTTGAAATATTGCTTTTAAACTGGTATTGTTCTAGTTTAACATACCTATTTCTCTCTCGTCTTGACTGACTTGATTATTAGATAATGGAGAGTGAGGGCCTGGAAAGTTCAAAGGGAATATTTTTTAAAATTCAGATTTGATCATGTTTATTGATTTCAAAATAAATTATACATTTTAGTGAGCATAATTTTTGTTGTTTTGGGTTTTTTCCAGCTTTGACAAATAATATTGTGTAAGTTTAAAGTGTACACTGTGTTGATTTGATACACTCATATTTTCCAAAATATTTACCACCATAACCTTAATTAACACCTTCATCAAATCACGTAACTGCCATTTCTTTTTTGTAGTGAGAATATTTATTATCTACTCTCTTAGGAACTTTCAAGTATATAGTACAGTATTGTTAACTAAAATCACCATGCCGTATATTAGATCCACAAAAATTATTCAAAAATTCTAATTGTTAGCAATATTAATAATTTCTAGATTTTACTGACTCCTTTTTATATGTCAGTATGGTGATAAGTGCATTACATACATCATCTTATTTAATATTAATAATAATCAGATAAGGTAGAAGAAATTACATATTCATATTTTACAGATAAAATTTAAGTATCTTGCCTAAGATCACACTATTACTAAGTGGAAGAATCAGGATTCAAAGTCAGGTATGCTTGTCTCCAAGGCCACATATCTTCACCACTACCAACATTATTAAACCAGCAAGGGAAAACTGATTAAAGGAAGGGGAGATTACATAAAATTGAATGAAAGTAACCACTTCTTTGAGGTAGTCAAAACAGAAAGCAAAAGGTTTAATTAAATATGCAAATGTCTACCTAAGAAAGTCTTAAGCAATTTTCATTAAAGCCTTGTAAAAATGTTTAATGAACAATTAATTAATGTGTAATTATAAGCATTTTTTATTGAGTAATCATTCCCAAGCATAATTGTCAACCTAAAGAGAAGTATCAAATAATATCCTATAGGCCTCTGCATGTGGCTCTATTACATTGAAAATATTTATTTATTTGAATTAAGACCAGAAGTATTACATATGAATTTTTTTGTGGCACAAAGAGAGATAAGAGACAAATGCAGGAAAGAAAATAAGAAGATAGAAACTTTGAAGAAAAGTTATTGACATAACCCTTGATAAGTAAATTCTTGCATAAAAATACAAGATGAGATAAAGGATATTATTGGAACAATTGATAAAACTTCAATAATGTCTGTAGATTAAATATTATTATGGAAACATTAATTTCCTGTACTTAAAAATTATACTATTCTATATAAGAAAATGTCTTATTTTTAGAAACTATGCACAAAAATATTTAGGGGTAAAGGTGCATTATATCTGCAATTTACTCTCAACTGGTTCAGGAAAATAAATCTATATATTTATAGAGAGACTATAAAGCAAGAATAATAAAACAAATATTTAAGGAATCAGAATAAATTATTTGTTCTATTCTTACAACTTTTTGGTACATCTAAAATTATTCCAAAAGGAAAAATTAAAGGTAAAAATAAAACATAAGAGTCATGAAATCTGAATTTTTCAGGAATTCAAATAAAAATACTTAAATATTTAAATACATTGTGGCCACACAAAAAGTTAATATACTTTGTAATTCATTTGTAAAAACATAGTTTCAAGAGCAAGAAAGGTAATAATGTAGAGACATTGATTAGTTCACAGTTGATGTGTTTAACTGTAAGTGTTATATCTTGAAGAGCACTTTGAAAGACTAAAGATTATTTTGAAAAGTGAAAGAGATGACAACTCTCTTTCCTTCATAATATCAAATTTCTAATAACAACAATACAAAGAGCCTTTACTGACCCCTATACTTATGTTCTTGGCATTACACCAGGTGTTTTTTATATATTCTCTTATCCTTATAGCAACCTCATGAGTTATGTATTTTATTATTGTCTAACCCTCCAAGATTTCTTCCATACTCTAACACAATCAAATTCTAAAATATCATCTAATTAGATCAACCCCAACTTGGAAGTACTTATGAAGACCTTGCTTCTCCCATTTGTATTTTATTTAATGGAAAACTTCTATTTCATGAAAAACCAAAAAGGTCAACTTTTATGTTTCAGTTAAAATACTTTGTTCAGTGCAACCATTTCCTGGGTTTCCATAAAGTGAAATCTGATACTATTGTCTATCTTAGACTATAAAACATGAATAATGATTGGTTTCATCCTTATTTTCCAAAAACTGAAAGCCTAAGAAGTTGAATGACTTGCTCAAGTGAAATAGGTAGTTCATTTTACAGCTGGGACTAGAATTTAGTTCAATGTTGTTGTTGCTTTGTGGTTTGTTTTGTTTTGTGTTACTAATCCAAAATAATATGTTTTTGCATTGTGGATTTCATGTGGAATTTGAGATACAGACTCCATTTAGCATTCTGCAAGTAAGATGTTTTTACAAAATGCCATTTAAGTTGATTTAACAAGGACACGGCCACTCTCAAATAAATGGAAAAGATGTTTTCATAGTTTTTATTTATTAAGTATGCACATAGCACTCTAGCAAGGCCTTGTCTTCATGCCATTCCATAAAGTCACAATATATGTAACATTCTCCAATACGTTGATTAATAGGTTTTAGTAGTGCCTTAGCTGTAAAGATTTTCAAAGCAAAGATTTGTTGCTTTTGTATGTGTGGTTTACCAAACAAATGATTTCTTCAGCTCTTAAGCAAGCATCTGGAAAATAAATTTGACTCTGTTTCTGTAATTAAAATCACACCTACCATCCTGTAATACTTAATCTGGCCAGAGAATATAACTTGACAGAAGAATAATTCCAAAACTGAATGAAATTATTACTGATCTATCATTAAGATTTTAACCAAGGCCAATCATTACATGAAGAGAGACAATGAACAAGAGTATCTGATTCCATTAATCCCCAGCTCAGTGATTTGAAGCTGGTTCTATAATCTTTCTAAGCCCAGTTCCCTCATTTGCAACAGAGGGATAAATAATAGCACTTACTGCATAGCAATGTTGTTAAATCAAAAAAGATAACAGGTATAAAGGGCTTAGCACACTTCATGGCATGCAGTAAGCATTCATTAATATAAATCATGATGAGGACACTTCAGAAGACTCTTGGCTTGAAAAACCATTCCTGAAGTTAGATCTAAAGGTAGTACTTAGTGTGTGATTATGTAGAACTATCAAAACTACTTTAAGCTAATCAATCCAGATCAGTCAGTTCAATCAAACAACCACCATATACATTAACTGCTTACAGTGTTTTGATTTCAAGAAGGAAGGACTTCTCTAAGTAAGAGTGATGAAAGATAGTTCTCCTTTGCCAACTTTGGTATGAGAATCCAGAATTTAGGTGTACTCAACTAAAATATAAACCCAATCAAGGACTTTTAAATAAATCAAATAAAATGGTGTTATTATTATTAAATTGAAAAGTTGGCTGAAGTAATTAAATGATAAATTCTTATTGCCACAAACTCTATACATTATTTTTGCTCCATGGCCACAACTATGCACTGTAGAAATTCTTTTATTATTCATACTTGCAACGTGGAATGTTTTCCATTGGTGCATCACTGGTATAACTTACACTGAGTCTCCTGGTTAGATGCATTTGCTAGACATGACATTGTCTTCTTAACACAGTTCTCCATAACACTTTTGGGAACCCTGGACAATTTCTTATTTCATAAATACTAGGAACGTTCTCATCAGAAACGGGACCAATATTGCACTCATTTATCTTACATACCTAAAAACAACTCTTCTCGAGCTCAAGTAAAACCAAAATAATTTGCTCCATTTACTGCTTCTTTCTTTTCACAGGTGGAAAAATCACTAGTGCTCAGTCAACCCTCCACTCTCTCTCCACATCTTCATCATCAGTAATGTTGCTATTGGCTTTGATGATTCCTTCAACCTCCTGGTGAAAACTGCAGATTTAATTTGCTTGTCTTTGCTTTACATTGATAATAACAGTGAATAGTATAGTGTAAGTGGAGACCCAGGACACTGAGATGAGCTTTAATAACTTGGGATGACACATGGTGCACTTACAGGAGGTCGGGGGGAATGTTACTTATTCATCAAGTTTTTCTTTGGTTTTTGTCAATGGAGAGGACAATTCTTGGTCCAATAAAAATATGCAGATTGTTTTTAATTATTATTTTTGTAATTTCTGTCAAATGCATTCTTTACTTTTATATATGTTGGATTTTGATTTTATATCTAATAAGCCCGTGTGCCATCCATTTCTTAAGTACGTGGTTTCTAGCAGATCTGTTTCAAATGCAAATACAAAACTGAGAATAAAAGGTCTGGTTAAGACTCCAAATCTACTTTTTTTCCTTTTCCCTTTGACCGATATTTCAATTGACAAAATGGCAGGAGATATGAAAAATACTTCAGTTGTGTGGTCCATTATAGGATAAGTACACAAAAGTATTCTCAAAAAATATTGTGTGATTGCATAGTGAAATAGCAAAATTTGTGAATACGCTATTCTATATGCATCCCTAGAGCAAGTTATTAAGGTAGGGAATAAGCCATTTATATTAGTGCAAGATAAATAGAAAGTGAGTCCAAATGGATTGAAATGATGTTGTTTTTCATCAAGTACTATGTTATCTAGCTGCAATATATTAAATGTTTATTTTTAATAATAAAATGTAGTTTAAAGTCACAAAAAAGATTATTAAAACTGCAGACTGACTTGCTGCAAAGGGTGCTAACTTGTAAATGAAATGAATGCAGACACAGCTTCCCACATCCCCACCTACTGCCAAAATACAGGTTGAATTAGGTCCAAGGCTTTCTTCTAATTGCAAATAATTTATAGGACAATGAAAAATTGTCGTGCAAATAATTATGTGTATATACAGTCTGTAAATCAAAATGGTTCAAGTATAACAAATAGATTTTCATTTTTAAAAACAGTTCATGCATCATATACTACTTATAAAATCCTATCAACTATTAAAATAAAAAGGACCTCTAGGATAAATTGATTTTTAAAAATTAAACTGTAGGAGTATGGCCTCAGTACAAGGTAAGCTCCATTTGCTATTTTCAAGAGTCAACCTGTACCTAATTGATCCTGGAAGGTTGTTAGAAAGTGAGGTTAAAGGTTTCCACTTGGTGATATCTTACAGAAGTTCTAACCAAGAAAACTTGCCAGAGTTTACATTATACCCAAGAAGATGCCTGAGAGATAGTTATTACAGAGTCATATGCCAAAATAGCTGCCTGGATGTTAACGGTTGGTGTTAATACAAGAATAAAAAGCAACATCTCATAAAATCTCAAGCTGTTAATTCTACTTGTATCTTTAACAACAAGCAAAAGGAAGCATGTTGAGCTCACACTGGTGGCTCTGTAGATTAATTCCAGTAGAATCAGAGGAAAAATTGGAGTTTCTGTTCTGAATGTCCTAAAAGATTGGTTTCAGAGCCACACTACAACTCTTTATTCTGCTTACTCCTTCCGTTTTGGATGAATTATGTCCAAGACACCCCTAACCAAATAAAAGGTGATTTAAAAGACTATTTTAGTTAACAGATTATTATGGTAAACAACTACAGATAGTGAATATTGAAGTTAGTGCATAATAATGACCAAATGGCCTTCCTTGAGTACCTCCTTTGTAGTGGGAGAGGCTGGACTTTGAAGATAGAGGGATGCTAACTCTTAGCAAGCAAAATATGACTTTTCTTGAGTGCAGCATAGCTTGCAAGAGCAAAATGTGCATCTGAAAAAATGCAGCAAGAATATTAAAAAATGGGCAATAATTTTTACTTCATATTTGATTGATCAAACCACTTTCTTCATTTACCATGGTGTTTTATACAAGACTTAGTGGAACTCTTATAAAACAAAGCCCCCAAAACATAATGTCAATATATGCCAAATTCAAACTAACCAATATTTTCAACTAGCTGGTGGACGGTACATATTTGACAAAATATTTAAATACAGAATGTCTGATGTTGTATTCTTACAGAAATCAAAGATACGGGATGTTTCTACTCGACATGCACAAAATATGTATTTTGCATCATAAACCTATTTTTAAAAATAGGTTTGAAATGTTTATGTATTTATATATTGCATACTCGTTACTTTGTAGAAAACAAAACAGCATTCTTTATCAAGGTACATTATTTTCAGCTGCAACATTGAGTGAGCTTTTTCTTGGATGGAATAATAACGCACAGTCTTAAATCACTAAAGAGACTGTATTTTTGTATAATGTCAACTGCACTATGAAGACAAAAACACTTGTCACAATTAAAAATTTCATGAAGGAGAAAATTTTGCATATCTAAATTAAGGTACTGTGGACCCCATGTCAAATCGTTAAATATATTGTATACAGTCTGTATATATGTACTATATATAAGGGTATATACCGTGTGGAAGGCACAGTCAGATAATAATTCTGTGAACTGTTCTTGTAACATTAGAACTTTTTAATAAATAATTCTCTTTTTATTGACTTTTATCTTCTCTCCTGTCAACTACATGAATGACATTATTTATTTCATGCAAAACATAGTATGCTCATGATTATGGTGATGTTTTCACACTAAAAATGTCATTATCTATAGATGTCCACGGGGGTTTCAACTTGACAACTGGAAGCTATATCAAAGAATAAACTAAGGAAAGAAGTAGTACAAATGGGATAAATTCATAGTTAGACTCATGACTTATTTTTTCTTAGGAAGGACACTTTATTAAGTGAGTTTTGTGAAGAATTTGTTAAATGCGTACTTCAACTTCTGTTAGGAACAATATATCTGAATCTATCCCGGGTACAGTTTTCCTAGATAGTCATTCACTCTTTTGTTCTTTCTTAACACTGTGTACACATCTCTATTATACCAGCAGTCACAACATGTTACAATGACTTGTTTATAAGTGTTTCTCCTCCACTATCTAGTCTATGGGATCCACCAAAAAAGACTATATTATATTTATTTTAGGACTTCTCTCACCACTGTCCAGCACAGCACCTAGCACATATCATGTTAGCAATTAGTTATATTTAGTTTAAGGCTGGCCTTAAATTTTTCCTTTAGAAAGGACTTCCCAGACCTGAGTCATTATCCAAATCCCCTGGGAACCCAAACTTCAGAGCTCCAGTTCAGTAGGTCAGAGACTAGGAAACCTGTATTTTCAAAATCTTCTCAGACACCAAGTGGTATGACTAATGAAGAGAATTTGGAAATAACTAGTACAATTTTGTATAGATTTATCCTTTGACTTAGCAATCCTGTGTTTAGGGATCTATTTCTAAGGAGGAATAGCAAAAAGTGCAGTGTTATATGAATATACAAGGCATAAAATAGTGAAGATATGCTCACTTTTGTGTAAGAAGTGGGACAAATACAGACATATATTAGGTAATATTCTCTAAAAGAAATTATGGAAGAATAAACTAAAGACTAACAACTTGTTACCTACTGAGGAGGGAGAGAATGGGACATGGGAACAAATGGGCAAGCAAGCTCTTTCTCAATGTATTTATCTCATAGTTTTGACTTTAGAAGTGCATAAATGTTTTATATCAATGTAAAAATCAAACAAAAGGAAAAATAAAGCAATGAAAATTAGAAAACTAACTATATATCGACCAATGTTTAATAAGCTAAAGTTTTTCTTTATAAAAGAATCGTAACCACATAGCTAAGTATTTTAAGTCAGTAGGTTCACTTTACATCCCTAACAGGGCTTCCATATCAAGAACAACACATACACATCAAATATGTAAAATCTTAAACTACATTCATTGGTGTTCATGTAAGTAGCGTAACTAGTATAATTATTTGAACTAGTAGAATTATTATTTAGTCAATATATAAATATAAATGTTAAAAGTACTTAAAAAGTAAATTTTCAGTATAAGAAGTAATAATATATTATATATATATATATATATAGACATATATATACGTAATTTTAAGTGAAATAAAATCTGTAACCTTTGGTTTAAACACATCAGTATGAGTTTAACATATTTTTTTCTAAATGTTCTAATTTTTAGTTTTGTGAACTGCAACGGTCTAGAGGACAAATAATATAAATAATGAATACATAATGCACAACATTTTTGAAGAAATGGTTGATTTCGGATGTTTGGTAGAGAGGTACAAGATGAGTCCAGCCTTCTTATTGTGCCTATAAAGACTACCATTTAAGTGAGATAAATTGAGCTCAAAAAGAACAATGACAGAAATAGACTGAAACACATATAATACCTAAAAATCCATGATTTCATACTAATTATTCACACAAATATTTGGTTATCTTTGTTGGATGCAAGAGTCATTATTCTGAAAATTGTTATAAAAATATAATAAAGGAAAGAATTAAATATGCATCCCACCTTTCCAGTATGGAATTTATATTAGGATAATCAAATAGCTTATGAAGGGAAACTCAACTTTATAAAAGAATCACAGTTAATAAATGCAAAAGGAATAATAAAATTCAAAATAATAACATAGGACAGTCTTCAGGATGATGATCCAGTTTTTATAATGTCAATAGCATGGGGTTGGGGGAGGGAGGAGGAGTGAGATTCCTCTTCAAATGAAGCTTAAGAAAGGTAATAAAATGCAAACACCTTGTTCAAATTTTGATTCAAATACATTGTTCAAGGAAATGGGATATGGACTAGGTAAAATAAGATATACTATTTTTCTTAGACATAATGTAGTTATTTAGATATCTTTTGAAAAAGATGTGCAATAATGTGATGGCAAGGATTTACTTTAAAACATCACAGAGAAAGAGCAAGGAAGGAAGAAAGAAAAGAGAAAAGCAAGAAATAAAAATCATATGATTATATCAATAGATACAGAAATAGCATTTGACAAAATTCATTACCCATTTATTATAAAATCTCTCAACAAACTAGGACTAGAGAGTAGCTTTCTCAACTTGATAAAGTAACAACAAAAAATCAACAGTGATCATCATACTTACTGCTAAGAAACTAGAAGCTTTCCCTTAAGATTGGGAACAAGGCAACTGTGTTGCCTCTCACTGTGCCTTTTCATGATTATATTGGAAGTTCTAGCTAATGCAATAAGACAAGACAAGAAAAAGAAGCATACATATTGGGAAGAAAGAAAGGAAATTGGCTTTTATCACATAGGACATTATTATCTATGGACAAAATATTAAATTATTGATAAAAAAAACTAATAAGGGATTACAACAAGGTTGCAAGATAAAAGATCAATGTGCAAAAAGTTAATTGTTTTTCTATATACCAACAATAAACAAGAAGAACTTAATATTAAAAGCACAATACCATTTACATTAGCACATCATAAAATGAAATGTATACACAATCTATATGAGGAAAACTACAAAACTCTGATGAACAATATCAAAATACAATGTAATAAATACAGACTTCTTCCATTTTTATGGAAAGGCAGAATCAATATTATCAAGATGTCCATTCATTCCAATTTGATTTATAGATTCAATTCAATCTTAATCAAAATCTCAACAAATTATCTTATACATACTGACAAACAGAATTTAAAGTTTATATGAAGAGGCAAAGACCCAGAGTAGCCAATATAGGTCGGCAGCCGTCCGTCTCGAGAGACGATGGTGTAGCTTCTTAAGAGTCTATCTGCACCGCCGAGAATGGCTGTGCAGTCCGACTCGGGAGTGACACGGTATCTGTCTCCTCCCGTGTTGAATCGACATCTTGCGATGACGCTGGAGTGTCCTCTCCAGTGAAGCTGAAGCTACAGAGCCTGGGCAGGGTGATATGGAGGGTCTGCTGTTGCCCATGCAGCAGACCCCCCATCTCTTCGCAGCTGAAGGGTCCAAGGGAAAGACGGAGTCGATACAGCTTGGGTTCAGGTGCGCCGCAGGAGTTGCCGGTGTTGACTACAACGTCAAACCGCCTTAGGGACTCCGGCTCCGGATTTTCTGTCGGGGTTTACTCCCTTAGCCTTTCCCCTGAAGAGGTATGCCGCAAGGCAGCGGAGGTTTTTTGGAGTCAGAGTTTTCCTTCTCTGATGTGCCCTGACTGGAAGATCGAACCAGCGACACTTAGCTCGCAGGCCGACGCTCAATCCACTGAGCTAAACCAGCCAGGGCATGTAGCCAATATAATATTGAAGAAAATAAACAAAGTTGTAGGATTGACACTACTTGACCTAAAGAACTACTATAAAGTTACAACAATCAAGACAGTGTGGTATTGAGGTAAGACTAGACAAATATATCAATGAAACAAAATAGAGAGCCCAGAAATAAATATATGTAAATATAGCATTTGACAAAGAAACAAAGACAATGTAATAGAAAAATAGTAGTCTTTTCAAGAAATGCTGCTGAAACAACTGGATATCTATATCTATAATTTTCTAAACATAAATGGATCAAATTTTCCAACCAAAAAGCAGAGTGGCTGGAGTGGTAAAATAACAAGACCACACTGTATGCTTCGTTCAAGAGGTTCACTTTAACTTTCAGGAAAAACAGGTTCAAACTGAAGGGATAAGAAAAGATATTCCATGCAAATTGAAAACCAAAAGGAGCAGGGCTAATTGTATTATATTAGACAAAATAAACCTTAACTGAAATGCTGTAACAAGAGACAAGGTCTTATATAGTGATAAAAAGGTCAACTTATTAAGAAGATATAACAGTCATAAATGTATATGTATCCAACATTGGAGCACTTAACTAACATTAAGCATATACTAACAGATCTGAAGAGAGAGACAACAAATACAACAATAATAGGAAACTTCAATACACTACTTTCAACAATGACTACATCACTTTATGATTATATATTATCAATAAGGAAAAACTGGCCTTGAACAATACTTGGTCCAAATGGACCCAACTGACATATACAGAATATTCCAACTAAGAACAGCGGAATACACATACTTCTCTAGTACACATAAAACATGACCCAGGATATCCCCTGCTTGGCCAAAGAAAAAAGTCTTAACACATTTAAGAAGATTGACATAATATCAAGTACTTTTTCTGACCAAAATGGTATGAAACTAGAATCAATAACAGGAGGAAAGCTGAAAAAAAAATTACAAATGTGTGGAAACTGAATAACATATTTCATATAACCAATGTGTCAAAGAAGACATCGAAAGGGGAATTAAAAAAATATCTTGAAACAAACAAAAATGGAAACACAACATATCAAATATATTGGATGCTACAAAGCATTTCTTTTTTTTTTAATGTGTTTTATTGATTATAATGTTACATTTGTCCCAATTTCCCTTCCCTCTTCTCCCCTCCACCCGGTGGCCCCCCTCCCTCCAGTTGTCCCCCCATTTTAGACCATGTCCATTAGTTGTGCATATAGTTCTTCTCAACCTCTGTCTATTCCATTCCCTCCTACGATGCTCCTTAATTCCTATATCATCTCCCTCCCTCTCCCCCTTCCCCCTCCCTGCTGACATCCCCCCAATATGCTTCCCATACCTATAGTTCTTTTTCCACTCTCGTTGCCTGTATAGTTTGCCTTTGTTTCAATTCCCTAGCTTCTGTTGCTGGTTCTTGTGATGCAGTTTTCATTTTAGTGTTCATAGTTTTGATCCTCCTTTTTCTAAACCAGTCCCTTTAACATCTCATGTAACAGTGGTTTGGATCTAACGAACTCTTTCAGTTTTATTTTGTCCTGGAAACACTTTCTCTGCCCTTCTATTCTGAATGACAATTTTGCTGGATAGAGTATTCGTGGTTGTAGGTTTTGGATTTTCATTGCTTTGAATATTTCTTGCCAGTCCCTTCTTGCCTGCGGGGTCTCCCTTGAGAAGTCAGCTGATAGTCTAATTGGGACCCCTTTGTACATGATTCTTTTCTTCTCTCTTGCTGCTTTTAAGATTCTCTCTTTATCTTTAACTTTTGACATTTTGATTATAATGTGTCTTGGAGTGGTTCTCCCTGGGTCCAGTTTTTTTGGAATTCTCTGTGCTTCCTGGACCTGTAAGTCTATTTCCTTCCCCAAGTTTGGGAAGTTCTGCTTTATTATATTTTCACTTAATTTTTCAATTTCTAGTTCTTCTTCTTCGCCCTCTGGCAAACCAATGATTCTTTTTTTTTTTTTTTTTTTTTTTTTTTTTAAAGTATATTTTATTGATTATGTTGTTACAGTAGTCCCAATTTTTTCCCCTTTGCTCCCCTCCGCCCAGTACCCCTCTTCCCTCCAGCAATCCCACCCCCCTTAGTTTATGTCCATGGGTCATGCATATAAGTTCTTTGGTGTCACCCTTTCCTATATTATTCTTAACTTCCCTCTGTCTATTTTGTATCAAACAATTATGCTTCTTTTTTTTTTTTTTTTTTAAGAGGTAATTACTTTTATTTATTTATTTATTTTTTTAAGTATATTTTATTGATTATATTGTTACAATAGTTCCAATTTTTTTTTCCCCTTTGCTCCCCTCCGCCCAGCACCCCCCTTCCCCAACAATCCCCTCTCCAAGTCCATGCCCATGGGTCGTACATACAAGCTCTCCCGCCTCACCCTTTCATATATTCTTCTTCTTCTTTTTTTAAAATTAATTAATTAATTAGTTAAATATTTTAACAATAAAAAATAACAATTCCTCCCTCTCAGACTTAAGACCCTTTACAATCTTATAAAGGACAATGGATGAAGGTCTCGAGCTCCTCTAGCTGCTTCAAGCTGGACATGGTCGTCGTCCTACCTACCCGTGGGTCAAGAAATCCCTAATAAGAGTGGGGATGTGGAGGGGAGGGTGGCCTTCCCACAAGGGGAAGGATCGTGCAGACTCCAGGTTGGTTGGCTGTCTCTGGACAACGGCATGCTTGGTTTGACAGGCTGGCATCCTTGTTGTATTCTGGGGGCAACAGGGTTAAAGGACATCATTTAATCCGTAACCACTAGATGACAAAAGACAGGTATTAATTTTTCAATGTCCCACTTTAGGGAAAAGAAGGGCTTCTTTGGAGGAAGGTGTGCCAGGTACATCTCACCTGTCCAAAACCCTTTTGCCCATTATACTTATTTTGGACTGAGGGAAATATTTTAGGTTTCCCCCATCTCAGGCCTCTGGGCTTTTTCTGTCCAAGCCATTAGGATAGAAAAGAGAAACCAGTTTTAAAGTGAAGCCCACAGACCACCCCGTTCTTCACCAACCCAGCCACTTAGTTCAGCCAAACCATTGAGTCTCAGGAGGCAGCAATGCAGACAGGATTAAGTGAGGCCTATGCATACAGATAATCACTCAGGTAATGAGATTGTAGGCTTATGCCCTTTGAAAACAGAAAACACATGTTAATTTATGTAACATAACCCACATACAAGTCTCTAAATCTGTAGGACTGTCTTATCGGAAGGAAAATCCTTGTCCTTCTAATATTCACTGAACTTGCATTTCTATTCTTTATATTTTTATTCCCCCCCCACTAAAAAATTTTCTGTTTGTTTGTTTTTCCACTACAGTTGTCTCACTTTTTTTCCCCCTCTTGCTTCCCTGCACCCTGCCCCCCCCCCCCACAGTCAGTCCCCACCCAGTTGTCCATGTCCATGGGTCATTCATACATGTTCTTTGACTAGACCCTTCCCCTTCTTACCCCTTCTCTCCCTCCCATCTCCCCCTTTGTTACTGTTAGTTTATTCCTTGTTTACATACCTCTGGTTCAATTTTGCTCATTTGTTTGTGTTGTTCATTAGTTTCCTGTAACAGGTGACAGCATAAGGTAATTTTCTTTTGTTGCCTGGCTTATTTCGCTAAGCATAATTCTCTCTAGTTCCAATCATGTTGTTGCAAATGGTAGAAGTTCCTTCTTTCTTTCAGTACTTATTCATTGTCATTTTCCCCCTTTGTACTCGTGTTCCTCTCTGTCTCTCTGTTTCTTCATCTTCTTAAAGCAGACCCTTTAGCATCTCTTGCAATGCTGGTTTGGTGGAGATGTATTCTTTTAGCCTTCTTTTGTCTTGGAAACTCCTTATTTCACCTTCCATTTTGAATGAAAGCCTTGCTGGGTAGAGTATTCTTGGTTGTAGGCCTTTGTTTTTCATTGCTTGGAATATTTTTTGCCATTCCCTTCTGGCTTGTAGTGTTTCTGCTGAGAAACCTGATGATAGCCTTATTGGAGCTCCCTTGTATGTTATTAGTTGTTTCTCTCTTGCTGCTTTTAGGATTCTCTCTTTGTCTTTGAATGTTGGCATTTTAATTATGATGTGTCTTGAGGTGGGCCTGTTGGGGTTCATCTTCATTGGGACCCTCTGTGCTTCCTGGACTTGCGTGACTCTTTCTCTCGTCATGTTAGGAAAGTTTTCTGTCATTAGTTTTTCAAAGAGGTTTTCTATCCCTTGCTCTTCTTCTTCTCCTTCTGGAATTCCTATGATACGGATATTATTACGTTTCATGTTGTCCTGCAGCTGTCTTAGAACCTCTTCAGTCTTGTTCAGTCTTTTTTCATTTTGTTGCATTGTCTGGGAGTTTTTGTGTAGGTTGTCCTCCAGCTCGCTGATCCGATCTTCTGCTTCCTCTAGCCTGCTTTTAATTCCTTCTACTGTGTTCTTCAATTCAGAGATCGTATTTTTCATTTCCTCCTGGCTCTTATTGATAGCTTCTATGTCCTTTTTCATGCTCACGTAATTTTCTGTGAGTTCCTTGTAGTTTTTCTGGAGTTCTTTGAAGTTTCCGCTGAGCTCATTCAGCTTCTCCATAATCCATGTTTTGAATTCCATATCTGATAGTTCGCTCCCCTCTATTTCATTTAGCACTCTTTCTGGGGATTCTACCTTTCCTTTTGATGGGAGGTTGTTTCTCTGTCTCCCCATTTTTTTGACTCCTATTGTTTGTTGGTGCTTCTTGGAATGATCTGCACTTCCTGGATCTGCCTCTGGTGGCATCAGATCATGTACCAGTCTGGCCCTAGGCAGCCTGTTGGAGACTTCCAGGGATCTACTGCTGTTGTCTGTCTTCTTTGATTGTTAATCTATTCAATCTGTGATTAGCTGTCAGGCTTAAGGACTGTGGGTGTGGCAGCTTAATTCCTGCAGGCAGGGCTTTTGCTTCCCCTCAGGCTGACGCCACTTGGAGGGGAATGGTCTACCCGCAGTACTGGGGATGAGTCAGCACTGGGACCCAGTCAGCTGCTCCTCCAGTTCTCCCCTCAAAGCCACCGTGCCAAATTCTCCCCAAGTGTCTCCAGTCCTCTCTGCCTTCCCTCTGCTTGAGCCCAGGGTAAGTGGTGGCCAAAATATTTTCGTATGTGATCCACTTAAGAGCTCTTTTTCTCCTGCTGTTTCTCTCCGGCTAGCAAGAAAGCCTGTGGCTTTTCGCTTTTCACAGCTGATACTATTTTACTTTCCACTCTGTCGCTGTAGGCTGGGAAGCCCAGCTGGGGGTTTAGACCCTGCCCTTCTCAGGGGGAATCCCCGGCTGCTGAGCTGTTTCTCATCCCCTTCAGCTGCCACCCGTGGGAGCCCAGCCAGCCCTTCCACGTCTCCGCACTCCCTACCGGTCACGTTGTGATGTAGCGGCCTTTTCTGTCTCTCCGTGGTTATAAGACTTCTCTCCAGCTGGTGTTCGGTTCGTTATTCCAGATGATTTCTCCAAAATAGTTCTTTCTCATCTTTTTCCAGATCTTTTGTTAATTCTGTAAGCCACCTGATAACAATGGCCCTGAACTGAGCCTCTGACAGGTTTCTTATTTGTTCATCTGTCAGATTCTTCATCTGTTACCTGGTGAGCTGCGCCACCGGGATTTCTATAGTTGTCTGCCTCATTTTTCAGATGCGTTTTGTTTTCTTGGGCTGGCTATAGGGGGCAGTGCCTGTGTACTCGTCACTGCCCAGCGACCAGTGGCTACCCACAACCTATTTTGCAGCCCTGTGGCGGTTTGTGTGGGGGCGGAGGTCCAAGATGGATTCACATAGTTATTCCGCTAGGAGACCGGGATCCGTCCTCCCGCCCTCTGGGCCTCACTGTTCGAGGCGATGTGGTGGCTGCTTCTACCAGCGTTGGGGTCGCGAGCCACCGGGGTTTGACTGCCACTGGGATTGTTCTCCCTGCCGCTGTCCCTGGTGCGACCGCAAACAGCTCCGCCCCCTTTCGCTCTTCTTACTTGCTCGATTAGCGCCGCTGGTTTATAACTTTGTACGTTGGGCTTTCGTGTAATTTTATTTTCTGAAATTTCTAGTTATCTTTTGAGGTAGTTGTATTCCTTTCTAGTTGTAGAGGGAGGCCGAGCATGTCCGTCTAAGCCTCCATCTTGGCCGGAAGTCCCCAAAGCATTTCTAAGTAAGATGTTTATAGCACCAAATGCCTACATTAAGAAAAAAATAGATTTAAATAAACCACCTAGCTTTACACTTCACAGAACTGAAAAATAAAAACAAACTGAGCTCAAAGTTAGCAGAAGAGAAATAACTAACATTAGAACTGAAATAAATGAATAGAAACTAGAAAAATAATAAAAATATCAATAAAACTAAGAACGGCTTTAAAAAAAGAATAACAAAATTGACAAATATTTAGGTAAACTAAGAAAAAGGAGAGAAGATTCAAATAAATGAAATCATAAATGAAAAAGCAGACATTCAAATTGATAAAACTGAAATACAAAGAATTATATAAAAGACTACTAAGAATAATTATACACCAACAAACTGTGTAACCAAAAAGAATGGATAAACTCTTAGAAATATACAACTTACCAGACTGAATCATGAAAATATAGAAAATCTGAACAGACTAATGATGAGTAAGGAGATTGAACCAGTAATCAGAGAACTCCCAACAAAGAAATGTCCAGGACCAAATTTACCACAGATTAATTTTACCAAACATTTAAATAAGAATTAACACCAATTCTTCTCAAATCTTTCAAGAACTTGGAAAGAAATACTTCCAAACTCATTTGACAAAGCCAATATTACTCTGATAGCAAGGCCAGAAAAGGACACTAAAGAAAAGAAACTACAGGAAAATATCCCTGATGAATATAGAAGCAAAAATTCTCAACAAAATACTAGTCAATCAAATTCAAGATTACATTAAAAGACTCGCACACCATAGTCAAGTGGGATTTATCCCTGAGATACAAAAATGATTGAATGAAGGCAAAGAAGTAAATGTGATACACCACATTAATAAAGTAAAAGATAAAGATAAATGATTTTCTCAATAGATGCAGAAAATACAACCTTTTTGACAAAACATAACCTCTTTTCAGGATAAAAACTCTCTACAAATTGGGTATAGAAAGACATACCTCAAAATAAAAAAAGAAAGAAAAAAAAAAGCCAAAATGATAAGCCCATGGCTAACATCATACGTAGCATTCAAAAGTTGAAAATGGGTCACCTAAAAACAGAAATAGGACAAGAGCCCACTCTCACCACTCTTATTCAACATAGTACTGGAAATCCTAGCGAGAGCAATCAGGCAAGAAAATAAAAATAAAAAACACAAGTCAAAATATGAAAATAATTTCATTTATAGTAGTATAAAAAACAATAAAATAGGAAACAAATTTAACCACAGAGATGAAAATGTGTACACTGAAAATTAACTAAAAGGCTTTTATAAAAGAAATTGAAGAAGACACACACAAAAAGTAGAAATATGTTCCATGTTCCTGGATTGAAAGAATTAATATTGTTAAAATATAATATTACCCAAAGTCATCTACAGATTCCCTATCAAAATTCCAATGGCATTTGTCACAGGAATAGGAAAAGACAATCCCAAAATGCATACAGAACCACACAAGACCTTAAATAGATCAAACAATTTTTAGAAAGAACAAAGTTGGAGGCATCACACTTTCTGTATGGTAGAGTCACACAAATACACAGACAAATGGAACAAAATCAAGAGTCTAGAAATGAACCCTCACATATTTGATCAACTAATATTTGATATGGGATAAAAGAATACTCAATGAGGAATGGGTAGTTTCTTCAAAAGTGGTGCCAGGAAAGCCAGATAATCACATGCAGAGGAATGAAATTGGCCCCTATCTTACATGACTTATAAAAATTAAATTAAAATTTATCAAAGATTTAAACATAGACCTGAAATCATAAAATTCCTAGAAAGTAAAACATAGGAAAAAAGCTCCTTGACATTGGCTTTTGCAAAAGGTAATTGTGTGAGCTGATAGGGGGTGGAGGGGGAGCGGCTAACTAACCATATTGTGGTAATTATTTCATAATATATATCAAATCCTTACCTTGAACACCTGAAACTGACACAATGATATATGTCAATCATATCTTTTTAAAATTGTATTTATTTATTTATTTTAGAACAAGAAGAGGGGAGAGAGAAAGAGAGGGAAAGAAACATCAATGTGTGTTTGCCTCTCTCATGCCCCCAACTGGGGACCATGTGCCTTGACTAGAAATCAAACTGGCAACCCTTTGAATCACAGGCTGATGCTCAATCCACTGAGCCACACCAGCCAGGGCCAACTATATCTTGATAAAGCTAGACAAATAATAGTAATAAAGCTAAAATTCTTCATTCTCATTTGGGCCTTCTGTAAGTGAGAAATCTATGATCCATGAAGGGTGTCACAGTCCGTCTTTTCCCTTCTCCTGACTTAAGGTTTCATTTCCCTTCCCCTCCCATTTTTTATAACCTAAGCTTCTGACCCTATCAGGTTTAAAGAAGTGTGATCAGAAAGGAAAATATAGGAGAAAAGAAAACTTCTAAGTTAATTATAACTAATGTAAGATGACTCCTGCTTTGTGAGCTTAACAGGAGTTAAAGCTAATTCATTCATTATCTCATTGACACTACCACAGGTTGTTGGGAGAACACACAAGGCATATTTGACTCCAATTTCTATGACATGGGAGATGTATTTTCCTCTGACTAGTCATTTCCCCCTCAGTCTTATTATTACTTATGGCAATGCTACTGGACAGGATTTAAAACAGCATGAAAACAGTTCTCTCCCCTACATGGCCTCTATCTGGTCCATGTGAAACACATGCAAATTCTTTGTCCTATTGAACTCTACATGGAGAGACCAAACACAATGCAGTGAGCTTGACTCCAGCAGCAGCAACTAGGAAGCCCAACTTCAGTCATCTAAATTTCTCAGCTGGGAGTAAAAGATAAGAACAGAAAACTATCATTTCATTCATTCTGCAGACATCATATAGTAAAATCTCAAAATAGTCTCATTGAGGCACCCACATTTGATAATTAGAGGTGGAACACATAGTCAGTTTCTATCAGTGCACACCCCTTCAAAAATCCTCTGAGTCTTCCTCTTATCTCAATCAATGGTTTACACTCTTGATGTGGGTAAATGTTTTTAGGATTATGTAACTGCTTTTGGCTATCTACTTTTAAATACCTAAATGTGCTTTGTCTTCTGACTCCCTTTGTTATCTATTACCTTCAAGTCTCAGCCAAACATTCCTTTTAACAACCTGTTATTAAGGGTTTGAGAAAAGAATAAAATAGTTAAGGTTATGTTTCCAACGAATTACTCTAGTTGTTCTGTAAAATATAGGTTGTAGAGGATGGAGGGAAATCTGAAAGCATAGAAAAAGATACGTGAAAAGTAATGGGGGCATACACTAAAGTTGTGAGGAGAAATTACATGCCAGATTTGCATTACACTCAGAAACAGGAGTGCTCATAAATTATATGGAAAGTATGAGGGGAAAAATAAAAGAATAAAGTATAACTTTTAGATTTTTATCCTAAGCAACTAGGTGAAGGTTGTGTCACTAACTAGGTAAAGACTGGGGAGGTAGATTGTTTAGAGGGTAAAGACTTAAGAATTCTATTTTCGACATGCTCTGATTGAAATTACTATTAAATATTCAAGTAAGAATCTCAAAGGAACTGTTGGGTATAAAAGTCTAGTAGTCATCGGCACTAAAAATATGTATTTGGAAATCAACAATATTTAAGAAATAATTAAAAACTATGGGACTAAATGAAATTGCTTTGGGATCAAGTGTATCTAAGAGAAAGGAGGAAAGAAAAAAAGCAAAAGAGAGGAGACTTCAGGCACTGCAAAATTCAGATGTTAGGAAAATGAGGAGGAACCAGAACATAATACTGAGAAAGAATTAACACTTACATAGACCCCAACGGCTCTGAAGGGGAGAACAAAATGTTGAGGGAGGGTCATTATGTGAAATGGTGAAAGGCATAATCTCCCATTTTCAGGTCTTAAAAACCTGAGAATTACAGCTTGAGGGAATCGGCACATATAGTTTTCAGTTCAAAGTACACTGTTTCATGACTTTCAAGACAGCAGCTTATTTTCTCAAGGTGTTTTCTCATCTGTGATGCACTAGCTGAGACTATAAAGGATCAATCTAACATTTTATGAAGCTAGAATAAAGTTCCTTACTATGCCAGTTAGCATATTATCATATTGTTGAAAGAAACAGCACTGTGATCATAATAAAATTTAAAATGCCTGTATCTATGTGTCCCTCAGTACTAGGAGACAAGTCTCATTTTTAAAATAATAATAATAATTAAAATAAAAAGAGTTAAAGACTTTCAGGTACTCCCAAAACAGAAAGAAAAAAATGTAATTTTTTTACCTTAATGCATTCACCTGTTTTCTCTACAAAAGACATCTGATAGACAAAGTTGTTATTTTTCAAAGTTAGGTTACCAGAGTTAAGCCTTGACGTACTCCCCAATTAACTCTAACAGTGCTTTCAAAAGATGGACTTTGACATTGCCCATTTAATGAGAAAATTCAATCAGCCACTCTATTAGTGAAAATGGAAAACAGACATATTTGAGAATGTTAACTAATTGCAGAAGGAACTTGAAAAGCAAACCACTATGAAAGGTGTTTTATATTCAATCTCACGACTAGATATTTTTAAATAAATTGGTAATAGTTTTTCTTTGTCCTATAACAGATTTTCAGCTGAAACTCGGGAGAAAATCCATCACACTAGAATCTTGTTACCTCTCAACTAAGTCCATGGAAGCAGATTCATGAGAAAATAAATGTCTGTTGTTCAAATTACTTC
The DNA here is from genome assembly GCF_987537825.1 of Furipterus horrens. Taxonomy (NCBI): domain Eukaryota; kingdom Metazoa; phylum Chordata; class Mammalia; order Chiroptera; family Furipteridae; genus Furipterus; species Furipterus horrens. The sequence continues at coordinate 65,792,993 of NW_028327172.1, read as the reverse complement.
TGTGTAAGAGGAAGCTGAGGCATCACCCTCCTATATAAGTTATAAGCATGAATTCCTGGTGTGAAATGGCTTTTTGTTCATTAGAGGTGCCTTTGAATACTGATGCTGAGTGAATAGAAGCTGCACAATCTTCTCTGTTCGAGTCAATAAAGTAACACACCGCATTATAGAATCAGGATCAAACACAGATCACTGGAATGGAACATTGGATCGTACGCCTTAGCCTTTGCAAGATCTTAATCCAAGCATTCCTCTAAATCATAGTAGAATGAAAACATTGTGTATTATTACTGAGGTACCTGAGTGCTATGTAAATGGAGAAATTTTTCTAACTCCTTATGTGAGGACAATGGAATCTAGTCAGGCCTTCCTCACCCCAGATGCTCAGGCGTGGGATCCTAGAGATAACATTAGTAGGCATGCACAATGCACTTGCAATTATATAAGCATTGAGATCATATTTTGGCTAATAGCTGACTTTATATATACATAATACAAAGAAGGGGGAACACCCCCCCACGGGGTGTGTTCGTGCTCGTGTTCATGTTTGTGTTTGGACAGGGGGCAGTGAGTGAACAGAGGAGCAGCGCTGAGTAGCAGTGGGTGCTCGGCGCCGAGCAAATGAGCAGCAGGGGTGCACACGTGAATATGTAATGGCTGCAATAAAGGAACTGTCAGAGATTCCACCCTTGCCTCGCCTATGTTCATCCAATTGCCGGACAAAAGGGAATCTGCATTCATTAGCACGACACCTTATCATCTCTCAGTTCCTAGTTCACATTACTTTTCCACGGGCATTTTTTTAGCGCCTGACGCCCTAGTCTTTCCCTTCTCAGCTTGCATAGATTCACATCACTTTTTCCCGTAATCAACCACTTCCAAGTCTATTGCACACAAACTGCAAACTTAATCATTACTGTATTCGCAGAGTAGCAGTTAGTCCTACAACATAACGGGTCTCTGTAATCATCTCTGGAATGAATGACTGAATGACCATAGCTGTGTGGTGAGGTATGCAGGGAGCACTTTGTCCTCAGCCCCTGGTTAAGCTTTGAACTTATTTTGCCGGAGACTCTACCAAGGAAGCATATGAGCTTGTGCTGTTCATGCTATAGTAGATGTTGTTGGTGTCCTTTCCAGAACACTTTTACTAATTGGTGTAAAAACACACATACCCTCAACCCCAACCCCAGTTTTGTGAGTGCTGGCTGAGAACACTCACAGCTCAAATCTTCACCTGGAGAGATACACCTATGCACCAATGCAGAGCTGATTCATTGTCAGGGACAAAGGGAAAGCAAGAGACACAGACAGGGTGGGCAAAAGTAAGTTTATAGTTATGAGTATGTGAAACACAGTTTATTCTTATATAATGATTTATTAATTATTGTGTTATTTTCCATACAAACAACTGAAAAGGGCAAGCCCTCTTAACTCAAGGTGGGACAAACTCTGTGGTACAATAAGCATGCCAGAGCTTTCCTGAAGGGAAGGCAGTCTCCAGTTGAGATGGCATTTTTGCTCAGTTTCACCCCTGCCCTATCGTGTTTCGCTTATTTCCCACTCCCCCAATGAATCACGTGAAAAAGGATTGCCACCTCGAGTTCTACTCCACGGACCCAGCATTGCCAATATTGGAAGTGGTTCTAAGAAGTAGACACTATGGCTGGGATTGTGGAGTCGCTCACCCGCTGGCTGGATGGCAGTCAGGGCTCACCAGTGGTGGGGGTCGTATTTATCATTCATGACATGCTCTAAAGGTGCAATTGCCAAGACCTTCATCTTTTGTGGACTAGAAAGTGATACAGGCAAAGGAAAGCTCTAGCTGGTGCAATGCCTTGGACTTTAGAAATCAGAAAGAAATGGCAACTCTAAGGACTATGAAATGTGATGGCTGTTCGTAAGCAACACCAATTCACTGAAGACAGAACCCATCACACTCAGTCAAATCAATTAATCAACAATTTAGAGCAAAGTGTGAGAGTCAGAGGCAGCATTTAAAGAGACAACTCATCTCCTGCAGCCAGGGGACAGACAAAAAAAAAGTCAGTCACAGGACTTAATTGAAAGAGAAGCAGAACTTCAGAAAAAGCTGGGTTCTCAGCCCAAGCAAGTGTCTTATGCTGAAGCAAGAAGTTTGATAGGATCCTGATGCCTAAGATGGAGATGTCTCGATAACTGAAAATTATGCTACCCAACTAATAGCAACAGAATAGGGTTATTCAAGGAAATTACTTAACCATGCTTGGGGAATGGGGTGTACCTGAAAACATGGCTGGTAGTATTTTTACTTAAACAAAAAAAGTCTGGTTTCCTTTTAAATCTACCTTCTTTGAGTGGAACTAATTTGGAAACATGACATAGGATGTGCAACTATCTTTATATAAAACTTTTTGTGAGATATCTCTAAACTACACTGTCCAATACAGTAGATTGAAACTATGTATGGCTATTTAAAATTAAATTTTAATTAATTAAAATGGAATACAATTTAAAAATCAGTTGTTCAATTGCACTAGTTACATTTCAATTGCTCAACATGGGCCTAATGAGGCTGCTGTGATAATGCAGACAGAGGACATTTCCACATGACAGAAAGTTCCAGACAGCACTGCACCAAATCATGTAAACTTTGCAAAGTAAATGAATGTTCATCTTTGAGTGTGATTCTTAAGTATAGTAGCGAAAAGCACTTATGTCTACATCTGCGTATGTGGTCCTTAATTGTATTGTGTTCTTATTCCTCATAGATTGAAATTTAATTGAAACAATTCTTGCAGAACTTTGATCTTGTTGAATGTGACAAGAAGTGTTAGTCTACACAGTTAGCATCATTAATGAGAATATCACTTAAAGGAGCTCTATAGTCATTAAAAAACATTTACGTTATACTGAGTATGCTAATTTCCAATGGGATTTTCCCTAATTATAGTAATGCTGTCCTTCAGCTATAATCTGAATAATAGTGACAATGCAGAGGCCAACTTAGATTGTTTTTTAATTTATTTTTTAATATTGTATTAATCTTTTTCCCATTTAATACTTCCTACCATTAATTCTAAATCCTGTCAGCAATTTTTGATATATAGTTTGTGGTATTCATGCCATTTGCAAATGATCACAGTCTTCCCATATAAAAGATCTTATCTCAGATTTAATTTTATGAAGAATAAAATCTGTCTCTCTTGTTTTGTTTGCATTTATTCATAGCCTCTTGAACACTTGATGATCAATTGCTGTTATTGGTTGAAAGATGGACTTATTTACCAAGTCAGGATCTGTGGTTGGCAATATTATAAACCACAGAAGTGATTCAAAATCTTGTTTGTTTTATGTGTGAAGATATAAGGCTGATTCTGTCTCTATTCTTTTCTCTAATTCAATCTGATAATAAAAGTGATTTTGTATGATCATTATTTATTAATTGCATAAAGTTATATTAAACAGCTAAATTGTACTATTCAAAATTCTAAAATCAGAACTTTTTATAAAACTCACTGGATGGTGAATTTGTCATTTAACTACATGCTTTTTTTCACTTCCTAGGAATTATTTTGTGTAACATAGGCAGGGGCACAACACATAGTAGATGTGATCCTTGCCTTTGTTCAGTAACAGATAACAGACAAAGACTAATCTATAAGATAAATAGTATCACAGATTTATATGTTGCATATTAGAGTAGAAAATTTAAATACAGAAGAGTATGAAAAATATATTGCAAGAAATTAGATAAAATAAAAAAATTAGACATTCATTCTCATCATGACTTGTTTTGATGGATAAGGAGCAGCCATGCAAAATCCCTGATGTACAAAATTTCAAAAATAAGCTAAAAAAAGAAGTTCCTCCTAACCACAAAATCTGGACAAGTATAGATTTAACAAAGAAATATGTTGAGTTAATAATAGTTTATGTGGTATGTTAATAACTACAGACTAGTCAGACCAGGCTAGGTTTTGCTGCAATAAAATAAAAAATAAAAAATTTTAGTATTTTATAATACACAGTTTTATTTTTGGTCAAGGTGCATATGTATCAGGGGTCGGATACTGCTCTGCTATACATGATCTTCACTTCAAGATCTAAACTTGTAAAGCAGCCTTTTCTGGTGGCAGAGGGAAGAGAGAAATGGAAAACCACAGACAAGCTTTTAAAGCTTCCTCCAGCAAGTAACACATACCACTTTTACCATACTTCATTGTCAATATTATCTGTGTCCTTGCTCCTAAGTTTAGTAGGACAGAGGAGGGGCACAAAAGGGAGAGAAAACAAAATATTTGCTCACAGCTCTACAAGCTACCACAACTACCATGTAATCAATTCATTCTAATATGTGCATACACATCTTGCTACCCTGTTCAATTGTTTCCATTTTATTAAATTGTCTTTAATTGATTTATATTAAAATTTAAATATTTTACTTTTCAGGCTCTTAATCTGAAGAGAAATTGTAGTTTTCCAGATGTTCTGCAATACAGCTTTCCAATCTAGTTTACCGGTAATTAAAATAATATTTTTGTTTGTTTCTAACTTCCATGTCTACTTCCTATTTCTTATATAGACTAGAACTTGGGAGAGAAAAGAGAGAGACTGAGGATAGCCAGGGCCCAACATCTACCTGAAAATTTCATTCATAGCACCTTGTGATCAGAGAATGACTCTCTGAAAAGAAAAGGCATCTGCAAGAAGAGGATTTTACACATTTAACCCATTTAATCCTTCAAGAATACTGTCCAGAAAGTATTATTATTGTCACTTAACAGGTGTAAAACTGAGATTCAGATAGCCAAAGTCAGTTACTCAGAGCAGGGATTTAAACCGATGCCCTGTCAGCTACTTACCTGTCTATTCCCTTTAGTGCCAAAATATCAGCATCCTTTCTGACTCAATCTGATGTCATATTCTCACAGAAACCTGCCTTATTGTCCATCTTCAAAGCTGAGTTAGGCACCATCCTGAGCTTCCCCCTGAGAGGAGTGAAACCTGGACCCCAGAATGGGCTACCAAGCACAGAGTGTCAGGGCCAGGATCAGATGCCCACATAATAAGCAGCGGTGAAAGGCCACAGGGGTTTTGTCTGCTGGAGAGATACAGAGCCCACTGGAGACAAAGTCACTTTATTTTTCCTTTTTTTCCTAAGAGGCCAAAGCACAGGTTTCTCATTTGTAGCCGCTCACTTTGGGCTTAGACTAAGGGAAGGCAGCACAGTCTGGAGTCACGTGAGGGGAGTCTGGAGTGGCAGGCTCTGGGAAAGGGCGTAGGAGAATGACTGATGTGTTCCCAGTGCTGGGACTCATGCCCGTACTGCAACAGCCATTTTTCTTGAAAAGAGCAAGCCCTTCCCAGGGGAAGAACACTTACTCCACCATGGGGGAAACCACTTGCCCCTCACTCTGGAATCCTGTTTGCCCCACCCTGCATCTTTTTTTTTTTACACTTTCCTCCAAACTGCATATTAAACCTTGCTGAAGATGCAACAACATAGGCAGACTCAGGTGTTAGAAATTGGATTTATGGCCCAATCATTCCATACACTTTCCCAGGAACCAGATTGGCATTTCTCCCTCATGGGAGAGCCATAGAAATGCCCTCCTCATTTCCAGGTAACCCAAACTCTAGGTTATGGAGACCCCATACACTTTCCTACTAGGGGCTTTGCTCTGCCGAGTTCAGGGGAATAATCTGGAACAGACTGGCATGTGTAGTATGAGGATGGGGGAACACACCGACCATGTTCCCTGAGTTCTGAACAATACAACCCATGGGAGATTCAGGGGATCCATCCTCTCAATTCTACCAGAAGCCCTCTCAGTGGCTAGACTAAGAGAAGAACAAGTGGTGGTGGATCTTGCAGTGACTTTAGACATTAGAACTCACAACAAGGCCCTGTGCTGATAAAAAGCCAGCCTTGCAGAGCAGCAAGGCCCATCTAGAATGCAGCCAGAGCTGGAGGAGACTGCCACAAACTGTGGACCACGTGTATCTTTGAATAGGCTGTCTAGGGCTAGATGTTGACAGCATCTGAAATTAGCTTACACCATCTCCCAACAATATTAGAGCCATATCCAAAGGGAGAGTCCAGCAGGCAAGCACTAAACTCTGCTGAGATGAATTCCACATCATTCTTTTTCATTATTTTCACTGTTTTTCTTTCACATAGATTTGTCATTTTTCTTCAAATTTTTGCTCTTTTTCTCTATTTTTTCTTTCATATCTTGTATTTTACTCTTGCATTTTCTTAATCTATTTTATCTTCTTTCCTTCTTTTCTTATTTCTTTTTTAATTTTATTTTTCCCTTTCTTTGTCCTTTTGTGGTGATTTCCTCTTACTATTCCTTACTCTTATTCTTTCTCTTTCTTCTATCCTCATAATCATTTTTCCTTCCTTTGGCCTTCTCATATTCTTTTTTTTTTCTTATAATATTCTATTTCTCACACCATTTTTATTATTCTTTGCTTTTTTGTTGTTGATTTTGCAGTTGTTGGAGGGTGGCCTTTTTTTTTTCTTGCTTTGGTTTTGTTTTGTGGGTGTAAGAGCATACAAGATGTGGTGGGGGTTGAGCCTCTCAGTCAGTCCACTGGAGGGGAGATCTGACCAATAAATTGGCCAACAACAGTAAGGACCCAAATACAATAGAAGAGCCCACATAACCTGCAAAAGGGGCATTACTAGAGCATCCAGCCCAGGAGATCAAGGAGCCTGCACAATGGAGTCACACTGGACTCCTATCATATGACTATCCCATGAAGATAGGAAGTCAAAGAAGATCTGTCTAATACATAGAAAAAAAGAGTCAGCTAAAATGAGAAGATAAAGAAACAACCCTCAAAGGAAACAGGAGGAATCCCCAGAAAGAGCACAAAATGAAATTGAGGCAAGCAATTATCAGACTTAAAGTTCAAAGTGGGCAAGGCAGTGGAGAGCAATGGAAGAAAAATTGGGACAACTTTAATAGAACAACAATATAAAAAGAAATTAAAAAAATAAATATAAAAACGAAGTAATGATTATAAGGATGCTCGAGGAATTCAGTGAGAACTATAAGGAACATAGTGGGAACTGCATCAGCATGAAAAAGAACATAGAAACTATGAATAAGAACCAATTGGAAATGAAGAATGCAATATCTGAAGTGAATAATACACTAGAAGGAATTAAAAGTAGACTAGAGGAAGCAGAGGATCAAATCAATGATTTGGAAGACAATGTATAAAGAAACAATCAGAGCAACAAAGAGAAAAAACACTTTAAGAAAAAGAGGAAGGTTTTAGGGAACTTTGGGACAACATGAAAAATAACAATATCCACAGCATAAGGATAGGGATCTCAAAAGGAGAGGAAAGTGGGCAAGAGATAGAAAACCTATTTGAAGAAATAATGACAGAAAACTTTCTTAACCTGGTGAAGGAAAAAGACACACAAGTTCTGGAAGTGCAAAAATTCCTAATCAAGATGAACACAAAGAGACCCAAACCATAATTAAAATGGCAAAGTTTAAAGACAGAGAGAGACTCTGAAAGTCAGCAAGAGAGAAGCAGTCAGTTACCTATAAGTGAGCTCCAATAAGACTGTCAATTGATTTCTCAACAGAAACACTCAGGCCAGAAAGCATTGACATGAAGTATTCAAAGTAATGAAAAGCAAGGATCTATAGCCAAGACTACTTTACTCAGCAAGGTTATCATTTAAAATTGAAGGCAAAATAAAGAGCTTTCCAGAAAACAACAAGAACAAAAAAAAAAAAAAAAAGCTAACAGAGTTCATTAATATCAAACCAGAATTGCAAAAGATGTTAAAGGGACTGCTTTAAGAAGAAACAGGGAAAGAGAGGAACCAAGGTATAAAGGAATAAAATGGCAATGAACAAGTACCTATCAATAATAACCTTAAATGTAAATGGATTAAATGCTCCAATCAAAGACACAGGGTAGCTTAATGGATAAGAAATCATGGCCCAGGTCGATTTCCCTCTCAGGGCACATAACTGGGTTGCATGTCAGGTCCCCAGTTGGGGGTGCAAGTGAGAGGCAACCACACAGTGATGTTTCTCTCCCTCTCTTTCTCCTTCCCCTCTCTCTAAAAATAAATAAACAAACAAACAAATTATTTTTTAAAAAAAGAAGAAAGAAATCATGGCCCAGGTATGCAGTCTACAAAATAACCACCTCAGAACAAAAGCTTTATATAGACTGAAAGTGAAAGGACAGAAAAAAAATATTCTATGCAAATAAAAACAAAGAAACAAAAATCCTGGGGTAGCAAAACTTACATCTCACAAAATAGATTTTTCAACAAAGGCCATAAAAAGAGACAAAGAAAGTCACTACATAATACTAAAGGGATCACTCCAACAAGAGGATATAACTCTTACAGACATATATGTACCCAACATAGGAGCATTTAAATATATAAAGAAAATCTTGGTGGATTTTAAGGAAGAGATTGACAGCAATACAGTCATTCTAGGGAATTTTAACACCCCACTGTCACCAACAGATAGACCTTCCAGACAAAAAATCAACAAGGAAATAGTGACATTCAATGACACAATAGATGAATGGATTTAATTGATATTTACAGAACATTTCATCCCAAAGCATTAGAATAGATAATCATCTTAAGTGTGCATGGATCATTCTCAAAGATAGATGATATGGTAAGATACAAAATAAATATTAACATATTCAAGAATATTAAAATCTATTAAGCATTTTCTCAGATCACAATGGCATGACCACAGAAAACAACATTGGTAAAAAAAAAAAAATCATTCCAATACATAAGGGCTAAACAGAATGTTATTAAATAATGAATGGGTCAATGAGTTCCAGGAAAAAGGCAAATATACCTGGAAATAAAGGAAAATGAAAACGCAGCAACCCAAAACTAATGGGACACAGTGAAAGTAGTTCTGAGAGGGAAGTTCATAGTATTACAGGCCTACCTTAAGAAGGTAGAAAAATCTCAAATAAATAATCTAAGGCTACACCTGAAATAACTAGAAAAACAACAACAAACAAAGCCCAAAGTGAGCAGAAAGAAGGAAATAATCAATAAATGACATAAAGACTTAAAAAAATAATTTAAATCAGTGACTCCAGAAGCGGGATCTTTGAAAAGATAAACAAAATTAACAATCCTTTAACTGGACTCATCAAAAAAAGAGCAAAAGAGAGAGAGAGAGAGAGGACCTAAATTGATAAAATCAGAAATGAAACAGGGGAAGTAACAACTGATATCACAGAAATACAAATGATTGTAAGAAAATACTATGAACAACTATATACCAAGAAATTGGACAACTTGGATGAAATGGATAAATTTCTAAAATCATATAATCTTCCAAAACTGAATCAGGAAGAAACAGAAAACCAGAATAGATGGATAACAACTAATCAATTTAAAGCAGTAATGAAAGAATTCCCAGCAAATAAAAATCGTGGACCAGATGGCCTCATAGCTGAATTTTATCAGTTATTCAAAGCACTAACACCTGACCTTCTCAAACTATTCCAAAAAATTCAAGAAGGAAGGAGACTTTCAAGCTCTTTTTACAAGGCCAGTATTATCCTAATTCCAAAACAGGGTAAATACACAATAAAAAAAGACTATTGGCCAATATCCTTGGAGAATATTGATGCTAAAAACCTCAACAAAATATTAGCCAACCAAATCCAGCAATTCATTAAAAAGACCATACACAATGATCCGTTGGGATTTATCCTGGGGATGGAAGGTTGGTAAACTATTCACAAATTAATAAATGTGATACATCACATAAAATAAAAGATAAAAATCAAATGATAATATCAAAAAATGCATAAAAAGCATTTGATAAAATCCAGCACCCATTTATGATAAAAGGCTCTCAACGAAGTGAGAATAGAGGAATCATACTTCAATATAATAAAGGCCATATATGAAAAACTGACAGCCAACATCATACTCAATAGGCAAAAATTAACAACGTTTCCTCAAGATCAGTAACAAAACAGTGATGTCTGTTTTCACCGCTCTTATTCAAAATAGTACTGGAAGTCCTAGCCACAGTGATCAGACAAGAAGAAATAAAAGACATCGAATTGGAAAGGAGAAAGTAAAACCGTCATTATTTGGGAACAACATGATATTGTACATAGAAAACCCTGTAGGCTCTACAAAAAAACTGCTAGACCTAATAAATGGATTAGGCAAAGTAGCAGAATACAAAGTCAATACTTAGAACAATGGCATTTCTGTACCCTAATAATGAACTATCAGAAAGAGAAACTAAGAAAACAGTCCCATTTACTATTGCAACAACAACAAAATAAAATGAGATACCTATGAATAAATATAACTGAGGTGGTTAAAGACCTGTATTCACAAAATTATAGATAGAACACTGAAGAAGGAAACTGAGAAAGATACAAATAAGTGAAAACATATACCATGCTCATGGATTGGAAGAATTAACCATTAAAATGTCCAAATAACCCAAAGCAATTTATAGATTCAATGCAATCTCTATTAAAATACAAATGACATATTTCACAGGTCTAGAAAAAAATATTCCAAAAACTTATATGGAACCAAAAAAGACCCTAAATAGCCTTAGCAATCTTGAGAAAGAACAAAATTGGAGGTATCACAATACCTGATATCAAACTATATTACTGTAATCAAAACAATCTCCTATTGGCATAATAACAGACACATAGATCAATGGAACAAAATAGAGAACCCAGAAACAAGCCCACACCTTTATGGTCAATTAATATTTGCCAAAGGTGGCAATGAGCATACAATGGATTAAAGACAGTCTCTTCAATAAATGGTGCTCAGAGAGCTGGATTAGTACCTGTAAAAAAATGAAACTATACCACCAACTTACACCATAAATCAGAATAAACTTAAAATGGATAAAAGACTTAAATATAAGTTGCAAAACCATAAAAATCCTAGAGGAAAACATTGGCAGAAAAATTTCAGATATCTCATGAAGCAATATTTTTGCCAATATATCTCCTAGGGTAAGGAAAACAAGGGAAAAAATAACTAAATGGGACTACATTACATTAAAAAGCTTCTGCATGGCTAAAGAAACTATCAGCAAAATGAAAAGGGAATTCACTGTATGGGAGAACATATTTGTCAGTGATACATCAGACAAGGGTTTACTCTCCAAAGTATATAAAGAATTCATACGACTCAACATAAGGAGGACAAACATTTAAATTAAAAAATGGATAAAAAACCTGAATAGACACTTCTCCAAGGAGGATATGCAGATGGCCAATAGACATATGAAAAAACACTCAACATCACTAGCCATTATAGAGATGCAAATAAAACCAAAATGAGATAACACCTCACACCTGCAAGAATGTCTATCATTAATAAAGCAAAAACAGTATGTGCTGGCAAAAATGTGGACTGTTGGTGAGAATGCAGACTGGTGTGAGCACTCTGGAAAACAGTATGGAGTTTCCTCACAAATTAATTTTTAAGTATATTTTGTTGATTATGTTGTTACAATAGTCCCAACTTTTTCCCCTTTGCACTGCTCTGCCCAGTACCCCCTTTCCCTCCAGCAGTCTCACCCCCCTTAGTTCATGTCCATGGGTCATGCATATAAGTTCTTTGGCGTCACCTTTTCCTATATTATTTTTAACTTCCTCCTGTCTATTTTGTACCTACCAATTATGCTTCTTAATCCCTGCACCATTTCCCCATTCCTCCCCCTCCCCCCTCCCAGCTGAACCCTCCAAATGATCCCCATAGCTATGATTCTATTCCTATTCTGATTTGCTTAGTTCGATTTTGTTTTTATTTTTTAGGTTGAGTTGATAGTTCTGAGTTTGTTGTCATTTTAATGTTCATAGTGTTGATCTTTTTCTTAAACAAGTCCCTTTAACATTTCATATAATAATGGTTTGGTAATGATGAACTCCTTTAGCTTTACCTTGTTTGGGACACATTTTATCTGCCCTTCCATTCTAAGTGATAACTTTGCTGAATAGAGTAACCTTGGTTGTAGGTCCTTGCTTTTCATCACATTGAATACTTCTTGCCAGTCCCTTCTTTCCTGCAAAGTTTCTTTTGAGGAGTCAGCTGATAGTCTTATAGGCACCCCTTTGTAGGTAACTCTCTCCTTTTCTCTTGCTGCTTTTAAGATCATCTCTTTACCTTTCACCTTTGACATTTTAATTATGACATGTCTTGGTGTGATCCTCTTTGGGTCTAGCTTCTTTGGGACTCTCTGTGCTTCCTGGACTTGTATATCTATTTCCTTTGTCAAATTCGGGAAGTTTTTCTTCATTATTTTTACATAAGTTTTCAATTTCTTGTTCTTCCTCTTCTCCTTCTGGCACCCTTATTGTTCAGATGTTGGCATGTTTAAAGTTGTCCCAGAAGTTCTTAAGTCTCTCTTCATTTTTTCAATTCTTGTTTCCTAATTCTGTGCTGGTTGACCATTTTTTCCTCCTTATGTTCCAAATCATTGACTTGAACCATGGTTTTATTCCCTTTACCATTGGTTTTGTGTGGATTTTCCTTTGTTTCATTTAGCATAGCCTTTGTTTCTTCCCTTATGCATTTGCTATACTTAAGCATCTCTGTCAAGCCTGTGAGCATCTTTTTCATTAGTGTTTTGAACTCTGCATCTGTTAGATTGGCTATCTTCTCATCTGTTAGGTTAGCTATTTCCTCATTGCTTAGTTCTCCCACTGGAACCTTGATTCTTCTCTCTTTTGGGCCATACTTCTCTGTCTCCTCATCTTGACAGGCTCCTGTGTTTGTTTGCCTCTGTGTCTTAGGTAGAGCTGTCACAGGTGTTATGTTGTAAGGGATGGAGTCTTAGGTATTCATCAGTATAGGCAACCCATTTCACCACATGGTGACTCTTTGTGTGAGGGAGTGGTCTGAAAGGGAACAATGTTGCTTCATCATTATTTTCCCCTTTTCCAGGCACTTCTCCCACTTTCCATATAAATCTAGTGCCTCTCTAGCTGTTGCCCTGGCTGTCTTTCCCAGACTGGGTGGATCTATGGATGTTCTAGAACCATGAGGGCCTTTTTAATAAGCAGACTCTACTGAGAGACTGGCAGTTTCTTCCTCCACCCCAACCCCTACTGGTTTGCAGTCAGAAGCAATGAGGCTTGATTTTCTCCGGCACTGGAATCGTGAGCTGTGTGGTCTGATCTGGTGCTGGGAGCACTCTGCAGGTGTCCCTCCTGACTTTTTAAAATGTGTGACTTCACTTTCCATTGGCATGCCGCTACTGTCACTGCTGCTGCCACCAGCACACCATGTCCTCCCCTCCCCAGCTCTACCCCTCCTACATGTCCAGATGAGTATTTCTTCTTTATATCTTTGTTTGTTGGACTTCCATGCAGCTCAATTCTCTGGAACTTCTGGTTGTCTCTAGTTTTGAGGTAGCTGTATTCCTTGTTAGTTATAGAGGGATACTCAGCATGTCTGTCTAGGTCTCCATCTTCGCCGGAAGCCTGGAGTTTCCTCACAAATTGAAAAATGGAACTACCTTTTGACCCAGCAATTCCACTTCTGAGACTATATCCAAAGAATTCTGAAACACTGATTCAAAAGAACAAATGCACCCCTATGTTCATAGTACTGTTATTTACAATAGCCAAGATTTGGAAATATCATAAGTATCCATCAATAGATGAGTGGATAAAAAAGATGTGGTACATTTACACAATGGAATACTATGCAGCAGTGAAAAATGGTTTATTCGTTTGTTTGTTTTGCAACAGTATGGATGGAGCAGAAGACTATAATGCTAAGTAAAATAAGCCCATAAATATGATACCATATGATGTAACTTATAAGTGGATAATGAAGAAAATAAATTAATTACCAAAATAGAATCAGAAGAATCAGAGGTATAGTAACGTGGAATAGACTGACAACTGTAAAAGGAGAATTGTTGAAAGAAGGTAAATGGATTAGCAAAGACCATATATGCATGATTCACGGTCATAAACAATTATGAGTGGATTGACTATAAAAATGGGGGGCAGCTGGAGGTAGTCAGGCAGAGGTGGAAAAACTAGATTAACTGTAATAGCATAAACAATAAATATTCATAATACAAAAATAATAAAAATAAAACAAAATATTTGTCAACATGTTATATCCCTATTATAATGTATCAATTAGCTAGGCCATTCAAATTTCTTTACTTAGCTGGCTTAACTTTATCAATTCAATTCTATCTCTCATTTTTTTTATGAAAACACAAATGTAAAGATCATATAAATTAAAAAGTGAAAAACTTGGCTTTAAACCTAAAAATGAATGCAGGAACAAAGCAAAAAATAGATATTAGAGTGAGTCTCAAAGAGATATGGAAGTTAGGAAAGAAAATGTAGATGTTGGGGAGGTAAAAATTGAGGCAAAACATAATCTAGATAGGAAAATTTAAGTATGTTTCCTACTGGGATAACAGAAGGATCAATCCAATGAACTAATCAACCTAACAATATCATTGAGTACTTATTACACGTCAGGTATCTGGATACTTATGGGGTCAGAAATAAGGGGCAAAATTCAAATAAATAATTAAAATAAAATGTATGTGTTGTTATAAGGACACAAGCGAAGGAGTATGGCACCAAAGAGAGGCTGCAAATTAACTCCTTCAGAGGAAACCAAGTAAGCTTTCATAGAATTTTTGACATGTGAGCTGGGTTTTCAAGACTTGTTAGGAGCTTTTCGGGCATAAAAAGGTTTTCCCCAGAGAAGAAATAACACAGGAAATAATATAAAGAATCTAATGTCATATGTGTTGGTGGAAAAACATTAATTTTTAGGTCACTAAAGATCAAGGTGAGATAGTCATCAGGAAGATAAGACTGGAAAGGAGGCCAGATGATGAAAGATTTCTTTGCCAAGTTATCTTCTAACAATGATAAATTTATTAGGAGGCAGTTCTACTTGTAGAGGGCTCCAGGCTTCAGAAAGTCTCATTCCATTCTTTGTCAGGCTGTGTCCAAGTGAACCTGCCTACTTGGAGCCCCACCCCCTCACCATTCCAACCCCCATGACCCCCTCCTACCCTTCCATTCTAAACTATATTCCAGGCACTCCTAACACTGGACTTACTTGTTCAAATGCCCTCAAATACACTTCCAGGCCCTGCACAGTTCCTTTCTCAGATCCATTCTCCCAAGTACAGACCACAGTGCAGGTGTGTACACTTTTAGACCTGGGCTGAATACCAGAGGGTAAGGTTGTGTATAAAGCTTAGACATCCAAGCATGGATCAGAGCTGGGGTTTGAAGAGAAGCAGGAAGAAGTCAAGGAAGTCTCAGGTCACATGCATGAGCTCCATTTGTACCTTTATCCGTCTGTGCAAATGTTAGGGTCAGGCATGTAAGGCGGTCTCAACTTTGACTCCTATATATGAATTAGCATTGGTATCGGCACTAAAATTTAAATCTTATTTTTTTTAATAGTTCTCATGTTGAATTAAATTAATGACCTCATGTGCACTTTCAATAAAATGGTCCTCTGTCTTTAAAATTTTATAAGTAAGAACCCTAGACCTCCAATATGGTAAGAAGTCTACTCATCTCACCTTGCATCTTCAGAAGATGCCTCATCATAACAGCAAAAGTGAATGAAGTTAAAGTGAACAAGTATTTTTCCTACTCCCTGAGAGATTTTAATCTTGACTTCCTTTTGGGACTTAAAGCCTTGACCTTTGCTCCCCTGTCCTGAATTGATACCTTGCCGCAGCTACCTCTGCTTTCACTTTGGACATGAGGCTTTGGTGTGCTGCAGTCTTCTCATTTCGGCATCCAACACCAACTCCACCTCCTCAGTTTTACTGCTTCCCGGCTGTCACTGGCAGCTGGAGGTGCCTTACCTCCCTTGGCCTCCCAACATAGGACAGATCAAACCCTGAAAGCAGCAAACACCCAATAACATGAGAAATTAAGTTTATGCAAAACTTAATATTCTCAGACACTCCTCCGTGATAAACTACAGTCTCTACACCCAGCTTCAAAAGAGTTAAAGAAGGGTATTCATCTTCTCCCTAATTTTTAGAGGACTAAGTCACACATTTGGAAGACAAGAGCAGGACATCCCTTAATTAATGAGGCAGCACCTGTGCAGCCTACAGTAACTTTGGAAAAAGCAAGACTCACTGGGAGGGCACAGACGGGCTCCATAAGAGCTTGATTCGCTTTAACAACCTTTTGTGTACCTGTCTCAACTGGCTTTCAGAAGACAGTTGTTGGAAATGTAGTTTATGATTCAACTAAAAGTATTCACTGAAGCATATGTTTCTTAGTTGTTAATAGTTATTTCAGAAAAAGATAGATGTGTGTATTCATTCTTAAAATACATTTGATTGTGGCTATAATTTTTGACTGCATAATCCATTTGATGAAAAAAAAACAAGCCAGATAGCAAAGATGTCTGTGATTTTTATGGTTTCCTGTTTATTCACCAAGCCTCCCAATTTCTTTTTGCCTACATAGTTACTGAAGGGAATTAAGTCTTCTGCTCAATCTGGCATGCAGGAATAACTTCCGCAAATAGATTTTCCTTTGTGATACTGAAAATGCCTCACTGGTGTAACTTTTTAATCAAAACTTATTTCCAAAGTCATTTTAAGGCACAAATTAAACGAGTCTAGGTAATGGGCCAATTTTAACACTAGATTGTCTTTCAGAGACCCAATAAAATGAAATGGAAGGCTGAATCTTAGCCCTTAAAATATCATTGGTTAAATGAAGCAGGCGCAGATAATAGGGAGGTGAACATAGTGTTTCACAGCAGGGTGAGTTAGGGAATTCTGTCTTTAGAGCTTCCAACCCAATTTTTGAAAATCAATGTGAAGTAAATTCCATGTCAGAGACTTGGGAAACCAACTGATGATACTCATTAAAACTACTTCCTAAGGAGAACAGTTTGAGAGTTTGGTTTAGTTCTTTAAATAAAGCACATGAACCTTTAAAGGGAAAGCCAAAATTGATGTTTTGCTTTTGAAGTCAGCTTTGCTGAGACTTGTTGAGCTGATTTTTATGTGCTGATGAGGTCTCAGGCTTTCAAAGCTCAATTCCAGGCACATTCCCAGCTTTCCATTCTCTGTACTAAAGAGAAAAACAGCTTCCTAAGTTTAAGGCCCACAATGACAACAGCTCTGCTTTGCCACAAAGCTGAACTGTTCAGCAGAATATTAAATGCTAAGGGCTACACCCACCCTAAGGTGAGGACTCTTAGTTCATGCTGAATTCAATTAGACCAGTTTCATTTTCATCATTAAATTATTTTGATGGGAGTCTTACAGCCCCTAAGGGAAGAGCCAGTCTTCAGTATAATTCATAGAGGATATGTCCTTGTTTAGTAAGTCAAGGAATAAGGGCACTTGGAAGTAACCTCTAGCGTTAACACCTCATCTATTGCTCGCCATCCCCACAACCATATCTTGGGCAAATGAATTTCATTATTCCTAAATCATGCTTGACAAGTTGATATCAAATCTCTCTTAGAGCATGTCACATGGCAACTTGCTGTTGCAAGGGTATTAAGTAAGCTTGCATAAAATAGAGATGAAGGAATGTCGCATGGTCATTGTTGTAATAGATGACTGACCTCCAAGAAGCTGAAGCATAGTATTATCTAGCCCAGATGAGTTATTTAGAAACTTCTGGCATTTCCCAGTATGCTAGAGACCTCACTGTATCCAAGAATTCATGCCCTTCATAAATTTATTGTGTTTTCATGAACTGTATGTGAATATGGCTTTCTCTGTAACTTAAGTCATAAACGACAAAGTAAACAGAGCCCCCACTGATAGCCAACATCAAGAAAAACATGTAGAAAAGTTTGCGACACGTCAAAGAAAGTCATATTCTCAAATCCTCTGTGGAGGCAGGTAAAGTAAAACAGATAACAAAGGCTCGTATGTACACACAGCCTGGCTACACATATAAGTACATAAGAATACATACAACCACCCTCATTTAAAAAATGGCTAACATTTATTACATATCAGAGATTTTAGTAAGAGTTTTTCAATATAATATCTCTTGTAATCCTCTCATCAATCAAAGGTATTTATTCATTTTACTTCACAAGTAAAGAGGTTAAATAATTTACTCAAAGCCTCATGACTAGAAAGTGATAAAACTATAATAGTATTGACTAGTTTCATCTTCTGATTTCAGATCTTGTTCTCTTTATCCTACATCCTAGGGATTAAGTTAGGATATATACATAATTAAAATTAGTCATTTATGGGACCAATTTTACAAGGATTTAGAAAAATAGTCTTAATAATAAAGCCTGTGATAATTGAAAATTCATCTTCTCTGATGATGTGGCACTTTTGGAGGTTAGTGTTACATTCAAAACATGGTTTATCCTGCTGCAATTCGATGGATATAGATAGTGCAAAATACTTAACCAAATGTGTGCAGGCCCTGGAGAGTCCCTAGTAATTTTTCTTTGTTTTAAACAAATTCCAAATGCACTCATCTAGTTATCATTGGCAGTAAAAATCAGAGTGTATTGAGTCCAGTTATTTAAATGTTTTCATTACTCAAATGCTGGACAAATATTATGTATTTGAGTAAGTAAATAAAACCCATGAGTAAATAGTTTTCTTCTGTGGGACAGGCACATTGTAAAGATCAAGTCACAGCCACCAGTGCCTTCAATACTATACCTGGGAGAAGACTATAAATTGCAGCTACCACTATAACACTCATACTTATTTCTGCAATTATGAAATTCATTTAAGGACTGACCCATTCACAATTACTCAATCTACAATAATGTCAAATCCTTTGAGAGTATACTCTATACTCTACAGGATCAAAAGAATGCAACTTGAACCTTCAAAGAATAAAATTAGAGTTAATAACTAATGCTAAACCAAGAAAGCAGGAGCCACATTAAAATCATTAAGCATATCAGAGAGAGAGTGGGGAGGATAAGGCTTACCTTGAGTGTGTGGCCAGAGTTTGGCTACTGGGAAGATAGGTAAATATATGTCAATGTTTGAGGTGGCAAATATTAACAGACAAAGTTCCTGGAACTACTTGAACTCAAAAGTGAAAGAATGCAATCCAGTGATGGAATCATGAGGTTAATGTTAAAGAGACTTCCTTACTTAAGAAAAAGAAGATCAAAACTATGAACAATAAAATGGCAAAAAATACAACTATATCAACAACTGAATCTAACAAACAAACTAAGTAAACAAGAAGAACATAGACAGAATCATAGATACAGAGAGCATTTCGATGGTTGCCAGATGGGAGGCAGTGAGGGGGATGGGTGAAGAGTTGAGGGGATTAAGAAGTACAAATAGGTAGTTACAGAATAGCCATGGAGATATAAAATACAGTATAGTAAATGAAGTAGCCAAAGAACTTATACACATGACCCATGGACATGAACAATGGTAGGAGAATTGCTTGAGGGAATAGGGGGTTCTGGGTGGAGGGGGATGCAAATGGGGAAAAATAAGGACAATTGTAATACCATAATCAACAAAATATAATTTAAAATATATAAATGAATTTAAAAAAGAGATTAAAAAACAAAAGCAAACAAACAAAAAACATAAATATATTTGGGTACTTTCTTCAGGCAGGAGAATGTGTGCTAGCACTCAGTGGTAGGATGAGGCCAATTGGATGCAGAGACATACTAACTAAAAGACTGTATTGTAGAGATACTGCTAATGTAAAGGGTTAAAGAATAGACAAATGAAAGAATAATAATCAGGATTTGGTGAATGAATGAAATGAACAGTGAAAGTCAAATGAAGAATCAAGGATGATTCCAATGAAACTACCAGGAATTTCAAATCTTAGAGATGTGGCAAAAATAGGAAACTGGAAGAAACACAACTTTAAGGGAAAGATGATAAGCCCCTCTGTGATTACATTGCATGTGAGATGATCCACCTAAAAGCATATGGAAGAGGAGATCAGAAGGCCCAGAATTATCTCTTGGAGTCCACAGGAGAATGGGGATATTTTAATATCATATAAGTCAAGGGAGAGGAAATGTCAAAGGATTTCTCAGTTGTCAGATGAGTACTTCTGGGCCAATGAATTTTCAAGGTGTCCAGATGATGGTCATTAGTATTTTTGCTTTAAAAGAAATTGGTGGACCTCCTTCAATCTTAATCACTCTAATCCCCCACTTGCCTCCAATTGAATATATACTTGTTTTGTTCTCCATTATATACCTGGCACATAGTAGAAGCTCAACAAGTGTTTATTAAGTGAAAAGAAAAGGCAGAGTGAGGGAAAGAGAAAAAAAGGAGGGAGAGAAGGGGACAAACAGGAAGGAGAAAATTTTACAAAATGTCATTGACTGGCAGCAGACCATGAGATAGAAAAAGTACAAATTGCTTCTTCAAAGCTTTCCTTTAAAGGTCTCTTTATAGGATAAAATTATCTCTGGCAATAATCACACAAAAGGTGAAATAACACTGACTGACTCAGAAACAGAAACTCAGTTGTTTTCCATACTTTTCCCCAAACATACATTACCCTCAGAGGCATGCTGTTAAAAAATGACAAAGGTGAGAAGTAATAGCCAGGCACTTAAACCATTTAGAAGCACCACACTTACTTCCTCTTTCCTCACACAATACATACACACATAAGAACTGATTCTGAACACATTTCATCCCTCAGCTGTTTCATCGTACAATGGGGACAACTTAAGGGGTCTTAAGGTGAAAAATAAATTTTATACCATCACAAAAAGTTAAAGTCAGTTCATCCATGGCTAAGGTGACACATCTATAGGTAGTAAATATTTTTTTATTAATCTGTTTAAATGATCTGGAGAGGAAATTGCCTCACAATAATCTTTCCCTTATTCACTGGATTTAGTGATTGCTTCTTTTAGCCGCTAGTCATTAAAGTAAATACAGAAATTATCTCATCTTCTACAATAAAGCTATGTAATATGAGGACAAAAGATTATAAAAAACAAAAGTTACCCCTTTCATCTAAAAACTCTGAAGAATTACAAGTTCCAAATTCCTTTTTTCTTTTTTTTTTTCAGATTTAATGTGTTTTATTGATTAAAATATTACATTTGTGCCAATTTCCCTTCCCTCTGCTCCCCTCCACCCGGTGGCCCCCCTCCCTCCAGTTGTCCCCCCCTTTTAGATTATGTCCATTAGTTGTGCATACAGTTCCTCCCAACCTCTCTCCGTCTGTTCCATTCCCTCCTACCATGATCCCCAATTCCTATATCATCTCCCTCCCTCTCCCCACTCCCCCTCCCTGTTGACCTCCCCCCAATATGCTTCCCGTACCCACAGTTCCTTTTCCACTCTCGTTGCCTGTTTAGTTTGCCTTTGTTTCATCTCCCTAGCTTCTGTTTTTTAAACCAGTCCCTTTAACATCTCATATAACAGTGGTTTGGATCTAATGAACTCTTTCAGTTTTATTTTGTCCTGGAAACACTTTCTCTGTCCTTCTATTCTGAATGACAATTTCACTGGATAGAGTATTCGTGGTTGCAGGTTTTGGATTTTCATTACTTTGAATATTTCTTGCCAGTCCCTTCTTGCCTGTAGGGTCTCCCTTGAGAAGTCAGCTGATAGTCTAATTGGGACCCCTTTGTACATAATTCTTTTCTTCTCTCTTGCTGCTTTTAAGATTCTCTCTTTATCTTTAATTTTTGACATTTTGATTATAATGTGTCTTGGAGTGGTTCTCCCTGGGTCCAGTCTCTTGGGAACTCTCCTTGCTTCCTGGACCTGCAAGTCTATTCCCTTCCCCAAGTCTGGGAAGTTCTCCTTTATTATATTTTCACTCAATTTTTCAAGTTCTAGTTCATCTTCCACACTCTCTGGCAAACCAATGATTCTTATGTTGGGCCTTTTATAGCTGTCCCAGAGGTTTCTGATCCTCTCATTGTTGCTTCCCATTTCCTCTCTCTGCATTGGTTGACTGCTTGTTCCTTCTCCATATTCCAGTTTGTTGAAATGAACTCTGGATTTTTTTTCCTCACCATCTGTCTCGTATGTGGTTTTGTTCCTTTCGTTATGAATGTTTTTCGCTTCTTTCTTATCTTTTTCCTGCTCTTTTGTGAATTCTGTAAGCCACCTGATAACAATGGCCCAGAACTGAGCCTCTGACAGGTTTCTTATCTGTTCATCTGTCAGGTTCTCTATCTGTTGCCTGGTGAGCTGTGTCACCGGGATTTCTATAGTTGTCTGCCTCATTTTGACAGATGCGTTTTGTTTTCTTGGGCGGGCTATAGGGGGCAGTGCCTGTGTACGCGTCACAATTCAGCGACCGGCGCCTGTCCATGACCTATTTCGCAGCCCTGTGGTGCTTTCTTTGGGGGCAGGGGTCCAAGATGGATTCACACAGTTATTCAGCTAGGAGACCGGGATCCGTCCTCCCGCCCCCCTGGGCCTCACTGTTCAAGGCGATGCGGTGGCTGCTTTCCCCAGCGCTGGGGTCGCGCACTGCCAGGGGCTTGACTGCAGCCGGGATTTTTCGCCGCCCCGCCGCTGTCCCAGGTGCGACCGCAAACAGCGCTGCCCTCTTTAACTCTTACCTGCCCAAATGGCACCGCTGGTTTATAACTTCATATGTTGGGCTTCCGTGTAGTTTTATTTTCTGGAATTTCTAGTTATCCTTTGTTTTGAAGTAGTTGTATTCCTCTCTAGTTGTAGAGGGAGACCTAGCGTCTCCGTCTAAGCCTCCATCTTGGCCGGAAGTCTTTTCTTCTTCTTCTTTTTTTTTTTTTATTGTTGTTTTATTACAGTTGTCCAATTTTTCTCCTGTTGCTCTCTATTGCCCTGCCCCCACTCCCAAATTTCTATTTTTAATGAAATGTTTAAAACTCAGTTTCAGCTCATTGCCTTTTGTTAAACAGAAGTTGTGGCTACATTTTTTAAAACATTAAAAGTTGATGCTGTAACACCTTCTTTTACCATAATTTAGCAACCAAGCATCCTCAACGTTAACAGAATATTTTGTTCACCCTCAGCCTTTATGTTGAAGAAGTACAGAGAAACAAACAAATTAGGATCTCAGTGACCAGTGCTCTACTTAGGAGAATAACAAAGAGAATTTCAAGAGTGAAAACAGAGGTCCTGAGATGAAAACTGTGCAATAAGCATAAGAAACAACACACCCAGACCGGAGAACTGAGGGCTTGTTTCAGAGGAAAAAATAAATTGGAAGTGATCAAAGGTTGACTTTATGAAATATTATACCAAGGAGTTCTTGAAAGGTATGATAAAAATTAGTTATGGGTACAAGGAAACCTATGCAAATAAGTAAGCAGGAAAATTAATATTACCTGCAGAGAAAGGAAGCATATTCTTACTGTACTATAACACTCAACTGTGAGTAGCATTTGTATAAGCATACTATGGAGACTTGATAACTGATTATTAATTAAACAAATAATCATAACAAAACTATATTAGAAAACAAATGTTTATCATTCCTAATTTTAAAAATTATAGGTAATGTAAAAAACTGATATATGAAAGACAGACACACACACACACACACACACACACACACACACACACACACATCCTGCCCCCCAGCATCAAATCCCAATGGTAACAGAAGGGAAATATTCCTTAAGCAGAGAAAATGGAAAGAGAAATATATGTTGGGAAATTAGGTGTGAGCAAACTGACAGTGGGAGAAATACGCAAGTCTTAAAAAGGAATTGTGAAAAATGAGGCATTGTTCTATGGACTGTTTTGCATATTAGCATAAGGAGTTGGAATATTATCTTTTAGGCCCTAGAGAGCCACTTAAGGCTTGAGTAGAGGGTAACAGAATAAAAACAATGTTTTTCAGAATCTGAACCTGACTTAAGTATGTTAAATGATTTGGAAAAAAGAGAAACTAAAAGTTGATAAGTCAATTTGAAACTACGAAAATAATCCAAGTAATTGATTGACACTGTGGACTGTCCCATCATGAATTTTTCATATAGGTATAAAAATTTAAATTTGAAATACTACAACTTTATTAAAAACATAGATTAGCCCATACTTGAGAATTTCATAGTGAAGTATTTGATATTCTGCAACAGAGTACCAGCTAATTAGTGATATGCTCTTAGCCAAACTATTTAGCTTGCTCATTCCCCTGATCATTAGGTAATGTCACCCTGATCAAAAATAATTACGTAATATTTAATAAATGTCACACATTAAATTAAAAAGAGTTCAAATAATTATTGTTGTTATTATAGCAAACAGTTTATAGTATGTCCTATACACCAGGCAGTGTTCTAAGCTTTATATATATTAAGGGATTTAATACCTTAATAATTCTGTGTGGTAAGTATTACTCTTAATGTCATGTTTCAGGAAGGTAAGATAAACAAGAATTAAACAACTTGCCCGAGGTATAATAGCCAGCAGCATTGTAGAGGAGATTTGGGTTCAGGCAGCCTATTGCCAAGAGCTCACACTCCTAGACACTATACTAGGTTGCCTCTAATACAAAATAGGTAAAAAGTAAAACTAAAAAGATTTCTCTTAACTTCTCATATTGGTTAATCAAAGTTTTCATATAAGAAAAAAACATAAATAAGTGGGGGTTCACATCCTCATCTATAAAAGGACAAAAATCAGCATGTCACTGAGGGGGTTTTTGTTAGTCTTGAGGTAGATTGTGGAAGATACTAGTCTCAGTTTTTTCCATCTCTTTGTATCTATGACTGCCCACTGTGACTTGGATTGTTCATGTATTAAGGGCTGAATTGTATCCTTACTCCCCACAAAAATTTCATATGTTGAAAACATAACCCCCAGTGTATCTTAGAATGTGATTGTCTTTGGAGATAAGGTCTTTAAGGAGGTAAGTTAAAAGAGGCCAATAGAGTAAGCCTTATCCAATTGGACCAGTGTCTTTATAAGAAGAAGAAACTTGAACATTCAGAGACACCAGATTCACAAGTGCACAGAGGTAAGACCACATGAGGACACAGCCAGAAAGCAGCCAGTCATCTGCAAGCCAATGAAAGAGGCCTAAGAAGAAACCTGACACGCCAACACCTTGATATTGGATGTCTAGCCTTCAAAACTGTGCGAAAAATTTTGCCTTTTTACGGCATCCAAACAGTGGTATTTTGGTATGGCAGCCCCAGCAAACTGATACAACACCATGAAACTTACTTTGACCAACAAGGTGTTAGTATGTGTGACACAGACAGAGCCTAGAAAAGCACTTACATCTTTCCACTTGCTCTCACTCTTGTTGTCTAGCCTCACCTTAAGAAAATGCTCAGTACCTCCTAAATGGATGAAAAGCAAAGAAACACAGTTGGGTAACAATAGCTAAATCTATCCTAGGTCATCCAACAACTAGTCAACTTCCAGATAGATGACCATGATCAGTCAGTACCACACCCTGCTGAGTACAGTCAAAAGCACCAACTAAAGACCTGTGACCTAAATATTTGATTATTGTTTTAAACCATTGTTTTGGGGGGAGCATGTTATACAGCATTATTACAACAATAGATAAAATTCACAGTCTCCTGGAATATAGTAGCAGCTCAACTAATTTAAATTAATTAAATTGTTTATATTTTAAAGGAGGCTGAAGTGAACAAAGAAATCCTATGCCAGTTTACTCCCATCACATGTGTTGGCAAAGCTGTAGTAATTAGAAGAACATAAAAAACTAAAACCTGAAATGTAAGGGAATTGATGAGAATATAAGATTTTATTTTTTTAAAGAATGTGCATGTCCATTACAAACTATTTTAAATGTTAAGAGGTCTCATTTCCCTCATGTCATTAGTAAAGAAGTTCACAATTACTTGTGGTTTCATTAAATAAATAAATCTTCTAATTCTCTCAAATTAATTATCATTAGTGTAGATTATTGCTGTGACCACAGTAAATAAAGCTATTATCAACTACCAGCCATGCTTATCTCAAAACAAGACTTGGTTTCATTATTTTAAAAGATTTTTTAAAAAGCACATAGGCTTGGTTTAAGAAGAAATTAGAAATGATTGCTAAAATCAACTTTCCCAAATAATCTAATGCTTGCTTACTCTCTATAGCATCCTGTGAATTTTGTTTTTCAACTGTTTCAAAGTGAGTCCAAAAAGGAGATATAAACCAAAAATTATATGGAGAATTTTATTATAAAAATCATTTAGCAATAATAAAAGACACACTGTAAAATGCAATATTATAGAATGCCATAGGACTGATAGAAAATATCCAAGGAAGGATAAATGCGAATATGATGTACCCTTCCCAAGGAGAAGATTCAGACTTTATTGGAGAAGATGTGGTTGCAATCCACACGGTGGCAGGAAAGTTTTCAGTGTTGCCTACAACAGACCTGGCCCACAGTAACTAGGAAAATAGAAAACCTTCTGGGCTCTGAAGAGCTTTAGCTGGTCAGCTGGCACGTGCATGAACAAAGGGGTTCAAGGTGCCACTGTGGGCAGGAGGCTTGGAGCACATGGTGTTTATGTTGGGAGAGACAGAAAAGTGATTGCCGGGTGGGATTAGGACCTCAGTAAGAAAGAAGGTATATTTTTCTCACAGAAAACTCTAAGCTGATGGTCAGTCTAAGGAACAGAGACCATGCTTCATATGGCCACCCAACAACTCAGATTCCTTCTCTCTTGTTTCTCTTCCATCCCCAACTCTACAGGTCAAAGGGGATTCACTATCGCCATGTCTGCATTCTAGCCTGTGGGAAGGAAAAAGAAGACATGGAGGTTTAGTAGTTTTATTTTCAGGACAGGACCTGGCAATTGTTCATATCAGTTTCTCTCTCATGCCAATGACCCAGAACAGTCAAATGTAACACCTAGTTAGTTGTAAGTAATGCTGCAAATGGTAAGTTCTATCAGGGTGGATATGTGCCAGAAAAAATTCAAGGGTTCTATTAGAAAAAGAGAAAATGGATATCGGAGGACAATTGTTTCTATCATTCCCTGGTAATAACTACAGTATTCCTTCATTTATCATGGGTATTACATTATAAACACCCCCATGAGAGGTCAAAATATGTGAAGTAGGAACCTTACATTTATTTTAGTATTTATATATATTTTAAGGCTTTATAAACCCTTCCCACACACTTATAAACTGTTCCCAGTTCCTTATTAACCTTTCCCACTCCCTTATTAACCTTTTCCACACTTTTATAAACACTACTTATATTCTTAAACATATTCTACACTCTTAAACCTATGTAACTTTAACAACATATATATACAATACCACAAAATCCCACAATATAGTGAAAAGTCTATGATAAATAATTAAATATAATATTTTTTAAAATCCTGTGATACAATGCGGCCATGATAAGTGAACCACAATATAGAGAGGGACTACTGTAAACAGAAATGGGGGAGAGAGGTCCATTTAAAACTCAGGAGAAAGAGAACAAAAGGAAAATAAAATATATGAATAATATATTTATGTTGTTTTACACCATAAAAATTATCATTCATACTTTGTAGATGAGGAAACTAAGGGTCAAAGACAGTAAATATCTTGCCTGAAGACTGGTTTTGAATCCATGTTTGCCAAAAATGATATTCTTCGTTAACCCACAATACATAGTGTCAGTACTTCCACTTTGCAAGTGTCACAAGTCCAATGTAAAATGAGATAAATTTATGACACTTAATTAAATATCACAAAAATTTAACTCTCATAATTTTTCAAATTTATATGTATTTTTACCCATCTAATGGGCTTCTCAAAACAGGTTCAGGGTCTACTGAGATTCTTTTCAGGTAAGCTAGCATCCCTTTGATTCATTTGTTTATTCATTCAATAAATTCAAAATACTTATTAAGCATTAACCAGAAAACAATCTTGGTGCTTGGACACACCAAGGTAAACAACATCAAATGTGTAATTAAATAAATAAGATAATTTTTTGGAAAGTAAAGAGTGTAATAAACTACACTGTTGTGTGACCAAGATGAGGGAGAGAGGGGGTGAAGGAAAGCAGCTATGAGGAGGTGACATTTGAGCTGAGATAATAAAGATGTAGGCCATTGTAAAGAGCAAAAGAAAAGCTTTTCCAACAAGGGGAATTTCAAATACAAAGGCCCTGACACAGGACCAGCTAAGTATATTTAGGGAAGGAAAAAATAGCATCATGAACTTGGTAACCATGGCAGGAGACGAGATCAAAAAGTGAAGAGGATTTAGATCATGTAGGATTGTGTAGATATAGCTAAAATTTTGGGATTTGATTCTAGGTGTAATTGAAAACCTTTAAAAGGATTCATTCCTAAGATACTTGGATATTCTAGCATTCCTCAGTAGTGTAATTCCTGTGATGTTTTAAGGAATCAGGTCCAAGGGAAGTACAAGTGTTCCACTACATTTTCTAATCACTTATATAGTGATCTAGCCTTTATAGTTTGACTTAAAAGTGCTCCTCCTGTGATTTTCTAATGTTTAAAAAAAAATTGGAGGGAAAAGGTAATTTCTCAGCAAAAATGGGAAACTATTTTTCAATTATTTCAGAACCTCCCATAGTCAAAGGCATGTTGCCTAACAAAGGAAAATCTATGATCTACTTCAATAGCTTCATTTCCCTCTTTTTCCTCTTCTCTTTCTTCTCCTTCTCCTTCTCTTCCTTCTTTTCTTCCTCCATCTCTTTCTCCTTCTCCTTCTTCTTCTTCTTCTTCTTCTTCTTCTTCTTCTTCTTCTTCTTCTTCTTCTTCTTCTTCTTCTTCTTCTTCTTCTTCTTCTCTCTCCATAAATAAAAAGATAACAAGGTATAAAAATTTTAATAACTTTTTCAAAATATACATTAGAAAATATTTTTATGTAAGGTGATTATATTCCTAATATGAACTACAGCAAAGCATTAAAATATGTTAAAATTTCACAAATCTGTTTCTCCAACTGAGATTTTTCTCTTAAGCTCTGGACCCATGCTTCCATCTATTGCACATTTCTAAATATCTATCCCTGGCACACAGTTGAGCAACATTTACACTGTCATAACTATGTAAGTCTTACAGTTTTCAACATTTGCAATCAACTTCTAGAATATTTTGGCTATGGTTACAAAACAGAATGTAAAGTTTATTAATCTTGAAAGCAGACTTATATCAACCAGAAAGTTGGACATAGCTAGGGAAAAAATAAAGGGAGAGAAGTGTGAGGGTGCTAAAATCTTCATTTACAAAGTGAAAAGAAATGAAACAGTGCTGCAATAGAACACAAACTATTTTGAAATGTTGATGTTATTAGCAAAATAACTGAAAAAAGCAGTAGCTCTTTTCTCAGACATAGAAGGCCATGTATAGAACAGGAATCTCTTTCTTCTCATTTTAAATCCTTCCATACTGTTTGATTTTTTTAACCATGTGCAGGTTCTACTATGATGTAAGTAAAAATTTTAATTTAAATAGTGATTCCCAAGCTTTAGTTGCAAATGTGTGATAGGGGGAAGGAGTAAAATTAAATTAATTTTATAAGACTAAGATATTCTACCCAGAAATTCTGCTTTGAGGGAGATCAAAGATGGTGGAGGAGTAAGTGGAAGCTACAATAACTTCCTTCCAGGATCAGTCTGGATTTACAACTTAATTTTGGAGATATAATCTGGAATAACCAGCCAAACACTAGCTGGAGAGAAGTCTTATAACCAGGGAGAGACAGAAAAGGCCGCTATATCACAACGTGACCAGTACGGAGTGTGGAGACGCAGAAGGGCTGACTGGGCTCCCAGGGTGGCAGCTGAAGGGAATGAGAAACAGCTCAGCAGCCGGGGGTTCCCCCTAGAAAGGGCAGGGTCTAAATCCCCAGCTGGGCTTCCCAGCCTACAGCAACAGAGTGGAAAGTAAAATAGTATTCAGCTGTGAAAAGCTAAAAGCCACAGTGTTTCTTTCTAGCTGGAGAAAAACAGCAGGAGGAAAAGAGCTCTTAAGTGGATGACATACAAAAATCTTTTGGCCCCCACTTACCCTGGGCTCAAGAAGAGGGAAGGCAGAGAGGACTGGAGACACTTGGGGAGAGTTTGGCGCGGTGGCTTTGAGAGGAGAACTGGGGGAGAAGCCTACTGGGTCCCAGTGTTGACTCATCCCCAGTACTGCAGGCAGATCATTCCCCTCCAAGTGGCATCAGCCTGAGGGGAAACAAAAGCCCTGCCTACAGGAATTAAGCTGCCGCACCCACGGTCCTTAAGCCTGATGGCTAATCACAGATTGAATAGATTAACAACTAAAGAAGACAGTCAAAGGCAGTAGATTCCTGGAAGTTTCCAACAGGCTGCCTAGGGCCAGACTGGTACATGATCTGACGGCACCAGGGGCAGATCCAGGAAGTGCAGATCATTCTAAGAAGCACCAACAAACAATAGGAGTCACAAAAATGGGGAGACAGAGAAACAATTCCCCATCAAAAGGAAAGGTAGAATCCCCAGAAAGAGTGCTAAATAAAATAGAGGGGAGCAAACTATCAGATATGGAATTCAAAACATGGATTATGGAGAAGCTCAATGAGCTCACTGGAAACTAAAAAAAACTCCAGGGAAACTACAGAGAACTACAGGAAAACGACAAGGAACTTACTGAGAATTACACAAGCATGAAAAAGTACATAGAAGCTGTCAATAAGAGCCAGGAGGAAATGAAGAATACAATCTCCGAATTGAAGAACACAGTAGAGGGAATTAAAAGCAGGCTAGAGGAAGCAGAAGATCAAATCAGTGAGCTGGAGGACAACGTAGACAAAAACTCTCAGACACTGCAACAAAATGAAAAAGACTGAACAAGACTGAAGAGGTTCTAAGACAGCTGCAGGAGAACATGAAATGTAATAATATCCATATCATAGGAATTCCAGAAGGAGAAGAAGAAGAGCAAAGGGTAGAAAACCTCTTTGAAAAACTAATGACAGAAAACTTCCCTAACATGAGGAGAGAAAGAGTCAGGCAAGTCCAGGAAGCACAGAGGGTCCCAATGAAGATGAACCCCAACAGGCCCACTTCAAGACACATCATAATTAAAATGGCAACATTCAAAGACAAAGAGAGAATCCTAAAAGCAGCAAGAAAGAAACAACTAATAACATGAAAGGGAACTCCAATAAGGCTATCATTAGATTTCTCAGCAGAAACATTACAAGCCAGAAGGGAATGGCAAAAAATATTCCAAGCAATGAAAAACAAAGGCCTACAACCAAGAATACTCTATCCAGCAAGGCTCTCATTCAAAATTGAAGGTGAAATAAGGAGTTTCCAAGACAAAAGAAGGCTAAAAGAATACATCTCCACCAAACCAGCATTGCAAGAGATGATAAAGGGTCTGCTTTAAGAAGATGAAGAAACAGAGAGAGACAGAGAGGAACACGAGTACAAAGTAGGAAAATGACAATGAATAAGTACTTATTGGTAATAACCTTAAATGTAAATGGATTAAATGCTCCAATCAAAAGACATAGGGTAGCTGAATGGATTAGAAATTATGATCCACATATATGCTGTCTACAAGAGACCCACCTTAGAACAAAAGATCTACACAGACTGAAAGTAAAGGGATGGGAAAAAGTATTTCAAGCAAATGGACATTAAAAAAAAAGCTGGGATAGCAATACTTATATCAGACAAAACAGATTTCATAGCAAAGGCCATAAAAAGAGACAAAGAAGGACATTTCATAATACTTAAGGGAAAAATCCATCAAGAAGATATAACCCTTATAAATATATATGCACCCAACTTAGGAGCACCCAAATATGTAAGGAAAATTTTTGAAAGTCTCCAAGAAAGATACAGACAGCAACACACTCGTAGTAGGGGACTTTAACACCCCACCGTGAACAATGGACAGATCTTCGAAGCAAAGAAACACCAAAGATATTGAGGCACTGAACAACACTCTAGATCAAATGGACTTAGTCGATATATATAGAAGTTTTCACCCCAAAGAAGCAAAAGATACCTTCTTCTCAAGTGCACACGGAACATTTTCAAAGATAGACCACATGGTAAGGCACAAAACAAGCCTCAACAAATTCAAAAAAACTGAAATTAAATCAATCATCATCTCAGATCACAATGGCTTAAAATTGGAAATCAACCTCAAGGAAAAAACTCAAAAACATTCAAACTCATGGAGAATGAATAACATGCTATTAAATAATGAATGGGTTAACAATGACATAAAGGAAGAAATCAAAAAGTTTCTGGAAACTAATGATAATTAATACACAACAACCCAAAACCTATGGGATACAGCGAAAGCAGTCCTGAGAGGAAAGTTCATAGCAGCACAGGCATATCTGAAAAGGATAGAAGAATCTCAAATAAAAAATCTAACCCTACAGCTACAAGAACTAGAGGAAGAACAACAAGCAACACCCAGATCAAGTAGAAGGAAGGAAATCATCAAGATCAGAACAGAATTAAATGACATAGAGGCTAAACTAACAATTCAAAAGATCAACATAAGGAGGAGCTGGTTCTTTGAAAAGATAAACAAAATTGACAAGCCTTTAACCAGGCTCAACAAGAAAAAAAAAAAAAGGACCCAAATAAATAAAATCAGAGACGAAAGAGGAGAAATCACAACCGATAACACAGAAATACAAAATTGTAAGAAATTATTATGAACAACTGTATGGCAAGAAATTTGACAACCTAGAGGAAATGGACAAATTCCTGGAAACATATAGTCTTCTAAAACTAAAGCAAGAAAAAGCAGAAAGCCTGAATAGACCAATAACAACTAGTGAAATTGAAGCAGTAATCAAAGAACTCCCGCACACAAAAGGCCTGGACCGGATGGCTTCACAGGTGAATTCTACAAAACATTTAGAAAAGAACTAACTCCTATCTTCCTCAGACTATTCCAAAAGATCCAAGAAAAGGGAAGACTCCCAAACTCGTTCTATGAAGCCAGCATTACCCTAATTCTAAAACCAGGTCAAGACACAACAAAGAAAAAAACTACAGGCCAATATCGCTGATGAACATAGATGCTAAAACTCTCAACAAAATATTGGCAAACTGGATCCAGCAACACATTAGAAAGATCATACACTAAGATCAAGTGGGATTCATCCCAGGGATGCAGGGATAATTTAATATTTGCAAATCAATAAACATAATACACCACCTAAACAAAATGAAAGACAAAAACCACATAATCATATCAATAGATGCAGAAAAAGCATTTGATAAAATACAACACCCATTTATGATGAAAACTCTCAGCAAAATGCGAAGAGAGGGGGCATACCTCAACATAATAAAGGCCATATATGAGAAACCTGAAGCCAACATCATACTCAATGGGCAAAAACTAAGAGCATTCTCCCTGAGTTCAGGTACAAGACAAGGATGTCCATTCTCTCCACTCCTATTCAACATAGTCTTGGAAGTTCTAGCCACAGCAATCAGACAAGAAAGAGAAATAAAAGGCATCCAAATTGGAAAAGAGGAAGTAAAACTGTCATTATTTGCAGATGATATGATAGTGTACATAGAAAACCCTATAGACTCCACAAAAAAACTACTCGACCTAATAAGTGAACTAGGAAAAATAGCAGGGTACAAAGTCAATATTCAGAAATCGAAGGCATTTCTGTACACCAACAATGAAATCTCAGAGACAGAAACTAAAAGAAAAATACCATTTACCATAACAACAAGAAAAATTAAGTACCTAGGAATAAACTTACCAAGGAGGTAAAAGACCTATACTCAGAAAACTACATAACACTGAAGAAAGAAATTAAGAAAGATACAAATAAATGAAAGCATGTACCATGCTCATGGATGGGAAGAATAAACATCATTAAAACGTCCATTCTACCCAAAGCAATTTATAGATTCAATGCAATCCCTATTAAAATGCCAATGACATTTTTCACAGACCTAGAAAAAATACTTCAAAAATTTATATGGAACCAAAAAAGAGCGGGCTTGGCAACCGCAATTTTGAGGAAGAAGAACACAGTAGGAGGAATCACAATACCTGATATCAAACTATACTACAAGGCCACGGTAATCAAAACAGTCTGGTACTGGCATAAGAACAGACATATAGATCAATGGAACAGAATAGAGAGCCCAGAAATAAACACAGGTCTACATAGTCAACTAATATTTGACAAATGAGGAAGGAACATCAAACGGAGTGAGAAGAGCCTCTTCAACAAATGGTGTTGAGAGAACTGGACAGGGACATGCAAAAAAATGAAACTAGACCATACACCAGAATAAACTCAAAATGGATCAAAGACTTAAATGTAAGCCGTAGCACCATAAAAGTCCTAGAGGAAAAAATAGGCAGAAATATTTCAGATATCCCATGTAGCAACATTTTCACTGATATATCTCCTAAGACAGGGAAATAAAGAAAACAATACATCAAACTAAAAAGTTTTTGCTGTGCTAAAGAAAACATCAGCAAGATGAAAAAGAAACCAACCATATGAGAAAATATATTTTCCAATGATATCTCAGACAAGGGATTGATCTCCAAAATATATAAAGAACTCATAGGACTCAACACCAAGAAGACAGATGACCAAATTAAAAAATGGGCAAAGGACCTGAACAAACACTTCTCTAAAGAGGACATACAGAGGGTCCATAGACATATGAAAGAATGCTCAACATTACTAGCCATCAGAGAGATGCAAATAAAAACCACAATGAGATACCACCTCACACCAGTCAGAATGGCCATCTTCAACAAATCAACAAACAACTTGTGCTGGAGAGGATGCGGAGAAACGGGAACCCTGGTGCATTGCTGGTGGGAATACAGACTGGTGCAGCCACTATGGGAAACAGTTTGGAATTTCCTCAAAAAACTAAAAATGCAACTGCCTTTTGAACCAGCAATTCCATTGCTAGGATTATATCTGAAAAATCCTGGAACACCAATTCAAAAGAACCCATGCAACCCTATGTTCATAGCAGCACTATTTACAATAGCCAAGTGCTGGAAACAACCTAAGTGCCCATCTGTAGATGAGTGGATCAAAAACTGTAGTACATTTACACAATGGAATATTATGTAGCAGAAAGAAAGAAGGAACTTCTACCATTTGCAGCAACATGGATGGAACTAGAGAGAATTATGCTTAGCGAAATAAGCCAGGCAACGAAAGAAAAATACCTTGTGCTCTCACCTATTACAGGAAACTAATGAACAACACAAACAACTGAGCAAAATTGAACCAGAGATATGTAAACAAGGGGTAGACTAACAGTACCAAGGGGGGAGGGGGGAGAGAGAGAAGGGGGTAAGAAGGGGAAGGGTCTAGTTAAAAAACATGTATAAATGGCCCACGGACATGGACAACTGAGTGGGGACTGAATGTGGGGGAAGGAAGGAACAGGGTGCAGGGAAGCAAGAGGGAAAAAAAAGTGAACAGCTATAATGGAAAAACAAACAAAAAAATTTTTTAGTGGGGGGAAAATGAAAATATAAAGAATGGAAATGCCAGTTCAGTGAATATTAGAGGGACAAGGATTTTCCTTCACATTGTATATTTTTCTCCCTATCTGATCCCTCCAGAGTTTGGCATTCTAAAGAAGTAAGTAATGACATAAGTTGCTTTGCATAAAACTAATAAGACCAGTTGTTAATAGAGGGTTTTTTGTTTTTTTTTACCAAGTCTTTGACTGGAATGTCATGCCTAAAGGAGACATTCTTGCGCTCTGGTTTTTATCAGAAAGCCCTGAGGAACTGGGATTGCCTTTCAAAGGTAATAAAAGCCCACGAGATAAAAGGCCTGGTACCGTGGTTGGTTGTGCGGTCCACAGCAATCTTTCCAGGGAAGGAATGAAGGTTGTTTTCCTGAAAGATGGCTAGAAGGGACCTTAAGGCACAATGGAAAACCAGAAGGACTTGGAAAAGACAAGTGTATACAGGCAAGGCTGAATGGCAGGTATGTGGCTCAGATTCTGTGCCCTGAAGGGCAGACTGAAGGTCACCCTAAATGTTCCTTGGGTAAGTTCCAGCAAAGCAGAACTAAAGATCATAAGTGATCATTTTCTGCTCTTGCTGTGTTTATGCAAATGAACAGGATAAATTAAAAATGGACTTAATTCAGTCCCTTTAATGACAAGGAGGGTAATCTTAGGGAGAAAAATTGTGATATAAGGAAAATCACAATGCTCAGTGGCACACTATAAAGTAGAGCACCTAACCGTCTTTAAAGTTTCTTTTCATTTAAAATGTTTTCATTTGAAAGTTAAACTATGTCTGTGGTATCATCAAAGATGTTTAATTTACAGGCAAGAAGATTGTCAAATGCCTTGCAACTGGATGTCTTTCCAATAAGACAGTCTTACAGATTTAGAGACTTGTTTGTGGGTTATGTTACATAAATTAACCTGTGTTTTCTGTTTTCAAAGGGCATAAGCCTATGATCTCATTACCTGACTGGTTGTCTGTACGTATAGGCCTCACTTAATCCTGTCTGCAGCGTTGCCTCCTGAGACTCAATGGTTTGGCTGAACTAAGTGGCTGGGTTGGTGAAGTCTGTCAGCTTCACTTTAAAACTGGTTTCTCTTTTCTATCATAATGGCTTGGACAGAAAGGGCCCAGAGGTCTGAGAGGGGGGAAACCTAAAATATTTCCCTCAGCCCAAACTAAGTATAATGGGCAAAAGGGTTTTGGACAGGTGAGATATGCCTGACATACCTTCCGCCAAATAAGCCCTTTTTTTCCCTAATGTGGGACATTGAAAAATTAATACCTGCCTTTTATCATCTAGTGGTTATGGATTGAATGATGTCTTTTAACATTGTTGCCAAATCTGTTGCCCCCAGAATACAACAAGGATGCCAGCCTGTTAAACCAAGCATGCCATTGTCTGGGGACAGCCAACTGACCTGGAGTCTGCACGATCCTTCCCCATGTGGGAAGGCCACCCTCCCCTCCACACCCCCACTCTTATTAGGGATTTCTGGATCCAAGGGTAGATAGGACGATGACCATATCCAGCTTGAAGCAGTTAGAGGAGCTCGAGACCTTCGCCCGTTGTCCTTTATAAGATTATAAAAGGTCTTAAGTCTGAGAGGGAGGGATTGTTATTTTTTATTGTTATAATAATTAATTAATAATTTATTTATTTAAAAAAATAACAAGAATATATGAAAGGGTGAAGCGGGAGAGCTTGTGTGTATGACCCATGGGCATGGACTTGGGGCGGGATTGCTGGGGGAGGGCGGTGCTGGGTGGAGGGGAGCAACAGGGAAAAAATTGGAACTATTGTAACAATATAATCAATTAAATATACTTAAAAAAAAAGAAATTCTGCTTCTAGTTCCCTAAAGAAACATTCAGAAATGAGGACAAAGTTTTATGTACCAAAGTGTTTGCTACAGTATTAACTGTAACAGCAAAAGATAGGAAATGGCCTACATAATAAATATTCGGAGATTATTTAAATAATTCATAGTTTATCCATACAATAGAAGATTAAATAGCTGCTAAATCATATTTGAGATTTTTTGGGAACATATATAACATTCATATCACATAATTATCCTAGGTAAAAATACAGGATTAAAAAACTGTGCATCACCTGTGTGTGTGCATGCATATGCACAGGATTGGCTACCTAGAAAATATATGATTCCAAAGCCAATTTCTCTGTGGAAAACTGAGAATTTACTATCAACAAGTCCTCTCTAAACAAACTCTTTATATGTGCGCTCCCAAAAAAGAGAAAAAAATTCTAGAAAGGAGGTCTAAGATAGAAAAGCAATAGTGAAGAAAAAATTTTAAATATGTGGATAAATCTAAATGAATATTAATAATGAGCTTTAAGACTAGAACTAAAATTCTAGAGAGAAAAATGTATAATTTTGGAGGTAAAGAGAAGTTAAAATGTCCTAAGTCCCTTTGAGAAGAAGGTAAAATTATTTAGATATTTTAATACATGCATAATGCCTGGGCTAACTGATGGAATAATATATATGGAATTTATTGCTTCTGAAGTAGCTCAGGAAAAAAATGAAATAAGGAGGAAACAACTATGTGATTGAGAAAATGGCAAGAAAAGGAGAAAATAGAAAACCAGGGGAAAAAACAGAACTAAATATAAAGTATAAAATAAAATGATAAAAATGAATACAAATATATTAATAATTCCAATAACTATAAATGTACTAGACTCAACAATTAAAAGGCAAAATGGTGAGACTGGGTATGTTTAAATTTTTGGTGAAACTATTCACAAGAAATAAAACATGGAGCTGCGCTCTGCCATGTGTACCATGAGAATGATTTGAATCCCCAGGTCTTAGCACCAACTAAGACCCTGTGTTCAACAGCTCTCAAAACTATTTGTTTCCTCAGTGTACGGTTACCTGAGAAGATGACTAGATCCATTTGGGAAGGGCAGGGATAATCACAACTATACACTTGCCATGATGTTGCAAGGTTCTTCTTCATAGAATATGGTTATTCATTTACGCTGTGGTTCTGAATGTGAAAACTGGCTCATGTCTGGCAACTGTTCAAGGAGTCATGATTTACCATTGGGAAGGCTCACCTTGGATGTTTTTTCTTCCCTTCTTGATTTCTTTTGAGTATATACATTAAGCAGAGCCCTTATTGACATCACCTGGGACCTTGTTAGAACTGCCCAGAGGAGCTTCTGAGAAACTTTGGAGTGTGTATTCAAGGTGTGTGTGTGTGTTTGAACTGAGTCAATGTGCAACATGTATTTTCTACTATGAATCAAAGTCAACAATGGTCAAGAAACTCCGATGGGCTTTTAAACATGTAAAGCAGGAAACATGTACCAAGATATTTCTAGTAGCATTATTTATAATAGCAAGGTAGTGGGAATACTTAAATGACCATGTACCAGAGACTAAAAAATAAATTGTGGTTTATTAAGAAAATGGAATACTATATAGCAATGTACAGAAATAAACTATAGTTATACTCCTCAACATGAATAAAATTTTCAAATGTCTTGGTGAATCTAAAAATAAAAATAAAAATTTAAATTGTACTGATAAGAAAATTTGCAGAAGATTACTTATAGTATATTCCATTATATAAAGATCAAACACAGGCATAATAATATTTTCTTTGAGTAATCACACAAATGTGGTGAGACAATAAAGAAAATAAGAGACTCTGACCTATGTGGCTCAGTTGGTTGTAGCATCTTTCTGAGGCCAAAAGATTGCAGTTTGATTCCAGGTCAGGGCATTTGCCTAGATTGCAGGCTTGATCCCCAGTCCAGGTGCCTGTGCACTAGTCCAGACAAAGAAGGCAGCCAATTGATGTTTCTCCTTTGCGAAGATGTTTCTCTCTTGCGATGATGTTTCTCTCTCTCACTTCCTCTCTCTCTCTTTCTACCAAAAAAAAAAGGGGGGGCGGGGAACAAACCAATTTTTAGAAGAAGAAAATATATACATATATCAAATCATCACATTGTATGTATAAAACTTACATGTGTTATATACCAATAATTTCTATAAAGCTGAAAAAATAAGGAAGCGTTTCACACAAAATTCAGGACAGTGGTTATTTTTGAGGGGTGGAGAAGAAATATGATTCAGTAAAAGTGAATAGGAAATTTCAAGATATTGCTAACATTTTATTTCTTATACAAGGTAGTAGGTAGGTATACAGGTACTTCTTTAAATCATTTTTCTTTAATTATACTTATGTATTATCTACTCTTCTATATATAGTATATTTCACAATAAAATATTTAAAGTATATACAGATGTGCATAAGTAGAAAACATAAAAAAATATATGATTACATAATTAGTAGTAGCCA
Organism: Furipterus horrens; assembly: GCF_987537825.1. Lineage (NCBI taxonomy): Eukaryota > Metazoa > Chordata > Mammalia > Chiroptera > Furipteridae > Furipterus > Furipterus horrens. Next base: position 65,753,224 of record NW_028327172.1, on the reverse strand, counting down.
CCATTAATTTGCATTTGTTCATATTTTCCAAGTTTTCTTATCTGAACCAGATATGCTTTTTAAACCATTTACTAACCTTTGCTCACCTTCTCAGGGAACCTAATCCTACCAAATTCCCTGCTGAGTGTCCAGCCTACTACGTGGCACATGATGCTGCCCTCTCCTTATATCCCCAGCCATTGCTGATGGTGCCATTATTGAACATCTAATCTAAACAGGGCCCATATAGAGTCTGGTCAGTATTTTTAGTTTATATAATTTTGAAAAATGCATAAAGGCACTCAAATTCCTATAAAAAATATTGATACACAGAAGAAATAGTTGTAGCTAATGAGACTGAAAAAAACAGGTCTTGCAAGAATAGAGTCATCATTAAGAAAGGCCAAAGTCAAATGCAAGGAGTTACCGAGGTTGGGAAACTAAACAATTAGAAAAGATCAATCAGAAGAGACAAGAGAATGTAGTTGCTACATTGTTATGGACTAAATGTTTGTATCCCTCTCCCCACAGATATACATGTTGAAGCCCAATGTGATGGCATTAGGAGGTAGGGCCTTTGAGAAGTAATTAGGTTTAGATGAGGTCATCAGGATAGAGCCCACATGATGCAATTAGTGTCCCAGTAAGAAGAACCAGAGCTCTCCTCTCTCCTTGAATAAGAATAGACTGAGAAGGTGGTTATCCGCAAGCCAGAAAGTGTCCCTCTTCCCATAGAACTGAATCTGCCATCACCTTGATCTTGGACTTCCAGGCTTCAGAACTGTGAGAAATAAATATCTGTTGTTTAAGCCACCAAGTATTGGAATTTTTGTATGGCAGCCTAAGATGACTAAGACACACATAGAGAAAAGCAGAGAGGAGCAGCATGAGAATGGCCATTCAGCCTCAGAGAAAGAGAATGCAGCACCTCCGTTGCTTACTTTCCATTCCCTGTCCTAGGACTTTTGAGTCCAGTGCTCTTTCCTATCCTTAATTATCTATTAAATAGCCTCTCCCTTCATTATGATAATTTTTTTTTAATTTAAGCCAGCTTGTTTGGATTTTACTTCCTTAAAATAGAAAACCTTGTTTAGACCAGCAGTGAGAAATATTATTTGAGAACATACCTGGTGTATCACTTATTCATCCCTGCCTAGCAACATCAGCAAAGAATAAAAAATGAAGAAAGTATGACTGATAGTATAGTGAGTTGACTACCAGTTCCCAAAAAGATATATCCAAGTCCTAAGCCCTGGAACCTATGAAAGTGGCCTTATTTGGAAAGGGAGCCTTTGCAGCTCTAATTAAGGATCTTGAAATGAGATCATTCTGGATTTAAGGTGGACCCTAAACCCAATGGCTGGTGTCTTTATAAGTGAAAGGAGAAGGTTGGGACACAAAGACACACAAACAAGAAGGCCATGTGAAGACAGAGCAGAGATCGGAGTAATGCTGTACCAGCCAAGGAACATCAGAGGTTACTAGAAGCCTGGAGAGAGTCATGGGAAAAGTCCTCTCCCAGAGCCTCCAAAGGGAACCAAACCTGCCACCACTTGATTTCAGACTTCAGGCCTCCTGAGCTGTGAGAGAACAAATAAATTAAGCTACCTAGTTTGTGATAATTTGTTACAGCAGCCCTAGGAAACTAATACATACGGTATTTTAAATAAGCCACAAATAATTTTATACCTGGTCTTTAGTTATTTTTATAATGAAATATTTACACCAGAAATCAGTGTAAATAGCATTATATTATTAATATAAATTTTTTGGACAAGTATAAAGAGCATCATATAATTAATATGCATTTGTATAAGTAATCAGGCATAGACCACTATTTTTAGACAATTTCCAGCATTTCTGGCGCAGAGTACTGATAACAATCAGAACTTTGTTTAGTTTCAATCTGGAACCATTTAAAATTTGAGGAATTCAAAGAAAATTGGATTTACAAAAGAAAAAAAGCAATTTATAAAGCAAAAATGGGAAATCTAAAGGAGGCATCGAAAGTTAGGTTCATGTAGCTAGGAGTGCATTTATTTTTCTCTTTTATTCCATTTTTCTTTCAGCTCCAACTCCCAACACATGATGGGAGAGAACGCATTAGTCAGTGAGCAAATGCAGAACACAGGGGAAAGGAGGTGGAAGACTTCATTCCACAACTCCTCGGGTAACACAGCTGTGTTCTGCCTTGGCTATAGCTCTGAAGCCCAAAGAGCACACCCTAGAACACCAACTGAACATGGGAATTCACATTTTAACACCAGCACAAAGGTTAGACTATGGTACACAGTAGGTGCGAGTTTTGTTTTTATTTTGTTTTTGTTTTTTTGTTTTTTTAAATTTCATTTTATTTTATTTTATTTTATTTTTATTTTTTGGATTTTCAATTACAGTTGTCCCATTTTTCCCCCATTTCTCTCCCCCACCCAGCCCACCCCTTCTCCCACAATCATATCCCTCCCCGTTGTCCATTTCCATGAGTCATTTATACATGTTCTTTGACTAAACCCTGTAGGTGCGAGTTTTACTGCTGGGCAAGTGAAAGAGAATTTTGTACTTAGAGATGGTAAGTTGAATAGTGTTCATAAACATTTTAGTTCATGGACAAATGATCAATTCAATTGAAATAATCAATGGATGAACATCAGTAGGCTTTGGGTCTCAGGCTGGTGTTTGCTGAAAGGTAAGATGCCTAGATATACCAAGGAGATGCATAGGATGGAGGGATGCCTCAGGGAAGACAGGAAGGTCACCACAGCTGGAGAGGAAGCTGCCTGCCTCCCAGTCTGTCCTTGCTGCCAGCATCTCGGCCTCACTTCCTGCTGCCATTATGAAAGCAAACAAAACAAATGGATGACAGTAGGAGATAAGGAGAAGCAATACTAAAAGGATAATAAGAAGTGACTAAAGCTTGGGAAAGATTGAGAGTGAGCTAAGAGAAAAATAAAAAGTGGAAATTAAGAATAAGCACAGGAATGAAAATAAAGATAAGAGATAAAGATTTTTGTATAATATAAATTACATGAAATTAAAAATAAAGGTCAACAGGATTATTGGATCAAAAGCCATAAAAGTAAAGGATGTAAAAGTTTATTTCACCAGGCCATGCACTGTTGGGCTGGGCCATTTGATGGAGTTCCTCAGAGCAGGAGGTCTGTAAATTCTTGTTAACAGTTTTAACATACCTTTGCTTCTGAGCACAGGCACAGGGGGCAAAATTCCATAGTATATCTGCATACATACATTTTTTTTTGAGATGTTTCTTAGACTTGGCTTGTGACTAGAAGAAAAGTCAATAACATAAGTTCCAAAAAGTGGTTCTTTAAGAAAAATAAACTTTTCAACTCCTCAGATAGAAAAGAGTTTACCAAAAGACTGGGATTGATGAGTGGAGCTATCAGATCTGTGTTTACTGACTTGCTTTATGTTGTCTTGGGGTGAAGGGGTTGTCAATTTTTTATAACCAAAAACCTTTCCCTACCCTGATGGCTTTAATAGGATGGGAATTATTATAACTTTTTAATATAGGCATTTACTTAGGATGTTATTGGGAAAGTATTTAGAACTCTATTTCAAAGTGTTCAGTATACAACAATCTCCTTACACTTTAGGTAGTTGGCATTTATTGATATTCATCCTTTTTTGAAGATTATTGACAAAAAAATGTACAGCCCAGGACTTGGAGTCATAAGGGTGGGAGACACGGAGCTTCAGATTCTATTTCTTAGTGACTTAGTTTAGACAAATTACTCGATCTGTCCAGCCCTCAGTTTCTTCATCCAAGAAGTAGAGATGATGGTAATATCTGTCTTACCATGTTGTAATGATCACAAGTCATTACATATTTGAAACCCTGTAAACAGAATATTAGTATACATATATATCAGGAGTCCTGGCTGGTTTGGCTCAGTGGATTGAGCGTCGGCCTGCGAGCCAAGTGTCGCTGGTTCGATCTTCCAGTCAGGGCACATCAGAGAAGGAAAACTCTGACTCCAAAAAACCTCCGCTGCCTTGCGGCATACCTCTTCAGGGGAAAGGCTAAGGGAGTAAACCCCGACAGAAAATCCGGAGCCGGAGTCCCTAAGGCGGTTTGACGTTGTAGTCAACACCGGCAACTCCTGCGGCGCACCTGAAACCAAGCTGTATTGACTCCGTCTTTCCCTTGGGCCCTTCAGCTGCGAAGAGAGGGGGGGTCTGCTGCATGGGCAACAGCAGACCCTCCATATCACCCTGCCCAGGCTCTGTAGCTTCAGCTTCACTGGAGAGGACACTCCAGCGTCATCGCAAGATGTCGGTTCAACACAGGAGGAGACAGATACCGTGTCACTCCCGAGTCAGACTGCACAGCCATTCTCGGCGGTGCAGATAGACTCTTAAGAAGCTACACCATCGTCTCTCAAGACGGACGGCTGCCAACGATATCAGGAGTTAAATGGTCAAACCCCATGCAAGTCCCTTAGTCAGACCTAACCTCATCCATTGGCCCAGTAAGATATGATGTCAGGGACATTAAAAAAGTTATTTTATAATCAAAATATTATCAATACATAGCTGCTTACTAATGTTATAAAGTCCTTTATTTTTAAGCATAGGAATAAAAATCATTTATTCTAGAATTAGAGACAAGATTCAAAATGGAAATATTTGGGGCAATAAGTTGAATCTAGGACACCCTGGAAAAGACAAGATAAATGTATTTAAATAAGCACTCAATGAATAAGAGAACTGAAATAGCAATGATGGAGGGCCATCCCATAGTATATGGAGAAAGTATAAGTAAATTTAGGCTAAGGAAATATTTGAAAAGTTTGAAAGGTTTGAATAAAAAAGTCAATTCATCATCCCTCATATGTGCCAGGCATTATTCTAACTGTCTTACACATATTAATTCACATAATCTTTGTCACTTGAAGACTAATTATTAGCATTTATATCATTTTACAGATGGAAAAACTGAGGTTCAAAAGCTATGATAACTTTCTAAGAATGTTGCTATGATCCTTTTGAAAAACCAGGTACTAAGCTGATGTTTCCCATGTATGATTTTGAGTTCTTAAATTAGAGATTGCCTAGATATTAATTTCAGATGTAATATTTCAAGTGCTGGATTAATAGTTCAGCCAGTCAGAAGTGAGTCCACATCTAATCCCTGTGCCACAGGAGTAAATAAAAGCAAGGAATTTTTCTTGATGAGTTAACCTTGAGAATGATGGACTAGCAAGTAGCGTACCCTGCTTCTGGAAGAAGGAAGAGAAGAAAAAGACTACACAAAAACAGTCTTGGCCAGACTCCAGGGTGGCAGTATTTGTTCCAGTAACAAAATTATTTCTGGATGATGCCCTCCATTTAACCTCACTCTCCCCAGCTCCACCTGATAAGAAGTATGGCTTAGTTCAGAAGGAGCTAATAGCACCGACATTATATGCTCTAAAACTTTTATTATTATCATGGGCAATTCAGTACTTCTATATTTTGAGAACAACAATGATAAGTTAGAGTTGAAGAGCAAATAAGCCTTTTCTATTCCTGAAAGTTGGTGCTTCCTGTCTTCTTATGATTCTAAATCTCTGTCTTGCACCTCAAGCTGGGAGATGATATCCCACAGAAGCCAACAAAAGTCTACATTCTAGTGTCCAAAACTTAAGACTAGATGTTTTTCAAAACTCATTTTTTTTCATGTTAGAAACATAATGTGATGCTTTTACTGTAATTATGTAACATTACCACAGAGTCTGGGGAGCCTCATAATTAAACACATTAATATTTTTGAAGCAAAGTGTTGTGAGAAGGTGTAAGGAGGAAATCCACTGGAGATTTCTTAGGGCAATAGAACTATTTTGTGTAACACTCTCATGGTGGATGCATGTCATAATACATTTGTCAGACCCATACAATATACAACACACAGAGTGGGCTCTAACATAACCTGTGAAATTTAGTTATTAATATTGTACCACACTAATACAAGATATTAAAATAGGAGAACTTGGTGGGGATATGAGTTATATGGGAGCTCTCTGTATTTTTAGCTAAGTTTTTTTCTGTTAACTGAAAACTCATAAAAAATTAATAAAGCCTATTAATTTTTCAAAGTAGAAAAAATATGATGAGGAAAGAGATTAGTGGTAAGATATAAGAAACTTGATATGTGATTTTATGGCCATCTATTTCTGTATAACTAACTACTCCAAACTTGATGGCTTGAATCCAAACTCATTTCATAATGCTCCCAACCTGTGAGTTACCAAATGGGAAAGACTCCTGTTTCACATGGTGTTGAATGAGGGGACCGTCATCTGATAACTGAGCTGAAACGAATGCCAGGGCCTTTATGGCCATCCTATGAAATCCGAATTTTGTCCTGTAGTAAGCAGAAGCTACTGAAAGAGAATAATCTAAGGAAAGACATTAGAATCAGTTGTGGCAGAATGAAACAGGATTGAGGGAGAAGAAATCTGGAGGAAGGAATTCTGGTCACTCTTTATCAGCAAAATTTTACTTTGTATTTTTAAGTAGCTTCTCCCAAAAGGGGATGAAGACCACTTCATTGTAATGATAGTTCTTTGTGGCTGTTAGGTTAGTGATATAATTTCAACTGGAAACTTTCATGTGTGTTGGATTTCTATCACTCTGATAAAACTAAAAACTCTGTGAAGACAGAGATTGTGTAAATCCATAGCACCAAGCATTTTGTAAATACTCAGAAAATATTTGTTGAGTGACAGACTGGAGAAGGCAAATCATGTAGGACTCCTCAGGTGACAAATATTTATTGAGCTTTTGCTGCATACCAGGCACTGTTCATTTTTTTTATTATTGAGATATAATTGAGATATAGCACTGTAGAAATTTAAGACATACAACATGTTACACTTACATGTTAAAAAATAATTACCACCTTACTGTTAGCTTACACTTCCATCACCTCACATAATTACCATTTTCTGTGATGACAACATATAAAACCAACTCTCTTAGCAACTTTCAATTATATAATACAATAATGTTAGCTATAATCACCATAGGATCTCCAAAACTTATTCACCGGATGATTGAAAGTTTGTACCCTTTAACAAGCATGTCCAAATGTGATCATCCAGTTTTCCCAACACTATTTATTGAAGAGAATATCCATTCTCCATTCTTGGTTCCTTTGTCAAATATTCATTGACCATACATGAGGATTTATTTCTGGGCTCTTGATTCTGTTCCTTTCATCTGTGTCTATATCTATGCCAGAAACATATTGATTTGAAGCTATTGTTTTGCAGTATACAGCAGGTCCTTAAATGATGTGTTTTCAATGTCATTTTGTTACAACATTGATGAGACGCCATAGGAACGTAACTGTTGTTTAAAATAAATTAGCCTATAGTAACATTGGTTTTGTTATACATTATTTTGCTTGAAGTCCCAGAACCTATTGATAACATTAAATTAGGGCTTACTGTAATTTCAGATAAAAATGTATGAAGTCTTTGCCTTTTTTTTCTTTCTGAAAATTGCTTTGGATATTCAGGATCTTTTTTGGTACCATACAAATTTTAGGATTGTATTCTATTTCTGTGAAAAATACAGTGGAATTTTGATAAAAATTGCATGAATCTGTAGATGGCTTTGGGTAGTATGGACACTTTAATAATACTAATTCTTCTAATCCATGAACACAAGACATTATTTTATTTACCTGAGTCTTCCTCAATTTCTTTCATCAGTGTCTTACAGTTTTCATGTACAGATATTTCACCTTCTTGGTTAAATTAATCCTATCTTATTATTATTATATATATATATATATATATATATCGTCGTCGGCAGCCGTCCGTCTCGAGAGACGATGGTGTAGCTTCTTAAGAGTCTATCTGCACCGCCGAGAATGGCTGTGCAGTTTGACTCGGGAGTGACACGGTATCTGTCTCCTCTCATGTTGAATCGACATCTTGCGATGACGCTGGAGTGTCCTCTCCAGTGGAGCTGAAGCTACAGAGCCTGGGCAGGGTGATATGGAGGGTCTGCTGTTGCCCATGCAGCAGACCCCCCCTCTCTTCGCAGCTGAAGGGTCCAAGGGAAAGACGGAGTCAATACAGCTTGGCTTCAGGTGCGCGGCAGGAGTTGCCGGTGTTGACTACAACGTCAAACCGCCTTAGGGACTCCGGCTCCGGATTTTCTGTCGGGGTTTACTCCCTTAGCCTTTCCCCTGAAGAGGTATGCCGCAAGGCAGCGGAGGTTTTTTGGAGTCAGAGTTTTCCTTCTCTGATGTGCCCTGACTGGAAGATCGAACCAGCGACACTTAGCTCGCAGGCCGACGCTCAATCCACTGAGCCAAACCAAAAGTAGTATATATATATATATATACTACTTTTTAAGTATATTTTATTGATTATGCTGTTACTCTTGCCCCAATTTTTCCCCTTTGCCCCCCTCTATCCAATACCCTCTTCCCTCCAGCAATCCTCACCCCTTAGGTCATGTCCATGGGTCAGACATGTAAGTTTTTTGGCTTCACCCTTTCCTATACTATTCTTAATATCCCCCTGTCTATTTTGTACCTACCCATTATGCTCTTTGATTCCTGTACTTTTTCCCCATTTCTGCTCTTTCCCCCTCCCAGCTGATAACCCTCCAAATGATTCCCTTATCTATGATTCTGTTCCTGTTCTGGTTGCTTGCTTAGTTTGTTTTTATTTTTATTTTTTTAATTCATTTGTTGTTAATTGTTGTGAGTTTGTTGTCATTTTAATGTTCATATTTTTGATCTTCTTTTTCTTAAATAAGTCCCTTTAACATTTCATGTAACAATGGCTTGGTGACGATGAGTTCCTTTAGCTTTATCTTGTCTGGGAAGCACCTTATCTGCCCTTACATTCTAAATGATAGCTTTGCTGGATAGAGTAACCTTGGTTGTAGGTCCTTGCTTTTCATCACTTTGAATACTCATCAGTCCCTTCTTGCCTGCAATTTTTTTTTTGAGATATCAGCTAATAGTTTCATGGGATATCACTCCTTTAACCATTCATCTATTAATAGACACTGAGGTTGCTTCCATAACTTGACTATTGTAAATAATGCTATAATGAACATGTGGATGCATATGTCTTTTTTTACTGTTTTGAGTTCTTCAGATAAATACCCAGAAGTAAAATTTCTGAGTCTTTCTTTGTCTCTTGTTATAGCCTTTGTTTTAAAGTCTATTTTTTCTGGTGTAAATATTGTTATCCTAGCTTTGTTTTCATTTCCATTTTTATGAAATACCTTTTCCCATCCCTTTATTTTTAGTCTGTGTCTTTCATCTGGAGTGGGTCTTTTGTAGACAATATTTGTAAGAGTCTTGTTTTCTTATTCATTCAGCCATCCAATGTCTTTTGATTAGAGCATTTAATGAATTTACATATAAAGTTAATAGACATGTATTTATTGCCATTTTATTATTTATAGTTTTTTTTTTTCTTCTAACATTTCTTGTAATACTGGTTTGGTGGTAATGAACTCCTTTAGCTTTTTCTTTCTTTTTTTTTTTTTTTTAGAGAGAGATAAATAGAGACATTGATTTGTTTGTCCACCTATTTATGCACTCACTGGTTGATTCTTATATGTGCTCTGACTGGGGATCAAACCCACAACCTTGGAATATGGGTACAGTGCTCTAACCAGCTGAGCTACCTGGCCAGAGCATCTTTTGCATTTTAATTATAATGTGTCTTGGTGTGGGCCCCTTTGGGTTTATCTTGTCTGGAACTTTCTGCATTTCCTAAACTTGTCTGTCTATTTCCTCCATGAGTTTAGGAAAGTTTACCCTCACTTTTTCAAATAAGTTTTCAATTCCTTGCTCTCTTCTTCTGGCACCCCCATAATGCAAATGTTGGTACATTTGATGTTGTTTGAGAGGCCTCTTAAACTATCTTAATTTTTTTATTTTATTTTATTTATTTTTATTTTTTGGTTCTGATTGGGTGTATTCTGCTACCTTATCTTCCAAATCTCTGATTTAATCCTCTGCTTCATCTAATTTACTGTTGATTCCCTCTAATGTATTATTCATTTCAGATGTTTATTCTTCATTTCTGACTGGTTCTTTTTTATGTTTCCTGTCTCTTTGTTGACATTCTCCCTGAGAGTCTTAAACATTTTTATAACCAGCGTTTTGAACTTTGCATTGTATATGGTCTGTGTTGACATATGTTTTTCTGCACAGGATTTTTTGAGTTTTAATCATGCAAAGATGTATTTTGTCATAGTTTTTTTCTGCATTTACTGAGATAATTATATATTTTTTACCTTTAATTTATTAATGTGGTAAAATACATTTAATAATTTGTGTGTGTTGAAGTATTTTTACATCCCAAGGATAAGTCTCACTTGATCATGGTGTCTAACTCTTTTCATATACTGTTGAATCAGTTTGCTATTTTGTTGAGAAATTTTTCATCTACTTTTATTAGGAATATTGGCCTGTAGTTTTTGTCAGTGTCCTTATTTGGCTTTGGTATCAGCACAATGCTGGCCTTATAAAATGCATTTGAGAATGTTTCCTCCTCTTCAAATTTTGGAAATGTTTGAGAACAATCGACTTTTATATTTCTTAAATGTTGGGTAGAATCCACCATTGAAACCATCTGGTCTTGGGATTTTTTTTTTTTTTCAAGGGGAGTGGGGATGGCTACTGATTCATTTTTCTTACCCATTATTTATTGGGTGTTTAGATTTTTATTTTTTCCTGATTGTCTTAGTAGGTTAGTTGTTTCTAGAAATTTCTCTATTTCTTCTAGTTTAAACAATTTGTTGCTGTATATATACTCATAGTATAATACTCATGATCCTTGGTATTTCTGTGGTATCAGTTACAATGTATCCTTATTAATTTTTATTTATTTATTTGAGACTTCCCCCTTCTCTTATTTAACCTAGATAAACATTTGTCAATTTTTTATCTTTTTTTTTTAAAGCTTTCAGTTATTTCTATTTTTTTCTACTTCAAGATTTCTTTATTTCCCTTTTGATTTCTTCTTTGAGTTTTGGTTGTTCAGGAGTATGTTTTTTAATTTCCTCATATCTGTGACTTGCAAGCTTTCTTTCTGTTATTGATTCTAGTTTCATACCTTGTGGTCAGAAAAGTCCAGGTACTGTTCTTTATCTTGCAATACATCAGTGAACAAAACAATAATGCCTCCTTAAGTGAGGTAACATTTTAAGCCTACAAAACTCACAATATAAGTAGGAATCTCTTGGAAGTGTTGTGACTAGAGAAGCAGCTATTCTTTCCCAGGGCTCACACCTGAGTGCTGTTTCTGTTAAACTTCAAAGATTCTCTTTTCCATAAACTGCAAGTAACCTTGGAATCAGAAATTGCTTTGCTGTGTAAATAGATAATTATTTTAATCAATACTACAAGGTCTATAAGTCAACTGACACAATTAAGTAGCAGTGGAGTATCAATCTAAAGAAACAATCTTGCCCTTGCAGGCATTTCTTCATTTGAATGCACAGCTGCAACTACTATTATGATAGCAAATCCTAATTGCACTCAATCAACAACAAGAACATTTCTATTTAGGTCATTTATTTTTGCTATTATCCAACCTTTGTAAGTATCAAAAAATGAAAAAGCTTCTAAGTCTTTGATATATAAATATATATATGTATATATGTGTATATATATGTATACACACACACACACACACACACACACACACATCCCCAAATAAAAGATGTATATATCTGACCCAATGTACTACATAATTGGGTTTTAAACAGAGAGAGAAGGAGAGGGAGAGAGAGATCATAGAAACAAAAGGTTTCTCTAAAGGTCAATATCAGAAATTTGAAATCATATATTATAATCATTTTGTTTTTCTTCTACATTTTAAACTATATTCAGAAAAAGTACAATTGTTAGTATAGCTTCAGAAAAGCAAATCCCCAAAATTTAATCAGATCATATTTTATAACCACTCTGAAAAATTGAGGGAAGCATATGAAGCACACGTCTAGATATTGATAATATTGTTTGTTTTCTTTCTCTTGTTTTTTAATTCAGCCTGTATTTATTGAATATTTACTATATGCCATACCCCTGGCTGGTTTGGCTCAGTGGATTGAGCGTCGACCTGCGAGCTAAGTGTCGCTGGTTCGATCTTCCAGTCAGGGCACATCAGAGAAGGAAAACTCTGACTCCAAAAAACCTCCGCTGCCTTGCGGCATACCTCTTCAGGGGAAAGGCTAAGGGAGTAAACCCCGACAGAAAATCCGGAGCCGGAGTCCCTAAGGCGGTTTGACGTTGTAGTCAACACCGGCAACTCCTGCGGCGCACCTGAAACCAAGCTGTATTGACTCCGTCTTTCCCTTGGGCCCTTCAGCTGCGAAGAGAGGGGGGGTCTGCTGCATGGGCAACAGCAGACCCTCCATATCACCCTGCCCAGGCTCTGTAGCTTCAGCTTCACTGGAGAGGACACTCCAGCGTCATCGCAAGATGTCGATTCAACACGGGAGGAGACAGATACCGTGTCACTCCCGAGTCGGACTGCACAGCCATTCTCGGCGGTGCAGATAGACTCTTAAGAAGCTACACCATCGTCTCTCGAGGCTCTGTAGCTTAAGCTTCACTGGAGAGGACACTCCAGCGTCATCGCAAGATGTCGATTCAACACGGGAGGAGACAGATACCGTGTCACTCCCGAGTCGGACTGCACAACCATTCTCGGCGGTGCAGATAGACTCTTAAGAAGCTACACCATCGTCTCTCGAGACGGACGGCTGCCGACTCGACTATATGCCGGGCATTGTGCTAGGTACTGAGAATAGATAAGCAAGAAGACAGTGTCCTTGTTCCATTATTCACAAAACTGGTAAATATATATACACAGACAGACAGACACACACACACACACACACACACACACACATATAACTATATATAACTATATATAAAGTTTTATCTACATCTTTGTGCTTTCCTAACAAATTAAATTTTCAATGGCAAGAGTACAGAGAAATTTATACTTTCATGAATTACAGATGGGAGTATAAATTGATTGACGTAACTGTTTTTAGGATGTATTTTTATGACACTTATCAAAAGCCTTCAATATATGTTTACTAAAGCAATTCCATTTCTGGGAACTCATCCTAAAAAAATAATCATAAAACTGCACAAAGATTTATTTAAAATAAATTTTATTATGCAATTTTTATAATATTAAAAGATTGGCAACTACTTAAAAGGAACAATGGAGAATTTGGTCAGATTATATGAAACTTATGATGAAATAGTACATGGTTGTTTAAAATAATGTCATTGATGATATGGGAAAAAGCTGGCTACATTGTCAACTGGTTTTTCTTAAAAAGACTACAAAGCAACATGTGCAATACAATGCTATTTTTGTTAAAAACAATTTAATATATGTGGTGGGATGAATTGGCAAGAACCACCCCTCATTGTCCCCATCAGTGGGAGGCCAAGAATCAAAATAATTTAATCATAGTTGGCACCAATCTTCCTGGTACCAAGATGAATAGCTACTGACAACCAGTATGGTTGTTTTTGTGAATCAGCCAAATTTAAGTTCTGGCAAGAAAGAGCAAAATACTTCTCAGCATAATAATGGAGTGGTCTGTTGTTCACAAAGGACAAAACACAAAAAACCCAAGCTAAAGAGAAAAATATTCTTTCTTCATTACCAGACCACCCTGCATTTTCTCAGAGGAAAATATGTGCTTGACTTTGTAAGGATAATGCACTTACCCTACAGGTGATTTACTTTTAAAAACCTGCTCTCAAAGTTGAAGAGGTTGAACTGGTACTAAGAGACAGACATTCACCGCTCTTCACTGGAGAGAGGCTTGTCACATTCTGTCACTTGCTACTTCTAGTGCCGGAGTTAGCAAGTGGTGGCCTGGGGCCAAGTCCAGCACTCAGCCTATTTTTGTGTGGTCCACGAGCTAACAATATTTTTTACATTTTGAAATAGTTAAAGAAAAAAATGTTTTTTTAAGAACAATATCATGGGACATGAAAATTATATGAAACTCAGATGTCAATGTCCGTAAGAAATGTTTTATTGGAATACAGCCATACTCACTCGTTAATGTATTTTCTATGGCTACTTTCTGCTACATCAGCAGAGTGGAATAGTTGCAAGTGAGACCGTATGGCTTGCAAAGCCTAAAATATTTAGTATTTAGCCCTTTTCAAAAATGGTTTACTGAACTCTGCCCTAGTAGAGATAGCTTCATTGTGCCTCTCAGCAAAGTTCAGGAGGCACTCAAGTGTGCAATCCCTCCTCTGAGGTGATGTGCAGTTTTCCAAGAGAAGGGCTTGTATTACAAGTTGTAATAATTTGAGGTACCATCTCCTGTTTTTGAGGAGTGCAAGGAACACTCTGAATATTGGTCACAATAAAAAATAACGCCATGTAGGTTGTAAAGATTCTCTTTTTCAGGACTAAATATGCGAAGGAATCCTGCCACATCCAAGTTACATATAAAGGTAACACAAGCATTGATGTCCATGCACACCCACTGCCCATCTCAAAAGTCAATTTTCTCTAAAATACTCTAAAAAGTGAACTTTTCCTTTAAGTGTTTCCCAAGTTGTCCAATCATAACCTCACCTGGGGCAGCAATTTCTGCCGACTTGGAAATGGACCACCACTCCGCTACCGCTTTTTGTCTCAAACTCTTGAACTCTGCCTCTTATTTGGACAATACTCCCTCTGTGCAAGAGCTAGATAGAAAGGTCAGTGTGCAGGACTCTGCCCTTTTATTCCCTACAATTCCACCAGAAAGCCTAGAAAAATACAAACTATTTTCTGCTCCTAGCTTTTTGCCTCTCTCCCAAGTGTTTCCCTTATCTAGACTCCCCCACTCAAAGCTCGTTCTACCTTCCAGGAAACTCCATTCCTTGAAAACAAGGATGAATCTTGCTGCAGCATCAATTCCTTGTCCACTCCCCCACGCCCCTGAAGAACTCTTCCTTAAGTCTTTTTGATGCGATATGTTCTAATGTGGGGTTGAAGGACCTTCTAATGGGGTAACTGATAATGGTCATGATATCTCAGTCATGTAGACAATAGTGGGTGACTTTGGAATGCAAGTCTCAAATCAAATCATAAATCCCTTTACACACATACACACCCTAAGTGTTTGTCTTCCCCCAAAATTCGTAGGTTAAAGGCCCAATACCCAATGTGATGATGTTTGGAGATTGGGCCTTTAGGAAATAGTTAGGTTTAGACGAAGTCATAAGAGTTGGGCCCCCACAATGGTCTTAATGTCCTTATAAAAAGAAAAGAGGCTAGAGCTCTGGCTCGAGCTCTCTACCATGTAAAAATACAGCTTAAGAAAAAAAAGTAGTTCTATGCAAGCCATGGAGAGCTGTCACCAGAAACTGAGTCAACAAGCATCATGTTCTTTGACTATCCAGCCTTCAGAACTGTTAGAAATAAGCCTGTTGTTTAAGCCACCCAGTCTCTGATATTTTGCTATAGCAGCCCAAGCTAAGACAAGCTGCAAATATAGCATGAAGTAATAACCTCAAAATAGTTGAAACATTAGAATATTGACTATCTACCAGTAATGATAGCCCAATGGTATGGGTACCATTTGTCCAGTTCAATCAGCAGATGAATTTTGTTACCAAGGATCCAGGTTTTTTCTGTCCCCTCTACACAACCATCCTCCCTGTCAGCTTCACCCTGATAGTTATCGTTTATGATTCCAAGTTGGCCAACTTTGGCCATTAGAATTGTATGCTTTCTTGTTCATATTGAACAAGGATAAAAGAAAGACCTCACCAACACTTGTGCAGTATACATTCTTTCCTGCAATCTGCTCAGAATAATTAATGTGTCAACACTTGAGTCACTAGTAGTATTTAGAGGAAGGCTATATGCTAAAATAAATATCTTAGACTAAGGAAAACATTCCTTTTCTAGAATAGACTCAACTTTCCCTGACATAGAAGACTGAGGTGGATACCCAAACTAAGGTTCTATTAGAAAAAAAGAAAAAAGAAAAGAAAAGGGGAATAAATGCCCATGGACAAAAGCATTACAGTGTACTGCACAGTAGTATATGTAACTCTTATTAAAGCCCAGTCTCATCTATTAGTTCATGTTCTGGGGTTCACTAAGGCTTTTATTCTACAGAAAATGCTGAATAATCTTCCAAAAGAAAATAACTGCCTAAAATCTTTGCTTTTATTAATACATGAATAAAAATTCCATCAGATATCGTCTGTCATACCACAGAGTATAATTACATACTCTCATGAGTGACTTCAAGTTCTAAAATATTTCCAAAAACTAAAGCATGGTAACACATATAAATGTTCATCTGAAACTCGAAAGAAGCCTGTAGCTTTTATAGAAATTATTTGCTGTTTTTATCACTCTTATCTTAGTTTTTCAGTTAACTTTCTTCAGGTTATTCCAAAATTGGTGCATATACTATTTATTCCTGTCTTTCTCAGGGCAGTCTAACCTTGCTTCTATTCAACTATAGTGAACATAAAAACTAACCATTATTAATGGACTCTCAAAATCTTCATCTCAACCCACAATATGAGGAATATTATTTATGAGTTATCCCATAATCACTGATGACCTCAATCAGAATTTGAACTCGATAAAAGATTTGGTCTCTAGTAGATAGCACACCTCCACAATATAAGTCAAAGATTAAAAATAACCCAAGCAAACTAGGTTAAAATAAAATGGCAGTCATTTAGCATCAACCCGTTAGATTGAACTCTTGAGGCTCCTGCTGATATAGAGTATAAATACTTTAATAATCATGTTTTTTCTCACCTTTGTGTTTATACAAGTTTCTATAATTATGATCTGGTGCACCTTTCTTTTCATTCATTATCATATTTAAGTTTAATTGAAAAAGTAATATCCTTACAATTTATAATGGTCTTTTGACAGTACTTCACGGCAGTAAAGCAATTTCCTGGCTTTCATTAATGACCAGACTGATATCTCTTTGAAACTGAACAATGGATCTATTAAAATTACTACTCACCATCTGGGTCTCCTTGAAAGATTGTTTGAGCCCAAGCTGTTATTTCTATAGAAGAAAAGAAAATGAACTAAGCTGGAAGCACTCAATAGGCCTGTAACATATACTTATGAAATTTTTTCTCAGATAGGGCATGCACTTTATTAGCCGCTTGCAGTCAAAATAAAAGGAATAGAGATAAATAGGTAGCAATTTAAGAGCTAAGTCTTAGAAACAGAGGAAAGAGAAGGATGCTAAAGACTATGTGAAAAATGAATCAAAGGTTGGCTACATCTTACACACATCTTTCTAAAGTTATTTTAAGGCATTAAATAACCAGTATTTCAAACACAACAAGTCACTGAGTCACTGTGTGACTCCAAGTGGTCATCACCCAATGCATTGTCAAAGCAGAGTCTGGAGAAGGCTCCCTGCTCTTGAGTCTCAGCACCTAAGCTTAATAACTATGTGACCTTGAGCTAGTCACTTGACCTCTCTATTCATCATGTTCATCAGCTGAAAAGTAGGAATAATGATAATTATAATACCATCTTCATGTCATTTGTAAGTATTATACAAGTTAGTATACGTAAAGCACAGCACTAAGCACATTGTAAACCCTTTTACATTTCACTACTATTATCAATCTGAAGAAAGAGGTATATCAGTTATACATCAAACAAAATTATTTTAAAACTGTATTTTCCAAAGATTATTTTAATTTCTACAGTCAACCAACAATAGAAACAGTAAGTAATGTATATAGTACAGGAATTGATACATGCTACATATAAAAATAAAATGGAGAGGGAGGTACGGAGAGTCAGGGAGAAGGTTGTTGTTTTACATAGAATAGTCAGCGAAGGTCATACTATAAAGGTGATTTTTGAGCAAAGACTTGAAAGAAGTTAGGGAGAAAACCATAAAATGCCTGGAGGAAGAGCATTCCAGGTAGATGGAATAGTCAGGGAAGACATGTTAGTTACAGGAACAACAAAGAGGCCAGTTTAAGTGGAGGGGAGTAGAGATGAGGACACAAGGTTAGAGGGTAAAAGGGATCATATCATAGAACCTAGTAGATTCTGGAGAAAACTTAGCTATTTCTGAGTGAGATGGGAAGCCATTGAATGATTGTAAGCAAAAAAGTAATATAATTGAACTCACATTTTAAAAGGATTTATCTGGTTGCCTTGTAAAGAATAGACTGTAGGGAGGCAAGTGTGAAAGCAGAGTAATTAGGTGGCTTTCACAGGCTTTCAGGCAAAAGATCATGGAGTCTTACATCATAATGATAACAGTGGAGGTGGTGAGAAGTGAAAAAGCCATAGGATTTCCTGGTGGATCAGATGTGAGGTGTGAGATAAAGAGAGGCCTCAAATACGATTTCAAGCTTTTTTGTCCTAGTAACTAGAAAGATAAAGTTGTCATCAGCTGAAACAAGTAAGATCTTAGGTGGATCAGGTTATGAGGAATGGGGGATAAATCAGCTATTCAGTGTTAGCCACGATAAATTCAAAATGTCTATAGTGGATATCAAAGTGGAGATCTATTATTTGAGTAGGCAGTGTAATACATAATAGTGGTATGTTTACGGAAAATCTAGACTAAAGATATAAATTTTATAGTCATCAGATGTGGTATCTAAAGTCAGAGAGTGACTGTAAGTAAAGAAAGTTACCAAGGATTGAGCCCTGGAGCACTGTAATACTAATAGATTAAGAACAAGAGGAGGAGCAAACAAAGAAAACCGAGAAGAAAGAACAAGTGAGGTAGGAGAAAAAATATGAAAATACGGTTTCTAGAACATATATGAAAAAATGATATTAAAGAGAAAAACATGAGCAATTGTATCAATTCTGCTAAGTCATGTAAGATAAAGATTGAGACCTGACCATTGGATTCAGCGATGTGGAGATCATTTGTGACCCCAACAAGAGCAGTTTTAATGGTGGAGCAAGGTTAAGAGAGAATGAGAGGGAAGAAATCAAAGACAGCAAGTATAAGCAAATATATCCAAGAGTTTCATCATTAATCATAAACCCTCAAAATCTGGAAGGTATAAGTATGTGTATTCATTTTACAGATAAGAAAACTGAGACTGAAAGAGAATAAAGATTCATCCCAAAATTAAAAGGTTAGCTCAAGGAAAAACTGGGATCTAAACACAGATGTCTAAATCCAAAGATAGAGTTCTTACTTGTTCCACGCGTTCAGCAAACATATGTTGAGGGCCTGTTGTGTATGTGTGACACACAGTGCAAATAAATGTTTATCTGAACAATTATCTAGACAGTGTTTCTCAGAATAGTCCAAGAACAACCTGCATTAGAATAAACCAGCAGGCATCTTAAAAATTCAGAACTTTATCCCAGACTCACTAAATCAGAATCTCCAGAGGATTTGGCACTCTAAGGGAATCTTAAGCATTCCCTAGTGTAAGAGTTGCTTGTCTCATGAAGTATGATTTTTCCTCTGAGAAGGCATTAAAAATATGTACATGTTTTCATTTTCTCTATTCTGTCTTTTCAATACCTTTCACAAGTAATAAAAAGCCATTTCGTAACTCACCCAAACAAATTTTTAATGTCTTCCTCCTTAACATTTTTCATAGCCAAATAAATTTCACTAGAATAATAAACCCTACTTTTTCTGCCTAAACCTCTCAACATAAGTTTCCATAATTTGAGATGATCTCACATGTTGCATTTTCTCCTTAAGGTGGGGTTTTATTTGATGGCAACTTAGTTAGGAAAAGAACCTACTCTTTAAACCAAAATGCTGTGTTTAACAAAAGTTATGAAATGTTGTTTTCAACTCTGAAGGATAGGATTCTATTGAAAAGTATTTTTGTGAAGGGAAAATACACCTATCTATTGTATGTTTCAGTCTTTCACTTATGCTGTTGAGTGAGATAGTTCCACTGGAGTTTTTGAAACTCACCCCATTGGAGGCACTTGATCTCTCTTTTCTAATAATTCAGAAAATCAGTTTGCTGCACCTATCCAGAGAATGCTTTATTTTGTACCAGTTCTTTGCTTTCTATTCAGAAACAGCTGCTCCATCTCCTGTGACACAGGATGTAATAAAATGGAGTAAATGGAGTAGAGTATTTTGATAGATGAATCACTGCAGGGTGTGCAGTGTTCACAGAACTCATGGTGAAAGTGAAGAGATTATACCAGAATGACATCTGTTTTCTTCCATGTAAATTGCTAGACTTTGAATCTGCCGTTATTTAGCAGATGTGTAGATTTAATTATTAGGATTGCATAACCACTGGGGAAAGCATGTGATTTTATTGATAGCTTTCCACCTACAGTAATTGCAGAATGCGTAAACTGCCTTTGTCTCCTTCGGGGAATAAAATTGAAAAAGTTAAACCCATTTGGGACTTATTATTTCTTATTTCTAAAGTGCATATGAACTGGTTGGTTGATACCTATATATTAATACAAATTCAACAAACTGTGCATAGCAGTTTGACAATTATTTTGCACATAGGCTGCAACTAAAGACACAATTTCAATAAAATGTTTAGAGATGTTTATTAGTCCATCATCTTCAAGACAGAAGATCTTTTCTGGATTCCTAAGATTTTCATAGGGTTATCTACAGTTTGGGTTAAAAGAAACCTTGGAGATTGTCTTTTCCTATTCATTCATTTGACACTTGAGATAACTAAGGGAAAAGAAATAGACTATCTACTAAGCAAGTGCCAACTTATTCCTCAATTTGATAACTCTCATTCTAGTGCTCAGAGCAGAGCCTGATAGGAACAGAGGGACCCAAATCTGTCGACAGACTCTTCATGGAGAGACTTGGTCTTTTTAACCTCTGTAGCTTCACACTTGTATGGTAACAGAAATAGCTGAAAGGCAATGTTGGAAGAGGTAATAAAAAGGGTATGACCTCCAGGTGACCATGAGCTGATCCCAGCCAATCAGAGGCTCCAATGTTACTCCTTGTTCCTTGGCACGCATCACACACAGTTCCCATAGTGGAAGCATTTTCAAAGATGCAGCCTTGAGACAGCATGTGTTGTTGAAACCATCTGGACAGTATACATGACTCAACCCAAGTAGGGCCTCTATACATATAACTTTTAAGATTCTGGCAGGTTGATGTGGAAATCTACTCATCTTACAACCACCCAAGACAAGACTCATACGTAGGTATGTCCCCTTGCTTGAAAATTCCTCCTACCAATCTGAAACAATCTGCCCCTTTCTTGGGTCTCTCCTTGTACTCCATGTAGAGAGGCCACTTTTGAATGTCACCTAGGGAACTCCCAAGGTAGTGAGCCAACAGGTAAATGAACGATACTTGACAAATAAACAGAGGGATTGTTGCTTTAGATGTCAAGGAAACATAAAATTTAAGAATCTAAGACTTCAGGATCTTGCACTACATGTGCCACTAATGTGATTGGTGACCTTGGCCATGGCTGTTTCTTCATCGGTGCTATGACAGTTAGCTTGAGAAGCCACCACCTGCACTCTGAGGGTTAAAATTTAATCCAGTGACTCTTCTATCCAATGTTCTTTCTTCTTTTCCCCAAATGCTCTTGAACCTGATGTATAAAGCAAAGATGCTAAATAATCACCTTCACTTGTCCAGAAAGCCTGGTTCCTGACAATCAGCTCTTTCAAAATTTCTATGATCCATTTGAAAACCTGTAGATACATTGAAGAGTTTCAATCACATCCAAGAATTAAGTTCACATAGTATCTGCCTCCCCTACTCTGTAAAATAGTGATCTAACACATCAGACATAAAATTTTAGCCAAAACAGGCAAAGGCATGTATTTAAAATATCAAGCACAGCCAATTAAAAGTTAAATTTTCATCTGGTTGTGCATAGGTTTTGTCCAAGGTGATAAAACCATCTGGATATTTCAAAAACCGTCTGGATAATTAGTTGAAATTTTCCATTTTGATTCAGAGGTTTTGATGTTATATGTACAGTTAAAGCAGAGCTCTGGTACTTACCTGATTAACTGTTTATGAGGTGCCCACTATATGGCATTAGACAGAGCTCACAGAGTCATCCATTTGCTGCCTGCACTTCACCATTACTGTGACTGAACCAGGAACCAAGGG
Organism: Furipterus horrens; assembly: GCF_987537825.1. NCBI lineage: Eukaryota > Metazoa > Chordata > Mammalia > Chiroptera > Furipteridae > Furipterus > Furipterus horrens. Next base: position 65,731,144 of record NW_028327172.1, on the reverse strand, counting down.
AGCTATGCCTAGCCCAGAAAGATACCACTTCACAACTTCTCCTTCAGGAAACACCACCCCCTGCCCTACATCACTGAGTACTCCTTAGTTGATCTCCCATCACCTGGGCCCTTATTCACATATTAATCTGACTGAAGGCCCCACCACTCTCTGTCCTCTCTGACCTTCTACCATGTCCTCTGAGACTCTCCACCTGTTATTGACAAAATGCCATTCTTCCTTATCTTCTTCTCTGAATATTTTCTCCACTCCTGCCTGAAATCTATTGCCCTCTAAGGATGCTGCTTTGCATGCATCTTTCTCTTCCACATCACTTATTTCACTGGGTCTGGAGGTAGTGAAGCTGTCCACACTATCCCCCATTGTCCCTCAAGAATCATTATCTCTGCCTCCTCCCTAAAGCACTTCAGCTATTTTGAAACTCAAGCCATTAAATCATATCACCACCTATCCCTCCTTGAATTCATATTCACATCCCCAGTTTATTCCCCTTGTTCCTTGAAGAATTTAGCACTTGTCTCACTGTGTCCTTCTATAGAAATATTCTTGTCAACACTATTTAATACTTTTTGCCTCTTCTTTTTTAATACCATCATGAACAGGGAGGATTTTCAAAAATATTTAACAACTAGTAAGGAACAGAGACCAATCAGCAATAAATGGCTAGTATAGCCATACTTGTGTAAGCAAACTGACTATCAGCACTGTATGTAGATAGTTCTCCTAGTCACATGGCCTTTCAGTTGTTAAATCCATTTCTTGCTGCTCTAACATCTACCGAATATCAGACATATAAGCTCATCTTATATGTCCCTTATCAAACATATAAATTAGTTCATATGAATTAACAACACTCTCCGACAATTGCCACTCCCTAATTATTGACCTTTTCCAAAGCACGCATGACATGCAATACATTTATGAGTTTACTAATGTATTGTCTTCCTCTTCTAACTAAAATATAAGCTACATGAGTACATAGGCTTTCTTATTCCCACTGTTGTTATACCCGTGCCTAGATTAATGCCCAACATAAAGTTGATACTCCGTGAATATTTATTGAAAAATCATTTTGGACCAAAAGTAGGAGTTTTAAGGATGGAATTACCAGATCTCCACTTTGTGCTATTTAACTTTAGAATTCTTATTAGACCTTCATTATTTGAAATAATTTTAAAAGAACCAAAGAATAACATAATTCCACTCACTTTGGAAAGAGAATGAATTTAATGCAGACATTCTCATATAGAGAAAATTCTTGGCATCCACAAATACCTATGTCTATCTGCAGTTGCTAAAAATACAGGCACTTTAAATCTCATGGAATAAAGTAGTTCATGAAACATCAGAGGTGATATCTTGGGTCATGATATAGACAAACTTGTAGAAATAACATCATTTCAACCTAGGATGGTAGGAATATATAAATGAAAAATAGAATTCAGTCAGTAGAAGAAACACTAAATTTCTGCCTCTGCCATGTATAAGTTTCCTGTCTTCCAGAAAATAGCATTAGGAGAAGCACAACTCATTTATTCATTTGGGGATTTGCCATATAAAATAGAATATATGGCATGAATTGCAGTAAGGGGGCACATTATTCTAAAATTCTCTAACAAGCAAGCCAAGTTTGCCAGCTTCCAAATTAGCATTTAGTCATTTGTCCTGAGGAAAATGCAAAATTATTTATTTATACCTCTTCCAACTTTGCTTGGTTAAAGTTGTATCTGCATAATAGGCAATGCACTAGAAGAGAAAGGAAATATGCTTATGTTATCTGCCATAAAAAGAAGCTATTCAAATGACAATATTACTGATTTCTTGAATGTTGAGAATAAGTACTCCATGAAAAAAAATCATTCTGCAATAACAGACTAAACTAAAGGTTTTTATTAACAAAGCCCTCACAGTTATTATTCCCTGAACCAGAAGACAGTTTACATCTGACAAAAGGCTTGTTATCTCTAACTGTGAGCCCAAGCAATGGCCACGCTTGACCTAAAAGCTGAGAAGACAGTTCATATGAGATGAGGGAATAAGAACTTACCACAACCTTTCAACAAATCCAGTAAAAAGAGAAAAATAGAGAACGAACTCCAACCTGATGGCAAAGTTTGGAGTTATTTTTTGCAATGTTTTATAGTCAACATAATTATCAATTGTATTTTAATTTTCAAATGATACCAGTGACTTATTCTATTGAAAGGGATTATATAAAAACATGACCCACAAAAAGGACCCTTTAAAAATATTTTTATACATTGCCACTTACAATTTTTGTCAAGTTTTGCCCTAAACCCTATTTTCCTCATGTTGTATTTACTTTTTAATTTACTTTCTATGTCTTGAAAGAGCCAAATCTTTCCTCGAGCCTCAGTCTGAATGAAGTCACGTCATCCTAACTGCTGAACTATTACTAGCAAACCTTCCCTTTCCATCAGCCAGGCCAACCTCTGGAGCTGAGGCAGTGTCAGCATTTGCCAAAGCATGTGGCTCTGTGCAGCCAGCCAGGATAGAGGCCTGGACAAAACAGACTGTCATGAGAAACAGAAAATAGAGACGGACAAAAAGCTATCCTCACAAATCTAACCCAGCAATTTTCAACCGGTGTGACACAAGAATTTTTAAACATGCAATAGCTGACTATTTAGTTGGGGGTGCTGACCTCTTTTCCCTTAAATTGTCAAAAAAAAAAAAAATCACAACAGCCAGCATAACAATAGCCATAGGTGTGAATAAATCAAAATTATACCTATGTTTTGTCAGATTGATATATATATATAGATATATATAGATATATATCTATAGAGAGAGAGAGAGAGACATGCTGCAAAATTTTAGTAGTTTATGTGTGCCATAAACTAATGAAAAAGGGTGAAAATCACTGATCTTATCTAAAGAACTAAAGTCAAAATTTGAAAGCCATTTTGAAAACACAGTTCTTTGTCATTGAAACTAGTACCATAGAATGTTAAACTAACTTGAAATTGTTTTCAAGTCTTCAAACCATAAGGTAGGCAAACTTAAGGGGAAACTTAAGTTTCTTCTCACTTATCTCCTAGTGACATCAGGAAAGTCAACCTTGTATAGTGGGACTTGGTATCAAGTCTCACTATAAACCAGCCACTTTTGAGCTATACAACCTTAGTCAAGCCACTTAATTTCTCTTAAGCATTTATGCTAATCAAGTTTAAGATGCCCATTATTGTGTCGACTGCAGGAAGTAGTTTGAAGCTCGAATGAGGTAAATATAGAATTCTACAATATTTCTCAGTCCATTATCTAGTTACAATATATCGTAAGTGCTCAACAAATATCATTGAGTATGTAATTTAAAAGAAAATACTGTATAGGTAGATACTGTATAGAGAGAAGGTAGTGGGGACATTTTTTAAAAAGTACTAGCATGATGGGCTTGGAGATTTCAATGGATGGGGGTCCTTAGACTATTAATAAATACTATATTAAAGCAGCGCCACAACTAATAACAACTAATATTTACTAAGCCTTTGCTACAAGTCAGGCCAAGCGCTAAATACATTCCATATATTATACTTAATCCTCCCAACAACCTTATTTACAGAGAAGAAACAGGGTCTTAGAGGCATTGAGTGGGTTGTTGAAGCCTCAAGCCAATTAAGTGGCAAAGCTAGGGTCTAAGTTTAAATCTGTTGTGGAAGTCACACCCTTAACTACTTCTAACCACCACTTTAGTCTATCTCTATAAAATGTGGGTTGATACATTACCACTGAGGTTTCAAAACCTGGTTCTCCTGCCCTGGCCAGTGTGGCTCAGTTGTTTGGCATCATCTCATAAACCAAAAGGTCATGGGTTTGATTCCTGGTCAGGACACAGGCTTAGGTTGTGGGTTCTGTCCCCAGTCTGGGATCGATGTTTATCTCTTGCATTGGTGTTTCTCTCGGTCTCTCTCTCTCCTACACTTCCCACTCTCTAAAATAATCAATAGGTGTGTCCTTGGGTGAGAATAAAAAACTAATTCTGGTGCTCTTTGTGCAAGCAGGGACACAATCACTTTATTAACGAGGAGGTAGACTGTGGACGTGGGTGCCAGAAGCCCGACTTGTCTCTTTACAAATGCAGTTGGTGAGTCGAGCAAGGGAAGCAAGGACGCATGTTAAATATAAAGGCTTACAACAGTGCACTGCCTACAGTTCCCTCCTACCATCTAAATAACAGGAAGTATTTTCCAAATAGCTAGGTTCCAAGGGAACTCAAATTTTCTCATTGTCCCTGACAACCTACTTCTTGAAAAGGATGCACAAAGATAAATTTCTAGCTCTCATTTCTCTAAAATATCTTTCTAATCACACGGGATTGAAAGCTGTAAGTTCTCTTAGAGACCACTTCTTCCTTGGTCCACCTCTTATCAGTCATCACACCCTGTACTTCCTTCATAATTTTTCTCTACTCTATACTTGCCTTTCAGTTCCCCAACAAGGTTTCTGGGTGGCCCTTCTCACATTTCACATTGTGGTGATAGAGCTGTCACTGGATAACATCCCAGCATAGGTGATTCCAATTTATTGTCTGCAGCAACTGCCTCTCACTCTTGTCTAATACACATTTGGGAATGTGTATCTCCCTCGCATCCCTGCTAGATGAGCATGTACCCTCTTTGGGTTTGTGGGTTTCTTGGGGCATGAAGAGTGGCTATTTTATGAGGCTGGGCAAAAACTTCACACACCTGGGCAGGCTATGTTGCCACTGCAAAGTACCATGATGGTCCTCTGCAAGGACTGAGGAGCAGTAGACAGAGCCTGAGAGCTGACTTAGGACTGACATTGCTGTTGATGAGTCAGCTACCTGAGTCTCCTGGACAAGAAAAACATAAAGCTTCCCTGAAATTGGTTTCCTGGGTCCATTTGCCTATCACCTTTTTACTTTCTCGTTCTTTTCCCTACATCCTCTTCTATCCTCATTCCAAAGAGCACCAGTCTTCTCTTTCCCTTTGATTAGATCTCAGTAGTCCATGAAAATCAAAGCTAATATCAAGAGACACCAAAAATTTGCTTACCTTTTTTTCTCCGAGGGCAAGGAGGACTTAATCTTCAAAAGTTCCCTGAAAAAGAGAAAATATTTTCACTTCATTCTTTTAGAAGGAGTGATTGTCATTTTACTTTCAATGGAAGGCAGCCTTCTTGACTTCTAATGTAGAAGAAAAAAATGCAATAGTTAACTTTTCATGTTAAAATAAACAATACTCATTTCCTATTACCCTGCGTTTGCAGTGGCCCCCTATCTTGTCCTGCTTTGTCTTCTCACTCCAATTCATTCCAATTACCACTGTTTTCAAAATTCTACCAACTAATAGCATTCTCTTATTTTGTCATTTTTAATTATATTTTATAGATTATGCTATTACAGTTGTCCCAATTGTTTTTCCCTTTTCTCCATTCCACCCAGCACCACCCTGCCCTCCAGCAATCCCTCCCCCTTAGTTCATGTCCATGTGTAATGCATATAAGTTCTTTGGCATCACCCTTTCTTATACTACTCTTAACACCCCCTGTCTATTTTGTTCCTACCAATTATGCTTCTTGATTCCTGCACCATTTCCCCATTTCTCCCCCTTCCCCTACCCAGCTGATAAGCCTCCAAATGATCCCATACCTATGACTCTCTTCCTATACTGGTTGTTTGCTTAGTTTGTTTTTGTTATTTTTAGAGTTAGTTGTTGATTGTTGTGAGTTTATTGTCATTTTAATGTTCATAGTTTTGATCTTCTTCTCTTTTTTAATAAGTCCCTTTAATGAATGTTTTGTATAATAGTGGCTTGGTGATGATGAACCCATTTAGCTTTACTTTGTCTGGGAAGCACTTAATCTGCCCTTTCATTCTAAATAATAACTCTACTTGATAGAGTAATCTTTGTATTAGGTCTTTGCTTTTCAGCACTTTGAATACTTCTTGCCAGCCCCTTCTTGCCTGTTAAGTTTCTTTTGAGAAATCAACTGACAATCGTTTGAGAACTCCTTTATAGGTAACTCTGCTTTTCTCTTGCTGCTTTTAAGATTCTCTCTTTATCTTTCACCTTTGGCGTTTTAATTATGATGATCTGTCTTGGTGTAATCCTTTTTGGTTCCAAATTGTTTGGGACTCTGTGCTTCCTGGACTTGTATGTCTATTTCCTTTGCCAAGTTAGGGAAGTTTTCTTTCATTATTTTTTCAAATAAGCTTTCAATTTCTTGCTCTTTCTTTTCTCCTTCTGGCACCCCTATGATTCAAATGTTGGTACATTTAAAGTTGTCCCAGAGGTGTCTAATCTTCTCATTTTTTTCAATTCTTGTTTCTTCTTTCTATTCCAGGTGAATATTTATTTCTTCCTTATGTTCTAAATCATTGATTTTAATCCCGGCTTCCTTCCCATCACTGTTGGTTCCCTGTATATTTTTCTCTATTTCACTCTGTATAACCTCCACTTCTTCCTTTATTTTGTGGTCATACTCAATAATTTCTCTGAGCATCCAGTGTTTTTAACTCTGCATCTGATAGGTTGGCTATCTACATTTTGTTTAGTTCTTTTTCTGGGGTTTTATTCTGTTCTTTCATCTGGACCATATTTCTTTGCCTCCTCAATTTGGCAGCTTCCCTGTGTTTGTTTCTATGTATTGGGTAGAGCTGCCTTGACTCCATATCGTGGTAGTGCGGCCTAATGTAGTAGGTCTCCTTTAGGGTTCACTAGCATACCCCCCCCATCACACAAACTGAATACTTGAGGTGCACCCTTTGTGTGTGCTCAGTATACCCTCTTCTTGTAGTTGAGGCTTGGTTGATGTTGGCAGGTCAATAGGATTTACCCAAGCCAGTCAGATTTAAGAACTAGCCGTGACCACTGACCACCAACCTCTGCCCTCCATGGTGGATTAGCTGTGCAGGGCAAGGTGGTGGTGCTCCTATGTGGTCTGTAGCTGTCCACTGGCTGTGCTGGCCCTGGGGTTGCCTGGGTGGTGCAGGCCAAGGTCAGCTCTCACCTGTGTTTTGCCTGGGGCACCCTGCCTGAGCTACAAAGCAATTTGAGATGGCTGCTACTTGTGCTGGGCTTGGAGATTCCCAGGCAAAGCCATGCTATGGATCCAAGCTGGCTGCTGGTATTGATGGGCCTGGAGCTCACCAAGGCCAGCTGTTGCTTGTTTGGTAGGATTTAGAAGTTATAAAGCATGAGCCAAGACCAGCCATCCATATGAAAAAGCAGCATGGGTGGTCCCATAAATTGGGTCGGGCAGAATCTCTAGGGATACCAAGGCAGGTCAAATAGAGTTAGCCATGTTGATGGAGTCTCAGAATGGCACCAGCTTGCCAGCACTGTGGGGGCAGCATTTAGAAAAGAGACAATGGCCTTTGCTTGCCTTGATGCCAGATACTTCAGCTTCTTCCTATACACCACTGGTGCCTTTCAAGCTGCTACCCCAATGCTCAAAGGAAGTGAGTCTGAACAGGTGAGTCTGTGTGTGGGTTCTTTGAGATGAACTGCTTGGAGCTCCAGAAGTTTCTTCCACCAACTCAATCTCCACTGGTTTTTGCAGCCAGAAGTTGTGGAGAGTTATTTTCCTGGCACTGGAATGTTAGGCTGGGGGGCCTGATGTGAGTTTGGGACTCCTCAGTCCTGGAATATCCCTCCCAAATTTTTATCCACTATACATGGGTGAGATACCAGCCTGTTCCATGTCTGGGCCCCTCCTACCCATATCGATGGATGTGTTTTCTTTAATTCTGTAGTTGTCAGACTTCCATTCAACCCAATTTCTTTTGGTTCTGGCTGATGGTTTTATATATTTTAGTTGTAATTTTGATATGGCTGTGCAAAGAGGCAAGCCCTCTCTACTTACACTGCCATCTTGACCCTGTTAATTTATTTTGTTCTTTAAGATCCACATGCAAGTGAAATCATCTGGTATTTGTCTTTCTCTGACTTATTTCACTTAATAGAATACCCTGTAGGTCCATCCATGTTGTCACAAATGGTAAGATATTATTCTTTTTATGGCTGTGTAATATTCCATTGCCTTTGTATATATGTGCCACATTTTCTTTATCCATTTGTCTATTGATGGGCATTTGGGTTGCTTCCATATTTTGGTTATTGTAAATAATGTTTCAAGGAGAATAAGAATACAGATATACTTTTGAATTAGTGGTTTGGATTTCTTCAGATATTTTCCCAGAAGTGGAATTCCTGGTTCATAAGGTAGTTCTATTTTTAATTTTTCCAGGAACCTCCACACTGAATCAAAATCTACATTCCCACCAACAGTGCACAGGATTCGCTTTTCTCAACATCACAGCCAACACTTGTTTCTTGATTTGTTGATGATAACAGGTTTAAGTGATACCTCACTAAGGTTTTCATTTGGATTTCTCTGATGATTAGTAATATTGAGTATCTTTTCATATACCTGGTGGTTATCTGTATGTCCTCTTTGAAGAAGTGTCTATTTAGGTCCTCTGCCCAGATGCTAATAATTTTTTGAGAATTTTTGCATCTATGTTCACTAGGAATATCGGCCTATAATTTTCTTTTATTGTAATGTCTTAGTTATAATAGCCTTATTAAAAAAAGATTTGGGAGTCTTCCCTCCTTTTGAAATTTTTGGAATAGTTTGAAAAGGATAGGTGTAGTTCTTCTTTGAATGTCTGCTAAAATTTCCCTGTGAAGTCATCCTGCCCAGGATTTTTGTTTGTTGAGAGGTTTTTTTTTTAATTATTAATTTGATTTCATTGGTAGTAATCAGTTTGTTCTTTTTCTTTTTCTTTTTTTTTTCTTTGCTTTTTGATTCAGTCTTAGAAGATTATACATTTCCAGGAATTTATCCATTCTTTAGAGATTGTCCAATCTGCTGGCATATTATGCATATTATTGTTTATAGTATTTTCTTGTAATCCTTTGTACTTCTGTAGTGTCAGTTGTCACTTGTCCTCTTTCATTTCTTTTTATTTTTTTTCCTTAAATTTGGATCCTCTCTTTTTTTCTTGATGAGTCTGATTCGTCGTCGTCGGCAGCCGTCCGTCTCGAGAGACGATGGTGTAGCTTCTTAAGAGTCTATCTGCACCGCCGAGAATGGCTGTGCAGTCCGACTCGGGAGTGACATGGTAGTATCTGTCTCCTCCCGTGTTGAATCGACATCTTGCGATGACGCTGAAGCTACAGAGCCTGGGCAGGGTAATATGGAGGGTCTGCTGTTGCCCATGCAGCAGACCCCCCCTCTCTTCGCAGCTGAAGGATCCAAGGGAAAGACGGAGTCAATACAGCTTGGGTTCAGGTGCGCCGCAGGAGTTGCCGGTGTTGACTACAACGTCAAACCGCCTTAGGGACTCCGGCTCCGGATTTTCTGTCGGGGTTTACTCCCTTAGCCTTTCCCCTGAAGAGGTATGCCGCAAGGCAGCGGAGGTTTTTTGGAGTCAGAGTTTTCCTTCTCTGATGTGCCCTGACTGGAAGATCGAACCAGCGACACTTAGCTCGCAGGCCGACGCTCAATCCACTGAGCTAAACCAGCCAGGGCAACTGTGTGGAGTTATTATGATATTATTGACTCTGTTCTTTATGTTATACATTACATCCTTGTCTGATTAAAGGTTTGTCAATCTCATTTATCTTTTCAAAGAATCAGCTCTTGGTTGATCTTTTGTATATTTTAGATTCTATTTTGTTTACTACTACTCTAATCTTTAATAATTTCTTCTAATCACTTTGAGCTTTGTTCCTCTTTTTCTAGTTCTTTAAGGTGTAAGGTTATACTGTTTATCTGAGATTTTTCTTACTTCTTGAAGTAGGCCTGTATTGCTATATAGTCCCCTCTTAGGACTGTTTGTGCTGTGTTCCATACATTTTGGTTGTTGTGTTTCCATTTTCAGTTGTATCAAGGTAGCTTTTGATTTCTTCCTTGATCTCATTGTTAACCCATTCATTGTTTAGTGACATGTTATTTAGCCACCGTGTGTTTGTGTATTTTTCAGTTTTTTAATAATTAATTTATAGTTTCATACCATTGTGGTTAGGGAAAACCCCTAATATGATTTTTTTCTTCTTAAATTTACTGAGACTTGTTTTGTGACCTAATATGTGATCTATGTGAGAAAAGTTTCATGTGCACTTGAAAAAAATGTGTATTCTGCTGCTTTGGAGTGAAATGCTTTAAAAATGTCCATTAAGGATCCTTTTCGAAGAACCGACGAGATGGCGGAAGTGGAGCAGAAGAAGAAGCGGACCTTCCGCAAGTTCACCTACCGCGGCGTGGATCTCGACCAGTTGCTTGACACGTCCTATGAGCAGCTGATGCAGCTCTACAGTGCCAGGCAGCGGTGGCGGCTGAACCGGGGCTTGCGGAGGAAGCAGCACTCATTGCTAAAGCGTCTGCGCAACGCCAAGAAGGAGGCGCTGCCCATGGAGAAGCCTGAAGTGGTGAAGACGCACCTGCGGGACATGATCATCCTGCCAGAGATGGTGGGCAGCATGGTGGGTGTGTACAATGGGAAGACCTTCAACCAGGTGGAAATCAAGCTGGAGATGATTGGCCACTACCTGGGTGAGTTCTCCATCACCTACAAGCCAGTGAAGCATGGCCGGCCAGGCATCGGGGCCACCCACTCCTCCTGCTTCATCCCTCTCAAGTAGCCAATAAAAGCACAGACTTACTTAAAAAAAAAAAAAAAAAAAAATGTCCATTAAATCCATCTCATCTAATGTATCATTTAAGGCCACTGTTTCCTTGTTGATTTCCTATCTGGAAGATCAATCCAGCGATGTCAATAGGGGTTAAAGGCCCCAACTATGACTGTATTACTGTCAATCTCTCCCTTTATGCCCATCAATATTCCTTTTATGGATCTAGGGTCTCCTGTGTTGGATGCATAAATGTTTATTAAGGTTATATCCTCTTGTTGGACTTATTCCATTATCATTACGCAATGTCCTTCTTTGTCTTTTATTATAGCCTTTGTTTTAAAGTCTTTTTTGTCTGGTATAAATATTTCTACCACCGGTTTTCTCTTGTTTCTATTTACATAAAATATTTTTTTCCAATACCTTACTTCCAATCTGGATGTGTCTTTTGATCTGACGTGGGTCTTTTATAGAAAGCATATATATTGGTCTTCTTTTCTTATCCATTCACCTATCCTATGACTTTTTATTAGAGCATGTAAGTCATTTACATTTAAAATAATTATTAATAAGTACAGAGTTCTTGCCATTTTATTGTTTATATTTATTTTTCCCTTTTTCTTTTTTAAAAAATTTCTTTAATATTTTATATAATACTGGTTTGGTGGTGATGAGTTCCTCTAGCTTTTTGTTGTCTGGGAAGCTCTTTATTTCTCCTTCATTTTTAAATGATAACCTTGCTGCATAGAGTAGTCTTGGTTGTAGATGCTGAATTTTCTTCACTTCAAATATTTTATGCCAATCCCTTGTGGCCTGAAATCTCTTTATTGAAAAAGCAGCTGACAGTCTTATAAGAGCTTCCTTATAGGTAACTAATTGTCTTTCTTTTGCTGATTTTAAGATTCTTTCTCTGTCTTTAACCTTTGTCATTTAATTATGATATGTTTTGATTTGGCCTCTTTGGGTTCATCTTGTTTGGGACTATTTGTGTTTTTGAACTTATATATTTATTTCCTTTACCCACTTTTGGAAATTTTTAGTTCTCAACACTTGCTCCCTCTCTTCTCCTTCTGCTACCCCTATGCAAATGTTGTTATGCTTGATGTTGTCCCAGAGGTGCCTTAAACTATCTTTTTTTTGGAGGGGGTTGTTCTGAATGGGTGTTTCAGCTACCTTGTCTTCCAAATCGCTGATTCAAATCTGTGCTTCATCTAATCTGCTGTTTTTATCCACATTGTGTATTCTTCATTTCAGTTATATTATTCTTCATTTCTCGCTGGTTCTTTTTTATGGTTTCTATGTCTTTTTTTTTTATATAAACTATATCTTTATTGAAGTTTTCACTAAGCTCCTTGAGCATACTTATAACCAATTTTTTAAACTTTTAACCTAGTAGCCTTTGTGCCTCCATATTATTTTGTTCTTTTTCTGGAGATATAGCTTGTTGTTTCATTTGGTACATGTTTTCTTCACCTCCCCATTTTGGCTGCCTACCTGTGCTGCTTTCTAGGTGTTAGGAAGATCTGCTATATCTCCTAGGCTCAGTATGGTGGCTTCATGCTATGGAAATCTTGTTGGGCCCAATCATTCAGCCTCCCTTTTTCCCTAAGCTGGGTACTCCATAGGTGTCCCTGGTGTGAGCTGTGTGTTATAACTGAGCCTTGTTTGCTGTTGGGATGTCAGTGGATGGGACTGACCCTCACACTACCTGGCTGTGAGGATTGGCCACCACCACAGTGCACTAGCTGCTGTGTAAAGGCTGACCCCATGAAGCAGGACTCACCCCAGCAGAGTCTGGCGACTGCTAAGACTACTCTGTGGATGTGCTGCTTATGGAGTTAGTTGGGTATTTCTTGTTGGTTCTGGGTACTCTTTGGTGGGGGGGGGGGGGCGGGGATGCAGTTCAATGTTATATGACACCTATTTTCAGCCTGAGGCTACCTGTTGATAGCTACAAAGTGATCCACAGTTGGTAGCTTTTTGTGCCAGGCCTAAATGCACATAAGTGAGGCCACACTATGAACCAAGGCTGATTGCCACCAGTACCAGGCCAAGGAGCAGGTCACCAAAAGGACCAAGGTACCCTGAGATCTGCCACTACCTGTTGGCTGCCCATAAGGGCTGCCACTAAAAGAGCTTCGGGAGGTCCTCAAGTTGCCTGAGGCAGTCTCAGAGAATTTCCAGGATAGCGCAAATGTCCTTCACCAGATTAATGAAAATTCAGATTTGGCACCAGTCCTGAGCCTGAGTCCACTCAGCCAAAGCCTCAGGCCAGCACCAGCTGCCTGGGGCCTGCAAAGTTTTGCAGTAGTGTGAGGTCTCAGGGAGCACATCTGGTGGCGTGCAGAAGGCCTATGTAGATCAGGCTTGGTGGTGTTGGTGGAAGACTCAACACAGGGACAGCAGTAACCACTCTCTAGCCATCAGCCTGAAGCCACATATCGCAGTTTCTCCCTGTGCATCTCTGCTCCCTGCCCCCAAGCTTGACCAGAACTTCTTGAGAATCTTTAAAGGAAGATTATAGTGTGGGCTCAGGCTGGTTGCCATGGAAGACCCTTGAGCCATGCACAAGTTGGATGAGGTGGGGTCTCCAGGAGTCATCAGGGTGGAACTAGTAGAATTCACCAGGCAATTGCAGGTTCAGATTTGCTACTGTGTGGGGAGGACTCAACACAGAAAAGTGACACCCATCAGTCATGTGGCAGGAGGGCTCATCACAGGGACAATGGCTGGTGTCTCTTCAGCCCTTGCCCTGAAGCCACACAACTCAGTTTTGATCTCTGACACACCTCCCAAGCCTAACCAGAATTCCTTGAGAGGTTCTTTTTTTTATTTGTTTATTTTTTTAAGAAAGATTACAATGTGGGCCCAGGTTCATTGCCCCCCAGAAAGCCTGAGATGTTGTGCGAATTTGGTGGAGTAGGGTCTTAGGAAGTCATTCGGGGAGCTAGTGGCATTCCCTAGACTAATGAAGGTTCAGATTTGGCTGTGTGGGGGTTGGGCTCAACACAGGAAAAATAGTGCCTCCTGGCCATGCTGGAAGAGGGCTCAACACAGGAAGAGTGGCTGGCATCATTCCAGCCCTCTCTTTGAAGCCACATAACTAAGTTACTCCCTGTATGTGCCTGGTGCCTCCTGAGCTGCTGTACCTGCACTGTAGTCCAAGGTGAGTACCTGAGGACATATTTATGAACTGTCCCTTTAATAGTATGCCTGGATTTTCAGCAGCTTTCTGTCACAAACTATTCTCATGATATTAAAAATGGCTGAACTTTTTCTGGTCAGAACTCGTATGATCACAGCAATGTGCATCCCTCGTGCCCATTTTCTCTACAAATAATAAAGACATTTGAGTAAAATACCCCTAGAATCTGCTTTTAAAACTCCATAGACTGAACCTCTAGCACTCTTTGGAAAAGTGGAACTCTTTAGCTGGGTAAAGTTCTTTAAAATCTGATTCTAAGCTTCCTCTCTGGTTGTATCTTTCTGGCTACTCTCAGTGACCCTTTCTACTGGTAGATGCTAACTCTATTTCACAAGATTTGCATACCTATTCTCATTCTGGGAACTTCTTCCTGTTTCCTATTTCTCTGAAGTATGCACCATTGGGAAGACAGTCCTCTGTGGGCCCTGAGAGTCTGTGCACATTATTTCCGAGCATGCCAAACTTCAAGGACAATGCAATCTACCACATGCATGGCATCCATCTGGGCTTATCACCTCTCCCTGTGGGACTTGGAGGCAGGGGAACAGAATAATTCTTTCCTGTGCTTGAGATTGAAACTATCTTGCACTCATCCGTTGTCTCATCATCTGTGAAGTGGTGGCACCTATAGAGTGGTGAAAGCTTTACTCCTTACCATCTATCTAGGGTTGGAGTTCTTCTCTGACATGTATATTCATAAAGTCCAAAGTAAGTTGTTCTTCACCACAAATAACCAAAGACCCAAGGACTTCTCATGGTCCTCTGGCCATATATGTGTTAAAATTAAAAAGAGGTGTACTTCAAGGAAGTCAGGGAAACTGAAGGAGGTTGCCATGTCTCAAGTTCTAATTCAATGCTTTGAAAATGCAGTGTATTTGTTACAACCTTGTCACATGGCTGATTAGGTGCAGAGAAAACGACTCCAGAAAACAAAGCTCACAACTGACTGAAGTACAAACAGGGACACAACCTGTTCATTTTCAGTGAGAAACATAACTGTTACCTTCCTCTGAAATGTGTCTGTTGCTATGACAAAACAGTCTCTTGCGACAGGCAGATCTATTTGAGAAACCAAATTACAGTCACACATGGCTTGGTGAGCGTGGAGTCAGCGCCAAGGGAGTGGGTTAGGTGAAGCCAATATTTATGGGTGGAATCAGAGGAGAAGAGTTTATGGTTCCTTCTCACCTTACATACAGGTTTACCCACCACAGAAGAGGATGAATCAACTTCTTGGTGTAAGGAAACCTTCCCTAGAGAGTACTTTTCTTTATGTTCCATTGCTGCCCATTGATCTACTTTCTCACGGGCACTTCCTTTTTACTGACGCTTTAGATACTAGACCCTAAACTTGAATGTAGTGGAGGGACACTGGTTATTTGTTAGTTTGAAACCTTGGGAGCTTCCCTGGGTGGAATCTAAAACTGGCCCCATTTCAGACATGGAAGGCAAGGAGACTGAAGAAAGAGGTGGACAACTCCCTCAGCTGGAGCCAACCTTGGCCTGCATCTTATACACCCATCCCAAATAGGAACTATCTCCCCCAGGCCTCTGCTGAAGCAAAAGAGGCATCAGAGATGGTAGGAGCAAGTGAGGAGGATTCAAACTGTTTTTTTCAGGTTTTAAGTCTTTCTACGAGTTGAGCAAACAATATTGAGTTGCTGGTTTATCTTTTCAGGTGGGATCCCAAGAGCAATGAAATCAAACTACACTTGCTTCCAGGTTACTTTTACAGGACCCTTCACAACCTATTGGGATAGATTTTGGCTTTTGAGTTCCCTCTCTATTTCAGATCTTTCCTATAGCTTGTACCCATTATTGGGATTTGTCAATTTCCCCAAGATCAGCAACAGATTGATCAGCATTATGAATGTCTTGTCCTGCAACTGAGTTTAGCATAATATCAGTGTCCCAGGCCAGATTGTAGAGGCAGGGGTAGATTGGAATACCTTGGCTTTTATTCCTGCAGTGACAGAGACAGAGTTGTATATTGCCTTCCTAATTCTCTACTCCCTAAAACTTTGTTGTACCTTCTCTATAGATTTACAGGCTCTCACATGCCCAGGGAGATGCCCCTCATTGGGCTAAGACTCCCTGCAGGCTAAAATAATCAAACCTATAAGGAAGCAAATACCTTGAATTACCCCAAAGCTATGAAAGTGTTACCAGAGGTCAGAGTGTACAGTGATGTTGTTCATTTTCTTTGCTTCCTGCTAGGTAAGAGAAATTCCATTGCCCTTATAGCCCAAAGCCATGCTAACCATGGCTGGATACTTTTCCTGGCCTTATATTGGAAGTTGGCAACTATATCAATAAGCTCAGCAGGAGTATATTCTGTCATGAATATTTCCTGAATTGGGGGCTGGGGTTGCTGCTGCTGTGTTTCCTTTTCTTTTTTATTAAGTGTCAAACTGGACTGTGAGGGACATTTAGTCCCTTTTATTGTCGATCACCATAACTTTTTTGTTCTCTTCACTGTCCCAGGGATTCCATCTCTTAGTGTCCCAATCAGTTTCTTTCACTAACACTCAGACCTTAATCCAATTTGTGTCTTCCTAGCTTTGCAAAACAATACACTGAGGGCTCCACCTTATTATCCTGCTCTTCCGCCTTGTGTGCCTAACCTGAAGCTAGCACAGCGGTGGGCAATCATACATCCTTCTCTAACCTCAGCTCTTTTTCCAACTATCTAACTTGGGCTTTGGCCTCTCATTGGGTATCAGTGGCCAGCCGATCTGTCTAGAGTAGAGGCCAGCCCACTGCAGCAGCCATTCGCTTTTCTTTTTCACTACATTTCAGTGGGTGTAGCTCCTCAAAAAAGTGCATTAAACTATCTGGCATTTTGGGCCATCCCGTACTCATGTGGTGGTCGTCCATAAGGATCTAACATAGAGGCCAGTGCTGCCCACACTGAGGTTGATGGTCCACTCAGGATTTCCCCCGCAAATATGTTTTTTCCAAGCCCCATTTTTCAGTCTCCTGGCTGGTTTCACAATTATTGATCTGAAATTTTGGGAGTTTTCCAGGTGAAATTTGAAACTGGACCCAGAATATGGAATGCAAGGAGAGACCGAAAAAAAGAGGCAGATCACTCCAGATTGGTAGGTAGCAAACTGAACAAACAAGGGAACTTACATATGAGGTTTGTGCTACATGAGCACAAGACAAGTACATCCCCACACCACCCACCAGAATATTAGAAGTTTGTGTAGAGGCCTTAACTGGGTTCAGTTACATATTTAGTTCAGATGCTCTCAGCAACACATTGCTCTCTCAAGGATCTATCTTTGAAAATGACTCCGGCCGTGGGAATGGTGGGCAAAATTTACATTCCCAATATGCAGGGGAGAGGATAAGGAGACTCCGATTGCCCATGTCCAGTTCTCATGTCAAATGGCAGTCATGTCCTCCAACATTTTAGACTTAAAACTTCTTTTACCTCTATTAATCTATCTCTATCTAAAATTTAATTATCATCAGAGTCATAAAGGAAAGGGAAGGTACAAAGGGATACCTGAGGTCACCTTTTAATGTACCATAATTTTTAAAATTACAATTATTTTTAAAGATTATACCAACTCTTAAGCCTCCATAAACTCAAGGTTGGTGGCACACCCCCCTCAGATCCAGTTACCAAATTTGTGCTCCCATCCCTAACTGCTTTAAGTATTGAAACACCTCTCCCAGCTGATGGAACTTCTACCCTGGGGATTTAACATCCTCCTACCCCATGGTCTATGAGGTTGGCCTATTATCAGTGGCAGACTTAAGTTAGATGCAAAAGCCAGCTCCACGCCTCAAAGGGGACAAATTCTTTAATGAAATTTATGTTCCACAGTCCCCATCCCTAATTCCCAGTTCAAACCCAGGCTAGATTTGTTCCTTAACTCTTTTCCTTCATTCTTTATTTTTTATTCTTCTCCTAACAGTTCTTTTTCAAGGAGTTCTCCCTCAATATGTCCCACACCTGAATTCTCTGCTTCTAGGATGCCCAACCTAGGAAAGCTCATAACTCTGTCCCCCACCCATGCTCCTGCTAGCCCTCGGCATTCCCAGTGGGCTGTTACTCACCTAGATAAGGCCTCTGCTAGTCTGTGGAATCAAGCCAGAGACCTAAGATCCAGCATAAGGAGCCTACAGTTGGGTTTCCCCTGTGCCGGGTGCAGAGTGTAGGTGTACATTGAAAACAATGCTTTCTGATGTTTGTCCCCACATACAAGAATTGTATGTTATAGCCTTGACTTTCAGATTCTGGCAGTGCTTTCTGTGTCCTTTGCCATAATTTTTTCATTAATAACTAACTTAACACTTTCTGTCAAATGATAATTGTCCTTTTTTTTCCACTTTGGGGGATTTTTTTAATGGAAAGAAATAGGGTATGAGGAAAGGGCTAAATGTATATAAGGGAGCAGGAGGTAAAAAAGTCAGTGCCCGGAACACCTAAGAAAAGCCCATGGAAAGCCTTAGAGTTTGTTTTCTCTGGACCCCAGTCTGAGTAAGAACGAGTCAGAAGAGAAATGACATTAAAAAGAATCCAGAAGGTTGGCCACAGGGTCTCCCCAAAAAAACACAACCATGCAGAGACCAGAGAAATAAAGTCCCGACTTTTTCCTAACTCCATTAGCCCCAAATCGTTCTTCCATCAAAACAAGAAAACTTGAAAACTATAAAAAAGGAAAAAAGAAAATGTGCAGGAGCCACCAACCCTGGAAATGTTCCAGCTCCAGCAGCAAGCACCGTAAAAGCAGCCCATGTACACATGGCTGCCACCTCAGCACCCTGGGCATGGGCACTTTCAACACCTGAGAATGATCTTGCTGAGGCCTGGGACCATGTCTCATGCATATTTGCATCCTTCACTTTATAGAGGAGGCCTTACTCCAAGTAGCTCCCCACTCTCCAGCACTACCCCATGCCTTGTTCCACATCTGTATTCAGCAGCTCATTTTCCTCAGAGCACACACCACAACTTGCGAGTATATATTCCTTCTCTTTTTCTTTTAATTGTCTGTCTTCCTCCCTAGCTTGAGAGCTCCATATGAACAGTAACTATAAAACTGCATTTACTCGCCATGCTTACCCAATAGCACAGACAGTACCAGGCAAAAACAGTATACAAACACTTCCAGAATGAATGAATGAATGTTGATTATCTGATGACATGGTGGAAAGTGTTAAAGTTGACTTTTGTTAACCTTTTAATTCAGGATAAGAGATTATCTTCAAATGCCAAGTATGAGCTTGGCGCTGAGAATAAATAAGGGTTAGAGTATTTCATGTTTCCTGATGTCTAAAGGATAATTGGGTTGTGGGGGTAGTTAAAAGGACTGAATAGGATTTGGTGATTGGAAATGTAATAGAAGGAACTTGACAGAAAGTAGCTTTTGCAGTAATTCTCTTTCATTTAATTTTTATCTCAGAATGCTGAAGAGTTTCCCATATGTATCATGTTTCCAGTTCTTAGTTTTCAAATGCCTAATTTATACAGCTTCAGAAGAATAATTGGCAACATATGAATATGCATGCATGTATTTATGATTGCATCCAGCAGCACAATACAATATAGTTCCTCTCTATATCACGGTTCACTTATTGCGGCCTCATTGTATCACAGGATTTTTTTAAATATTATATTTAATTATTGCTGATTTTTGGCTATATTGCAGGATTTTGTGGTACTGTATACATATGTTGTTAAAGTTACATAGGTTTAAGAGTGTAGAATATGTTTAAGAACATAAGTAGTGTTTATAAAAGTGTGGAAAAGGTTAATAAGGGAGTGGGAAAGGTTAATAAGTGACTGGGAATGGTTTATAAGTGTGTGGGAAGGGTTTATAAAGCCTTAAAATAAATACTAAAATAAATGTAAGGTTCCTACTTCGTGGATTTTCATCCATTGCTGGGGGGGTCTAGAACGCAATACCCGTGATAAGTGAGGGAATACTGTATTATCTTTCCTCAGGTTTAAAACATATACCTTTGCACCTTAGAATAATGGTCTACATAAACTGGTGTCAAACAAATAACTCCTCCATTCTTTATTAGTTTTATTTTGTAGTTCTTCATGCCAAGAATAAAGGCCATTTTCTTCAAAGGTTGTTTTTATAGAATGTTTCTTTAAGTGATACAAAAAGACAAAAAAGAAGAAGAAAAACAAAGGGTTTGTTTCTGAATAGGACTGCATACACTAGGTTAAATCTTCTGGGGCAATACTGTCAGCAGTTAAACAATAGCTTTAATGCATTCCATTCAAGTCCTCAGTCCTGTGAGTTTCTCACACCACCTTTTCACCACTCTCAAACTTTTATCTTTATCAATGAAAGCTAGCTCTCCTTTATCATCATGGCAGTCCTCTGGGTCTCCTTTACACTATATTCCTGTGCTGTTGCTTTTCCATCCACTTCTGCTAATTAGCTCACTCTCAATCTGACTCTTTCCTTTCCATTTTTACTATATCCAGGTAGCTCCTCCCAGAATTAATATTGCTTGAAAATGTACATGCTTAATATTTATGATCTTATTTCATTATTGCAACAACCCTATGAATGACTTATGAAAACCAACTCTGGCTAAATTAAGCAAAACAAAATTTAGTGGAGGTATACTGGAGTTCTCAGCACCAATGGGAAGGGCAGAAAACCAAGCACAGAAACATACAAGAGCTAAGATATCTCCAGAGAACTACAAGGTTACTGTGTGGTCAGAGCAGTGCTACTAAAATAAATATGTGCCAGGTGCTCTTTTAAGCATTTTACACATCACATATGTACATATCACAACTTGTAATAAATATTCATTTTTCTCTGTTTGGTGTCTATATCTCTCAAAGTTTGAAAGTTCTATATAGGAAGAAACAATGTTTCACACATTGATGCATAAATAACACCAAGGATGGTAAGTAGCTGGCGCCAGGTGAATTGGGTACTGTTGTCATTCTCAGCTTATACGTGAGGCAACTGAGTACAGGGAGGCTAACTATATCCCAAAGTCACACAGTTGGTAAGTGATAGACTCAGAATTTAAATACAGAGGGTCCGTATCTAGAATATGTGCCTTTAATTACTATACTACAGATTCTATCATTTTTAGTTCTTTCTTTTCTTGTGGTCAAGACTGGACTTCAAAAGAGTCCATCCAGTTGGTATTTGTTGGGTCACTCACATATATGCCATTGGCTAAGGAAAGGTGGACCCATGATTACTAAGCCACTAAACTCTTAACAACTCTGCTTTTCTTTTCTAAAAATATTGATAGTTGGCATATTATGCCCTTTGAATCATTATTCTTTCTTCTAAAACTTTAAACTTCTGAAACTAGCCACTTTATGTATTTTTTTAAATTTATCAGAGTGACATTGGTTAATAAAATTATATAGGTTTTAAGTGAACAATTTTATAACACATCATCTGTACATTGTATCATGTTCACCACCCCAAATCAAGACTCCTTCCATCACCATTTATCCTTCCTTTACCCTCTTCTACCTCCCCAAACTAGCCACTTTGATTTGCTTTATTATCTTCTTTCTTATACCTCTGACTTCCACCATGCTAAGCCAAACACACACACACACACACACACACACACACACACACACACAAATCTATTTTCTATTTTCCTTATATCAGTAGGGAATTATTGATCTTCACATAAGCAGAACAGCTCATCTTACAAATACATTACTATTATGAGAAGGGAACAGAAAAGGTTGTTGATTTGACCAACCAATAAAGTCAGCCCTCTATGCCACAAGCAAAATTCTAAGCACTTTATTTTCATTTACTCATTTAATCTTCACAAAAGCCTATAAGTTAGCCCTGGCCAGGTGGTTCAGTTGGTTGGAGCATCATTCCTTACACCAAAAGGTTGCGGGTTTGATCCCCGGGCCAGGGCAACCTACAGGAGGCAGCCAATCAATGTTTCTCTTTCACATCGATGTTTTTCTCTCTTTCTCTCCATTCCCCATGTAAGGATTTTTTTAAGGTTTTTTAAAAAACTCTAAAAGATAAATATTATTATCATTTTAAGTATAAGGAATCTGTGGCACAGCAGGGTTAGTATATAAGCCCTGTGTATGGCTTTGCTAAGGCTACCATAACAAAAACCCACAACTGGTTGGCTTAACAGAAATTTAGTGTATCTCAGTTTTGGAGGCTAAAAGATTTGGAGGCTTTGGGGACAGGTTCAGGGGGTTTGTCCAGGACAAGCTCCAGCTGCCCTTGCCTTAGATTTAGGAGATGTGTGCCTGTGGGGGAAGAAGTGGAGAAGAAGAGGGGAATGGAAATAGTGCAGGCTTCTCCCAAGAGGGAGAGTGCTTACACTGGGTCCTTTGTTTTGAGTTCTATGAGGAAACTTAGGGGAGGCCTTGGGAGGGGAGGGTGTGTTTCAGTAGGATATTCATCAATTTTCCTGGTGTGCTCTTTCAGGGTCATGGTCTCTACTGACTGGCAGGGGGTCATTTAATCATTGTAGCTGGTGCTGGGGTGGCCCACCTGGATTTGCTGCTTTTCTGAGCCAGGGGCTGAAATATAACTGAGGCCTAGATATCTAAGGGGTTGACCTTCTGTATCTGGCTGTAAACTGCTCAGCCATCTTGTTCAGCTGTCTGCCTCAGTTTCCCTATTCCACTGGTCCTGGATTACTGGCCTATCTCAGGAGAATCTGCACCAGGCCCCTCACTTAGCTTCTGGTTGGTTGCTGGCAATCTGTGGTATTCCTTTCCTTATAGCTGTATTACCCCAATCTCTGCATTTATCTTCACATGAATCATTTGTTTTTTTCTTTTTCTACCTATAAGTATCATACTTACCTACCTTGGCTTTGCAAGCTTTAAGTACTGATGTAGATGATATAATCAGAAGCATTCTCATAAATAATTTGGAAAAGCTACTTGAATATAATTAACCAAGGTGAAGAATAGAAAACAAAAGAGAAAAGATTACAAACTGTGTGTGGCCTCAGTCCCTTAGAAGAGCTTTGAGCATAAATAAAGGAATATTTTAAATAACATTTTCAGACTCATTTGACAGCATACAATTAAATGTATGATTTATGTTTACTATTTCATGTTTCAATTATACAGTAAGGAAAAGCTCATGTCCTCTCAACCCACAGCATTACCTCTGCCTTTTTTCATATCTACTTGCAATAAACTACATCTTTCACTTTCAGTGAAGAACATAAAGAGATAGATAGATAGGTCTCACAAGAAAAAAATATATTTAAATGGGATGACCATTTAGTGAAATTGCTGGAATAAAAATAATAAGCTTCCATTTCCAAAGTAATAAAATCAATGTTTTAGACTACCCATTTGTCCCTTTGTAGATGTCAGAAATAATAAAAGGTTTTCCGTCAGGCCTTAGAAATAAGAAGTAATAATTCATTTTAACAAGTAGACTTGCCACATTTTCTTTACATCATCTGACAGGCTTGACTGCATCAAAGATCTCTAAAGTAATAATTATCTATAAAACAATGAGCAAGCTGCTAGGTTAAGTAAATGCATGACTTAACCTTTAGCAAAAGGAGGACTATATCAGAATAAAGTTGACTTTAGACTTTTTTCCAATATTTTTAACTTTAACTGATGACTAAATTAACTTTAAAAATCATTACAACTAGAATTAACCTAGAAACTTAATTTAGGAGATTTGAAGATAAAATCATGTTAGTTTTTATTTTACTGACATATGTCCTGGAAGTAGAAATTTTGAATTGCCCAGCACAGAACAAAATAAGGAAGCAAGGGGAGTGGGTGAAATGCATAATGTTCATAGTTTTATATTTTATCATCCCTCTTATGTTGTTTAAATAATCAAGGTAATCCAGTTTTAGATAAGTGTGTGCGGAAACTGAGGGAGCAAACTGTAAGATGCAGAAATTGGTATGGTCACAAATCTCTCCCTCTTTCTCTCTCTCTTTTCTCTTTTTAAGGATGAGGTCTCATTTCTTGCAGAAGATACCTGACAGGCCTGCTCCCAGCAGATTTGTCTGAATCCCAGTGGAAAACACAGTTTAGACTCAAAATAGGAGAAACCTTTGCCCACGTGTGTCCTTTACAGTGCCTTGCTTGATACAGAAGACATGTGCTGAGCTTAAAGGACAACCTTTGCAGGATATAAACCAATACTAGAAGAATTTAGCCTTCAGTCATAACAGTAGACAACTAAAGGATCGAGAAAAAAGCAGTACCAAAAGCCATTAGGCATTTACCTATATTTATACCTTTAGGTATTTACCTATAGAGACAGAAAGCAGATTAGTGGTTGACTAGGGCTGAGGGTGGGAATGGGTTTAAATGTACAAGGGCAGAAGAGATCACAATCAGGTGAGAAAAATGTTCTAAAACTGCATTGTGGTGAGGGCTGCACACCTCGGGGGAGTGTTACCAAGCAAAGCAGGGCCCATTCACAGTGCACCTTGATGTATGAGCCAACCATTAGTGTTGAGAAAATCAGGTCTTTATTTACAATATTCCAACCTTGGGGGAGGGCTGGGAGCACTTCAGCTCAGAGTCTTGTTCTCCCACAAGACCCAGCACTTCTCTTGCTCCCCAGAAGGCTATAAACCAAAACCAAGCCCAATAGTTCCCCATCCCTTATCTGTCAGCTCTCTCCTTCAGGATCTGTAGTGCATTGTCCTCAGCCTCTGTATAATAGTTCATAAAAGCATGTGCCATGTTCCACTGGATCATGGTGAAGTCCAGGAGAGGCACAAGTCCTAAGAGAATGTCCTCTCTATACCTCCAAGAGTCCAGAGAGAGTCTCAGTCTGCAAGGCAGAGTCCTAGTGGCTTCAGAGCTATTGGGTTTGGTTTTGGTTTATAGCCTTTTGGGGAGCAAGGGAAGTGCTAGGTCTTGTGGGAGAACAAGACTCTGAGCTGAAGTGCTCCCAGCCCTCTCCCAAAGTTGCAATATTGTAAATGAAGACCTGTTTTTTTCAACAATAATTGTTGGGTTGTACACCAAGGTGCCATGTGAATGAGCCCTGCTTTGCTTTGTAATAAAATTACTAAAAATTATTGAGTTGTACAATAAAATGAGTGAATTTTACTGTATGTAGGTTACACCTCAATAGAATTTTTAAAATGAGCTTTTGCTTGTTGTCCTGTTGATAAACAATAGTGAATGTTTCCAGGGTCTTGCTATTGTGAGCAATGCTGCTATGATCATTCTTGCAGTGTCTACTGAAGAGCGTGTGTTCCCTGTTGAGATTTAGGTGTGTGAATGTTCAACTTTAGGAGATAAAATCAAAGCCTTGTACAAAGTGTGTAAGAGATACCAGGAACCCACATCTTCCCTGACACTTCATGTGTCAGCTTGATATGTTCACAAATGGAGGTTTGTAAACATATCAAGATAGGAAGAAGCTAGGAAAATTCCTTGCCAATTGAAATAGGGAAACTGAGACAGATAGCTAAACAAAATGGCCTGAAGAAAAGGGCTGAGCAATTTACAGCCAGATACAAAAGTTTACCTCCCTAGAGATAACATCTAGGCCTCAGTTGTATTTCAGCTCCAGGCCCAGAAAAGCAGCAAAGCCAAGTGGGCTACACCAGGACCAGCTACAATAACTAAAGACCTCCTGCTCTGTCACTGACCAATCAAAAGAGATCATGATCCTAAAAAGTCATACCTGGAGAACTGAAAACCTCCCCTGAGACCTCCCCTAAGATTCTCTTCTGCAAGAAAGATATAAAAGCCTCAAGACAAAGGACCCAGGCAGGGCAAGTGCTCTCACCCTGGGGAGCAGCATGAGCCACTTCCTTTCCCTTCTTCTTTCCCTCACCTCTTTCCCCGTAGGGACACATCTCCTAAACTCTAAGGCAAAACAGGCAGCTGACAGCTGGTCCCAGGCTAATCCCCTGAACTTGTCCCCAAAGTCCCTTTTTCTCTGACTTCTGCATGAGCCCAGCCTAGGCTCACCTGTTGATTCCTCTATGCTAAGCCCTTCCTTGTTTCACTGTCCCTAGGTTTAACAAATGGATCCTCATAGTCACCAGGTCTCATTTTGTGAAATCTTTCCTACACAAAGTCAAGAACCCAAACTTTATAGCTGGTCCTAGGCAGACTCATTGATAGCCATGCCTCTGCCAAGTATCAGCATGAAAACTTTGTAAACCAACTGTCACAACAATGTGAATGTGCTTAATGCCCCTGAAGTGCACACTTAAAATGAGTAAAGTGAAATGAGGACATCTGTAGTAGTGCCAACTATAACAATAAAGTAAAAAAAAAATAAAAAAATAAAAAAATTTTTAAGATAAGACCATGGCAATGGGGTGGGTAAGGTAGTAGAGGATATGGGGTGAGGGGTAAATGGTCACAAAAGGAGACTTGGGGTACTGAACACACTATACACTATCCACATAATGTATTGTATGATAGAATTGTATACCTGAAACCTGTATAACTTGATTAACCAATGTCACCTTCATAAAGTCAATTTTTAAAAACTGATAAAACCAAGGTGCCTTTGGGTCTACATCAAATTTCTATGTAGCTGTAGTTCCAAGAGGTTTCTGGGATAAACTCTGAGAGGTGATAATTAGAATGTTCTCCTTCAATGTTCAGGGTACAACCAAGAGGATAACTCACAAAAAACCCAAGATATTAATAAAATACTACTGATAGCTTAGAGCCTTAAAATGTTTTTTCTTTCTTAACTGATTATTAGGTAGCTTTAATATGAATATCCAATCAATAAATAACATGTGATAATTCCTTTATAAAAGTTCTCATTTGAATTCTAAACACCATGATGTTAATGGCCCACAATTTATTTCCCCATGAAGGTTCAAAAACGAAATGGATTTGTGTTATCAAGTCAGGCTCATCATTCTTAATGCAGTTAGGAGACAGCAGTTTCAGGGAGAGAAGGACCTAGGACCTTAGATCAAAGACTTCTCATTGTACCCTCATGGTAAAGAGATGATAACAGAGCTCTCTGGGGCCTCTTTTATAAAGGCGCTAATCCCATTCATGAGGGCTCCAGCCTCATGACCTAAGTGCCTCCCAAAGACTCACTGTCCTAAAACCTCACACTGGAGCTTAGATTTCAAGATGTGAGTTTGAGGGTGCACAAACATTCAGTGCATTGTAATGCCCCATTGTAGCGCCCTGGTTTTTTATTCTTCTGTGCTTCTCTGTGTCTGTTTGCCTCCCTACCCAGCTAAATCTCAGGATCTACTATTTCAGCCATGCAAGCACTATAACCACAGAATTTCCCCTTCTTCCCTGACTTTCTGTCTACCATCTGTTCCAGTTCTTCCCAAACTCCAGCCTGCACTGGGTGCCACACTTAACAAGGGTGCTGCCTGATAATACTGATTGCCATCTCTAATCCAGATTTACTGATCTATTAAAATAGGCTCACTGGAGGTAGGGTCCTGGAATTTGTATTTTTCTAAAGATTCTTGGGTTATTCTGATGCCCAGCGTGATTTGGGAACTATTATCAATGGCAATTCTCTACCCTGAATAACCCTAATGTTCATTTTCCCCGTTCTTTAGCTGCCGAGCATTGCTACAGGCGATCACAATGTCACACTTGTTCAACTCTCTGCGCTTCAAACTACTTAATATCATCTGATCCTCTTAGATGCCTCAGAATAGTTTTAGTATATTTATTGACTCTCCATTGAGCCTTCCCAGTCACTTAAATTATTCCTCTTCTAAAATTTGTCTTATTCTCGCACCACTTGCCTTGCTCACAGCAGGAAACATTGTTGCCATGTTACTAAGAAGATATAGGACAGTAGCTTTCAACTGTGGCTGCACATTAGACTCACACTGGGAGTATTTAAAATACTGGGTCTGGGCTCCACCCTTAGAGGCTGTGATTTAATTGACCTGGCATGGAATCTACATGTCAGTTTTGTTTTTTGTTTTTTTTTTTAAATCCTCAGCTAATTCTAATGTGCAGCCAGTGGTAAGAATTTCTTTACTACCCCGATAGTTAACCTCATGTGTATTTTTCACATAATCCCCAGCCTATCATGAAGCAAAATACACTCTGCAAAATCAAGGCAGCTTTGAGAAGAGAGAACAGCAGATCAAATCCCTAGCACATGGAAAGGGAAGGGGACCCCAGAATCAGAAATGGAAAGGTCCAGGGTCTAGGTTGGTGGGAGGCCTAGGTATAGGTCCATCAAAATTAAAAAGTACATTTATTCACCTGCAGAATATTTCTGACTACTCAGAAACAAGCAATGCAGGGTTTTTTTGCCTGTTGCTAAATAACTGAAGATTGATGAGAAACTTCATTCCACTGTGTGTGTGTGTGTGTGAGTGTGTGTATGTGTGTGTGTGTGTGTGTGTGAAAATTTTGGATGAAATTGTTTGGAAAAACTTAAAATGTTTTTTTCTCATTATTTACATTTTGGAGGAAAAGTTTATATGTTGCAAGGATCAGGAAGAAGTAAAGAAGAGAAAAAGCACTTCACAGACCAGAAGTTACTTTCAATACATGCTTAATGGCTCTATATTTCAATTTTGTTCTGTCTTCTCAAGTGCATTTTTATGGAGCTGTACCGCTATGTGTGAACAGTGCTATAACTTCAGACAAGGAAATACATATCTTATTATGTTTTATTTTACATAATTGAACCATCTACAATAACATTGTTTCAGAAATAAAGACAAATGATTTAACTTTTTAATTAAGCTTTAAAACCCCTAATTAAATGCCTAAATTGCAAAGAACCATTTCAGTCTAAATTGTCTTTAGATTGCTGTGTGTGGATTTTCCTATTGCGTGGTGACTGCCAGAGAAAGTAAAAAAGGGCTATAAATCAAATTCACACTTGGTAATTGTTACCATTAATGCATCTTTCATTATCCAGCAAGACAAGAACAAAGAACATATAATGCTTCAGGTAAAACATAAACTCACTTATATTGCTGCAAATGCCTTCTCTTTGGCTTGAAACTTTGGGAATCTATTAGGCAACATGTACCTATGTAATTAGTGGCCTGGCAAACTTACCAGGACATGACCAAATGGGCAGTTGGGTCTACCTGGGTCCAGGTTATTTTACAATAATTTAACAACTTATTGAAGGTGACTCAACTAGAAAGTTGCAGAAGAAGAATTCAGAGTCAGATTCTCAAACTAAGTGTGTGTTAAAACATATTTTGCTGCAAGAAAAATGCAAATAAAACCATAATGAGATACAACTACATACTTATTGGGAGTTAAAAAATTAAAATAGGGGCATTACCAATGACAGCAACCACAAAGGACAGCTAGAACTCCCACACATTGCTGGGGCCAGTGAGTGACGAGGTGCAAAATGGTACAGCCACTTTGAAAAATAGTTGAGCAGTTTTTCATAAAGTTAACTCTATACTTATAATGGGACCCAGAAATCCCATCCCTAGGTTTTTACCAAAGTAAATAAAAACTTATGTTCACACAAAATCCTATGTACACATTTATAGCACCTTTACTAATAATCACCAAAAACTGTAAGCAATGCAAATGTTCTTCAGCTGTTGACTAGCTAAACTGGAGTACATACGTCCATATCATGCGATGCTACTCAGCAATAAGAATGAACTACTAACATATGCAATGACATGGGTGACACTCAAATGCATTATAAATGAAAGAAACCAAGCTCAAAAGGCTATGTATTTATGATTTCTATAACTTTCTGGAAGAGGCAAAACTAGAGAAACTACAAATCAGTGCTTGCCAGGATCTGGGCATGTGGGGCAAAGATGACTCTAAAAGGGGAAACCTGGGGGCAATAAAACTAGTTTGTATCTTGATTTCATGGGAAACAGGGAACATGGAGTCTGAACTAATGAAGACTCCAGATGTTTCTGATACACAGATAAATTTGGAATATTTGCACTAAGGCAGTAGTAGCCTGTGGTGTAGCCTCGCTCTGGTTTGTCATTATGTCGTGATTGGGTATGTACTGTACTATGTCACAACTATTAATAATAATTTAAGGACTTTATAAATAGTTGATATTTTTATACTAACATTAGAGATAACTCAAAGTTAATTCCAAAATAATGTATTTTTTTCTTTATTTGCCTCTATTTTGAGTCAAAAAAGAAAAAGAAACTGTGAAACTATAGCAGGTACCCATAACCCAGGAATTCAGGGTCCAAAGTGCATGCCAGTAGCCATTGTGCTATGCAGACTTGCCCTTTTCATAGGATCTAATGGATAGGATCTAAACCTTCACCATTGCATATAATAATAGCTGGCTACCACCAGAAATAGGTCTTGCTGCAGTTGTTAATTTTTCTCATTTTGTTCTATCATACTTTGAACGGTTTGCAAAAGCAATGGAATGTAAATATAGTTGGACGATAAACTAAGAATTCCTATTAAAGGGTGTGTGTGTGTGAATGTGGTATATGTGTACGTGTTAAGGGAAGAATCTCTGTATCTCTTCTGAAAATTAGAAATACCAATTAGCCTATTTAAATTATACTTGCTTTTAACCTCTAGACAATTCTAGTAAACAAAACTGACTAAAGTTTGAAGCAAAAAAAAAGAAAAAGTTCTAAAATGACAATTTAATATGGTTCAAAAACACAGAGACACAAACTAATAGATATATATTCAACCAAAAGGGGAACATAAACCAAAACTGGATATTTTCCAATGATCCAAAGGAAGCAGATTTTAAACTCACAGCTGAGGAATAGAGGGTGCTCTCCCTGAATAGAGTATGCAAACTTTATTGTGTATAAGAATCATTAAAAGAACTTGTTTGCAGTGTATGCTGTGATGTGTAACCCAGATCCCACCTTTGGAACTGACGCATGCATTCTTCCAGCTGCTTGGAGTATTGGCTGAGGATGACTCATCGCTGAGTCTCTCTTCAGGCATTTTCCTCGGCCAAAGGCAGTTGTCTGACTCAAGGTTGTATCCTTGGATGCAAACAAATGGCAGTAAACCAATGCAAACTCAAAGAATGATAGTCTCAAATATGGCATTTCTGCTTCAGCAGATCAGCATAGCCCAGTGACTGCATATTGCCTTTGATCTGACCAATACCACCTTTTCCATTCCTACCAAGAAGGAAAATCAGGTCTCTGTATTCTCAAGAGATGAACAACAAAATACATTTACACTGGTGCTCAAGGGCTATGTTAACTCTCCTACCCTCTGCTGTAATATAGTTCAAAGGGGCCTGAATCATTTGAACAACCCACAAAACATTTAATTAGTGTATTAAGTTGATAAGAGCATGGTAATTGAACCATGCAAGCAAGAAATGGCAAGTATGATGAAAATCTTGGTGAGAAGCTTGCACTCTGGGATAAGAAAGGTAAACTCTATAAATATTTAGGAACCCACCCACATCTGTGAAATTTTCAGAGATTCAAAAGTCTGGGGAATGCTGGGACATTGCCTCAACAATCAAGGAAAACATATTACATCTCAAAACTTCCATTTCCAGACAAGAAACTCAATCAATGGGAAAGCCTCTGTATGTTCCAAAGATAGCATATTCCACTTGAAAATATTGTTCTGAACCATTTTCTAAGTGACATAGAGGCATATATTTTTAAGATGAACTCAGAGAAAGAAACAGCTCTGCAACAGGTCTAGGCTATGGTATGGAGTTCTGCTACTTGGGCCAAAATTCATGGCAGATCCTATGGCACTAGAAGTGCCTGTACTGGGAAAAAGACGCTTTATAAGCTTATGACAAGCTCCAGTTGAATAATCACAATATAGATCTTCTAGGGATCTGTGCAAGGCTGTTTCATCTACAGCAAAGAACCACATATCTTTCAAAAGCATCTGGCATGTTGCTGAACTCTAGGGGAAATGTAATATCAGACCTTGGGAAATCAAGAGACCATGTAGCTGGAGCTGCTTATCATTAGTTGTGTACAGTCAGATGCACCAAGTCAATGGTAGACACAATAACAATATATCATAACAGTAAATTTGGGTAGTGTACTGAGCACAGGTAAGACCGGAGGGAACAAGTAAGCTGCATAAACAGGTGGTACAGACCTCCATGCACCCAGTACTATTGTAATGGTGCCACTTTGTCAGCTCACACCTAGAGCTGTTGGGGGAAGGCCAAAAAGGCACCTTTACAGCCAGGTGATGGAGAAGAAAGGCTGAGATTGGGTCACAAGTGGGTATGCTCAGTTTGAGTGTGCAGGTGGCAGAGAATGGTTCTGTGTAACAGCTCACTTAGGGGTGACCTGAAAGACAGCAGTGAGGAAATCCTTTCAGTTGGTAGAGTTTGCGGCATGTACCTACTCCACCGCTTCATTGAAATAAAAGTGGCCAAGGTAAGAATATATTTGGGCAGTGGTGAATGGTGAGACTGGTTGGTCAGTAAGCTGGAAAGAAAAAGACTTGAGGATCAGGGACAAAAGATGTGGGGAAGAGCTCATAAATGAGCCTAGAAAAGTGGGGACCAAAATGTGACAATCACAACATTGCAATGCATGGTAACACACACTGGAGAGTGACCCCCTTGAAAAAGAGAATAATCAAATAGACCAAATGACTTGACTAGTTGACATCAGCAGATTGATTACATTGAACGTTTT
Organism: Furipterus horrens; assembly: GCF_987537825.1. Taxonomy (NCBI): domain Eukaryota; kingdom Metazoa; phylum Chordata; class Mammalia; order Chiroptera; family Furipteridae; genus Furipterus; species Furipterus horrens. Next base: position 65,698,774 of record NW_028327172.1, on the reverse strand, counting down.
CTATTCTATAAAGGGCAGTAATTCATTCTGACTGGAAATGGTACATATACCAGGTATTAGTATGCCAATCCTGCCAGCAGGACCTCTGCCAGCACCACTCTCATCAGGTTTATAGTGTTAAAACCACCAATACCTTTTACTGCCAAATATTCCTGCAGTGGGTACTCAATGAAGTGGACTACTGGTTGTTTCACTTGCCACAGCTCAATAGCTCTCAGAATGAGAGACCAGAAGGACTTTTTGAAGATGCACCTTAGATGCGACTTGGATGTGTAGCATCATTTAGAGTGCAGTATACACCCTACACCAATGATAATTACATTGTACTTTGTCCCTAATAAGTAGAAACCATGGATCTGGGAACCAGAGGATATAAGTTGATTAATGTGTAAGGTTTGTAATTCAGGCTGACCTGGTTTCCCAGAACAGGAAAGCTTACATTAAACTTTAAGCTATCGCTGGTGCCCAGTTAACTTCAGTTTCCTCATCTCAGAAACCAGATGGAAAAAAAAAAAAATGAGTGACTATATCTGTGGGAGTAATTGACTTTGATTTTCAGGAAAAGGTAGAGCTATCATTATATAGCGGGTTCCCATCACTTCCCTGGAACAATGTGGCTGCTTGAGCATCAGAGTAAGCCCAGATCTCCTCTTCTTTCTCTAATCATCTGCTGCCAGTGTGATAAGAGCTTCAGGTAAGTCAGCTAAACCCAAAGTATAGAAACAGAGTGATTATATATTCCCACCTTTCATTTTTCCAATTCACTTTTCCCCAAAACCTGTTTCTCCAGTTCCATCCTGAGCAATAATTACTTCCATTTACCTTTTCTCTTATTACAACCAAGGTCCTGAAATATCAGAGTCTACTGATCTCATTTTGGATCTATTAATATTACTATCTTTTCTTAGAGTAACTGTTCCTTCCATTCTGCTTTTCCTAAGACTCTGATTCTATATCTTTTGTCAAAATTGAAATGGTCTCCATTCATTCTCATAAAAGCTTAATAGATCAAGTTATTCATATCTTCCTGATCAAGGAGGTAAAGAAAAATAGAGTCCATCTTTAATTTCTGGATCCCAAGTTACTTCAGGGCTAGATCTTCCTAACTTTTTATCTATTATGACATATTGGTCTATTTAAAACAAAAGGTGAGTAACTATTAATAGATTATTAGTGATATCATAAATATTCTTTCCGATTCAAGAAGAGTGAGATCACGGGACAGAGAAAGGTTAATCAGTCCACAGAACTCTTATCCAGGTCATCTTTCAAAAGGAGGGTCACCTGGGATTGGCAATATCCATTTCTTATAATTTTATTTATTTATCATTCACTATTCCAATCTCTTACTTTGATCAATGACCAGGGTGATACGTATATCTCAAGGTCATCTATTTTGCTTTTGTGCTTCTCTAGCCTTTGTAAGAGTAGCATAATGGTTAAAAGCATAGGCTTTGCAAACAGATGAACCAAATTCAAATCCCAATTGTGTCATCCTAAACAAGTTAATTAGCCTTATTTTCCTCTTTGTAAAATGTAAATAATACTAATAGCTATTTCATGGGGCCACAATGAGAACTAAATGAAATAATGCATACAAAGTATATAGCACCAGTGCCTAGCATATGGGTGCTTTAATAAGTAATCACTATTATTAATATTATCCTTACAGCATTGTCATTAAAATAACTTTCTGTAAAAATTGCATTAAGGAATAAATGATAATCACCTGTAAAGAAATTGGGATAGAATCCATGAAATTATTTTTAAAATTATATTAAGAAACAAGCCATAGTCTGTAGGAAAGGATAAGGCTTGGCAAAAAGTCCCAGATCCAATTCTTACTGATTTTTGCCAGGTCTATCCTGACAGTGCTAGTCTGTCTGCATTTACTCTCCTGTAAAAAGTTTTAAAAGTGCTGTCATCAAAAATATGTCCTCTTTTCATACATTTTAGTTTTATTTTCATTGGAAAGAATAAAAAGTTTTAATTATTAAGTATGTGTTTAGAGTAAAGTATATTTCATGAGAAAGCATCTCAGAATTAGTGTTCCACTTACTAGCATGCTTTCTTAGTAAGGTTTCATCTCTTTTGACAGCTCATTTTAGAAATTAACACAAATTCAACCAGGAAAACCTAAGGCATGATTTATCTAGACATCAAGAACACATTTGATTCAGTACCACCCCAAACAGAATCTGCAAGGCCAGCAACTCTATTTGGCCATAAAGCACTTCAGTGAATAACACACTCTAATGAAGGATGAAGATGAATCATCTTGGTTAGTGGTAATGCTTCACTGTGGAGAGAGGGAATAAGTACTCCTACAAATGACTATTAGGTTTACTTTTTTTTTCCCCCATTTTAAGGGACTGAAGAAAATAAATATTTAATGAAAAAAAAAAATGGGACACTATAAAACCAAACTTGGAGGCCAGCAGAGCTTTATTGAGAAAAAGTATAGGGTTCTAAAATCAAATCCAGGCCAAAGCAATTCAGAGCCTGGAGAGCAAGGGCCCCATGTTTTCAACATCTTGGCTGCTATTATTACCACCAGGACAAAGCTGTGAAGTCATTCATCAAATCATGGACATTGGAGTTGGCAGAATGATCCAGTCTAGTATTTCTAAACTTCAGTCATTACAGAGTAACTTTTGTCACATTTGCATGTAAACTATATTCTGATCTACTTAATCTTTTTCTTTCAACTGACTATTTTTTGTTTTTAAAGTTTTTGTGCAAGGGAAAACATAATGTTGTTTTGAATATAATATATGTGTATTATAACATATATTATTGTATTTTAAGTACTAATACACATTAAAACAAACGCCTAACATTTAAATTGTATTCATTCACAGTGCACCTAAAATTATCTTGTATACCACAATAGACATTAGAAAATATTGGTCTAGTCCAACTTCCTTTATGTGAATACTGCATTGGACACAAATTTTATGTACCTCCCTAGGTTCCCTTGGAACCACATGTCTATCGGGCCCTCAGCTGCTCTGTCTTCCTCAGCATCACTACTTGAGCCCACATGGTTCCTACACTTACCACCACCAAGCCACTTGCTCTAGAGTCCCAGCTCCTCCCCACCTTTGGCCACCTCAGAGCAACATGGCTGACCTACCCCATGCAGGGAGTTCCCAGCTCTTCCCGCCACTTCCAAATTACGTACACAAAATGCCACACACAAGGCATGGGATCTGACACATGATAAACCTCAAAAGTGTAAGGGAGTTAACCCACAGAGCAAACTTTGACTGATAGTTCCTCTATTTTCTGTTCCCACAAACTAATATAGGCACAGTTTCTCTTTAAAGGCCATCCCAGAATTTTTCTTATACAACCACACACACATGCAAACCTCATTAAGTGCTCTATGGTGTCTCTTCATAGTCAGTTTCTCATTGTTTCACTACCTTCCTTGCTTCACTGACCCTTTTCCTCGTTCTCTCCGCTCTAGGTTTGGCTCGTCTCAGATAAAGCATTAGCACTCTTGCCTCGAGATCTGTTTTCTAGAAAATCCAGATTGAGAAAAATGCCCTTTATAACCCTCCCTGACAAGTCATTCAGCCTTTGTTTGATGACCTCTTATGATATACAACTTACTGACACAAAAACAATTCTTTTCAAGTCACAGGGCTCTCATTAGAATATTTTTATAGTGAACCACAATCCCTTACAATCTCATCGAGCCTTTATTCTGAGTGCAGGGAGGTGGGCGCTGGCAGAGAGAATGAGGGGATTTACTGTGGGATCAGCCCTCCCAAAGCATGCCAGGAAGGCCCAATAAGTTCAAAAGAAATCACTAAAAAGTAATAGTTGTCTAGTACCACTCTGTGACAGCTTGTCCTGGAGTGCTTAGAAAATTAAATCGTCGTCGGCAGCCGTCCGTCTCGAGAGACAATGGTGTAGCTTCTTAAGAGTCTATCTGCACTCTCCAGTGAAGCTGAAGCTACAGAGCCTCAAGAGACAATGGTGTAGTTTCTTAAGAGTCTATCTGCACCGCCGAGAATGGCTGTGCAGTCTGACTCGGGAGTGACACGGTATCTGTCTCCTCCCGTGTTGAATCGACATCTTGCGATGACGCTGGAGTGTCCTCTCCAGTGAAGCTGAAGCTACAGAGCCTGGGCAGGGTGATATGGAGGGTCTGCTGTTGCCCATGCAGCAGACACCCCCCCTCTCTTCGCAGCTGAAGGGTCCAAGGGAAAGACGGAGTCAATACAGCTTGGCTTCAGGTGCGCCGCAGGAGTTGCCGGTGTTGACTACAACGTCAAACCGCCTTAGGGACTCCGGCTCCAGATTTTCTGTCGGGGTTTACTCCCTTAGCCTTTCCCCTGAAGAGGTATGCTGCAAGGCAGCGGAGGTTTTTTGGAATCAGAGTTTTCCTTCTCTGATGTGCCCTGACTGGAAGATCGAACCAGCGACACTTAGCTCGCAGGCCGACGCTCAATCCACTGAGCCAAACCAGCCAGGGTAAATACATACATACATACAGTGTAGAAAGTATTTTATAAAATGAATCTTATTCATTTGTAAAACTTTTGTATTCTAAGAATATGTTCTTTCTACCTTTTTGGTATGTAAAATACAAATACCCTTTCTTTTACTAAATTATGACAATAGATAAGAGTGTTTTTAAAATATTTCTTCTTGATTATATAAAAAATGACAGTCTTACAATGGCCCCACCTTGTTTTTAAATTTGAAGTTATTATGTATTGAACAAGTTATCAGATAAACCCTGCAGGGTATCATACTCTTAAATTAATCCCTGTGAATAAAAGAATAGGCACTGGGTTCTAGTTTTTGTTCTAGGAAACCTCGGTTGATATTTTTTCCATCTAGAACCTTAGATACTCACTAGGGTAAGAAATATTTAATCATGAAATACAGCTTTATAAGTAAAGTCTTGCTCTCCATTGATAGTTATACTGGTATCTCAGTTTTCTTTGCAGGTTCTTGTAACACTTGCTACCATGTGAGGCTACTGACATATCAGACGGCCAATAGTAAATTCACTATCAACCTGGTAATCATTTTCATTATTCACAAAAGCTGCTATTGAATTCCTCCAAGAAATGATTGATATGCCGCATCACACTAATGAGAGAGGAGAGAAGTGAGGCAAAAGTTTTAATGATACGTTCTGGAAAGTGGAATGTGGCTGCAGCACAATGAGAAGTGATGACTGGCCCCATGTCCTTCAGCTTAGACTCAGGGCACACGAGCAGGCCAGACTTCCTCCAAAACAGATTCTTTCTTGATGTCAGACACCAAGACAGTTTCTGAGATTGATGAAATTAGTGCTCTCATCTAAAAGTGCAACAACGACAGGAAGCCTGACTTCAAATGGTGAATGCCCAAAGGGACAGTCCAACTGCTTTTAACAATACCTGATAACAAAAAAACTCATAATAAATAATAATAACGTTTATTGAGCACTAGGCCTCATGGTAAGTACTTTACCTGCATTATATCATTCAATCCCATTGTACATTATCTATCTCTTTTATAAGTTTCAAAGGGAAAGATCTGGCCTACCTTGTTCAGCACATATTCTAGGTTCCTACAACAGCACCTGACATACAGGAAATGCTCAATACATAGTAGTTCACAGAGTGAATGAATGAAGAAAGAAAGGACCACTTGGTATTCAGGGACTTCAGGTGGAATTCCAAAATTCTACAGAGAAATTGTTATGAGCATATGTTCATGATATAGTTATCCTATAAGTCAGCTGGGCAACTGCTTGGCTAGCTACCTACTGAGAAGCCCGGTACCAAGAATAGAAAAGAATCACACAAGGTAATTATGCTATTCACTCAGTTTTTATTGAATGTAGGTTCCTCAAAGTAGAACATCAACATACATTAATATCCTACTCACATTAAATCTAAGAGAATTATAATACACACACACACACACACACACAGAGCAATCAATGGGGGATAACAAACTCGAGTCCCATAGTCTCAGTCTGCATGTCTGGAAGACAGCACAGTGGGCAAGGAAGCCATTAGCATCTTGCAAGGAAGGATCTTCAGGGCCAGGTGGGCAGCAGGGTAGACTATGTCCTCAGTCCAGCAGGGCACAGTCTTTGGCAGCCAATGCCAGAGGAGATCAGTGTGGCATGGAGCAGCACTCTGGTGTGTGGAGCTCGCTATCTCAGCAGTGACCTGGAGCCTGCCTCAGTTATACCTTGAAAGTGGTGTACTCCACCCTTCTGGAACCCTTGATAAGTGTCTTGGTGAGAATTTCTCCAGGATCCTATCTATGGGTGGTTCTCCCTGTGTAGACAAGGCTGTTTTGATCACATATGCAGATATCTTGGGTGTTTCCCCTTGCCAGATGTGTCCGGCATGAGTTACGTAATTTCCTTCTCGAACAAAAGTGTCATGGCTGATGGCAACCATCTTGGTTGACATGAGCGACTTCATTATGTTTTATATACTTTATGCTATCTTTATTGAACCAATGTCATCTTATTGACCCTGTTCTCCACAGAAATCTGTACCATTGACAAAGCTGAAAACACAGAGAGATTACATACTATGTTTTTGAAAAGTCTGTAAAGCTGTAAGACTTTTTTGTCAACTTAAGATCTGAATCAATAGTGAATTTACACTTCAAACTAATGAAAAAGTATTTTATTGTTGTTTATTATGTTCTCCTGTGTGCGTACAGGAAAGTTATTAAACTAACATAAGCGGGTATCTAATGAGAAAGCAGGGTCATGCAATAAGTGGACAGAAGACCTGCACTTCAGTATACAAAGATTTTCTTCCATTGACTGAAAAAGTAGCCCATATGCCCACAGGTCTTGCAAATAATATACTCAATATATGTGGGTGTTAACCAGCTGTCTCCCAGACCTTCTCTATAAAGACTACAACCAAAGCCACCAGTTGATAGAAGCTCCAGAACTATGAACTTGCCTTCAGCAGTGTCTTTGGAATATCACACAAAAAGTAAAAACTGGGGAGAAAGAGAACAGAAGCAGAACGAATTCTGCTTTAAAGATTCTGCAAAACTGGGGTTACCATGTGCAGAAAAGTCAGACTATGAGAAGGTAATGATGACACTAATGGACATGTAAATAGGATCCCTCAGAGTACTGCTTGTGATGTATATAACTGTGACCCTATAGTTTCATCAATTCCAGGAAGCTCTAGTCACTGCTGATAATGGAAAGGGCCCCCTTCTCCCCTCTGCCCACTTGGTGACAGATGGCCCCACCCAGAGCAGAGAGCATTGAGAAGGAAGATGGATGAACAATGAGAAGATTCTCTCTTTATCATGAATTATTCACTTGCAATGAAAACATTTCAGACAGAAGCGGAAAAGCACTATTATTTTTTAAATCTCTGGAGAGGTTAAAACACAAAGCATTTTACATAGATCTGTTGCGTTATTTAGAGAAAGACAAAAAAAATTGCCAGATGAGAAAAACTGTCTTATAGTACTCTTGGTCCTTGCTAAAAAACCCTCTTACTACTCTTATTTTTTTCTCATTTTTTCTTACTTTTTACCTAAAATTCATTTTCCTCTATTTACACATGTTTCTTGCTACTCTCTTTTCCAGAGAAATCCAAAGAAAAAGAACATAAGGAATATAATCTTTTCAAAACCCAAAATATGTATTATAAATATAAAGCCCAGTTTACAAACTCAGGTGGGAAAGAAATAAAACGTTCTTTTTTTTCGATGAAGGGATACAATATTTATTTAGAGCTCCCACCCCCATTTCACGTAACTGTGAGGCATTTCTGCTAGAACATTCGCTGTCCTCGTCAGTGCAATCCCCTCAGCTCCTGTGGGTTTCTGTTGCTTCTGCACCACACCTGGAGCACAGACATCTTGTCTCAAAACCACCCTTAGTTCCATCCACCAGAATGCATCCTGTAACCATTTCTCTCTGGTCTCGCCTCCTCCAGAAGACCAGGATCGTCCACCTTAGACAAGCTGTCACAGGACTGTAGCATGGCCAACATGTTGACTGAAGCTCAGGAAGGACTTAGAGTCAGAACCACTCAGTTGAGTTCTTATCTCTTTCTTCTGGTAAAAGGGAATCTATTTTTAATCCAGGAGAAAGCCTTTTATAAAAATTAATACCAAGCCATTATTCCCATGCATTGTATTCCTTTTTTTTTTTTTTTTTTTTTTAATCAATTCTGCAAATTCTCCCAAATTTTGTTTTAAGACAGTTAGCTGCACTGGTTTATAGTCTACCACTGAGCATTGTGATTTTCCTTAAATCATGATTTTTCTCCTTAAGATTACCCTCCTTGCTATTAAAGGGACTGCATTAAGTCCAGTTTTAATTTATCCTGTTCATTTGCATAACTACAACAAGAGCAGTAAATGATCACATATGATGTTTACATCTGCTTTGCTGGAACTTGCACAAGAAACCTTTAGGGTGACCTTCAGTTTGCCCTTCAAGGCACAGGAGCTGAGCCACATACCTACCATTGAGCCTTGCCTGTAAACATCTGTCTTTTCCAAGTCCTTTAGGTTTTTCATTGTGCGTTAAGGTTCCTTCTAGCCATCTTTCAGGAAAGCAACCTTTGTTCCTACCCTGGAGAGATTGCCATGGACCACACAACCAACCAAGGTACCAGCCTTTTTTCTTGTGGGCTTTTATTACCTTTGAAAGTCAATCCCAGTTCCTCGGGACTTTTTGGTAACAACCAGAGCACAGGCATGCCTCCTTTAGGCATGAAATTGCAGTCAAAGTCTTGGTTAACAAAACCTCTATTAACATCTAGTCTTATTAGTTTTATGCAAAGAACCTTATGTCATTGCTTACCTCTTCAGAATGCCAAATTCTGGAGGGATCAGGTAGGGAGAAAAATATACAGTGTGAAGAAAAATTCTTGTCCTAATATTCACTAGAATTGCATTTCCATACTTTACATTTTCTTTTGTTCACTTTCCTACATGTGAATTTTGTTTGTTTCTTTGTTTTTTGGGTGGAGGAATTTGCTGACTCATTTATTTATTTATTTTGCTTTAATTTTTTTTCCACTAAAAACTTTTGTTTGTTTGTTTTCTTATTACAGTTGTCCCACTTTTTTCCCCATTGCTCCCCTCACCCTACCTACCCCTTCTCCCACAGTCAGTCCCACCCATTGTCCATGACCATGGGTCATTTATACATGTTCTTTGACTAGAACTTTCCCCTTCTTACCCTCCTTCTCTCCCTCCCCCCTCCACCCTTGTCACTGTTAGTCTGCTCCTTGTTTACATGCCTTTGGTTCTATTTTGCTCATTTGTTTGTGTTGTTCATTAGTTTCCTGTGTTAGGTGATATCATATGATATTTGTCTTTTATTCCCAGGCTTATTTTGCTAAGGCATAATTCTCTCTAGTTCCATCCATGTTTTAACAAATTGTAGAAGTTACTTCTTTCTTTCTGCTACATAGTACTCCTTGTGTAGAAGTATCACAGTTTTTTGATCCACTCATCTACAGATGGGAACTTAGGTTGTTTCCAGCATTGGGCTATTGTAAATAGTGCAGATATGAACATAGGGGTGCATAAGTTCTTTTGTTATTATTGATAGGTACTTATTCATTGTCATTTTCCCCCTTTGCACTTGTGTTCCTCTCTGTCTCTCTCTGTTTCTTCATCTTCTTAAAGCAGACCCTTCAGCATCTCTTACAATGCTGGTTTGGTGCAGATGTATTCTTTTAGCCTTCTTTTGTCTGAGTAACTCCTTATTTCACCTTCCATTTTGAATGAGAGCCTTGCTGGGTAGAGTATTCTTGGTTGTAGGCCTTTTTTTTCCTTGCTTGGAATATTTTTTGCCATTCCCTTCTAGCTTGTAGTGTTTCTGTTGAGAAATCTGATGATAGATAGCCTTAACAGAGCTCCCTTGTATGTTATCAGCTGTTTCTCTCTTGCTGCTTTTAGGATTCTCTCTTTTCAATGTTGCCATTTTAATTATGATATGTCTTAGAGTGGGCCTGTTTGGGTTCATCTTCATTGGGACCCTCTGTGCTTCCTGGACTTGTGTGACGTTTTCTCTCATCGAGTTAAGGAAGTTTTCTGTCATTAGTTTTTCAAAGAGGTTTTTTATCCCTTGCTCCTCTTCTTCTCCTTCTAGTATTCCTATGATATGGATATTATTACATTTCATGTTATCCTGCAGCTGTCTTAAAACCTCTTCATTCTTGTTCAGTCTTTTTTCATTTCGTTGCACTGTCTGGGAATTCTTTTCTATGTTGTCCTCCAGCTCACTGATTTGATATTCTGCTTCCTCTAGCCTGCTTTTAATTCCTTCTACTGTGTTCTTCAATTCAGAGATTATATTCTTCATTTCCTCCTGGCTCTTCTTGATAGCTTCTATGTCCTTTTTCATGCTGGCATAATTCTCAGTAAGTTCCTTGTAGTTTCCCTGGAGTTCTTTGTAGTTTTGTTTGAGCTCGCTGAGCTCATTGAGCTTCCCCATAATCCATGTTTTGAATTCCATGTCTGGTAGTTTGCTTTCCTCTATCTCATTTAGCACTCTTTCTGGTATTTCTCCTTTCCTTTCAATGGGGGATTGTTTCTCTGCGCTCCCCATATTTGTGACTCTTCTTGTTTATTGCTGCTTCTTAGATTGATCTGCACTTCCTGGATCTCCCCTGGTGGTGTCAGATCATGTGCCAGTCTGGGCCTAGGCATCCTGTTCCCAAATTCTTTCAAATCATAAGCCTTTAAAAAATAATGACCAAAAGACATGTTGGCTACTTCTACTCTCCCTTTGCCCCATTTCTTCCTTAAGCAACCAGAACATTGCAAAACCTGCTTAATTGGAAACAAATGGAAAGGAGAAAGAAATAAAGGGAGAAAAATGTCTCGCATACTAACCCAATCAAACTTTGGTCAAATTTCCTCTTATTATGAATTAATATAACCAAATTCTGCTGATTCCTACTATCTTTAATCTCTTCCCTTCTTTCTTGTTCTATTGCACTATGGTGGTTCAAAACTTATTTGAAATGCTATTTAAAAAATCTTATTTGAAATACTATAAAACCTCCTAGCCCAGCCTCCCTAATCTAACTTCCTCACTGCTATAAGAGTGCATTTAATAACACAAAAATCAAATTGTACCATGTCAATACATGTGTCTGAAGTGATTGCTTTCAAGAATTAATACAAACTCCTTAGCATGACAAATGAGATTTCATGATCTTGTCCTGCCTTCTCCAGCCTCATCTCTTGCTACTTTTCAGCATGTACTCTACCCCAAACCTGAAACCAGACAGGAATATGCTTTCTATTCCAAGTCTTCCTGCATTTATCTATCCTGACCCCCTTTCCTGAAACTCCATTCCCTTCAGTCTTCTCCTGTTGAACTAATTTTTCTTTCATACTTTCCACTGGAATCACTCTCTCAAATAATTCTTTCCTGACCTACCCTTGTCTGTGATTAGGGACCTTTTTTATGAGTTTCTATAGAACTCCCTCAAATCACACCATTATAATTATTGGTTTGCTAATTTTTCTTCCCCGGCAGTCTGTGAGCTCCTTCATATCAGGAATTAGAACAGTGATTTGAAACTAGTTAATACTCAGTAAACAATTCCTGAATTACTGTGTAATCATACAACTTATGCTATTTAAGATATGTCTGGTTTCTACATTACATATCTAGCATACTAGATATCTGTATTAACCAAATTAAAATAATTATAAAAAGTTTGGATGACTAATTTTAAACTCTGACTAGGTTAATGTTTTATTTTATTTCTAAGAATGTTGCTCCCAAATTGGCCTAAATATTTAGAATTCTTGATATAATTTTGATATCAGTAACAAGGTTCTATTTTTGGCATCCCTAGGAAAACGAAACAGAGTAATGAAACACATACTGGCATAACTCGGATGTTATACTGTAAAGGTGTAGGTCAGAGCAGAAATTGCTGGAAAGCAGGGACCCAGGCCAGGGGAACTCCACCCCCAAATCCAGCACAGAAACTGCTCCCTCTTTGCAGCAAAGGCAAGGGTGGTGGGAAGGGTGCTAAAGCGGCAGACTAAAGCAGCTTGTCTTTTGCTAAGGGAGGGGTTGCCTGAAAAGGGGAACTGCCTGATACAAGAAGCTAGTATAAATACAATGCAGTTGGCAGGAGGCAGAGCAGAGAACTCTGGGATTGAAACCAGAAATGGAGCTTAATAGCACGAGCCTTAATACTACAAGCTCCTAACACAGGTTACACTGCACCTGCATGAGCTCTGGGGGCTAGATGCCCCACCCAGGGTGACTGGTGATTTCTGCCCATGCCCAGAAAAAGGGACAAAGACAAACACAGCCATTGGTAGGGAACTGGACACTTTCACTGGCTTTCTGTGCACATGGGATTTGGGGACGGCCATTTTAAAAGCAAAGGCATGGAAAAGAGCCCTCTCTCTCTCTCCCCCTCCCTCCCTCACTCTCTCCTTCCTCCCTCCCTTTCTCTCTCCTGTCTTCCTCTCTCCCTCTTCCCCTCTCCCTTCCTCCTTCCCTCTCCCCTCACCTTTCTTCCCTCCCTTCCTCCCTCTCCCTACCCATCTCTCACTCCCCCTCTCCACCCTACTCTGTCTCTCGTGTTTGGCATTGGGTGCAGGCTCTCCTCTCTGGCTTTTGGCACTTGGACACTCTAGGCCTCTGGCCCTTGCTCCCCACATGGGTGGCAGTGCTCATAGAACCACACAGATGCCGGGCCCACCAGGAGCTTAGGCTCTGCCTGGTTAGAAGCCCACTCCTGGACACAGGGTCCCATGCGGGGTTGTGTGGCTCTCTGGGCTCCAGGCTCTGAGACACTATGATCCAGTGCAGCACAACCCATGGGTCCTGGACTGCTGCATAGAGACTGAGAGCAGCGCACCCCAGATCCTGAAAGAGAGCTGCTGCAAGAAGATGGCAACTCTGAAACCCAGAGTACATATTACAGAGAAGATGGAGATCTGTTTGCGTGGCCAGCTTAAGGACAGATAAGGAAATGGGGAACTTCTGGGTTTGGTTTTGGTTTGTAGTCTTTTGGGGAACAAGAGAAATTCTGGGTCTTCTGGGAGAGAAGGGTTCAGAGCAGGAGTCCTCTCGGCACCCCACCCCCAAAGTTGGAACCCTATTAATAAAAACCTGTTCCCTTCAGCACAAATCATTGTGTCATATATTAGGGGAATAGTGGACAAACTCCATGCTACACAGTTACAGTACTATACCTTAGTAGATTTTACCCCTTTGGGGGGAAGCTGATTGAAAGTTAAGAATGGACATTTAAAGTTACCGCAAAAGGAATCAATGGATTGAAGATTTATTCTAGCATCAGACTATCCTTGATTGCACAGGACTTAATTAAATATGTCACCATGTAACACTTTTCAAAGAGCATTGTGCGCTATATATTTTACTAAATGCAATACGACATGATTACTAAATTATAAAGTGATCAGTAGTTATTTATTTCAGGTAACACATTAGGAAAACTAAACAAAGAAACTTAAATGCAGGTCTCAAAACATTTTCTAAATGAATATTTAATTCTGAAAAAATCAATTTGACCTAGTCTTATACTTCTTGATCCTTTTGTTCATTTAATCAGCCAAATTCATTATCCTTGGATTAGCTCTCAGATATTCCTAATTAAAGTTATCCCTAAGTATAATTCAGGTAAAATTTTCAACTCATGGTGTAAAGAGATGAGTATGGTTTGTATGGTACACATCTCAGTTCTCTTTCAAGTGTGCACAGCAAATATTCAGCATTATATTGGGGGGTCAGAAAGCATCTGCCATTAGATAGAGGCTGACACCTGTGTATAATTATCTACCATGATTAATGAAGAAGGAGATCAAAGTTTCATGCAATTTTAATTTTATGCTCTGGGCTTGCTATGCAGAAGATTTGTACTAGGTAATAAAAGAATATAGGTTCATTCTAATAAGCATGACAAATGAATTTTTAAAAATGAGTCTAACTCATTAGCCGGACATTTATAAACCTATGTGACCCTTAGTGCCCTGGCAGAATTTGGGGATAATCTTGATGCTTAATTACTAGTTGTGTGATGATATTTCAACAAATTAGTTCTCTTATGAAAGACAAACACACTAAGCAGTATTTAAGCTGAGGCATGACAAAACTGAAACACATATAGGAAAGCATCTTGGCTTCAAAAGCTAAATCATATTAACAGCAATTTTCCACAAGGCTACATTTTTTAACATCTACTTTGGGCCTCTGTATACAGTTTGACAAGAATGTCATTTTGGCAGAATTAACAAACCCAGCAAAGAATGTGAGCTCTAGCCCTGACATGACTGCTAATGAAATAAAAACACTGAGATGCTGCTGATTCAACTTGATCTCAATGTCCATATTATAACAAGCTGGCCTTATGCCTCCAGAGAACAGTATGAAAGTTCAATAGCTTAAATTAAGATAAAGAATGTGTTGCTTTTTAAAATAATATTCAAAGCATTACACAGTATGCAAAAGAATTTTTTTTTAAATACAATGTGTAGTTTTAAATAATAGACTATGGAGTTAAGAGCAAATAGAAAATAACTTCCTGGAACTTTTTCTGAGAATGACTACTTGGCACAGTTTTAAAGTAAATTTCTTATTTTATTTTTATTTTTAGGAAGCTTATTTTAAAAAGCATTTTGGAGTGAAATCATGATGGGACCAAGAACCCACTAATCAATAAGATTCTCAACATTTTCTAAATCACCCTGACCAAAGTCATTGCTTTTTAGTTTCATTTAGCAGGTGACATGACTTGGGCACTTACACTATGCTAAATGCTAAAGGAATATGTACTATTGTGAACACAGGACCTTATCTTCAAGGAGTTCAAAACCTGGTCAGGGATGTAGAAGTGCAAACATTATAATGCAGGCAGTCATGCATAAATGCAGTAGGAAAGGCGCCAGCTGAGTGCTGTGAGAACCTAGGGGCACAAAGGTGTTACCAATCATTTATTCATCATACATTTACTGAGTATCAATGGGCCAGGCCTGTATTAGGCGTATATTATTAGGAGTGTAGGTACTGACTGTATACAGATGAATAAAATATAATACCTGCCCTTAAATTATCACACAGCTTTAATTCCCTTCTATCAATGAATATTTTTGCTTGGCCTTAGAGAATATAATGATGAGACAATCAGGAGTGGAGACTTTATGGAGTTTATAACATAGAAGCATATACTGACAAGTAAAAGGACGATCATGATACTGTGAAATAATTATAATAGCTAACTAACTTATTATTTACTTAAATGAGTTAGCCCATTTAATCCTCATACTGACCACTTATGAGAGGCATCATTTCAGCTCCATTTTATAAAGGAATAAACAGGCACAAAGAAGGTATGTAACCTATTCAAAATCAAATATCCAGGAAATGGCAGAGCCAAAATTTGAGCCCAGGTAATCTGGCAGCTGGACCAGTGCTCCAGCCAGCATGTCACGTCAGCTCTCCAAGTTCTGTTTTGGCAAATGTGCAGGGCGCCATGGTGCAGAGAGATGAGATCTAATCTCAGGGCAAGAGGGAGCCAGACACTATCTGGGAAGAGCAACATCCATTTTGAAACTTGTTAATAACAGTGACAAATGCTTTTTCAGAGGCAAGCACAGGAAGCTAGCTCATGGGTCCTGCTGCAATTGAGCCAAGACTGTGAAGGATGAGTAGAATTTGGACAGACAGGAAAGAACAGCACTCCTAGCTGAGGGAACACCACAGGCCAAGGCAGGCAAGCTGGCTTGACTATTTTCTCCCCTTTGGTGGAGCACTTACACTTGCTGTCCAAATGGAAAATAACTGAAACTGATTATCTGATGTAAAAATCCAGGGAGATCTCTCTGAAAGTAATTCAAGTATATGCATATGAAGTGTTTGACTTTTAAACACCTCAATTTGTTCATCAGGATTTCAAAGTTACTTAGAGCCCAAGGAACATTGATTATAACACTTTTTTCACCACAGACTCATCTAACCACAAAAAGCATCCTCAAAACTTTTTGTTTTTTAAATGTAAACATTCAAGTAATAGCTAATATTTATTAAGCATTTAATCTGTGTCTGCCTTGATCTACTGTACTTTACATGAATACTTCATCATACAATTGTGTGCATTAAATGAGATATGTACAATCATTATCCACTTTCTTATTGTTGACATTATTACAGATGTCCCCATTGCTGCTCATTTGCCCACCTCCACCCATCCCTCACCCTCCTTCCCTCTGGCCATCACAACACTGTGTCTGTGTCCATGAGTTATGCATATATGTTCTCTGGCTAGTCCTTTCACCTTCTTTTATCTAGTTCTTCCCACCCCACTCTGACAGGTGTCAGTCTGTTCATGTGTTCATGTTATAATTTTGTTCATCAGTTTATTTCGTTCCTTAGATTCCACATATAAGTGAGATCGTATGGTATTTGTCTTTTTCTGACTGGCTTATTTCACTTAGCATAATACTCTCCTGGCCTATCTATGCTGTCGCAAAAGGTAGGATTTCTTTCTTTTTTATGGCTGCAAAGTATTCCATTGAGTAAATGTACCACAGTTTTTACACATGTGGAAACAGAAACTTAGATTCAGTAATTTACCCATAGTCGCAATGGAGACAAGGTCAGACATCAACTAGGTGCTTAACCACTATGTTATATGGAGCTGAGTTCCACAAAATCAGGTTGACAGTGATGAGAAGAAACGGATTTATTTATTTATTTTTTGGTAGTGTTGTATAGAGGAAAGAGGACGAAGAAAACTTGAATTGAGCTCCAGCTCTACAACTCTCTGCTCTGTGAGTTTAAATAATCATTTCACCTCTCTGAGCCTTAGTATTGCATCTTTAAATTGAAGGGATTTGACTCTGTGTTGTCTAAGGTCCCTTCTGGCTAAAAAAAAAAAAAAAATCAGTGATTTCATTGTTTATAAAAGGCATAATGATTAACTATTTCCACATTTTTATAAAGAATTTTAAAAACAGGATACGTTAAGAATGTAAAATATTCAAATTTAGTAAGATTTTTGGTAAATGTAGGCTAAAACCATCTGAGGGCTCGACATGATGTTTTCAATATGCTAAACTCTTTTCTGCACCTGTGAGAAGCTGAGCATTCACCATATTTTTCACTTATAATTCTGAGGGCTAGTGACACAGTTCATTTCCTCATTTCAAAAAGATTGATTTTATCCCCGAGAAAAGGTGCACATGAGCTGGAAAAAATGAATGTTTATGGGAACTGGGAGCATCATTTTCATTCTATTAAGGCACCAGCTTATGTTTCACTTAGGCCTTGCTTACTAAATTCAGAGTTGCTCAGTCTTTAGTCTAGGAAACCATGTGTTCATAAAAAGGAACAAGCTGTCTCTTTTAATCTAAGAGCCAAATGTTGATTCCTCAAGTGTCAGTTTGAATTTTTGTGTTCATGATCTTAAATCACAAAGACTGTGTCTGTTCAGGGCTATGCCTTTCAGAGCTCCTAACACAGCCGCAGGATAGCCAGGTAATCAGAAAAATGGCCCCTACAAGGGGCAGCTTCTTCTTCTAGTCATTCCAAGGTCCACTTCCCATTGACCTCTTCAAACCTGCTTTCTCCTCAGACTTCTCTGTTTCATTTGTTTGGATGCCTCACTTACCCTTTCAATGAGCTCCAACAGATTAAAAACCTGACCAAACCCTTTCCCGAGATGCTGCTTTTACCAACAGCTGCTTTCACACCATAAACCACAGGCTAGAGCTGTCACTTACCCAGCTCATGCCTGCCTCAGCCTTCAGGGAAAGGGTAGAAAGAAAACAGATGCAACGCTCCTAATTGTGATTTAAAAAAAAGAAGTCGGGGAAATTTCTTCCAAGACATGTGAAACAAAATATGATATCCTTATGTTTATGAGTTGTTTTCACAAACAAAGCTTATTTGATTTTGTAAATTAGACCGGCAGGACAAGTGCTCTTAGCCCAAATTTAAAATGGGAAAGCTGACACTCAAAGATATGGTCTAAGTCTCATTGTTTTGTAGAGGCTATTTAAATCCTGTGGATGCAGACCAAGGCCTCAGGCATAGCTTTGAGCAAGACAACCAACAGAATTTAAGATCTTATATCCTAAAATTCTTACCAAAATTGATGAAACTTTGTTCTTGTGTTAAAGGTGACAATCTTAATCACTTAACTAGTATTTCTTGACGATCTACCTTCCCCATTCTCAAGGATGATACATGCTAAGCCTAGCTTTCTGTCTATTACCCTGTCCTTGGAAATTTCTGAAAGCTCAGTGATGAATAATAATTATACCTTCACTAGCCTAAAATTCAGCTCTGTCGTCGTCGTCGGCAGCCGTCCGTCTCGAGAGATGATGGTGTAGCTTCTTAAGAGTCTATCGGCACCGCCGAGAATGGCTGCGCAGTCCTACTCGGGAGTGACACGGTATCTGTCTCCTCCTGTGTTGAATCGACATCTTACGATGACGCTGAAGTGTCCTCTCCAGTGAAGCTGAAGCTACAGAGCCTGGGCAGGGTGATATGGAGGGTCTGCTGTTGCCCATGCAGCAGACCCCCCCCCCCCTCTTCGCAGCTGAAGGGTCCAAGGGAAAGACAGAGTCAATACAGCTTGGCTTCAGGTGCGCCGCAGGAGTTGCCAGTGTTGACTACAATGTCAAACCGCCTTAGGGACTCCGGCTCCGGATTTTCTGTTGGGGTTTACTCCCTTAGCCTTTCCCCTGAAGAGGTATGCCGCAAGGCAGCGGAGGTTTTTTGGAGTCAGAGTTTTCCTTCTCTGATGTGCCCTGACTGGAAGATCGAACCAGCGACACTTAGCTCGCAGGCTGACGCTCAATCCACTGAACCAAACCAGCCAGGGCTTTCAGCTCTGTACACATTGGTATAAACACCTTTTTCAAGACACTTTGTGATATCAGCCAGAATAGTGTCTTAATAACTCTGTAAATCCAATGACCCTATGTAAAGGATGCCTACTGGAGTTGTGCAAAGTGCAATCTGCACAACCACAGAGGACAGCCTTGGTTCATGGAAGATTTCATGACTCAGGAAAGAAACTTGAAAGGAAGGTACATTCAATAGACAAGAGAGGAAGGTGTGGAAGAATGAGTACAATCTAGAGGAGGAAAGTACACAGGTGGATTTGACTGGAACAGCCAATAATACAAATAGTGATGATAATATAACATCACTTATTGAGGACTTAGTGTGTGACAGCACCTAAACTTTCCACGTGTTGACTTGCTTAATCCTCAAATCAATGTAATGAGAAAAGCATCAGTTATTATAAATGAGGAAACTAAGGCACATAGAGAGCTGAAGTAACTGGGATCATATAGAAGGGATCACTGACTTTAATTGCTTTGTAATGTGCACCTACAATTATTAATAAAAAAGATAATAGTTATCATGTTGGAAAATTATCTAAGCTAAAAATATTTATTTCAGCAAACTTATATGAGCAGAATATTAATTTTTAAATCGATTTTTACCAAAAATATTTCCTTGATATATTATATGAATTTGTTCAAACATTGTGAAACAGGTGATTTTATTTAAACCTAAATATCAAGTGTTATAAGTTACAGATTGCTCCAATTGTTAACTTTTTATAATAGTCATATACCAAAAACTCAATTTCATTTATAGATGATTCAATACAGAGTTAAAATGTATTTTGTTTAATGGACTGAGAAACACTTTGAAAAATTTTAAGCCTTTTTTAAACCTATTTTTAAATTTAGAAGACAAGGCAATTTTTAAAGTATTTCTGCCCTGAGTAGGGCAGTGCTCCTTTAAAGCCACTGTATTGATACTAGTTATTTTATAAGATTACAGTGTTGATTCCTACAGACTGTCCTCAGATTCAAAGTTCTTCTCTTCTCTGTACTCTCTCTGCTTACTTGAAAATGTTCCCACTTTGGAAATATTTCTCTCACAAAGCCCAGGTTTAGAGATAGCACACATGTACCTAAGAATGGTGATTAAATTAAGGTGCCCATAGTAAGTCATTCATTCTAGAAAATTATAATAGATTAGAAGAATTTCTTGTATATATATACTTAGCAATGTACATAAGTAAGTTGCAATGTTAATTTAATGATCAAATGGTCAGAAACCATAGGGTAGGCTTGGTCTGTAACTAATCTGACACAGAACTTTTGCCTTTGAGCAGCAAAAGTACTCTTCTAGTTCATGAAAATAGAGGTTTTAATGAACTTTAAAAATGGATTCAATGAACTATCTGAATACCTAATAGCCACTTTAAAAACAAGATTTTAATTATTTAAGGGTAAATGAACCTCACTTTTATTGACTTTATTACTCTGTAAGTGCAAATAAAATTAAAATTCAAGATAAAATGTGCTCTGTAACTTATGAATCCACAAAAGCTACTGGATAGGTACAGATATTTGGCAGTGGGTTCTCTAACCACCTGGAATTATAATCAAGTCCTGTATCTGAGGACAGAACTTCCCAGCAGGCTCTGAGCTGTATACTTAAAACCTCAGTGGCAAGTCCTCATGCTTCCAAATGTCATATGTCTCCTTGGGAGTTTTCAGCTACAGAAACTATAGTTTAATTCAGAGATGATATTCCTTATCAGCTGCTTAATTCTTCCTTACTGTCTACCACCCCACAGCTCTCTAATGCAGAAAAGGGTCAAATTACCCACTCAGAGACTCACCCTCCTCCATAAGCACATTGTGTGCAATGGACCCAACACTTAACCCAAAGCAACAAAGAAAGATCTGGGTTTTTCAGCTGTAAGTCAAAGTTGCTGCCCCTTCTCTGGCCTCCGGCCTCCAGCCCATGAGCCACACTGCTATCATTGCCCTTGTTTTTCTGGAGTACTCCTCATTCTCTGTGACTGAATCTTTCCTGGTCTGACTTTTTCTCATGTGGACCGTCATCTGGTACTTGTCTTTGTACAGACTAAAGTAACAGCCTAGATAGAGTCTCTGTTTCATCCTCAGCTCACGTTTCCATAGTTCCTTCTGGTTGTCTGCCCAGGGTAGGTCTGTCATAAACTGGTATTCCAAACTCAAAGCCCTAGGGCAAGTATCTTTATAAATAATCTCTAATCATGCTCCTATATTTAGACTTCTAATATCTGAACCCTTGGTCCAATGGGTCTTGCTATCTGAGTCCCTGATTATGACAGCACAAAGAGGACAAGGCACATTTGAGATCCTTCTGACCAGATAACTTTTCCAGATAGTATTCAGGAGTTGATTACGCTGAGTTCTCCTCTTCTCTAGAAGTTTTTGCAAGAATGAGGGAGTGACAGTAAGACATTCTAGGACTAAGGTAAGCCGATATCTAGTAGAGAATGTTACTAGGGAAGATAGACTAAGTTACATGTTCATAGGGGTGGAGTATAAAAAATAGAGAGCCTCCATCCGTGTGCTATTCCACTTTCAGTGAGAATGTAGTTTCTCACTTCTCTTTCTCAAGCCTAGAGATACTTGAGGATAAAGCTGTTGTTTGGGCTCTCTCTTTTAAAGAGTCTTTTCTTTTCCTGTTTACAATGTTATATTAGCAGCATTCGCGAAGTGTGTGCAGTACAGACCACAAGCTTTAAGAGTACCTACTAATGCCTTTTCGAGGGATTGGGATAGGGAGTGTTTAGTAAGGAAGACCATAGATGTGAGGGCAAAAAGGGAATAAGGAAAAAGGCCTCACAACTTTGACAAGTGACCTCTAGTGGCCAACGGGCTGATTTTTAGGGGACATAAAGTTGAGAATCTTGATATGATCAAAATGACCTCATCCCGTTAAAAGCGTTAGAACAGATTATAAAAGATTTTGAAATGGGCAAAAACACAAACACTGAATGCCTTTTCAATGGAATGCTGGGTGTTGTCTAGTAAATCTTTTGGAGGTGTCCGATTTTATGAGTGTTTTCACTTTTTTGTCTTTGACTAGGCTATTTTACCATTCTGTAAGTTGTAGAAAATTGATAATAATGACAATGATTCTTGTCCTTAGAAATGCAATTATATTTTGCCTCTTAGGAATAGAATTAATGTCCACCCTTTAGAAAAGATGGTTTCAAACATTACTTTGGTGTGCATAAGATGTTGAGTCTTGCATTTGTAAGCAGAGTTATTTCATCATTTCTGATTGTGTATATAGGTCTGTTCTTCAGATTCTCCTTTAAATGAGTTATAACATTTTAATGTTTTCCTCATTAATTAATAAGTAAATAAAATGGCATGTATTTATTTCATGTGTTATAAGTGGCATGATTTATGTATTTTAAAGATTATAGTTTAGCAAAAATATGACTACAGTACCATAGTGATGTATAGGGAAAGAGAAGAGTTAAAGAAGGGGCTTGTGAATTCTACTGGGTTTTTTATTACATAAAAGATTAGTCAGAGAATTGAGCATCTATTCATATCAAAACTCTGGGTAGGCATGCGTCTAATTTAGCAGTGTCCCACCATCTCCCTAGTCAGCAACTGCCACTATTTCTTTCTTAATGTCTTGTGAAGAATGCTCACTTGAAAAAATAGTAGAAATTCTGTCCCAAGCACAACTGGAAACAGAATGGCCAGGTGTTTTTCCACTAAACTTTATCAATATAACCAGTGCTTCTCTGAGAAAAACAAAACAAAAAAACTCAATACCAACTAGATTTTTGTTAAAAACGTGGTTCTGGTGACAGTTAGCCAGGAAAGATAAAAATCAGTAGAGAAGGCTGAGTAGACAGAAGAGTTATAGCTCATATAATGGCAATTGCCAGAGGATAGTGAGAGAGGTTGGAAAATATCATCTTGCTACATAAAAGAAGATACTGCATATGGTCTCACCGATGTGGCTGAATTATTGTTGCACTGCATGCCCTTAATGGAAATATCTTCATTTGACTAAGTCAGCCATTGGGTTTAATCATAGAGGACACTGAAATACATTAGACATTAATGATTAGTAATATTCAGCAAACTACAGTCAACCATCTTATTAATTAGTATATTTAATAATGTACACAAGATAATTAGAAAAGCAAATAACAAAGAAATCAGAATTGTAAATAACTTAAGTCAACACAATTCCTAATACACATACTCTTATCTCTGGACTTATGGTAGGCTACTGTGTGCTTCCTTTCATTGAATCAGCAAAAAACATGAACCACACATGATTATAACCCATCCTATTCCTTATTTCAAACTTTTCAATGTGAGACAATTCACTATTGAAAACTAAGCACTCTGTTTTTCAGAACTCCCATTTCAATGCAAAGCATGGACTTAATTGGTTTGGAATTATAGTTCTTCAAAATTTGAAAGCATAAATCATATTTCTATATTTCATATCAAACCCAAACACATCCAACTGGGCAAGATGGAAGAGAGAATGGAATGTTTCAAAATGACTAGAATCAACAGAAAACTGTTAAAAAGCCTCAGCATAAAATAAACTAAGTTCTCGAATTAGCTAGCTGCTTTTTATGTTCATACCTATATTAAATGCTTTTAAAATGCTCTCTTATTGATTTATAAATCACCAATAAGTGGCTAATAAAATGACAAGACTACTCTGAACATTTTAGCACCAAGAAATACAAACGATGTGTCTCATAAGTGTGAACCTTTTAAAAGGCTGACGCTGTGATTCTCCTCCCAGCTCTGAGTTGTCTGATCAAGACAAGAAAAGGGAGGAGGGGAAACTGTAGAACACGGTGGGAAATAATGGAGAGCACTTAGGGCGACCCCACAAGGATTATGCTATTAGTGATAACACACCATTTGAATAGTACTTTTTAAACTGAAATGTGTTTTCACTTTTATTATCTTGTTTTGTGCTTCACAAGAAAGTAAAGCAGGCACATTATTCTTCCCACTATAGAGAAAAAGATTCAGCTTTGGGGAGACTCAATGATACGTGCTGCTTAGTGGAGGTGGCAGGACTTGAGCTGCAGTTGTCTGCTTCCCGCCTCTTTTCTACCACACCCTGCTGCTCCCTCCACCCCTGTAGCCCCTTTTAGAGCAAATGGCCATTTTGGTAAAAGGTAGAAGCTTGGTAGCAACTTATACTACACTTGGCACTCTGATAAATGACCCAGGCACTTAATTGGGATGCTTGCCAAAGAATAGAGTTAGTGCAGTGCATTTCCAATGGCTCTAAACAGCAGATGAATTGCACATCAATTTATTTAAATAGCAAGAGGACGAGCCTATTCATGGTCATTACCAGGTGCGGATTGATGCCTGCTAGCA
Organism: Furipterus horrens; assembly: GCF_987537825.1. NCBI lineage: Eukaryota > Metazoa > Chordata > Mammalia > Chiroptera > Furipteridae > Furipterus > Furipterus horrens. The sequence continues at coordinate 65,674,552 of NW_028327172.1, read as the reverse complement.
TAGATTTCCCACTGTGAAGCCCTTTAGTCGCTCCATGTGGCTTCCCCACTCCATTATGCCTGTTAAATGAATCAATCTTACTTAAATATCATTCCTAAATATTTAATGCCAAGTTACAATGCAGCCTTTTAAAATCAGTTGGTAAAATAAAAGCAAAGATTGTTCAGCAGGATGCACCCCACCTCTGCAGCCTCCACTCTTCCACATGATTACTTACTGGGGTGAGCTGTTTGCCCCCAGGGGTGGGCCAATTAAAAGGATTTATTTGCTTGTGTTACAATCTAGGCAGCAGCAAAAGGAACCGTGGTTACAAAAGAAGAGTAAGCAATTTAAGGCTTACATTTGTGTTGAATCCATATTTGTTGTAATGCAGGGCTTGACCCAGAAAATCACTCTGAACACTTTATCAACGTGCGCTCCTTTATAGGAATTATCCTAGGCCCTTGTGGGAGAAAAGGAGATATCTGTTTCTCAAAAGAACTTTCAGTTCTGCTTCTCGATATGCAAATGGCTGTATTGCTGGATTCTTAGACAACCAACACAGCAAAGTCAAATAATTAGAAATCAGCTGCGTTGTTTCTAGGAGTAGACATGCGAATCCATACCAGGATATGGAACTTCATTTTATCTTTCACTTCTTCTGCTTTGGGTCTGGCCTTTGAATATACACTTTTCAAAGCCTTTCTCCTCTGTGTTCATCTGCTTCTAAGGTGAACAAAACCATGTTCTAGTTCACAACCTTGCCTATGTCTTTCCAGTCCTCTCTTTCTTGTTGTTCTAATTTTATTCTTCTCTCTTTTGCTTATAAATTACTGTTTGTGTAGAAGAAGGAAGCCTAGATATAAAATATAGCAAGATTTAGCTGTATTGTTTACCAAAGGTCTCACTTACATCAATGTGTTAACATAGTTTCTTTTCTCAGACTTGTTTCCTATGCTTCATATTAACTAAGAAATTCCAAAATAATCATGCAGCTTTTGTTTAAAAAAATTATTTACATACACAAAATTTATACGTATACTTAGTTCTACCTTCCAAAAAACAAACAAACAAACAAAAGTTATTGAAGTAAAATTCTCCAAAGATGAAATCTCACACCTCATATGCTCTAGGAAGATTCGGTTTGGGGAGTCACAGCCTTCTGTGACAGAGGTGAAATATTTTATTAGAACTGAAAAAACTGAAGAGCTAATTACTTGAAGTGAGCCCTGTGGGTGATGTGAAAGTTCATGTTATTAAAAGATGGAAGGAGCAAGGAACTTTTTGCTGGATGTCCACCCTAAAAGGAACAAAGGACATAGAAAAGAAAGGTTACCTAGGAAGAATCAGCGTTAAGGTCACTTTTTAAATGCAGTTTCAAATCTTTTTTTTTTTTTTTCCCTCCAGGAGTCCAATGGCTTTTTTCTTTTGCGTTTTTGCCTTTTGTTTTGCTTTAAGTAAACGTTTTATTGAAATATGAGGCAGGATAGTAAAAATTCCTTGGCAAGTGGAAAATTTCTTGGCAAGTGGAAAATTTCTTGGCAAGTGGAAAATTCCTTGACAAGTGAAATGGGAAAACTGAACAGCTGATTCAAACTGGCCTCCTGTTATGCCCTGACTCGCCTGCCTCCTTCTCCCTACATGACCACTCCCTTAGGCATTAAGCTGTCAGGACAATGAGGTTCTGATCAGCATCAAATAATCTTAGAAACAAAGCTTCTGGTTGGTTGACCACAGAGACAGAGTTTTGTCAAGCTAGAGATAACATCTAGGCCTCATTGTGTTTCAGCTCCAGGCTCAGAAAAGCAGCAAAATCAGATTAAGTGATGTCATGGCTGCATCAGGACCAGATGCAGTGACCAATGAACCCCCATCCTACCACCAACCAATCAGTAAATACCATAACCCTGATCCTATATGCTCATTGTGATGAAATAGCATATGAAAGGACACACCTGGAAATCTGATGAATATTCTATTGAGATCCTTTCCAGAGGTCTCCCCTAAAATCACTGCCTTAATAAAACTCTTAATAAAAAGGACCCAGCATCTGCCTGTGAATTCCCCCGCTTCTTTCCTCAAGCATGTACCTTTGCTTTCTTTCTCCTAAACTCTAAGGGTCCCCATGAGACTTGCAACTTGGGGAGAGGCAGGCAGCGGCAGCTCGTCCTGAGTTAACCCCTTTCACCTGTCTCCAAGGGTCCTTCTTTTGCTCTGTAACTTGTTTCCTGAGTCCACAAAGCCCAGCTGGCTCACTTTTTTGTCTCTGTGACTTTCTTTCTAAAAGGCCAAGGCAGCCCCCTGAGCAGCCCGCTCAATTCTTCTCTTTGAGTGTTCTTTTGCTTTGAATGCTAAATAAACTTCCTCTGTGCTAGAGATCCTGGCTCTTCTTTTTTTGCCAAACTCAAGAACTGAGAGCTGACATCACCAGTAACAAATATAACATTGTTATGGACTGAAATGTATCTCCCCTAAACCCATAATGTTGAAGCTTTAACTCCCTATGTGATTGTATTTGGAGATGAGGCCTTTAAGAAGGTGATTAAGGTGAAATGCGATTATGTTACCAGTGATCAATAAACAGAGAAATTTAATTGTCACAGCACATGTGACTCTATTTTAAGGAAAATATGACCAGAGAAGCCAAGTGATCTGTTAAAAGTTGCCAAGTGTGCCAGGAAGTTACAGTTCCAGCTCAAATCTGTCTGACTCTAATTCTCTGCTCATGACACCATTCTGCTTTTCATAAAAATCATTAGAGGTAAGAATCTGACTTAACGAAATACAAAAACAGAGAGCTCTTTACACAGATGATACCCTAAAATTGCGTAAGATGGCTTTCAGAGAACAGATAGGAAAAAGCCTTTTCAAAGTGTAATTTTCAAAATATTAAAAATATAATTCTCATTAAAATATATAGTGACTCTGTGTCAAAGAATTGTTTAACTCATTAACAATAGAACCAGCAGGATAGTAAAACTGGTTCAATGAGTGTTTGCAGTCAATCAGGAAAGGAGTGATGAAATGTTTCAATAACCTGGATTTTTAAAAATTGGTTGATGTCTCTAAGGCAATAAAACAATAATCTGTTGGTTTATAGTTTTCTACTAAAGAATGCATATAATTTATACTAGTAAAAATTATTTGTAATTTATCAGTCTTCTAACTATACAGGGTTCAAGCCCTAATCAATAGTAAATAATAAATCAAACAAAGGTATATTTTACTAAAGAATTAGGTAATTCTTTGGTAAACCTATTACTTAACATTTCCAATTTATATTGAAATGACATATAGCCACCTTTTGTCTTTCCTCCGAGCTTTGACAACGCCTTTAACAGCCTTCTTTGCCCATGGGTGAGACATTGCTGACGAGAAGCAGCGCAGGCAAACCTATGGACCAAGAAGAACAGTCTGAGTCCTAAACGCAAAGAAGGCTAAGCACTTGGAGAGAGCCTAGGAACTCATCGCGATTTGAAAGGACACTGACCAGAAAATAGCTTGGTTTGCTCACATAACAAACAAACAGAAAAGAAAAATTGAGGCAAAGGGTGTGAACCAATCAAGCTAACAAGTTATTAGCTTTTATTCAGAAAGAACATATCTGCTTTAATTGTGACAACCTACATACTATAAAACTAGCAACTCTAGGAACGCATGACTCGGTAAAAGCTGTCCTGAAAGCTAATTAACCTATTTGAAGAAATGATCATCTGCTAAAGGATTTTAAGTTTCTACTTAAGTGTATGTATTGCATATCCTCCCAGTACTTCTCAGAGATTTTTTATTACTATTATTAAAATATTTTTATCCTCCCCTGGGGATGTTTTTTCATGGCTTTTAGAGCAATGGGAAAGGGGAGAGAGAAAGAGAGAGAAGCATCGATATAAGAGAAAAACATCAACTGGTTGTCTTCTCGTATGCACCCTGACCAGGGATCAAACCCACAACCTGGGTATGTGCAGAATGTGCCCTGACTGGAAATCAAACCCCCTACATTTCTGTCTACAAGACAATGCTCCAATCAACTGAGCTACACCACCAGGGTCCTCCTCAGAGTTTTGGAAGCTACCTGGCAACTATGTGTTTAAGTTTATTCTCCTTGATCAACATTTGACCAGTTACTTTTTTTTTCTTTTAGTATATTTTATTGATTATGTTGTTACAATAGTTTCTATTTTTTCCCCTTTGCTCCCCTCCGTCCAGTACCACCCCTCCCCCAGCAACCCCTCCCCCCAAGTCTATGCCCATGGGTCATACATACAAGTTCTCTGGCTTCACCCTTTTATATATTCTTGTTCTTTTTTTTTTTTAATTAATTAATTATTTTAACAATAAAAAATAATAATCCCTCCCTCTCAGACTTAAGACCCTTTGTAATCTTATAAAGGACAATGGGCGAAGATCTTGAGCTCCTCTAGTTGCTTCAAGCTGGACATTGACCACTTACTTTTTGATTCCAATTATCTATAGATCAAAGTGCATTATGTACTAATAAACCATGGTGGGGTTGGAATTGAACTTCTATAAAAGCTGAATAGCTAAATCAAGATGTGGACCTAAGGCGAACCCATGCTACCTCTCTCTACTGAGGCGATCCACAGAAGCAACCTCTTGCAAGGCATTAATCTACCCCAAAAGGAATTTTGGTTACAATGGAACAGAGTCAGTTGGATACTAGCACCTGATAAAAAGGAGTTCCACGCATCTCGATCCTATTCCGAATGAAAATTGCCTTTTATTTAGTTTCCATCTTGCTTCTTGCCTCAAAATCTGTTCTTGCCCTTAACAGTATCTGAGCTTTTGACTTGATGTCTGATTCCTAAATGAGGCCCTTGGATCTGCCAGCAGATTTAACTTGCATGGTTTAAAATTGTAAAACTTAAAGGAATTGAAGAATTGTCTTTTCCTTTTACTCCAACTGAGATGAGATTGGAAGTTTTCAAATACACATAACTGTAAATCAAGAGAAACCTCGCAGAACCTTATCAAAGAATATAAAGAGTAGTCGATTTCCAATGTGGCTTTAAATAACTTCAGCTACAAATAATATTGCTCATGGGAATTGAAGTCCCTTTTCCATTTTCTTGTGTATCTGGGGAACTCTGCCTAGAAAAATAATATAAATCACCTTTTTTTCATCTTTATATTTCTCCTTCACCTACTCCTTTTTCCACCTCCTCTCCCTTTTCCCCAGCACAGGGCTTCAAAGAGACTCCAGTGACCATTCGCTTTTCTGCACATTTCAAAGTTAATGTATTCAAAGGAAGTCACTAGAGTTACTCTCATTATTGTCCATACTACATGCTAGAGGAAAAACAGAAATAAATGCAAACTCCACAGACAAGTAACTACTTGACTGCTATTTCAGACTAACGTAACTCTCCATACTACCAATGGAATTGAGCCCAATAATAGTAATTGCTTCTGAAAAGCAGACTGACAGTCAGAAGTCTATTTTCGCTTTTCCATGACCCCTTATTGTCTATGAATGTGGTGTCCTCTATGACTACTAGGGAAAATGGGTCCCTAGTGCTAAATTATACAATATAATGGCTGAGGAGTTTGAAGAAGTGAGATCACTGATCAAGATGCATTAGTGCCTTAGTGAACTCTGAACACTGATTGGCAGTAAATACAGTAGCAACCTGAAACTTTATAGACAAGGACACAAACCAACCACAAGCAGCCATGCAAGACCTGATTTTGAGACAGCATAATAGACTAATTTAGGTTTCTAGCCTGTATATAAAACGTTAAAAAAAAAAAATCCACATTTGGTCTCTTTTGCCCCTGGATGTTTTAGTTTTAGTTTTTGTTTTTTTGTCTTAGGAGGGAAAATGAACTCATTCCCCTAGAGACGAGTGCATCCAATTCTACCTGCATACAAATATTAGTTTAATTCAAAATGATGCCTCTGTTTCTTTAACAAAAAATGATTGAGAAAACTTGACCGGTCACCCAAGAAGAGCCAATGTTTAAAGATCTTCCTTCTGAAGTGACAACTGTAAACTAAGTTTTTAAATGAGCTTTTAACTTTTATTAAAAATTATGCAGTTTGTCTTAAAGGAAACAAAGCCTCGCGCTCTATTCATGCTTAATTTAGAATATTTGCAAAACTCAGAAAGGTTAAAAATATTTTTCTGAGGAAACAATCATTTTCATCTTTGGCCTGCGCCCTGTTTCTTCCCAGGCACTTCTTCTAGTTAGTCTTGTTGCACACCGGAGGTTTTACCAGCTGAAGGATCCTCAAAGAGTATCTAAACCAGGTTGTTGCTGCTTCGTTCTTCCCATACCCTTATCCTTAAGTGAGTCCTAGATTATATACCACTCTCCGAAATCTTGAGGTGTTTTATTTCTGTTTTGTTTTGTTTTGTTTTGTTTTTTGAGACATTTCTAAACTCTGGAAAGCATTTACCAAGTTAATGAAACCGCAGAGTCCTCCATTTCTAATACCTTTTCCTGCTACAGCAAGAAGTAATTCTCCTTTTAATGGTGTCCCATTTCTCAGTAAGTTTCTCTCTTTTTTAATGCAGTTTAAGATGAAGGCTTGTTTTCAGTTTTGTTTTGTTTTTTAACTTAAACTTGTTCCATAGATAGCAACACCTTTTATTGGACCTGAGTGTCTGCCTCCGTTTTTATCTTTTTCATAATTCTTGTGTATATTGCTTGATGGTTTCTTAGTATCAAACACCAACAAGTGACTTCCCAGCTCAAATAGTAGGAAGATTTTATTGAATGAGTCTTGGAGTACCTCACAGAATTAAAGGAAGGAATATACAACATGATCCTAGTTTTGTAAAAGGAAGAAGATATAACATTATTGTAAGTAGACAGCATCTAGGATAACAATTTCCTTCATTATATTTATCTACTCTCAAGTTAATATGTAGTACCTGTATAATTTAAGCCATTTGAAAGTGAAACACCTCTCTTGAGAAAAATGACCTGTCTGAGTCCATCATTCCATCATAACCATCCATAAGCGTTTGTTAACTTCTCGCTGGTGACCTGCTATTCCCCTGGGCAGAGAAGAAAGACTTCTCTGCGCTCCTCTGCCGCGCAGTGACTCTGCAGCGTTTGCATCGTCTGAAATCGGAATAATCTCCCTCTTCCAGGGAAGCTCCGTCTGTCTCTCTTCCCGCACAAAGAGCTGACACCCAGTGCTCTATCCCCTCTGTCGCTCTACGACTCCTTCCGTTCTGTACCGCAGGAACTCAGTTTCAGGGGATCTCATTCTTGCTCTCACACTGCTTCCGCTGAATTGCGAGGACAGTGGGTGTTACTGTTTTCCATGGGACAAGAGGGGAAATTATGACTGACTCAAAAGGAAAATAAAATTTTACAGCAGGTAGAGAACAGCATAAAGAAAAAACAGCACTTGGGTTTGATTGCAAATCAAATGTGATGGCAGGAATAAGATAGTTTCAGTCCATACTAAGAAAAGAAAGTGGGATATAAACAGTATATACAGGATAATTCCATTTGCAAAAATATATTTATGTTACTATGTTTAATTTGAATCACTATAAAAATTATTTTTTTGCTGATCAGTGTTTCCTGGTTAGTTTGTTTCTTTCCCCTTTCCTTAAATAAGCCTGTGTTATTTGTGTTCTTTTAAACATTCAAAAGGTAGAAAGCTAACTGCAGGTGGGTTACATATTGGCAGGAAGGGACCACGTGCACTCAAACACCCTGCTGTGTTTTCCTAATTTACCAGCCAAGATCTCAGAAACAGGGGAAGAGGTAGCTGCATAAAGCAGAAACAGATGCAGCCGACCTTGGCCCAGCTTTCCCTCACCTCCGGATTTCCTACAGGGTATGCAGCTGGCTTGCGACACTTGTTGGTTAGAGCTAATCCTAACAGAGTTGAGAAAAAAATAAAAAGAGGGAAATTCTTGCTGTGCCACTGACGCCCTTGATGTGACTCTGATCATTTGTTCGGTCCTAGGACATGAAGCAGAAATCCACTTTCCCCAGTAACACCTAAACTGAGTCATCAGCTCCCTGGAGTTAATGTGGTCATTTATAAATACATAGAATATCTTTAAACATACCATCATTTTAGTCAGTCTAAGCGTTCCATTAACCTCAGAGTATGTGTACAGTACTGAGCTAGAGAAAATGGCTTGGCCATGCACCTCTCAGTAAAACCTGCCCTTGCCACAGCTTTTGGAGGTTTTAGGCTTCAGGCGATCTTCCCTATGCACAGTGAAAGCCCGGTACTCCTTCTATCTACCATGTTTCCGGACCTCACTCTCTTTCCTCCGAGTTCTGCTCCTTTTAGTGTTCTTCCACCCTTTCAAGGGACTCCAGCTGGGATTGAAAACTTCATCATGCCCTTGGAAAATAGAGCAGTCCTTGCCCTGTGGCGCACTCAGCTGGCAGTGATGTGCTTTCCCCTGAGGATAAGTGAACAGTAGTGACTGGGGACAAGAAGTGAAAATATGGCTGCCTGCTCAATTCAGAAAAAAACAAACAAACCCTCTTAAGCTAATTAATAATGGTTAAAGAGCATTACCACAGTAAGCGTGCACCTCAAAAGTAATGCAGGCAATAATGCAGTTTATAAACCTTAGTTATGGAAAAATCAGGAAATGAATAATATAATCCCTTTTATGTAAAAAGAAATACTGTACCTAGCCCTGGCCAAGTGGCTCAGTTGGTAGGAGCATTGTCCCATGTACCAAATTATTGTGGGTACCATCCCGTCGGAGCACATACCTACGTTGTGGGTTCTGTCCCCAGTTGGGGCATGTACAAGAGGCAACCAACTGATGCTTCTGTCTCACATCAGTGTCTCTCTCTCTCTCTCTCTCTCTCTCTCTGAAATCAATAAACTTATCCTTGGACAAGGATTAAAAAATAAAAAGGAATATCTATGCTTTTATCTCTATATGATAAAACAGTGAATAATTACTACCTTTTGGCTTGTCTGTGCTTTCTGTTTTTTCTTAAATGAACCCCTATTTCTTCTGCCATTTTAAAAGTCTAAAGGTAAAATTATATTTTGAAAGTGAATTTGACATTAACCTTGCTATTGATTAACACTGATTATTTGTTTTTTTATTTTTCCGTTACAGTTGACATTTAATATTATATTACATTAGTTTTAGGTATATAGCATAGTGGTTTGACAATTACATAATATATTAAGTATTCTCCCCAATAATTCAGGTACCCACCTGGCACCATACACAGTTATTACAATATTATTTACTCTATTCCATGTGCTGTACTTCACATCCCATGACTACTTTGTGACTACCAATTTGTATTCTCAATCCCTTCACTTTTTTCACCCATCTCCCCAAACCGCCACCCCTCAGTCTGTTCTCTGTATCTATGAGTCTGTTTCTGTTTGTTTGTTCATTTATATTATTCTTTAGATTCCACATATAATGAAATCATATGGTATCATCTTTCTCTGACTTATTTCACTTAGCATAATACCTTCTAGGTCCATTCATGCTGTCACAAAGGGTAAAATTTCATTCTTTTTTATGGTTGAGTAATATTCCATTGTATATATGTACCACCACATTATTTTTATCTAATCGTCTATTGGTGGGCATTTGGGTTGCTTCCGTATCTTGGCTATTATAAATAGGTTGCAATGAACACAGGAGTGCAAATATTCTTTTGAAAAAATATTTGAGTTTTCCTCAGATCTATATCTAGAAGTGGAATCATTAGGTCATAAGGCAGTTCTATTTTTAAAAATTTTAGGCCCCTCCACACTGTTTTTCTTAGTGGCTGCACCAATCTGCATTTCCACCAACATTGCACTAGGGTTCCCTTTTCTCCACATCCTCTCAAGCTCTTGTGACTTGTGGATTTATTGATGAAAGCCATTCTGATAGTTGCGAGGTGATAGCTCATTGTGGTTTGAATTTGAATATCTCTGATGATTAGTGACATTGAGAATCTTTTCATATGTTTATTGGCCATCTGTATGTCCTCTCTGGAGAAGTGTTTCTTCGGGACCTCTGCCCATTTTTTAATAGAATTATTATTATTATTATTTTTTTTTTGGTGTTCAATTGTATAAGTTCTTTATATATTTTGGATATTATTTTTTAAAGATTTTATTTATTTATTTTTAGAGAGGGGATGAGAGGGAGAAAGAAAGGGAGAGGAACATCAACGTGTGAAAGAAACATCAATCAGTTGCCTCTCACCTATCCCCAACCAGGGACCTGGCCTGCAACCCAGTCATTTGTCCTGACTGGGAATTGAACCAGTGACCTTGTATTTCAAAGGCAGGTGCTCAATCCACTGAGCCACACCAGTCAGGGCATTAATCCCTTATCAGATGTGTCATTGGTGAATATGTTCTTCCATTCAGTGAGTTGTCTTTAATTTTGTGGATGGTTTCTTTTGCTGTGCAAAACATTTTTAGCTTGATGTAGTTCCATTTGTTTTTTTCTTTTTTCCCCTTGTCCAAGAATATACATCAGAAAAATATATTACTAAGAAAAATGTCCAAGATTGTATGGCCTATGTTTCTTCTAGGAGTTTTATTGCTTCCAGTCTCATATTTAAGTTTTTAATTCATTTTGAGTTTATTCTCGTATATGGTGTAAGAAGGTGGCCTAGTTTCTTTTTTTTTTTGCTTGTGTCTGTTTGATATTCCTAACACCATTTATTGAAGAAACTGTTCTTACTCTATCATATGTTCTTGTCTTCTTTGTCAAACATTGACCATATAGGCATGGGTTTATTTTTGGGTTCTCTATTTCTGTGCCAGTACCATGCTCTTTTGATTACTATTGCTTTAGAGGATAGTTTGACATCAGGTAGTGAGATACCTCCAACTTTGTTCTTTTTTCTCAAGATTGCTCTGGCCATTTAGGTCTTTTGTAATTCCATATCAAATTTTTAATTATTTGCTTTAGTTCTGTGAAAAATGCTATTGTATTTTTATAGTAGTTGCATTAAATCTATTGATTGCTTTGGGTAGAATGGACATTTTAACTGATGTTAATTCTTCCTATTCATGAGCACAATAAATCTTCCATTTATTTGTATCTTTTTCTATTTCTTTCTTGTGTGTCTCATAATTTTTTGAGTGCAGGTCTTTTACTTTCTTGATTAAATTTATCCTTAGGTCATTTTTATTGCAATTGTAAATAGGATTGTTTCTTAGTTTCTCTATCTTGTAATTCATGATTAGTATATAAAATGCAAATGATTTCTAATTCTTTATCTTGAATTCTGCTACTTTACTGAATTTATTGTAGTGATGTTTTACAGAAGTCTTTAGGATTCTCCACATACAGTATCATTACAAATTTATTTATCAGTACTAGTAGTTAGGATTCTCTGTGTACAGTATCATGTCATTTGCAAATAATGACAGTTTTATTTCTTCCTTTCCAATGTGGATCCCTTTTTTTTTTTTTTCTGTCTCACTGATGTGGCTAGGATTTCCAGTACTATATTGAATAAGAGGGGTGAAAGTGAATTTTTCTCTATGTGGTTAACCTTTGCTATTCTAATTATGATGTGACTAGGTGTGGACCACTTTGTGTTCATCTTGTTTGGAACTCTGCACTTACCAAACTTATGTGTCTTTTTCCTCCACTGAGTTAGAAAGATTTTCAGTCATTATTTCTTCAAACAGTTTTGCTACCCCTTGCTATCTCCCTCTCTTCTCCTTCTAGTACCCCTATGATGTGAACACTGTTCCACTTTATGTTGTCCTAGAGATACCTTAAGCTATCTTCAATTTTTTAATTGCCTTTTTTTCTTTTTGCTGTTCTGATTATGTGTTTTCTGTCTTCCAAATTGCTGATTCAAGCCTCTGCTTTATCCAATCTAATGTTTATTCTTTCTAGTGTATTCTTCATTGCAATTATTGGTTCTTTATTGGCTGGTTCTTTTTTATGGGTCTATGTCCTTTTTTATACTATCTTTTTGTTGACATTCTCACTGAGTTAATTTATTCTTCCCCTAAATTCCTTGAACATCCTTATAACCAGTATTTTAAACTTGGTATCTGAGCCCTGACCAATGTAACTCAGTTGTTGGGAGTCTTCCCATGAAGCAAAAGATCATCAGTCAGATCATTGGTTTGATTCTCCCTCAGGGCCTGGGTTGCACATTTGGTCCCCAGTTGGGGCACATTTGAGAAGTAATCGATCAATGTTTCTCTATCACATCGATGGTGCTCTGCCTCTCTTTCTCTCTCCCTTCCTCTCTGTCAAAAAATAAATAAAATTTTAAAAATCTAAAAAATATTAAAATAAAAAATAAATTCAATATCCTGTAGATTGCTTGCCTCTGCTTTATTGAATTCTTTTTCTGGAGCTATCTCCAGGTCTTTCATTTGACACACATTTCTGTGTCTTCCCATTTTGGCTGCCGCTGTTTGTTCCTATGCATTAGCTGGAGCTGCTGCATCTCCCAGTCTTGGCAGGACAGCCTTATGAAGTAGGTGTCCTGTGAAGTCCAGTGGTGCAGTCTCCCAGGTCCCCTGATTTGAATGTTCCTTGTGTGGGTTGTGTGCGCTCACCTATTGAAGTGGAGCCTTGATTGCTGTTGCCACTTCAGTGGATGGAATTGACCCTCAAGCTGGTTGGTTGTGAGGATTTGCTACAACCACAGTGTATGAGCTGCAGTGTTGGGCTGAGTTCCCAGAGCATGATTTGCCCCAGCAGGGTCCAGGTCCTCCTGAGCCCTCCCTTTGGGTATGCTGCTTCTTGAGCTAAACAGATGGTCCGTTGTGATCTGAAGCCAGCCACGGGGTGAGTTGGTTCTGGGGACTCATGCGAAGAACTCCAGTGTGGATCAATGTCAGATGCTGCCTGTGACTGGCCCAGGGCTACCTCTTACAGGATACAAAGCGATCCACAGTTGGTAGCTGGCTACGCTGGACCTGGTGGCACATGGGAGGGGCCAGGCTGAAAACCAAAGCTGGTTGCCCCCAGTACCAGGCCTGGCACAGGTGAGAAAAAGGCCTAAATCACCCTGAGACCTGCCACTACCTGCCAGCTACCAGTAAGGCTCAGCCACTGAAAAAGCCTTGGGCGGTACACCAGTTTCAGGAGGCAGGATCTCAAGGGGTCACCAGGCTGGGCTGAGTGCTGTTCACTGGGTTAATACAAATACCAACTCAATGCCAATGCTGGGCCGGAGGTCACTCAGCAAAACTCTCAGGGTACACTTAAGCCAGTTCCCACGTACCTGGGGCCTGTAGACATTTGCAATGGTTAGGGTTTTAGGGAGTCATCATGGTGAAGGTAGTAGTGTTCACCAGGCTAATACAGATTAAGATTTGGCTCTGAGGGGTAAGGACTCAATACAGGAAAGGTGCCACTTGTTGGCCATGCAGGAAGACTCCCTCAACCTGAAGTCACACAACCTGTTTCTCTTTGCATGTCTCCTGAGCTTTATCGGAATTCTTTGAGAGTTTTTAAGAACAGCTGCAACATGGACCCAGGCTAGTTGGCCCCAAGAGAGCCTAGAGTCATGGGCAAGTTGGGTAGGGGAGGGTTGCAAGGAGTCGTCAGGATGGAACTGGTGGAGTTCACCAGGCTAAAGCAGTTTCAGATACGGCTATGTTGGGGGAGGGGTAAACACAGGAAAGATGGCGCCCTTTGTCTGCACAGGAGGACTGACCAACACAGGGACATTCGCGGCTGTCCCTCACCCTGAAGCCACACAACTCAGTCTCTCACTGTGTGACTCTTGTGCCCCTGAGCTGCTGTCCCTCCATCAGAGTCCAGAATGTCTGCTTGCGAGCCAGTGTTTGTACACTGACCCTTTACAGGGCTTCCAGCAACCTTCCATCTCACCTAGATGGACAGAATCCCCCTTGATTTTCATAGACAGATATTACATGGGACTTCTCTTCCCAGTACTAGAACCCTGGGCTGGAGAGCCAGCTGTGGGACTGAGACCCCTTACTCCTCAGAGGGGACCTCTGCAGCTGAGATAGCCTCCTGATTTTCAACCCCCACACTTGCATGCTGAGCTAGCCTGTTTTGCATTTCTGCCCCTCCTCCCAGTCTCAATGTAACCTTCTTTATATCCTTAGTTATAGGATGCCCATCCAGCTAGTCTTCAGATGTTTAACCAGGTTAATTGTTCTATAATTTAGTTGCAATTTTGATGTAGTTATGGGAGGGAGGAAGTGCAGTTTCCTCCTACTCCACTGTCTTGCCTGGAACTCTTAACACTGATTATTTCTAAACAGCCTTATTGATTTTATGACTCTCTTCACAGTGCTTGGAAAATATGCCCTATGTCAGGAAATGCACAGCACTATCTGTATAAGGTGCTCTGGGGATCAGCGCAAGGAATGAAGTAGTGGCTCTTTGCCATGTGCTCATATAAAATATCTCGCTTTTCTTTATTTAAAAAAAAAAATCCCTAGGCTTCAGTAACCTTTACTACTAAACAGGAAGCCCCTGTTCCCCTTTTCTCTTCGCTAATGCTGCAAGATCTCCCCACCCTCCTTTCAAGTATGCAATTCTCTCTGATGTGCTTGCTTCTACGGTTTCCTGCAGTCACATCTGGGTTTAATTTTTTCTAGCTTCCACGTGGCCCTTTAGGTGGTCCCATTCTTTCTCTAACTATGCAGAACCAGTGCTATTTGCTGGATGCTAAAGGCACATCACATGGTAGCGGCTGATCAGAGGCATGAGGGGGAGGTGTACCTGCTTAAAAGTAAAATGTCAATCTGATTAGCTGTGCTTAAAATTGAAAGTAAGGTGTGACATTGCCAAATCGGTAGTGCACTTCCAAAAAACTATGCTACTGAAAACTTATTAAAAGATTAATATGGGAAAAGCTAGGACACCAATAGTAAGAATTTATCATCCTGTTTTTATAGAGATATTTTCACACCTCTATAATAAAAAGACATGATGAATGACATTTATCATTTTAATTTTCTGCATTTTCTAATTATTCTCAAATGAACATGTATTATGATAGTTTTAAATTTTTGATGGCCAAACACTACCTCTGAAACAGAGCACATTGCCTCTGGTTATCACCGTGACCACACATAAATTGTCTGTTGAACAGACCATTACCAGTGAAGATCCATTCACCTCAGGCTGCTGGCATGACCAGGTGCTGGGCGTCATGGCACTAGGGCCTGGGAATCCACGCCGTAAGTTCTGCCTCTAGACTTCTTTTTTCTCAGCTTTCAAAATTTCCAGGCTTTAAGTAACCTCGGCCACCACAGTGAAATCCCAGGCTTCCTTCTATCTTTGTTTTATTGTACAACAATACCAAACTCTGTTCCTGGTTTCTCATTTCCTCTTGGGTTTCCCCTACCACTTCCAGACAGAGCCACTATTATTTTTCAATGTCAGCATGTCCCTTAGGTTAAACCCAGTTCTGTCTGCCTCATATAAGATAGCTCTATTTGGTCCTAGCATAAAACAAGTGTGAGTACCTGCAAGTCTTAATAAAATTAAGTTTGGTTACAATAGAATATAAGGAAAAAACAATACCACTTTAGTAAATAATTCTAACCAGATGCTGAAATATATTCATAGTTCATTGATTAGAGAAAACAGCAGAACACAAAGTGTACTATTTAATTTCATGGTTTGCAAGAAGAAAATCAACAATGCTTCTTGTAATTTGTATAAAAATCTATTAATTTCTCCCTTACTCTCATTTCTGTTCCCTAATTTTCTCAAACCAACTTGTATTATTTTATAATTTTTAATATTTTAAAGGAAAGAATATCACCTGAAGCATTCCAGCTTCCCTTATGAAAGAGGAAACCACACACTTTTCCACGTTTCCTGTGTGCTCCATTTTATTTAACAAATGATATGAACTTAATGAAAGCCAGGTAGCTGTACAGAGCTGGGGCAAATGCAGTAATTCCTGACCTGCCCTTTTCCTCGTGCCTAACTTCTCCATGGAACTGGTGGGCACTCTAATCAGCATTAAGAAGACATTTAAATATCTATCTTAAAAATACAAGAGGTAACAAATGTTGATGAGAATGTGGAGAAAAGGAAACCATTGCACACTGTTCATGGGAATGTGAATTGGTGAAGCCACTCTAGAAAAACAATATGAAGGTTCCTCAAAAAATGAAATACAGAAAGAAGTTCCATATGATCCAACAATTCTACTTCTGGGTACATATCTGCAGAAAACAAAATCAGTACCTATAAAGAAACAAAATCAAGATTATCTGCACTCCCATTCTCATTGCAACATTATTCACAAATTTATTATCATCCAAATAAGCTCTTTGAATGAAGGTTGCTGTTAGATGGAGCTGCTTCTTTTCTGCTCCCTGTATCTCTCCCTGCACCTGTGTTTACCGCTTCGCCTCATGAGGAAGAACGGCAGCCAAGATTTCCCGAGGCCTCACTCCTGTGCCCGCTGAAGTTCACTTTTCCCTTGAGGTGTCGCTACTCTTTTGTGTATTTTTAGCTACATTTTAAAATGTAACTTTCCTATTTGGGTGAACTCATTTCTTTTCTGTCTCATGCGGAACTGACACTGTTTGCTGAATCCTGGAGGCATAAAAAATGGTAGTGATTCATTAGGAGCAGGAAAGGAGCTACCAATTTAGTTTTTAAAAATCTGTAGCTGGGTTATAGTAGGACATATGAGAAAGACATCACGTTAACGGAGTACTTCTAAAACTTTGCCACAGAGAAGATTTCATAGTTTGTGGCAAAAGGAAAAAACAGGACACAAAAACATGTACAGTGTGATCTCATTTTTGTACAAAGAGATGGTTATCTTGCTATAGCCAATGCCACAGCAAATGATTTTCTTCTTTTATAACTTCTCTGTTTTCTACTCTTTTCTAAATTGCACATGTCTGTATAATTCTTAAAATTTAAAAGAATTATTAAGGTTATAAATAAGTTATTCTAATCTGATCATCCTATGGAGTCATTTATTAGGCTCAGAGTAAATGTACAATTCTTCGTAGGTACCTGGAGGTAAGAGGGAGGCACCAGGGACAGCGAAGGGAAGGATAGAATAAAGTCACACGTGTGGGCTCTGCCCTCCCCGAGCTCATGTCCTGAGAAACTGATGCTATACATCAGAGACAGGCCTAATGACTTAACAAGACTATCTGCTGTATGCCCTTTGTTTCAGTTATTCTTTTGGCAAGCAACAGTCATTGAATAGCCTCTTGTGATGACATGGTACTCATCTTCCTTCAAGAGGCCCAAAGGACACTTAATTTTTCTCCCACTTTTCATGCTAGAGCAAGACATGGCTTCTTCTTCTTCTTCTAGGGCTCCATGTGCCAGTCTCATCTTGTTTATTTTATCTGTATGATGCCATTAGATTCTGTCCAACCTGGACAGGTTTTTAAAAGTGAGTGGTTTGGGTAGAGAAACAAGACCCAGTAGGAAAGAATCCCCTTAAGACACATGTCCCAAATGCCCCTCTTTTACACTCAGCCCCTGTCAGTAGGGACACATGAGAGGATATTAGCATTAATAAACAAACATTTTTGACCCATATTCTCTGACTCACATGGGATCTTAACATTCCCCCTGGCTACTTCCAGGAGCCCTCAAAGACAGGGCTAGTCTCACAGCTGTTCACGAATAGGTGTCCCTAGCTTCTCTCTGTCTAGCTTTCTCCCCTGCCCAAGATACTTGGGGAATCTCAATATTCTATACACCCCTGGTGTACTCTGAGGAAAATCCATGCTACTAAAAGTGTGGTCTTTGGACTGATTTTGTATAAATTTAACTTTTAAAATTACACTGAGGAAGATTGAATATTAGAGGAAATTCACAGCGAACCTTGTAAACTGGAGTTGTTTCATATTAGACAAATAATATTCTGACCCCAATTTACAAATTTGCTCAAGCTGAATTGTACAGGAGGTTTGCTTAAAATGAGGTTCATGCAGGGCTGAACCCACTAAGGGTAACCACAGAGAGCTGCGGAAACCTGTGCACAGTAATATTGCAAAGCTGCCCTGGGACATGTGGAGGGAGGCAGAATAAAGAAGTGATTTGGGTTATGTTCTTTGAATGTGTCCCTTTAAAATATAATCCACATCTGTCAAGGAGCAACTATAGTGTGTGCATTTAGTATTTATGCATTTTACCTGCTTATGAGAGAAGGTGGTGGAACCTGAAAATGGCAAGGGTCAATTATTCATCTCTCTCAATCCCACTCTTTCATAACACAAAAATGTAATCCCAAAATGACATTTTCCAACATAGAATTTTATCTCTCACACATCCAGCAATTTATACATATGCAATCCCCAACCTAAATTGTTTCCTTGCTTGTGGCATTTCATTTCCTTTTTCCTCTAGAAAATAACATGGATGTTTTCCTCTGGAAAATAAAATACACTTCCAACCTGAAAGTTTAAATCTTCAAGAACAGTCAACCCCTTTAACATAAAAAAGAAATACAAAGAAATTTAAGACCCTTCTAGGCCGTATTGTTCATAGAATAACATATCACACAAGTTTCTCAATATTTTAGATACTGAAAAAAGTCACTCTAAAACTGATGTGAATTTGTGTGAATTATATATGCATGTGCCTATTGATTGTTAAAAAGGACTAAAACTTAACTATATTTTGAACACACCACACATGAAATTGTTGGTGCCGCACCACCAAACTATAAATTGCAAGGGTGATCAAGAACCAGTTTTATACCCCATACCTAATACAAAGCTCCTGCCTGTGAAAGAGTTGGAGGTGTCAAGGAGTAGACTTCATGAGAACTTTCATCTGCTCATGGGAGGAATAGAGCACTCCTTTCCCTGGAGCTCAGGAAAGAATGGCTCTGGAACTAAACAGGTCTCCTAGAGTCTGGTAGACACGGTGTATTGGGATTCTAATTCACAACTGAGAAATCCAAATAGTGACATGCTGATTGGATTGACCTGTAGTAGTGCAGTCCCTGGAAATATTTTTAAAATGAGTGAACTCCCATTTACAGTGGGTCAAAGTTGCAGACTCCCCATGGACCATGTGAGAGAGTGAGAGAGCACCTTTATGATTGCAAATTCTACTATTTCAGCATGCTAGTTAATAGATGTACATATAGTATATCTCTCCAATCACCCAGTCCTTCTGCGGTCCTCTTACATTTGAAATCTATCTCAAATAATTAAGGCTTCACTTTCCTCTAACCCTTGCCTGCCTGGATCTCTGAGACTGAATTAAACATTGGATTGGAGTGGAGTGGAAGAGTAAAGAATTTGTTGGCTCTTGCTATCCTCACCCACCCTATCATAAGAATGGGCATTCCCCAACAGTTCTAAAATTATATTTCTTTGTATGTGTTTCTGTAACTCAAGATGAGCTCACTCCTTTCTCATCTCTTTATACTGAAGTGGTCAGAGTCTCCTGCTCTAGGATTTACTTGGAGATAAGCTATGGAACTGTGAGTTTGCTCTGGTTACTGAATCTATTTCTAAAAGTTTCTGACCAAGAACTGTTCCTGTTTGATAATTCCCAGGCCTGTTGCTTCAGAGCTGAAGGGTGAACCAAGCACTTCTTTCTGTGAACCTATTTCTTCAGCTAATTGAGTTCTTCAGACTTTTAAGACACCTTTTCAATGAAAAGCTTCTCTTTTTCCAATATTTTTTCCTCCTACAGTAAGAACTGATGCCCCTATGGTGTTCATTTCTCATTCCCATGAATGTTCCTTTGCCATTTTTCTCAGTGTTAGGTGGGTTTTTTTTTTTTTTCTTTTTTTTTTTTTTTTTTATTTCTACTTGCCTTGAGGTGATTTCATTTCTTTCTTAGCAGAGATGGAATTAACACTTTGCCAGATGAATGTATCATCTTTCCCATTCTTTTATGCATTTGTTAAGTCATATATATTTCAAGCTATGAGTGCCTCTTCATATATTAGGAAAAATGGGAGATAATAGTAGTAGCTTACTGAGTATTCCCCCAAATTGAAAAGGAATTGAACAGGACTGAGGAAGTGAAGTGGATGAGCTGCTATGGGCTGTCAGCAGCAGCTGAGGACGTCTGTCCAGCTCCTCCAGTACCCATGGGTGGTAATACCTCTGTGCACAAAGAATTTCATTACAAATGTATCTGTAATTGGAGGGGAAAAAATTAAAATAAGGACCAAAATGTGCATGAGTAACCTCTACTGGTTCAGTAGATTATCACAAATTTACACAATGATATACTGTGGGGCCATATCAAATGACATTTATGAATACTCTGTAAAAACAAGAGAAATGTTTATGGTAAAATATTAAGGGAAATGCCACTTGCAAAATGTATCATAACTGTAGACTTTTTAGTAGTTGTGAAAACATATCTATAAGGTGCAAAAGATATCATTTTTGTTAAAAATGGAGAAATCATACATATTCATGTTTATGCAATTATACACATAAAATATAAGAGTGGTTATATATTGGGGTTGGGGTGGCATTGAGCATATAGGGTATAGAAATGAGCAAAAGATTTTATTATATAGCTTTTCATTTTTTTCAAAATATGTGAATGCATTGCTTATTCAACATATTTAAAATGTATATATATATATATATATATATATATATATGAAAGGCAATATACCCAGGTGGTAAAAGTAGTGGTTATCACTCTTTATTGACAAATGGTTTATTTTCTTTTTTCTACATGTGTCATACAAAATTCCTCTAATAAATAAATATTTATTTTACAATTGTCCAGTTTTTAAAAAAAAATTCATTCCTTATCAGATAAGCTAGAGTAAAAAAAAGTTGTAAGAAGGGAGAAGGAAACTATCATTTGTGGAGTTTCAAAAAAGTGTCAATAACTATGCTGAGGATTTCTCAAGTGTTTCCCTTGGGCAGCCCAGCCAGCACATGGGAAAGGAATCTGCACAGAATGCTGCTTCCATGAGACTCTTTCACATAGTGCTCAAGATGGTTTTTTTCAAACTTTACTGTCTACACCAGTCACTTGGGAATGTGGTTAAAATGCATCTTCTGATTCAAAAGATCTGGGTGTGGCCTGATTCTGCATTTCAAACTAATTCCCTGGGATATGGACCTGCTAACCACACTGCTGAGGGGCAAAAGTTTTCTGCAATGTATTCCAGCTGCTTCTAGCGCAGTCAGATTCCCATTGGACCCTGGACTTCACAGTGGCCCACAGGCCAAGTTGCATCATAGAAAAGATTAGCAATACTGTATTGTTACTTATTTCAGTTATTGTCTCTTTAAAAATTTTAGAGACAAAAATAAAAATAAATGAGAGGCGTCAAACGAAAAGATGTATTTCTTCTGGCCCTTGAAACTTCGCCTCACTGCTGGGTGAAAGCCGACTGCTTTGACTGAGCAAGAAGCTGTGGTTCATTGTTTCAGTCCCGTGTAGGTTTTAATGGCACTTGGCTTGAAGAAGGTAATCCTGGCTCTTCTGAGATTAGGAATCCCCTCATCAAGAGGTGGTGCCAGTGAGACACTTGGGTTCTAGCCTTAGCTCAGTCACTTAGGAGCAATATTGCTCTGGGCAAGTCATTTCAGCCTTCTGGCATTCAGAGGCCTCATTAGTAAAGTACAGCTGATGAGCTGGTGGTGAGGATATTGGGGTACAACATCTGAGGCTGATTTGACTAATTGGGCAAGCTGCCATGTTTGTACCTTGTCCTTAGAGCCTTGGGGAGCTGTTAGAAATAGCAGAATATAGCAATTCTACATAGCAGGACTGAGAGGATGAGAAGAAATCCCAGTGTGCAGCTGCCAGACTTAGGCAAATTTCAGTGACAACCACCAGCAGAAGACAAAAAGTAAGGCCAGATGTCTGTTTACTCTTCAAACAAATTGTTGAGTTTAGCAAACAAAACCTTGATTAGAGGCCATTATAGAATATCAGTTATTGCAAGTGTTTAAACCTTTTTAGATATGCTTGAATTTTATTACACAAAAATTCCCTATCTGTGAACCAAACTCAGGCCTTTCATATGCAAAGGCCTGTGATCAAAGCATAAAATGTGAGTCTAATGAACATTTCTCTCTTGAAATTAGTAATAACTATTGCTGTTTATTAAAAATCCTCTTCTGTGCTAGGTGCTTCACACACATTGTCGCGTTTACTCTCGCAGCAACCACAATGACATAGATATTACTATCCTTATTTTATAAATAAGAAAGCCAGCTCAGAAAGGTTAATTAACTTCTGGAGATTATACAGGTGGCCACTGAGCTGGATTTTGAACTCTGCTCTCTTTGACTTATTGGCTCTTAACCTTGAGTTAACTTAAATTAGAAATAAAGGACAAACATAAATTTTCTAGTTGTTTATCACTCAAAAAATCACTCAGTATTCATCCTTTAATCATCACACATGTATATTAAATATATAAACTCAGTCTGTAACTACTCATTAGTGTACCACATACTTGGTAAGAATAGTCACATACTATGTACTTTTAGGGTATCTGTCTAAGAATCAGTAATCTTGAATACAACCTTATGTATATTTTTAGATTATTAATTTTATACTGCCCTTGAATGCAGATAATTAAGATTTCAATATACATCCAAGCAAATATGTTTCACTTTTCTATATATTTAGTAGATATTAGACATCTATGAATTTATTTATTTCCTATGTATGTTTAATTTCAGGGTCATATGCCTATGTATAGATATTTTATGATTGTTTTTCAAAAATAAGATCACAGACAGATAAATGCAACTATAACTACATTTCATCAGTACCATAGTGACCCCTTGTGGGAAAAGCATGTCAAATCACATCTGTATGTTTCTGTGTGTTTTAAAACTACTGTTTTCTTTCTATTTACAAAGTGGAAAGTGTCATAAGACCAAGAGTGAGTGTTGACCATTGAAATATAGCTTGGCCCTCTATGAATTTAAGATAACAGGGTTTTGTATTAATTTCCAATAAGTTGAGGAATAATAAAACGTTTCTGAATCATATCTCGTCTAAATAGGTAGAGCTAGCAGCAATACTGCAAGTTTTAAACCAGACTTTTAAAAATTACCATTGTTTCCATTTTGAGGAATGAAACAATTTCCTCTGGGAATGATTTTGGAATACAGGCATCCACCGGCAAGAGATTGTGACTCTCTTTATCACTATACTCACTTTCTTCCAGTGGTCTGGAACTGAATCCACAATACTTCAAGGAATGCCTCTAATTTGATTTGAAAACAGCTAGAAAATATTAATTTTCTCAATGATAAAAATGTGTATTCCTGCGGGATATCTTGTAAAAGATTCCAACAGTTGAGACTTATTAACAGAAGATTGTTTACTGAGTACCAAATAATCATTTATTGCGTGCTCACTATGTGCAAGGCATTCTGAAAGCTATTTTTCTGTGTCCTCAGTATAACACTGTTTGGAGCAACTGGCTACAGCATGTGTGATACTGAGGTCGAGAGCTGATTTTATTCATGTGGAGACGAGTTCTCTTAATTTCTTGGGAAGAAGTATGACAACAGGGAAAGACACTGGTCTTTTAAATCAAACAAAAACTGATTATTTTTCTATTCTTGTTCTGCTTTTTTTTTCTATTTCTTAAGCCAGATTCTGGGTACATTTGTTCTATACCTTATTTATTCATGTTGTGTGTGTTTGTATTTTTACTCTTGTTTTAATACTCTGAGGCATTTTAAAGGGTGTTACATTAACCTGGGAAGACAAAACAAATATTCTATCTTTTTAAATCATATTTGATCTATATAATAAGTCTGAAGAGATGTGGTTACTGATTGTGAAAGGGCCACTACCTGATTATTTTTATTTTCACCTACTCTGTTATGTACTTACTATTATCACCACCAGAGAGCATCTGAGGACTAAGCTAAGCACAATGTAAGGCTGTGAGTAAAACAAATGAAAATAAAACTATGTCTTCCATCAAAAAGCAAATTGTGTTTCTTGGCATAGATATTCAAAAATTACTTGATAGTTTTATAATTAATTTAGTAAGTATGCATACATTTCCTATTAAAATGTTAAAGCACTTTTTTCTTCTCTACACAATGCAATAGGTAATTCTGTAATAAGAATTAAATTTGCAAATGCCAACTATAATAATGGCAATAATGGGTCAAACTGTAGTTTCAACTCCACCTGCCTACATTTTAAAATTTGGTATGTGGCCCTGGCTGGTGTGGCTCAGTGGA
This sequence comes from Furipterus horrens, assembly GCF_987537825.1. NCBI lineage: Eukaryota > Metazoa > Chordata > Mammalia > Chiroptera > Furipteridae > Furipterus > Furipterus horrens. The sequence continues at coordinate 65,650,476 of NW_028327172.1, read as the reverse complement.
TTGAGCACTGACCTGAGAATCAAAGAGTTACTGGTTCAATTCCCAGTTGGGTCACATGCCTGGGTTGCAGGCCAGGTTCCCTGATGGGGTTGTGTGAAAGGCAACTGGCTGATGTTTCTCTCCCTCTCTTTCTCCTTCCCTTCCTTTCTCTAAAAATAAATAAATAAAATCTTTTTAAACAATTTGGTATGCAATTACAAATAAACTATTGAATACCTGGAAAAAAACACACAGATTTAGCTAGGCATGTCTGGTCTTGATTATTATAAGTGCCCAGTGTGTAATCATTTTTAGCATATTTCACCCAACAACGTTTGAAGCACCAATTGTGCGTCAGGCCCTATCGGTGTTTTGGAGCTCCAGTCTAGTAGACAAGATGGGCAAGTAGACAGATGAGGAGATGGACTATAATAATCAGTATGCTGATGGGGCATACACAGACAAGCTGGGAATCAGGACAAGGAGGCTGGGCTTCAGCCCTTCCAGGTGGTCTTGTCTTCCTGCTAGGTGCCAGTCTCAGACTAAAGAGATTCAGGCTAATGAATAAGTGCTGATGTACAACATAGTTCAAATCCTGTTCCACCCTCTTACTAACTCTATGACCTAAGGCAAGCTTTTAGCCACTGCAAACTTTGATTTCCCCTGAAAAAAGCAATGTTGATAATGATGATGATGATAAGTCTACCACAGAGGGTTGCTCTGAGGAACAAAGATAATACCTATATTGTAGTTGATATAATAATTGATACATAATAGGTGTGAGCTATCATTATTACTATTTTTACTTTCATGTTATGAGCAATAAATAGACCAAGCTGGTCCCAAGTTGAAGGTGACCAAGATGACACAGAGAGCATTTGCTTCCATTGTGCTGAGGTAGATGAGATGTGGTGGAGGAGAATGAGAGGGTCCTCGGGTAAGAGGATTAGTTGTCTTCTACAAGAACACTTGGCTCCATTCTCTTGGATCTTCTAACCAATACTTTTTTGTGCTTTTCCTCATTGATAAACTTCTTCCTTCCTTCCTTCCTTTCTTTCTTTCTTTCTTTCTTTCTTTCTTTCTTTCTTTCTTTCTTTCTTTCTTTCAGCATGTGGTGGAATAATCATTTTTTCCTGTTTAACATGGTATTCAAGAATGCAACATGTTTATTTTATATCTGTGTACTTATTTGGGCATTTAATGTGTAGGTCTTCAGCATAATAAAAATCAATTTACTTAACAAGTTGCACTGGATGAGATTCACAAATCATACTGTGTTTTTACTTTCTTCATCTTCTTTTTTATTACATTTGCTCAGAACTGAAAAGGCAACCACCAAACCAAAACCAGATGGGAAAAACTAGGCCAAAGGCAAATTAAACCCTGATTACTAATAACTGTTTAGATCATATTTTTTTACCAATCTGTGATTCAGTAATGATAAGCACATATTTTGATAAGAGTCTAATATCTCAACCAAGTGTCTCCCTCCTAACATCACAGATATTTGTGTGATGACAGAGGATGAAATAATCCGGCAAACTGAGGTGGAAAGTTTATAGCTATTTTTCTCTCAGCTTTAAAACTGTCTGCTTTGTAAACCATATCATGTGCCCCTTACTTACCTATAGGGTCATAAAACAGATTCCGCCTCCAAATTCCCTGGAGAGAAAGGACCTATGGGGAGGGCGGACCCTCTTTTGTCCTAAATTGACATATCATGGCTGCATTTGGGAAGCAGAAAAAATACACACAAAAAAAAAGAAAAAGAAAGAAAAGAAAAAGAAAAAGAAAACTAGAGTATTTTTTGAGTTTCAACTGGTGTGGGGATGAGGGGCTGAACTTGTTTTAAAGAAAGGCCAAGTGAAAAGTGATGGATGACCTCAAGATTAAGACGTCTTTCTTCTGTCCCCATGGAAAATATCCCAGCCCCCCCCCCCTTTTTTAAATGAAAGACAAAGCGTTCTTGATGCTCCTCTCCTGATCAAATAGATTTCTTTTCAGCTGATATATTTCAATTTGACCAAACAGCTTCTTTGGTAAAATAAACGATCCACAGAGAGATTGTGGCTGAGCACAAAAGAGAAGGAAACCTGGGTCAGGAAGAAAGAGAGAAAGAGTGTTATTTGATGATTTATTCTGTTATTTATTCTTTCCCTGTAAATGCAATTGCCACTAAAGCTACATCTCTGTCTCAGTGGATAAACTAGCTTTTCACAGGCAGTTTTATTTTGGTCAGCTACATCAGGAATCTGTTTCTGGCAAGAGCTGAGCACACCAGCTCCAGCTGAGACAGGCTGCAGGGAAAACAGGCCAGGGCTTTTTGTGCCTGTGACATTGATTAAACTGAGATGCTGTAGGTGGAAAGACCACACGAATGCAGAGTGATTTCTGCTCCTCCAGGGACACTGGATAGGGCCATGCAGTGAGTAATGCGTGTCACTACCAGGGGACAATCCCACTGTGACTGTGTCCTAATCCTCTGCTTTGCGAGCCTGGCCTTGCCCTATGAAAGTGTGAGGGGACCAAGCCTCACCTGGGAAACACTGCTGGTAGTAAGCACCATGCTGGCACCTCTGTGGCTTAGTCTGTGCCCCAACTCTTCTTTAAATATTTCTTAAATCACTCTGCAGAAGTTCCTTTGGGTTCTGAGATTATCCAGTCTTTTCCTGGGATCAGTAGAGTCCAGCTTCAGGAATCTAGAATGTCTCTCTTTAACCAAAGAATGCTTCTCTTGGTCTTTCTAGTTGACTGGTTGACATCTAAGAGCTTCTAAATCTCAATATGTTATTGGTAGAAGTGGGGTTCGTGCAGAGTCTAAGGGAAAAAAAATTTTCTGAGACCCACACAGGAGTGTGTGGCTCTGTGGTATGGTTTATTGATGTTGTGTAATTAAGGGGGTTCCCCTCCCGACTTCCCAATGTCCCAGCTCCACCCACCTCACCATGGAAAAAGTCCAATCTTGTCTTCAATAGGGCCAGGTTGAAGGCCACTGCCCAGAGTTTCTGCTCCATATTCAAGTCCAGTCCAGTCCAACATCTGGCAAGCTTAGAATTTAGCATGTGTTTCCAGCTGCAGTTCATCGCTGTGCTTTGGCTTTCAGCCTCACTCCTGGAGGTCGTGGAAAGAACAGGGGTGCACACTGCAAGTGCAGGTCACAAGCAAGAAAGAGGGAGCTTCTTTGTTCCCTGGGGGTTATAACCAGGAGCTTGGGTTTGGGATAGACTAGGTGCTTTCTCAAAAGAACCAATCAACTTCCAAACTCTCATGGGCTTTGATAGGTCCACCCCCTAGTTAGACTGACAGGTGTTCTAAGGTCCAGAATCTCCCTCTGCCCCCTCCCCAATCTAGTACTAGAGAAGGGGAAGGAAGGAGTGTTAATCCCCATGGAGGAGCACAATGCTGTGGTCCCCTGGGGTGTGAAAAGCTATAACTTCCTGGCTAAGTAAGCTGGCTCATGCTCCCCAGCTCACCAAGCTCAATGTCTAGTTCTCTTTGCTCCCCTTTTTGAGCTGAAGACTTATAGAAACAACATATATTCATCCTACGTTTTCTCTGACAGCCTTCATCTCAACCCAGCACTCACTCACCTAACAACCTACTTACTGCCCAAGAGTCCTGCCTCTTTCCTATACATCCTTCATTGAAATGGCATGTCTGTTTTGCAGGCACCTCATCAGACATGACTGAATGCCTTCTTCACACCTGGCAAGGCATTAGGCACTGCAGGGATGCAGAGACCCTGGCATTGACTGGTTTTCTGTACTGAATGCCCATTTTATAGACTAGGAGAACTTAATTTGGGAACCTAAGGAAGGAATTCAGGAGTGGATGGTAGAGTAGAGTGCAGGCAAAAAACATGAACCTCCTGAATTTTGTGTGTGTGTGTGTATGTGTGCACCTATAAGCATCTTTCAGGGGTTGGGAGGGGACTTTATTTTTCATAGTGTGCAGGAAAGGGTTACTACGAAATATCAGATATGTTCCCTGCTCTCTGAAGTGTAAGGAAGGGAACCAGAATAGTGATGGTTAGGAGACTGGGCAGAGTCAAGGAGATGGAAAGAAGCCTATGGATACTATGGATGGAAAGAATACATAGTATCACAACTAATTCTTAATCTACCTCTTCCTCCTCTTCTCCCCATCATTTTTTCAGTGTTGTCAACTGTTTTAAAAAAATAAAAACTCTTAAAAAATCTGAAAGAAATGAAATTGCATTATATAAAAATATTTTAAAAGCATATAATTAAATGTTTTGTTATACCTTTGCCTGGCACCTTTTAAAAATGAGTTTCATAACACCAGTATGGCTTAACCTATTCCTGAAAATAATGTTCCAAATAGCACTCCCCAGAAAATAAGCACTTCCTTCTCATAAAAGCACCTCAGATAACCGTGGAAAAATTAATGGCACATATAGTATCAGAACTGTAAATAATAAAAGAATCATAATTTCTCTATTTTATCCAATTTAGGTATACAGAAATAATATACTAATTAAAACCTTAATTGCTTCAGGAAAAATAGGGTGAGTTAAGACCTACTTCTGTACTGAGGATGTTTTTCTAGCTTCATTTCAAGTAGCAACATTGGATGGTAACATGATTTTTCTTTTGCACCAAAATTGTTGTTTTAGTTGGACTGGCCGGGAGGCAAAGGGCTGGACTCTGAGAATTTCCCTGGGTCCGCATGTGGCAGTGCTCCCAGTATTGCCTGGAGCTCTAGCCTGACCTGCTGACTGATCCTCAGGAGCCTTCTGTCCAGAACACTTCTCTGAATTTGAAACTGAGCTGATGCAAAGGTAGAACTACACCCAAGCAAGCATGTTGCTGTCATACTTCTTTGTCTCCTTCCAACAAAATGTTTGATGCTACCTGGAGATGTGGGAGAAAGCACCCGACAGGAGTCGAGGTTTGAGCGGAGGCTTGAAGCACAAATCACCTTCTGAACAGTGTTGCCTCTGAGGTTGAATTCTTCCCGTCTTCACCATCTTCAGTTCTACTTCTTGGAGGACTGAATATCTCCGTACCCTATTCTGTTCAGAATCCTACGAGAACGCCATAACTCACTCCTGGGGACCCGTTCACCATCTGCAGCTCAGCCTTTATTTGTCCTGGACATCTACACCTGTTGACGTCACTAATCCCTCTCATTTCTACAATTTTAGGCCTCTTAAAACTACACCCCAAATGCAAACCTCTGGGATCCTCTCTTCTCTCCCCTTACTGCTCTGTGTTTCTGCTCTCCTCAATTTTCTTCCCATTGCCCTTTATCCCTGCTAAGTCTTCCCCCTGTGTGTGCAGAATGTTTATCTGATTGTAAATAAAATCCCATAAATCTCCTCAAACACTGCACAAAATATTGCCCTCTCCCCCTTCATTTTTTGATAACTCTGACTCCTGGTTTACTCCTGGTCCAACTGTATACCAGGAGGTATCAAGTAGCCTCACTTCCTCCCCTTTGTTGCCCAAACACTATGGTTTGTCTCTTCGGAGATCTTTCCAGCACTGTCATCATCCCCAGCCACCAAGTTTCACCACTGTGGCCACTCTCAATCTTGGACCAGCCCAGTTATCTGTCTTCTCTACTCTAAAACTTCCTGAATATGTCTGGAGAAAATCACCTAACTATTCAAGTTTGGAGGGTGATAGAAAGGCCTCCCATCTTACTCAACTAGACACTCCTTGGGCTTCTTGGGTACTTAGACCATTGATTCCCTCAGAAATGCCACAGTTGGCCACCTCCGCTCTGAAAAAGGAAAGTCTGGAATAGATGCAAGGTGATAGATTATATTGTTGACTATATTTTGAGTTTTGCAGCGAAGTGACAAGAGGCCCTCATAATGCTAGCCAACTTCAAGAACTGTTACACAAGCTATTGGAAGCTCAATGTTTAAGCTCCCACTGAGGAGCCTGGGAAATGGTTGCCACATCTGGACACAACCTGCCTAGGGACTCTGGACATGGCTGTTCCCATTCAGCTTCTCCAAATTTTAGGGGACCACTATTCCATGGAAAATCAGTACCAAGTTACACCAGGCAGGGAATCCAGCCCTCTCCCCACATATATTCTTCCAGAATGATGACCTTTGCTTCTATGACTGCAAAATCCTCCCATATGTTGACATTTCCATGACCTAAATGTCTATCTTCTGAACTATAGACCTATCATCTGGATGTGTCCATTCGAATGCTCCACAGACCTAGGATATCTACAATTGAGCTTATTATCTTCCCCCTGAAATCTACCTTGAATTTGCACTTTCAGTAAATGGCACCATCACTGCTTCAGTTACAGAAACTCAAGAGTTGCTTTTGACCCTTCCCTGTCCCTTATAATCCACATCTAGTCAGTCATCAAGTCTGGTCAATTTGTTTTCAACTCTATACACCCTGCTCCTCAGGGTCTCAAAATGTCTCTACTGAATCACAGAAATCACCTCAAAACTGACCCAATTTACTTAGACTGTCTGGAGGGAGAGTGATTTTTCTAAAATGCAAATCTAATCATATAATTCCCAGTTTAGAATTTTTAGTGATTCCCCATTGCCTGTGTAATAAAGTCCAAGCCCCTTAACATGAAATACAAATCCCACTTTGAACTGACCTTTAAATCATCTCTCCTGCTCAAGTTTCATCACTCCTTCTTCATATTCTACAATGAACTCTTTGTGGTTTCTGAAATAAGCCCTGCTGTCTTATCTCCATGCCCTGGTCCTTGGTGATACCTCTGCAAGGAATACTCTTCTCCTCTGTCCCTCTCCATTTCCTTATTTGGATGACTCCTCTCTTTCCAAATTCAAATCAGCTACCACCTCCTCTGGGAAAACTTTCCTGATTGTTCTAATTTCAGTTGCTTCTACCAGAAGCACCCATTATACCCTGTTCTATTAAAATAGGACTTACTGTATCATCTGCTTTCTTGAATGTTCTAAGAAAAATTATAAAGATCTGCACACCTGGCACAAAGTTCTTACCACCAAGATCCCATAGCATAGTGTTGGGCCCAGACATATGGGTATTATAGAGAATACTAGGAAATTCTTCAATGAAAGCATGAGGACAGGTGTTCTTCACCCAGATTGTCCATTCACTCCAGCCTTGTGTCATCCCCTACCTTAGGCCCTTGTCCCATCCCAAGACAGACCCCTACAACTCTTTATTTTGGCTCTACACAGAAGTCATTCTCATATAGTTCAAGGGCTTCATGCTTCTTAGGAGCCTGTGGGACAGTTGAGACCATGAAATTGTTCTAATCCTGATCCTGCCCCTTATTCATGGTCTTCTGACTATGGCCATCCCATGCCTCTGCTTGACTAAACATCACCAGAAAGTACTCCCACCACACAGCCCTGACCAATCTCGCTTTACCATTTTTTGCCTCTGCCTTTTCACTTCTTAATCAGAGTAGCACTCAACTATTGAGTACTTGTTGAGTGAGTGAGTCCCCTGGCTAGACAAGGTAGAGGGTACACTTTGGAGAAAGAAGGCTCAGTACATTCTGGTACTATTCTTTGAGCTGGAAAAGATAAAAATAAAAAGTAGGTTTGGGTTCCGGCCAAGATGGAGGCTTAGACGGACACGCTAGGTCTCCCTCTACAACTAGAGAGGAATACAACTACTTCAAAACAAAGGATAACTAGAAATTCCAGAAAATAAAACTACACGGAAGTCCAACATATGAAGTTATAAACCAGCGGTGCCATTTGGGCAGGTAAGAGTTAAAGAGGGCAGTGCTGTTTGCGGTCGCACCTGGACAGCAGCGGGGCGGCGAGGAATCCCGGCTGCGCAAGCCCCTGGCGGTGCGCGACTCCGGCGCTGGGGAGAGCGGCCACCGCATCGCCTTGAACAGTGAGGCCCAGGGAGGCGGGAGGACGGATCCCGGTCTCCTAGCTGAATAACTGTGTGAATCCATCTTGGACCCCCGCCCCCAAAGAAAGCACCACAGGGCTGCGAAATAGGTCGCGGACAGGCAGGCGCCGGTCGCTGATTTGTGACGCCAAACGGCGCCAGTCGCTGGGTCATTACGAGTACACAGGCACTGCCCCGGACAGCCGGCCCAAGAAAACAAAATGCATCTGTCAAAATGAGGCAGACAACTATAGAAATCCCGGTGACACAACTCACCAGGCAGCAGATAGAGAACCTGACAGATGAACAGATAAGAAACCTGTCAGAGGCTCAGTTCTGGGCCATTGTTATCAGGTGGCTTACAGAATTCACAAAAGAGCAGGAAAAAGATAAGAAAGAAGCGAAAAAATTTCATAACGAAAGGAACAAAACCGCATACGAGATAGAAGGTGAGAAAAAATCCAGAGTTCATTTCAACAAACTGGAATATGGAAAAGGAACAAGCAGTCAACCAATGCAGCGAGAGGAAATGGCAAGCAACAATGAGAGGATCAGAAACCTCTGGGACAGCTATAAAAGGCCCAACATAAGAATCATTGGTTTGCCAGAGAATGAGGAAGATGAACTAGAACTTGAAAAATTGAGTGAAAATATAATAAAGGAGAACTTCCCAGACTTGGGGAAGGGAATAGACTTGCAGGTCCAGGAAGCAAGGAGAGTTCCCAAGAGACTGGACCCAGGGAGAACCACTCCAAGACACATTATAATCAAAATGTCAAAAATTAAAGATAAAGAGAGAATCTTAAAAGCAGCAAGAGAGAATAAAAGAATTATGTACAAAGGGGTCCCAATTAGACTATCAGCTGACTTCTCAAGGGAAACCCTACAGGCAAGAAGAGACTGGCAAAAAATATTCAAAGTAATGAAAATCCAAAACCTACAACCACGAATACTCTATCCAGCGAAATTGTCATTCAGAATAGAAGGACAGAGAAAGTGTTTCCAGGACAAAATAAAACTGAAAGAGTTCATTAGATCCAAACCACTGTTATATGAGATGTTAAAGGGACTGGTTTAAAAAAACAGAAGCTAGGGAGATGAAACAAAGGCAAACTAAATAGGCAACGAGAGTGGAAAAGGAACTGTGGGTACGGGAAGCATATTGGGGGGAGGTCAACAGGGAGGGGGAATGGGGAAAGGGAGGGAGATGATATAGGAATTGGGGATCAAGGTAGGAGGGAATGGAATAGACGGAGAGAGGTTGGGAGGAACTGTATGCACAACTAATGGACATAATCTAAAAGGGGGGGACAACTGGAGGGAGGGGGGCCACCGAGTGGAGGGGAGCAGAGGGAAGGGAAATTGGCACAAATGTAATATTTTAATCAATAAAACACATTAAATCTGAAAAAAAATAAAAAAGTAGGTTTGGATGTGGAATAAGATCAGTTCACAGTGTTTGGGATTTGCAGTGCCTCTGGGACTCGCACACAAGCAAATTGTCTAGTCATAAACCCAGAGATGTGACTTCAAAAAAGACTGACCTTTCTCAAGTCATCATTGCGTAATCTCCCTGGATAATAACCACTTCACCTCCTGTGAACTTGATCATACATTAAAGAAAAACTTACATTTAGACTTATCCAGTAATGGAGGGGACCATTTCCTGCTATGTGTTGATAAGGAGGTGGGTAACTGCTCAGAAAAATGTAAAAAGGAATCTTGTACTAAGAGAAAGATTGAACTCAAAAATGGTATGATCCTATACTCATATTATCCAGTAACAATAAGCTATATTTTTAGCTAATCTTAGAACCACCTCATACAGGGTTCTGAATAGGAAGCAATATGAATTTTCTGAAATGTTGGTTTGCATTAATGCTGGTATCATGTAACTTTGACATTCAGGGCAAATGAAAGGTACTGAAGTGCAGGGAGGTTTTACAACAATTTTGTTAAATAGTTGAAAAGAATTTATTGGGCATTAACTAATTGTTTCAAGACAATAATTTGATGACTTAAGAATAAGTAAATCAAAAGCATATGGATTAAATTTTCCTTGAGGTACACTTGAGTTCCCAAGTAAGGAAAAAGGCATTTGGCAAAATCCAACTTGCCTTTGCCGAAACTAAAGTGTTTAAAAAATAATTTGAGAGGTTTTTGCCAAATCCCAAATGCCACTGTGTTCTTCCATCCCACCCAGATCTCCAAAAGCTCAAAGCTAATACATCTACTCAGTATTCCAGATGAGCTTGGGCATATCAATGGGAAAGCAAACTGCTTCTCTAGAGCCTCCAAAGAGATTCCTTAACATTTTTTGGAAAAAAAAAAATCATTTGATTGAATGGTCTTTTGTTTCCCATTTGCTCTGATCTCTAAACTCTCCATCTCAGAATTTTTAAAAATAATTTGTCCAGTGGGGGTGCTGTAAAATTATTTTGGGTCTTTAACAGAAGGGATTTTTAGCAGAAAAATTACTTTTAAATGAATTTTACCAAGAATACCACAATGTCTTCCTAGTGTAGTCGTGTGTGTGTGTGTGTGTGTGTGTGTGTCCTTCTACGTGTTTTCATAGTGCTGACAACCTGAGCAATCACTTTTTATTCAAATCATCTATGAACTAAAATTAAATTTGCAGTGAAAGCTGCCAAGGGGAATCCCAGGAGCCTGAATCAGGTCGATTGAACCAGTAAACAAAACCTTTGAAAAATCAACAGCATGTATTGGAATGTGGGTGGTATAGGCAAGTCTTTTCACCCTGCAAATGACTCTATTTTTGAACAGTAACCTCAGCTATGTTGAATTTCTACCACATATGAGTTGCTTTCTTCTGGAAGATTGCCAGTAAATGTCTGTCTAACACACTTGGAATTTTCAAGATGACATCTCCCAACACAGTTGTCGGGAGAGGCACGCAGGGTTTTCAGTCCCCAGGGAAATTATTCATAGGTTTTCATTCTGGGACCAAAGCAGTTGATTTTCTTCTTTGTTTTCTTGCATTTTATTTATGTTTCATTGTAGATTAAGTCTCTGAAATTTTTATGGGTACTTCATATTATCATATCTCAAATATTTACCTTTTGTTGAAATTTAGGTCACAAATATATAGTTCTTGGAACACTTCTGGTTGAAATCATTCATTTTTGCTTAGAATTTAAGATTGTTTAGAATGCATTTTATTCAATAAAGAAGCATATTTTGATTTCCTTCACACTCAGCTATGAAATTACTGTTCTTCACTTTGGACTATATCCTGAAGCCCTCCGGGAATAACTTGCTTTCTGGGTTAGCTTGCTGTAAGAATTGTTCTTGTTATAAGAATAGCTCCATGCATGTTGTCTGATCTTGTGTTGCAAGAAATAGCCTTGTTGAAAATGTGACCCCAAGGACAATTGATTTTGTTCCACAGATGCTTCTATAGAGTAGAAATAAGTGATCAATAACAAGGGATTCTGGGATGCTGTCTTACAAGATCATTTGGTTACAAGGAATAGAAAACTATTCCAATTATCTCAAATATATACAGAGCAATTGGAAAGATACAGTGGAATCTTGTCGAATGCAAATGCAGGAAATACAGTCAGTCCTGCTGAAAACTAAGATTTTCACGTAGATACTTCCTCCTTCTCTAAGGAGGCAAACCTCTTTTCTCATTCTCGCTTTTCCTGCTTGTCTCCAAAAACTAGATTTTTTGTGTGTGTTTTTATTTTATTGTTTTAATTTTTTATTATTGATTATGCTGTTACAGTTGTCCCAATTTCCTTCCCCCCTGCTCCCCCCTCCCTCCAGTTGTCTCCCCCCTTAGTCCATGCCCATTGGTTGTGCATATAGTTCTCAACATCTTCCTGTCTACTCCACTCCCTCCCACTAGGCTTCCCAATTCCTGCACCATCTCCCTCCCTCTCCCCCCACCCTCTCCCCGCTGACCTCCCCCCAATATGCTCCCCTTACCTATAATTCTTTTTCCCTCCTCGTTGCCTACTTTGTTTGCCCTTTCCTCAGTTCCCTAACTTCTGCTGTTGATTGTTGTAGTACAGTTTTCATTTTAAGGTTTATTGTCCTGATCCTCCTTCTTCTAAACAAGTCCCTTTTAGACTTCCGGCCAAGATGGAGGCTTAGACGGACACGCTAGGTCTCCCTCTACAACTAGAGAGGAATACAACTACTTCAAAACAAAGGATAACTAGAAATTCCAGAAAATAAAACTACACGGAAGCCCAACATATTAAGTTATAAACCAGCGGTGCCATTTGGGCAGGTAAGAGTTAAAGAGGGCAGCGCTGTTTGCGGTCAGCGGCGGGGCGGCGAAAAAGCCCGGAGGCAGTCAAGCCCCTGGCAGTGCGTGACCCCAGCACTGGGGAAAACAGCCACCTCATCGCCTTGAACAGTGAGGCCCAGGGGGGCGGGAGGACGGATCCCGGTCTCCTAGCTGAATAACTGTGTGAATCCACCTTGGACCCCCGCCCCCAAAGAAAGTGCCACAGGGCTGCGAAATAGGTCGCAGACAGGCTCCGGTCGCTGGCTTGTGACGACAAAGCACCACGGCACAGCAAGAAAGGCTGCCAAAGGGCGCCGGTCGCTGGGTCATTACGAGTACACAGGCACTGCCCCCTACAGACAGCCCAAGAAAACAAAAAGCATCTGTCAAAATGAGGCAGACAACTATAGAAATCCCGGTGACACAGCTCACCAGACAACAGATAGAGAACCTGACAGATGAACAGATAAGAAACCTGTCAGAGGCTCAGTTCTGGGCCATTGTTATCAGGTGGCTTACAGAATTCACAAAAGAGCAGGAAAAAGATATGAAAGAAGCGAAAAACATTCATAACGAAAGGAGCAAAACCACATACGAGACAGATGGTGAGGGAAAAAAATCCAGAGTTCATTTCAACAAACTGGAATATGGAGAAGGAACAAGCAGTCAACCAATGCAGAGAGAGGAAATGGGAAGCAACAATGAGAGGATCAGAAACCTCTGGGACAGCTATAAAAGGCCCAACATAAGAATCATTGGTTTGCCAGAGAGTGAGGAAGATGAACTAGAACTTGAAAAATTGAGTGAAAATATAATAAAGGAGAACTTCCCAGACTTGGGGAAGGGAATAGACTTGCAGGTCCAGGAAGCAAGGAGAGTTCCCAAGAGACTGGACCCAGGGAGAACCACTCCAAGACACATTATAATCAAAATGTCAAAAATTAAAGATAAAGAGAGAATCTTAAAAGCAGCAAGAGAGAATAAAAGAATTATGTACAAAGGGGTCCCAATTAGACTATCAGCTGACTTCTCAAGGGAGACCCTACAGACAAGAAGGGACTGGCAAGAAATATTCAAAGTAATGAAAATCCAAAACCTACAACCACGAATACTCTATCCAGCGAAATTGTCATTCAGAATAGAAGGACAGAGAAAGTGTTTCCAGGACAAAATAAAACTGAAAGAGTTCATTAGATCCAAACCACTGTTATATGAGATGTTAAAGGGACTGGTTTAAAAAACAGAAGCTAGGGAGATGAAACAAAGGCAAACTAAACAGGCAACGAGAGTGGAAAAGGAACTGTGGGTACGGGAAGCATATTGGGGGGAGGTCAACAGGGAGGGGGAGTGGGGAGAGGGAGGGAGATGATATAGGAATTGGGGATCATGGTAGGAGGGAATGGAATAGACGGAGAGAGGTTGGGAGGAACTGTATGCACAACTAATGGACATAATCTAAAAGGGGGGGACAACTGGAGGGAGGGGGGCCACCGGGTGGAGGGGAGCAGAGGGAAGGGAAATTGGCACAAATGTAATATTTTAATCAATAAAACACATTAAATCTGAAAAAAATAAATAAATAAATAAACAAGTCCCTTTAACATCTCATATGACAGTGGTTTGGACCTAACAAACTCCTTCAGTCTTACTTTGTCCTGGAAACACTTTCTCTGTCCTTCTATCCTGAATGAGAGCTTTGCTGGATAGAGTAATCATGGTTGTAGGTTTTTGATTTTCATTCCTCTGAATATTTCTTGCCAGTCCCTTCTTGCCTGTAAAGTCTCCTTTGAGAAATCCGCTGATAGTCTAATTGGGACCCCTTTGGACATGATTCTTCTCTCCTCTCTTGCTGTTTTTAAGATTCTCTCTTTATCTTTAATTTTTGACATTTTGATGATAATGTGTCTTGGTGTGGTCCTCCCTGGGTCCAGTCTATCCGGAACTCTCTGTGCTTCTTGGACCTGTAAGTTCACCTCCTTCCCCAAGTTAGGGAAGTTCTGCTTCATTATTTTTTCATGTACTTTTTCTATTTCTAATTATTCTTCACCCTCTGGCAATTCGATAATCCGCATGTTTGTTCTCTGTCCCAGAGGTTCGTTCTCTGTCCCAGAGGTTTCTGAGCCTCTTGTCATATTCCTCACTCTTCCTTTCCTCTTTCTGCACTGGTTGACTGTTCCCTCCCTATGTTCCTATTTGTTGATTTGATCCATGGCTTTCCCTTCCTCATCACTTGTCTTGTATGTATTTTTGTTCATTTCAGCAGGGCTAGCCTTCATTCCTTCCCAGTCTTGATTCAGCCCAGCTGTTAGGTCTGTAAGCTGTCTTATAACTATGGCTCTAAACGGAGCTTCCGAAAGATTCGCTATTTGTTCCTCGGTCAAGGCTTTTATTTGTTCTTTTGTTAGCTGTGTGATTGGTATTTCAATCATTAATTCTGCCATTCTGACCATTTTGTTTATCTTTCCCTCTTGGGCGGGGCGCTGTCATACTTCCTACACCCCCTACGCTTTATTGGGTGGAGCCCTGTGTGCTCGTCACAACCTGACGACCTTTCTCACCACCCTGTGGTGCTCTGTGTGGGGGTGGGGGTCCAAGATGGATTCCCACTATTACTCTCCGCTGGCGAACAGGGCCACCTCCCAGTGGAATCTGCCCTCTCCGCTGTTGGAATTGCGGCTGAAGGATTCGGTCTGCAGCCCGAGCGGCCCCCCGGCGGCCCCCAGGCGCCTCTCTCCAGGCGTCTGCTCACCAGGTCCCACCGTTCGCGGCTGTGGCTCCCGCCTCCAACACAGTTCGATCTTTCTCAGCTGCGGTTTTGCACTTCCTACCCGTCCAGATGAGCATCACTTGTTTATGACTGCATACATTGGACTTCCATGCAGCTTTATTTTGAGGAACTTATTATTATTTTTAGTTTTGCTTTAGCTGTAGTCCTTCTTAGTTGTAGAGGGAGACAGAGCATGTCGGTCTATGCCTCCATCTTGGCCAGAAGTCCTCCACAAACTAGATTTTTCATGTTGACTTGTCATAATTGAATATAGTCACAGGGCCTGAAACTTCCTAACAGATCCAGAGTTCACCACCATAAGAATACAAGTCTCCAGAGGCTAGACTTCAAGCCACCATGGAGCAGGGCAGAGAGGATATGCTCAGAAAGTTCCCAGTAGCCTACAGAATCCATTAGCCAGGAGGTATATTATCATATCCCATTGACTGTAGTGTCCCTGTTGTATGGTGTCTGTATGATTTGCAACATCCTACTCAGAAGGTAAGTAGAGTCATATTTTTTATTTCAGCAAATTTTATTAAAACAAGCTTAAGATTCCATTTCTTGATTAGTAAATGTATTAGTTGCTATTGATGCATAGAAAATTGTGGTAAAATTTAGTCTTTTAAGAAAACTATAAACATTTATTATTTCAATTTCTCTGGGTCAGAAAATTTGAGAGTTGCTTAACTGTGTGATTCTACCTCAGGGCCTTTCATGAGGTTGCAGTCAAGATGTTGATCAGTGCTGCCATCATCTGAAAGCTTGATTGCAACTAGACAATCTGCTTCCAAGGTGGCTCATTCACCTGGCTATTTGTAGGATGTGTCAGTCTAGTTCCTTACTGGCCATTGAGATGTGGACCTCTCCACAGGTTGCTTGGGTGTCCTCATGACTGAAGAACAAATGATCCAAGAAAGAGGGCAAGGAGAAGGCCATAGTGCCTATTATGATGTGCTTTCAAAGGTCACATATTACTTCCATCATATTCCATTCATAAGAAGCAAAATAACAAGGACAGTCTACACCCAAATGAGGGGAACTAGGTTCCACCTTTTGCGTATTGACATATTTTAAAACCATGATATCAGAAGGTCCATTTGTATTCTCTTGTGCCTGCCCCAGTGCCTGTATCACATAGTGCCCCAAAAGGACTCAGCACCATACAGACATGAAATAAAGTGAAGATCTAGTCCCAAACTGGGAAGAACTCTAGTATCACCCTAGCTACTGTGATGGTTATTTCTGTTCCCCAAGACTTTGCAGAACCACTGTTGACTGTTAGACTGGAACCTCTGGACCATGCACAGCACTGTATCATTGTCCCAAGTCTCCATCCACATAGCCACCTTCAGAAAAAGTGACTTTGTCACTACACTTGCTCACATTTATTATGAGTCAATAGCCCCTCACAAGGCTCCCTGTCCTCTGTTCCTCAAACAGTCTTTCTCCTCCAAGTCCCCGCTGCACCCAGGCTCAGATTCTGCAGATTCCATAGATGCTCTCTGCTCCCCCATGCAACCCTCAGCCACTAGCTAGTTTTTAATTTCCTGGAATAGGAGAAGATAAGTTTGCTTTTCCATACTGATGTGTGTAGGGGTTCACACACAAACAACACATCTCAGATAAAAAAGAAAAATGAAAAGAAAGGCGGTTTCACCCAAAACTTCTGCTGGACTAAGTGATCATTTGTTCTTTGGATATATAAAATAAATATTTTGTTTAAATGACAAGTGGGTGGGGTTGTTAACTTGTGTTTTTGAAAAATCCCATATAAACTAGAGAAAAAGAAAAGAATGAAGCACTAAGATGAATAACTATAGCTTTTTCAGCCAGGCAGGAGCTAGATTAAAAAACCCATGGTCTCAGAGACTCTTTCATGGGCCATGATTTGATGCAAGACATTCCCCACATTGTAGTCACACAGCTATAGTACGTAAGTGAAAATTTACTGATGAGACTCAGCCTACCAGTGTTTGGAATCATTTTTAGAGCTACTATCCCAAAGCTCAAGTCACAGAATTAATTTTGGGCTGGAGGGGATTTAGGAATCATCTCTTTTTTGTTTTTCATTTTAAAGATGTTATTAACTGTAGTGGTGACTAACTCATGACCCTGCACTGTGAAGTGCTTTATATTTTGGCCAGCATGTAGAATGATCAACTATCCTGGTTTTCTCAGGACTGAGGAATTTTCCAAGACAAGAAACATCAGGGTCAAAACAGAATGACTTAGTCACCCTATTAACATGTTGAAACTAGGCTATTAGGGAATACAATTATTTATTCATTCATTCACCTCCTAAACAATTACTGATCACCTCTTATGTCCCGA
The DNA here is from genome assembly GCF_987537825.1 of Furipterus horrens. Classification (NCBI taxonomy): domain Eukaryota; kingdom Metazoa; phylum Chordata; class Mammalia; order Chiroptera; family Furipteridae; genus Furipterus; species Furipterus horrens. The sequence goes on along the minus strand of NW_028327172.1, from coordinate 65,633,288 downwards.
GTAACTTGCTGGGCACTGAAAATTTAACTGTGAATAAGATCTAGCATCTGTCTCTAAGGAATTTTAGAAATAAGGTAATCGTTATATTTAATGTGACACATGTTATGTTTGGGGAAATACCCAGTGGTATGGAGAACAGAGAGGAGGACTCCTAGGGTCTGTTCAGGGAAGACTTTCTAAAGGGGGGATGTCAGTGCTGAAACCTGAAGGAAAACTAGGAATTGCCCCAGTGGAAGGGTTCAGCAGGTGTGTTTAGGCACAAGAAACAACATGCAGAGTAGCTAGAGGAGAAAGCAGAAGCACTGCTTATTGCAGATCCTATAAGTAGCTAGGCATAACTGAAGCAAAGGATCTGCAAAAGGGAGTGTCAGGACATAAGCCTAGGGAGGAGGGAGCCTAGAGGATGACCTTTTGGAGATGCCTAAAGCACCATCAGCAACTGCTACACCTGTGTCACCCAGGTTATCACTACCAGCTCCAGTTATCTTGTCACAGAGCTTGCTGCACCCACATCTCTACCCACCCACCTTTCAAGGAAGGGGCTCTGCAGGAAGCATGGGTTAGCTGGCTCAGAGCTGTTTGATATTAGTAGAGAAGCACATCATTTGCCACAGCTCCCTTGAAAATGTTAAGTTTCTTGCCAAGTTTAGACAAGTGTTTGTTGAAAAGAGTTATTGGCGTACTTGTTTACATATAACCTTTCATCCCCGGATGGAAAGATATTTACAAATGATGTCTGGCAAAATAGAAGAGGATATTTTTCCTCTCCCTAAAATACTTGCTCTATTCTAAACAACCCATCACAGTGCATTTCTCCTTGGCAACCTGTGGTTCCCCAAATACACATCCAATTACCCCAGTGATTGCCCTTGCACTGTGGCCTATTTCACTTTGGGTGGCAGGCCTCATTTCCCAGCTACTCACTGAACAAGACATTCACCAGTTCCAGAACTACTCAGCAAAGAATTCCTCCAGATTAACCATAAGCTTGTGTGTGTGTGTGAGAGATGTTTGCTTAATAGAAAGATTAATTCATGTACTTAGTCATCAGAAATGAGAAAGAGATAATATGTGGTGAATTGATCCCTCTACCTGGTTAGGGTAAGATTATTCTTTGTGGCAGATTGGCTATGGTCAGCTTTACAAACTGAATGAAGCGAAGGCCAGGCCATTTGTGCATGCAGCATTTTTGAGTGGTTAATGTAGACCTTGGGATAAGCACTTGCACTGAGCAATGAGGTTCATAGCACCTGATGTCCTTCGTGTGCCTCCATTAGCAGCTGTGGCCAATTGCTTATAGGATCCAAAGCCAGATTATAAACAGAATGTCTTGGGTTTCTTCCAGTTCAGTTTAATTTATGTCAATAATTTGTTTCTGGCCTCCTCCAGTTAATATTTAAGTTATAAAGAATATACTTTGGTCTTTACAACTCTGTTACTTAAGTTTTAAGAATAAAAGGACAGATGATAGCCCTGACCTGTGTGGCTCAGTTGGTTAGGCATCAACCAGCAAAGTGAAAGGTCACTGGTTTGATTCCGGATCAGGGCACATGCCTTGGTTGCAGGTTCAGTCCCATTTGGATGTGTGCAAGAGGCAACCAATTGATATAATCCTCTCACATCAATATTTCTCTCAGTCTCTTTCTCTCTCTCTTCCCCTCTCTCTGAAAAATAAATAAAATATTTAAAAAATAAAAAAAGAATGAACAATATAACAAATAAGAAGTACTCTATTATTTACTATGTACCAAGCTTCTGCTAAATGATTACATCATTTCTAATCCTGTTAAGCTTGCAAAGTAGTAATTATCCCCCCCACTTTTTTTTCTTTTTTTGGTTTTTCAATTACAGTTGTCCCATTTTTTTCCCCTTTGCTCCCCCCCCACCCAGCCCACCCCTTCTCCCACAGTCATATCCCTCCCCGTTGTCCATGTCCATGAGTCATTTATACACGTTCCTTGACTAAACCCTTCCCTTACTTATCCCCCTTCTCTCCCTCCCCCCTACTCCCTACCCCCTAATAACTGTTATTCTGCTCCTTGTTCCACTTAGTTCATTTGTTGGTGTTGTTCCTTAGTTTCCTGTATTCGGTGATATCATATGGTATTTTTCTTTCTTTGCCTGGCTTATTTCACTAAGCATAATTCTCTCTAGTTCCATCCATGTTGTCGCAAATGGCAGGAGTTCCTTCTTTCTTTCTGCTACATAGTATTCCATTGTGTAAATGTACCACAGTTTTTTGATCCACTCATCCACAGACGGGCACTTAGGCTGTTTCCAGCACTTGGCTGTTGTAAACAGTGCTGCTATGAACATAGGGGTGCATAAGTTCTTTTGAATTGGGGTTTTAGGATTTTTCGGGTATAATCCTAGCAGTGGAATCACTGGTTCAAAAGGCAGTTCCATTTTTAGTTTTTTGAGGTAATTCCATACTGTTTTCCATAGTGGCTGCACCAGTCTGCATTCCCACCAACAGTGCACTGGGGTTCCCGTTTCTCCACATCCTCACCAGCACTTGTTGTTTGTTGATTTGTTGATGATGGCCATTCTGACTGGTGTGAAGTGGTATCTTGTTGTGGTTTTTATTTGCATCTCTCTGATGGCTAGTGATGTTGAGCATTTTTTCATATGTCTATGGACCTTCTGTATGTCCTCTTTGGAGAAGTGTTTGTTCAGGTCCTCTGCCCATTTTTTAATTGGGTTGTCTGTTTTTTTGATGTTGAGTTGTATAAGCTCTTTATATATTTTGGAGATCAGTCCCTTGTCTGAGGTATCATTGGCAAATATGTTTTCCCATGTGGTTGGTTTCCTTTTCAACTTGCTGATGTTTTCTTTTGCTGAGCAGAAACTCTTTAGTTTGATGTAGTCCCATATCCCTGTTTTATAGTTAATAAAATGGAAGCCCAGAGAGGTTAAGTAACTAGTCTAAGTTCAGAGCTAGTAATCTAGTTACAAGCTGTGATTTAAATTTAGGGTTGCCTCGCTTTAAATTCGAGGTCTTTTCACCATGCCATTGCCTCTCAGAGATGTTTATAATTTGGAAGTTCACTTTTGTCTATTTTGTATGTTTTTTTAAGTCAGATATTATTGAGTATTTACTATATTCTAGTCTATAGTAGTGATTTTCAACCTATTTCATCTCATGGCACATATAAACAAATTACTAAAATGCTACAGCCCATGGAAAAATATTTTTTGCCAATCTGACAAAAAACAACATAGTCATAATTTTTATTCATTCACACTGGATGACTATTGTTGTGTTGGCTGTTGTCATTTTTTTAAGTTGACAATCTAAGGGGAAAGTGGTCAGTGTCTCTGACTAAATGGTCAAGTGTTACATATTTTAAAGATTATTGAGGCACACTGGTTGAAAATTGGTGGTCTATAGTCTAAGATACAAATAAATATAAAACATGGTTTTGATGCTCAGGAACCACACAAATAAATGAGGTTGGTAAACATGCAAATAACTAATAAGAGAATATAAAATATAATGAAGTCCATAAAAGTTGTGCATAGTACTAGAGACATTCAGAAATGAGAACTATATTCTAAGTGAAGTGACCAGAGTAGGCTTCCAAAGGGAGCATTTAAAGGTGGATCATAACTGTTGTATGTTCAGATTGTAAAAAGAAGGAATTTCTAGTAGAAGCATGAGCAAAGATGCAGAGGCAGGAAAAAGAAAAGTCTCCCATCCAGTAAGCAGCAAGTACATTGATGTGTCTGAGATGTAGAAGATTCCTTATCTGACCTTTTCTTGGTCTACCTATCACCTTACTGTTTCTCCATTTTTTTCAAAAATACACACTCTAGTAATCACTGTGCCTGGCTGTTGAGATAGCTGCTGATAAGCCTGGAAAACACAAATGGACTGAGAAACAGACACTATGTAGAGCAGATGCAGGATATGAGAAATAGGAGGTGAGGAGACTTCTGTCACATGGCTCTTGTGGTCTTCCTCTTGTCCTTCTTCAGAGCCCTGGACAAGCAGCTGAACCCCAGCAAAAGGTTTTAAAAATCATGCTGAGACGTCTTCTATGAGTTTGTGCTAAATGATACCAAATAAGCCCTGGCTGCCAGTCATCATTCACTGACTGCCAGTCAGAGTTCCCTCACCTGCAAGCATGAAGTGCCATACCACAGAGATGAACACTGTTCATATGAGCCTCTTTGATTTCTTGTTGCTTACCTCAAAACTCTTTCATAGTCATGTTCTTCTTTCCATATAAAATTTCTTTCATTTGTCTCACATGATCTCTTCCTTCCCTCCAGTCTTAGAGAAAAGGATTAATCCATAGTCATTTTCCCAACACTAAATCCACCCCTGTTTTTTTAAGTTAATTAATTAATTTGTTTGTTTGTTGATTTATTTATTTTTATTTTTAGAGAAGGGGAGAGAAGAAAGAGAGAGAGAGCAACATCACTGTGTGGTTGCCTCTCACTCGCGCCCCCAACTGGGGACCTGACGTGCAAACTAGTCATGTGCCCTGACTGGGAATCAAACCAGCGACACTAGGTTCGCAGGCCGACACTCAATCCACTGAGCCACAGCAGCCAGAGCTCCCCTGTTTTTATTATCAACATCTCTTCCTAGCTCCTCTGGCCCCTTGTTTCTTCAATCTTTCCAATTTCTCTTAGGTCTCTTATTTCTCCCCGTTTCCTTCTAGTCTACAAACATGCTTCGATCTCATTTATAATTAAAAAATAATAATTATAACACTGTCCTTTACCCTGTTATTCGTTATTCCTTCCATTAGCCACCACGTTTCACTTTCCTCTCTCTGCCAAAAGTCTAAAGATAAAGCTGATCTAAGCCTAAATTTTCCATTTCCCCACTCCTTGAAGCCCTTGTAATTTGGCTGACATCCCCCACTTGCTTCACTGATGTCACTCTCAAAATTCTCCAGTGGCCACCAAATCCAGAGGCCTTACCTCATCATTTTTTTTAATCGTCCCTTTCATCAGTCACTTTAACTCTAAGTTCCAGCATGATTTTCTCAGTTTCTGAAGACAGAAACCCATTATCTCTCACTCCCTATGCTCCTTGAACTGCCATGCTTTTGAATCCTCCCTTCTCTCCAGTTTCAATGACACTGCAGTTATTTAATGCTCATTATTTCTTGCTTGGATTATTGCAATAGCCTCCTAATTGCACTCTTTGATTCTTGTCATGGCCTCTAATAATCCATTATTTTAAAGTCTACTGCAGTGGTCTTTGGAATATATATGTATATATTCCACAGGTTCATGTCACAACCCTCTATTAAATTCTTTCTAGATCACTCGGTTTTCAGGAACTCTCAAGACTGGCATATCAGGAACTTTATGTTCTGGCCTGTGACACACAGTTCAATCCAGCCTCCTTTATATTCCCTCCTCCCCCACCACTCCATATACTATCCTCCATGTCTGAATCTACAGTTCTATGAAAGTGTCATGCTCTCTCATCTTTCTAAGCTTTTACACACTTTGTGTTCTCTGCCTAAATTGTTCTCTCTAATCTCTTTCAACTGGGTGACTTAAACATGTTCTGTAAGAGTAATTCAGATGTTACCTCCTCTAAAACATCTGCCTTGATTCCCCTCTTCACTCTATCCCAGAGCCTCAGAAGGGAGGCGCCAGTCCTATGGAATGCCATGGATCTCACTCTATAGCTCTGAGCTAGTAATAATCACCCTGAATTCTGATCATATGTAAAGGCTGGTAGTAAATGGCATAATTTGTAAGAACACTGAAAATTAATTTCAGAAGAGATTTGGTGAGTGATAGTCTTGATATAACGGTCTGTAAGAGGTACCAGATGCAACAATTAAGGCATTTTATCTACCCATTCTAAACTCTCTCAGGGCAAGGGGAGGCAGATTACTTATACCCATACTCACAGTTATCTTCTCAGGAAGGTCAAAGAAGGCCAATGGTCTCAACCTAAGATCTTGACTCTACTGTGAAATGAGTACACACTTTATGTAATAATGGATCACCCCCTGTGGGTTATTTGGTCTGTGATTTCTCATTATTATATTTTATGCTCATTTTCAAAGTGCTGAGATTCTTGCAACAGAATCCTCTCACAAATTAGACATTTAATCCATAAGCCCTACTAAAGAGAAATGGTCTCATATCTGTGCATATGGTGACTACTTGCTGAACAAGTTAATGCTGCTTCTTTTTATTTGGGCAGACAAGGAAATTGGTGAGATCACCTGGGTGTGATCTTCTGTGCTTTTGTTGCATCAAGTTTAGTATCTCTTGTGTGTCCCCAATATATCTAGCACAGTAGTGAGCATATGGAGGGGCTTAATAAATGTTTGGTATTTGATTAATTTCAAATACCACCTGGTAGCAGAATATACACTGGAGACAAAGGAGAAGATAAAATAAAAAATGACTCTAAAGTTTCAAACCTGAGTCACCATGAAGGATGTAGAAAAAATAGAAACATCTGATAGAGGAGCAGTTTTCAGGAATGCAATGCAGGAATGAGTTTTGGCTATAGAAATATTATATTTGTGGTACTGATAGTATGTGCAGATAAAGGTATCAGATTATATATATGGTAAGAACACTTTTTCTTCTCACAACACTGCTGAAACCAAATGGATGAGTTTTCCACACCAAGCAATTCTCCAACTCTCTTTGGATACCAACTGTATGTCATACAATTTAATTCATTCTGACACTAACTACCCAGAGTTAGTAAAGACAGGTTAAGGACTCAGTCTCACAAGACTGCTCCCACTTTGGATGCCAATCACAAGTCCTGGGTGCCTTGTGTTACGCATACTTCTGTCTAACTTGTCTACAAATTAGAGGTTCAATAATTTGCTAAGTGGTTCACAAGACTCAGGGAAATGCTTTATTTATTGTCAGTTTATTTACTACTGTTGGTTTCTTATAAAAGATACAAACAAACAGCCAAACAAAAAGATACACAGGGCAAGGTCCAGAAGGGTTCTGAGCTTCTGTCCCCATGGATTTAGGGTGTACCACTCTCTGAACAAGTGGGATCACCCCATACTCCTTAGTGTAGGGGTATTTTTGGTGTTTCCATTACATAGGCATGACTGATTAAATCAATTGTTATTCGTAATTAACTCAGGGAATGGTGTTGAAAGGTCTAACCTAATCACATGATTGGTTACTCTAGCAACCAACCTCCATCTTTTGTCAATTCATTAGCATAAAACTTCGGTATAGTTAAAAGGGGCTTATAATAAATAAAATTTAAAAAGATGCTCCTCTCACCGCTATTGTTACTAAACCCAAAGAATAGGGGTGGAGGGACCCTACCACTCACTGCCTACCAGGCAAATCTCCAGAGACGGAGTTCAGTGGAAAAGAAAGAAATCTTTTATTGAATGGCAAGTGTCTGCCTAAAATATCTGGGTAACAAAATTAAGGGGAAAGAAAAAGTCAGAATATGACATCAAAAATAGATATTTAAATATTTGTCATTACAACAACTACATGGGTTCAAGAACTGAAAATAACAAAAAGCTGTTCACTGTGCTGATTATTAGAACCAAGGTCGAGTTTCTGCCTCAAAGCCCATTCCCTCTAAGACACCCAAAGAAAAATCACCCTGTTACCCTCTGCCAGTTCAGTTCAAAGTTGTGCCAGGAACCTCTTCTCCCACCCAAAAGGATCACAATGTAGGTGGCTTAGCTGGTCTCCAGTCACTGTCCAGCTTCAGGCACCTTTAGGAGTCTGTGTGCCCAGACCTCTGCTCACAGGCCTGCACTGGCCATCGCTGGCAACTGCTGACATGCCCCCCTGCCTGGAGAAAGGAAAGAACCGCCTGACTTCTCCCCTCCCCCTGGCTTGCTCCATTTCAAAAGTCCTCTCCCAGAATCCCCTGCACCCCAAAAGCTAGTGGGAGTGTCCAGCCTCCCAACAAATGATATTTTATAAACTTTTCCCACACAATGTCAATAAGATGCTTGTCAGTTTATTGCATTTTTTAAAAATAATATGACAAAAGGCATTTTTCCTCTCTCTGGCCCTCCATGCAAATGTCTATTGCCTGTCTAAAATCATGGACTTGTTGACTACTGCTTCTTCAATTTTAGCTTTTCAAAACAATCCCCTATAATATTAAATCATAAATCAATCACAATAAAAGTGAAATTCCCAAAGCTGCTGAAAAGGTGTACTGACATAAAAGTAATACACTGAAATTTCAGCCACAAAAGGATTGTTGCCATCCTTGTATGCCTCATCCTAGCCATTGATCAACCATGATTAATCAGTAAGAATGGTGAATTTAACAGACTGAACTGAACTCTTCCGGGAAACTATAGAAATGTTCATGGGTCAGAACTCAATTCTGATTTTAGATTTACATCAATAAAAATAACTCAGTTTTGAGTTCTGTAAATCCATAAGAAAATATGCTTTCGCACAGCAAATTGGTTCAAACATATGGTTGGGTTTTCACACCTAGTTTGAAATTCTAGTTTAAACCAAGGATTCATAAACTTGGTCCCAAAATTTCATGAAAACTGTTTCTTCTTGGTGAACAGAGTCCTCCTTCAGATCTTTCAGATATTCTTGAAAGTAAGTTATATTGTTTGAAAAGCTGCATGGTTCTAATTTGCATTTCTCTGAAGATTAGTGAAATTGAGCATCTTTTCATACATCTATTAGCCATCTGTATGTCCTCTTTGGAGAAGTGTCTATTCAGGTCCTCTGCCCACTTTTTAATTGGGCTGTTTTTTTTGGTATTGAGTTTTATAAATTTTTAATAAACTTGGATATTAACCTCTTACCAGATATATCAGCAAATGTGTTCTCCCATTCTGTGGGTTGTCTTTTTTTTTTTTTTTTTTTTTTTTTGCTGTGTAAAAACTTCTAAGTTTGATGTGTAGTCCCAATTGTTTACTTTTTCTTTTGTTTCCCTTGCCTGATGAAATATTGCTATGAGCAACGTCTGAGATTTTCCTGACTGTGTTTTCAATGCAATATCATCTCACACTCATCAGAATAGCCATCATCAATAAATCAACAAACAACCAGTGCTGGTGAGGATGTGGAGAAAAGAGGACCCTTCTGCACTATTGGTGGGAATGCAGACTGGTGCAGCCACTGTGGAAAGCAGCATGGAGATACCTCAAAAAATTAAAAATGAATCTGACTTTTGACCCAGCAATCCCACTTCTGGGAATATACCTGAAGGAATCTAAAGCACTAATTCAAAAGAATATAAGCACCCCTATGTTCATTGCAGTGCTATTTAGAATTGCCAAGATATGGAAGCAGCCCAAGTGTCCATCAGCAGATGAGTGGATAAAATAACTATAAGACATTTACACAATGAAATACTACTTGGTCATAAAAATAATTTAAATAAAAAGAAATTTTGCCATTTGCAACAGTAGGGATGGATCTGGAATACATTGTGCTAAGTGAACTAAGCCAGTCTGAGAAAGACAAATATCATATAATTTCACCTGTATGTAGAATCTAATAAACAAATGGAACTAACAAGGAAAATGGGAACAGACTCATAGACGGAGAATAGGATGACAGCTGATAGGGGTTGGTGAGGGGATGGAGGGACTGAACAAAAGGCAAAAGGACTCATGGACATGGACAAGAGTGTGGTGATTGTGGGGGTGAGGGGAGTATAAGGGGACTAATTGTTAATGGAAAAAACATAATAAAAATAAATAAATTTTTAAAAATTTTAAAGAGAGAAAAACTGCAAAGTAATTCAATAACATCCAGGAGATTGCAAACTAATCTTATAGTGTATCTTTTATTCAAAATCTGTGAATCACTTCTGAAATTGTAACATTATATTCATCAAATAATTCTAAATTAGTATAAAATCTGTTTCTTCAGAGGACTTACCAAATAGAAACTAAGTATAATCTGCACACCCACTTGTCCAACTCTATCTGACCAATGTGTGCTTAGATATATGCACTTTCACAAATAAGTTATCAGTGTCCTTTTTTTCCCCAAACGTAGAATATTAAAATATGGTAGGAATTAGGATGACTTTGGTTGCAAATAAAATTTTAAAAAGTCACAACTTAAACAATATAGAAAATTTATTATGTCATCTAAATGATATATAACAAGGCTCTGTAGCATTAGTGAATTCTGGTCTTGATAACATTGTCAAGAACTTGAATTCTTTCTATTTCCCATTCTGCCAGCCTGAGAGAATTGGCTTTGTCCTCAGAAAAACTCAGACAAAATAGCTGCCACATTTCCAAGAGTGGAAAACCTTGTTTCTTCCTAAAGTTTTCCTTGTATGTGAGGAAACCTATTGCAAAAATAAACCCAGTAGTACTCTCTTTTATATTTACTGGTCACAGTTATAACACATGTCCCTTTCTAGGGTGAACACTTGGAAGGGGAATAGAATAACAAAGTGGCTTAGGCCAATTAGGGTTTTTCTTTGAATTGGGGCCAAGATCATCTTCCCCGAACAAAATCTTGATTTCATTAGTAAAAACAAAAACTGAAAAAAGAATGTGTCAGCTTCTAGTGTCTTGACATATCATTTGAGCCAATCTGAACATGTAACAAGTTGAGACTCAAAGCAATTTGATTTACTTCCTTGACATGATTTATTTAGTAATACTTATTGAATGGCTATTTTGTGCCATTTTCCTCTACTAGCTATTTGACCTAACAATATGACTGCATTAAAATAAACCAAATCACTATACTCTAATTCACTGACCTGCAATTACACCATGAACTCCTTATGGTTACATGTGGCAATAGGAGGAAAAGTTATATTTTGATTCAGTCTTTTCTAACATCAGGTGGTAAGCCCACATGCAGAAATAACAGTAAAGAAAGCTAAAAACAGAGCTCTTTGTCTCTGAAAAAAAGAAAAAAACTCTTAAAACATCTTTTTGTTTCTTACTTTGTGGTTTCCATATTTGTGGCAAGTCAACTGCTTTCTGTGTTTGAGCCAAAAGCTTCCGACTTCTTATCATCAGGTGGTTAAGGTGGACTAATTCATGTGGGCTGGCAAATCTCGTAAAACATTGTTGCCGAAAACCTCAGATAAATCTCAGCATTGGTTTAGATGGACTGAGCTTGACTGCAAGCTCCATGAGGCATGTTCCTGGAACAAAACAGAGAGAAGAACTGTACTGTATAAGGGCAGGAATCTAGGGAAAGCCTGTGTTAGCCAGCATTTTTCTGCAAGTGGCCAGAACATCCAAAAGCTTCTTGTATAGCCTTTCTTTCCATTAAAAACTCTTCTGTAACTCCCGTAATTAGACTTGGAGTGTTTCTTTTTCTCCTACAATGTTAGAATCATGATATCCCTGAAATCACATGGGATTTGCAATGTACAAAACACAATATATAAAGAAAGAATATGAAAAATGTTGTTTATCATCAAAATAAACATATCACATGTAAACAATTCTAGAGGGGAAAGTACACAGCTGGCTCCAAGTTTCCCCTAAAACCTGACAGTTTAACTGAGAATAAACACCTTTTATTACATATTATAAAAAGATATTAATATTTCTGAGGCAATTTACAATTTACCAACACAATTTAGAAAATACCATGAAAATACTGTCTTCAATTCACACAGTGGAAATTTATGGACCTGTAAAAAAGATCAAGAAACTTCTCCATGTTCTTGAAATGAAAAGGTCTCAAAAATATATAGCTAAATGAAGAGGGAGGGAAAAAGGATCAGTACCTTTTGTATATAAGATCACCTTTTATGTAAAAGAGAAGTATCAAATAATATGTATTTATCATTTCCCTATATATACACAAATAAATTCTGAAAAAATAAATTTTAATTTTAAAAAATGCTATGGGTGGAGGCAAAGTAACTTCACTATATAATTTGTTATACTTTGTTGGGGGTTGTATCATACACAAATTTGCAAGACACAAATTAGAAAATTCTCAGACTTCAGCTTCCACAAAAATGGAGCACATGTACATTTTTCCATCCCTCACATCAAGTACACCTAGAAACTCTGGATATTATATATAAACTAAATATAAGAAGACCCCAAAAGATGGAGAGAGAAAAACACAAACATGTTAGGGTAGAGATCATGTGAGGTTTCTATACCTACCCTATAGAAACAAGGCACTGCTCCCCTTTCCAAGTGGTGGTATCAAAGGAGGGCTAATGAAAGACTCAAGACTTGCACCATCAATGAGTGATAACAGGCCCTGTCTCTCCTCACCCCACATGTGTCAATGCAGGAGCTATGTGGGGTAACAATGAGGTGTCTCTCTTCCTCCAAGCAAGGTGGAATCAACCGTGATCTGATGGGGCTCTTGAACTGCCACACCTATCCAGCAGTAACAAAACAGTTCTCCTCCCCTGGCATCAGTACAGACCTAGACTTCTACCCCCACCTGGCAGTAACAAGATGTCATCCCTTCACCCACCAGTGAGGTGTCAGAAAGACCAGCTAAAACACAAGATTTAAAATAAGATCCAGAGTCATATAACATAATTCCCAAAATATCCAGGTTTCAATTGAAAAGTCACTTTTCATACCATGAACCAGGAAGACCTCAAATGGAATAAAGAAAAACAATTCAAAGATACAAACACTGTTATGACTCAATGTTAGAATTATCTGACAAGCAATTTAAGACAGATATTATAAAAACAGTTCAACAACCAATTACACAGTTAAAATACATTTAAAAATAAATATATCAGCAAAATCTTGACGAGTCCTAGTCAAGACTCAAAAAGCTTAAAAATATATATACTTGGAAGAACAAAATGGAAATTTTAAAGCTGACAAATACAATAATAAATTAAAAAATAAAACAATGGAAGGGCTCAACAGCAGATTGGAAAGGAAATAAAAATCGGTGAATTTAAAGATAGAATAATAACAATTTTTTTAACCAAACAACAGAGAAATAGTAAGCCAGAAGCAAAAAGTGAGTAGCACCACAGGAACCCGTGGGACTCTAAAGTTTGTGTCACTGAGTCCCTGAAAGAGAGGAAAAAGAAGGTGGGGCTGGAAAGTATTCAAAGAATAAAGTCTGAGGACTTCCAGCCAAGATGGAGGCCTAGATAGACATGCTGGGTCTCCCTCCACAACTAAGAAGGAATACAACTACCTCAAAACTAGAGACAACCATAAGTTCCAGAAAACTGAGCTGCATGGAAGTCCAACAAACAAAGATATAAAGAATAAATACTCATCCAGACAGGTAGGAGGGGCAGAGCTGGGGAGAAGAGGACGCAGTGTCATGGTGGCAGCAGTAGCAGTAGCAGGCCAGTGGAAAGCGCACTCACATATTTTAAAAAGTGGGGAGGGACACCTGGGGAGCATTCCCAGCACCAGACCAGACAGCGCAGCTCACCGTCCCAGCACCAGAGAAAATTAAGCCTCATTGCTTCTAACTGTGCAACCAGTGGGAGTTGGGGTGGAGAAAGAAACTGCCAGTCTCTAGTAGAGTCTGCTTGTTTAGAGGACCCCATAGTCCTAGAACATCTGCAGACACACGCACTCTGGAAATGGTGGCCAGGGCAACAGCTAGAGAGGTGCCAGTCCCATACGGAAGTGGGAAAAGTGCCTGGAAAAGGAGTGAGTACTGAGCAAACCACACTGTTCTCTCTTAGACCCCTTCCCCACACACAGCGCCACAATGTGGTGAAACGGGTTGCCTTGCACTGACAAATACCTAAGGCTCTGCTCCTTACAATATAACAAGTGTGACAGCTCTACCTAAGACACAGGCAAACAAACACAGGAGCCTGTCAGAATGAGGAGATAAAGAAGTATGGCTCAAAAGGGGGAACGAAATCAAGATTCCAGTGGGAGAACTAGGTGACAAGGAGATAGACAACCTAACAGATAAGGAGATAGCCAACCTAACAGATGAGGAGATTGACAACCTAACAGACGAAGAATTCAAAACACTGGTGATAAAGATGCTCACAGGCTTGACAAATATGCTTCAGTACAGCAAACGCATAAGGGAAGAAGTGAAGGCTATGCTAAATGAAACAAAGGAAAATTCACACAAAACCAATGGTGAAGGGAAGGAAACCAGGGTTCATATCAATGATTTGGAACATAAGGAAGAAAAAAATAGTCAACCAGTACAGAATGAGAAAATAAGAATTGAAAAAAATCCCAGAAGGGATTCGCAACAAATATGCAAAGTGATGAAAAGCAAGGACTTATAACCAAGACTACTATGTCTAGCAAAGCTATCATTTAGAATCAAAGGACAGATAAAGAGCTTTCCAGATAAGAAAAAGCTAAAGGAATTCATTACCACCAAGCCAGTATAATGTGAAATTTTACATGATCTTCTTTAAGAAGAAGAAAATCAAAAATATGTACAATAAAATGACGATAAATATGTATCTATCAATAACTGAATCTAACAAACAAACAAGCAGAACAGAAACAGATTCATAGATACAGATTAGGTTTTGATGGCTGCCAGATAAGAAAGGGGATTGGGGAGATATGCGAAAAAGGTGAAGGGATTTAGAAGTGCCAATTTGTTGTTATAGAATAGTCATGGGGATATAAATACAGCATGGGAAATATAGCTGCCAATAATATTCTAGTAATTATGTATGGCGTCAGATGGTTGCGAGATTTATCTGTATGATCACTTATTATGTAATGTCTAATCACCGGGAGGTATACCTGAAACTAATATAATAATGTATGTCAACTGTACTTAAGAATAAAAATGATTTTAAAATTCCAAAATTACATTAAAAGATGGGATGAATATAGAGGGAGGTAATGCTTCCACATTTCACTTAAAGTGGTAAATTGTCAACACCAGTAAACTTGTATAAACTTTATATATATTTAAAACACCTAGAGTAAGAATGAAAAAAAAAGGTATATAATAAGATACACTCAAAACACTACAGATAAAGCAAAATAGAATTCTAAAAATGTTCAAGTAGTCCCCAGCAATACAGGGAAAAAGTAACTGGAGAAATAAAATCATACAAAAACTAAAATATAAATAAATTGGCAGATTTATTCTGAACATACCAATAATTACATTAAACATTAATGGCTTAAATATTATACACTAATTAAAAGACAAAACGTGAGTGGATTTAAGAGGAAAGGAAAACAAATGAACATGCCCCAACTTCTTGTCTACAAGTAGCTCACTTTAAATATATGGATTTCTTTCTGGGTTCTCTATTCTGTTCCATTGATCTAAGTGTCTGTTTTTATGACAGTACTATACTGTTTTAATTATGATAGCTTTGTAATATAGTTTGAAATCAGAAGTGTGAGGTTTCCTCTTCATCTTTTTTTTTTTTTTTCCAGTGTATGCTTAGGCAGCAGTTCTCCTAGTGTGGTCCCCAGACCAGAGCATCAGTATTTGCCTTGTTTGAATGGCAAATTAGCCCTGATCGCTGTGGCTCAGTTGTTTGGAGCATCATCCTGTAAACCTAAAGGTTGTGGGTTCTATTCCCAGTCAGGGCACATGCCTTTGTTGTGCATTTGCTCTCCAGTCAGGACATGTGCAAGAGGCAACCTATCAATGTTTCTCTCTCACATTGATGTCTCTCTCCCTCTCCCTCTCTCTCCCTTTCTCTCTCTCTAAAATCAGTAAGTATGCCCTCAGGTAAGGATTAAAAATTAAAAAGAATGGCAAATTACCTGGTCCTATGCCAGACCTATTGCTTCAGAAACCCTGGGGTTGAGGCCCAGTCATCTGTGGTTTAACACACCCTCCAGATGATTCTGATGCATGTTACAGTTTGAGAAACACTGTCCTACAGAATGGAACACAGATCACCTGCATCAAAATCATTAGGGTACTAGTGGACTATATAGATGTCTACACACATGCAAGCGAGGCACATCATAGCATGGGAGAGATCCAAGAGTGGAAGGAAAACATAACTCTTTTTCTTAGCTTGAAAGGCTTATTTTAAATATTTGGCACATGGTATGTGGACCTCTTGCTCAGGGCCCCCAAATGTTAAGGGCAAACACAAAGAGAATTGGGGATATTGAAAAATAGTAAACTCCCTGCTTCTACAAGTGTTCAAGCACAGTTTAGGTAGCCACTAGGCTGAAATCGGTCTTTTTCTTCTTCATCTTCCTCAAAACATTTTTCAAATCTAACTTCATAGGGATATGAAATACCAGGTTTGAATTCAGAATTCTCACACTCTTCTGTGGTCTGTGCTGGAACACAGCAGCATGAGACTGAGGCCCCAGCTCCCGGGCCTGTGGCTGTGCCTTGCCTTTATTTTCTTTTCACTCTTGGCACCATCCCACACCATGTATGTGCCCTGTATACATGTGTTCAATATTGAAATTTTCACCCAAGTATAAAAATTACTTATAATTCCATCATTCATAAAGATATATATACACAAGTATTTATTTAACTTGATTTCTCATGATGCAAAATTGGAAACAACTAAGTATCTATTAATGGGCAGTTAAATAAATGAAGTATATTATCGCTATCCAATGGAATACCGTCTTACAATTTTAAATGTACAGGTAACCTCTGTATAATGTGGTTGTTAGGTTCCTAACAAATGCCATGTTATGTGAATTTGTGTTATACAAAACAAAGAACTAGTATAATACAAAAAGGGGGGTTAGGTTCCAAAAATTTTTAAAAAACATTCTATTATATTTTTATAATTAAGAGAAATATCTTTTTTTTTTTTTTTTTTTTTTTTTTAGAGGGAATCTCCTGGTCCACCTCAAGGGCCTGTAGGAGCAAGGGAAGGGGGAAACGATAGCGGGGGAAGGGGAGGGAGAGAGGAAGGGGTGGAGACTCCTGGTCACCCAGAAGGACCCGTGCGAATTGCCTCCTGTTTTTTGAGAAATATCTTTATTAAAGCAATTTTCATAGAGAGCATTACATATTAATATGAATTAAGTTATGTTTTCTTCATCACCACTACTAAGCTCCATTAACCGAACGCATTTTCTTTTGACAAGATATCCTCATCCTCTGAACTTTCTTCAGCATTATCTTGATTTCTAGACCATACCTTTTTCAGAAAATCTGTTATTTTAGATTGCTTGCTTTTAGCTGAAAGATCTTTATAAATTTTGTTATGTAGTGTTAAGCACTCTTGAAGTCCTCAAACTTTGTGCTCCTTTCAGTGCAAGGATCTTCATTTAAGAAATATGACTCTAACTGTTTGGCTAAGTCTAGCCCTTTCTTTATGCTTTTTAGAGTAAACTGTTTAACTTCTTTGTTTTCATCAGTGCTATCTTCCCCTACATTATCTTGGCACATTCCAGATGTCCTTTCCACCAAAATTGCTTCATCAGTTTCTTCTTCTACCAGCAATTCTTGGATATCTTCTACAGTCATGTCGTGTTAGAGCAAAACTGGGGATACCTATATATTTGACATAAAAATGTTCACATTATATATTAAAGTAAAATTTTGGTTAGATATAATATATATACTATGATCTTATGAGGGTTCAGAATGAGTCACCCCAAGATGTGCCTCTGTAGTAGGAAGATTGTTTTGAACTTAAGGCAACTTTAGCCTCGGGCTCAGGAGAAACTTCTGCCCCTTACCCTTAACTACGTACAAGAATTTTAATTAGAGAGACTCCCTATAAGACAAGGAAAACTTTTATTTACTAAACATCTGCCCTTAGCATCCTGAAATGACCCTTTGAAGCCCCCAGGGTGCATTAACTCATCCCTAGCTCAGAATGTCTTATTAACTCCAACCCCCATGTCTATATCTGAACTTCTCATGATGTGGGGTCTCTGACTGTTTCATGTATGTGGGGTTTTCATACAAATGTACATATTACATTTGGTTATTTTCTCTTGCCAGTCTGTGTATTTGATTATTAGATCAGCCAAAAGAACCTTGAAGGTAGAGGAAAGTTTATCCTCCTCCACAAACCCATGCTAATAAAATGTATATGTAACATTAAAAATAGTCACATTATATTGTTAAATTAAAAAGCTGGTTAACTGCAGTGTACATTGCATGATTCCATGGCTGTGTTATGTTGTAGTAATAAAAGCACAGGCCAGGGGATTCATCAAACTTCCTTATCCCTCCACTTAAGTATCTATGTAAGACTCCCTGAGTCCCAGTTTATTCACCTATAAAATGAGGGTAATCATATTTACTTCATAGAATTTTATGAATACTTAATGTGATGATATATATAGACTACTTATAATAGTACCTGGAGGTCAATGAATAATAATGTTATTGTATATGGATTATATTTCATATATGAATCTGATTATATTTCATTTGATATTCTCTGTCTCCCCCTCCTCTGTCACACACACACATACACACATATACATACATACTAACATTCAAAATACCTAAAATAATATTGACCAAGAGACTAACAAAGACTGTTATCTCTGGACAGTAGGGTTTTGAGGTAATTTTGACGTTTTTTTTTTTGTTTTTGCTTAAGTATACTTAAATTTTTTTTAATGATAAACTACTCATTTACAAAAGATATGTTTTTAAATAAAGTAAAAATCACCATATGCATAGACTACTATGATTGTTTAGATATGGGATCATTAATGTTTGAACTAGGGCAGTGGCAATGGGAATGGAAAATAAGGGTAAAATGTGAAAGAAACATTGCTTAGAAGTAAGTGAGTGTGAATGAAAAGAACAAAGATGATTCCAAGAATAGTGGGGAAATTAATTTTGGAAAGTGGAGAATAATTGGAGAGTGGTGAAAATGCTAGATTTGGTTATGAATACTGTATATTGGTTTGACTGGATAACAGAGGCCAAGGGAAATGAATAAGATGATTTGGCTGAACGTTAGAGGTGGTGTGACACTGGAGATGTAGACTCATACATTTACTGGAAAAAAAATATATATATATATATACATATATATATGAGGAAAGAAAACCTGAGCCTTGAGCCCAAATTTTGAACCTGAGCCTATTTTTGGAAAGCTATTAAGTCAATGGAGGATGAAGAAAGAGTAATTCAGAATGGTAACCCGGAATGGGGGAAAATTTCTGTGCCCAAATAATGAAATAGATCTAAAAATTTAATACTTGGATGTGCAAAAAACAATGTCAATCATCCCTCACCCAATATTATTTTGTTGATAATCTTTCGCTCAGCTAAGAGCCTTGGGAGGAGTGGGACACATTAACTTGTCTATCAGTAGTATATATCTGAGTCTTTTCAGATAATACTCTTTCAGACTTTTATGTCCTCTCCTTACCTCTTCTTAATTTGGTATACAGATATAAGTTGTATTTGAGAGTGGGGTTTATATAAACTCTGAATTCAGTGATATCATTTTGGTGGCTTGAAATCAGGCATGGTGTAATATACTACAGAAGTTATGATATGCTGTAGGTCAGGACTTTTACCAGCACATCGCTGTTTACATTCACTATGCCAATTGACAACAAGAGACTTTTGTATTGTTTTTCAGTTCCTCTGATCTCCTCAGACATGTCTCTTGTCTGCCTGGGCACTGTCCAGCTTGCTAATAGACACTGAAAATGTCTGCAGCTGATCAACACAAGACTTAGTTTATTGACTTAGTCAGGACACTGGGGTCTTCCTTTGCTGATCCAGCCTCACATCACTCTAAACCCCCACCATGCCCTCAGTCAGACCTCTTGCTGGCCAGTTTCCTGCCTTGGCCTCCAAAATGAGTCACCTTGTGCAGTAACCTACCTCTGTCTTCTTCAGCAATAGGTCTACGGACTCTCACCACTCAGCTATTTTCCTCTGCTTCCATAGTTCTTACAAAAACTCCTAGGACATTTATGTACTATTTGGGAACTAAAAGAGGCTCAAAATTGATAACTCAGACTCAATGTCTGCCCAAACACTCCACATGGCCATTTGTACTCTAATTCCACCCCTCCCAATGGTGCAGTTAGTATGGTGATAATTCTCCCAGAGTTCTGGCCCAGAAATGGTGCAAAAGGCCCTCTGCTTTGACTTCCTCACCCCAGATCTACCTAGCAAACTCTGCCACAAGGTCTTAGCCTAAAGGTGAAGTCATTGCACGCATGTCAGACCACTCCTCTTCCCTTGACTGTCTTCTTCCCACACGCCTCCTTCCAGAAGGCTCAGACTTTCTTCCCTAATGCAAGTGCTACTTTACATCATCCCTTTAGATCTCTGGAATATTATAGTCTCAACTTTTAATGAAGCCTGCTGCTCAAGAGTTATCCTTCATAAGGGGCAAAAGCAAATACTATTTGACCATCAAAGCAACGCCCTCATCCTTCTAGTTCATGCTATCCTTCTCCTGAAGCTCTGAAACTCATTGCTTCAAAAGGTAGAGACCTTGAGCAGTGTGGTGACTACAGAAGGGAGAGGGTGGGTGGAGGTGAAAGAGGGTATAGAGGGGATAAATGGTAATGGAAAAATAGAGTTAAAAAATAATAATGTAAAAAATAAATAAAATGAGAAAAAAAATTAATACTTTTTAACACCCCCCGAAAAGGTGGGAACCCTGAATAGACAGGTATGGAAAACCACCTGGAAATATTTTGAATATCATCTCATTACATATAGTTTAGAAGTGAGCTACTAATCAAAGTTAAACAATTTCATTATTATACAAAAATTTTAAGATGGTTAAGAGGGTTAAGAAGGGGAAGGGTCTAGCCAAGGAAATAGTATAAAGGACCCATGGACATGGACAATGAGGTGGGGATTGACTGTGGGAGAAGAGGTGGGTGGGGTGGAGGGGGGCAGCAATGTGGGGAAAATGGGACAACTGTAATAGAAAAACCATAAATAAAATTTTTTAAATGCTTTGTTTTGTCAAAAATATAAGAATTTGTAAAGTTTGTTCTGCTTTCCATTTTTTAAAGTGAGTATAGTACCATTGTACAAACATTATATAACAATCACTGCTACAAAAAAAAATACACTCGTGCATTGTGAATTTTCAAGATGGTATAGTATGTAGCATCTCCTAGACTTCCTTAACTAAGGAAACTTTTCTTAAATATGACCTTGTGGAGCCAACATTTATGGATCAAGTTTTGGAGACAGTTAGTTACCTAAGAGAACCAAAATAATATAGTATCAGAGAGAGACTAGGGTAGAATTTTCTAAAGGAAAAGAATAGCTTGTTTGCAGTGGTCTTTATTTGTCTTCCCCTTTGAAAAAACAGAATTATTTATGTTAGAAAAGGCAAACTGGCATTACTTAGATTATACACACACACACACATATATATATATACACACACATATATATAATATATGCTTATTATAACTGATTACAATGTTAAGGGCTTTTAGTAGCTTCACAATTGATTTTTTTTTTCAGCCACAAGGACTTAATTTTGTAAGTTATCCCTTAGAGCACTAACAGTAACTTCACAGATTGAGCATGTTAATGAAACGTTAAAATTGCTTAGTTTAATCTTGTTGAGCAATTTATGCAATGGGAAAATCTGAAAGAAGGCAGCTCTGTGAGGGATTAGACTAAACTCTCTATTATCTGCTTTATGGATTACTTCCCTGGAGCCAGGATCACTGTATTGCATTTATCTTCTCTGACTTTCTCACTTGCTTATTACTGGTATTCCCAACTCAGTAGGCACTAGAAGTGTGTGTGTGTAGTGTGTCTGTGTCTGTGTCTGTGTGTGTGAGGTAGGGGACATTAGGTTGCTAACATGGGAGGCTTTAATTTTAGAACTGGAACTATTCTATTATCCTGCTGGCATTCAAATTAATCCACCTAGCTCCTTCCAAAGTTGTTAAACTGGACAACCTAGGGCAGCATAGATGCACTGGTGTGGTAGTGTGGTCATGATGTTCCGATAGCCAAAGTTGGGCTGAGCTTTCACTGAAACCCAGTGTTGCTATTCTACTGAGTGTCCCTTTTACCCCAAGAAGGAGGATCAGAACCATAGTGCCTGTTTCCCTTAGACCTCAGCTCCATTGTTGCCTAAGATTGACCTGACACAGTGCAGGGGCTGCTCACCCAGTCTGTCCCCACTGGGTTGCCATAGAGAGAGTATGCCGGCTATAGGCCCAAGCTCACCAAAAGGAACATTTAGAACAGAATTGAACAGCTTTCAGAGACAAAGAAAAACGTTTTTTAGCATGCAAGACATTCCTTGCACAAAAATACTCATTTTTTTTAAAACGTACTACTCTTGCTATGCATTCCAAAACATCAGTAGAGTATCAATAATTGCAATTCTGATCCAATTCATTAGCTCGCTGAGAAACATTGATCTTCTCTGGTAGGTCAGCCACATTAATTTTATACATATTATACAAATGTGACATAATATATATTATACATAACAAGATATTTATGAGTATATGCATGACTATGCAAATGTTATATAGGTAGATGCGTATTTAAACATTTGCCTAGTTTTCTTAGAAATTACAAATCCCTGGCTCAATGATACAAAATTCCATTAAAAAGAAAGCTTGTTTGTGCAGAATGCACAAAGTACCCTAAAAGCAGGTGTTAACACACTCAGATACTCTGTCATATAGGAACTACTGTTTTGCAAAAGTGTGAGTAACATTATCAGGACAAAAAGTATAAATATATTTAAAAGCATTGCTGATATCATGGTAGTTTTGTGTCCATTGTGTATTTTTTCCAATCAAGATACTAAAAATGCAGCTATCTTGTGGAGAATCTATAAAACGTTTCTACATTAGGAAGAGTTTTATAAAATTATGGAAGTAAAGGTGATTTCAATTTTCTTCTTTAAACTTATATTTATTGTCTAATTTTTCTAAAATAAACATGTGATACACTCATTATAAGGAAAAAAATTTTGATCAAAAAATTTAGAAGCCAGTATAATAGGTGTTAGGTCTCAGGTAAGAAAGCACATTAGGTGCAAAGATTATTTGGTTTGAAGGTGTTCAGAGCAAATGGCCCAGCCTGGAAAACAAATCACCAAGATTTGGCAAGTAGGTAAAGGCTTGAGAGGAATGTTTAGGGAGGGAAAAACTTACTGTCTGGAGAAATGGGAAAAGAGCATTTTCAGTAGATGAAGTGAGGTGAACAATGATGGGGAGGGCCTGCAGGGCAGGTCAAGGGATGGCGTGGAACTAGAAGCACGCATATGTTCCTGTAGGAAAAAGAAGACACACTGCTTAGGAATATCCAGGCTTAGCAGGGCCGGGAACACACTCAGAACACAGCTTTTAGGGAATGAATGTCTACTAGAGATGTTTTTACCCAGACAGTGACATATATTCATATTAAAAGGTCAGTGGAATAACAAATGACAAGAGGAAGACAGCAAATGTCTCCAGCCAGGCTAGGGCTTCTCATAGGTGAGTGGTGAGGCAGACGACAACCCACAGGACTGAATCGCTTTCACAGAGTACCAGAAAATTCCCAGTCACTCTGGGTTAAATTATACAGTCTCTTGTTTTGCTCAAAGACCTTCACTTTACTCCTACTCTTCAATCCCCTCAAATTCCCAGGATGCCTCTCTCTGCTCACCTCAGGCACTGAATTAACCAGCCCAGGCCATTTTCCAGGACCCTCATCTTTCTGGAACCACACTCTGGAGCTGGGCAATTCCAAGAGCTCTCTAAAGGCTCGAGCAAGCAGTCTGGAGAACAGAAGCCAGAAAGATGATCCAAGCTGGTGGTCCAGCCTGGAAAACAGATCAGTAGGGCGAGAAGATATTACTGTGTCTCAGACAATAAACTTTGAGCAGATACTCTGAAAGAGAGCCAACTTTTCATTAGTGGTGGAGGTGGAACTGGGGGTGATGGGGGGGGGGGGAGCCAGACCTGGGAGGAATCATTTAAAACCAGTAATCATTTAAACCACCAAAGAACAAAGGTAACTAATATGAATTTCTCATCACCTCCTTTTTTATCTTTATTCTTGTATTCATTCATGCATTCAGAGTATATTTATTCAGTATTGAATGTCATCCACTCAAAACAGGCTAATAGTTAATCATAGGAATGGCTAATTAAGGAGATGCCTGAAAACACTACTCCTGAATGACTTTATTTGTTAATTCTATTTCCTTGTTTATAATGGCACCAGAGGGCAGGGGAATAGAAGAGGTAGAAGAAGGTACAGGGGGGATAAATAATGATGGAAGGAGACTTGACTTGGGGTGATGAACACACAATACAAAATACAGATGATGTACTGTAGAACTGCATGCCTATAACTTATAGTTTCATTAAGCAATATCCTAATAAATTCAATAAAATAAATAACTAAAAGCTTGGTGATGTTAAACAGTTTATTTAATGTGAAACAATAAGTAGAGGAACTGGGATTTGAATCAGGACTCTCTAATGCTAAAGCCTATGTACGCTGCAATACCAGGCTGCTGAGAAGATAATTAAGAAATTAAAAAATAAAATTTAAAAAATAAAATGATAAGTCATAAACATATCTATGAACTTCTGGGGACCTGGTCCGCAACCCAGCCATATGCCCTGACTGGGAATCGAACTGGTGACCCTTTGGTTCACAGGTCCATACTAAATCCACTGAGCCACACCAGCCAGTGCTGAAGTTCTCTCATATATACTAAAATATTGCATCTCTGTTGGAATGCTCAAAAGGTATAATGAACATTAAAAATAAAATGTGTCTCACACATATTGATTACATATAATAATGAAGTTAGGCACTACTTCAGTTTGCAGTCCCACAGAAAACAACAAAGAAAAATCAAACAAAAAAGAGAACAAAACAATCTACAGTCCCATTCACATCATATTCTAGGTGACAGAGTTAGAAAGTGCACAGTCTGCAAGATAAACCATGAAAATTTTTCTGTAAAAAGAAGTTGGATATTTTGAAAAACCACAAAGTATTCAAGGTGAAGTCTAAAAAAAGGAGCAAAGTACTGTACTCTATGCTTTTTTGTGAAAGAGAACACATTTTTCTTTATTTGCTTAAGTGCTTTGCACATGGTAGGTCTTCAGCTATTGGTTAAATAAACCAACAAAGCCATATTCTGAATGCATTTCATTACACAAACCCCAAGGAACTCCAGGCGCAAGCAAAGGCGAGGAGATGCAAGAACCCCAAACTGACCAAAATTAAGTTTCTGCTAGTAGAAGGAATGGAGCATGCAATGAAAAACTAGAGTTGAATCTCTTGCCCCCTGATATTTGGGACTGAGGTTCCCACCTGCTACATCACTTTCACATATATCATTTCATTTGCTCTTTATAGAAGCCCTGTAAGGAAAGTATGACAAACGTTATTACTGACAGCCTCAGTTCCCATGCCCCACCCCCACCCCCCGGCCTACAGCTGCTTGGGAGATAACGGTGTTCTGGGCCGGGAGTTCCCCGCAGTAGCAGGGTGCATCAAACCGAACTGCATTTGGCCTTGATCAGCCCGTCATACTTGCAGCTGTGAAATAACCAAATGGTGACTAAATTCAATAGTTCCTCATTTCTTTCCCCTATAAAGCAACACCCTCCTTCCCTAGGAGTTCAGAGTCGGAGCCACGCGTGGCATGGCTCCCGCGGCTGGTTCCCCCAATAAACTTCTTTTTTCCTGTTCGCCGCATCTTGATGGCCTTCTGAGAGACTCTGTTCTAACAATTACTACAGAAGAAAAATAAATGGAAGTTCAAGGATTCAGAACCAGAACTTCAGCCTATATTATCTTCTTGCTATTGTCTGTATTCGTCCTACTTTAGCCATCTTCTTCCTCCAGGACCCAACCTTCAGGGCACAGTTTTCTCTTGTGAATGTATGATTTTCTCTCCCCAGCTTAGACCAAGTTTTCAGTTTAACCTCCAGGATTTCTAGAAAAGTATTTTGTTTTCTTTTGCACTGCTTTGCCTTGGCTACAAAGATTGTCCTGTCATAGTAGAAAGGATTATCTATGGGCCATTTTGCAATGTAAGTGCCATAGCCCAAAAGGGAAGCAAAAGCTGGATACACAATAAAACTAATAACAGGGCACAAAGAGGCATGCTGAATGTGTCCTTGATTCTACCTACTATCTATATCTTCAGGGTTCCTTCTAGGGAGCAGACCACAGCGGCAGACCTAGCTAAGCACTAGGACCAATTGAAGTCATGCAGGCTGTGGCATCAGAGTGTAAGAGGTCTGTCTGTTGGAAGCAGGACCCCAGCCAGAACCAGCAGGTGGAAATATAGAGATTAGGGTCCAGCCACGAAAATAAGACAGCTGCTCTGAGCTTAGTATCATGCCAGGTCCCCAGACATGTGAGTTGATATTCAGGAGAGCACTGCAGTCTAGGAAAATAGAAGAGCACTCAGTAGGGAATAAAGTAGTCTGGACTACATCCACACACTGTTCTTGACATGTGACACTGTTCTTTCAGCAGCAGAATACAAGTTACAAAATGAAAAAGAGTGGCCAAAACAAATAGGAAAAAAAAACAGAGCAACACTACTGATAAGATGGGGCTCAAAAGTGAAAAGATCATAAGACTCAAAACAAGAAATTATTAGATATTGTTAAAAGGTGATAAATTAAGAATTAGATATAAATAATTATCTAATATTTATTTATACAGAGGTGAATAGCAGATAAAAAGCAAAACAGTAAAAAAAAATGGTTACCCCAGGGAGTGGAAGTGGAATATAGGCAGTCGTCGTCGGCAGCCGTCCGTCTCGAGAGACGATGGTGTAGCTTCTTAAGAGTCTATCTGCACACCGAGAATGGCTGTGCAGTCCGACTCGGGAGTGACGTGGTATCTGTCTCCTCCCGTGTTGAATCGACATCATGCGATGACGCTGAAGCTACAGAGCCTGGGCAGGGTAATATGGAGGGTCTGCTGTTGCCCATGCAGCAGACCCCCCCCTCTCTTCGCAGCTGAAGGGTCCAAGGGAAAGACGGAGTCGATACAGCTTGGCTTCAGGTGCGCCGCAGGAGTTGCCGGTGTTGACTACAACGTCAAACCGCCTTAGGGACTCCGGCTCCGGATTTTCTGTCGGGGTTTACTCCCTTAGCCTTTCCCCTGAAGAGGTATGCCGCAAGGCAGCGGAGGTTTTTTGGAGTCAGAGTTTTCCTTCTCTGATGTACCTTGACTGGAAGATCGAACCAGCGACACTTAGCTCGCAGGCCGACGCTCAATCCACTGAGCTAAACCAGCCAGGGCAATATAGGCAGTACATGGAAGAAAACTACTAGTTTCTATTATATGCCTTACATACTATCTTTTAAGTGTGGTAAAATATAGATAACATAAAATGTACCATTTTTAAAGCTACAATTCAGTGCGTTAAGTTTAATCACAACGTTATACAACCATCACCACTACCAATTCCAGAACTTCTTCACTGTTTCCAACAGAAGCTCCTGGTAGCCTCTATTCTACTTTTTGTATTTATGAACTTGCCTGTTCTGAGTACCTCATATCAATGGTATTATGCAATAGTTGTCCATTTCTATCTGGCTTATTTCACTTCACATAATGTTTTCTTTTTTTTCCCCCATCATCTATTTTATTAAACATACTGGATAGAGCTTTTTAGAGGATACAAAGAAGTAACATGTTCTTTGCCCACCAGGAACTTTTAATTGAAATAGGAAGGAAGACAGGTTATACAGTGAGCAAAGTTCAATAACAATTTAAAACAAGTGATAATTTGACTTAACTAGAGAAGTAGTCATGGTATATAACATGTGCTTAGTTGCAAAAAGAATGATACACTGTAGGCATTCAAAAAGGGGAAGAGGACGCATGAGGCAGAGGTAATCAGAAAAGAATTTACATAATAGGTTTTGAGCCAAGCTGTGTTGTATGAGCTGTGGGCTAGGATTAGAGACAAGTTCTGTTTGGTGTTGGAGTTGACAGTTGTACGGGGACGTCCATCTGAGTAGCTGCCTACGTCCAAAGATCTGATTCATGAGGACAGTTTACTGAAGGTCACTCATCTAGATATGGTGGCAGTTATAGGATTGGCATCCTCTTGAGGAGTTGGCTGAGCTGAACAGGAAATAAAATATGCAAATACTTACAGAAAGTTAAAAGCTAAAGGTAATAAGAACTAATTAAAATTACAGCCTGGAACTTCCAGGCAACTGTTCTCCACCAAGTGGCACTGGCCGTGCCTCCCGGAGGTGCATGTGTTCCAGGGTCACCGGAGGCTGCTCAGGCCCTGAACCTGTGGCCTGGAGGAGGCCTGAGAAGGCTTGGCAGGCTCCAAAAGAGACAAACTGTGATGCTCTGTGCACTTTAAGCAGTGAGACTGTAGAGGGAATGTCACCACTCTCCCATGAGAGATGTATTTGAGATGGCAATACCTTCAACACAGCATTGCATATCCTTACTTTCCATGAATACAAATTCTTTGTAGTGGGGCATTCTTTCTTATCTAATGGTAGCATTGACTTACTCAGATCCTCTCTGAGAATGGGAAGCAGGTTTGCATAAAAGGTCAAACAGCTCAGCCTGTTTCGGTGATCTTTGACATAAAGAAGAAGTTGTTGAGCTGTGCCACATTTTAAGAATATATTTGGCAAGGGAAGGTTAATTTACGGTATGAACAAAATTAATTTACCTATGGAAACTCTTGGTTCTGGAGGCTGGTGGTCTGAGATCAAGCTACCAGCATGGTAGGTTCTGGTGAGGCCTCTTTAGGCAGCAGACGGCCTTCCTGGTGGCATCTTCTAGATCACCAGCTTATTGTGAAAAGATATCACTCTGGAACAAAGAGGTACATCGGACAATGTATGTGGAAAAGGGATGAAGCTTCCATGTTCTCTCAGGGCACCGCTCTCCTCACCTTCACGTGTTCACCAACCCAGTGCAATGCTTTCAAAGTTTATTCCTGTTGCTGCATACATCAGAATTTCATTCCTTTTTATAGCTAAACAATATTCCATTGTACACACACATATTGTTTATGCATTTGTTGATGAATATTTGGATTGCTTCCACCTTTTGGCTAATGTGAAAAATGCTGGTGTTACAAGTATCTGTTCATATACAAGAATCAACCAATGAATGCATAAACAGGTAGAATAACAAATTGATGTTTCTCTTTCTCTCTCTCTCTCTCAAAGGAAGAAAGAAAGAAAATAATAAAGAACAACAACAACAAAAAAAAAACGAATGGGCTGAACCTTTAAGTAAAGTACTCAGATTACTGGGTCAGAATGCCCCACTGTGTTGAAGAGAGGCAGCAATAGTGACTCACACATCACAGCCCCCAAATAAGTCACTGTCACCAAGAATGAGGTAGGCTGTGTTGGTTCTGAATCCAGGCAAATAGGAATGTAGGCAGAATACCCAACCTCTATCATATTCACTTTTCTTATCTGGTAAAATGTTTGAATACCTTTCTTTTCTTTTCTTTTCATTTTTTGCCAAGCCTGCATTCAGTCTTCTCTGATGTGTGTTACTTTTAATATCAACAAACATTAAGAAACTCTGCATGTCTTTACTATGTCTAGGTTCTAGAGATAAAGAAATGAATAAATATGGTCCATGATTTTCATGAGGCTTACATATTTGGGGAGAAGATGGCCTTGGATAAACATGAGTACAAAGATATCTGTGTTCAGTGGGCACATCACACAGGATGGCCAGATTTACTCAGGGCTGACATATATTACATTGAACAGCAAATTGTTTCTCTCCAGTATCTGTCCTGATTGGTTATTGCCCATGCTGTACATGTTATTTTCACTATTTTGAATATCACTGATTTTACCAGAATATTGTTGAGAGAAACACTAGAGAAGGGATACTTGAGCTGAGTGTTGAAAGAGCAATGTTATTAGCCCAACAGGGGGAGAGTTTGGATACCTTCCAGGAAGATGGTGTTGGTGTTTTATACAGTCGAACACAGGGTCCAGGAATGAAGCTCATGAAACAATGAGTTTAAAGAGAGAAGTAAGGCCCAAGGGTCCCTTATGAACTACGTCATATGCCAGGAACTGAATATTCTCCTAGAAAGTGCAGGGAAGTCTCAGAAGTCTTTTTGAATGCCAGTTATGGAACGTCTGATGAAAGAGGAGGCCAACTGGGAACTGCAGCAGGAGTTCACATGAGAGATGAGGAACTCATGTTACCGCCAGAGAAAGAGCAATAAGGGTAGCAGCCAAAGGACCCCTGGATAGAGTGCATCGGGTGTGGTAATTGCAAAGTCATTTTTGACATTGGCCAGTGGAGAGGTGCAAGACATTGCTGAAGGCTGAAGGTCAAATGGCTCAAGGTCCATACCATATATTCAGCCCTGGGTCTCTCCTACCCTTTTAAGAAATCTGGGAGTAGCTTACATGTTTCCTAGTAACACTTACCTCTGAGTACCTTCTTAAGGTTAAGTTAGTTCAATTTACAGGTCTCTCTACTATTGTGTGCACACTTTCATACTAAACCAAGCTTCCATTCTCAGTAAAATGTTATCTTGTTTGCTCTCCTGAAAAACATTCCCAAAGCTCTGTTGAGGTGGTGTGCTTCCTCACTGTGTTAAGCAATAAACTCAACTCTGTCTTATCAACAGGTTGTGTTAATGATATTGAGGACCCAGAATTTGACCACACTAACACAGTCATATGACTCAGGTATTTTCCTTATTCACATGAACACTTCTCCAATATGTGGCATTTGTGTAAATAGCCAACAGCCTTAGGTTTGAGTTTTATGTCAGAATGCTGCTCAGATCCCATCTACCTCAAAAGTCTTTGATTTCACACTTATCCTGAATTCTTGTAGGCAAGCTTCTTCTCTAATACTCAATTTGACTACCAAAAGCAAAGCAATGTAACTCCAAAGGCTCCCTGCCAACTACAACCATTGTCACCTGCCTCAGGGTTTCCCTTTGCAAATCCAGGGAGCTTTTAAGTAAGAGCCCTGCCAAACAACTGACCTCAACTCTTTAGTAGCCCAGATAATCTGTCAAGGGTCTTGAAGTGTCTGTCCTGATCCTCTTAACATGGGGAAAAAAAAACATGGACATTTATTTTCCTATTTACATCTAACAAATTCAGCGAAGGTCCTTAAACAGAAGTGGCTACAAGTCATTTTAAGCTTTAAATTATGAATTTGATTTTTTTTCTGTTATACTATCTAATATAATTGTTCTAATGGATGTGTTGTACAAGCACAAAGGAACATAAAAGAAGTCAGCCTTTGCAAATCTTGAAAAGCTTCCAGAGGAGCTAAGATGTGAAAGTGAATTGGCCATTTATAGCAGAGGCAACAGCAGTCAAAGGATTAGAGTTTGAAATAATAATAATCATCTCTAATACTTACTGAGCACTCCAAGTGTCAGCCCTGTCCTGAGCATTTTCATTGAGTTGAAATTATTTAATCCTCTCAGACACTACAGGAAGTCAGCACTATTTTATCATCCTCATTTAACAGACAGGGAAATTGAGGGACAAAGGTATTTTGCAACTAACTCAAGGTCACATCATATGTCATTTCTAGAGTCCAAGATTCAAACCCAAGTGATGAGAGTCCACTGAGTCACAATGCAATTCTCCCTCCTTGAACAGGATAAGGTTAAAAAAAAAAAAAAAAAAATGAGGGAGGCTCAGTAATGGGCTGGAGAATCAAGCACAGAGAAATAAAGGAGGAAGATGAAGCTGTATATAGGTTTACCTTCTTTCTTTTCTTTCTTTGGAATTTTATCATTTGTAGGCTTCTTAGATTTTTTTTTTTTCCTTGTTATTCTTCTCAACTGTTTTTGAAAAAGAAGAGAGCACCATTCAGGATTGCTGCGGAATGCTGGCATGGAGAAAGGGTTCCTGTCACAATTCAGCCCAGCCAGGCCCCGCAGGACGGAGACCAGTGACTGCTGGACTAGAGCTGGAAGACTCGGTTTTGAAACACAGAGTAAGCTCTGACTTTGGGACAATCTCCTAACTCTCTGGCCCACAGTTTCCTCATACACAAAAGTTAACGGTTTTTAAAAATAAATTTTAATTTTTGTGGCTGAAACTTTTTTAAAGAACCTGGGACATGAAGTCTAAACCACCAGCAGCAGGACCAGGTAGAAAAGGCAATATATCCACCCTCCTGGAGTTGGCCAACATTTTTTATTCATCAAGTAGGGGGAGAAAGATGTAAGTTGTTTTGAAAGAATTAACAATGGCTACAGATAAAGACGGTGGGAGACGATGAAGCTGGGTGAGTGCTGGGTGAGGTGCAGAGTCCGTGGAGAAGAAGTGTTTGCTGCTCCTTTGGATCAGTGGTATGTAAGTTCACATATAAGCAAAAAGGGGACGCTCCTGGGGTTTGCTGGTGCCTGGCTGTTCTCTCTTTTACAGAGTAGAAGAAAGATCCACCTGGAAGTGAATTGAAAGTTCCAACATATGCTCAGGAATGTGAGTGGTCTTTGTAGCTGACCCCCAGCGATGAAGAGCCTAACTGCCATTTCACTCTCCCTCCCACTGTAATGTAATTGAGAACATCTCAGGATTATTTTTTCTTCTCAGGTTGGAACTCAGTGGTCTCTGAAATCCCATCAAGTTCTATGTCCACGCTGTCGCCTATCAGCTTGCTCCTGGACCTCTCTCCCTGTCTGCTGCCAGCTGAGCTTCCCATGTTGGTTCTCTCCTCCTCCTCCTCTCCCTCTGCTTTACCACATTTGCAACCCCCCACTGTTCTTGCAGCATGTGCTGTCCTCATATGTCCTGATAGCTCAAGAATGTGTTTTTACATGTGGAGTTTCTCCTGTATGGGATGAGGCTCTTTGCAGGGAAGATGCTTTATTAATTAAAAAACTATAAATGTATTATTGAGGCAGAGATGCCTCACACACCCTACGCTCAGTTGGAAGCTGCTCTGTCCAGCAGAGTCTTCGTGATCACGGCAGAACAAACTTTTATCCAGGACACTTCATTATGTCCGGGGGAAGGAAGGTGTCTGCTCTCTCTAGTGGAGAACAGCAGCTAGACCTCTGTCCCTTGTGCCTTTTATTGAGAAGGATACATGTGGGAGATACAAGATCAAAATTCAATAGCTTTCAGGTGCCTAGGTTACAATTGATAATAACTGATTACATGTTCCAGTACAACAGATACAATGAATAGTCTGTGCCAGGGTCTATCAAACATCCTGACCCCACACTGGCACTAGGTACAAGGCTTCATATACTCCCTGCTAGAGATTGTTTATACTTAACTAAGAGACAAGGGAAAGCAGAGCAAGTTCTAAACAAGTATTCTTCGAATCCAACTCTCATGGAACCCCTCTGAATGGTTTTCAGGTATGTTTCCCACGCAGCCATTGTTGAGACTTAAAGACAAGCACAGCCAGAATGCCAGCATCAGGTCATGCTCAAGCTGGGGCTACAATTCCCTAAACCACAAAGAGCGGTTCCCTAAATATTATTCCATCATGGTAGTTTTCCCCTTAATCTCAATTTTTCATTTTTATATTGTTTATGGTATTAGAAATAAATATATGTATTTATTATGAGAAGGTTATAAGTTAAACAAGCAAAAGAATGGATACAATTATACATTAACTATCTTTTATTTTCAAATTTCAATTCCTGAGAAATTTCCTAAAACACCTGTATTAATTGTAAGCAGAGTGGTATCTATTGTTATCAGACAGGGTCCTGGCCCAGAGCGGATCTGCTAAGGGCCAGCTGTAGTGTGTGTGTTCTTGACTTCGTGTAGGAAGGATTTTGCAACACAAGTCCAGGTGCCTATTAAAGCTGGGGGCAGTGAAACAAGGAAGGGCTTAGCAGAGAAGAAGCATCAGGTGAGCCTGGGCTGGGCTGCCTTAACTCACTGGGAAGTCAGAGGAAATGGGGCCTTGGAGAGAGGTCCAGGGTATTAGCCTGGGATGAGCTGTTGCTGCCCATTGCTCCCCTGATTGCAAGTCTGGGGAGTTCAGGAGATGATTGCCTATGAGGAAAAATGTGAGGAAAAAAGAGGGGAAAGAGAATGGTAGAGGCTACTTCCCAGAGGGAGAGCACACACTCCAGGTCCTTTGTCTTGAGGATTTTTCTCTCTCCCTTGCATGTGGGTATATTAGGAGAGATCTCAGGGGAGAGTTTCAGTGGAATATTCATCAGTTTTCCAGGTGTGCTCTTTCAGGGTTGTGGTCTCCACTGATTGGTCAGTGCCAGAACAGGAGGTTTCTTGTCATTGCAGCTGAGCCTAGTGTTGCCCTTCTGGTCTTGCTACTTTTCTGGGCCTAGAACTGAAATACAACTGAGGCCTAGATGTTATCTCTAGGGAGGTGACCATCTGTATTAGGCTGTAAATTGCTAAGTCATTTTGTTTAGCTATGTGCCTCAGTTTCCCTATTTCACTTGCCAAGGAATTTTCCTAAGTTCATACTATCCTGCCTCATTATGAAATTACAAGAGCTAAAAAGAAAAAAAAAAAAAAACAAACAAGCAAAAAAAAAAAAAAAAAAAACAGATAAACAGGTAGAATAAACGCACAAAATATTGGATAAAATTATTTTAAAAGAGAATGAATCCAATTTTGGTCTTAGAAACTCATGCCTTACTATTGCATGTTCATTTTCATCTTTTAATATATTAAAACTAAAAAAATAAAATAAAATAATAATATATTAAAACTGTATAGTAATTATGCATGAATGCCTTGCACCACTTCCAAGAAATGCACAGTACAGTATAGCTACAATCCCATTCCTATGCAAGTGCTGTTCTCTCTCCTTTAGAGGAGTTACTAAACTAAAAGTCACCAAACCTGTTTATGCCCTACCTTTTATGCAATATGGGATTAGAAAGAATCTAAAATTCTGTTCTCTCTATTGTTATTTCTCTATTGTTAACATAACCCTGAGTCTATATTATCTCTTTTGAGGGAAATAAATTCATCAGAACTGGAGGACAGGGAACAGATCACAAAAACATTCCAATTGTATTCCTGTCCCATGGAATACAAGCAAGCTGTGAATGTAAATGTCAGCAAAACATTCTTAGGCCCTTAGATAAGAGGTGGTAAAATGTTTTTAGCTGAGTCTGAAAAATGTGTTTACTTATAAACTTTCTATACAATTCTGACTGCTTTCCAGGAAGCAGGCTCCCTTCATCACCACAGGGCGTTCTCCAGAGCATGCCTGCTCTTGTGTTTCAGCTCTCTCCACATATGACCCACTCTTTGAGAGGGTTGTTTGTTTATGCTGGGATGCATCATCAATTTTCCCACTCTAAGGGCTGCCTCTGCTCTCATGTGAATCAGAGAGATGGCTGAACTGCCCCTGACCTGCAAGTCCACACAGAGCCCCCTCCCGAATACTTCCTTTGTACAGCACTTGCTCTTTTGTGTGTTTTTTGGATTTCCTGTCTTGCCTTCTCCCCTTGTGCTGGCTCTTTCTTCACTCCCAAACTCCTCTACTGCTTCTCTCTGCTTTATCCAACTTTAATCATGATATCAGGAGACCACCCCACTTCTCACCGTTAAGAGGAACAAAAATGAAGTCTCCCCAGGTTCTTGTATTTGTCTTATTTCCTCAGCCTTTCCCACCCCCACCCCGCAAAAACAAATGTATAAAACAATGAATAAGGTCTTATTTAGCTTTACATTCCAAAAGCTCTTTCCTTAGTTATAACCATTATTTGCACATAATGCACATTTTCTGGGCTCCATTGCTGAAAATAGACTTTTATATAATAAGACATGAAGAGATTTAATATTCATTTAGGAAGCCAAATTTTCCACCAGTTGGATGATCATGATTTCTGTAACATTAAAAAGCATGGAATCACCACATATCCACAATACTAAGACCTATCTTTCACAATTTAGCATTTCTATAACTGTGATACATTTTGTAATTGATGGAGACATTGTGGTAGTACTGAGTTTTCCCTTCAAGCATTAGTGATGTTTCATATAATTAATAAAGTTTTAGAATCAACAAATACCATGTAAATTTTGGATTTCAAGTGCTTCGAAGTGGTATTTTTGAAAGAATTCTATTTGTTTCACTTTTTACTCTACCCGGTGAATATTTATCTCAGCAGTAAGATTATGCATTTTAGTCCTTGATTAATTTACCCTAAAGTGTGAGATTAAATGTTGATGAATCATAAAATAACCAATGACATATCTTTCAATTGTTTTTTGCATTTTCTAATTTCCTGAAGTGTGTTATGAACTGATATATAGTGTTAGGTCACTTGCCAAGTTGGGCTCCTTCCAGAGCTACATTTAACATCTTATTTAATTTAGAGGTTGAGCAAACGCCAGCAGCTGCAGGCTGTGACTACCTGTTACACCGAAATTAATTTAGCTAGAATTGATATCTTTTGTTTCTCACTTCCCAGAGAATTGTCAAAATTACAGGGTTTCGGAATTAAATTAAGGAATTAAAACTCTGTTTTAGTCTCTCACTCATATGAAATAGGTATCAACATGCCTAGAATACGTTTTAAAGATTTTTTTAGAAAGTCATGTATTAAAAGACAGATATTATTATCTTACTTGATAAGGAAGTATACAAAGGTGAAGAAAATTATAAATACTTTTTTAAAGAAAAGAATGAAAGAAATGACACAGAACTTACCAAAGACTATAAATGACAAGTAAACGCAGAATGAGGAAGCAAGAATTGAAAAAATGAGGAATACTTCCCAAATTTTGTGAAGGAGATGGACATACAGGTATGGGAAGCACAGAGTGTCTCAAGCGAGCTGGACCCAGAGGGGACCACACCAGGACTCATCATGATTGAGATGCCGAAGGTGAAAGATAAAAGAGAGAGTCCTGTGGGCAGCAAGAGAGAGGCGGAGAGCTGCCTACAGGGGGTGCCTATAGGACTATCAGCTGATTTCTCAGATGACACTTTGCAGGCAGGAAGGGACTGTCAAGCTGTATTCAATGTGATGAAAGACAACCTGCAACCAGGATTACTCTATCCAGCAAAGCTATCATTTGGAATGGAAGGGCAAATGAAGTGCTTCCCAGACAAGGTGAAGCTAAAGGAGTTCATCATCACCAAGCCATTATTATATGAAATGTTAAAGGGGTTTACTTAAGAAAAAGAAGATCAAAACTATGAACACTTAAATGACAACAAACTCACAAGTATCAACAACTAAACCTAAAAAATAAAAACAAAATCCAACTAAGCAAACCAGAACAGGAACAGAATCATAAGTATGGGGATCATTTGGAGATTTATCAGTTGGGAGGGGAAAGGAGGAGAAATGGGGAAATGGTGCAGAGATTAAGAAGCAAAATCGGTTGGTACAAAATAGACAGAAGGAAGTTAAGAATAATATAGGAAAGGGTGAAGCCAAAGAACTTATATGCATGACCCATGGACATGAACTAAGGGGGGTGGGATTGCTGGAGGGAAGGGGTGTACTTGGCAGAGGGGAGCAAAGGGGAAACATAATGACATAAACAATAAAATATACTTAAAAAAAAACTTAAAAAAAACACAAAACTTTTCATCCAGGGATTCCAGTTTCAGGAAATTACTCCAAAGAAATGATGTATGTGCTCACCAAGGTGCCTGCAGGTTACTTTATGCAGTGCTGTACTTTCTAAGGAAGTGCAACATGGAGCAGCAACATGCTCTATGATACTGTGTGTGTTCGATAAATCCCGATGTGGCAGTATTATGGGAGACTCTGAAGCCATTTGAAACCGTGTTGGAGAATGTACAGGAACTTCTGTAAGCACGCTGGAGCTCTGCTGTTGCCATCCTGTGCACTACAGTCCCTTCTCTAAATCCACGCAGTTAGGTTTTCTTCAAAATTTAATGTGAAACCTGACCACCTGATAGGTTAAATATTATGCTGCTTTTTAAAAAAAATCAATTTTAAAACAAATTTTATAAATAAATATTTAAAATTATAGAAAGATTGAGTGACAAAAGCAATTTAATACATACTAGGTATGATTGGATTTATTTTTTTGGAAAAACAATATGTATCTCTGTGTGTAAAGATATATGACATATATGTTAAGAAAAATTCAAATTTTTAAACTCTATAACTCAAAAATATAGCACACTATTCTTTTTAACTGTCTTTTCTTTTGTTCACTATAAGGAAGCTTCTTAGTTTATTGCTCTCAGGAGCTAAGCTACAGCATCACTTCTAAGTTGAATCAACTGGCTACACTTCAGTATTCTCCTTCATGTTTTAATCACAAGGTTTTATTTAGTGAGGTTCGTAGATAAAAAATGTTTTCCTCCCTATTCCATAGAATAGTTTGTATACACATCCTGCAGGGAACTCTGGTCCCCAGAAC
The DNA here is from genome assembly GCF_987537825.1 of Furipterus horrens. Taxonomy (NCBI): domain Eukaryota; kingdom Metazoa; phylum Chordata; class Mammalia; order Chiroptera; family Furipteridae; genus Furipterus; species Furipterus horrens. The sequence continues at coordinate 65,595,180 of NW_028327172.1, read as the reverse complement.
CCAGTTCTGTGCCTTGGCATTAACAAAGCTTTTTAAATCTCTTTAAAAAAGCAAAGAGGTTAAAGCAGATTCTAAAATTATGCATAACTTTGTGACAATGCAAATGCAGGCAACTCTTAGTTGATGTAGATAACCAGACTACTCTTTCTATCTATGAAAACACAGAACACCTATTTTTTCTTCAGTACTGAAATATTTATTCAGCCAACTAGATCTTACCATGTACCTTGATATTGGATATTTGAACTACAGATACACCTCTTTTTTCTATTATAAATTACAGGTATATGAGCAACTTTTCACTACTCATCATCAGTACAAACTATACTAAAAAAATTAACTATTTATTCCTCAACTCAGGCAATACACACCATCAATTAAATTTCAAGTAAAGGACAGTTACTGCAAACAAATTCTAAAGCAGCAGAATCATGTTAAAGAGAAAATTACAGGCCTAAAATGGACTCACTTGTGCTAAAGTCCACAATGTCAAACTTAGATTTAATACCTGATAATTGCAGTTTTCATCTTCTCCAGGAATGTACTCTTTACCTGTCTGGAATTTTCTGATTAGAGCAGTAAAGTAACTTGTCATGTGGATGCTCTCTGTCCCCCAAAAGAATAATGTATATATATTTTTTATTGTAGATTTCTTATTACAGTTCATAATACATATATTTTACTTACTCAGTGTTACCAAAAGAAGATACACAATTATATAATTTATAAAAGAATGTTTAAATGAAAAATTCAATAACATTTAAAGAAGTTGTGTTCATGAACTATATTTCATTCACATTTGCTTTTCTGAGATGATATAGAGTTGATAAGAATATAGCAGAGTTACGAGCAAATAGCAAACACTTAACATAAATATTATTATTATTAGACTCTTATTTCTGAATGTTATGAGTCAAACACTTTGTGCTGACAAAAAGGCAGGCAAAATTTTGGCTGCCACAGAATTTGCCACTTATCTGTTTATCCAAAATTACACACACACACAAAATCAAAATTTACCACAGTAGCAAGTCTTATAAAAGAAATGCACACAGTGCCATAAAAATATAAAGTAAGGGACCCAAGATGTTTTGGAAGGTCAGGGGAGGCCTCCTGGAAGAAGTGATGTTTGAGCTGAGATCAAAAGAAGGAGTAGGAGTTGGAAAACCAAAGTGGTAAGAAAAGGAGCTCCCAATAGCATGTTTGGGATAGTGGAGGTCAGTGAGACTTGATAAAAAAACACATAAGAAAAGCAGATGAATTTGAGAAATATATAGATAGTAAAATCCACAAAAGGAAGTCATGGATTGGATATGGAGGAAGAAAGAAAATAAGTTGTCAAATGATGACTCCTAAAGCCTGGCAGACATCATCTGAACCAAATGATCAAAATTAACATCATCAGAAATGAACTACAGTAGTCCCTCTCTATATCACACTGTATCGTGGGACTTTTAAAAATATTATATTTAATTGTATATTGAGGATTTTTCGCTATATCGTGGGATTTTTCAGTACGGTATACGTATGTTGTTAACGTTACGTAGGTTTAAGAGTGTAGAATATATTTAAGAACATAAGTAGTGTTTATAAAAGTGTGGAAAAGGTTAATAAGGGAGTGGGAAAGGGTAATAAGGGACTGGGAATGGTTTATAAGTGTGTGGGAAGGGTTTATAAAACCTTAAAATATATGTAAATACTAAAATAAATGTAAGATTCCTACTTTGTGAATTTTCACCTATCACGGGGTTGTCTAGAACGTAATACCCACGATAAGTGAGGGAATACTGTAATTGACTAAGAAGAACGTATCAGTTCTGTGATGTTTTTATGCAACAAATGATACTGGGAAAACTAGATATACACAAACATAAGAAAGTATTTGGTACCTTAACTGTATACTATATACAAAAATTTTTCTCAAATTGGATTAAAGAAAAAAAACATATAACCTAAAACTATAAAACTCTTAGAAGAAAACAGGGGAAAAGCTTCAGGACATTGGGTTTGGCAATGATTTCTTGAATATAACACCAAATATACAGACAACAAAAGAAAATATATGCAAGTTACATCAAACTTAAAACTTCTGTATATCAAAGAAAACAATCAACAGAGTGAAGAGTCAACCTATAGAATAGGAGAAAATATTTTCAAATTATATGTCTGATAAACATTACTACCCAGAATATATGAGGAACTCATACAACTCAAAAACAGGAAACGAAAAACTCCGTTTTAAAATGGGCAAATAAAATGGGCAAAGAGTTGAATAATAGATTCAAGTACATCAAAATATGCTCAACATCACTAATGATAAGAAAAAGGGAAACCAAAAGCACAATGATTTTAGGGTAGACATCTTTTAGGATGAATACTGAAAAGAATAAGAAATAAGAAATGTTGGTAAGGATGTGAGGAATTGGAACACTTTACGCTGTTTGAGGGAACGTAAAATAGGATAGCCATTATAGAAAATAGTGTGGAGGTTTCTCAAAAAATTAAAACTAGAATTATGGTGTGATCAGCAATCCCACTTCTGGAAACATACCCGAATGATTTTAAAGCAGGATTTTGAAGAGATCTTTGAAGACCCATATTAATTGCAGCATTATTCAAAATACTCAAAAGGTAGAAGCAATCAAATGTCCATCAATGAATAACTGGATAAATAAATTGTGGCTTATACATACAATAGAATATTACACAACCTCAATAAACAAGAAGAAAATCCTGTTACATGCTACAACTGGGATGAAACCACTCGGACATTATGCAAGTGAAATAAGCCAGTCACAGAAGGATATATGCTGAATAATTTTAATAATATGAAGTATCTTAAGTAGTTGAAATAATAGAAACAGAAGTAGAAAGGTCATTGCAAAGGGCTAGGGAGAGAAGAAAAGGGGACAAGTGTTTAATAGGTATAGAGTTTCAGTTATGCAAAATGAAAAAGTTCTAGAGATCTGCTGTACAACAATGTGAATACACTTACACTATTAAATTGTGCACTTAAAAATGTTTAAGGTAATAAACTTTAGGTTTTATTATTTTACCACAATAAAAAATAATAACTGATGTATAGGCTTCATAAATATCAATATTATGAAATACAAAAAAAGAGTCAGGAAGTAATCCAGATTAAAGGAGACTAAAAAAGAATGGCAACTGAATACAATACATGATCTTAGATTTTCTTTTTATAAAGGATATTACTAAGGCCTTAGATAAAATCTGAATCAGGTCTGTAGATTAAATAATATAATAATATTGTACCAATGGCAGTTTCCTGATTTTGGTAATGTACTGTTTAATGTGAAAGAATTTCTGTAATTTTAGGAAATAATGACTGAAGTATTTCGGTACACAAAGGGTACAGGGGGAAAATGTGTGTGTGTTGTGTGTACAGAGAAAGAAAACAAATGTAGTAAACTGTTAGTATTTGGGGAATGGGAGTAATAGTTATCCAGGAATATTTTAAAAGTAGTCCTAATTTTGGGGCTTGTCCAGCCAGATGTCATTCACTAAAGTGAGGGTTACAACATAAAGGGTTTCCACTCTGCCACTGCTCTGCTATAATTGGTTCTGGGGCTCTCTTTTACCACCTCACATCATGATCTGGTATGTTTGAGAACCCTGGACTTTTGTAAGGGCAGGGGCTTGTGTGGAGAATCAAACAACCAATGTGATTGCTGCTGGTGACACATAGTGCAATCTGTGGAGTCCCAGGTCTATAGCCTTTGGGTGGCTTCTGTGGTTTGGTTTGGGTTTCAGATGGCTCATTATTGCTATTTGTGAATGAGTTAGGCAATTTCCTGATCTTGAATTTTTCATCTGATACCCACCACACACCCAATTATAAGTGGATTATATGAGATCTATCTGCCCGGATCTCATCTGAGGTCATACCCTGTACCCCTCTTCCATTCCACCCTCAACCTAGGTAGGCATCCTCTTCTATTTCTGTAGAAGCTGAATATAGAATATCTTTCTGCCTCTAATCTTGGTCCAATTCTATTACATGTAAAACCTATGTCCTTTTTCCTCTAATGCAATTTTTTATTTTTGATTTAAAAGAAAAAAAAAAAAAAAAACTCTCTGGAGACCAGAAGAGAATTCCAGGCTCAGTTAAAATTTGAGGAATGTTTTATAGTTGATAACTGAAGCTTCTGTTTTGAATAAGTTTGCCTAGGAAAAGAGCAGAGTGTGAAGATTAGAGGGCCTTGAAGATCTAGAATTTAATATGTTAAATATTTAACTACTTATTAAGTTATAGGAATACACATTTTGATGTTAAAATTGAATTCTTTTTTAGGATATTTACAGTCCCTTCCAACGCAGAGATTCTATGACTTTTGTGTTGCTTTTGAATTACCTAAAAATTCCTTTCCACCCTTTAGAAGTAAGAACTGATTAGACTTCCAGCCAAGATGGAGGCTTAGACGGACATGCTGAGTCTCCCTCCACAACTAAAAAGGAACACAACTACCTCAAAACTAGAGGCAACCAGAAGTTCCAGAAAATTGAGCTTCATGGAAGTCCAATAAACAAAGATATAAAAAAGAAATATTCATCCAGACACGTAGGAGGGGTGGAGCCAGGGCGGAGAGGACACAGTGTGGTGGCAACAGCAGTGGCAGGCTGGCAGAAAGCACAGTCACAAATTTTTAAATTTAGGGAGGGACACCTGGAGAGGCCTTCCAGCACCAGACCAGACTCCACAGTTCCCGGCTCCAGTCGTCGTTGTCGTCGTCGTCGTCGGCAGCCGTCCGTCTCGAGAGACGATGGTGTAGCTTCTTAAGAGTCTATCTGCACCGCCGAGAATGGCTGTGCAGTCCGACTCGGGAGTGACACGGTATCTGTCTCCTCCCGTGTTGAATCGACATCTTGCGATGTTGCTGGAGTGTCCTCTCCAGTGGAGCTGAAGCTACAGAGCCTGGGCAGGGTGATATGGAGGGTCTGCTGTTGCCCAAGCAGCAGACCCCCCCTCTCTTCGCAGCTGAAGGGTCCAAGGGAAAGACGGAGTCGATACAGCTTGGGTTCAGGTGCGCCGCAGGAGTTGCCGGTGTTGACTACAACGTCAAACCGCCTTAGGGACTCCGGCTCCGGATTTTCTGTCGGGGTTTACTCCCTTAGCCTTTCCCCTGAAGAGGTATGCCGCAAGGCAGCGGAGGTTTTTTGGAATCAGAGTTTTCCTTCTCTGCTGTGCCCTGACTGGAAGATCGAACCAGCGACACTTAGCTCGCAGGCCGACGTTCAATCCACTGAGCCAAACCAGCCAGGGAAAATAAAGCCTCATTGCTTCTGACTGTGAAAACCAGTGGGGGCTGGGGCAGAGGAAGAAACTGTCAGTCTCTCAGTAGAGTCTGCTTGTTTAAAGGGCTCCCATGGTCCTAGAACATCTGCAGACCCACCCACTCTGGGATCAATGGCCAGGGCAACAGCTACAGAGACGCCAGTCCTATACGGAAGTGGGAGAAGTGCCTGGAAAGGGACAAGTGCTGAGCAAATGGTATTGTTCCCTCTCAAACCCCTCCCTGACATACACCACCACAACATGGTGAAACAGGTTGCCCTGTACTGACGAATACCTAAGGCTCAACCCCTTACAATGTAACAAGTGTGAAAGCTCTACCTAAGACACAGAGGCAAACAAACACAGGAGCCTGTCAAGATAAGGAGACAGAGAAGTATAGCACAAAAGAGGGAACCGATCAAGGTTCCAGTGGGAGAACTAAGTGACAATAAGATAGCCAACCTAACAGTCAAGGAGATAGCCAATTTAACAGATGCAAAGTTTAAAACACTGGGGATAAAGATGCTCACAGGCTTGACAGATATTGTTGAGTATGGCAAATGCATAAGGGAAGGAGTGAAGGTTATGCTAAAAGAAACAAAGGAAAATCCACATAAAACCAATGGCGAAGGGAAGGAAACCAAAATTCAAATCAATGCTTTGGAACATAAGAAAAAAACAGTCGACCAGTACAGAATGAGGAAAGAAGAATTGAAAAACATGAAGAGAGGCTTAGGAACCTCTGGGACAACTTTAAACATGCCAACATCTGAATCATAGGGGTGCCAAAAGGAGAAGAGGAAGAGCAAGACATTGAAAACTCAAGTGAAAAAATAATGAAAGAAAGAAAACTTCCCAAATTTGGCAAAGGAAATAGACACACAAGTCCAGGAAGCACAGAGAGTTCCAAACAAGATAGAACCAAAGAGACCACACCAAGACAAATCATAATTAAAATGCCAAATGTTCAAGATAAAGAGAGAATCTTAAAAGCAGCAAGAGAAAAGCAGAGAGTTACCTACAAAAGGGTGCCTATAAGACTATCAGCTGATTTCTCAAGAGAAACTTTGCAAGCAAGAAGGGACTGGCAAGAAGTATTCAATGTGATGAAAAGCAAGGACCTACAACCAAGATTACTCTATCCAGCAAGGCTATCATTTAGAATGAAAGGGCAGGTGAAGCTCTTCCCAGAAAAGGTAAAGCTAAAGGAGTTTATCATCACCAAGCCATCATTATATGAAATGCTAAAGGGACTTACTTAAGAAAAAGAAGATCAAAACTATGAACACTAAAATGACAACAAATTCACAGCTATCAATAACTGAATCTAAAAAATAAAAACAAAATCCCACTAAGCAAACCAGAATAGGGACAGAATCATAGGTGTAGGATCATTTGGAGGGTTATCAGCTGGTTAAGGTAGGGGGAGAAATGGGGATATGGTGCAGGGATTAAGAAGCATAATGCACTGGTACAAAATAGACAGGTGGAAGTTAAGAATAATATAGAAAAGGGTAAAACCAAAGAACTTATATAAATGACCCATGGACATGAACTAAGGGGGGTGGGATTGCTGGAGGGAAGGGGGGGTACTGGGCAAAAGGGAGCAAAAGGGAAAAAATTAGGAATACTGTAACAATATAATCAATAAAATATAATTAAATTTAAAAAAAAAGAATCAGAATGGAAAGTGGGGACTTTACAATGATTTTTTTTAATTAAAAAAAGAAAGAAAGAACTGATTAAACAAATGAACCATAGTGATCAATTCAAGTGACTTAATGACATCCTGATTATCATACAGTGGATAGTTGCTATAAATCTCATTAAATTATAGCAAAGTTTAGTGTTTTAATAAAGACATTATTAATAGCATTAATTGGGGCACAGGGGATAACTTCTCTTTTTCTTATCACAAATGTAAAAATTTCTTATTGGAAAAAAATCAGAAATACAGACTATTATTAAGGAGGAAATAAAAATCATCCACAATTTCACTCTCAGAAATAACCTCTCAACATTAGTAGGCTATAAATTCTCAAAACAACCCTAAAATGTAAGTACTATTCTTTTTCCCATTTCACAAATTAGAAAACTGAGGTATAGTGAGGTCTAATAATTTTCCTAAGACTAGATAGTTCATAAGTGGTAGAACTTGTATTGAATCAGGATCCTTGATAACACAGCATTATCTAGCACATTACATATTTTTACTATTATTTCCTCCTGCTCACTAGAACATATGCTCCATGAGAATGACTGTTTGTTTGTTAGCTTCTTCGCTGCTACTTTCCCAGCCCTTTGAACAAAGCATGGCACATAACAGACATTGAATATATATTTGTTGAATGGATATGAACCAAGCCCAGACTCCAGAAAGGAACAACTGTACATATTATCTCACTTTATAATGGCCACAATGTGAGAAATGGTAGGGTAGGTGTTACTTTGCCTGCATTTGGTATAGAAACCCATTTTAAAGAGGTAAAATCAATTCATTAACTCACATACGTGGAAGATTATCAACCCATTGCTCTAATCTATCCCTTTAATTCAGTACAGAAGGTCAGAAGACAGAATCAGGGAAAATGTGAAGAGGAGAGGACAGGCTCATGAATCTTTGTGAACTCAGGGTACATACTCTGTGGGCCAGACTTTGAAGTCTTAGAGGCTGTGCGCTGTGGATAATGCTGTAGTGGGAATAATGAGGTGTACTACTGCTGTAGTTGCAGAGGGCTGAAATGTCAACAGCTTTCTCGCTGATCTGAATGTTCTTAAAGATGTAGTTTCAACTCTCAGTCAAAATTACTTAGTCAGATTTCCTGTGGTCTTTTCCAGAAATCATGAATAAAAACTTTATTTGAAAACCATGGGAACGAGATAAACATGAGTCTACTCAAGTTTCCCAAACAGCAACACGATGTATAATCACTGGTTAAATATTCAAAGACTTCAAAGCAGCATTTAGAGACATAAGTGGTTAAACACAACATGACCATTGTACTTGGCACCTTACAGGGTTTTGTAAATCTCAATTAATTAGTGTTTATAAGCCAGCATGAGATCATTGGATAAATAGTAGATAATAATAATTAAGCATTATTACATAAGGTGCATTATTACATGTAAGCTCTCATGAAAATTACCAAAATAAAAATAATTCCAAATGGCAAAGCCCATAAAAATAATTTTTAAATGTGTATAGCTTCTTTAGTCTGATCCCTGAAAGAGGTTTGAATTTGGTTACCTGCCAAGAAAAGCTGAAATATTTTTAGGGATGGTGAGATACAAGCACAAGGAGAAACAGAAAACAGCTTGAACTAAAGCATCGTTTTACTTAATGCCAATCTTTGTGTCCATCTGGAGCAAAGACTACAGAACCATAATTGAGGCAAGACTTACCTACCGAACAAGACATTAAAGAAACCAGTTTGTAACTGTTGAAAGATCGAGTTAGGTGATAGCAATAAATATATGCCTTAGTTGCAAAAACTAGCACACTCTTGTTCTTAAAATAGCTGTGTGTCCTGGGAAAGAAGTCACTTTGAGTTTTCACCTAAGTTGGAAATGAATGCCAGTATCAACATGTTTGTTTATGAGCAGCTTGAAAGGTTTTCAATATGTGAAAATGGAATTCAATCTTCTCAGTGTAGTCCTTAGAGAGTTTATGGAGTGAATTGAATGGTATGGCTGCCACACATACTGCCGTGCGACTAAAACAATCCTCATCACACACAAGCTCTTCTTCCTGTATCCCTTAGGAAATAGAGAAATGTCTCTATTTTCAAACAATTGAAATACCAAGAAACCAAAGAGAGTTTATTTTTGTTAGTCCATGGTGATTTGTGCAAATGATGGTCAACGCTGTGTCCCAATACGGAGCAGGAACCTTCTTTTCCTATCTGAAAACCCATAGTGAGAGTTTGTATATAAAGGGAAGCATTGAGCAACAGGTGAGCATATCATCAGGCTCCCTCTGCCAATGACTGCCCTTCAGCCCTTTGCAGGTACGCCACTTGCTGTCTCTTCTCTGTCAGCCAGTTCCCAGGTGCCTGACTGCACAGTCTGGCTTTTGGCAGCAAAGCACTCTCTGTTGTAAGAATGTAAATGAGTAACTTTCTGAATGTAAGACTATAAGAATGCAAGTGAGAATGCAAAAATGAGATTTGAGATGATAAACTTCTTTTTAACCTTTGCACTGTTGGTTTTTCTCCCTACTGATATTGAATACAAAAATTGATCTGATTTACACAAGAAGAGTTGGCATAGATTACCATTAGCTACTAAAAAATAAGACATTTTAGAAGTGTTTTGAAAAGACTGATGAAAAATAAAATAACCAAGATTAGTATGAAAAGCCCACTCCTTATTTAAAGTTGTTAATGTAACAAAGATTTTGAAAACATTTAAACGAACACACCTGTTCTATGTTGTTGAATATAAATTTGCAGACATTGTCAAATCTCTACAGACATCATGGAGTCAGTATACAGTATTCTCTCACTTATCGTATTACATTCTAGACCCCCCGCGAGAGTTGAAAATCCGTGAAGTAGGAATCTTACATTTATTTTAGTATTTACATGTATTTTAAGGCTTTATAAACCCTTCCCACACTCTTATAAACTGTTCCCAGTCCCTCATTAACCTTTCTCAATCCCTTATTAACCGTTTCCACACTTTTATAAACACTACTTATGTTCTTAAACATATTCTACACTCTTAAACCTATGTAACTTTAACAACATGTGTATACAGTACTGCAAAATCCCGCGATATAGCGAAAAATCTGCAATAAATAATTAAATATAATATTTTTTAAAACCCCGCGATACAGTGAGACCACGATAAATGAACCACGATATTGAGAGGGACTACTGTATTTCTTCCACCCCACTCCCCAACAGATTGTGAAAATAGTGTTTACTTTAAACATCTAACATTTTAAAATTCTCACATACCTGTGCTTATTTTCCTTAATATCTGTAATGCTGGAGCTCCAACCCAGGGAGCTATACTTGTGTTTTCCATATTCTGAAAAAAAAAAAAAAAAAAAAAAAAAAACCCACCCAGGGGACCAGCAGATGTGGACATGCTGTGAACATGCTGTGGACTTGCTGTTTATCACTCACGTTATAGGCGAGTGCACTGATGGACGATGGATTGGTGCGGTGCGAGAAAGACCGCACCCTGCCTCCAGCCTTGGTGCTACTTAGAGGTTTAGGGAGGTAGTAGCGTGTGAAAATGCTACACTTTTGTGATAAACACAGGAGTCTTGAGACACAGGGGCCTTGAGAGGGCTGAGACACTCAGATACAGACTGTTCCTCGTTCCTTAATGGCTGCTGGCCAGGCAGCCACCTGCTCTCTGAGGTCGCGGAGGGGCCCTGTCCCGAGTTACCCTACAACACCAAAAGCGCTGTCCCATCTTCACAGTAAAAGCCACAGAACTATTTTAAGTACTAGACTATCTTTTTGAGAACACTTTTAAATTTTGCGGTTAAAAAGCTTTTATGGCTTATGGAATATTTCTAGGTTATTTTCTTTTTTCTGTCAGACCTCAAGATATATGTGATACATAAATTTGCTTCACTAAAACTATACACTTACAATTTTTCTTGGTTTGATTATTTAATAAGGTTTTCCACAAAGTCTAACTCATTTTTCTTTACAACCAACATTGTAAGCCCTCTTCAGGGAGTTGCATTTTCTTTCAGTGCAATCTAATACTGGTGTTCTTTGGCTGCTATTTTCTTTGCTAAACTTCTATCAATGACTTTCTCAGTTTCATTTAAATTTTTTCAAAAAATTTTTGAGGTGGTATCTTGATGCTTCTGAAGCTTGTTAAGAAACTTTATAAAGCAAGAAAAGTAAAAATGAAATTATATAATAATCAATATGTTAAATTTGAATATTTAAATATTTTTGATAATTAGGCTTTGGAAATTTAAAATTTGAATGGGAATAATCCATTGTGTTACTTCTGTCTCTATGAACATAGAATACAAGTCAGGTGCATGCGCTTAGTTTTTTTTACAAGACACTGTTTGACCTCTTGCCTTTGTTCTCCTGGTCCTGGGCTTCCCTGTGACTAGACCTGCATAAAGCTACCCTTTAACAAAAAGCTGCCTTCTTAAACTGGTTCTGCCCTTTTCCCTCTGTCACTCTGACCCAACTCTCTGCCACCCACCCAGATATCCCAGAAGAATGTTAATGGGAAAGTGAGATCAAAGCAATAGCATTTTTTAAAGCATATTATACTATTTTTTTAAGGGGCTTTATTTTTTCTGGTGGTATTATTTTTCAAATTTATTTTAAAGTGATACCAACAGTAAAACTTGAAATTATAATTATTTTTTACAGAATATTTTCAGTAACTAGAAAAGAAACAGCAAAATATACAACTATTTTTCTGTTTCTTTTCTACAGTATTGTTCTATATTTAAAACGATCATTTATTGTCATTTTTAACCACTTAAAATTGTTCCATATTTATTCCTAGTGATAAAGTGAACCAAATTACTCTTTTACTTTGAGATGGTAATTGTATATGCCTATTTATGTGTCCCTTGCAAAGTGAAGGAAGAATTTTTTAAAGTGGTTAATGTGTTCTCTTATCTGAAGATCAGCAAAAGGAACAGAATAGATTAGGAGATTCAGCTTAACTATTTACTAGCTGTATATATTTTGGCAAATCAATCTCTCTGAGCCTTCAAAATAGGAAAAATAATACTTCTTATAGTGTTTGTGATAACAGTGGACATCTATTATCAAATTCCTAGACATCATTTTTCCACCAGAGAACTGTATCTCTCTACCCCATAATGGTTCCAATACGCTGGCTATTTCTGAGAGCCCCAGCAGTTTCTAGATCTCAAGGTTCAGCAAGTGGCCAATCAAGGTATCTCAACCCTCTCTCTACTGTGATTCACCCCAGGGATGGGCACATGATTCCCAAAGGGCCAATTGGAATCCTTCTTGAACTTTCCTCAAAGGTACAATCACTAAGAAACATGTGAAGCCAACGTTAGCTCACTTTGAGTTATCAGAGAGAAAAGCTGAGCTGAGAGTTAGAGAGTTAGACGTAGGCAACACCTTAATCCTGCCATGTTTAAGGTCACATCTACCCTTGAAGTTTTCAATTAAACCATTACCCTCCAAAAAAAGATTCCCCATTACTGCTTACATGAATTCAAGTTGGTTTCTGTCACTTGCAACTGAAAGGGTTCTAACACAGAGGATTAAGTAAGACAAAATATACGAAGACTAAAGAGCTGTAAAAACATTAAGGTATAACTATCACTCAAGAAATACCATGAAAGCTCCCAAAATTATGAGTAGAAATTGGTATCAGAGAAATATAGTCAAGATTGCACCATGTGGAGTCACTTGATAAATGTGAATGAACTAATTACATGACCTTCAATTATATCCCATAACCTGTCTGGTAATAACATACAGGTAAAGACAATACAAACTGAGTTCTGAAATACCTCATTACATAATAAAATTTCAAAAGCTGACTAAGAAAGCAATCATTTAGATAATATGTCTAACACAAAATTCCTCCTATTCCCTTAAATAATGTTCGATAAACATTGTTTTAGTCTTCATGTGAATGTTGAAAGAACATAAACTGCTGTGATGTTTTGTATTTTTGTGCCTTCTATGACTGTTATGGCTTCCCCCCGCTCCCCGCAAGTATAAATTGGGTTGCTACCTTAAAAGGCAAAATATGGTGACTATATTTGTTCCTGTTGAAACAGGGAATAAACAAACAGCTGTGGTTAGTGAGCAGGCATTTAAGATGTTCAGAATGCAGATTGTGGTTTAGATATCTATCTCAAAAATGGGATTCCCAGGGGAGAAAACCATTTAGAAATGAACACAATTTACAGGTAGAGTAAAGACATCAAGGAAAATTAGTCTGGAAGGCTAGCTCAGTTCCTTTGTGAGTACAATACTAAACTGTAAATTAAATACATAGTGATGTTAAATAACCATCCTCTGTCATGTGGAATGGACAATTTCCTGACACATCAGAATATAAAAAGAGCAAATCTGTTTTTAGTCTGTGTGTCTTCTTTACCAAATAGGAAAGGGCCTACAATTTTTTTAAAATGACATTATATCTGAGATTTTTCTTTTTCCTTTTATTTTTAATTTATTTTTATTGTTTTTCAATTACAGTTGTCCCATTTTTTCCCTCATTGCTCCCCCCCACCCAGCCCACCCCTTCTCCCACAGTCATTCCCTACCCCGTTGTCCATGTCCATGTGTCGTTTATACATGTTCTTTGACTAGACTCTTCCCCTACTTATCCCCTTTCTCTATCTCCCTCCTCCCTGCTGATAACTGTTATTCTGTTCCTTGTTCAATTTTGTTCATTCCTTTGTGTTGTTCATTAGTCTCCTATATCAGGAGATATCATATGGTATTTTTATTTCATTGCATGGCTTATTTTGCTAAGCATAATTCTCTCTAGTTCCATCCATGTTGTCAGAAATAGCAGAAGTTCCTTCTTTCTTTCATCTGCATAGTATTCCATTGTGTAAATGTACCACAGTGTTTGATCCACTCATCTACAGTTGGGCACTTAGGCTGTTTTCAGCACTTGGCATTGTAAATAGTGCTTCTATGAAAATAGAGGTGCATAGGTTCTTTTGAATGGGGTTTCAGGATTCTTCGGGTCCAATCCTAGCAGTGGAATTGTTGGTTTAAAAGGCAGTTCCATTTTTACTTTTTTGAGGTAATTCCATACTGTTTTATATAGTGGCTATACCAGTCTGCATTCCCACCAACAGTGCAGTAGGGTTCCCGTTTCTCCACATCCTCGCCAGCATTTATTGTTTGTTGATTTGTTGATGATGGCCATCCTGACAGGTATAAAGCAGTATCTCATTATGGTTTTTATTTGCATCTCTCTGATGGCTAGTGATGTGGAGCATTCTTTCATATGCCCCTGGACCCTCTGTATATCCTCTTTGGAGAAGTGTTTGTTCAGGTCCTTTGCCCATTTTTTAATCGTGCTGTCTGTCTTCTTAGTGTTGAGATGCATAAGTTCTTTATATATTTTGGAGATCAATCCCTTGCCTCAGGTATCATTGGCAAATATATTTTTCTATATGGTTGGTTCCCTTTTCATCCTGCAGATGTTTTCTTTTGCTGAGCAGAAACTCTTTAGTTTGATATAGTCCTGTTTGTTTATCATTCTCTTCAGTTTCCTTGCCTTAGGAGATGTATCAGTGAAAATATTGCTACATGGGATGTCTGAAAATTTCCTGCCTATGTTTTCCTCTAGGACTCTTATGGTGTCATGACTTACGTTTAAATATTTGATCCATCTTGAGTTTATTCTGATGTGTGGTATAAGTTGGTCATCTAGTTTAATTTTTTTGCATGTCCCTGTCCAGTTCTCTCAACACCATTTGTTGAAGAGGCTCTTCTCACTCCATTTGATGTTCCTTTTCCCTTTGTCAAATATGCATTGACCATATAGACCGGGGTTTATTTCTGGGCTCTCTATTCTGTTCCATTGATCTATGTGTCTGTTCTTATGCCAGTACCAGACTGTTTTAATCACAGTGGCTTTGTAGTATAGTTTGATGTCTGTTATTGTGATTCCTCCTGCTGTATTCTTCTGTCTCCAGATGGCTTTGGCTATTCAGGGTCTTTTTTGGTTCCATATGAATTTTTGAAGTATTTTTTCTAGGTCTGTAAAGTATGTCACTGGTATTTTAATAGGGGTTGCATTGAATCTATAAATTGTTTTGGGTAATATGGTCATTTTGATGATGTTGATTCTTCCCACTCATGAACATGGTATTTGCTTCCATTTATTTGTATCTTCATTAATTTATTTCTTCAGTGTTACGTAGTTTTCCGAGTACAGGTCTTTCATCTCTTTGGTTAAGTTTATTCCTAGATACTTAATTTTTCTTGTTGTCATAATAAATAGGATTTTTTTCCTAGTTCCTATCTCTGATATTTCATTGTTGGTGTACAGAAATGCCTTCAATTTCTGAACATTGACTTTGTCCCCTGCTATTTTACCCAATTCATTTATTATGTCAAGTAGGTTTTTAGTGGAGTCTCTAGGGTTTTCTATGTACACTATCATCTCATCTGCAAATAATGAATTTTACTTACTTTTTCCCAATTTGAATGCCTTTTATTTCTTTTTCTTGTCTGATTGCTGCAGCTAGGACTTCCAACACTATGTTGAATAGGAGTGGAGAGAGTGGACACCCTTGTCTTGTTCCTGATCTCAGGGGGAATGCTTTCAGTTTTTGTTCATTGAGTATGATGTTGGCTTCAGGTTTCTCATATATGGCCTTTATTATGTTGAGGTATGCTCCCTCTATTCCCATTTTGCTGAGTGTTTTCATAGTAAATTGGTGTTGTACTTTATCAAATGTTTTTCAGCATCTATTGATATGATAATGTGATTTTTGTCTTTCATTTTGTTTATGTGGTCTATCCTATTTATTGATTTGCGAATATTAAACTATCCTTCCATCCCTGGGATGAATCCCACTTGATTGTGGTGTATGATCTTTTCAATGTGTTGCTGGATCTGATTTGCCAATACTTTTGTTGAAGATTTTAGCATCTATGTCCATTATCAATATTAGCCTGTAGTTTTTGTTCTTTAATGTGTCTTGACCTGGTTTTGGAATTAGAGTAATACTGGCTTCATAAAAAGAGTTTGGGAGTCTCCCTTCTTCTTGGATTTTTTGGAATACAGTATTCCCTCACTTATCGTGGGTATTACATTCTAGACCTCCCCCCACCACCACCACGAAGTGGAAACCTTACATTTATTCTACACTCTTAAACCTACATAACTTGAACAACATATGTATAAAGTACCGCAAAATCCCGCGATATAGCGAAAAATCCATGATAAATAATTAAATATAATATTTTTAGAAACCTGCGATACAGTGAGGCCATGATAAGTGAACCATGATATAGAGAGGGATTACCGTAGTTTAAAAAGGTTAGGCATTAATTCTTCCTTAAATGTTTTGTAAAATTTGCCTGTGAAGCAATACAGTCCAGGGCTTTTGTGTGCCGGGAGCTTTTTATTACTGTTTCAATTTAACTCTTTGTTTTTTATCTGTTCAGGCTTTCTGCTTCTTCTTGATTCAGTTTTGGAAGACTATGTATTTCTAAAAATTTGTCCATTTTATCTAGGTTGTCAAGTTTCTTGCCATACAGTTGTTTGTAGTAATTTCTTACAATCCTTTGTATTTCTGTGATATCGGTTGTGATTTCTTCTCTTTCATTTCTGATTTTGTTTACTGGGTCCTTTCTTTTTTTTTTTTCTTGATGAGCCTGGATAAAAGCTTGTTGATTTTGTTTATATTTTCAAAGAACCAACTCTAACTTTTGAATTGTTTGTTTAGTTTATGTCATTTAATTCTTCTCTGATCTTGATGATTTTCTCCCTTCTACTTGCTCTGGGCTTTGTTTGTTGTTGTTCCTCTAGTTCTTGCAGCCATAAGGTTAAGATTTTTTATTTGAGATTCTTCGATCCTTTTAAGGTATGTCTATATTGTTATGAAATTTCCTCTCAGGATTGCTTTTGCGGTGTCCCATAAGTTCTGGGTTGTTATATGTTCATTATCATTTGTTTCCAGAAACTTCTTGATTTCTTCCTTGATGTCATTGTTAATTCATTCATTATTTAATATCATGTTATTCATTCTCAATGAGTTTGAATGTTTGAGTTTTTTCCTTGAGGTTGATTTCTAGTTTCAAGCCATTGAGATATGAGAGTATGCTTGATATAATTTCGGTTTTCTTGAATTTGTTGAGGTTTATTTTGTGTCCTACCGTGTGGTCTATCTTTGAAAATGTTCCATGTGCACTTGAAACGAATGTATATTTTGCTTCTTTGAGGTGAAAAGTTCTATATATATGAACTAAGCCCATTTGATCTGGAGTGTTGTTCAATGCCTCAATATCCTTGGTGTTTCTTTGCTTCGAAGATCTGTCCATTGTTGACAATGGGGTGTTAAAGTTCCCTACTATGAGTGTGTTGCTGTTGATATCCTTCTTGTAGTCTTCCAGTATTTTCCTTATATATTTGTGTGCTCCTATGTTGGGTGCATATATGTTTACCAGGGTTCTATCTTCTTGATAAATTGTTCCCTTAAGTATTATGAAATGTCGTTCTTTATCTCTTTTTATGTCCTTTCCTGTGAAATCTGTTTTATCTGATAACTATTGTTACCCCCACTTTTTTTTCCATGTCCATTTGCCTGGAATATTTTTCCATCCCTTCACTTTCAGTCTGTGTAAATCTTTTGTTTTGAGGTGTGTCTCTTGTAGACAGCATATATGTGGGTCATGTTTTTGTATCCATTCTACTACCCTATGTCTTTTGATTGGAACATTTAATCCATTTACATTTAAGGTTATTATTGACAGGTATGTATTCATTTCCCTTTGTACCTGTGTTTCTCTCTCTCTTTTTTTCTTCTTTTCTTAAAGCATTCCCTTTAGCATCTCTTGCAATGCTGGTTTGGTGGAGATGTATTCCTTTAGTCTTTCTTTGCCTAGGAAACTCCTTATTTCACCTTCCATTTTGAAAGAGAGCCTACTGCTGGAAATATTTTTTGCCATTCCTGTTTGGCTTCTAGTGTTCCTGTTGAGAAATCAGTTGTATGTTATTTGCTGTTTTTCTCTTGCTGCCTTTAGGATTCTCTCTTTATCTTTGAATGTTGGCATTTTAATTTTGATGTGCCTTGGAGTGGGCCTTTTTGGCTTCATCTTCATTGGGACCCTCTGTGCTTCCAGGACTTGCATGACTTTTTATTTCATTGAGTTAGGAAAATTTTCTGTCATTACTTTTTCAATCAGGTTTTCTATCCCATGCTCCTGTTCTTCTCCTTCTTGTATCCCTATGATACAGATATTGTTTTGTTTTATGTTGTCTTGCAGTTCTCTTAAACCCTCTTCATTCTTTATCAGTCTTTTTTCACTTTGTTGCATTGTCTGAGAATTTTTTTTCTACATTGTCCTCTAACTCACTAATCCAATCCTCTGTTTCATTTAGCCTGCTTTTGATTGCTTCTACTGTGTTCTTCAGTTCAGAAATTGTATTCTTCATCTCTTCCTGGTTCTTATTGATAGTTTCTATGTCCTTTTTCATGCTGGTGTAGTTCTCAGTAAGTTCCTTGTAGCTTCTCTGGAGTTCTTTGTCATTTCTCTGGAATTCTTTGTAGTTCCCCTGGAGTTCATTGTAGTTTTCTTTGAGTTTGTTGAGATCATTGAGCTTCCTCATTACCACTGTTTTGAATTACATGCCTGATAGTTTGCTTGCCTCTATTTCATCTATCCTTCCTTCCGGGAATTCCTCCTTTCCTTTTGTTGGGGTGTTGTTCCTATTTGGTGGGTTGTTATTCTGCCTCCCCATTCTGGGTGTTTGGTCTTGTCTGTTTCTGCTTATTAGATTGATTTTTTTTTATTTTCTGCCTTTGAGGTGTGACTGTCTGTGGTAGGAATCTATATGATTCAGTGTTGCAGACTCCTTGATCTCCTTAAACTGATGCTCTTGGGATGCCCTTTATGCCTTTTATTTGGACTCTCTAGTAGTATTTTGATTTTGTTTGTTGTGTTGATCTTTGATGTGTCCTTTAAATTTGCTGACTGAGAGTCACTCTGCCCACTTCTGACAGTTGTTGAGCTGCTTCTGGCTGATGCCTCTTGGAGGAGAGTAGTCTTCTTATGAGATTTCTCCTGTAACACTGAGGTTGAGTCTTCCCTGGAATCTGATCTGCTGTTCCTCCAGTTCTTTTCTCCAGAACCAGTGTCCAAAGTTTTCCAAAGCTCCTCTAGCTCATTTCATCTTCTTTCAGCTGCAGCCCAGGTTGAGTGTGGCAAGTGTGTTTTTTTCTACCAGCCGGCAGGTGGGCTGGGGCAGCCAGTGGGCACCAGAGCCTAAAGGGTCTACAATTTTGCACAAGGGTCCCATGTGTGAAACAGAGAAGATGGTATTGGTACAATAACAAGAAGGTCATCTTTAATTTAGTTCAATATAATAAATATTTGAACACACACTCATTGTGTCAGAGACTGAGTGAGAGAGTAGGCATACACACTAATTAATACCCTATTCCCAAAGATAGAAACCAGCCATGGAAACCTAATCTATAACATATACAAAAGAGAAATTTCTTTACTTGGTCATATGGAGAAGGAGATGGTTGGTAGCACAGTGCTCTTTCCATTGGATCATGGATTTAATATTGCACATGTTTACATTTATCTGTTCCTTCCTTGATGAGATCACATCAACAAATAGAATGTTGTATATTACATACCTCCTTGAAGCCCACAGAAAACATAAAGCTTGCTTAGAGGAGAAAGAGGATAACTCTCCTGGGGATGGCTGGGAAACTTTCTGAGTGAGGTAATATCCGGATAGAGTTTTAAAAAATGATTTTTCCTTGGATGGTGTATTAGGATTCTCCAGAGAAACAGTACCAAAAAGACCTATATGGAGATTTATTATAGGAATCGGCTCTTGTGATTTGGAGGCTGAGAGGTCCCACAATTTGTCATCTGCAAGCTGGAAAACGAGGAGACCTGTGATGTAGCACAGTCTGAGTCAGAGGCCTGAAATGGAAAGGGGTGGTAAGTTACAGGATGGGCAGTTGTGTAAGTCTCAATGCAGTTCAAGGTCAGAAAGGATAGCTGTCCCAGTTCAAACAGAGAGAGCAAGTTCACCCTTTCTCCAACTATTTTTTTCTATTTTAGCCTCAATGAATTGAATGATATCCACCCACATTAAGAAAGGCCATCTGCTTTTCTCAGTTCACCAATTCAAATGTCAATCTCTTCAAAAATACCCCACAAACACACCCAAGAAATATGTTTTACCAGCTATCTGGGCATCTTAGACCTATCAAGTTGACATGGAATTAACCATCACAGATGAGAATGGGCATTACAGCAAGAGGGGTCCAGGAGGAGTAAAAAATGAGCTTGGAGTATAGTTTCCTAAAACTCTGAAGGAATTTGATAAGAAATTATCTTCTTAGACTGTGAATTCTAAGTAGAAAAATACTCAGTTGAAGCCATAAATGGATTAATTTTCCTCCAAACCACTGAGCTATACAGGTTTTTATGGCATCTAGGGTCAAAAGGATCTTGTTCTGATAGTAAAGTGGCAGCAGCTATGCACGTGAAATAAAAATCTAATTCTGTACTTGGCCAGCCCATCTTCATTCCATAAAGCTATTCTCTCAAGCATTATTTGTATAGTACTACAGTCATATTTGTACATCCGGGACAGAATTAGATGGGATCCATTCTGGGTCCCTGGTTCCTCATCCTGACACCAATGCCCCACTGTCCATCATCCTGGTTAATTCATGGAGAGTCTTATTAAGAAGTAGTCTTCTTTCTATACATCGGTCAGAAAATCAGTTTCATTATCAAATAAAACTAAATGTACTTCAGGTTTTGTCCTGTTCTTAAAGGCAAACAGCTTCACTCCCTCTTCTAGCTCCAGTGAAAGTGCTAACAGAAACTGAATGGCAAAATCAAACCACAAGGAAGTTGGGCCCAGAAGACTCTATGGGAGACAGAATTTATCCTGCATAACTCAGTTGAAAGTTAGCCGCAATTCCAGCTAACCCATAATGTTTAACCATCCTTTGGCTGGAGGTTTGAATACAGATTTTTCAGTTTTTCTATTCTATTTTTAGTTCTGATGATGCATCAACCAAAAAGTAATCACAGTATTCTTTGAAAATTATTTGAAAACTCTCTAAGCTTTGACTTCAGTAATCAGATATCAGGAAAATTAACAAAATACAGACTTCTCATCACATTCTCTAGGAGTCAAGTAAGGTTTTTGAATTACCATATTACACATAGAAAAATAATACAATTATTTTATAGTCATATTTTTTCACTCTCAGATGTGAACATGTGGTATGTTGATATACTCTTTTCTTTCTGTCTAGGAAAGAGCGAGCCAACTTTTACATCAATTCATATATTAAGAAAGCATTTATTGAGCAAGCATGTTATGCCAAGCACTAATCAAGTACAAATAAGACAAATAAGACTAGACTTTTTCCTTAGAATAGAAGGGACAGCCAACAAAGTAAGCAAACACACACAGTTAAATTTTCAGCAAAGTTCACATATCTTATGAAATAAAATAGAGTAAAACATGGTTTTAGTATAAAGTTGACCACAGGTCTCTGAAAAGGTACCACAGGGAAAAGAAGCAGTCTGCTAAGTGGACATGACAGGGTGTCAAGACTGACAAGGGATTAGGAAGGGTACCGCAGGCAGAGGTAACAACAGGAGCAAAGGCAAAGAGACAATCTGGCTTAGTCCAGTGTTTCTCAAAATTGTGTGTTGTATTTAGACCTACTATAAAGGAATAAATTTCTCTGATAGCCTAGGGTCAATAAAATTGTCTTCTTAACTGTGTAGAAACATAACACTAAATATAATCCTAATGTTCATAGCTATTATATAATTATAAAACCAGAATGGATGGATTCATTATAGAATATATACAAAACTAATATCATTCCAAATAACAGCATCATTTTAATGGAATGAGTAATATTTCTTGCTGAAATCATATTGTGTGATTCCTCTGACTCTTTTGAGCTTAACATGCCTATATTAATCTGTGCTGAATGATCATTCAATTCTCTCATCACCTTTTTTTTTTTTACTAGAACCATTACTAGATCTTTATTCATATAACAAACTGTGACATAACTTGGTCTTCATTTGTAATTAATGTATTATTTAAAATATTAAGTCTGTCTCTTTTCTTTATTCATTAGTCCATGGCAATGGGACAATTTTGTGATAGTACTCAATTAGAAGGTGATCATTTGAACCTTTATGACACAAAATGTGACATTGCCATCACCTAAAAGCTATGAGAAATGCCTTGGGCCACATAAGACTTACTGAACAAATTCAGCCCCTTAACAAGACCATCAGATTATTTTTATGTGTACAAAAGTTTAAAAACTACTGATCTAGGTAATTTAAAACATGCTTATAATATTTTTTTTAATCATCAAAATTAAAACAGAAAACTTCTCACAGAGGCCTCTTGAACTTCTGATAATCCCTCTCACTGGCCCATTAGGGGAAATTAAAGAAATTGAGCTTGACTGAAGCATAATTACAGGAGCAAAAGATCTGACAATCGATAAGGTTAGAGAGATAGCAGAGACTGGTTTGGTAAACTAAGGAGCTCAGACTCCATCCATTAATCAGTGAGGAGCCACTAAAGGAATTTAAGCCCTGGAGAGAATGATGAGACTTGTGTTTTAGAAAGATTACTCTGGCTGCAATCATGGATTAGAGAACAACTAACTGGAGCCATGGGGACAAGTTAAGGGCTTGTTTGAATTGCCAGGCAATGACAGCTGATTTATTGCTGAAGCTGGGGCTAGACAGGAGAGGGTGAACACCAGAGATATCATGGAGGTGTCTTGGTGACTGATTGCATGTCAAGTTTCTTTCTCAGCCAACTAAGGCATAAATAGTAATTTGAAGAGCAGGTTTAGGAAAAAGGAGCAAGTATAGCAAAGTGTATGTGTTGAACTTGTAGTATCTTTGGAATAGCCATTGTGGAGATGTCCAGGGGCAACAACTGTAAGGGTTTGCTTGGAGATGTAGATTTGGGAGTAGTGAAAGCAGTTAGAGGAAGAATCATCAGGGAGTGACTTATGGAAAAGATATAGAACTTTAAATTAATGCTTTACTTCACCATAAAACCAACACATTTAAGTGGATTCTTGGTGCTTATAAAATACATGCTTCAGTTTTATACTCTTGATCAAAACTATTAACAGTGAACAGCACCAGATGTTACCAGTGAAGTTAGATCTTGGTCCCTGGGTTTGGCTAAGAAAGAATTCAGAGGCAAGAACTCAAATACTAGCAGAAGTTTATTTAGAAAGCCACAGAAGTAAAAGTGAGCCAGCTGGGCTGTGTGGACTTAGGAAATAAGTTACAGAGCCAAAGGAAGGGCCCTTGAAGCTTAGGGAAAAAAAATCCAAAGGTATGACCTTGAGGGAAGAAAAGGGGAGGAAAGGCAGAGGCATGCTCTAGAGCAGGGGTTCCCCAACCCCCAGGCCACAGACTGGTACCAGTCCCCAGCCTGTTAGGAACTGGGCCATAAGTGAAGCTCATCTGAGCTCTCCCTTCCATCCCAACACCCACCTCCCCACCCCCACCCCCTGTCTTCCACGAAACCGGTACCTGGCGTCAAAAAGATTGGGGACCACTGCTGTAGAGAAAGAGAGCATGCACTGGGTCCTTCATCTTACAGGTTTTTATCTGTTTCCTAACGAAGATTTTTAGGGGAGTTTTCAGGGGAAGATGCCAGTAGAATATTTATCAGCTCTCCAGGTGTGTCCTTTCAGGGTGGCAGTCTTTACGGCACCCTTTCCTGAATGGTCAGTGCTAGGGCAGGGGGACATTAGTCATTGCAGCTGGTCCTGACGTTAGCCATGGCATTGCCCCACCTGGCCTTGCTGCTTTTATTGGCCTGGAGCTGAAACACATCTGGGGCCGAAGAGCACTTATCATTCAGAAAGATTTTGCAAAGGTAATACCTAAAAAGGAAAAAGTAAATATTATGTGTTTAAACATTGGCTCATTAAGTTGATGTTAACTGGAAGGGGGTTTAACCTTGTAAATGAGACTAAACATTATTCAAAGTTTCTTTAAGAATGAGTGCTAACATTTACTACACTTATAGATAAAACAATACCATTTGTCAGTTAAATCCAGGAGCCTATGGTAAACCAGTTTTTAAATTGTAATTTTAATAGCATTAGTTATTAAAATTAAAAAATAAAACCTGACAGTCTTTTCTGTGGATAAAAACTATTCTCAAATTCACCAAAAAACACCCTCACATCAACAATGAGTGTAAAGCATACCCATTCCATAAAAATAGTTACAAACAATGTAATTGAAGAGTGGCTTCTTTATCTATCAGCCCCCAGCAAGGCCCTGCCTGAAGGTTGCCTCCCCCAGTATTAGCATCTAGCTAAGCAACTTCTCGTCATTCAACTTACCTTTCCTTCCTTGTCTAATCTTAAAACTATATCTTCCACTCCCTTTCTTTAAACCCCTCTTCCACCTTGACACTGCCCAGGAATTGTTCTAGATCAGCTGTTCTCAAACCTTAGCCAGCACCAGGATCAGCTGGATGATTTGTTAAAGCACAGCTGCTAGGCCTTATCTGGAGTTCTGATTTGAGAGGTGGAGGGTGAGGACTAAGAATTTGCACTTCTATTTAGTTCCCATGTGAGGCTGATACTGTTTGTCTTTAGGTCCCTACTATTTCATTCATTAATTTAGTCAAAAAATATTTACTGACCACACACTGTATGTCAGACAGTGCATTTTGCATAGCGTTCTCTTTCCTGTAGAGCAGTTTCCTAGAAACCACCAATGACAAAGTCTGATGCTTAGGGTTTTTGGAATGGTTCTACTCAACAGAATCCTCTTAATCTGATTAGCAAACATTTTCTTTAGGACAGTACTAAAGGAAACCTCACACAATCTAGGAACAATTATTCCAAAATCTTAGTGTAGTGGTGATTAATGAGCTTTTTTTCCTTGACTTCCAAAATAGTCTTTTGCAATTATATAGGATATTTATTAAAACTGAGCTGGAACCTTGGTTAGGTCATATGTGTGTGTGTGTGTGTGTGTTTAAGGTATAGAAAATATTTTTAAAACAATTTGACATTTGACAATATTTTTATCATATACGAATATGCTTTAAGTTTTAATTATGTTAAAGAACTTCCTTGCTTTGTAGTGATATATGTTGAAATACTTAGGAATAATGTATCAAGATAGCCCATATTAACTTCAAATATTTCAGAAAAATTATATATATATATGTATACACACACACACATACACAAACACACACACACACACATATATTGAAGTCTGTCCAGAAGGTATCCAGCAATGAAATATGAAAAATGGAGACATTTATTGAAGAAGACACAAGAAACATTAAACATATGACACTGATGCCTCAGTCCCCTTCAAAGTAGGCACCTTGGGGCCTCACACAGTTCTCCCAATCGCTAACAACTGCCCCTGTCATATTTTCCTGAGTCGCATTGATGGTCTGAAATCTCTTCCCTTTCAAAGGTGATTTTAGTTTTGGGAAAAGCCAGAAGTCACAGGGCATGAAATCTGGGCTAGAGGGGCGCTGAGTCATTTGAGTGGTTTGATGTTTCACCAAAAAAACTGCATAAGACGTGATGCCTGAGCAGGTGCGTTATCGTGATGAAGTTGCCAATCACCAGTTGCCCATAGCTGCACTCTTCTGAATCATCCAATAATTTCTGTGGAGAAATGTTCAAGCCTAATGCAAAATTGGATGCAGATTTGTTACTCTACTTGCTCAGTCATTTTGGATGTAATAGCCACATAGTATACACACTCACTCAACGGCATCTACCATCCCCACTGACTAGCATAGTGAAGTAGTCATTGTTCACGCATGAGCATTCCAGTCCATGCTCCTTGGCTGTCAGGGTACATTTTGCAAACCATCTTGTTTATATTAACAATGGCTGGACTTTTCTGGACAGACCTCGTATTTTGACGGGGTTGGGGCAGAGAGGGAGAGGGAGAGGGAGAGAGATGAATTATGGCAACATGTTGACATTCGTTCAGTTCAGGTAGAGAGCATATTTTTTCAACTTTTTTATATGTTTGAAAGTTTTCATAATACAAAGTTTGAGGAAAAGCAAGTTTGGAAGGGTTATAATAATTAATCAAATACTCATCTTCCATACCAAGAAGATTTTCACTGTATGGTAAATGTTATTCTACTTGACACCATAATGTTACAGGGTTCAGAGAGCTTCACAAATCTTTGAAGCAATTTTTAAAAAAATCACAGGTGAATGGATTAGAAGGGTGAAATGTGCAGTAAGTGGAATTGAGACTACTTATATTATTTTTATTTATCTAGTTAATTAAAGTATAATCTCAGTAATCCACTTCTGTCTCAGAATAGAATTTAATAAATTGGCAGCTGGAGAAAAAGAATTTACTAATAAATGTAAAGATACAAACTCAACCCATTCTGAAAAAATAACTTTCTCATTACTAAACACAGCTTTGTAAAATTTTCTAATTTAATTTTCAGAATCAAGTCACATTGACAGGATTAATGTACATTTTAAGAGATAATATGTGCTTTATTTCTCATAAAGGAAGTTGCTACTGTGACTATTGGTTGCAGATCCTCTTTCAGACCTGGGGTTTTTTTTTTTTTTTTTTTAATGTTCAAACCTTAGAGACTGTGGGTCTGTTCTTTTTCAATTATGCTCCTTATCACAATCATGAGTGTGCTTCACTTTGACTGAGTTATGACTTCTCCTTGCTTGGTGTGGAGTCATTTATTTGAGTTAGTTTCCTTGAACTCCTTCTGGGCTTGTTATTTTCCTCATCCCATTGCTCCCTGTCCCAGCCAGCGCCTGCAGCAGGGTGCGGTATGGCAGCAGTTTCAGCGCAGAGAGCCTGGAGGCACAGATAATGAGCTCCACCCCGCCTTTTGTGCTCAGTGGAACTCAGGAAACATGGAGAGAACTCCATGCCAAATGGGAGAACCCTGGAGGACTTTTCCTCAGCTTCTCTATACATCTGCTCAAGTGCTTCTACCAGAGAAGCCAAGAAACAAATTTTAAAAGACTACAAGGCATTCATGAATTCAAAACATTTGTTAGGTATCTTCTGTGGGTTGGTAGTGTGTAAGAGATATAAAGAAGGTGTAAGAGATACAGAGAAAAAAACATGGTCTAAAAGCTTAGAGACTGAAAGCAAAGGGTATAGATGTGGGAAAAAAGCTATGTAAAAATATAAATCTGTATAGGTGTCCTAACAGACATATTTGTTTCTCTATGGTCTTGGAGTCAGAGTGGGTATGTTATGTGCTGTTGAGGCAGCTCTGACTCCTGGAGACCCTACGAGTGATGTCCACCATGTTTTCTCCTCAGCAGCCCTGCTCAGCTCCTGTAGACTCAAGCCGAGGACTTCTTTTACGGAGTCAACCATCTCATATTTGGTCTTCCTCTCAGTGGATTGCTGCTACTCACAAAACTGTTTAGATTTCATTTGGAGGTTAACAGAAAGAGGAGGCTTACACTTAAGCTAATGATTAACATGAGGTAATATTTTTCAACTAGAATTTTTAAACCACTCTAAAGAATTCTATGCCTCTTAGCTAATGTTATAATTGTAACATATTACTTAGGCTGAAGTTCTTCCTTCAAAGGGTCATTAGAATAACTTGCATTGAAGGGATTGAGGAGACTTGTGAACATTTGCCATCTCCTGCTGCTGAGTGTCCATGATAATTTGTTTTTGCAACGTAGCCATTTTTCTTTTAAGTTCATCTTGTGCACCAGTAAGTAGAGTATCCTGATTCTTCTCCCAGTCCTCCATACACTTCTATTTTCCCCAGCATGATTGTCTTTTCCAAAGAACCTATCCTGCTATCTGAATTAGGACAGCTTCATTTTTGTCATTTTTGTCTCCAGCAATGCTTCAGGCTTAATTTGCCCTACAACTTACTTGTTTATCTTTCTGGTGGTTTAGCTTATCTGTAGAGCTCTCTTCCAACAGCATATTTCAAAAGAATCCTTTTTTATTTTCCTGTCAGTCTTTCTCACTGTCCAGCTTTCATATATGTACATAGTAACTGGAGTCAGAGCCAGCACTGTTTAACATGCAGGTTTTGTTTGTTGCGGATTTTTTAGTGTCCTTATCCTCATAAAATTCCTACCCCCAGAGTCAAAGAGGGCTAGTAGCCTAGTGGGATCGGGGGCACTCTAGTTGCTCAGCTTGCCTCCTCTTGTGTGCCCAGTGGTTGCTATAGAATCCAGCAGAGGTAGCCCCCAAAAAGGTTCTGGTAAGAGGTAAGGAGGTACAAGACTGACTTCAAACACAGCTGCATGTCTCTCTGCACACACAGGTGAAGTGGCAACGTCAGGGTGGAGGAGTGTCCTCATCCTGAGTCAAAGAGGCTTAGTGATGTGTCATGTACAGAGGTAAACGGGACCTAAGTGAAATCATGAATGCAAAGAGCTTAGGACCCTGTTTGGGACAGTGCAAGCCCGTAATAGATAATAGCCGTTAACACTATCACCCCTAATATTATACTTGGGGAAGCCAGAAAGGTTGAAAGGTAAAGCAACCTAAATTACACAGCTAATAAATGGCCTTTGCGTGACCATTTGATTAATGACTCTACTCTTACTTACTAGACTGAAAATTGAGAGCACAAATGAGGCAAGTTTTTGCTTACCCTTATATTCTTGGCATCTACTATGGAATAGGCATATACTACTAGATACCTATATGTATTTGTTGAATGCATTTGACTTTGATTTTTTAAAACCATAGCCTTTTTGGCTAGATAGACCTGGATTGAAAGCCCAACACCAGTACCTGCTAGCAATGTAAACCTAGGCAAGTTAACCATTTTGAATCATAATTTTTCCAGCTGTTGAAAATGGGTCTGACAGTACTTACACTTGTTCACAGGATTGTGGAGAAGTTAGATGAGGCGATATACTGTACATAAGCACTCTGTGTACATATCATGCCCAGCACATAGAGGTGCTCCTTATACTTTAATCCATCTTTTGCTGTTTGCTTTAAGGCTTTCTGTCAGTTTGCAAGCATTATGGTTTGCCACAAGAGGGCAATACTAAGTGGAAATAGATATCTATGCCTAAATACAAAACAATATAACAAAAATGTTCTCTAAATTATATAAATTCATTTCTGTCTCTTGCTCTCGCTCCCCCCACCCCCCACTATCTCTATATCTCTATCCTCTTCTCTGGGTAAATGTAATTAGTTGACAAGGGTCTCATGCTTAGAATTCTGTTTTCTTCCTTTATCCTGTTCTTCAGAAACCTGTTATCACAATAAAATCTTAGCTCTAGAAGGGACTTTAGAAGTCCTTTTGTCACTTGGAATACATTCCACCCTCTTTAGTTATTCCTGCTCTCTTAGTCGGTGTTCTTGACGTGCTGCTTTCTTTGGCCCTTCTGTTAAACTAAGTCCTACACGCATGAGTATTCGTGCCACACATCTCTTCCCCTGACAGCACCTTAGTTACGCTAACTTTACCTCAAATTTAGCATGAGAAGCTAAGCCTATTTACATTTATTCTAAAAAGACAATACGTCTGAGTTATACAGGCTTAAGTCTTTGAGAGTAATGTTGGATTCCTACCTCACCCATGCAATCGCACAGTATGTTTCTTTCCTTTATTTAATCTGTTTACTGCCCATCTCTTCCCCATTCTCATGTCTACCTCCCTAGTCCATCTTCTCATCTCTTAACCATTTATTTATTTTGTCTTCCAACCATTGCTCCTTATTCCATATATTGGATGATAAGCCCTTGGAGTCAATACATCCACACAATGTAGTTTATATTCTATACTTTTCCTAGGAAAGGCTCCCATTTCATACCCCTGGACAAAGTACAGTTTCTTTTTTAACCCAGGCTACATTTATCATTTATCTGTGTTTCATGACAACGGTGGAAAGGAAAATGGGAGAGCTGTATCCATTTGAGAGGAGCTCTGTTATTAATTTTTAGCTGCAAAAAACAATATTAGCAAGCCACATAGGCCGCTGTCACTACTGATATGACATGTATAGTTGCCCATCATAGAATGCAATGTTATATATCAACCAATCTGACAAGAATTGTGTGGGACAAAAAAAAAAAAAAATGCACTTAATAAAGCAGAATAAATAATACCTGCCATGGATGGGCTTGATCCGAATTTCCTCTTTCAATTAGCAGAAGAGTATCTTAGAAACTCTTTTGATTCAAAAATTTTTGTAGGTTCAAACAGTTTTAAAAACAAATCTGATTCTTATATCTTCTTTGCTTCTCTTATTAATAATTAAATCATCTAAGTGAAAAAAGTCAGGCAAAAAGGACAAATATTATATGATTCTATTTATATGAGATACATATGAGAGGCATCAAATTCACCAATAGTGGTTACCAGGGACTAGGGGAGGAGGGTATAGGAAGTTATTGTTTAATGGGCATAGAGATTCAATTGGAGAAGATAAATGTGTTCTAGAAATGAACGGTGGTGGTGGTTGCACAACAGTGTGAATATACTTACTGTCTCTGAATTGTATACTTAAAAGTATATAAAATGATAAATTGTATGTGTTCTGCAACTGTTCGAGGCCAGCCAGGTTCACCGGGGATGTGGGCAGATGGAAGAAAATACACAATCTGTCGAGATATCCGACATGCCTTTATTCCATGTGCTGGGGCAATCTGCCCTCTCCCCACTGGCGGAAAGTCCCATCTTCCTATACACTAAGCATAGACAAACCCAGCTGCCTGACAGAGTATGACATCATTGGTTACATAACAGGAGTGCTCTGCGCATGTGGGTTTCTAGCTACGGAGCCACTCATGCCAGGACATCCGGGTGAGGGAGGCTGACTGACTCCATTTGCCCTGCACCATGTTATGTGAATTTACCACAACAAAAATGTTTAAAGATATTAAATCATATATTTTGCTCATGTGGGTTCAATACTGTTTTTTTAGACGTGATGTCAGGTTCAACCAGAATGATACAAAAATTTCTTTCAAGGAGCATGCTTTGAGAAAAGATAACACCCAGGTGGAAATGCAAGCTGTGACATTGTCCCTTGTTGCGTTCTCACTGTAGGAGGGACTGAAGGATATACTCAGTCTTCTGGGATGCATTCGCTTTCTGTTTAGTCATTTCTTAGCAGGCCTAAACTTAGTTTCAGAATCTGAGCTTGGGAGGCCTAAGTCTACAAAACTAAGAACCATTAATAACCTAACAGTAACACTTATTGAGTATATATTAAGCATCAGGCTTATTTACTGGACATAGTCTAGGTCAAGAGAAAAGTCTGAGGCAGATTTATAAATATCATATATTAGTTTACTCTCCCCAACTCACTATTTGGCTTTTTAAAAGAAACAAACAAACGAAACCCACACATGCCATTTAAGAATTAAGAAAACAAACAGAGGCATTTCTCTGTGCCAGTAACCATGCCAAAGAGCATGTCAGCCAGTAACATTTGTGAAACTCACCATGCAACTGACAGGGACACGTATTGCGAAGTGGAAGTTTTTGGAGAGGCTACATTTCAATCCATTAAAAAAAAAAACCTTCCCAGTATAGACACTGTTTTATTTAGAAAGCCTATTCTCAGAAAGAATCTGGTTCAGTTGTTATGCTGGGGAAACAACAGTTCAAAACTGACCATAAATCTACCTCAAAGCAAAACCATTTCTGGTGTTTCTCAAGTAGCTGAGTTAATGTGGCATAAGACAAAGCCTGACTAGCAGGTATAATTAAAGGATGAATCACTGGGGTAAGTCATGAGTAACCCTAAAAGCACCTACAGGGGAAAAGTCCATTATAACATACTAAATTTTAGAGGCTAAAGGATGAAGGGTAGGAGGAAAAATTCCTTATTCCATGTGAATGCAGTGATGGACCTGAGTGGAAACATATTGATAATAGCATTGGTGCATTACTGGTACAGTGAATATTCTGTCTCATGTGATATGGGTACTTGTTCTCTGTGTTTTCTCTTCTGAGAACTGCTTGAGGTCAGGTAGTATGCCTTGCTTTATTTATCTTTCCATATAAATCACATGTCTGCCCAGATCCTAATAATGTAGACAGACAGTAGGTATAAAACATGTAATTACACACATGAATGGGTAAATGATAACCCATGTCTTAGAATCTAGAATAAACCTGTCCTACACTTTTAAAGAAAAATGAAAATGACATGCAACATAGTAAGTGGTATTTAACAAAGATTGTTGATGCGTTTTTAAAGAATTAATCACAGGACTTTTATTTAATGAAAAACAGGAAGGGATTATTTTATTTTATCCTATTTCATATCTCAGCAACTGGCATTGGATTTAGTTTCTTGGAAGAGTAACATGGCAGAAGTTGAAAGGAAACTATTTGGCCTGACTGGTTTTTTGTCTTTTGGCTACGTGATGAATAGATAAAATCAACTCAGGTGGAAAACAGCCCCACTGCTACTTCTGTTACTCCATTAACTGACAAATAATAGTGTTAGTGCCCCCACCCCCACTCCTCCTATCCAAATGAGGAGTGTTTAACTGACAGACACAAGTTAGATATTTGGAGTTAAAATGACTCTAATGGTGATTGGCCATTGTTCTAATGTTTGAGGTCTAACTGTCCAGGAAGTTCTTTAAATCTAATTTTCCTGGCTCAGAAGAATTTAAGTCAAAGCTATCAAATATACTGTTTACATCATCTTACCTGTCATAGTTTAAGGTTTATGTGCTATTGTTAACGTTTATGTGTACTTTAAAAAAACATTTGAAACTGAAAGGCTTGACAGTCTGAAACTTAATTGGGAAAAATGTCAAGTACTTTAATGGAATTTTTCCCATGATCTGTAGAAGAGGCTTTTTTTTTTTCTTTCCTTTTTTTTTTTCTCCCCACAGATGGTTCAAATGGACAAGGCAGCAAAGACAGAAATTAAAAGCAGATTCTTAAGAAAAATAACTGGGTTCTCAGAAACCCTATAGATGATAGCAGGACTAGATGTAATACAGCAGTTTCTCTTGCTGTCAGGTTCTGGGGAGAACAGAAATTTATTAGGTGATTCTCTACCAGAGGAGGGGTAACTGTCTCTTGGTGGAAATTAACTATTCATTTAGAACTCTAGCCAACTTCAACAAGTTGGAAACCTCCATGCTTGTAGTGCAGTTCCATCCAGGTGCCTATAAAAGATACAGTATTGTGAGGCAAGTAGGTTTTCTTCTAGCAGTAGGATCACCTAAGTCCGAGGTGGGTATTTAGGGTACAGGGAAGACCTAAAACCTTCCCACTTTCACAACAACTTGGTAAAACAATAAACAGTCCCAGGCCTATGAAGTTTTCGTTTTGAATACAAAACCCCCGACTTTCTTGGATCAATGAAGTGAACGACCGGAAAGAGACAGGAAAGCTTTTCAACCTGGAGTTCATATGCATTCAGCGGAGACCAGTGAAGCAAAATCTAAACTAAATACTTCAAAGTAGCATCTTCTGACCAGGCTTCAAAATAAACGTTGGTTTCTCTGCCAGAAGATTCTAGGGATTGGGGTTATGAGGAAGAGGGTTAGGGGAGGTATATTAGGACTTGGAGAAACTGTGGCGTGGAGGGTCCTGAGTGCCACCGTCGTTTACAAGGTGCCCGGAGCCCAGGAGGGCACAGAGTTAACGCCCCGAGCACGGGCAGCAGTGCGATGCGGCCGCAGCAGCGCGGAGCCCGGGAGCAAAGTGCGGGCGGGAGGGCGGGGGGAGGCGTGTAAACGGGAGAAGGGGCGGGGTGGCGCGGGGTGGGAGCGCGGAGGCAGGAGGAGGGTCTCTGACCCCGGGTCCGATCTGCAAGCTCTCTGAGCCTGCGTCCGCGGAGGGGGAGGGTTTCTCCGGCCGGGCCGGAGCGGCGGCAGGACGCTTCTGTCTCAGCACACAAACGACTGTGGCGAGAGCAGAGAGTGGAGCTGCCGGAAGTGTCTGCGTGCCGGAGACAACTTTCCTGCTCCGGCCGCGGCCCGCAGACTCCGCTGCCTCGGTGCTCGCAGCGACGATGTGCGGCGATGACAACACCCTGAGCAGACCCGCGCCCCGGCCCACCCCTGGTGTCTGCGCCAGCCTCGCCTCAAGGGAGGACTGAGTCCGGAGGTGTCCGCGCGCCACGGGAACCCGGCGCAGGCGGCGGGGCGCGCGGGGCCCGTTTCCTCTGCGCCGTTCCCTCGTTTCCCGGCGCGTTCCCTGCGATCGCGCGTACCAGCGCCGGCCACGGTCGCCGACTGTCCCCGCCCTGACTGCCGGCCCGGACGTGTCCCCGGCGGCCGCTGGCAGTGCCTGTGCCATGGGGCTGCCTACTCTGGAGTTCAGCGATTCCTACTTGGACAGCCCGGATTTCAGGGAGCGCCTGCAGTGTCACGAGATTGAGCTGGAG
The DNA here is from genome assembly GCF_987537825.1 of Furipterus horrens. Lineage (NCBI taxonomy): Eukaryota > Metazoa > Chordata > Mammalia > Chiroptera > Furipteridae > Furipterus > Furipterus horrens. The sequence goes on along the minus strand of NW_028327172.1, from coordinate 65,560,798 downwards.
CGGACCAACAAGTTCATCAAAGAGCTGATTAAGGATGGCTCTCTGCTCATTGGGGCGCTGAGGAGTAAGTAGGAGCTGGCGGGGGACGGTGGAGAGGGCGAGGAGATCTGGAGTGTCCCCGCGGGGTGCGGATTGAGGAGTGGGATGGAGGAGAAGGAGCTTCTTTTGTTTGAATGGGTTTGGGGACAATAGCTGAAGAGCTCCCCTGCTGGTGGCCAACAAAGTTTGTTCTCCCATGTCTACAGAGAAGGGAAAGTTCTCTACTGGATACTGTAATTAATTCATCCTGAATAACGTTGTACAAAAGCCATCTTTTGCATAACGTTCCTGGAAAAAATGTTGGGGACTATTGGGTTTTTTTGGGGGTAACTTGAACACTTTAAAAAAATCCTAAGCAAGGATTCAAGAATTTGTCTTAAGGGTAAAACGAAGGTAATTTGTTTAGTGATGTTCAAAGAATTTGATTAATTTCTTATGTTTATCAGTGGCTCTTCGTTGGACACAAAAGATCGACTTTAAAAAAATATGCATTTATCGTTTTACCATTTAGTAAGATGATGGAAGATAGTATGGGCCAGTGGATTTAATGTCTTTACAAGTTACTGTGCATCTTAAATTTTGGTTTACGTTGTAAATCGGGTGTTGGTGGTGTCAGGGAGGATGTGAGTTGAGTGGGTAAAGGCCAATCGAATCTGATCATCTATAGGAAGTAAACAATGCCCTTAGGGGCTTCTCCCAGGTCCTGTCCCACACACCTCCTGATCTGGATCTTCACTTTTAATTACTAAGACCTAAGAAAAACTTAGGAAAAGAGACTCCAGAGTTTCTCTATAGATAATTAAGTGGCTCAATGAGAAGGCTTAATTTGTTACGTTTCCCAGGAAATATTTACATCTTAATAGAGACTTATGAATGCTTGAGTCACTGAAAAGAATTCCTGGAATCTCTGGCCTCTGATGAAGGAAGTATTTTCATAAGGTGAAGAGACCTTTGGGTGATCTAGCAATCCCCAGGATATATGTAGGGGAAGCATCATTGTATATGCAAAGTTCAAGGTCAGTTAACAACATGATGGGGATATATGTGTGTCCACAAAAGACAATGTTAGCATGTAATCTGTATAGTGAAGCTTGCATTAATGTAGGGATGGAGCTTAGCAAAATTTATTGAAATTAGCGTGCTTCCAAATTCTTTATTTTAACCACCCCCAAAGCTAGAACGTTTACTTATCACTTACATTACTTAACCAGCTAAAGAAAATATCTTTTATGTCCACATTCACTTAATTTCTGAACTTGAGGCTACTAATGGTAACAGTATTTATTAATTTGTGGAAAATATGATTTATCTGCAGTTCTTTTCATCCTGTGCACAGAAAGATGTGCACTCTTCTTCCTTTGGGTTTGCAAATCCTGCTTGGGGTCTTGGGACTAGTCTCTGCCTCTTAGAGAGCACGCTGCCTCTTCAAAAAGTTTCCCCATCTCAGAGTGCTAAATGCTGAACCAACTCTTGCTGGAAGTGTCAAATAGTATACAAATGACATTTTTCTTCACTGCTCATGATCAGTTTTAGTGTTCCAAAAGTTGCAAATACGTAGCTGTGGTAAAAGCTATGAAATGTCCATTATTTTAATAGTAACATTATGTACTTTATTACAATTTTGAATCTAGCCTTGCAAAAATCAGGTTATTTCAGTTCTTACAGATTTGTTCTTCCATTCGTGAGTGAAGAAATCTTGAGAGTGTAAGGTCCTTGAACATATAGATTCCGCCTCGTTAATTTGGCCTTAACACACTTAAATGTACAACCTGCTCTCTTTTTAGGATCCTTAGGTTTGTGATGAGGGTGCATTACAGTCATGTGCTATACAATGACATTTCGGTCAGCAGTGGTGGGGCCATAAGATTATAATGGAGCTGAAAAATTCCTATTGCTAGTGACGTAGTAGCTGTCCTAAAGTTGTAGCACAACACATTCCGTACGTATTTGTGGCAATGCTGGTGTAAACAGACCTGCGCTGCCAGTCCTATAAAAGTATAGCACATACAATTATGTACGGTGCATATAATAAACAACTGTATTACTGGTTTGCGTATTTGCCATACTATAGTTTTTTATTGTATTTTAGAGTGCACCCTTTCTACTTATAAAAGTTTGCTGTAAAACAGTATGCCATGTAACACCAGCAGCCGCCTCAGACATCTGTTTATCATGTCTCTTGATTGCATTGTTTTCTCTTGCACTTGATTTAATCTCATGTTGTTTTATGAATTTAGTGTAGCTAAAGTGTCCAGTGTTTATAAAGTCTACGGCAGTGTACAATAATGTCTTAGGGCTTCACATTCACTCACTACTCACTCACTGACCCACCCAAAGCGACTTCCAGTTCTGCAGGCTTCATTCATGATAATCGCCCTATACCTGTGTACCACATTTTATACTTCATTTTTACTGTACTTTTTCTATGTCTAGATATATTTAGATAAACAAATACTTAATTATAGTGTTACAGTTGCCTACAGCATTCGGTAGAGTAACATGCTATACAGATTTGTAGTTTAGGAGCAACAGGCCATACCATATAGCCTACGTGCATAGTAGGCTATCCCATCTAGGTTTGTGTGAGTACACTCTATGATGTTTGCACAATAATGGAATTGAAATCGTCTATCACACATTTCTCAGAATGTATGGCCATCATTAAGCAAAGCATTATTGTACTTGATTTAACTAACATTTGATTATTCTTTCATTGTGGAAGGAAAATCTTTTATTCCTTTGTTAATAAATTTCCAGCATCAGATGCCAAATGGGAAAGATATGGAGCAGAAGAACACTTGAAGTCACATTATTGCACTGGTTTTCTCCCAGCAAGCCACTTTCTGTCCCTTGGAGAGGATGCTCTGAGGCCAGGCTACAGCTGCTGAATGTCTGCTATTTGATGCTGCTGGGATAGTAGGATAGGAATGTGTCTAACTGTTGTGAAACCTGCTTAGTTCCATCTTAAATTCAGCAAGGAGCCTCCTTCCCCCATCTTGCCCCTTTCTGACTGTTTTTCCTTTCTGCCAGAGAAAGCCTTCACCTTCCCTATCTTTAAACTCTGCCTTTCCATTCTCTTAACTGTTTTCAAGAGTGTATCCCATTATACATTTCAGTTTTATTTTTAGCACTTTGTGATTACTTTCATTAATAATTAATGGTTCTTACGAAAACCTTCTTGTATAATCATCAGTACACTTTAAGCATCTTCTATTATTTTCATCTTTGTCAATAACTTTTCTGGTGAGAATTTTGGCATGTATTTTTGGTTAATTCGTGCATGACTGTTGCAGTAGGAGTTACTTATGTTCCTTGATATCTGGTGCAGGGTATAGCTGTGTTTAGTAGAGTATTTGGAAGGATCCTTATAAATGAAAATCTTAACAGGATGATTGCAATTTCAGATATGTAAGATTGTAATGTATTTTTAACGTGAATTATTGCATTTTGCATTCACATCCACTCTGAGAAAATGGATGACAGTTTAAGTACATTGATACAGACCAGAGTTTAAGTTCTGATGTTGTGAAATGCTGTGTGATAATTGGTAAGTAACTAAGCCTCGCTGAGAAACAGCTCACTACTAGGATTATTTGTTCATTTTGTTACAAGCCACGTGAACATTGGTGAGTGATATTTGAGAATATTTGATACTGGTGAATTGGGTTTTAGTTCAGGCTGTATGACTCAGAATCTCCACCCTCTTCATCAAGTTGTTCTACGAACTTAGTTCTTTAACAGGTGCCAGTCTTAAAATTTGAGTTGTGAAATCATAGGCTAGTTTTCCTTATTAATTTTCACTTTTTATATTTCAAAGAAACATTAAAAATGGCTTTCTCAAATATTTCCCCTTTTACTTTCTTTATCCTTTTGAATTCAGAGAACCATCTTTAAGTAGAACTTTGTCACTGCAAGAACAGACATATACTCTGTTACCCCCCCACCCCTCCAAAAGAAGATAAAGAAAAAAGAAAAAAAGAAAAAGAATAGACAGAAATATAATTGTACTCATTAAATTGAATTACTGGGTGGGGAGAATGTGTCAACATTCTTGACTCTAACCTGCTCTTCAGCTACTGGGCCATCTCCTTTCTTATCACATCTCCTTCCTCTAATTGCCTTAAGGTGGAATCCGCCAGCCTTTTCCCTCTGCCTTTAGAATACTGTTTCTCAAATTGATCTGTCTGTGCTTCTTTTAAAGGGAAAAAAATGTTAGTGGATTCTAAAATAGATTTAATTATTATGATAACTTAATAAGTATGTACGAGCATGAAACTAATTCTTATGCTTATTCATACAATCTTATTCAAAGCAAATCTGTTTACCAATTAAATATAAACAATATGGTGAAATCAATAACACTTTTCAGCTACATTTAATTAATGGATGATGTTTTGCTGAAACAAAATTTCCTCTCATAAGAGTGCCGATAATATCTTATGTGTTGATGATTAATTTTCTCACTGTTTTTCCCTGAGTGAAACTGTAGTTCTTTAAAATCTTCTTGCCCTGAGGGTGGCCTTCTGTCTATCACAAACATCAGTTATTTATTTCTTGGTCTTATTGCCTTTGTTCATAAAGCCTAGTTCTAGAATTAGTGATCCATGTCACAATAAGAAGGGCACCTAATGTGAGTGGTAGGTTGTTCATAAGTTGATGTATAATATGCAGTTAATTGATACATCAGTAAGAAATAAGCACACAGTTTCTCAAAGGTGTCTACCCTCAGTGCCCACAGACCTCAGTTTAAAGTACTCTGCTATGGTGCTCTTGTGATCTGGGGTTTAAGTAGTTGTTTAAAGTAAAAGAAAATCCCAAATACAAAGGCTGCAATTAAATCTCTTAGAAAAGGTGAGGCAGGTACTCCTGCCTTCTGTTGGCTGAGTTTCACAGACTCACCTTCAGCCAGGTATCACTTATTTCTTCACTCTAATCCAGTCTGTATTTTGTGTGTATGTCCAGAGCCCACTTCGCTATCAGTTTTTGGTGGCACAGGAAAGGAATTTTAAAAAGGGTTAAAAGAAATAAGACAAGTTTAAGAAATTTGAAATAGTTTCTTCAGTTATTGCGCTATTTACTTGGTCATCCTTCAACTTTCAGTGAGAACTATTGTTTTAGGGTAGTTTTGGTATTTACATGTGCATCTAGGTTTTATTTAGTTTAAATGGAACCTGTGGATTCCTGTTTACCCTGCAGGAGCTCCTTCACTGCTGCTTATTCCACTAGGGGCCCTTCCACTTGTTTAGCAGAGCAGCCTAATCAGAGGCGTGGATGTAGAATCCCTGCAGTCATTCATTTGGTTCTTTTCATCATTAGAATTTGAGTGAAGTGAGCAGAAGTTACTGTATTCTTCAAATGAACTGTAATTAATTTTAGGAACTGGTAGATTAGGAATGTGGTGCTTTAAGGTTCTGCTTCAGAGAAACGTACAAGTACAAACAGTTATACTTGTGTTAATTTAAGTGGTAGCCTGGCCTTGGTGCTCATCAAAGTGGATCAAATAAGGCTGGCTGAGTGCTTACCACTACCCCTCTTCCCATTCTCTCCATGAGCTTAATAGGTGCCCTTTAACAGTACTGTATTATCTTTATTGCCATTGGGTTTCCTTTACAGAAGGTAGTAATTGAAGGGCTGTTGTGTTAGAAGGCTAGGCAATTGGTTGCTGTGAGAACAGAAGTGTTTCCTGAGGAGAGGGGAGGAGTGGCTCACGGAGAACCCCCTTTTGCGGTTCCTCCTGTGAGTTATGATCAGGGTGCTCCGAAAGTGCAGAAAACTCAGGCAACCACTAACCTTTTAAGTCAATGAAAAGCTGCTTTTACATATATCCTTTCAGTTATTAACTTTTCTTAGAGCACAGTGTTAACTGCTGATGATGCAAAAGCATTACTTTAGATTATATAAGAAGAAGAATACAGCAGTCCCTCTCTATATCGCGGTTCACTAATCGCAGCCTCACTGTATCGTGGGATTTTTAAAAATATTATATTTAATTATTTACCGCGGATTTTTCGCTATATCATGGGATTTTGCGGTACTGTATATGTATGTTGTTAAAGTTATGTAGGTTCAAGAATGTAGAATATGTTTAAGAACATAAGTAGTGTTTATAAAAGTGTGGAAACGGTTAATAAGGGATTGGGAAAGGTTAATAAGGGACTGGGAACAGTTTATAAGTGTGTGGGAAGGGTTTATAAAGCCTTAAAATATATGTAAATGCTAAAATAAATGTAAGGTTCCTACTTCGTGGATTTCCACCTATTGTGGGGGCGTCTAGTACGTAATACCCGCGATAAGTGAGGGATTACTGTAATAAAGGTTATATTCAGTATTGCTCTGATGTCAAGCACCATTTTATTCAAGTAATGTATGCATAGAGAGTAGCAGCTTTCCCCCCCCTAGATTTATAGAGAAATATTAGATTAAAATTTTTACACTATTAAGCCATATTCAGTGAATAGTATGCAACAATCAAATGTTTACTATGGAGAGATAAAAAAAAGGGTGAAGGAAAGGGGGTTATGTAGTCTTGAGTCTGTGAATATTGTTTCTTGCCAGAGTTGATTGTCACCTGTTCTGGCCCCAGCCATCACTGCCGTCTGGATGGTAGTTTCTGCTCATTTCAGCCTTCTAGGCAGGTGCCAGGCTCCTTCCATCCCCACCTGCCACCCATCAGTTTCAGCTTGCAGCTCTGCCCATCTCCCTTGTCCCTCCATCTGGCTGAACATCTGCCCAGCATCTAATAATCCTGATAGTGTATCCTCAGTGGATCTGGCCTCATCCATCAAGGACTTGCTACCTGCTTCTTGCTGACTTTCATCCTGAAAATTAACACCAGTTGCTGAGCATTTGCCTCTCTAGTGCATGGAATCTGGGCCTCATCTTTTGCAGCTGCCATATTCCAAGGTTAATGGCTGGGTTTTGTGTGGATGTAGCAGCTTCCATAACATTTGTTAATCGTAACTGCCCTTGGAGCAAAGAAAAAGGGGCAGAATGCTAACAGGACAAGTCAATAGAAATATATTTATTTCATCAGTTTTGTCTTTGGCCAGGTGAATTTAAACTTTGGTTTGGATATCTTTGGTAATTTGGATTTTTCTCTATGGAATTACATCTAACCGAATGTTTTGGTTAATCAGAATACACCATTGGTCACATCTACGGTGTTCTGATTTTATTATCAAGAATGCAGTTATAATGCTGAAGAAACTGTTATGACAAAACACACTTGTACAGCACTCTATAAGGAATGGATTTGCTTCAGAAAAAGTGAATTGTGGAATAGTAAGGTGCTTTAATAGCTAATCATCTCTATATTTTCCAGCCTTTCTTCTTAGTTGCAGAGGTGTGTATGCTTAAAAGAAGAAAAAATAAGCGTGAACTTTCTAGGGTTTTGAATCTTTCATTTGAGAGTAATTTGTCTAATTGTAATTTTTACATGGAACATGGTGGGGAAATGTAGGATAAGACTAATAATTAACTTTGTGTATATTATTTTGCATTAATAACTACAGATTTTTCAATTTTTAGGGTCTGTGGTAAAAGTCTCCATTTCTGTATTTTAAAAATGCCAAACCATGATTTTTTTTTTTTTTTTAATGTTGTTGATTGACCTGATTAGGGTGATTATTGGGGATAATGAATTGTCTTGTATTTTGTGAAAGCGAGCCACCTTGGCATAGTTCTCAATGTCAGGTGGTATGAAAAAAAAATTGGGAAAAATGCACCATGTGCATGACTTTGCTACAGTAACAGTACGCTCCCAGACCTTGGCTTTACTCTGGGAAAAATCGGGTAGACACAAAATGACCCTTTTCATTTGGAAGTCAGACACAGTTCTTAATAGTGGGATTTCTAAATTTCCCCACACAAAGTTAAAAAGCAGCCTGCTCGTGAGTTGATGAGAGACAAACCAAATCATATTCCCTTGTGTGTAAATACATACTGGACCTTACCCAAATGAAAGGCCCAGTTTCAGTTCTCTCCTTAGTACTCCGGAAAAGTGATGATTTAATTTAGAAAACTGCTATGTATTCCTGTGTGGAAGGGAGTGATAAGCGGCTAATGGAAATGAGTGCCCCATATCGTGTATTACCTGTTTGCAAATGGAAGCTATATAAATTGATTTTACTTTGCTGTGGTGAGAATTTTCTTTTTCATTTATGTAATTTTCTAATTCCTTAAAATGTCCAAATGAAAGATATCACCCCCCCCAAAAAAAACAAACAAACAACAACAACAACAACAAAAAAAAAAAAACAAAGGAATGCTTGTGCTGGTGGGAGAGATTAGCCAGGTGAAGCAGATTGAAACTGCTTGAGAAAACAATTTTAGTATTATTATTTTGGAACTTGTATTAGACTTTGTGTGTCCTCTGTGTAAAAAGTTAGGTGACAGCGGGAAATCAAAGGAATAAGAGCCTTTAAAACAGCCTTCCAGCTGTTTTAAAAGTTGGTTGTGGAAAATTTGAGGGACAATTAAAAATTGTCAACCTAACAGACAACAGGGGTGCCTTTTTAAGGGACACACTATTTGGAAAAGATTTGGGAAAGCAGTGTGCTCGTAAAAAAATGTCAACATAGGAGGTAATAGGTAGGGATGTTTAGAGACATATTGACTACTGGTCAATACTGGTTTTCCTTAAGTAACCATTTCTAACACTGTTATTACTTCCTTTGTATCCCAGCTGCATAATTGCACCTTTTTCTCAGTATGTGATGTTGCTGAGTTCCTCTTCCGTTTTCAGTTATTTCCTCTACCCTCTGAAGCGGTGGTGGTGTCTATGGGTTCCTTCTTAGCCCTTCTACTGTTTGCTTTCCTTGTGTGGTAACATCTGCGCCCAGCTTCCAGCCCTCACCTCATTTTTCTGAGCTCTGGGTCTGATTTTCACCAGCCTCCTTCCTATCACCACCTGTATGTGCTCAGGCACCTCAGACTCTGTGTCAAAATGAAGTGCCTCCTTCTACTCCAGCTTGTTCTTCTTGTGTTCTCATTTGTTCAGTTATATCCTCATCAACCTGGTCATCTCTCAGAGGGAAACATCAGGTTCCCATCGTCTGCAGTTTTACATTGAAGTTTCTTCACTCCACCCAGATCCTAATATTTGGTTAGTCCTACAATTCTGTGCCCACAATATCTTAAATTAAATTTCCTCTGCCTGCATAATACTCATTGTGTGTGTGTGTGTGTGTGAGAGAGTGAGTGTGGGGTTAGGGTGGGGAGGGAAGAAAGAGAAATAAGAATTTTTTCCCTAGCTTCAAACAACAGAAATGTATCCTTTATGTATCCTTTCACGGTTCTGAAGGCCAGAAATCGAAAATCAAGAGGTTGGCAGGGCCGTGCTCTCTCTGAGGACTCCGGGGAGGGTCTCCTTGCGTCTTCCAGCTTCTGGTGTTGTCAGCAATCCATCCCTTTGTATGTATCTCTCCAATCTATGTCTGTAGTCACCTGGCATACTCCAAGTTTGTCTCTGTTTATTAGATTTTACTTAGCCTTTGGAATATAAGCTCGGTGCCAAGGATATCTAGATAGTAAGTGTTAAACATGAACCAATTTACAGTTTACTAAGAAGAGCGTGATATGGATAAGGGTTTTGAATATCTGTGGAGTGAATAAGCCAGGGAGTGGGGACTACAAGTTTCCTCTTTAATATTGCGCCTGCCAGGCTTCATATGTAACTGCTGTGGCCTGGTGATACTATTAGGACTGGGTAGCCCAGGGGACAGCGTAGAGCACTGTGACTAGAATTTAGTCCTGGTACTGTCACTGAGTAATGTCATGGGTCTCATCACTTGTCCTAGACTTTATTTTTGTCAAAAATGGGAATAGCATTTGCCCTATATACCTTGTATGGTTTTTGTGTGGACCGATGGACAAAATGCATAACATAATATAAAAATGTAACATTTTCACTTGCTTTAGGCAGGATCATTGTAATGCTAACAGTTTCAGCCTTTTCAAGACTTTAACAGATCCTTGTCAACATTAGTATTATTATGTAGAAACAAGATTATTGAAGTGGAAATGCTTTAATTGGATGTTCAAACTTGGGCTTGTTTATTCCCCAAATTAAATCAACTTGGTGGAAAAGGATTATAAAATGTGGCATGGTTCTTTATTTAGCTTTTTTCTTTTAAATAAATGAATAACTGTATACTATGATCTAGGAACCAAGAAAGCACCAGGCTGGCATTTAAGAATAAGGAACGGACGGTAGAGACTTTGAGACTTTACAGATATACCTGCTTGGTGCTTGAGTTCTGCTTCAGGTCAGTGGTCTGTGAACGTTGTTAAAAATGAAGGTTACAAATTGCACTTGTCAGAAGTGGAAAGTTTCACAAGGTATAACAGGCCAAACTGCAGATGAGAGATCTTTTTTCCACATTGCTTTCTGCATTGAAAGCAGACAATGGCTTAGAAGAAAGGACTGCCCTAGGTGTTTCTTGTGCTGCACAGATGTTTAGTGAATGTAAATTATGTTTGAGGTAATATCATCCCAGTGGTTATTAGTGAGGAAGGAAAATGACGACATTGGTAGGGCTGGAGGGACAGGGAGTAGGGGATTTGGGGGAAAAAAAGAACATTTGGTTAAGAATTGAAGAGGAAGATTGATTTGGCTGGTTGAGATAATTGAATTGAGCCTGTGAGCTAGTTGATCCAAGAAGGTGGTTTGATTGAATTGGTGTCAGAATCACCAAGAGAGGATACACTAAAGACAAAACCGATTATTGCAAAAAATAAAGATATTTCTTAAGGGAATTGTGAACTTAAGGGGAGTTCTGTCCTGCGGCCCAGGGAAGTAGGGTACAATGAAAAGGAGGTCTGGATTTTTGGGGACAGCTTGGAAAGGAAGGCAAAGGCTCGAAAAGGCCAGCCTCAGGGGTTAAAGAAAGAAAATACAGATCCTGAATAATCCCGTGCAAGAAATAGCAGCAAGTGAGTGAATGTCTCCAGGTTGTCAGATTTAAACTCTGTTGGGTGTACATGTTTTTCTTTCCATTATTGCCTTGGTTCCTTAGACTGCTGTGATGGAAATTAGAGTCTTGTGGATAGTCAGGGCTGACCCACTGATGAGCAGCTGCAAGAGGACCAAACAAGGATTCATAACCATGCCGTTAGTTGCAAGATACTCTTCCCAATTTAAGTCCTTAGGCTATGGCTTAGACTTTATTTATGTATCTTTGTATGTATGTATGTACTTATTTATTTATTTGAGATTGTGTTTTGCATCCTGTTAGGCCATATATTAATTTAAACTAATCCCAATTTATTCAGATAATCTGAACAGAGATGAGCTGCTCTTTAGTTAAGCTTAGCATTATCATTCACACATATACAGTGCTAATAACATTTAATCTTTAATCATTACAACATTTTAATGTTAAGTAGGTTCATTAAAGATTTAACATTAGCAGCAGTCAGCCTAATGGTAGAAAGAGCCTGGGCTTTAGAATCAGAGCAATTTGTTTAAATTCCAGTCCTGCCGCCTTAGCAGCTACATGGCTGTGAGAAAATCACTTAGCTTTTTTTTTGTGGGTTTCCCCTTTCTATAACATGGAAGTAATATTTATTTCATATGCATATTTGCAGGATTACATAAGGTAACATGTAAAGTATCTAGCACAATGTATGGTACTTGGTATTCAATACTAATTTTCTCATCTATTTCATTTCTATATAATGTTGAGACTAGGAGGCAAAATTAGATCAGAGTTATAAACAACCATCACCACCATATTTTATTCAAAGAAGAATGTGAGGTGGCTTTCCTCAGCAAAATCTTTACCTTACCTGAATGAATGTACCCTATATATAGAGAGAAGTACATTTAATGTGGATATGAGAACTATAGACCATGTATCATTGTTTGGTATCATGAATGTGGCTTGCAGTGAAAGTAAGCTTCTGTGAAATAATTTACATCTGAACATTAAATCTCTCTCTTTCTCACAGGTGCCTTGCCCCGCCGCTTTTGTTCCCAGGGCATGCTCTCTCTGGAGCATGTCCTAGCTGAGCCTTTCCCTCTCTCCTTCTGCCAGGCATGCTCACTTTGTCTTTCTTTCTCCTAAGCTCCAAGAACCCTTCTTTTGCCTCTGTAACTGGTTTCCCAAGTCCACGCAGCCCAGCTGACCCCCCTCTTCTACGGCTCACTTCTTCTACCTCTGTACCTTTCTCAATAAACTGCCATTTGTACTTGAGTCTTGGCTCTGAATTCTTGCTTAGCCAGAACTCAAGCACTGAGGTATAATATTCTGGTGCTGTTCACTGATAACAGTTTGCCTGCTTTTCTCCCTAGCCAGTTACCTCCATAAGAATTGGCACCAAATCTTTGGGATTCTGGATATAGATACATAATACATTTTTCATAAATGTCCATTAAATGACTGGACTTAAAGGAAGTTGCGTCAAGTTAATGTTTGGAGATGCAGAAGTCCACAGGTCTTCACTAACCACTTAATGGTGGAACCGATTCTGAAACTGTGTATACAAAAACAAATAGTGAAAAAGTTGGCAGCATATTACATAGATTTATCAGAATGAGATTAATTAGAGTAGGTTTATTCAAGGAATTGATTTTTGTATTAAAAGAATGAATTTTCTTGTCAGCAGTAACAATAATGTATATTGATTCAAATCCAAAAGATATGGCCAAGAAAGGGAAACTGTACAAATTATTTATGTTGTTTCCTATTTGTAAAAAAGTATTGCACGTGTTATTTTCAAGATGCCATTTCAGAATGTTAATTTTCATTGTATGAGAATGCCTTCTATTAAAATAGCATTATTAGGTGTAGTTTGCTGCCATAAAATTAATCTTTTAAAAAATATACAATTCAGCGGTTTTTCATGTTTACAAGTTGTGCAACCATCACCATCTAATTTTATTTTTTAATTTTTTCACCTTTATTGAGGAATAATAAAAAATTAAAACTGTCAGATATTTAAAGTGTACATCAATATGATTTGATAAATGCATTGTGAAAGGATTCCTGCCAGTGAGTTTATGAAAACATTCATCATCTCACATGAACAAATTTAAAATATAAAGATGATAATATATGCCATTTTTATGCGAATTTATACCATTATATCAAATAGTTTCCTTGCTTTGGCATATTTTTATTATTAGCATATTTACAGCTAAAAGTTCTCAGGTTGAAGGTGACACTTATGTGCAATTTAAAGCAGTCTCCATATGAAATGTTAAGTGAAGCAAGAAAAGGTTACGTTTTGAGTAAAGAAACATCTGCAGTTTGCCACAGTTCACCAGAAGGAAATTGGATCATGTATCAGCTATGTGATTGAATAAGACTTTCATCTTTTAAATAATTTTTCCTGTCCTGCACATTCGGCCGTTATTCTGAAACGAAGGTTGTGGTATATATATACATTTGTGATGTGGGGTTTGGGGACCCCCAACATACCCTTATTGGAACGCATCTATGATATCTGCTGAAGTTAATTGGGAATCAGAAATGACTCTTTTTAAAGCTTCTTCAGGCTCACTCACATAGATTGCTTCGTTTTCATAACATGGACAGTTTAGTCAATTCTTGCATGTTTCTTTTCAGGTCCTAAATTATTAGTTTTTAGGAATTATAAATCACTTTATCTTTTATATATTACAAACACTGGACTCTTTAAAAGAAGTTACTTATTAAATTAGAGAGGAGAGACTTGTCCTTAGAGCATCTTGGGGCTTCGAGTTCTCAGTTGTTCTCTTTATACCTGCTGCTCCAGCCCCCTCAAATTATACCTGTGTACATAGGACCAGCTGGGTTCCTCTAAACCAGTGGTTCTCAACCTGTGGATCGCCTAAGACCCTCGGAAAACACATATATAATTACATATTATTTTTGTGATTAATCACTATACTTTAGTTTTGGTTGGGTTCATCACAACATGAGGGACTGTATTAAAGGGTCGCAGCATTAGGAAGGTTGAGAACCACTGCTCTAAACTATGGTCTGCGTCTCTTTCTTTGTTGAGGAGTACTCTGGTAGGTAGATATTTTTGTTGCCAGGTAGCTCTTGAATAGGTGGCTATGTTGAGTTTGTGAAAACTTAGCATGGGATATTCTAAAGCTTAGGATTCTAGTGACTACTTGACAAATCCAAAGGACACTGTGGTCATCAATTTGTTGGACTATTGTATATTTGACCCCATTAGCCGCTCCTTGCTTCCCGAAGCTTCTTGTCCCTGGGCTTGCACGGAGCTGTATTCTCATTTTTTTCATCAACCTTCCAACTTTTTCTTCATAGTCTTTCAGAATTCCTTTACCTCTTTCTTTTCTTGAATGTAGGTGTTCATATTGTCCAATGAGAACCTTTTCTCAACAGATGTAAGCTGGTGATAATATTTATCCAAAACCAAAAGATTAACATCTGTAAGATAATGGGATAAGAAGAGTAAATAATGAGCATTAGGGCAGTCTGTTAACCAAAAGATCACTGCAGCTGTTAACCTTTACCAGGAATCAGAGAAGTGCAAATTATTATTAGAGTAAGCTATCCATTTTTTACCTATTAAGTTAGCTAAAAGATTTTTAAGTGCCTTTTGCAATCAGAGTGTACTAAGCCTCTTACTTTCACTATGCTGCTGATAGTATTGTAAATTAGTCATATGTTTCCAGTACCTTACAGAGTTCATAGGTACTGAGTAGTGATTCCAATTATGGTACTTATTCTGCAGCAGGTAAAGTTAATTTCCTATCTAGCATCTGTGTCCTTTCATCCTTTGCATAAGGACCCTGAGTTTGTCCAGGAATACAACCTTCCCCCGAGTCAGGGGTCACTCCTGGTTAGCTGAGCCACTGAAGGTAACCCATTTCCTTGTGCTGGAAGGAGACATGAGGGCTGTTGGCTGGATTAATGTGTTGTAGTGCTGCATGCAGTTCGGGAACTGGTCCCAACCTATACAAATAATCAAAATTTACTTATAATAGAAAATAATTAGAAATGGCCTAACTAATTTAGTAAACTTGAACAGTAGTTACTTATCTAATCAATTAAATATATGCTATAAATCAAAGAAAGTCAAGGTACAGAATTATATACATGCTTTTGTCATTACATGAGAAAAAACATATGCCTGTGAAAAAGCTTAGGGAAATCTACCAAAAAGAAATGCTGTATGTAAATGCACTAGGGTGGCAATAATAGAAAGACACCCCCTACCCTCAAGTAGTGAGACCCTAGTGGGAGGTGTTGGGGAGACACCAGCCTCCCTGGCCCGGTTTTGCTGCAGCGATTCCAGGTGTGCTCACTGTATTCCTGCATGGGGTGGGGCAGAGGGTGGGAGTAGGGGATGGGGAGGGAGGCCACTAACTCAATCTCCAGTCAATTAGTGAAAGATGAGGTAGAAGCTGAGACAGTCTCTCTAGTGTTTACTCTTTAACTGCATTTCTTTCCAATCCAGTAACAATTCTCTGTAAATAATTTGCTAGTAATTTCCTTCGTTTATAATTTTCACATCCTTTATCTATTTGCTTTCCCACCCTCCAATTTCTGGCTGTTTAATTTGCTTTCTTTTCTCTTACCCAGTTTTCTTCGAGCAGTTTCTCTCTTCAGTCTTTTAGAAATGGCACATCAAGGTCATCAAAATATGCATGTCCAGGTCTGGGCTGTTTTGTTTGGTTGCGGTAAGCACACAATTTTCATGGACAAGTTAATTATACCTGATGTTCTATTAAAAATGTAACCAGTGCTAATAACCGTAAGTATTCTCCTGAAACAGATTTATGTTTTAAGAATATATTTCTGTCAAGGATTAAGGCACAGAACCTATGGTGAGTTTGGTTTCTTTTGTAATGTTTTATAAACTATCAGAAGCACATCTAGTTCCTGTGAAAATTCCTCATAGGAAAATATGACATTCTTTGAGATAACAGGTACTGAAGCAGATGGGTCAGGGTTAAAAGGAGCAAGCTTGAGACTCAGAGATCATGAAATGGGAGCTCTACCATCTGGTAAGATGTGGCATCAGCTGGACCAACCTAGGAATTGATCCTGACCATGTGAACAGATACACAACCCTGGGCAACTCCGTAGCTCTCTCTTGAGGCCATTTGCTCTACTTTAAGTTTAGGATAGCCATCTTTGCCACATAGATTTATTATGATAATTAAATTCATTCATTTGTAAGATAATTATTAATCACCTGTGAATCAAGCATTGTTGCAGGAACATAGCATTTTGAAGTAAAAGAGTCAATAAAATGATAATTTGACTCCCCTTTGATTTCTGCTAAAAATATATGCAAATTTTAAAGCATTTAGTTGCGAGGAATTTGGTATATAACAAAATATCAGCTATTTATTGGCTATACTTCAGGGAGTTCCATAGGGAATCTGAAAAATTTGTTCCTTTGGTTGTATTACTGTGCGTGGTCAGCTGTATTCATTGCCTTTCTGTGCCAAGCTTAAATTTGAGCAAATTTTGTTGTCTTCTGCTTGCTTTGGTAATCCATGGATTTGTATTTTTAATGTGGCTTGGTTTTTTTAATTATATTTATTATTTATCCTAACAAAATTGTTATGCCTCAATTGTCTTATCTACTTTTTTCTTTTTAACGAAAAAGAAAGAATAATTTAAGGCAAGAATTTTGGCTAATGGGCTCCGGCCACTCTGAACAGGTATGTTTTTCTAATATAATATCAGTATCCTGCACTTTCTGCTATTTAAATCATGAGTAACCATAGTGGGCAGGATGATGCAAAGATTTCTGAAATCCTGTTTTTGTGGAGCAGGCACAATCATGTTAAAAGAGGTTTTAAATGATCTAGAGACTATGAAAAGATTTGCTTAAAGGTGACTCAATTGTATTTACTCGTGAAGTCAATTCTTTAAAGGTGCATTGTGAAAAGGAGTTTGTTTAATGGCATTTCATATTCCCAAATCTGCTAAATGTTATACAAACACTTCAAAGGATAAATAGTGAATTGAATTTTATATTCACTTATATGTAAAACTTACAAATTATTGTATGCGTTTTATTTAGTGTGTGATATTTGAAATAATTTACTGCCACCCGAAGCAGCCGTTCCCACCAACACCCATTTCCAGAGTTGATGGGGTCTTTTAACTTTCTTCCACCACCCAGGGGAAAGGGAATTCCAAAGTTTTAGTGTGAAAGAAATTGTGCTGAGCAGATGTGGCAGCTTCTGACACCTGGATGTGGTTCTTGGGCCTGATGAAGAGGTACTAAACATCAGTCAGAGAAGAGAAGAGGTATCTGGCGAGGCCTCTCAGATTCTTTTTTCCCTGGTTCTGTTGATCTACAGCAGATGGATCTGAAGAATTCTTATTTAACTTTTACTGTGGTTTTGAAATTAACTATACCCTTGTGCAATCTTGTTAACTCTTGTCTCCAGTTGGAGGATAGGGGAAACTAATTTCCTCTTTCTGTCTTTAAATGTGTAGGCTTAGGACAAGACATGGTGGAAGCAATAATCTGCTTTTGAGGGGACTCTCCCTCCCCATTCCATTTCCTGTTCTACTTAACTTGCTTCTTGGGAACATGTTTCTCTGCAGATGGTAAGGAGAAGGAATAAGCAGTGCAGTTCCTCATGGCTGCAGAGTATGTTCATTCTGATTTATTAGATAATCACCTCATTTTCACTACTGGTGATCATATTAAAATCTTTTTATTAAAACCATAAATGAAAGGGATAACAATTTTGGCCAAGATGGAGGCATAGACAGACATGCTGTGTCTCCCTTCACAACTAAGAAGGAATACAACTACCTCAAAACTAGAAACTACCAGAAGTTCCAGAAAATCAAACTGCATGGAAGTCCATCAAACAAAGATATAAAGAAGAAATATTCATCCAGACAGGTAGGAGTGGGGGGGAGGAAGGGTGGAGCCGGGTGGAGAGGTCACGGTGTGGTGGCAGCAGCAGCGGTGGCAGTGGCAGGCTGGCAGAAAGCGTAGTCACACGTTTTAAAAAGTCAGGAGGGACACCTGGGGAGCGTTCCCAGCTTCTCACTGTACCTCGCAGCTCACGGTCCCAGAATCAGCGAAAATCAAGCCTCATTGCTTCTGACTGTGCAGACAAGTGTGGGTTGGGGTGAAGGCAGAAACTGCCGGTCTCAGCAGAGTCTGCTTGTTCAAAGGGGCCCCACGGTCCTAGAACGTCCACAGACCCACCCACTCTGGGAATGATGGCCAGGCTACAGCTAGAGGAGCACCAGTCTGGTGCAGAAGTGGGAAAGTGCTTGGAAAAGGGGCAAGTGCTGGACAGGCGGCATTGTTCCCTCTTGTACCCCTCCTCCACATACAGCACTACAAGGTGGTGAAACAGGTTGCCCTGTACTGATGAATCCCTAAGGCTCCGCCCCTTACAACGTTACAGGAGCGACAGCTCTACCTGGGATGTGGAGGCAAACAAATACAGGAGCTTGTCAGAATGAGGAGACAGAGAAGTATGGCCCAAAAGGGGAAATGGTTCAAGGTTCCAGTGGGAGAACTAAGTGACAAGGAGTTAGCCAACCTAACAGATGAGGAGATAGACAACCTAACAGACACAGAACTCAAAACACTGGTGATAAAGATGCTCACAGGCTTGACAGATATGCTTGAGTACAGCAAACGCATAAGAGAAGAAGTGAAGGCTATGCTAAGTGAAACGAAGTAAAATCCACACAAAACCAATGGTGAAGGGAAGGAAACGGGTTCAAATCAATGATTTGGAACATAAGGAAGAAAAAAACAGTCAACCAGTGTAGTATGAGGAAGCAAGAATTGAAAAAAATGAGGAAAACTTCCCAAATTTTGTGAAGGAGATGGACATACAGGTCCAGGAAGCACGGAGAGTCCCGGGCGAGCTGGACCCAGAGGGGACCACAGCAAGATGCATCATGACTGAGATGCCAAAGGTGAAAGATAAAGACAGAGTCCTGGGAGCAGCAAGAGAGAGGTGGAGAGTTGCCTACACGGGGGTATCTATAGGACTATCAGCTGATTTCTCAGAGGACACTTTGCAGGCAGGAAGGGACTGGCAAGCAGTATTCAATGTGATGAAAAGCAACCTACAACCAAGATTACTCTATCCAGCAAAGCTATCATTTGGAATGGAAGGGCAGATGAAGTGCTTCCCAGACAAGGTGAAGCTAAAGGAGTTCACCATCACCAAGCTATTATTATATGAAATGTCAAAGGGACTTAAGAAAAAAAGATCAGAATTATGAACATTAAAATGACAACCAAGTCACAACTATCAACAACTGAATCTAAAAAATACAAACAAAATCCAAATAAGCAAACCAAAATAGGAACAGAATCATAGGTATGGGGATCATTTGGAGGATTATCAGCTGGGAGGGGGGCGGGGGAGAAATGGGGAAATGGTGCAGGGACTAAGAAGATTAATCAGTTGGTACAAAATAGACAGGGGGAAGTTAAGAATAGTATAGGAAAGGGTGGAGCCAAAGAACTTATATGCATGACCCACGTACATGAACTAAGAGGGGTGGGATTGCTGGAGGGAAGGGGACCACTGGGCAGAGGGGAGCAAAGGGGAAAAAAATTGGAACGACTGTAACAACATAATCCATAAAATATACTTAAAAAAACTGTATTAAAAAAAAAAAAGGATAACAAAATGTCAGCACAAAGAAAGCTAAATGCCAATAGGATTCACCTAGTATATACAAGGAGAAACACAGCTAAACCAGTTGTTTGGGCCTTTATAAGAGTCACGAAGTAGTGATTCCTGTTTTCAAAAAGCTTACAGACTAAACAGAACACAAATATTTGAAAAGCGCTAAAGTGGATGGTTTTAGGTGGGTGAGAATTCCAGAGAGGAATTACAGTCAGCATATCATGGAGCGTGATGTCCACAGATGGGACTAGTGTCTTATTCAGGACAGGTTGGGCAAAACCATTGAAGCAGAAATGAATTATCCTGTAACAGGGCTGACAGATTGATTATTTGTAATTAACTAAAGCAGCTTGGGAAACGGGTACTCATGAATGTCTTTGAAAGTTAGCCTAAGCTAACAATCCATTAGATATAAGCTTCATGGGGACCTGTGCCTATTTTGTATTTTGATTCACTGTGGTTTCTGTCCCTTGAGTTGTGCTGGGTCCATGGGTTGTGTGGAGTCATTATGTGTTGCATATGGTTATGACCAGCAATACAGCATAGGGCAGTGTGTGCATTTTATTAAAATAATTTTTTCATTGCGTGCATTTTAGTTAAAACCTGTTTGTGGTTCATTGCAATGGGTGTTTTTAAGCTTAGGTAATTAAGACACCAGAATTTAATTATATATAAGTAAGTGAAAAGCTTTATTAGATCCTGGATCAATGGGGTGCTGTAGGCAATTAGTGAAGATAATGAAATTGAGTACTTAACTCAAGATATAAATCAATATAGGTTTTCTAGTTAGTGGATTTACTAGTTGTTGACTTTTGAAGCATTGTTTTTTGTCTTCTGACTACTCACAGGTCTGCTATTTGAAATAGAACTTTATTTTTGTGGTTTTATATCCTTTGGGGTTAAAGCATGTTTTCATGAGGGGGGAAGATAATATTATTAGAAAGTGACCTGAGTTTCCTCATAAAAATGTACCATAAAATAGATAAAATAAGTCTTATGAGAAATTTCAGGAAGGATAAGAAAGCCCCTTTGAAAATGAATGTATTAAGTGGAGCAAAAAGAAATATTAAATTATCTAAGAGAGAAAGACAGTGGGTATTGGTATAGAGCCCCTGAACTGAAGGAGAACTAGAGGAAAATTTCAGGATGAGTCTTGAGGTACTTAATGCTACAGAATTAAGTATTCATAGGGGGTTTCAGCAGCTTAGACATCTGTTAAATAAATATCACTGAACATTTATCATCTGAGGATGATTTGGGGTTATACAGAGGACAAGTTCCAAAAGAAGGAAACCATGGAGGTGCAGTCCTGGTTTTGTGTCATGCAAGTAGGGAAGGAAAACTGATTTGAATTTGATGTGGATTTAGTACTCAGTCTTTGCATGTGTTATCTTGGCACTCAAGTTCACTCATGCAGGATATTATATATTCAAATGTTGCAGTGGCTTTCAAACTATGAGTTGTGATGCTAGGGAGTTCTTGAAATCTCTTTAATGTATTAGTATGAGGAAAAATAGAATAAAAAAGATAGCATAGTGAATATATTAAGGGAAATACTGTTTAATGAAACTTGTTTCTGTGTTATTAGTACACATGAATGCGTAGATAATGTTGGATGGTAAAATAGTTCTTACTGTGAGTCATGGTCAAAAATGTTTAAAAAAATCACAACGTTCTTACAAAATATGTAAAAAAGTAAAAAAGAGCTAAGTTGTATATGTCTAGCATGTATGTGGTGAAGCCTGATTGAGTTTTCTTTGGGAAGGTGAGCGGACAGACGCGTTGGGGAAGAGCAGTTCGCTGGTGTCACAGAGACGTTTTGAAGCCACAGAGTTCTTGGCAAGTGCTCATTGCATGAGCCCAGTGAGGCTCTTCAGAGCAGATCCTGGCCAACTCCACTGTCCTTAGCTCTTCAAAGTGATCATAGTCACTGTATCTAGAAACTGACATTAGGTCAAGAAAGAGAATTTAGCTAGTTCTTGAAAGCAGATATTTTCTCTGCCAACTCCTATACTTCTGAAGGAAACTATGTCCTTTTATTTTGCTCTATGGAGAATATTTCAGAGTTTTGGAGAACATTGCCTGGTTGTTAGAAAAAGGAGGATTTACCTTAAATGAACAAGGTTGAAACAGGGCAAAACATCATCGTGTAAGGTTTGCAGATGATAATAAATGAATTTCTCACTCAGGGATATGCTTAGATGGGGGTGGGCAAAGGAGGTTTACAGTTGTGAGTACACAAAATGGACTTTATTCTTTTATTATTATTTATTAATCATTGCATTATGTATTTGTATTACTGCTATAAACCTACTTTTGCCCATGCTATATATTGAATGTGCAGATTATCCAAAAAATGTGAACTAATACTGAATCCTATATTAGGTAAACTATCATGTAAATTAGTTTCTTGGGCAAAGTAATGCTTTAATATTTTATTTAACAAATCACTTAAATGTGCATTGCTTTTGATGGGTCTTAATTTACATGATTAAAGCTTTAAATAATTATTTAATGAATGGTGTTTGTGATGGAGAAAGAGGGAAGTTGTGATGCTTTACTACACACTTTTTATGTGACTTATTGAATACAGTGGTTACCTAATAGAGTGAGTGGACTATGTATATTGTTCAGAGGAAACCGATATTACTGGAAAAGGTATTGGAAAGCCCTTGGACTAATCAAAAAGCTAAAAGTAAGTACTTGGTGCTAGAGAAACTTTAAAAATGTCAGAGCACAGCTAAATGAATTCAGATTTCTTACTTCCCAAACTAGTTCTCTATCTGCCACTCAATTCTGTCCTTTTCTTTTTGCTGAAATACTGGCTAGATTGAACATTACCAGAAAACAATTCAATATTCAATTTAGTTAGGTATGGATTTGATTGCAGACTAAGTCTATGACTGCAGGATGTATCCACTTTGAGCCCAGTTGGAACTTATGGCCTTGGCAACAAGTAGAAAAAGTCTAAGCAAGCTAACAGATGGACTCAGAAGAACTTAAGTGATCATCAAGTCATAGGAGTGAGCAGCTGGCCTTCCCTGGGAGGCAGAAGAGCGTTTCCTTAGCTTGTGTGTCTGCCTGCACTCTGCCTACACTCTGCCGCAGGCTGAAGGTCAGAGCTGGGCTGCAAACAAAGCCATGGCCTCTAGGTTCTGGTACACACAGGGAGCCTCACCCATATCCCTGCCTCTGTCTCTCTCCTCCTCCTTTCTCCTCTTTTATTCTGAGTGTCTGTATGTGTGTGTCTGAACGCTGGCTCGGAATAACAGATGGTAAAACTGGCAGCAAAGGGCTCCTCTTGGCTATATCATTTCTGCCTGTCGTTCAGATATTGCACATCCTAAGTCTGTTATTTTACAGAGAAGGAAAATGAAGCCTTCTCTCCAATTCACAGAAACAGGTGCTTGAAGAGAAAGAAGCAGAGAAAGCATGTCAGCAAAGCTATTTATTACTTCATTATCCCAGAAACTATTACAGGCTCTAGTTTCTCCCACAGCCTTCTTGCCTCTTACAGTGAATTTGGCTGGTGCATTTCCTGCTGTTGGCTGAGTCATCAAGCCCCAGTTGGCCTGGAGCTGTAGTCAACCTTTATAGCCTTGGAACCATTCTTGTTTTGGAGCAAGATCATTGTTCCTCATCTGTCTTACTTGGGGCAAGTGGCCTCTGTGCTGCGATTGAGATGGGCTCCCCAGCACGGTTTTCCTGAATTGGAAATCTGGTGATGCTGGAAACCTGCCCCAGAGGTTGCACCATGGCTGCTGTCCATGCAGTGAAGTGACCTGGTGTATGTGACTTGGATATCTAAATAAATCACCTTTTCGTTCAGTTCACCAGCTTCTTACTGGTGCTCAGAAACTAGATGATCTGCAAAATTAAATCAGTTATTTTGCTTAAGACTTAAAATGAATGGAAGTTTAGGTTGGCCTTAAGGAATTTCATGTTTAAGTTGTTTCTGTATAACAATTGTTAACAATGTTACAAAAATATTGGAAGATAATTCATACAAATGAGCCTTTTGATGGTGGAAATTTAGTGATTTTTGTCCTTTCCCCATCTTTTTCTGATGTTTTAGTATTGTTTATGTAATAATAATAATAGTTTTTAATAATAACACAACTAGCTTTGTTCTCATAGGGGAAAAAAGCCCAAGATGAAAATTCCAGATTTTTCTTTGTTGTTTTTCTTGTTTATTATCCATTTCTCCCACAGGAATTTCAATTCCAAGAAGGCAGAGACTTTGTGTTTATGTTCCTTGCAAAATTTCCAGTGCCTGGCACAAAGCAGGTCCTCTGAAAACAACTGTCCAAAGCTTTATCTTCTTTTTCAAAAATATATTTTATTATGCTATTAAAGTTGTCCCAGTTTTAACCCTCTTGTCCCCCACGCCCTGCGTGCCCTCCTCCCCCCCGCCGCTTGTTATGTCTGTTCCCTCTAGCAGGCCACCCCTTAGTTCATGTCCATGGATCATGTACGTAAGCTCTTTGACTTCTCCATTTCCTATACTGTTAACATCCCCCTGTCTATTTTGTACCTACAAATCTGTACTTTTTAGTCCCTTCACCTTTTCCCCCATTCTCCCCCTTTCCAGCTGATAACCCTCCAAATGATCTCCCATCTATGATTCTGTTCCTGTTCTGCTTGTTTGCTTAGTTTGTTTTGTAGATTCAATTGGTGATAGTTGTGCATTTGTAGCCATTTTACTGTTCATAGTTTTGATCTTCTTGTCTTATCTAGTTCCCTTTAACATTTCATATAATAAGTGCTTCGTGATGATAAATTCCTTTAATTTTACCTTGTCTGGGAAGCACTTTATCTCCCCTTCAATTCTAAATGATAGCTTTGCTGGATACAGCCATCTTGGTATCCTTGCTTTTCATCACTTGAATACTTCATGCCAGTAGGGGTTGGGATGGCAGAAGAAACTGCAGGATCTCAGGAGACTTCTCTAAAGGGCCCATAATAGTCTTAGGACTTACACAGACCCACCCCCTGTGGGATTCAGCACTAGGGCAACAGCTGGAACTTTCTAGCCTGCAGAGTTTCTTTTTGAGAAATCAGCTGACAGTCTCATGGGAACTCCTTTGTAGGTAACTCTCTGTTTTTCTCTTGCTGCTTTTAAGATTCTCTCTTTATCTTTAACCTTCGTAATTTTAATTATGATGGGTCTTGGTGTGGTCCTCTTTGGGTCCACCTTGTTTGGGACACTGTGCTTCCTGGCATTGTATGTCTATTTCCTTCGCCAAATTAGGGACATTTTCTTTCATTATTTTTTCAAAAAAGGTTTCAATTTTTTGCCTATCCTCTTCTTCTGGCACCCCTATTCAGATGTTGGTACTTTTGGAGATGTCCCAGGGGTTCCTTAGCCTATCTTCATGTTTTTGAATTCTTTTTTTCTTCTTGCTGGTCTGATTGAATGCTTTTCTTCTTCCTTTTGTTCCAAATCATTGATTTGATTCTCAGCTTCATCTCCTTCACTGTTGGTTCCCTATAGATTTTTCTTTATTTCACTTAATGTAACCTTCATTTGTGCCTGGGTCTTTTTTATGCTGTTGAAGTACCCAATAAGTTCTTTGAGGATCCTGTTAATCAGTGTTTTGAACTGTTCATCTGATAGATTGCTTATCTCCATTTTGCTTAGTCCTTTTTCTGGATTTTTGTTCAGTTCTTTCATTTGGGCCATATTTCTTTGATTCCTCAAATTGGCAGCCTCCCTGTGTTTGTTTCTGTGTATTAGGTAGAGCTTCTTTGACTTCCTTCTTAGTAGCGTGGCCTATTGTAGAAAAGCACATCTGTAACTTGTATGGAGCTGAGCCTTAGGTAATCACTCGGGTGGGCAACCCATTTCCCACTCTGTGGCTCTTTGTTGGGGAGGACTTGGGGAGGGGACAGTGCCACTGCCTGGCCTCTGGAATTTTACCTGGGAGGAAGCTGTATCTTGGCACTTGCCCTGTTGTTAGTCACTTCAATTTCTCCCTGTATGCCACTAGTGTCCTTCCATCTGTTGTCCCGGTGCTGAATCCCACAGTGGGTGGGTCTGTGTAAGCCCTAAGTCCGTTGTGGGCCCTTTAGAGGAGTCTTCTAAGGTTCCACAGTTTCTTCTGCCACCCCAACCCACACTGTTTTTTATAGCTAGAAGTTATGGGAGCATATCTTCCCAGTGCTGGAACCTTGGGCTGAGTGGTCTGGTCTGGGACTGGGATCCTTCACTCCCAGGGTATCCTTCCCGATTTTTATCCACCACACGTGGAGGTGGGACTGACAATCCGTTTCATGTCTCCACGCATCCCTATGCCACTGTGCGCCTCTCCCTGCATCTCTGCTTCTCTGTTCCCCGCTACCTGCCTGGATGAATGTGGCTTCTTTAAATCCTTGGTTGTCTGGCTTCCATACAACTCGATTTTCTGACAAATCTGGATGATATTCATTTTGTAGTCTAGCTGTAATTTTTGGTGTATTTATGCAAGGAGGCAAAGTGTGTTTACCTACTCCTCCATCTTGACCAGAAGTCCCAGATTTATAAAAGTAAAAATATGCCTAGATTCTTGATCTTGAAGGATTTTTCTAAAAACAAACAAACAGAAAAACCAAAAAACTTAAGATGAGGACGTTTGTATTAATTTTATTTCACTATATTGTTGGAGGTAATATTTTTATTTTTTGAAAAGCCTCATATCTCTATCTAATATTCATTAAGCAGATATTGCTTTTAACAGTTTCAAATATAATTATGAATAGTCATCTAACTAGGATTTTATTTTATTAAAAAATTTTAGTAACCTTTTTTATAAACATTTCAGATTTACTCAAAAATAGAGAGGATATAATCAACCACCATATACTTATCATTCAGGTTCTATTCAGATTTTTTAAAAGCTGTTTTTATAAAATTGAGTATAAAGTACAGAGCTCCCTTATTATCCCTCTTTCCCATCATGTACACCTTCACTTATCGCTGGTATTACGTTGTAGACACCACTCGCCGTGAAGTAGGAACCTTACATTTATTCTACACACTTAAATCAATGTAACTTTAACAACATATGTATACAGTACCACAAAATCCCACGATATAGTGAAAAATCTGTGATAAATAATTAAATATAATATTTTAAAAAATCCCGCGATACAGTGAGGCTGTGATAAGTGAACCGCAATATAGAGAGGGACTACTGTACACACATAAGCAGATTTCCCTGTTATTAACATCTTGCATTAGTGTAATATATTTATTAGGATAAGTGTACCAATATTGGTATTATTTTTACCTAAAGTCCATAGTTTTTTATTAGACTTCACTCTTTATATTTTATGGTTCTAAGAGATTTTCAAATGCATAATGTCATTTATTCACCGTTATAGTATCAGGCAGAATAGTTTTACAGCCCTAAAATATACCCTATGCATTACCTAATAACCTTTCTTCTTTTCTTCCAGACTTCTGGAAACTACTGATCTTTTTACTTCTATAGTTTGCTTTTTCCAGAATGTTTTATATATATATATATAGTCTTTTTAGATTGGCTTCTTTCATTTAGCAATATGCATTTAGGGTTTTTTCGTGTGTGTGTGTGTAGCTTGATAGCTCATTTCATTTTATTGCTGAATAATCTACCATTGTATGAATGTACTACACATTGTTTATGCATTCACTTACCTAAGGACATCTTCATTGCTTCTAAGTTTTGGCAGTTATGAATAAATCTGCAATAAACACATGTGTGCAGGTTTTTATGTGAACACAAGTTTTCAATTCCTTTGGATAAATACCTAAGAGTGTGATTGCTGAATCATATGGTAAGAATATGTTTAGTTATATTAGAAACTGCTAAACTGTCTTCTAAAGTGGCTGTACCATTTTGCTTTCCCACCACTAATGAATGAGTGTTCCTGTTGCTTCACATCTTCTATAACATTCATTAGAATAGATTTTGGCCATTCTAAAGGTGTATAGTGATGTGTCCTTGTTGTAATTTTTGGTTTCCTGTGACATAATGTGGAGCTTCTTTTCATGTGCTTATTTGCCATTTGAATATCTTCTTTGGTGAGGTGTCTGTTGAGGTCTTTGGACCATTTTTTTTTTTAACTTAAAAAATTTTTTTTTTAAAAGAGTTCTTGTGTTTTTAGATACAAGGCCATTATCAGATATGTGTTTTGCAAACATTTTCTCCCAATGTGTGGCTTATCTTTTCATTCTCCTAACACTGTGTTTTACAGAGCAGAGTTTTGCATTTTAATGAAGTTCAATGTATCAACATTTTTTTTTGCATGGATCATGCTTTAGGTGTTGAATCTAAAACAGCATTGCCAAAGTCAAGGTCATCAACATATTCTTCTCTGTGTTATCTTCTGAAGTTTTTACTGTTTATGTTTAGGTCTATGATGCATTTTGAGTTAATTTTTGTGAAAAATGTTAAGATCTGTGTCTAGATTCAAGTTTTTTGCATAGGGTTGTCCAGTTGTTGATAATCATTTGTTGAAAAGACTGTCCTTCCTCCATTGAATTGCCTTTGCCCTTTGGTGAAATAACATTTAAGTTTAGTTATGTGGGTCTATCCTGGGCTCTGTAATCTGTTCCATTGATACTGTGTATTTGTTTTTTGCCAATACCACACAGTCTTGATTACTGCAGCATTATATCAAGTTCTGAAGGTGAGTAGTGTCAGTTCTCTGACTTTGTTCTTTTTCAATGTTTT
Source organism: Furipterus horrens (assembly GCF_987537825.1). Taxonomy (NCBI): domain Eukaryota; kingdom Metazoa; phylum Chordata; class Mammalia; order Chiroptera; family Furipteridae; genus Furipterus; species Furipterus horrens. Next base: position 65,532,463 of record NW_028327172.1, on the reverse strand, counting down.
GTTGGTTACCTCTCTCAGCAAGTCTACTAGGATTGAAGTTCCTTAACTGTGCAATTTACCGTTGAGAGTCTCCGATAGGCTGCACCTGCACTCCTACCTGCAATACAGGTGGGGTGGAGCAACTGATGTTGGGTGGTGATTAGGCAGAGAAGTCTTGAGGCCCATGGGTAAAAGTTCCAGGGTTTTCAGGTGTAGCCATGGAGTCAGAGACTACAAGAGCTTTTTGAGAAGGATAGCATGACTTAGGAGAGAGACAGTAACAGTGAAGAATATAGAGTTGCAATCTCAAGTTCAGGACTTCTGAGGCCTCTGGTTCACTCTCTCAGGTATGCTTACTCTTCTTTTTCCCCCTGTAAGAGTAATTGTCTTTTGTAGCTCTTACACTGTGCATTGTAATTGTTTATTATTCTGTTTTCCTCACTGGACACTCTGTAAGAGTAGAGAACTATCTTTAGCATGAAGCAGTGCTTGCACATAATAGGTCTAAATAAATTCAAATAAGTGAAATCGTATGTGCTACTTTCTTCTCTATATTTTTTTCTGCCTCTAGAGTCAAAAAATAGTTTTTTTTTTTAATAGTTATACATTCCATTGTACGCTAGCCTTAACAAAAAAAAAAAAAAAAAGAAAGAAAGAAAACAAGAAAATGCAGACCTATATTTATTTAATTAATATAGTGGCCAAATTGTTATTGGTGAGATGATGAGACCTCAGTTCTTGTCTTCTTGAAGGAAGGATTTCAGTCAAGAGACAAAGTAAAGTAAGCCAGAATTTATTGGCTGCACGAAAAGCACACTCAGATGGCACATTTATTGAGCTGGAGACAATGAAACAAGGACGGGCTTAGGATGGAAGAAGCAGCAGGAGAGCCTAGGCTGGGCTGTCTTAGCTCACTGGGACGTCATAGTAGAGGGGGCCTTAGAGACAGGTTCAGGGGGTTAGCCTGGGACAAGCTTCCCACTGCCCACTGCTCCCCTGATTGCAAGTTTCATGAGGTCCCTTAGAGTTCTGGAGGTACATGGCTGTGGGAAAAGAAGAGGGAGAAGGAAAGTGGAGGGGCTCCCAGGACGGAAAGCATGTGCTGGGTCCTTTGTCCTGAGGGTTTTATCTCTCTTGTAGGCAGAAATCTTAAGGGACGTCTCAGGGGAGGATCTCAATAGAATATTCATCAGTTTTTCACGTGTGTCCTTTCAGACACATGGTGTCCACTGATTGGTTGGCACCAGGGTAGAGGGTCATTAGTCAATATAACTGGTCCTGAGGTCAAACAAGGTTTTGCTTGTCTGACGTTGCTGCTTGCCTGGGCCTGGAGCTGAAATACAACTGAGGCCTAGATGTTATCCCCAGGGAGGAAAAGTCAGAGGGTTCAAACTGCATGACTAGCGATATGCTAGGGAAGGAAAGGCCGCACTGAGGGGCAAGGTCCTTGTTTTCCCAGTTCTGCTCATTGCTAGGCACCCGGGGCTTTCTGCCCTGGTGACCTTCTGTACCTGGCCTATTGTCCTGCTCTGCTTCTGTCTGTCTAACTGCCTACAACAGAAGGATGTCTGGTAACTTTTAGACAACATGACAGACTTGCTGAATTGGTATAAACCCTGAATCTTGGCATTCAGTAATGTTAGTAATTATTTTATATTCATTAATATGTGTAGATTTCATGTGGCAAAAGGAAACCTGTGATTCAATGCTGAAAATTAAAGGATAAGGAAATCATGGCTACTAGCAGTTGAGGAGATGGGTTCCCTGTCTGCATTTCAGCTGGTTTTGGAGAGTATGACAGATACTCATATAGTAATAGGGATGATTAGACTGAAGAGTTTACATTTCCCATCTAAGAAGCTATTCTGTTATGCTTCATGTCAGTTTATTCATCAGGGATAGGAAACAAGGTATCCATGTATCTGAATTTTATAGAGAAATAAAGCTAACTTTAAAAATAGTAATTTAAAAAAACACTTCTGAAATGAGTTACTCGTTTTCCATGTTATCCAAAGCAGGGTCCACTGAGTGTGTGAATTCTCCTTCTCCGTGTCTGGTGCAAGTACCACGAACCTCTTGTGACACCATTGTACACTGACAGGTAGCGAAGGAAGCACGTTACTACGGACTCTGGGCCCTGAACTTCAGAGCCCTGTATAGTTCCTCCATCCCACTTCTTGTTCTTTCCTTTTAATTCTGTTTAGAGTCAACTGTCTTGTCTTGGACTGACCCTCTCGTACTGCAGAAAAAAAGTAGTTTTTGCATTTTATTCATTGATCATCCACAGGTAGAGATATTTTACGGAGTAAATGACAGGAGTTTTTTTCAAGTGGCATTTTATTGTGGTTTACTTTTCTCCTCTTCTCATTATACAACAGTGGATGTAGCTTTTACTTTTATGGAAATTTTATTTATTAACCATTAACATTTGTTATATATCAAGATTCGGGGTTTATAAAGACTCTAAAGTCCGTGATTAGTAAGTTTATCATCTAAATTTCAAATCAGATTAATTTGATCAAATATACACTGTGGTATTTTCTACTTGAGGACGGTTTGTTGTACTGTGGATGTGTAGCTACATTTTGCACCTGAGCGCCATGATTACCTTCATCAAGGGCACAGCGGGAGGAGGAGCTTGAACCCCGACCCATCTGTTCTCCTCCAGTTCAGCTTTCTGCTCTCTGGTCAGCTTGGGCAGCTGAGTTCGCTTCAAGAGAAAATCAGCTGTCTTGCATTTGCCTTCAGGGTATGCATGGTGGTTCAACCTTGGGTATCAGGCTGTCGGGGGTGAGGGTGAGTGTGGGCATAGCTTCTGACCATGGATGGCTGCTTTAGTTTGGAATTTAATACAGCTGGAAAGCCAGTGCTGCTTTCCCACAGTGTTATTTTCAGTCAGGACTGTCAGAATGGCATGTGTCTGTGATTAAGCCTCAGACTAATGATGATGTAGGCCATATCAAATAAAAGTTTGAATTGCATTTTTTCCTTGAAGTGGACTGCTTAAGTAACACTTTGTTCTTTCTCTCTCTTGTTCTTGTTCTCACTCTCTTTGCTGTATAATTTTGTGCAGTCTTGCAGTGATTTTTCCACCCGTCAATAAAGTAATTTTTTTATCTTTAAGATAATGAATGATGCTTTGGTGCCTTACAGTATAACCTAGATTTCCATCTTTTTGGACTTTTAAAGGTTTGAAGGCTATACTGCAAAGAATTTTATTCTAGTGATTCTAAATAACTGGGTAGATCTTTTCATTTTGATGGGTACCCAGCTCTTGTCAATGGAAAGGGGCTGTTTCTGAGAAATGGGTTCTTGAGCTTGGAGACTGGGTTTAGGGATGGGTGGGAGTTTTCTGTGTGGGCCTCTGAGTGCATTGGGCTGGTTACTGCTGCATCCCTGAGGGCACTGCTGGAAAGAAAAGAATCTCTGTGTAGTCAGCTGCCCAATTCAATTAGCAGTTACGTGAATGCCTGGGTTCTGTTTAGTGGATGTTGTATCTACTTCCATCAGATCATTGTTCAAAATACACTTTCTCACAGAGACTTCCTTTACCATCATAAAGAAAGTAGGATAACTTTCTTGTCCCCCCTCCCCGCCCCCCTTATAGCACTTATCACCATCTAACACATTATGCATTTTATTTCACTGTCTTTTTTCCACTGAAAGGTAAGTTCCATGAGGGCAGGCGTGTTACCTTTTGTTTACTGCTGAATCCCAGCAGATAGAACAGTGCTTAATGTCGAAAGAATGATGGTTGAATAGCTTCTACTAGTTAGAAGCAGGTGGAGTTCATAGTCTCCACCCCTGTAAACTCACACCAGGAGGTACATTGCCTTAGACCAAATTTAGCCAAAAATGTGGCTAAATCGCAAGTAGGTGCAAACAGCCATATTTGGCTGGGAGAATTCCTTCTCTGGGTCCTCAGTTACAATGACAGGCTTCTTGTATGAGTCTTCTCTAAAGCAGATGCTAGGATGTTGTTGCACATGGCTGTTAGCAGCTCAAACAGCCAGAACCTCTGAGGGAGAGACAGGCTGGGAGTCTGTGAAGGTAGAGAGCTGAGCCTCTGGCATAGGGTGTTCATGCCCTATTCATTTAAGGAGTCGGTACTGTTACTCCTCAGTTAATTAAACACTTAGTTTAAGCACCAATATTACCAATGGAAACATCTCTAATCTTTTTGATACTACTTAGTGAGCCCTAAAGTCTTGATACTTAATATACTAATTAACATCAAGATGTTGATTCACGACTTCCGGCCAAGATGGAGGCTTAGACGGACACGCTCGGTCTCCCTCTACAACTAGAGAGGAATACAACTACTTCAAAACAAAAGATAACTAGAAATTCCAGAAAATAAAACTACACGGAAGCCCAACGTATGAAGTTATAAACCAGCGGCGCCCTTTGGGCAGGTAGGAAGAGTGAAAGTGGGCGGTGCTGTTTGCAGTCGCACCAGGGACAGCGGCAGGGAGAATAATCCCAGCGGCAGGGAGGACAATCCTGGCTGCAGTCAAACCCCGGCAGCTCGCGACCCCAACGCTGGGGAAAGCAGCCACCACATCGCCTTGAACAGCGAGGCCCAGAGGGAGGGAGGACGGATCCCGGTCTCCTAGCGGAATAACTGTGTGAATCCATCTTGGACCCCCGCCCCCACAGAAAGCGCCACAGGGCTGCGAAATAGGTTGTGGACAGGCGCCGGTCGCTGCGTTGTGACGACAAAGCACCACAGCACGGTGAGAAAGGTTGCGGATCGGTGCCGGTCACTGGGTTGTGACGAGTACACAGGCACCGCCCCCTATAGCCGGCCCAAGAAAACAAAACGCATCTGTCAAAATGAGGCAGACAACTATAGAAATCCCGGTGGCACAGCTCACCAGGCAACAGATGAAGAACCTGACAGATGAACAAATAAGAAACCTGTCAGAGGCTCAGTTCAGGGCCATTGTTATCAGGTGGCTTACAGAAATAACAAAAGATCTGGAAAAAGATGAGAAAGAACTGAAAAACACTCATACTGAAAGGAACAAAACCACATACGAGACAGATGGTGAGGAAATAAAATCCAGAGTTCAAACCAACAAGCTAGAACATAGAGAAGGAACAAACAGTCAACCAGTGCAGAGAGAGGAAACGGGAAGCAAGGATGAGAGGATCAGAAACCTCTGGGACAGCTATAAAAGGCCCAACATAAGAATCATTGGTTTGCCAGAAGGCAAAGAGGATGAACTAGAAATTGAAAAATTGAGTGAAAATATAATAAAGCAGAACTTCCCAAACTTGGGGAAGGAAATAGACTTACAGGTCCAGGAAGCACAGAGAGTTCCAAAAAAAACTGGACCCAGGGAGAACCACTCCAAGACACATTATAATCAAAATGTCAGAAGTTAAAGATAAAGAGAGAATCTTAAAAGCAGCAAGAGAGAAGAAAAGAATCATGTACAAAGGGGTCCCAATTAGACTATCAGCTGACTTCTCAAGGGAGACCCTGCAGGCAAGAAGGGACTGGCAAGAAATATTCAAAGTAATGAAAAGCAAAAACCTACAACCACGAATACTTTATCCAGCGAAATTGTCATTCAGAATAGAAGGGCAGAGAAAGTGTTTCCAGGACAAAACAAAACTGAAAGAGTTCATTAGATCCAAACCACTGTTATATGAGATGTTAAAGGGACCGGTTTAGAAAAAGGAGGATCAAAACTATGAACACTAAAATGAAAACGGCATCACAAGAAACAACAACAGAAGCTAGGGAATTGAAACAAAGGCAAACTATACAGGCAACGAGAGTGGAAAAAGAACTATAGGTATGGGGAACATATTGGGGGGAGGTCAACAGGGAGGGGTAACGGGGAGAGGGAGGGAGATGATATAGGAATTGGGGATCATGGTAGGAGGGAATGGAATAGAGAGAGATTGAGAAGAACTATATACACAACTAATGGACATGGTCTAAAAGGGGGGGACAACTGGAGGGAAGGGGGCCACCGGGTGGAGGGGAGCAGAGGGAAGGGAAATTGGGACAAATGTAACGTTATAATCAATAAAACACATTAAAAAAAAAAAAAGGATGTTGATTCACGTAGAACACTTATCTTTATTAGCCAACCCCAAAATATTGAGTCAGAATAATTTATTCACATACTTCATTTTACTCTAATGAAGTATTTAAATCACCACAAATCCAATGTAAGACTTAGGCATGTAAAGTCTGGGATTTAGCATGCATTCAGTTTGTGCAAACCAAGTGTAAAAAAAGAGTAGTTAGGAGCGCTGATTTCTGTAGCTTGGCTGCTGGATTCAGATTCAGTTGCAGACTTACTAGCTGGGTGATTTATGGCAAGTTACTTAATACATCCAAGCCTCATTTCTTATCTATGAAATGGAGTAAAAGTACTTAACTCATAGAGTTATTATGAAGATTATGTAAGCATTCTTATAAATCCCTTGGCAAAATGTTTATTAGCTCAGTAAATGCTCAGTAAATGTCAGCTTAAAACATTTATTTACTCCTCAAAGATTTTTTAAGTGTGTCCAGCACTGTAGAGTTAATAAAGGGGAAAAAAAAAAAACTTGTAAATCTGAATTTTAAGTACATACTTGGATTATGAATGGATTGCGGAGTGGAATCCTATAGACTGAGATTAAGAATAAAAATCCTTAAGAGATCAAGTTCCACTCTATGTTTAAAATAGATGAATGGAACAGAACAGAGAGCCCAGAAATAAACCCACACTTTTCTGGCCAATTAATAATTGACAAAGGAGCAAGAACATACAATGTGGTAAAGATAGTCTTTTCAATAAATGATGTTGGGAAAATGGACAGATATGTGGAGAAAAATGAAACTCGACTGCCTTCTTATACCACACACAAGAGTAAACTCAAAATGGATTAAAAACTTAAATGTGAGACTCAAAACCATAAAAATGCTAGAAGAAAACACAGGCCATAAAATGTTAGGCATTTCTCTCAGCAATATTTTTTCCTGATTTGGTTCCTTGGGCCAGGAAAACAAAAGAAAAACAGAAACAAAACAAAGGGGAATTCCTCAAACTAAAAAGTTTTTGCACAGCAAAGGAAACCTTTAACAAAATAAAAAGACACCCAAATGAATGGAAGAACATGTTAGCCAATGATACATCAATAGGGATTAATATCCAAAATTTACAAATAAATTATAAAACTCAACACAAAAAACCAAAGAATCCAATTTTAAGAAATTGACAAATGACCTGAATAGACACTTTTCCAAGGAGGAGGACATACAGATGGCCAATAGAAATGATTCTTAATGTCATTAATCATCAGGGAAATGTAAATTAAAACAAAATGAGATATCACCTCACACTTGTCAGAATGGCCATCATCAATAAATCAACAAACAACAGGTGCTGGTGAGGATGCGGAGAAAGGGGAACCCTTTTACACTGTGGGTGGGACCGTAGACTGGTGCAGCCACTGTGGAATGCAGTATGGAGGCACCTCAAAAATTAAGAATGGAACTCATGACCCACTGATTCCACTTCTAGGAATATATCTGAAGAAACCCGAAACATTAATTTGAAAGAATATATGTACCCCTATGTTCATTGCAGTGTTATTTATAATAGCTAAGATCTGAAAACAGTTTATAAGTACCCGTCAGTAGATAAGCAGATAAAAAAATTGTGTTACATTTACATTATGAAATACTTGACCATGAAAAAGAAGGAAATCTTACCTTTAGCTATAACATGGAGGGGCCTGGAGTCTATTATTCTGCTTGAAATAAGCCTGTCAGAGAAAGACACATACCACATGATTTCACTTAAATAGAGACATTTACTGAAGAATATACAAGATACAAGAAACTTTGTACATAGGACAATGACGCTTCAGTTCCCATCAAAATAGGCACCTTGGGATCCCACAAAGCTCTCTCAGCATCTCTTCCACTGTTCAAAACTCTGAAAAATTCTTTGTTGGAATCGCCATCAGTTGCCCCATTGTATTTTTCTGAATCTCATCTGATGGTCTGAAATCTCTTCCTTTCAAAGGTGATTTTAGTTTTGGGAAAAGCCAGAAGTCACAGGGTGTTAAATCTGGGCAGTATTGGAGCTGAGTCACCTGGGTGATTTGATGTTTTGCCAAAAAACTGCACAAGGCGTGATGCGTGAGCAAGCGCGCTGTCATGATGAAGCTGCCAGTCACCAGTTGCCCATGGCTGTGGCTATATTTGTCCCATTGCACCTCTTAACCAACAAAGAACATTCAGGTAGCACTCCTTATTAATCCCTTGGCATGGAGGGCCGTACTCACGATGGACAACACCTACCCAAACAAAGAACACGGTTTGCATGGTCTTGATCTTGCTGCAACTTTGCCACGCCTTCTTCGGGCATGGAGAACCAGGTGACTTCCATTGGGAGGACTGAGCCTTTGGTTCTGGATCATAGCTCTAGACCTACGATTCATCTCTGGTTATGGCTTTCTTGAGGAAATCTGGTTCACTGGTAGCGATTTGAATCAAGTCATTAGCAACTGCAGCACAATGTTCCCTCTGCTCTGGTAGCAGAAGCCATGGAATAAATTTTGTCATGACACATTTTATGGGTCAAAATCTCAGACACAGTAGTTCTTGGAATCCCCAGATCAGCTTCTAATTTTCACACTGACAGTGGCTGATCTTTGTTAATTGCAGCCCGTACACATTTAACATTCTCAGGTGTTGTGCTTGTTGCAGGCCTTCCAGTCCATGGATCACTTTCAACAGATTCTTGACCGTCTTTGAAGTGTTTGTGCCACACTTTTATATGCGCTGTACTCATTGCATCATCCTCGAAAGCGTTCTGAATTGTCTGTGAATAGTTTCTGCGGAGGAATGTTCAAGCTTATCGCAAAATTTGATGCAAATTTATTGTTGTACTTGCTCAGTCATTTTGAATGTGACATTCACACAGTACACGTGCTCACTCAATGGTGTCTACCACCCCACTGACTAATACAATGAAGTCTTCATTATTCACACGTGCATTCCAGTCCACTCTCCTTGGCTGCCAGGTTACATCGATGTCATGCAAACTGTTGTTATATTATCAATGGCTGGACTTTTTCTGGACACACCTCATGTGGAATCAAACAAACAAAATAAACTAACAGACAAAAAGGAGACTCATAGATACAGTGAACAGACAGCTGTTGGAGAGGAGGGGCTGAGAGCGCTGAGTGAAAAAGGTGAAGGGATTAATCAAAGCCAAAGAATAAACAAAAGAACCCCTCAGACACAGACAACAGTATGATGATTACCAGAGGGAAAGGGGGTGGGGTGGGGGAGTTAGAAGAGGGTAAAAGGGGGATAAATGGTGATGGAAAAGACTTGATTTGGGTGGTGAACTCACCATACAATATACAGGTGGTGTATTATAGAATTGTACACCTGAAACCTATATAATTTTATTAACCAATGTCACCCCAATAAATTCAATAAAAATAAAATGAACTTTACACAGATTAGATGTACATAAGGGCTTCCAAGAAAATGCTTATAATAAATTAATTATACCAGCAAAAGCCAAGATTTTAGGATCGTTTTTTCTTTAAATTAACTTTGCCCTTTGTTATTAAACCAAAGGACTTAATGCAATTTGGAGTGCTTTATTTTGTTATGTTTTCTTTTTCTTCTTTTTTTTCCCCTTCTCTGTTGAGACTAGGAGGAGGGTAAAAGGGAAACCATACAGCTGCATTTTCTGGTTTTAAAGTAGCAGGCCTGAATACATTTGAAGGTCATAAAAATGTGGATATAATTTCTCTTTTTGTGTCTGCCTGCTCGCCTGTCACTCTCTGTCTTACATTCTTGAGCAAGGCAGCATTTATTTTTAAAGCATATCAAATTCCTTCAGTTATTTGTACTGTTGTAGAAATATAATGACTATTCTCTTAAATATTAACTGTATTAGGTAAAGTTTTTATTTAATAGGTTAATGCATGAGAACTATGAAATTTCAAGATGACACCTCAATTCTCAATTTTTAAAATTATCACTGAGGCCAGTTTCATGAACTGCAAACTTATGGGAAGTTAGTGGGGCCTGTGGCATTAAGTCTTCAGAGTCTAGCATTAGTCCTCAAGTAAGGTCTGTTTTAAAAATAATGGTACATATTATTACCTTTTCAATTTTGTGAGAATTTTGATCATGATTGGAGTAGCCTATAGAATTCTGTTATACTCTAAACAAGAAAGCTTAAATTTAAGAAAGATATTTATCAAATAGTATATAACTTGTTTAAAGAATATAAAATAGATTTCCTAATACTATAGACATAAAATCACCTACTGAAATGTTTCATTGATTCAATAAATTCTTCATAGATATGTGGCTAAAAGTGGATCAATGGGCAATATAGATTTTTGCTTTAATTCTTTCCCTCTACCCATCTCTCCTGGTGGTGTGTATTGGAAGAAATGTTCACAAAGCAGTTGGCCCAAAATTTCTCAAAAAGGAGATCACAGAGCGTGGTGTCAGTTTGGTGCCAGTGAAAGGTAGGTAGTCTTGCTACTCAAAGTGTGATCCGTGGACCAGCAGCATCCATTTCACCTGGTAGATTCCATTTATTGTTTTGAGCTCATCAGGATCTGCTGCAGGTAGACTCTGCATTTAACAAGATCGTGCAAGTGATTCAAATGTACATTTGAAGTTTGAGAAGCACTTAGACTGTATAAGAGAGCATGGTGAAGACAGCGAAGAGTTCTCAAACGGCTGGGTAGTACAAAAGGGTAGTTTGATTTTGCATACTTTTGATGGTTTTGTGAAACATGAATATATCTTTTATTTACTTTTGCTTTTTTCTCACACGCAGATGTTTCTGTCATAATGAGACATGTATTTCTGAAAAAGGTTACATTCAAACATTGCATGTAAGACACACAAGCACATATCAGAACTTATTGGGGATAAATAGGGTTCCGGGCAGATAATTTAAAACTTCTGCAACTTTAGAGTATCAAAATAAAATACAAAAAACTACAAATAACAGTTTTGATAAAAATACATTTAGAATTAAAATTCCACTGTCATTTGTACCCAGCACCAGTAGAGCCCATGCAGTCTTAAACTCAAGGGCTCCTGCGTTCTTCAGAAAAATCTGCTCCATGGTGTTGACTTCTCAATTATTCTGTTTTTAATATAAATACTCAAGAGTCTGAACATGTAGCTATACCAAATAGCTTAAAGCTGTGGGAAGTGTAGTGGATGTTGAATCCATTATACTTGACACTTCTTATACTAAAGGAAAGCTCTTCAAGATTTTCAGCATTTCTCCTCAAGTCCTTATATATAGCTAAGACACTTTTGAATTATGAAAAGGCTTATACCTGGTGTCTTTAGAGTATCAGCATGTTGGAGAAATAAATTACATCCTGCTAACGTGACTTTCATGTCTACTAATGAATGGCTTTCACTTTACAGAGAGACAGTTTTGGAGTATAGAGTGAAGTTTTACATTTTCTAATTTTTCAGGTTTCTAAGTATGCTATGAAACCAAAGACAGTACCTTTTCTTTGAAGTATTGTATTCACCAGTATAAAGAGAAAGAGGTAGTTGGTTCACAGTGATGAAAGATATGGAATTGAAATGGAAATGCGTATTAAGGACAGTGTGAAATACCTTTTTAAAAAAGACACTGGATGGGAAACTTTCCTCCTGTCCCCTTTGGGCTCTGTCTTCACTGTGAGGTGAAGAGTTAGACCTGCAAAACAACCTCTCATTTCCCATCTTGCTCTGATTTTCTCTTGTAAGTGTTTTGTATGATGCCTTTCATCTGATGCCTTGGGAGTTTAATGCTAAGCCAATGCCAGGTCAAAGGAATTTCTGCCTGTTCTACTTCAGTTTCTCTTGGTCAGTGGAATCCCCCTTTTTGTCTGTGGCTTCTTTCTTAAGAGACTTGCTAAAACTCTATAAGAGGAAATGCCAAAAATGATTCTTAACAGCAAAGTCACTCTACGTTATTTCCCCTTTTATTGCTCATTTGTGGTGTGGTCCTCATGAATTCCAGTCATAGAGGGGTTTTTAAGTCAGGAATTGGTAAAGGTCAGTAATAGGACAACATTTTACTTACAACCGTTTAAGCATTATTTGAAATCCATGCTATTGAGTAAGCTGCCTTTGCTTACATAGGTAATGTGGAAAGGCCATACATACAATGCTCAGAAATCAAAGTACAGAGAAACAGTAGGAAGGAAAGATTAGTTTTCAGACCAGGGGCATTTTTATAAAAGGTCGTGGCCCTATTGTTTCTACTGGGAACCATCTGAAGTGGAGCAGTGGGAGAGACACATACTGTAGTCCACCCACAGTTGGTTTTTTGAAACCAGAAGCCTCAGTGGGCTTGCGAAAGGAATAGGCAGATAGAGAGCTCTCATCATTTTGTGGAGATTTGTGAAGCTTTGTGAGCTTTGTCTCGTTCTTCTAAACTTCTCCATTTTCCACAGTCTCGTAATTTCCTCCTGTGGATCCATGCTGTGGGCTTCCCGTTTATCACTTGAGGATAGCTGTAGTGAGAGGGAAAACTTGGTGGAAATCCCCTTAAGCTGCTTTTCTGGAATAAACCTGGGTTGAGAAATCATGAGGCTCTGGGCACCCAGAGAATGCCAGGTAGACAGATCACAGAGTTGCTACCATTGTATCAAATGTGATAAACTGGGACTGGATTGTAGAGACAGCTTTCAGCCTGGGAAGGTATCCGTGTGTATGTGTTTATCTGAAAACTGTTTCTTCTGTCTCTCAGTTGATTTAAAACAAACAAAGAAACAAAAAACTAGTAGCACTTTTTGTAGGAAATAGAATGATTTTAAACACTTAGATCTTGAGAGTACAGATTAATTTCCCTAAAAGGATCTTGATGTTCTATTGTTAGAAGCTGAGTAATTTCTTTTTTTTCAATGAAAAATGTTATGTCAATTTGGCATGCATAAACAATTTTCTATTAAAAGAAAAAAGGTTTTTGAATTAAGATAATACTGGCCTCATGAAATGAGCTTAGGAGCCTTCCCTCCTCTTCACTTTTCTGAAATAGTTTGAGAAGGAGAGGAGTTAGTTCTTCTAGGAATGTTTGGTAAAATTTACCTGTGAAGCCATGCAGTCCAGGGCTTTAGTTTGTTGTGATTTTTTTGAGTATCGCTTCAATTTCACTAGGTGTAATCTATCTATTCACAGTCTCTGGTTCTTCCTGACTTAGTTTTGGAAGATTGTATGTTTCTAGGATTTATCCATTTTGTCCAGGTTGTCCAGTTTGTTGGGATATAGTTGTTCATAGTATTTTCTTACAATCCATTGTATTTCCTTTGTGTCAGATGTTATTTCTCCTCTTTCATTTCTAATTTTATTTATCTGGTCCTCTCCCTTTTTTTCTTATGAGTCTGGTTAAATGTTTGTCAATCTTGTTTATCTTTTCAAAAAACCAGTTCTTGGATTCAGTGACCTTTTGTATTTTTTTAGACTCTTAGTTAATTTCTTTCTGCTCTGATCTTTATTATTTCCTTCCTTCTGCTCACTTTGGGCTTTGTTTGTTGTTCTTTTTCAGCTTCCTTTAAGTGTAAAGTTAGATTGTTTATTTGAGCTTTTTCTTGTTTATTGAGGTAGGCCTGTAATGCTATGAATTTCCCTCTTAGGATTGCTCTCCCTGTGTTCCACAGATTTTGGATTGTTGCGTTCTCATTGTCGTTTGTTTCAGTGTATCTTTTGATTTCTTCCTTGATCTTGTTGACCCACTCATGGTTTAATAACATGTTATTTAGCTTCCGTGCCTTTGTGTAGTTTTCAGATTTCTAGTTCCATAGCACTGTGATCAGAGAAGGTGCTTGATATGATTTCAGTCTTCTTAAATTTATTGAGACTTGTTTTGTGTCCTAACATGTAGTTTATCCTAGAAAATGTTCCATGTGCACTGGAGAAGAATGTATATTCTGCAACTTTGGGGTGAATGTTCTGTAGATATCAATTAAATCCATTTGATCTAGTGTATTATTTAAGGCTACTGTCTCCACTAATCATCTGAGAAATGCAAATTAAAACCACAATGAGATATCACCTGACACCTGTCAGAATGGCTGTCATCAATAAATCAACAACCAACAATGCTGGTGAGAATGTGAAGAAAGGGGAACCCTTTTGCACTTTGGTGGGAATGCAGACTGGTACAGCTACTGTGGAAGGAAATACGGAGTTGCCTCAAAAAAAAAAAAAAAATGGAACTGCCTTATGACTCTGTGATTCCATTTCTCGTGATTTATCCAAAGAAACCCGAAACGCTAATTCAAAAAAATGTAAGCACCCCTATGTTCATTGCAGCGTTATTTATAATCACCAAGATACAAAAGCAGCCCAAGTTTCCATCAGTAGATGAGTGGGTAAAACAACTATGGGACTTTTACATTTTGGAATTCTACTCGGCTGTAAAAAAGAAGAAAATTTTACCCTTTCTGACAAGTATGGATGGACCTGGAAAACATTATGCTAAGTGAAATAATCTAGTCAGAGAAAGACAAATACCATATGATTTCACTCATATGTGGAATCTAATGAACAAACTGAACTGACAAGCAAAATAGAGACAGACTCATCGATAGAGAGGAGGCTGACAGCTTTTTTGGGGGGTGTTAAGGGGTGGAGGGATTGAGCAAAAAGGAAACGGGACTGATGGATGTGGACAACAGTGTGGTGATTTCAAGGGGTGAGGATTGTATAAGGGAAATAAATGGTAATGGAAAAAATACAATTAAAAGAAGAAAAATTAAAAAAAAAGAAATAAAAGGGGCAGGAGAAACACATTTATTCTGGTTTCCCCCCTACCTTTGTTCAAGGCTTTACACTTAACTTTCTGACACAATGAAACACCAGGGATAGAGGAGCAGGTTCAGCAACACCTTGAAGAACACTCAGCCAAATTCAGAAACTGGGGCACCCTGCAAAACAACTGAGCCAGTGTAGTCAATGAGTCTGTGACATGGGAAAAGAAGAAATAAAGTAACAGGGAACTAATCTATATTAAAAAGGACTTAGGAGACTTAAGAGATGTAAGTAAATGCAATGAGTAGATTTTGCTAGGATCCTCATTCATAAACAAGCAGCAAAGACATTTTAAAGGTAACTGGAGAAGTTTGAATGTACACTAACTTTTGATATTAACAGTTTATTAATTTTTTTACAAATGATAATAGCCTTCTGGTTATGGAATCATGTCTCCCCTGCCCCAAATGCATACATATGAAGGAAGTCCTTTAATTTCTTTCAGGGTTAGTTCCAACATCTACAAAACAAAGATGATTCTGGTGGAGGATTTTGTAGGGTTGACATAGAGATAGAATAAGATAGTATTAGCACAGAGTCTGGTCAGGGATTATGTTTTGTTATTATTATTGCTATAATTTTTACTGTTACTATATGCATTTATTGTATCATTTTATTACTATCACTAGCTTGCCCTTTAAAACTTATGTGTTTCCCTTTGTTTTTCTATTGGTGATCATACCGGTGCCTTGTCAGTTGACGATGACAGTTATCCTAGGTGGCCTGTTCTACCTGTTAGACATCTGGGCCACTCTTGGCCTTGCTTGCCATTTACTCTCAGCACTGAGTTCAGTATTGGCCCAGTGACTGCCCTGAGTAGATGCTTAATTATTTGCTGAATGAATTAACTCTACTCTGTAAAACTCACAGCAGAAAAGTTAATCTTTATTGAAATACTGTTTAGTGGTGCTAAACGAGACTTAAGTTGACTAACCTGCTGGGAGAGAATTTAAAAGGGGCGCACCCTCTAGCACAGTAGTAGTGGGTGCTAATGTATGGATTTCTCACAGTATTTCACTCACTAGGTTGTTGCCCACAGTGCGACCCCTTCTCTTCCATCTTCCTCAGAAAGTACTCACGTGGACAGTTCTTTCTCATGACACAGCAACCTCTTTGTAAGGTAAGAAAGAGAAAGACAAATACCATATGATTTCACACATATGTGGAATCTAATAATGAACAAACTGAACTAACAAATAACATGGGGACAGACTCATAGGTACAGAGCAGGATGACACCTATTGGGGAGGGGAGGTAGGGGGTGGTGGGATTGAGCAAAAGGAAAAAGGACTCATGGACATGGACAACTTGTGATGATTGCTGGGTGAAGGGAGAGGGGTTTTAAGGTGACTAAATGGTAATGGAAAAAATACAATAAAAATTAAAATGTAAAAAAAAAAGAAACACTAGAATCCCTTATAATGTTTTGCACATAGTAGGCAGTAACTAGACACCAAAAGAAGACTACTTTTGTGCCTGACATGTTTTTGGTTATTTTGATGAGGAGTAGGGAAGTTGGGAGACTATTCATTGTAAGAAATTGTTTTTTTCAGTAAATAGAGAAACAGTTGTAGAAAGATTGTGGAAGCCTGTAGCTTATAGATGTCAAATATTGATTTGGTTATAATTATTATAATGCTTCAGAGGTAATAATTTACATGTGTTCTTTATCTTGAATATTAATAATCGGGAGGGGGATGGAAAAGGGACATTTCTTTAATGTAGATTTGTCATTCAAATGTGGAAAAAGCTGAAATTCATTGAAATAACCAGGAAAGTCTAGGTGCTGATATTTCAGAGATGCTATCTGTTCAAAACCTCACAGAACCGTGATTAGTCAGGAAAATGCTTACGTCTAAATCTATCAGCTAAGCACCATCTTTGTTTTAGATTTATAAGAATATCTATGTAAAGGATCTAACATTAGCCTAAACACTTAAATGTAACTCAATAATTCTAACAGGTGTGTATTTTTCCCCCTCATTTTACAGTTCAGTCAGAACATTGTATGTTGATATTTCACCTATCTTTTTGTAAGGAGAGGTTATGATTTTTATCAGTGAGATTAATATGTGTGAAGCTGGTAAACAGTATATTCCCTACATAAAGTGATAAAAAATGTTGCAGAATTACTACTACTGACTCCTAAGTACGAAAGATAAATAAAGAGTAGAAATATTGTTATAAATAAAGTGAACATGTGGAAATATGTTTATTATTACATTTCATGTTTGAACATTTTGTTTTCCTTTTGTTTAAGAAGATGCAGGGATTTAAAAAGAGAAAAAAAAAACCCTGCCTGTTGCAGTCAATGCTGCTAAGGTCAGTTCTACACATTTAGTAAGCGTAGCAGCAATTAGGAGGCTACTTGCAGTGGTAAATCTGTAGTTATAAAGGAAGTATGTACCTGAGAACTTAAGAAAAAACCTGTTTGTGAAGCTCAGACCTAGTTTGAGATCTTTTTGAAAAGTGTTTATAATTTTCTAGAATGCCAGTGTTAAGACAAGGAAATGCAAAATAAAAATGGCAATGAAGTTGAATTAACTTAGAGTCTTCTTTTTAAAAAAGCAGTAGCTTATAGTGCTTGTATAATTTCAGATTTGTTTACTGGTTATCTTTAGTCTGTGAATTTTAGCAAAGCAATTTAAAAATGAGGAACTATATTGATATTTGGTAACTAAAATGCTCTTGAATTTTACATCTAGTCCAGGACACATTCACCTAGTTCTTAAACAGTCTTGTTTTAACATGAAGAATTCAAGATTTGAAAGTTTGGAATCCTGGCTCTGACCAGTGCAGCTCAGTTGATTGGGCTTCGTTGGACAAAGTGAAAGGTCACTGGTTCGATTCCTGGTCAGGGGGCATGCCTGGGTTGCAAGCTCTGTCCCTGGTCGGGGCACATATGAGGCAACTGGTTGATGTTTCTTTCTCACATTGATGTTTCTTTCCCTCCCTTCCCCTCTCTGTAAAAATTAATAAATAAAATCTTTTTAAAAAAGAAAGTTTGGAACCTGAGAACTACTTTTTTTATGACTGAAAAATAACTCAAATTGCATTTTTTATCCTGAGCATAAAGTAGATATATTATGATTGTTTTCTTTCTTAAGTTTCATTTGTATGATGGGCTTTAATAAAAATAATGCAACTTAAAAAGTGTAAGTAATGTATAATTTAAGTGTATGCTCTCCCCTCATCTAATAAGCCCCTTTTTTCTTGTTCATTTTGTAAACATGAGTAGCTTATGGCTTTTGTACTGAAAATGCCGCCAGGAAGTGGGGTGAGCAAAACTTCTTTTCCCATGACCCTCACTCTAATGTTGTTCCAAGGGTTCCCTACTCAGAAATGTCTTGATAACCACATTCATTCCTGACACACCCCACCCCCAACACACACAAAACTGCTGAGTGCAGCTGACCCCTAGTCCAACTGCAGATTTTTAAATCACTTGTGGTAAAGCCTTTTATTTAGAGCAGTGAATATCTATGAAAAGATTTTGTGTGTGATGTGTTGCATGTATATAAAATTTAATTAAAAAATTTTTTTTAGATTCAGTTGCTTCGTGTCATCCTGAAAGTTAAAAGTTGATTTTTTTCTTCTTCAGAAATTTTGAACTAAGGTTTGTATGTATGTTTGCGTTCATTCTTTTTGTATGATTTTGGAACTTTTCCTTTGACAATGAAGTCTGAAATTATAAAACATACTTTAGATTCCCTTGTTTCATGACCTTTATCTTGAATATAACTTTTTTAAAAGACCAGGTTATGCCGGTCACCATCCATCTCTCCTGACCCCCATTTTTGTATGATTCACCCAATATTTTCCTTTGTAACTGGAGACGGGGAAGGGGAGGGCAGACATATTTACTTAATAAACACCAGGGCTCTGATTTCTCTAATCTTCCCACCAGCACTGTGAAGTAAGCAGTAGCATTCTTTTATATGTAGAAAACTGAGACTGTGAGAAAGAAGCTAAGTAATTTGCTCAAGGTAACAAAACACTACTCTGTTGGTCATGGAACTAGGATTTAAACCCACCTCTTCTTTGCTGCCTGATGATAATGCTGTTCATGTAGTGAATATTATCCTGAGCTGTAAGCTCTAGGGGAAAGCGAAGGGTTGGTAAGGGGGAAAGTGCGTAGAAGGCAGAGCTTTATATGGAATGGTGGCTCCACTTCACGTGGTGGCTGCCCCTTCTGCTTCCTCCTGTGTTCCAGTGTCGGACTTGGCTGCGCCAGGGACGATTCTGCCACTGCTTTTGACACAGGTTTGGGGAAGCTTTTGGGGAAACTTTAATTACTGGATTATTTTATGTGTATGTATGTAGAGTAAAGGCGGTCATTGTGATTGTACTCGATTTCCCGTCCTAAAGAGACAGAAGCCGACACGGTTATGTATGAAATGTTGTTATTCCTGGAGTGAGGACATGAGGCTTCATTCCAGTCCCATGGGCTTGGGTAGAAAAGCAGGAAGACTTATTTGACCAATTGCAAGGTCACTTTGCAGAAATATGAGAGAAGTAAAGAAGGAACCTATTCTTTTTTGTTTTTTAAACTATGTTTATTGATTTTAGAGGAAGGGGGAGAAAGAGAGAGAGGAAAAAAATAACATCTGTGTGAGAGAGAAACATTGATTGATTGCTTCCCAAATGCTCCCCCACTGGGGATTGAGCCTGCAACCTAGGTATGTGCCCTGACTGGGAATTGAACCCTTAACCTTTTGTTGTATGAGATGATGCCCCAACCAACTGAGCAACCTGGCCAGGGTGGAATCTTATTCTTTTTATTTTTTGTTTATTTTTATTTATTTTAAGTTTTTTTTTTCAATTACAGTTTACACTCAATATTATTTTATGTCAGTTTCAGGTATGCAGCTTACTGGTTAGACAAATCATGTACTTTACAAAATATTTCCCCTGATATTTCCAGTATCCACCTGCATCATGCATAGTTATTACAATTATTGATTATATTTTCTATGGTTGCCAGAGGGGAAAGGGGTTTGGAGCACTGGGTGAAAAAGGTGAAGGGATTTAGAAATACAGATTGGTAGTTAGAAAATAGTCATGGAGATGTAAAGGAACCCTATTCTTATAATTAGTGAGATGTGATGCCTCCTTGGAAGCCACAAGGTATGAAGGTTAAGTGTCTGTGACCAGAGGAGTGTGGGATAAAGGAAATTCTACTGTGGACTGTACTTGTTTTAGCAAGTCCACCATGTAACTGACCTTGGCACATCCCTTGACTTCTCTCTGCAGGTGTGAGCCTAGACTGCAGAGAGAAGGCCTTGTTTGCTTCCTTGTCCTCTCAGTCAGTGGGAACCTGAATGAAGGCACACCAGTTAACTGCTCTCAGCCCAAATGAAAGTGTTAGAGCTCCCATGTTACTGAAACATTGACTGGAAAGGAGATTTCTCTGTGTGAAAGACTTCTTTCCCACCATGTTCTATTGTAAAAGTAGTGATTAATTTTGGCAAAAAAACTTAATATAAGTACTCACTTCAGTCTGAAAATTGTTATTTTATCTTTACCTAACTGAGAGCAAGCATTCCTTTGCATCTGTACTAATGACTGCAGTGTGCAAATTCTGGCACGCTCAGGCTTACAAGGAAATCCATAAGGTGGTCTGCTGTAACTTGAGACTCCAATCTGTCTATTTTAGTTTTGTGGATGAAAAATAAATACTTCAGAGGAAATCTTAGTGTTTTTTTCAGGAAACAAAAAGTGAAGGGCCACTGTTCTGAGTGGATCTGTAGCTAGTTTTCTCCCCTGTTCTTTCCCTAAGCTCGTACTCATGCTTCAGACGATCTTCTCCTGCCTCTTTCTCCCTGTGGATCGAATACTATCACTGCGCTGATCCTGTTTGATGCAAGTAGGATGTTTATTCCCCACCAGGCTATTAACTCTTGGATGTGCAAGAAGGTCTTGTTTCTTGTTATTACAAGTAGGTAGGCCCTTGTGTTATAATATTAACTGATTATGGTTATGGAACTAGAACCATTGTTTCCTTTAATTTCCTTTGAAACGTTTAAAGGAAGATAACCCTAGCACTGAAGTGGCTACATTCATTAGGTGACCGTAGCTCCCAGTTGATTGTCCTTCAGGAACATAGCACAGGAGCAGTAAGTGAGTTTGAGATTCTGAGTGTTTTACTTTTCAGTTATATGAATAGCTGAGGTTTCAGGTATGTAACCTTTGGTGCATGGTGGTAATATATTTGAAGTGTTTTGAGCTTCCTTAGGAAGAAAAGTGTTTTATACTTTGAAGCAACAGATTCTATTAATTGGAAAGCTTTCTCAGTCAAATTATTGAGCACTCGTTACATGCCAGGCAGTCTGCTTGGTGGCCTTTTTGAAAGGACCATAGCTATCTCATCTGTGGTCCACTTTCTGTGGCTCAAAGAAATCATCACCTAGTCACTTGTCACATAGGGTCATGTAGTAAACTAATGCCAGTGGAACTGGCACTACAGCCTTTCACTTCTGACTTCCTGTCCAGTTAGTTGTGTGTGAATAATAATTCAAAGTACATGTATTTTTTAAAACCTGTGAGGCCTAAATGTGTATGCTAGATGAGCATTTCAGCTGTAAATAGTTAACTTTGAGTTAATTCTGATTAGAACTACTTGTAACCATGTGATAAAACGACTAAATAAAAACTCGTTAATTTGGGAGACTTGCAAAAAAATCTTTCTCACTGAATTGGTAAGATTCCTGGAGCACTTAATCATATGTATACACATGTTTTTGCCAGTCATTGTAAACAAGGGCACTAATAGCTTGTGGAAGAGTATGAAAGAACTATTCCTCAATTTGGAATTGAAATATTAAGCACTAAGCTAGGAATCAGACATGTTTAATATCTTTAGAAGGGAAAAAGCTAAATAAAAGATCTTGCATGTAACAAGTGCTAACTATGTGATTTAAAAAAGATGCAGTCTATATTAAGGATGGCCTCATTTCATCTGAGAAAGAAACAGGTGCTTTGAGGAGCTTTGAGTTCCAGCCATGTCTACCTTTATGTGGATTTCTTACTTGCGCCTTCTCCCTGGCTGAGTTCCATGCTTGTAGGAAATAAACTGTGAAAACTCTAGTTTTTGATTACTTTACTCAGGTTAGCTTCTTATTGCTTAACAGTGAAATGCATGACTGGAAATATTTCTTTTCAGGTGTATTAAATAATGTGATCGTTTCTGTTGATGATGTTTTAGTTCTGGCCTATTAACTTTCCATACATTCCTATAAAATAACCCCTAAAGGAGAGGAGAGGAAACACATCCCATTCTAAATACCTGTCCCTTTCTCATATGACTGTTTACTGTATAGTTCCATTCTGCCTATTGCAAGCCAACCTTTTCTTTGAATTTAAAAAAATTTTTTCCATAATATTATATTTTATAATATATTCTTGTTTTATTTAAAATAGTAATAAATAAGTGAGTGGTGTGCTTAAAGCTGTGGTTCCACTGTGGTATACACATATCCCATTTTAAAAAGGCCACTGTTAGAGGATTTTAAAGAGGCCTTTTAAATTTATTTATTTTTAATTAATTAATTAATTAGTTTATTTTTTTCTAGAGAGAGGGGAAAGGAAAAAGAGAGGGAGAGAAACATCACTGTGTGGTTGCCTCTCACTTGCGCCCCCAACTGGGGACCTGACATGCAATCTAGTCATGTGCCCTGACTGGGAATCGAACCAGCGACACTTGGTTCGCAGGCTATAAGAGGATTTTACTATGTGCTTTTAGTCTCATTCATCTATTTATGCAAAACTGGCTAAATGCTTTTTATGTACCAGGTCCAGATCTGTTTGATGAACAGTGAACAAAATAGGCAAAAATTTTGTTTTCATAGAAATTATATTCGAATTGGCAGAAACAGATTAATGAATATTTCATAGGGTCAGATGGTTATACATGCTACTGAGAAAAATGCTTGAAGGAGGTTATGTATAAGAGTGCCTTTGTGTGTGTGTGTGTGTGTGTGTGTGTGTGTGTGTTCTTATTCTTTAGGGGCTGCTACAGTTTTGAATAGTGATCTGGGACGATCTTACTGTTTTATGGTTGAAGACCTGAAGGGATTGAGGGAGTGAGGCTATATTTAGATAATTTAGGTACCAATTTTGTCTTAACTTGAGGGAAAAGCATTTCATGTTGAGTAAATTCTAACTTATTTTAGTGCTCTTTAACTAGTGGGAATATTATGATCATTCATCTTGCACTGCCTTTGAGTAATCTGGAGATGATTCTAAATTAAGTGGTTTGACAAATTGACAAACTCTCCTCAGATCTAATTGATTGGGTTTAGAGAAGGTACTATCTTAAGTGTCTTTAATTCTGCAAAATTTGTTTCCCACTTTTTTTCTGCAGTCAAGTAGTCTATCATTCCAAATTCACTCTGGTTCTTACTTACTAAAGTGTTTGGATTATAGGAAGTGCGCTCTTTGTAGACAGAGCGATGTGGAAATTGAGAGGATAGGGAAGTTAATACATACATTTTGGTTGATTAAATGAACCTTATGTAGGAAAGTTTGATAAAATGAACTAACTTGTCAATTTTTCAGTAAACTTATTAATTTGTACTTAACTGTTTTAGGATTTATTGCAGTTGGCAACAGATACACGGTTAAAATTTACCCTTGCTAAAGCAAATTATTTCTCCGCAGATAGTGCAGGTTCATAGCACAAAGATTTGTTTGCAGGATAACAATCAAGGTATTTAGGAAGCAAATCTCTCAAGCCCTTTAGAAACTACCATTACAGATTGTGGTATGCTGATTATATATTAGGTTTACTATTCAATAAAGCGAAAAACCCAAGGACTTTTATTTGGTCAATACTTCTTTACTCCTTTGGTTTGAGGGACAGTGATTAAAGAAATGCACCATTTCATTTTATTGAAAAGATCTAATAATTTAGATGTAAAACAAATCTGATATCTGATATAACTTTTTGTAATGTTGCTGTTGTAGTAGATATTAGTCACTCAATAGGGATGATTTCTGGGGATTCTCATAGAGATGTCTAGGTACACCCTTCAGTATTCTGATGTAACGTAAGTTACTAAATTACCGTAATTAGCTAAAGACAGTGCTTAGCCCTGCATCTACCACAGACCTGTGGCAACTAGTACAAAAACTGTATTTCATTTATCATAAAAGCCATCGCCTTTGAATCACAATGGCTGGCTCCATACACTGTACATCATTGGAACTGAATGTGAATATTGGATTATAGAGAATTTTCTGTACTTAAAACGTTATGATGAGGGATCATGTGGAGCAAACAATCTATACAATTTCAGTTCTCAGTTGTGCATCTCTTCTCATGCATCTTCATCCTGAAAATACAAAAGACTACAGTATCTTGTTCATTATCTGGAGAGCCCTCGTTAAAATATTGTCTATGATATCACTGCTTTGGCATTTCTAGGGGACTCAGGTGGCTGACATAAGCACACAGCTGCACATAGCTCCCTTTGACTTGTGTTTTAAGCTTGGAGCCTCTACCGGAAACCAGCCCAAGGGACTGGGTGGCATTAAGGCTTCAGGCCATTTAGATGTCCAAGAATGAGAAGCTAAGCTAGAGAGAACTAATTTCTTATTTCATGCTCTGTGATTGAATATTTCCAAAACAGGCTTTTCATGATGTTAGGTTTCTGTGGCATTCAGAGATGTGAGAAGGCAATTGAGGATGTGCATTGTGTGCTATTTGTTTTATTAGGTTACTAGCTCCTTGAGATTAGCAGTAATTCTTACTTGACAGTGTCAGATATTCTGAAAGATGCTATTGTTCAATATGAGTGAAGTATACAATATAAAGAGTTTCATGGAATCAACGTTGTACAGTATTTATATTTTTAATAACTCTAAAATCAGGTAGGAGTCCTTCTTAAAATTTAGCATTTTAGAATGTATGAGCTATGATAAATGAAAATTATAGCACCTTAAAATTTTATTAGTTGAAGAACTAATATTAAGTTTTGAAGTAAGCCAAAAATACCAGGTAAGAAGAAGTGAAAACCACATAAACTTTTAAGTTTTTGAATTGAATGGTGACTTAATCATGGACTGGCTATGTGCTATTTAATAAAAGCCTGGCATAAATTGTGTGTAACATTTGTATGAAAAGTCCTTTTATTTGCATCAGTAAAATAATTAGAGACACTATGCCTTCCAGAGTGTGGGAAGCTGTAAAGCCAGCCTTAGTTGCACAAGTTGACACAGTTGGAATTCCTCACTTATGGTTGTTAAATAAAAATCTTAGCTACTCACAATCTCAGCAGGCAGTTGCTGACTCTACAGATCTTTGAAACACGTGCACGTTGGCAGCTGAAGCAGCATGGCGCTTAGCTGAATTGAGTTTTAGTTTTCAGACTAAAAGATGGAGATTTATCTTTATTTTCTGATGAATATAACTCATCACCCCAAAATAAAAATAATCCTTTAAATGTATGATGTGTATTTTCTTCAAAGCCATTGTGCATTTTTATAGTGACCATTCATGTAAATATATAATACACAGGAATTTAAAAAAGTTACATGATGAAGATAGGAGATCTGTAAAAATGAGGGATTTTTTAAAAGTAAGAAATGATAAGAAAAAAAAAGATTATAAATGATCTAGTAAAATTTTCTATGTACTACTGAGCTAATAAGCCCAGTATGGTAGGATTAAGGTGTGAGAGCACTATTCACATTGAAAGTGGCATAGAAAGAAGGGTGACCTGGACGTGGGAAATGAGGATTGCAGCCTGATTCTGTTGCTTGGTTATGTTACTTAACCTTGGGTTTAGTTTCCTCACCTGCAATATGGAGATGATTATCCAACTAGTCCTTTTCCCCTTTGGGGTTCCAGTGAGTTGAGCATAAATATGATTTGAAAAATCTCATCAAGTGTATTTAAGGTGGAGAGATGCCTGTAATAAGTCAATTTATTAAAAGCAGAACACTTGGAGTTTAAATTAGAACAAAATAATAAAGCACATGTCACCAAAATCATCATCTCAATTGTGATAATATTTCTATTAAAGATGGGGTGAGAGGTTGGCTCTCAAGGTACACAAATGAAATCTACAAATGCAGTTTTCCTGATAGTTTGAAAAATTGCTTCAATGTTTCAAAATGGGGTAGTACAGCAGAAAAATGAAGTCTGTCAACATGTAGGACACCAAGTTTACTGAAAACAACTTACAAAAAACATTGTGTAAACGGAGAATAATGATCTTTGTGCCCTTACTTCCCTGGCATCCCAGCCCCAGAGCTTTCCAGTGTCCTCCTTTTCTGTTTCTGTTTTGGAGGATTGAGGCATGATGCCAGCATACTTCACATGTTGTCCAAGACAGAGGCTTATGTATTCACCTTCTAGTTACTATTCATTATAAAATATTTCCTTTAAGAGGATGCGAGTCATGCCTCTATATGAAAACATTGTTTTTCCATAACTATAGTGGTCATGCATAGCCATGATATTACATGACACACTACATTTTTATTTGGCCAAAGAAAATCAGTAAAAATACAGTAGCGAAAACTCAAATACCGCTGTCAGAATAAACAGCCAGCCACTTAGGCTTTACTTGCATTCTAAGCTTGTCAGTCATTTAAATTGTGCTTAGAAAATTTTTGGAGGGTCGTGTTTGTTAGCTTGTTTCTTTGCTTGGTTAAACAGATTTCATTATCGGGTTTAGGAATATGTTAAGGAATGCTGGAATGCAGATATCTAACCACTGAGATGATACTTTAAAGGTTTAATATCTCAGTTATCAGAGGTGATATGAGTGTTGTAACAGAACCTTAATGTTACATGTTGCCCAACAGCTGATTGGGAAATGCTTACCTTTCGGAATAGAAATAGTTAGACTGTAGTGATGTTGGTTGTCACTGTAATGTTACCTTGGTCAGCAAGCTCACGGAGGTAAGCTTCATGTAGTCTAGCCATCGAGAGCCAAGAATGACATCTTTCTAGTCAATGAGTTCCTCCTTAAAAGTAATAGTAGTTACAATTATGATAGTTTATACAGCTCTCATTATGTGCTATACTGATTTCACGTGGTCACAACAACAATTGTATGAAGTAGATGTATTAATATTATCTTCATTTTATGGGTAGGTAAATTGAAACTTAACTTATCCACATAGCAAAACTGATAGTTTAACCCTGTAGTGGTCACACTTCCAAACAGAGTATGAGAGGTTGTGTGGATGACGTGTGTCATCCAACTCTCTCTGTTGCAGAATTCTGGGTAAACTGCACAGATTAAGCACTTGGTCGGAACTGAGGTGATACAACACCTTTGAAGATTATTATTATTATTATTTTTTTTAAAGACTTTATTTATTTTTAGAGAGGAGGAAAGGGAAGGAGAAAGAGAGGAAGAGAAACATCAATGTATATTTGCCTCTCATGAGCCCCCAATTGGGGACCTGGCTGGCAACCCAGGCATGTGTCCTGACCGGGAATCGAACCAGTGACCCTTTGGTTCGTAGGCTGACACTCAATTCACTGAGCCACACCAGCCAGGGCTCAAAGATTATTAATCTGGGTGCACGCAGCATTGCCATGTTGACATTGGACTAAAATGGTTATTTTGCATGGATAACTGTTGTCATCCACGCCACCACTTGAGGGTTAACTACTAGTCTGACACAAAATTCTTGCTCTTATCATTTTCTAATGGGACTTCTTTGTATTAGGAATTGAACACAAGGAAATAGAAGCCCACACTTGTTCTCCTCTCTAATGATTTAAGTTTGCAGAATTAAAAACTTCTTTAACTAATGCTCTCCCCATCAAACTTGATGAGACCACCAGAATAATTTTTAGAGTTGGGTTTCTTCTAAATCAGTGCTGAGATTTTAGGTCAGCTGCTAAAATATCTGGGCTACTTTTGTCAGCTTCCACGACTTTGCTTTTTGCCCAGCTTGCCAAAAGATCTTCAACGAGAGATACTCTTACCATTCTCTCTGGTTCCTTGGATCTCATCTACTTGATTGGATGTCCAGCTGGTTAGGTATGTTTGTTGTCTGGGGCTTATAGCATCTTTTATAGCTAGAGGCAAGTCTGCCTCTAACCACCTGGCTTCTTATTTCTAATTGCTCTTGCCAGTCCTGGAAAGGCCTTAGTTTACCTTTCCTAAATACATACTCTGAATTCCTGCATTTTATCCTGTTTATGGACAGAGTCCTATTTTCAAGGCCCTATGCTGGATGCAATAAAGACTGGAGAGGTTCTCTGTCATCCCCTGACTTTCATGTTAGGTG
This sequence comes from Furipterus horrens, assembly GCF_987537825.1. Classification (NCBI taxonomy): domain Eukaryota; kingdom Metazoa; phylum Chordata; class Mammalia; order Chiroptera; family Furipteridae; genus Furipterus; species Furipterus horrens. The sequence continues at coordinate 65,504,406 of NW_028327172.1, read as the reverse complement.
AGTGTTATGGGACTAAGATACAAGTAAGTATAATAATACAAAAAACTGAAAAAAAAAAGAGGTAGATTACAGTAATATAGTACTTTTCAAAATTTTCTTTTAGAGGAAGGGAAAATGGACATGGCTTGACCCAAACTGGCTGCCTCAGTGGAAGTAGTAAGATACAACTTAATTTACATGAATTTTGTTTTACCCATAATATGTGCATTTAAAAAAATATAAAACAGTATAAAATTACTTAGCTTCCTTTCCCCCAGTATTTTAATCAAAGTTGTGGCACCAGGAAGCTACACTAAAAGTATCCATGGCTTTCTGAACCTCTGGCCCGCTGCTGTGCATGATAAGGGTGTCAGTATTCAGTATCTGAAATTCAGCAGATGCCCTGGTGGGGTTTTGTAGGGTGGCTTTCAGATCAGCCAGTCTAGGGAGTAGGGAGGCAGGTCTTAAAGGCTCTTTAAAAGGATGAAAGGAAGCTATGTGCATCATCTTCAAGTATAGCCAGCTGCTCCTATGAGGTCTGATGCAGCTTCACGGCAGCGCTGTGAGCACTTCTTTATTTGAAGACATTTAACAGCCAAAGGCTGTGTCCAACATGGAGAGTGATCAGTGAGTAAGTGGATGGTGAGGGAATTAAAGTGTAGATTTGTTTGTTCTGCTGGAATATTGAAGGTGCAGAGAACAGTTTGAGGAAAAAGATGGTCTGAAAACCATAGGGGAAAGATGATATACATGCATTGTCTAGTAGGTAACAGCTTAATGCAGTGCTTTTAAAAATGAAATTAAACTGGTCAAATCATGGTTTAACCACAAGTGCACTTGGTATATGATACAAAGAAGGGGCTGATGATGGAAAAAAGAAGTAAGTTTTAAGAGTTGGCAATAGACTGATATGAAAAATAAGGTACACCAAGTACTCTTCCAGATTTGTCATCTTGGGTAGATAGTACTTCAAGTAGTCAGGAGAAAAGTGGGCTGGAACACTAAAACAGTTTCCATTACTGCGCCTGTTACTCAGAGTCTAAGTTGTGGCTTCCTGGCAAACAGTGGGAAATGAGTTACTGGACAAGGGAAGAAAAGGTCAGGCAGGGGTAGCAAGGTAGCCCAGGAAACCCAGAAAACATGACAGACCATCCCTGTGTGGCCAGAAAGTGCAGGAGAACTGCAAAGTCCTCCTTCATGTTGGCTAACTCATTTTCTACTTAAAAAAAGGCAAGGGGTATGTTTTAGGAGACTTTGCTGGGAATTTCAGCATCCAAACTGAAACTAGCACTTTGGAGTTGCCTACGTATAGATACAGATATCACTACTTAAATGAGAACATGTATTGAGTTACAGCAAGGTGGCTAAGGACAAACCCTACTGAGGGAAAGAGTCTGGGGAAGAGAAATCTCAAAGGAGACAGCAAAGAAATGCTTATTGAGGCTGGAAGAGAATCCTGAGAAACTGCAGTGTGCTGTTGTTTCCTTACCCACCCCCGCCTGAACCCCAAGTTTTTTCCCTGGGGTAGGAAGACAGAGTACTTTATTTCATCTTCTGAACCTTTCTATTTTTAACTGGTTGTAGCAATAGTGAAGTCTTTGTGGGTTTTTTGTTTTTAATTTTCATGGAATTTGTAGCTTTATAGAAACTGTTGGATAAAATCTGGCTAAGTGTTGTTTCCTGTTTGTTGTTTCTAGACCAGAATCTTCTGGAACTGCTTGCCAGACACATATCATTTATGGAATTACAAACTGGCCTTCATTAGAAGCCAGCCCAGTATTTTCACTGAAGCTCTCCTGAAGATAGCAGTTTAACACAGATTAAATATGTCATACTTACAATCAAAATAGTTCATATTCTGCATTTGCCATTATGATAAATAGTGGTTTAATAGTTAACATTTGTTGAAAACCAGTACTTAAAGTTTCTGTTATATACCAGACGTCAGTGCTAAGCCAATTTCATGTAATATTCATGACAATCTTGCAAGAGATTATTATCTTCCTTTTGTACACGAGGAACCTGAGATTCAGAGAAGCTAAGTGCCTGCCCTAAGACATTGCAGTAAGTGGTGGTCCCTAGATTGATGTACATGCCCATCTGACTTTTAGGCACACTTAGTCCATGACATGAAATAAAGATTGATTCCAAAGAAGGACTTCTTCCCAGATCTGAGCACAATCATCATGTAAGACTTTAGTTCATCACCAAAAACAGATGCTCTGACTTAACAGTGTCTGCTAGAAGGGTGGTAGTATCCACTGCAAAACAGGATGCAGAAATAAAACCCTGCATACATGTCTGGTGTAGAACTTAATGAGGTCATCTAAAGCTAGGCTAGTTTGTTTTACCAACTTGACAGTGACAAAAGAACCATGTTGTGACACCCTAGATTACAGCAAGTGAATTTAGTGGCCTGGAGTAGTCTGTGCTTTTTGTGTTTCTCAGGGCATGAAGAACAATGTTAGAACCGTTGGCCCTGGTGATTCTGTCTCCTGTGACCTCCTGAGGACACAGCCATTGCTTCATGGTTGTGTTTCTCAATGCCTTTAAGGAAGGAAAATTCCTTGATTTCATTACTATACGTCACTCAATTTCACTTCAGCTCACTGTTCATTTATTGAGTAATTACTAGTACCAAACCCTGGCTGGTTTGGCTCAGTGGATTGAGCGTCGGCCTGCGAGCTAAGTGTCGCTGGTTCGATCTTCCAGTCAGGGCACATCAGAGAAGGAAAACTCTGACTCCAAAAAACCTCCGCTGCCTTGCGGCATACCTCTTCAGGGGAAAGGCTAAGGGAGTAAACCCCGACAGAAAATCCGGAGCCGGAGTCCCTAAGGCGGTTTGACGTTGTAGTCAACACCGGCAACTCCTGCGGTGCACCTGAAGCCAAGCTGTATCGACTCCGTCTTTCCCTTGGACCCTTCAGCTGCGAAGAGAGGTGGGGGTCTGCTGCATGGGCAACAGCAGACCCTCCATATCACCCTGCCCAGGCTCTGTAGCTTCAGCTTCACTGGAGAGGACACTCCAGCGTCATCGTAAGATGTCAATTCAACACGGGAGGAGACAGATACCATGTCACTCCCGAGTCGGACTGCACAGCCATTCTCGGCGGTGCAGATAGACTCTTAAGAAGCTACACCATCGTCTCTCGAGACGGACGGCTGCCGACAAGCTTTGTCCTGGGCCACCTTTTTTCTCTTTTCTTCCTGTTTTTAAACCAAGCTCCAGCCAGTTTTATTAAAGAAAAAATTTGCTTGATTTCCTTTTCATAGTCTGTTCTGGCTTGCTCTAATTATATCAGAATCACCTGATCAGTGATAGCCAGTGTGCACACTCTGTAGTATTTTCCACATGCTATGCCCAGTCCAGTATCATTGCCACTGTGGTGATGGACCCCGGTCCTGGCCAGCATGGCCTCATGCTCTATTTCAGATCTCCTCAAGGCTGGACAGTGGTTGGCCAGGATGACCAGTTCCGTTTTGCCTTCTCTGATCATCTTCAGAGTCTGCCTGTACTGCAGCGCGTACTTCCCAGTTCTCATAATGAGTTGGAGCCTAGAGTTGATCAACTCCAGTGACTTTTTTGCCTTCTTTGTGGCCACCACTCTCCTGACTTCAGTGCGGATGGTCTCCAACCAAGAGCAGCCGCCAAGGTGTCTAGGGGACGAGAAAGGAAGGAGTCCCTCCTTGTACTGAGCCTACTTCATGAAGAGTTTTCTTTAATTGTTAATATTGGACAAGCATTGTTTTATAGCCATTTATGTAAAGTAGAAAATAACTAAGTGGGCATTTTATAACTTTGTTCAAGTGAGAGCCATGGAAATGATTTTTTTTTTTCTCATTGTGCTTTTCTCATACTTGGCCAAGCCTAGTATTCTTTTCATCTCACTTTTCTCCATCTAGCCATCTGGCATTTGTAGTTCCCTGAGAGAATACTTAAAACATAACTGCAGGTATTAAAAATCAAGGCTTGTTTAGTAATTCCTTGACATATTTTGTGTACTTTTTTTTTTTTTTTTAATTAAGTTAAGGCTTGCAGTTATATTCATGTGTGTTCCAGTACCATCGAGTTTTTGGGAATTTACCTGTACTGGATTCTTATATTATGAATGCATTGGTGGTTGATGTATACTTTTCTCTTTCTCTCTGGTACCTCTGGTCACTTTTGTGTGTTGAACGAACTCAGAGAGAGCCTGGAGGCTTTGCTAGAAATAAGTGATAGTGATTTATTCAAGGGTCTTAGAGTTGCAAAGTGGGAGCACAGTTAGGTCAAACTCCAGGAATGTTCCAAAGAAGAAAGAAAAGTTAAGAGTTCTTACAATAAAAAGTACATTCTTGAGTTATCACTTCTGCATTCTGAGCCCTAGATTGGCCCAAGACAGGACGATGGGTACCAGAAGGTCTGGTCACATGCCGATGGCCTGGATAATGGATGTCAGGCTGATGTATATGATGTACATGTGAGTCCTTCAGGGGATAATCAGAAGGCTATCTGGAAGTCCAGATACAGTACTGGAAAGTTAAAAATTAAAGCTCTAGGATAGTTAGAAGAATCAAGTCTTTCCTCATGCTTCAGCCTTCATAATGTGAATAATTAGCAGTTTGGTTAAAATGACGCTTTTATATATTTTCTTTCCTCTTTTCTGATGTTTGCTTTCTATTGGGCATTAAGGGCAAAGAGAGATGAAGAATATTTACCTACCTTCAGGAAGCTTAACGCCAAGAACATTATTTGGCTATTTGGTAGGATTAGAAAGCATTTCTTTGAATTATAACATGGTGTTTCATAATGACCATTTAATAATATGTTTGCGCTAGCTTATTCCATGCTAATAAGCATAGCAAGCCCTCTCTCGTATATAGTCCAGTAATGGAGTCTTACCATCTTAAAATTTATGCATCAGGTAAAGGTTAAGGTAGATGTTGTCTAAAGTTTTGAATGCCTGTTATTTTGGGGAGATTAGCTATGGTTTGCATTAGGAAAAACATCCAAACCACAAGACTTGCCCAGGTTGGAGTCTAGCTCTTAGAGTCTGGCCAAAGTAAGTTATTATTTAACGTTTCAGAGCTTCAGGCCTCATAGCTTTGTGTGAGAATTAAGAACTTTGAAATAGTAAAACATCTTACTAAAACTATTGCTAATGTTGTAAATGTATATTAAAGTTTCTTATAAATAATAAAACATCCCTATTATTATTGTCTTGGACAGTGGATAACCTATGCTTTACAAGTGGCTTAAAAACCCACATTAGGGACTTTTCAAGAGTGTGAACGGGAAGAAGGGGAGGTGAACAGCATCTGGAAGGTTGGAATGTTTGCCCACCTTTCAGAAATGCATAGTTTTGACAATTGAGTTCCTGTTGGACATAAGATGGTGTTGAATACTTGGCAGTATTCATGGATGGCACAGTCTCCTACTTTTAGTACACTATTAAAATAAGGTGGATAAACTGTATTTATGGATAACTAGATAAAAGATAAAATAGAGAAAGCACAGCAAGAGAGTCACATATAGTGGAAAGTGGGAAAGTGTAAAAAGGATATTAGGAAGGCTTTGGAGGAAATGGGGGCTTGAGAGGGATGTTGAAATAGGGCATGGGAGAAGAGTGCATATAATTCAAGAAGGCGGAATAACAACATAAACAGAGGTACAAGAGACTGGATGGTTTGTTTGTGGTAATAACTAGTCCCTCAGTTTGGTGTGAGTCTTGATGGATGTGGCTGGACATGTAAGATATACCTTTTGGAAGATGCTGGATCTTTTCTTAATTTGATCTTGCCTAGTGCATTGTTATGTCTCTAAGTCCCTGTTTTCATTAATTTCCTCTGAGAAGCTGCCTCCATGCACTCAAGCAGAACTGATAGTGTCTTTTTATTTGCTGTTGTTACCTGCAGAGTAGTACAGCAGTATGGTTAAGTGGGGATTCTGGAGCAAGGTCCCTGGGCTGAAATTCTGGCTCTGTTATTTTACTAGTTTGTGTGGCCGTGGTGAAGTCATTTAACTTCTGTGCCTCAGCTTCTTCATCTGTAAAATGGGAGTGATGATATCTAACATATGTGGCTATGTGAGTATTAGTGGTTTAATTTACATTAAATACATGGAAAAGTATCAGGCACATAGTAAGTAAGTACTCTCTCTGGTGATGGTGTTAACCTCTGGTGGAGACTTTATCAGTTGCCCTGTAATAGAATTTATTTACATGACTCATGTCCCCACTGGACTCTGTCCTTTTGGAGAGAAGGTTATATTTTGTTTTTACTTTGAATTCTTTTTTTAAGAAAATTATTTGTTTGTTTATTTTTAGAGAGGGGGGAAAGGAGAAAGAGAAGAAGAGAAACATCACTGTGTGGTTGCCTTTCATTCGCGCCCCCAACTTGGGACCTGACGTGCAACCTAGTCATGTGCCCTGACTGGGAATTGAACCAGCGACAGTTGGTTTGCAGGCTGACGCTCAATCCACTGAGCCACAGCTGCCAGATTACTTTGCATTCTCATTGTTTTGTACTGTCTGCCTTCTGCATGATAGTGTGAAGATGATAATTCTACAGATATGTCTGGATATATTGCTTCTGTGAGTCTTGCTTAAATCTAATCCCTGAGCAACCGGATTTCAGGAAGGACTGCCTTATACCCTTATACCAGTGGACTGGCTGGTTGTACTTGTTCTGACGTAAATATAGCTCAGTTCCATGGCTGATGTTTTAAAAGTAATTCTATTAACACTTCTAAAGTAACAGGTAGACTCCAGCTCTTAAGTCTGTGTAAGGAGAGTTATAATTAAACATTTACTGTTTTGTATTTCTTTAATGAGAAGAAGCTTTAGTATTTCATTGGCATCATACAATTATAGGTGCTATAGTTAACCCTCTGATATAAAAATATTGCAGAGTAAAGCCCAGTGTAACTTCTTCCAAGTTATAAGGTGAATACTGTGAAAATATCCTACGCTTACTTGCAGGTTAGGCAAATGGAAAAGATGTTGTGTGAGTGGTACTCATAGCAGCTTTACTATGTACAACCTTGCTTGCTAATAAATGTTATTCCTTTACCTTCACTGTAGAATGTGGCCATGGTGGTTCTGACTGCGATAATTTTCTTGGTTGTCCTCAATTTCTAATAATCGGGTAGAAATAGGGAGAAAGAGACAACACTCTTGCCTAAGCTGTATTTCTTGGTTGTAATGTTTTATTCACTTGACCTTTCTTTTTGCACTTAAGAAAATGTTGATTCTAGAACAACGTAAACAAATGAACTAAATAGGACAAGGAGCAGAATAACAGTCAATAGGGGGAGGGGGGAGGGAGAGAAGGGGGATAAGTAAGGGAAGGGTTTAGTCAAAGAACATGTAGTGTATAAATGACTCATGGACATGGACAACGGGGAGGGATATGATTATGGGAGAAGGGGTGGGCTGGGTTGGGGGGAGGAATGGGGAAAAATGGGACAACTGTAATTGGAAAAACAAAGAAAATTTAGAAAAAAAGAAAAATGTTGATTCTATCATTACACAATTCGATTCTTTAAAATTCAACAATAAGCTTTATAAACTTAAGTTTCAAATTCAAGATTTATGTAATCACATGTGAATCAGTTTTATTTAAAAGGTTTTAGAATTAGGACATCGGTTTTGCACATCTGATCAGTGCTTAGAAACTTTGCATTTAGGAAATAGTTGTTTCATGTAGTTTTTAAGTCAGTGGGAGGTATTGAGTTTCCCGTCAGACTTGCTCACAATTAAGAGATGGAGCCAAGATTAAACACCTGGGCTGGATTCCTTGTTTTGTAGCTTGGTCAATATTACTGCCAGAAAACATTGTAAGTTCTTTACCGTGATAATATTTTTGACCTTATCAATACTTCCTTTTTTTTTTTTGGAAAATGAGAAAAATAAAAGGAAAATCAAGAAACAAGACTTGAAATTGAAAGTAAGTTATATTTTGAACTTTTCCCTTTATTTTTGGAATTACCATCTGAACTGGTTGAGAACCATATTTTGTTGCATAACCCTTTTTCTCATTATGCTTCTGAAAAGACTGTGAAGGGATCATTCATGCATTCTGGATTCTATCCAGGGTTGAAACAGACACCTAACTCTTACACAGAAATATTGACTAATCAGATTGTCTCTGTTACAGCATGATTGCAGTGCACCAAGAAAGAATTTGAAATCTCTATCAAGAGACTGTTCTTGAGCACTTTCCAAGGATATCTAAGGCCTAACGGCTGCCACCTTCATTCCTGAAATTTTACCTTTTCCTTTCTTTTCTGAGATGTTCAAGATAGAAATAACGAACACGTTCTGAGTGCTTAACTGTGTGTCGGACACTGTTCTGAGTGCTTCATCTATATTAACTCATTTGTTTACTTCTCACAATAACCCTGAGAGATGGGTTCTGCACCATTTAACAGATGAGGACACTGAAGTACAGAGAGGCTGTGGGACTTGCCCGCAATCTTGCCACTGATTTTTAGAAGCAGGAAGCTAACCTGGGTAATCTGCCACTAGAGCTCATACTCTCAATCACTTAGCTATACTGACAAGGGTAGCTTACAAAGTGGGCTACTGTGTTCTTGTTTGGGGATGGGAATTATTATGGTGCATTCACTGTGATCTCTGTGAAGGACAAAGCCGCTTACCTTTCTTAGTGAAGGAGCAAAGCCATGGAAGCAAAGAACAGTTTTGGAAGAAATGGTCAGTCATTGGGGGCTGTCAAGAGTTCCCTAGGCCAAAGCTTTCAGATAACTCACTGAGTTTTGAGGGGAAACTCAGAGAGCTTGTGGTGCGGAGGGGAGAGAAGGAAGGATATCTGTTACAGGGTTGTAGGTATCCCGATCTACTCATATAACCCCCTCCTTCCTTCTCAAGTCTGTAGTGGAGGAATTGTATCTGTAACTTTAAATCCATTTTAGCATAAGTCTTTACATTGTACATGAGAAGATAAAGGGATGTTTAATAGAATGCTTTTTCCCAAGTTTTGATGCGGGTACCCACATACAGTTTGGCTTATTATCCTAGGAGTGTGCTTTCTGTCTTCTCATAACATCTGATACAGGTGTTAGGGTTTCTCTGCCCTCAGCCAGAGCTGTGCACTGTCAGATAAAGGAACCCTTTTGCGTGGTGCCCTTCTGCCTGGAATGCCAGTTAACTTTTTTACCTTTATGAGCTGGGCTTGAATGATAATAACTGAAGCCATTTATTGAGTTGCCTAGTGTGTACCAGGGACATCTTCATTTAGTCTTTATAACAAACCTGTATAGTAAGTATTAATTTTCTAAGAAAAATGGGTCTCAAGAAGGATGAGTGATTGTTCAGGGCTTCACTGCTAATTGGTGAAGTCTAGTTCTGATGAAGCTTTTTTCTCATTGACTGATCATTCACTAAGGAGGCACTCTTCATCTTCTTTCCTGAAAGTCCAAAGCAGAGCCATTTTTAATCAGATCAGCTTCTGCTCTCTTAAATTGAAAGTACCTCTCAAGTAGAATGTGAGCTGGTCCCAAAATTTTACCCCACTTGTGGGAAGAACTCTTACTCTACATTCTCTTCTCAGAGCATGACTTATTTTTCCCAACAATATTTAAAAAATTCAGTCTTGTGTGTGTTTTTATATTTGTTGTTTTTAAAAAGCCTCTCTGAGGCTTGAGGCCTATGGTCTTCAGAATTGTCCTCGGTGTCAGTGTGTTGGTGAGTTCTTGGATCACAGTGGTGCCATAAGTGACCTTCAGATTTGAAGACCTATTCATGTGTGAGTGCTTACTTTGATTGGTACTTGGGCTTGGAGTCTCATGAATGGTGGGTTACCATAGTAAGTCATGGGGCCATGTCTAGGCATGGGGCCGCAGCTGTTCTCATAAAGAAAAATATTCTGACACTTGCTGAAAGAGTAGGGGAGACTAATTCAGAACTGTTGCCAAGAGTTTCACAATCAGGGAGAGAGATCAGTCTTGACTCAGGATGCAACCAGAACTAGTGGGGATTTATATAGTCAGGCGCAGGTTGGGGGTGTAGTACATGGAAAATTACTAAGAGGAGACGTCAAGGGTAGAGGAATTCTTGATGAAGGCAGGCCAAGAACTTCTTCCTCAAAGGTGGGGGATAAGGAATTTGATCAGATATCCAGGCAGGGGATACTCTCTAAATTGACTTGGCAGAATTCTTGCTAAAACAGGGCTATGCAGGTCTAGTGAGGAAGGGGAGCCAAAGTAGAGGCCTAGTCAAGAAGAGGGCTCAGTGGAGCCTGATTGAAGATTGGCCAAAGAGAGGGTCACTGTTTGGTCCTATTGCTTGAATTAAATGTGAGGGTTCAGGTATTGGACTTGAACCCAGGGGAGAATGCCATTCCATGAAATGAAGCGTGAATTCTCCAAAAATGTTTTCCTACCGGTGTGAACTTCAGAGTTGGCATAGATGATCGGAGTAGTTCTGAGACGTGGGGCCTCTAAAGCTTTTGTGGTACTACACTGTCAGGTTGATTTATTTTTAATTTTATTTAACAAACTTAAATAGTGCTTAAGTGTCAGGCTCTGCTCTAAACGTTTTGCAAATATTAACTTACTTAATCCTTAGAACAACTCTGAGGTGCCACTGCCACTCACTTTTACAGGTGAGTAAACAGAGGTCCATCAAAAGTACATGATTTGCCCAACGTCACGTGAGTGGTGGGACTTGGGTTTCAACCCAGGCAGCCTGGCTCCGGGCTCTCCTTTCTTAGTCATTCTGTTATGTTTGCAGCCCAGGCTTTTATCTCCCAGGGATTTCCTTTTTATTCTGGTGGTCTCATCTTTATTCTCTTAAGGAATAAAGAAGAATTTATCTTCTGGATTTAGCCACACTCTGGACATTGTTCAAATTGAAGTTAGGATTGAAGAGCATGTTCAGTTGGAGGACTGTAAATCACAAGATTCTTTGTAAACAACCTTTCAGGTGGCCTTTCACATTAGAAGAATATCAAAATCAGTAGTTGATTGGTAAAAATATATTCTCTACTGCTTCACAGTCTCTGTAGAATAACATCAATGACCCTTTCTACCAGCAACCCTGGTAGCATTCCTTTTATTAAAAAATAAAATAAAATAAAATAAGTGCTTCATTTATAAGGAATGAATGGTAATTCTTTGGTAAAGCTTTTGGGAAGTTGGCTTCCAGATAATACATGACTGGCACCAAAACTTTCTTAAAGGCACACTCACTTGGAGCAGAGCAGAACCAGTTCCTAAAATATTTCTTTAGTGGTCTCTTTAAATTCTGCTTGTATTTGTCAAGCTGGTATTTTAAAAGGCTGTGGTTAATATAGTATTAACATCAAAGTTATATATTACACATGGAAACTCAAGTATTCTATGGTACCTTCAACTTATGACTTTTAAACTTTAATTACAGATCTGTCTATGGCAGTACAGAAGTTTTCCCAGTCACTGCAAGATTTCCAATTTGAATGTATTGGTGATGCTGAAACAGATGATGAAATTAGTATCGGTGAGTACTACTGTTCTTCAATATCCTAAGTAATAATTTTTAAAGTTCTACTTTAAGATACCGATTTCATTGAAATCAAACAGGTTCAGACACTCAAATATTAAACATGTAAACTGTTCTGACTGTGATAAAGGTAAAGGGTGATTTTTGGTTACTGTGGAAGAGGGTATTATAAATTGTTTTAAAATTGAGCTCTGTGGTTTCTCGCAGAAGGACATTACTTAATTATTCTATAATTCAGCTCAGCCCTTTGGGAAGATGTGGACAACAATGTCTCTGCCTCAAAGTCGATCATTCACTCAAACTAATACATATCGAGCATCTATTATTAAATATACAAGGTACTGGCTTAAATAATTTTTTAAACTTAATATTACATGAGTATTTGTTTATTTAGGGAAAAAATTCAGCCATGACATATTAAACCAGTATTGTTCTGGGACACTGAACATTCCTGGGCATCAGGAGACTTGAGCCCGGATCCAGCTTGGCCGCAGTGATACAGCATCTGACCCTGGGGAAGCATGCCCCTTTCTGAATCACATGGTTTCATTTCCCATGAAGTGAATAGGTTGGGTTATGTGATCTCTGAAGTTTTATCTGTATCTGAGTTTACCGTTTGAATATCAGATTCATGTAGCGTTCTTTCTCCCACATTTTAACAGTCCCTACTTGCCAGTTTGTAGGCATGAGATCTGTTTGTAGGCTAGATTAGAGACATGTCACCTAATCAGAAGACTTGAATAAAATGTGTGTACATTTTAGAGAGTAATACTGAGTGTACTCACCTTCCAGGTATAAAAATAGAATATTACAGGTTTCTGGAATGGTGACTCCCAAGCTTTTATGTGTATATGAAACACCAGGAAATCTTATTAAATGCAATTCTGATTCAGAAGGTCTCAGGTGGAGTGTGCAGTTCTGCATCTCAAACACACTTGAAAGTGATGTCCACACTGCTGGTCCCCGGACCCCGCGCTTCAAGGAGCAGAGATTTGTGATCCCTGACATGCCTCTTCACAGTCACATTCCTCTCTTTCCTTTGCCATTTCTTCTATAGTTTTCTCAATTATATGCATTTTTAAATAATGTATTTTTACTATTTTTGTAAACCTAAGTAGCAAGTCCAAACCTAGCTGTGCAAGGAAAGGGCAGTGTTACCTCCACCAAAGAAAGGCCCTCAGGAGAAGACAGGCTGAATGAGTTTCTGATTCATTGTGTGACTTCAGCTTGCTTACATTCATGCAAGTTTCTCCTGGAGAAATTATTGGGCAAAGTGCAGAGTCCTTAGACAATGGGTTTGTGCATGTGAGATTTGCGTTATACAGACATCAATATGGTCAAGTTGGCAGTCTTGCAGGGGAGCTGTGCCAGGTGCTCACTTTATTAGCTGAGTATTAGTTGCTCTGAGTGGACTGTGGAGGTGGCTGGTCTCTTGGGATCAGAAAATGCTTCCTCTGCTCTCAGATCTCTGAGAGGTGGCTGAGCCATGCTTGTCATTTGGTCGGGGTAGTTAGGGAACCTCCAGCAAGAAGGGAGAGGACTGCCACAGGGGCCTGGAGCAGCTCGACTTCTTCCTCTTTACTCTTTACTGGATGAAAGGGCAAGGGCATCAGTGACATGCACCATGACATTTGGAACAATAGGTGTCATTTTGTGTGCTACTTCTTGACATTTGTCCTAAATGTCTAGGCTTTGTAACACAAACCTAGCCAGACAAAAGCCTAGATTATATTACTAAAATATTAATATATAAGCATTATTATTTAGAAAAAAGAAATACCCACATACTTACATAACTGCAATTATTTTGACTTAGTAATGACACCTGTAAATTCCAAGAAGGCAGAGGTCAGATCTCTATTTAAACAAAAAAAACAAAAGCATTTTAGCTGTAGTGACTGACCTAGGACCTGCCTCATGGTAGACCCTCTGTTAACTTGTTAGATAAATGACAGTTTTCCTTATAAAATTTAATTTTTTAATTTATGTGTATATTTTTCTAATAGAACTATATATGCATATATTTGTTTTTTCTTTATAAAGAGGATTATCGCAAATACATCTGGGTGTTTGAAGATATAATTTTTATTAATTTGACTTTACAATATTTCATATTTATATGCATGAATTTATTAAATCTCTATAGTACATTCAGGTTGCTTCTAGTTGCTCTTTTGCTTCTAGTTGGTTATTTTGTTATTAACAGTATAGTAAACATATTTCCTTTAATTTCCATTGTGCTTCTTATTTAAAATACCTTCTTAAAAGTCACACATAGTAACGGCAGAGGTAGGGTTTTTAGTTGCGATGTTATGTGGCCTTCAAGGCAGATGTTAGGTGATTTTCCCAGGTTGTGGTGGACTTGATATGTCAACATCGGTCGCTTTATCTGTTTCCGCTTTGGCTAAATGGATGTTGTTGTTGTGGCTCTTGAAGATAAGATTTGGAAGGTGTGAATTGATCAGTAGGTAAAGGTTTATTAGATGCAATAAATATTAAATGATAATGATTAGAGGGCTTTGAGGAGTTAGATCAAGGTGAATACTATGTATGGGTAGGTGTAATATTGTTTTCTGTTTTTATATCAGGAGACTTATTTAACTCCTATTACAGGGAATCTGACTTAAGCACCAATGCTTTGTTAGGAATTCCTAACTTAGAGTAAAAATATTTATAAACATAAGTTATTTCTGAAACAACTAATGTAAAAATATAGATATGTTTCCATATCTTCACCATCTAACACTGTTTATTTATCCTGTTACTGAGCCTCCAAGTGCAGTCTAAATAGTTAAAAGTAAAAAGTGAGAAAGAAACACATAGTAGACTTTCAAAAATCATTCCTAACCTGTAGGGCTTGTGTGAGGATATGACAAGCTGTTGTACCAAAGACAGGCATCCACGACTGTATCCCTGAGACTGACAGGTAAGGCTGGCATGAGTGGACTGCAAGAACCATCCTTACCTACCTTTGTCATATTCAGTCCCACATGGTGAGGTACAAACTGTCAGTTCTCTTTATGTATTTATTTTTCATCTAATTGTTTTAGTGTCAGTTATCTTTAAAATAGCTATGGAAGCCCCACTTCCAGCTTCTTTATTCCTCTGATTCAGCAAAAGAGGAATGACGTAGGGGTGGCTGGGACTCTTAGCTTTGCGTCATAGCCACCACCGTCTCCATCTGAGTGGCCTTGAGACTTAACCAAGGATGTAACCTCTGAAAGTGATGACTCACCAGAAAAGCTCCTCTTTTATAGTGAGCAATGTCAGTGCAAACTAACTCGTAAAACCAAGACGTTTGCAGACTTTCTGTAAATTATGATGGTGGGAGCGGCTGGGAGGCAGTAGGAGGATGAGTAAGATGTCTGCTTTCAATGTGCTTACAGAGGAGTGGGGTGGAAACCAGATCTTGAACAAAACAGGGAAAAGAAGTTGCTGTTTCTCTATCGATATAATTACCTAATTAGTGGAAGCTGTCCCAGGAACTTTTTAGACTCCTAGGCCTGTGTCTAGCCTGTAAATTGGCCCCACTCTTCAGCTGTCCCCTTCTGCGCCCACCTTTTGGTCCTGTGCCTGCTGGCTTTTTTGTTTTCTTGTTTTGGTATCAGTGACACATTGCTGGCTTGGAAGGAAGCAAAGTGGGAATGGTGGCCAAGGATGCAGGGGGGAATTCCTGTGGCTCAGAGAAGAGGTTAGTTGTTTCCAGAATTAAAGTCCCGAGCAGGGCAGCATCCCACTCTCGCCTCTTAGCATCCTCCTTTCCATTCAAGAGCAGCAAGAGGTCATTGCTCCTCTCTTTTCTAAGGATGAATGAGCTGCAGGTGAGCTTTCGATGGCTCTCTTTCATCTGCCCATGCAGCGCTGGCCTGGTGGGAAGCAGCTTCTGAGGCTATCCCAGGAACTTCGCACAGCTGCTCCCACGGCCCGCTCTTTGTACTGCTTCAGTTTTTTGAACTGAGTAACACTGAGTTAGGAGTTGAGTAGCTTGGATACTTGGGGCTTGGAAATTTGTGGTGTAGAGGAGGGGGAGGGATTATAAACTAGTATAAATTTCACTCCTCCTCAAATAAGTATATGCGTAGACTAGGTACAAAATGTATTATTATTTAACTATATGGAGGTAAATGGAGAAAGACAATATTCACTGCATCACTCCTGGAACCTGTACATGCATAGAAATCATGTGAACCACAGTGAGTCAGTGCCTAGCCTTAAAACCTTACTAGTAAGAAATAAAAGGCTCTCTCCACAAAACATAAAATAATATTCTTTTGAAAACAGTTTACCCTGGTTCATTTAAACAAGAAGAGGCTCAAAGATATTACTGTGAATCTGCTAGGTTAAGTTAGCTCATGGGAATATAGGATAATAAAAACTAGAAATCTGAGTGCATTACTTAAGAATTTATGTCCACACCAAAGTTGGGGTAAGCAAGTTACTGTTTTGTTTCTGTATTTAGTGCCTATAATTTGAAGTCACTTTTAACTGAAGTCTTAAAAGAAGTCTAGATTAAAAAAAAAATAGATATTGTTGTCAAGCTGAACTAGTGCCAATGAAAATATTAGTCATTGATAAGAGGCAATGCTTGTTCATTCTGTGTAATCTTGGAAACCATTGGGAAGTCCAGTTGCAGTTGTGCATAAACAGCTTGTGTGGTGGCCTGTGTTAAGTCTAATGAAAGTCTTGGGCAATGTGAACCTTGCACTCAAGAGATTAAACATTTACCAAGGAGAGTCAGTTTGCTAGTAAATATTTTAGGTGGGGACTTCGTTCCTTTAGACACACCTAAACAGAAAATTCCTGCGGTAGAGACAGACAACATGCACCACTTGTCAGCTGAGCTTATGATTCCCAACACTGAGTGGAGAAATGAGGCCATCGATTAGGTAATGCAGATCAAAATATGTTTTGTAATAATTGCCAAGATATTTTTGACATAACTAATGTATTCCTGTTCAAGTATTTACTCTGAATGCAGATATGCAGACACAGCAGTAGTGATGATTTGGTACTTAATAGTTCTTAAAATGAAGAGCAGGTTATATCCTTAAAAAATACGTATATGGAAATCTTTGTACAAATTGTGTGTTTGATAAATAGTAAGTGGAACCAACCCAAGTTTGAATAATGTGTTTTCTGAAATGTGCCCTACATTTTGGATTCTTTTCTCTCTTTAGGAGAATATGTTGAAAGGTGAGACCCCAGGAGAGAAATTTAACTCTCATTTCAAGTCACAGGGGCTTTATTGTTTGTTTCTGAGGGAGCAGAGCTTTGCCCAGGTGCAAATATTTGTTGTTTGATCACCTCCCTGCAGCTGGGTGTGCAACAGGGTGATGCAGTGACTTATCCTGTGAGTCTGTAAGCATCGTGGTACATTGACAGAAGCGCGAGCGTGATCACTGACGCTTGCTCAGAGGTTGTGAGGTAGAAGACATTTTTTTTAAGGGAGTAGTTGGAAACAGTTCCTTCATTTTCCTTGTTAGAGAAATTACTGTGGGAAAATGCATAAATCTTATGCCAAATAAATCCATTCACTTCGAGGATGCATTTGTTAGGTCAAACAGAAAGGTAATGCTTGATACAGTTTTCCAAGTGAGAAATTAGAAATGGAGTCTAGGGTGGGAGGTATGACAGTTTGCTTTGCGTGCTTTGAAGGGATTCCTATGTAGTTATAAAAACACTTGGAGAGATAGTAACCTGTGTTTCAGGTAAAAAACAAAACAAAACTGATATATTTATAAAAGAAGGAAATACATGTAAAATATCATAAATGAATTTAGCTAAAGAAGAACCTATTTTCTTAAACTTAAAATAATAAATTCAACTATCAACTGCTAAACTATTACATTGTTTAATGCTTCTGTAAAGATTTTCTTCAAAATTTAGTTATGAGCTATAAATCCCCACCCACACAGATCACTACTAACAATTGTCTGATGCTGTTCTGACGCATTAGGCGGAGTGTGGCCAAGGAGCTCTACTTGGGCATTTCTTTGGAAAAAAGTTTGCAAACTAGAGACAATACCATTACCAAGCACAACTGAAGTTTTCAAAAAAAGGGCTGTGATTTTTATTAAATTCTAGGATGCATATCACCTTTTCATTTGCCGAACCAAAAGAAAATTCGTCAGTTATCACGGACCCGCATTACAACCCACTTAAATGTGGTTATATAAATCAGGAAGTCCTCTTAAAGTGGAACCTTCCCAAATGCCTAAGTTGTTTATACAAATAACATTTTCTTTTGAACTCTGTGGAGGAAGCATATTTTACTTTTTAATGACTCTCAGTTGGACAATTGAAGTATTGTTTTCCATTTTTTTACCATCCTTATTTTTGCGCCCACACAGAAACCACCCACAATTAAGGGTGAGAACAGCCGGGGGAGCTGTGTGTTTCAGGTGGCGTTCTTCTCTGAAAACATGCCACTTACCTCTGTGTTTTCAAGGCCATAACTTGATTTAATTTGAAATTCAAAGGCTTAGCTTTCTTTAATTTCAGGCTCTAAAAAACAATAAGAAACTTATACCACTAGCCACATGTCTCAGAGGAAAAAAAAATGTATTAACTTATTAATATGCAATAATATCCCAAAACCCATTTATTTCTTTTGTGATTTGTTCTGGTAAACAAAAATGAGTTCAGTCTCTTTCACAGAGAACTCAGCTTCTTATCTCTTCCAACAAATTTTATGCCCTTTGAGGTTAGAAAGTTTTACTCCCATTTCTATTCCTGCATCATACTTTAGAGCTTTATTTGTAGCAGAGGCTTAGTAAATATTTGTTGCATAAATTGTCCCCCTGCAAAACCTAGGAAACCTTTATATAAAAAACCACTTTATGGTACAGAAATATTCAAGACAGATGAGGCCTAGGTGGTGAGTGGGAAAATGAGGGAAAGCCGCTCTGAGGAAAGGATGTTTAAATCAGTCATGGAGAGACGGTTGGTGAAGGGGAAGGGGAGTAGGGAGAACATTCCAGATATAGGGAAGGAGTGAATGAAGGCTTCTGGGAGGAAAGGAAGTAGCCAAGAGGCAAATGGAAGGTGTGAAGGTTATGGGAAGATAGGTAAGACCTAATAGTACATGTTAGGGATGTGGAGTTTTAACCTAAAGGCAATGAGAAGACATTGCAGGGCATTAATCAGAGAAGTGATATAGTACTTGCATTTTAAAAAGGTTAGTCTGACTGTCTGATGGAAGACTTAAGAAGGCTGCCTTAGATGAGGTTTTCTTAGAATGTTTTACTTGGCCATTTCTTTGGGTTTGGGACATGGGTAGCCTGACTTTAGAATGTAACCTATGGATACCTGTGGTTTTTGTTTGTTTGTTTGTTTGTTTGTTTGCTTTTTAAATCCACTTGCAGACCCATAGAAGCACATATAGAGTGTATCTCTTTTATTTTCTGTATGAATAAAATGGTCTTAGAAAAATTGGAATCTTATGGTTGGCTTGTAATTTTGAGCCTGAACATGACATGCTCTTGATGACACTTCTATAATAATTTTTGGTGTAATAAAAGAAGCATGTTTTATTGCCTTTTGGTAAACATCAGACACCAGAAAGTTTAATTGATGGCCTCTGGTGTTAGGTGCATAGTTTGCACTTTTGTTGGCGATTTCCTAGTTTGCTTAGTGGAGTTTGTCCACCAGTGTTGAATATAATGTGAATTCTGTCTCTGCTTTGAAAATAGCTTTTGATGATGGTATTGTATTACAGTTGTTTTCAGCTGTTTCACAGTTGGTGTGGAGTTTATGTTTTTCTATCTGGAGGCTGCACTTCTTCCAGGACAGTTCTCATACTTCATGTACATTGGGTATGAGGAGTTGCTCAGGTTACTGTTTGTGTTTTCTTTCTTCTTAATTATTAGAAAGTACTACTTCTGACTGAAATTTTGTCCTGGTTTCTTAGAATCCCAAGCTTAGTATCTTAAGAATAGAGATCTCGGAGAACATGGGTCCTGTTATTTTGCTTTAGATACAGGTGAAACAATTTTCTAAAGTCATGCCAATAGGAGAACCTTGTTTGCCTGGCTCCTAGATCATGAACTTTGAGTTGACTTGTTCATTCATTCAATAAGGCTGTATCAAGTACCTGTGATTTATCAGACTTCATTTTGGGCGCTGACACATCAGTGTGCAAAACAAAAAAATCTCCACCCTAAATGGGTTTGCATTTGTTCAAGGAGTAAGACGATAAAAAACTTAAGTTTATTATATATTAAGTTAGATTTTAATAAGTGTTTATAGAGATACAAAAGAAGAGAGATTTCAAAAAACATTTTTCAGTATTTTTTAAAAATACAGATACCTAATTTTAATATAGAAGTATTACTGCAGACTGCTTATACATTGAACCTTGCTTTATCCTTCATTCTCTGTGTAACCAATCAAATTTACATGATCATGTAAACGTTGATCTTATTTTGGTATTGAAAGTGTTTGGTACAAAGGTAGCCAATACTTCTGAGGCCTGCTGGCTGTAACTGCACTAGATTTTTCTTCTGAAACCTCTGGAGCATTGAAGCATTTCTCCAGTTCTGTATTTGACCTCTGCATCCTTCTGCTCCAGACTGTTGTACTTCTTCCCTCGCTTGGGCATATTTAGTCTGACCGTGCACTTGAACATTCATTGTCTTGATATGTGCAATATTGAAGAAAACTAAGACACAGTATCCTCTTAGCTGGAGTACAAAGGTTGAGATCCAGAGCAGAAGCATAGAGTGCTTTGTCATGGAGTCTGAAATTTAATTTGCATGCTTTCAGGAGACGCTGGAGCTTTTGATTAAAGTTGCCCTTTAGGAGGTTTATTCTGGCATCAGTGATAAGTCATGAATTATAGCATGGAAATTTTTGCCAGTTCAGAGTGAGTTAAAGATTGCCTTCATCACCAAATAATTTATGAACAAAGAGAGAACATTTCTAAGTGCGAATGAAATAAAGTACAGTATTCCCTCACTTATCGCGGGTATTACATTCTAGACCCCTTCCCCCTGCGATAGGTGAAAATCCGCAGAGTAGGAACCTTACATTTATTTTAGTATTTATATACATTTTAAGTCTTTATAAACCCTTCCCACACAGTTATAAACCATTCCCAGTCCCTTATTAACCTTTCCCACTCCCTTATTAACCTTGTGTTCTTAAACATATTATGCACTCTTAAACCTATGAACTTTAATAGCATACATAAACAGTACCGCAAAATCCCACGATATAGCGAAAAACCTGCAATAAATAATTAAATATAATATTTTTAAAAATCCCGTGATACAGTGAGGACACAATAAGTGAACTGTGATATAGAGAGGGACTACTGTTCAGTTTTAATTTTGGCATAAAATGTTTGAACCAGAAATGCAATAGTTCTGGAAACTGTGTCTATAATAAGTGAGTTAGGGGGCAGGACATGGACACCCAGAGATTAATGGAAAACTTGTTGGCATAAGGCAAGGACTAGCATATGAGCAATGAAGAGACACTGGTGGGTAAGGAGGCCAGAATATAGAGGGAGAGGTTGGAAAGAAACAAAAGAGTTAAATAATAGACCTAAAAAAGAAAAAGAGAAGCTTGCCTTGAATAGTTATCTAGGAATATGTGCCTGAGGGGAAAAAGGTTAATTCCTATTTACTTCTCTGTCATAGATAAAATTTGGGATAGTTGTTGAGTCATGATACTCAGAGGGCTGTGAAGAGAAGTGGTTTCAGGTCATGCTTGATTGTTGAGACTCAGATAATGTATTATTTTCTCTATAACTACAAGGCTCAAGAGTATTACTTCTGCCATTGAAACTACAGATGAGTTTCAAGCATGGAAGCAGAGATGATCCTTACAAATTTTCTAAAAATATGTAGTTTTCTATTTAAATGTAGTTTAAATTCTTAATTTTTTACATAAAGCATGCATCCCTCCACCACCCCCTTACCAAACTGCCTACCATCAGAATCAGGTATGGGGAACCTTAAATGTTTGATTCCTGGGCCGCGTACCCTCAGACCTGAACTTAGGTGGAATTTCCTGGACTGAGACTTTAGGAGCCTTTAATTTTATGGAGATTATTGGTGTCTGATGCAGTTTGTGGGAAACCACTCCTCTAAACTACATCCTTGTATTTTATACTGAGATCGGCACAACTGGGGAGTGTACCAAAACAGGGAAAAAGTCTTTACAGGATGTGATTTTTTTTTTTTTTTTTGATATCACTAGTTCCCTGATGCCCAGCATTTTGCCAGCTGAGCCATTAAAGCTGTAGTAGCAATGCGTTTGTAGGGAAACCCGGTCATTTATTGCCACATTTTCCCTCATACCCTGCAAGAAGGTTTTTGGTTTATGCAGAACAAATGGATGTATACCCTTATAATGAGAGATGGTAGATGCTGAGCAAATTTCCCCAGGGATGAAAAATTCAGCTTTTTGAATTAAAGTCACATACAAGGTGTGACTTAGTTTATGCTGATAGAGATTTTGGATTCTCTAGAATTTTCTACCAATCATGAATATCTTCTGAGTGCAAAGAACCTTATGGTTAGTTTAGAACATACAAGAAGTCTTCTTCTGACCTTATTAGGCTTCTGAAATACAAGGGAATAAAAAAAAATAGCTTTATGATATAATCACTGTAATACTAAGGCAAATGTGCTGAGCGCGTTAGCTGCAGTGAAAACAACAAAGCTGGCGAAGGGCCTTCTGGCTGGGACGTCGAATGATGCTCAGGTAGAGGGGGTTATTCATGCTGGGTCTTAATGGTTAGTTAGATGCAGCTTAGGAAATGTATGTTGGTAAAGGAAGACCTGGAAATGGGAAGCTATAGGAATGTCTAGTAGTTTCAAGTGCTAAGTTAGAGATTAGAAATAGTGGCATTTCAGGCAAAGATACTTGGAAAGGTACCTATTGCCCTATCATGGAAGTCCCAGATCACTTGCAATATGGAGTTCAGATTTTATTTACCGATTAAAGATTTTTCAGTTGGATAATGATATACATAATCAAAGGTGGCCTTTTTTATTTATTTTTTTAAATCCTCACCTGAGGATGTTTATTCTGTGTGTGTGTGAGAGAGAGAGAGAGAGAGAGAGACAGAGGAACATTGATGTGAGAGAGAAACATCAATTGGTTGCCTCCCATACACATCCCCACTGGGAATTGAGCCTACAGCCTAGGTATGTGCCCTGATGGGGAGTCGAACCCACAACATTTTGGTGTGAGGGATGATGCTCCAACCAACTGAGCCACCTGGCCAGAGCACAGGTGCCCTTTTTAAAATCTGACCATTAGTACATATGATGAGTTAAAGTCATAGAAGCTGGGAAGCCAATAAACTAGGCTGCTGTAATAGTACAGCAGAGATGAAGTGGTAGCCTTATATAGATATAGATGGTTAGAGGAGAGAGATCATCAGTAGTATTTAGTGAGTGGATGCATGGAAGGAAGGATAAACCATCACTTGAGTTATTAGGAGCATGGTGTTAAGAGCCCATTTTTCAGTTTATATGTGGCCAGAGTCGTCAGCAGCTGTCTGTCTCGAGAGACGATGGTGTAGCTTCTTAAGAGTCTATCTGCACCGCCGAGAATGGTTGTGCAGTCCGACTCGGGAGTGACACGGTATCTGTCTCCTCCCGTGTTGAATCGACATCTTGCGATGATGCTGGAGTGTCCTCTCCAGTGAAGCTGAAGCTACAGAGCCTCGAGAGACGATGGTGTAGCTTCTTAAGAGTCTATCTGCACCGCCGAGAATGGCTGTGCAGTCCGACTCGGGAGTGACACGGTATCTGTCTCCTCCCGTGTTGAATCGACATCTTGCGATGACGCTGGAGTGTCCTCTCCAGTGGAGCTGAAGCTACAGAGCCTGGGCAGGGTGATATGGAGGGTCTGCTGTTGCCCATGCAGCAGACCCCCCCCCCTCTTCGCAGCTGAAGGATCCAAGGGAAAGACGGAGTCAATACAGCTTGGCTTCAGGTGCACCGCAGGAGTTGCCGGTGTTGACTACAACGTCAAACCGCCTTAGGGACTCCGGCTCCAGAGTACTGAAGCAGAATTAGGAGTTAAGATTTGACACATACACTGTACTAAGTTACAAGATACAGATAAAATCCCTAGTAGAAATTCCCAGGAGATCACTGGATTTGATTAATTTAGAATAGTGAGTTGGAGCTGTGACACTATACCTGGAGTAGTGGGAAAGTGTAAATTTCAGGTGAGCTAATTTGGGTTCAAAGTTTAGCTCTGCCAAGTCATTATTAGCATTATGACTTTGCATCTTGCTTATTCTCTGTATTTAAGTTTCATTATTTTCAAACTAGGAGAATGGTTAGAGAAGATCTGGGTGTTTGACTTTAACCTCTTGGTGGGCTATTGTGGGGATTAGGGAGATGTGCACAGCACTGCAAGTATCCAGTAAACCTCCTTCTTCCCCCACCCATGCCTTTCTGCTCTGCCTTCGTTATGAGGAAAGGAGTATACCTAGCAGGTTTGTAGACTTAGGGGAAGGAGAAAGAGCCTGAGAGGAGAGAAGAGTGATGGTAGAAATGAGAGAGAGAGAAAAAGAAAAATGTAGCTAAAGATGGGAAAGGGTGCATGGTAAGCTGTTAGCTTGCAAGAGGATGAGGGGGCTTCTTTGCTGAGACAGACAAGTTTGAAGAGAATGAATAAAGGCAGTGTTGATCAGAGGGTCTTGAACTTCTTTGGGAGAAGCAGAAGGCTAGGCCATCTGGTACGAAGAGGGGAGGTTTGGGCTGGGTTCTTGAGAAACGAGAACATTCTTTGTTAGATAGCCACCATGGGAAATAAGATTAGGAGTAAACCAGAGTTGAATGGAAGGATTGCCAAAAGCCAGGAGGCGAGGGGTTACATAGCTTGAACTCTTGGTGTCCTTGTGGGTGTGTGAAATTGCAGAGGGGAAGGTCATCGGGGATGAAGAGGTTGTGGAAAAGAGAAGCTGGATATTGGGCCCGGAAGCGGATGTTGAAGTTTCAGGAGGGTGGTGGCAGGAGGATTGGGTGCCGAGGAGCGTGAACGGGTGCTTCTGTCTGCGGAATGTGAAGGAGTGCTGGGAAGTCAGTTTCTGATAGTAGTGAGAATGGGGAGTGGGGCCTATTTGGCGTAAGTGCCTGTTTGTCAGCAACAGATAACTGGTTGTTTCCTTTGAGGCAGGACACTTGGCATCTGATTGCTCTTGGAGCACAAACAGCTCTGACACTAGTTGCCTGTAATGTAGCAGGCTGGTAGGCTGGCGGTACTCTGCTCCACCCCATGCTCACCCCCACCCTCACTCACCACAGTAATGATATGCTAGAACAAAAATAGACTTTGATATTAAACAACCAGAACTGAATACCTGCTTCTCCACTTACTGGCTGTGAGATTATGGGGCAGGCTTCTCCAGCTGATTGATCCTCCTTTTTTCATCTGCAGAATGAAGGTAACACCTACTTCAGTACCTACTATCATTGTGTGGCTATTAAGTGAGATGGTCTATGTGACATCTCATCTCTACCTCTTGGTAGACATGCTCCGATGTGTGAGAGATTTACACCTTGGAAAAATGGAAAAATGGTTTCTGAATTGGGGATTGTTTTGATTTTGGAAAGTAAGTCAAACACCACTAAGACAAAAAAAAAAAAAAAAAAAAATAACGGCAACATTAGAAAAGCACAGTTCTTTACTATTTTAACATGGATGCTTGGAAAGTAAGTACAGGGCCTGTCCATAAAGTATCCAGCCATGTAATATGAAAAATAGAGACATTTATTGAAGAAGAAACAAGATACAAGAAACCTTATACTAACAGGACAATGACACCTCAGTCCCCTTCAAAGCAGGCACCTTGGGACCTCACACAGTTCTCCCAAGCACTATCAGCTGCCCCATCATGTTTTCCTGAATCTCATTGACGGTCTGAAATCTCTTCCCTTTCAAAGGTAATTTTAGTTTTGGGAAGAGCCAGAAGTTGCAGAGTGCCAAATCTGGGCTTAGGGGAGCTGAATCATCTGGGTGATCTGATGTTTCACCAAAAAACTCTGCATGAGATGTGATGCATAAGCAGGCACATTTTCATGATGAAGCTGCCAATCACAAGCTGTGCATAGTTGCGGTCTTCTGAATCATCCAAATAGTTTCTGTAGAGGATTGTTCAAGCCTAATGCAAAATTTGATGCAGATTCATTGCTCTACTCGCTCAGTCATTTCGAATGTGACAGCCATGCAGTAAACATGCTTATTCAACGGCATCTACTGCCCCCACTGACTAGTATAGTGAAACTGTCATTGTTCACACATGTGCCTTCCAGTCCACCCCCACCTTGGCTGCCAGGTTACATTGATGTTGAGCAAACCATTCTTGTTATATTAACAATGGTTGGACTTTTCCCAGACAGACCTTGTATATGTGGCTTGCAGATTATTTTATGCACAATACCTATTGCCTTAACATACAATCTCATAGGAACTGACTTCCTACCACTCCTTCACATTCCGCAAAGGAGTAGGATGCACCCATTCATAGTCTTCCTCTGCACCCAATCCTCCTGCCACCACCCTCCTGAAATTTCACCATCCTCTTCTGTGTCCAGTATCCAGCTTCTCTTTTCTACAACCTCTGACCTTCTCCTCTGCAATTAACATAAAACCTCATAGTAAAATATCTTTGCTGAATTCAGACAAAATTTATTTAAAGTAATGCAATGGTATGATGAAGTCTGGAAAGAGTTGAGCTGGAATCAAGTTTTTGAATTGTGTGAAATTGAAAGGCAGTCTTTATATTTGTATGTATTCATTTACCAAAATTCGGCCTTATTTGAATTACACACACACACACACACACACACACACGTTACATAACATAGATAAGCCCAGTATATATATGTATGTGTGTGTGTGTGTATAATGAGTAGACTAGAATTCTCAAACTACCTTGTAATTTGCCAGTTTCAAAGAAGATATTACTAAAAGGTCCTTTTGCAGCACAGAGAGTATATGAAAGAAAAACCATGAGATACATAGTCTAAAATTATATCTGTACATCCATTGTGATTTTCATTTTGGAGTCATAATTCTCAATTTTAACGGAAATCACAATCAATCTACAGAAGCAGCAGTAGCTCTCTTTTGTAGATGAATCCCTTGCTTATAGTAGGTGTCTTCTTTTGAGTCCAGTCCAGAGAAATCAGACTCAATATCCAATTACGCCAAAAAACAGTGAAAGGTTGACAGTTTGGCCACAATTTCTGAATCTCGGTTCAAATGTGCAGTGTTGAGCAATGTTGGGACCCATACTGACAGACCGGATTAAAGCATAGCACATGTTAGAGCCTAGGGTCCCATGGAATGTCAGAACCCAGGTATGGAGAGAGACACTAGGAACAGGAGTTGGGAGTTTAAAAGCACACTGGATACTTGTCATAACCCTTCCAGAGAATCTGTGTTGTATAGTTAGAGGGTAAACAGGAATAAGAGAAAGCAGAAAGAAGTTGCTTGGTATTAAGCCAATGGATTCCAAAGTGGGCATTCTGTCACTGTGTCTTGTTCAGAGTCTGGATTGTCATCTGAGTATTGGACAGACCAAATATGACACAATTTATGATATTAGACAAGTGATGAAGAAGAGATGAGGCAGTTCCTAACTCTATGCAGAGTACCTGGTCAACTTGATAAATGTTCAGTTTTATGACTATTTTCATATGTAGGCCGTGCACTTCTTATTCATTAATGCTTAATTAGCAAATTTTGTTACAATATTAAATAACTTCTTTAAATCATTATTTTTAATTACAGGTGACATACAATCTTATATTAGTTCAAGTGTACACCCCAGTGAGTTGACATTATATAACTTACTAAGTAATCATCCTGATAAATGTCATAACCATCTGATACCATTCATAATTATTAGAATATTATTCATAGTTATTAGAATATTCCCTATGTTGTACTTTACATTTCCATGACTGTGCTGTAACAACCAGTTTGTACTTCTTAATCTCGCCTTTTTTATCCATCCCCTAAACCCCCTCCCATTGTGCAACTGTCAAAATGGTCTCTGTATCTATGAGTCTGTTTCTGTTTGGTTAGTTTAGTTTGTTTTTTTTGTTTTTAGATTAAATTGTTGATATGTATTTATTGCCATTTTGTTGTTCATATTTTTGATCTTGGATTTTTAAATTCTTCTGAAAGAAGACTCTATTATTTCATGTAGTGCTAGTTTGGTGCTGATGAATTTATTTAGCTTTTTCTTGCCTGGACAGCTCTTTATCTGCCCATTGATTCTAAATGATAGCTTTTCTGGGTGGAGTACTCTTGGTTGTAGGTCCTTGCTCTTCATCACTTTTAATATTTCTTGCCAATTCTATCTGGCCTGCAAAGTTTCTGTTGAGAAATCCTCTGACAGTCACATGAGAGCTCCCTTGTAGGTAACTAACTGCTTTTCTCTTGCTGCTTTTAAGATTTTCTCTTTGTCTTTAATCTTTTGCATTTGAATTATGATGTGGCCTGTTATAGTGTTCATCTTGTTTGGGACTCTGCACATCGTGGACTAGTAGTTGTTATCCTTCACCAGGTTAGGAAAGTTTTCGGTCATTGTTACTTCACATAGGTTCTCAGTCCTTTGCTCTCTTCTCCTTCTAGTAATCCTACGATGTGGCCTCATGTATCAGGTGTCAGTAGGGTCCAGTGGCACAGCCTCCCCGTTCACCTGAACTGAGCACTTGAGGTGTGCCCCCCATCCCCTGTGTAGGCTGTGTACACCCTCCTCCTGTAGTTGATCCTTGATTGCTGTTAGTATGTCACTAGGAGGAATCTACCCCCAGGTTGATCAGTTACAGGACTGGCTATGACCACTGACCACTGTAGAGGATCAGTTGTGCAGGGGCTGACGTCACAGAGCAGAACTTACTTCAGCAGGGCTCTGGTGCCTGCTGAGTTCGTTCTTTTAGTGTGTCACTTGTGGAGGTGCTTGGGTGGTATTCAATACTTTGAAGTGATCTGAAGCTGTTCACCAGGTGTATTGGCTCTGGGGCCTCCCAGGAGTTGCAGGCCAAAATCAGCCCCTACCTTGTTCTGCCCAGGCCACCTGGCATGAGCTATAAAGTAATCTGCAGATAGCTGCTTCTTGTAATGGAGTTGGAGGGATTCAGGAGGGGCTAAGCTGTGAACCAAAGCTGGCTGCCACTATTGCCAGGCCTGTGTCTACTTAGTGAGAGGTATGGGGCTTCCTGAAGCCAGATTCTGCTTGTTTGATTTTAGGAAAGTATGAAGCATGAACCAAGATAGGCCATTCTTATGGAAAAAGAACTGGAAACAGCTTGGGTAGTTCCATTGTTCACCAGGGCTGGACAAACAGTGATGGACAGGTTGATGGAGACTCAGATATGGTGCCCGCCTGCTCGCTCTGTGAACAAGGGCTCAGAAAAGGAAAAATGGTCTCTGCCAGCATTTCTGAGTGGGAGAAAGCTGCCCCTTCTGCTCTTGCCCTGGTGCCAGACAACTCAGTCCCTCCTGGTATGTCTCTGGTGCCTCTTGAGCTGTTGCCCCAGCACTGCAACTCAGAGGGAGTGATTCCAACTAAGTTCATGTATGGGCCCTTTAAAAGATACTGCCTGGGACTCCAGCTCTTGTCTCATTCAGCCACAATCTCCACTGGTTTTTACAGCCAGAATTTATGGGGACTTCTCATCCTGATACTGGAACCCTGGACTGGGGGGTCCTGGTGTGGGTCTGGGACTCCTTACTCCTCAGGAGAACCTGAGCAGCTGAGACATATCTTCCAGTTTTTATCTGCCACATGTGGGTGTGTGACCAGCCCATTCTGCATCTCTGCCCCTTCTACCAGTTTGGATATGGCTTCTGTATATCCTCAGTTGTACAATTTCTGTTCAGCTAGATTTCAGGCAGTTTTGAATGATGATTGTTCTCTGTAGTTTAGTTGTAATTTTGATGTGGTTGTGGGGAGGATGTGAGTACTGAATTTACCTATGCCGCCATTTGACCAGAAGCCAAATAACTTTTTTTACTAAAATAGTATCTAATACACCCTTCCAACTTGACACATCTCGTAATTGCTGACGCCTAATTCACCTGAATGTAATGCAGTCCATTACAAGGATATGTTGGTAGGCTCTAGAAGAAGAATTTAAATGTAAGTATTCAGGGACTTGTTTTCAAGATTAAATATTTTAATTTTAATTTTTAATTCGATTAATTCGATTTTTCAATTACAGTTTACATTCAGTATTATTTTGTATTAATTTTAGGTGTACAGCATAGTGGTTAGACTGTCATTTCCTGAGGTTAATCTCTTTTTGATTTGTTTGGTGATTAAAAAATCTAATTATTAGGAGGACATTGTGGAGAATCTAGTTTAGTTAACTCAAAGATAATTAAATCTCTGTGTTTTTCTTGTGACCCTGGATTCCAAGGGCTGTGAAGTGTTGTAAGGATGAGTGCCCCTAAGTACAGCAGTGCCCTGTGACGTTTTCTTTTGTTAGGTTAGGAAGCAGTTTATTGGTTTTGCAACTAAGGCATCCATGGAGCTTGAATCCACAAATGGAGTGGAAAAATCTAATTTGTTGTTGTGGTTCCCAGGAATTAATAACTAGAGTTTGTGTTTGCAAATAATGCCCGTATTGCAGACACAGTGGACATTAGTGGGGGTATTATTTGTTACCAGAGACACAATAACTGGTGGGAGATTTGGTGTCAGTTTTTATATCACTTTTGTCTGTTTTGGAGATAGTATTTATTATTCTGGCATACCAGAAGCTGGTTGTGCTTCTTACTTTGTTTATGGGTTAAATTATTTCTGAACTAAACTTTTCCCTTGGATACTTCAATCTGTATGCAGTCAGTACGCTCTCTTTGATCTTTCAAATATACAAAGAATTAAAACTCTTCTCTTGGGAGTTTCAGGCAGAAATGACTGATGTGACACTTGCTAGATCATTGCATGCTTTGTAGTGTAATGCTGGGTGTCACCTGGCTATGTATGTAGATTCTATCTTTATTTTTCTCTATATGGCCAGATCTAGAAGGATATGACAAATTCACCTACTCTGGTTCATATTCGTATTGAAGTGTTGATGTTTTATTAAAGGGGAGGGCAAAAGTATGTTCAAGTACAGCCATCATTACCTAAAACATAAATCATGAGTAAAGACACAAAATAATAGCAGCAATAATAAGAAGAAAACAAATAATACAAATAAATAGTACAATAATTAATACATTATAATACAGGAATGAATGCTGTTCTGCAGTCTCACAACTGTAAAACTTCTTTTGCTTGACGCTGCATTTTGCCTTTCTCCTACTGTTCATGAAGAGTCAGTGCCAGAAGGATAGCACAAAAGAGCTGGACAGAGCCTACATCTGACACTCAAATAGAAAAGTAAAGTGACTGTTGGGCCATCATCTGGATTTATAAAATATGATTGCTGGGTTTAAGCTGATTGTTATAGGTCTTCCTGGTGGTTGGTTTTTTTTTTTTTTTGAGATTTAACCAATTCTAAGTCCTACTGCTAACCTATTTCTCTTCTATTTATCAGCGTATCTGAACATCAGAAGTGACATTTGTTCACTCTACTAAAGTGAAACAAAGTGTTGTTGACCTAACACTAAATATGTTATGAATTTACGATCTGT
Source organism: Furipterus horrens (assembly GCF_987537825.1). Lineage (NCBI taxonomy): Eukaryota > Metazoa > Chordata > Mammalia > Chiroptera > Furipteridae > Furipterus > Furipterus horrens. The sequence goes on along the minus strand of NW_028327172.1, from coordinate 65,473,324 downwards.
ACTTTTGTCTATGTATTTATGCTATTTGAGGAAGGACTCCTGGGACAAATATTTAATACATAATTTTCTAATTATGATATAAATGTTGGTTGGATGCAAGTGAGATGTGCTTTCTTGATTCTTCTAGTTGTAAAATCTGTAAAGCCCGAGCTGATCAATTGTTGAAACATTTAGTAGTATAATGCTTAGTACTTAAGATAGTGGAGTTATGTCAATAATGAACAGGGAATTGTTTTCTTTCTTCTCTCTTATTCTTACTTCCAGACCCTATATAGGTTTTCTACAATCTCTAGTCAGAGAGAGACAAATATCATATGATTTTACTCATATGTGGAAGCTAATAACAAACCGAATTAACACGGAAAATGGGGACAGACTCATAGATGGAGAGCAGGTGAAAGATGTGTGTGGGGAAGGTTAGCGGGTGAAAGGATTGAGCAAAAGGACAAAGGACTCATGGACATGGACAACCATGTGGTGGTTGTGGGGGGCAGGAAGTATAAGGGAACTAAATGGTAATGGAAACAACATTACAATAAAGATTAAATAAAAAAAATAATAGGGAAAATTTAAGCCGCTGAAAAGAATAAGTTAGGAAATAGGTATTTTAGACAATTCAGGAATGTTCCGCAATTTATGATATTGGTATATAGAGAAGCCATTACCATACTTTTTACCATCTAGGTAATCCAACTGTTGGCTTTGTGAATGTTTATCCTCTCAGGGCCTGTCATAAGTATAGCTGAAAACTGACTTCTTTTGTTCCAAAAGTGTTTTTCCAATATCACACTATGGAGATAAAAAGGAAAGACTATAGCAAAATCCTTGACCTCAGTAATATGTGAAACTATATTTTGGTTGCTCTCCAGTAATCTCGTGGTCCAGACGGTCAGGAAGGGGAAAGATTATTGCTGGTAAATGCAGCCAGGAAAGTTTTCATGCAGGTGGCAAGAATGTGGATAGCTAATATAATTTTCCAAACTATCTGGCAAATCTTTTCATAATATTTTATGAAGACTAGAGTAAGATGGACAGAACAAATAGACTGTGGCTGTGTATTGTTAAACTCATTAATTCATTTAATGATCATCTATTGAAAGCTCATTGTGTGTTAAATATTGTTTTTGGAATACTTTTCTCACTATATCACGCTCCTGTCATACCACCTGTAATTGCAGGACCAGCTGTTACATTCGAATTAGTTTGGGCCCCTCAAATCAGATAATGAAATGGTTATTTATGTAGATATTAATATTGATAAATAAAATGTGGAGCATCACATGTAGTTGATGATAAAAGAAAGTGAGTATTAGAAATTTGCATGTAATAAATGTTTTATGACTTTGCTTAAATAAAGTCTTAGAGGAAACGGAGCTAGCAGTCACGAAATCAATAGCTGTTTTGTGTAAGGCACTGTGATGGGTGCTGGAGGTGTCAATTTTGCTGCTCAAGGTCTGGGGGAGAATAGGCTCCCTCCAGTTTTCATAGTCTCTTTAAGGTATTTGTAGGTCCCCTGCACCAGAGATTCTAATTCAGGCCTCTCTTCGCTAGACAGTGCCTGGGGTACACAGAGTAGCTTGGATCTGTCCAGCTTGTGTTAGAGGCTCTTGCTACTTTGAGGGTGGGGCAGGCGTGGAAGGGACTGGCTGTCCGTCAGCCCTCAATCCTAAAACTCAGTTTACAAGATATTACCTTAAATTACTTTATATATGTTTCACAGGATTGTTAAATACTATTTTCTTCATGTTATCGCCTGCTTAATAAACTCTTAATATAATACTTTGACACCATTGTAAGTAAAAAGATTAGGGGAAAATGTTATGTATGGGTTTAAAAAGTCGGTAGGCCACTTTCACTAATTCATGATATATTTACTGTTCCTTTTTAAACATGGAACAAATGACAAATATACATCTTCATTTGCGCCACGAAATATATATTTTATGGACTTAAATATTATGAGACTAACATTTAAAGGGAAAAATCTTTTTTGAAGTAATTTCCCTGAAAAATTTAAAAGAAAAAGAGGGTACAAAACTTGTTAAATTGAGGGCAGACTCAGAAAACTGCTTGAATGAGAGTAGTTTATATTGTGAGGACCCAGAGGTGTGGTTGCTTTTGCATGTTAAAAATTTTCTCCTTTGACGTTCTCATTATAATCGACTAGTAGGTACTGAGTCTATAAATAGTATTTCTATTGGAAACAGACCAGAAAACCAAGTAAAGGAGAAACCAGAATGATTATTTTTGGACAAAGAAGTACACTAGCAAAATGAGACTCTGAGTTTCCTTTCAAAATCAGATTTAAGGCAACTCCACAGTTTACTATGAGTAGCAGCTGTTTGTGGGCAGCCTGTGGACTTTGGCCATCACCACAGTAATGCACCACCTGCGACTTTTAGGTCACCACTGAGTGGGCCAGTGGAAGTTTGCAGCATGTACCTGCCACTCTAAAATTGAGATTATATTTTTATTTATTCCAAAAATACCTGTTGACGAGCTTTGGTGTGCTAGATATTTACTTAACTCTTTGCAAAAATTAATAATATGGGATTGAGGCCCTCCTAGAATTTAGACCAGTAGGAAAATAAAGCAATAATAGCATGTTTCATTTTTATTATTTAATTTAAAAAGTTATAGATTTTTATTAAGCTTAAAAGCTAGCAATACCCTCGCGTGGCCAGGTGGCTCAGTTAGTTGGAGCATTGCCCCTTGCCCCGCACACTCAAGCAAACAAACAAACAACAACAAAAAAGGTTGCAGATCTGATCGCAGGTCAGGGCTCACATGGGAGGCAACTGATCGATGTTTCTCTCTCGTATTGATGTTTCTATGTTTCTGTCTCCCTTGCCCTCTCTCCCGTCCTCCCTCTCTCTAAATTCAGTACTGTAAACATATCTTCAGGTAAGGATTGAAAAAAAAAAAACCCCAAAACTGGCAATTTCCTATTTTACCACTCTCTGCCTCTTAATTCCCAGGAGGACCACTTTAAACTTTTAGCCACTTCTTACATTTCCTTAAAGATCACAAATATCTTGCTACTTCTTGATTTTTTTTCAGTTTTAGATATCATCTTTTAACTTCATACTCTTGTCATACTATGTCTTGAATTCATACTACCTTATATGCTCCTTTCCCTTATTTCAAAAGAGCTAAAACTTAACTTTGGCAAAATCAGTTTTTAATGTCTATATTACAGTGACTTTGTACATATTACAGTTCAGCTATTTCATTTATTCTAATTGTTATTGTATATAACTTAATTTCCCCAGCAGTTAATAATTGCCTTTGTGTTATCTTCAAAAAAAAAAAAAAAAAAGGATTATAAATATCCTCCCATAACATTCAGACTCATCAGTATATTTATTGATCAGTTCTATCTTTTTCCTTGGGAGACATTTCCTGGAGCCCTAACCTAATTGTTCCAGTCTAGACCTTTTGCACAACTGTTGTCCTGGAACATATATCTGTGTCATCCTGAGAATTCCATTTGCTGCTTTTCTATATTGGATCTCCTGGTTCTAGATTCTATATCCTCTTCCCTTGGTTTATTCCCATGTTTGTTAGAGTTTGTCATCTAACAGATGCCAATAAAAGGAAGTATATGCAGGTGAGGTTTCCTTCCTTCGTTCCTTCGTTCCTTCCTACCTTCACCCCTTACCCCCTTCCTCCCTTCCTCCCTTTATTCCTTCCTACTTCTCTTCCCTCCCTCCCTCCCTCCCTTCCTCCTTCCTTCCCTTCTTTCTTTTTGATATTTATGAAATAGTTTGGGAGGCACTGAGTTACAAATCTGGGGTAAAGTTGTTTGTTTGTTTTACTTTCAACTGTCTTTCTATTTATATGTCCCCTTATTTTCTCACCTTCAGGAGTATGTGCTGCCGCAATTCCTGTAGCCCAAACTGACGCATCCCTTGATTTCTTTCTCTGTAGGCTTGTTAATATTGTCTTTTATCATCCAGAGTTTGGTGGATATTTTTTTCAGGCTCACCAACAGAGAGAGATCTTTGGTGTCAGTAGATAGCTGCCAGAATTATGATGGAATGCTTTATTTACCAAAAGTACAAAAATATATGTTATTATGCACTCCAGTTAAAATCCATATACTTACTATTGTCAAAACTGGGTTACCTTGATAGGGTTATTTTAGCAGAAAGTAAAACTTTTAACTTTTAAAAAAGTTATCCTTACTCTAAAGCCATTAATGTATTTATCAGATTAATCTGAGTCTCCCAGGTAATCCTTTGATTTCTGTTTTGGTAACTGAATGAAAGCCAATGTGAAGTAATTTAGGACTAGCATTTCAAAGAAGCTTAGTTTACTGTAAACCTTAACAGTTCTTAAGAGGAAGAAAAAAATCCTAGATTGGAGTTTAAAATTCTTGAACGGAAAACATTCTTTCTCTTTCTTAATAAGTTCTGTTGATGTGACTTTTGATTTGTTTTCCTTACTTGTCTTTATTGTAGGCTTCATGCCAGACTGACTAGACTTCTGGTCTCACAGAATGTTTTCAGTTTTATTGTGTGTGAAGGAAGGGGATGGAGAGAACCTAAAGAATAGGGACATAGACGGGAAGCTCAAAGCTTAAATGACAATCAGTTAATCTTATTTGTTTTGTTAGTATTGAAACTGAACATTTTGATTTTAGTTAATAATTCTTATTAAGTATAAGGTACAAAAATGGATGTGGCTGAATTTCTCTTTCACAATTGCCATTTGGGACTATGCATTTTTTTTTAAGAATAGGCTACTGTAACTCCCTATTTATTTATTTTTGGTTACTTCTTTTAAAATTTCTGAATACTTGATCCTTTCCCATGCCACAGCAGTATAGGATCAGATAGTTTTCTAAAACAGTGCTTGTCAACTTATTATGCAAACAGGTCACCTGAGGATTTTGTTAAAATGCAGATTCCAGGGTGGGGCCAGAGAGTGTTTTTCTGAGTTTCCCAAAGGCTGATGCTTGTGGTCATTTGACCACACTGACCAGCAAAGGTCTAAAATATTGTAGGTACAGGAGGAACACAGAATCTGTTAAACTTCTAGAAATAAGTCAGTCAGAGACTTTGCACTGTATTTATTGCTTCTTAAGATTTAATATATTTTTCATTATTTGTAATATTCTGTTTAGACGTGATTCCAGCACTATACTTTTACTTATTAATGTGTGAGTCATATATTCAGTATATTAAACTATATTTCCCTCGTGTCTTTAAAGAAAAAAATATTATACTTGATATGTGCTTAACTTCAATTCGTAGCACACAAACATCTCTTATCTATAGATATTAGTCATTGAGATTCTATTGTATATACTGTTTGATGATTATAAAAACATAAGACCATAGAACACATACAAATTTATGACTGGCTTTATAGTAATGTTTATTCCTGTGCGGTTAAATATTAGCAATGAAAAAAAACGTTAATGCTTCTTTTTAAAATTTGTTTTCTAAATAGCTCAGTCACTAAAAGAATTCGCAAGACTACTCATCACAGTAGAAGAAGAAAGGAGAAGACTGGTAAGTCTGTTACTTATTTCTTAAGACTAATGCTTTGTTTAAATAAAAGTAAAAGGAAGAGTAAACCTTCTGAAGTAAACTTAGCTATACCAGACCTTATAATCTGATGCAGGTACTAAATGTTACAGAAAAAATTTGTATGATTATCAAATATTGCAAATAAGATAAGCCATTTCTATTTATTTCATTTGTTCAACAGATATAAATTACATTCATTTTGCTTTCCCATTAATTTTTCTGAGAATTGAAAATATCAAACAAACTGCCATTAAAAAACCCATTCTAACTGAGCAAACTTCTAAATAACCTTAGTGTTATAATAAAGATATATTACTAATATTAAAGGCAATTCATGGAAGAAGCAACTAAATTTGCCAAGGTATTAGCAGGAGACTCTTTTGAAAAGGCCACATTTGAATTGGTTCTTAAAGGCTGGATGGATTTTGCTGGACTGGGAAAAAAAGGCAAAGTACTCTAGGGTGATGAATTAATTTATGTGACAGAATCAATGCTTGGTTATTAGCAGTACATTTTTCCATTCACAAATATAATTTTGTACCCATTGTGTTCAAATTTTTGTAAAGACCCCTGTCTATGACCCAGTCTTCCCAAATGTATATGGAAAAATAATTTGATACACTCCAAAGATTTTCATAAAGCATTTGTAGCAGCACCTGGCATATAATAAATGTTAATTGTGATGAAGATGTTGACAGTTACAGTGAAGGTTACACACTTCTCTAAGACACCATCTTCGACTTCACCATCCTGTTGGAGAATTATATGTACACATAAATAAACGTAAGTGTGGACCAGTTGTGCTAGAAATGCACAGTTTGGTTTCATTTTGCTAAATGGATAAGGGAGAGCAATTTGAGGAGGGTACTTTTAAGATGGCCTTAACTCATGGAAAGCATTGCCTGAGCCACAGGAGAATCACAGGAATAGGATATAGCAGTCATATAAATGAGCCTGGGTAGAAGCTAGAGGCTACAAGGTAGGAGAAAGTACTGTATATATTTGTAGGGTAAGGAAGATAGTTTTTAGAAGGTATCAGTAGAAGGTTGATTGGTAGTTTTGGCCATATGTGAGCTTTAAGACCTGGGCTAAGAAGGTTTTTTATTTTTTATTTTTTTATTTATAGTTTCTATCCCTCATTTTCACTCATTCAGAAAGAATTCATCGTGCAACTGTGATGGGTCAAAGCTCAATGCTGGTATTTAATTACTGATTGGTGACTAAGAAGTTTTGGTGTTTGTTATAGACATCAGGAAAATTGTTAGACGTTTTTGAATAGGAATTGAAAGGATCAGTATGGAATTTAGGAGCGATTAATTTGGTGGCCATGTTGACCAAGAGATAAGATGTAGAGGAAATATCAGGAGAGGCAGTAGCCATATTTTCTTAGGAAACATCTGCCTACCCAGGGTCTGTCCCAGTATCAGAGAGCGAGCCATACCATATGATCTATACTAGATACATATAAGCCATTATGGGAAACTAACTGACCCTTTTTGGGGATGTCAGAGAAAGGTTTTCTGTGGAGGTAACTTTGACTGGAGTCTTGAGGCTAAATAGCACACTTTTAAATACTTTATACATAATCTTCACTCCAGCTTTCTGAGGTTACACAATTGAAGTCCTAGTTCCATGGGGAAATGTGGGCAGTATGTGCACTTATGGCCCAGAAGAGGATGCTGACAGAACAGGGAAAGAGTGGTTATAGATGTGTGGAAATAAGGAGTTGGAAATGGCATGGCAGCCAGGGGAGTACATAGTTCTGGGTTGAATGAGGTTATGATTCAAATCCTGTGCAAATAATTCAGAAGAGCAATAAACCAACTAGCTTGAGCTGTAATTTTAGAAACCATGTGTTAGCACGAAGAATATGGGAAAGTGTGTCGTAGCATGCAGGGGAAAGAGGAGCCAAAGGAATGTTCTCATGGCACTGAGGAGACCTGTAGGCACCAGGGGAGAAGCACTCAAAGAACTTTGCACAGTTGGTTGGGCAGGTTGATAATGGTGTTAGGAAGGAGTGGAACTTTGCTGTGAGAAGAGTTTGTAGAAATAGTTTAGAACAGCTGGTAACATGTTATATAATACAAAAAAAAAGGGACAACTAGTCAACTGTAGTCATTAAAGTTAGACATTATAAATAAGTCAAGTAAAGACTTAATTTTCATGCTTTCTCATGGATTTTTCTAGCAATGCCCAGAACCTTGGATTATGAGCAGTAAGAGCAGTCAGGAGGTCAGATTCAAGTTGGTAGTTGGCACATAAAGACGTGGATTTGTGTAATATGACAGTGGGTCCTGATTGGATATAAAGATAACTGAGGGAAGAGGCGGGTACTGATAGCCTTAGAAACCAGAAAGGGCAAGCATGACTAATTAGTTGTCTCATATATTGAAGGTTCACTAGAGACAGAGAGGCTGCGGAAGCTGTGATCGGGAGTGGGATTTAAAACATGGAGTTGGCAATGGAACTGGTCCAGATAATGAAGTTAAGATGTGGCTGAGCAGGAAGGCAGAGCTTAGGAATCAAGAAGGCTCAGAGGTTTGGGTGTTTTATGAGCAGGATCTTGAGACATTCAATATGATGATAAGATAAAACACCAAGGCAAAGGAGAAGAAATGACTGAGGAATGGGGTACAGTGTCTTATAAGCAATGGAGATGGAGATTAGATCACTAACTCTTAATGTTTCGAAAGTCATCATTTTTGCTTTCAGCCATGTTTCTCATGTTGGGACAAAAAGGAAATTTTGCGTTTATGAGTGAAGTTCTATAGCAGGTTTTGCTTGTTTTTCCTGTTGTTTCAGAGAAGGTCTGAAACAAAGAATGCAAAATATTGAGAAAAACCTCTACAGATAAAAGCCTAATAGATTGTATTTCCACAAAGATTCTATGAAAGTAATCAGTAAACACTCAAATCTAAATATCTGAGTGAATTAATCAACACTTCTAGTCATGTGATGTTACTACAACTGAAGGAATAGCTGGTAGCAGCTTTTGTATAAAGATGTGCTGAAGAGTTATTACTTCATTTTGGAAGTGGAATATTTTATGTGTATATACTAGGAAAATGTAAAAGAGTTCTGTAATTGATTATAAAGCCATTCAATCATTCTATTTTTTTTCAGTGATAAGTCATGACTTATATTATTGAATCTGACCAAAACCTATGTATGTCAGAACAGTTGACTAAACAAAAATAAAGGTCAAGAAGATGAAAGAGGACTCTTTAACAGTTTAAGCAAATTCTCATGTCTCCAATGATTTACCATAATTAGTAAGATGACATATCATCAAGGTAACATGAAGGCTATTGGCAGAAAAAGAGCCCAAAGAAACATTGACTTAAAAAAAAAAAATGGAACCTCCTTTTAGCTTCTTATGAGTTAAAAAAATTTCTGCTAAGGCCAACTAAAAATGCATAGTTTTAATGCAACAAAAAAGTGTTAGAAAATACTTGTTTCAGTTACTAACATACCAACAGAACCACTGGAGGAAGCCTGAAGTGCTCCCTGAGGCTTTATGGAAGAGGCATTGGTCACCTCTGATTGTTTGTATCGAAATACTGAGTTGCACTGTCTTACCTCCAGGTCTTTGAACTTCATTCACATTTCATCTCCCTGAATTCTGGAAACCATCCTCTTTCCCCCATTCCTCCTTTCTTAATTCTCTCCTTCGTTCCCTGTTCTCCAACCACAGGGGCTTCAGTTTCTTCTAATGTGTCCGTCCAAGCTTCTTTGGGACTTAGACCTCTGCATTTATCATGTCCTCTGCCTTGAACATCCTGATCCATATCCTCCCATTGGCTTCATCTTGTTCAGACTTGACCCACATAGCTCTCCCAGGGGCCTGCATGTTCCATACAGCCTAAATTAGTCCCTTTTAGTTCTTAACACATTGTGACAGAAATACCTGTTTATGCAGCTTGCATTCTATTGGGAAGAAACAAACATTAAATGAATTATCGTCTGATGGTGGTAAGTGCTGAGAAGAAAAAATAATGCCGTTGGTAGATGCTGCTGTTAATTGAGATGAAGGAGGAGATGTGGAAGAAATAGTTAAAAATTTGAATCTATTTAGATGCCTACTGGATAAGTAAGTAACCTTGCCTAGGGAGCAGCTGGATACAGGGGGCCAGAGAGTTCGGGGTGGCAGATGGGACTAGAGATATATATTTAGAAGTTGTCACCATGTAGAGGGTATTTAAAGCTATGTGGCTTCTGAGATCACCCAGTCTGTGTGTGTGCACACGGAAGAGAAAAGGTGGGAGGATTGAGCCCTGGAGTGTGTGGAGTCCAGAGTTTGGTCAGATAAGGTGAAAAAGCAAAGGGGAATGAGATTGGTAGGAGAACCAGGAGAAAGCTGTTTGGACAGCTTAAGTTTCATTTATTCACTTTGCTATAGAAGGCTTGTAGGCTGATATGCAAGAAAAAAACTACAGATTGTGGACTCAGTGGCTGCAACTGTTCTTCAGGGCAGAGGGTGCAAATCATCTGATCTGCTATATGCTACTCTGCCACCCTGCCCAGGCCCTTTACTTTCTGGGTACTCTTGAGTCCCTACCCTTGACAAGCTGTGTATGTGGCAATGTAGTTTTTTGTTTGTTTGTTTTGTTTTGTTTTTTAAAGCTTTGTCATTATCACCAATTAAGGAAGCCTCAACTTCAGAATACTGTAGCTTATGTTTATCTTGAAGAATTTATACAGATGGACTTATTTCTTGTAGTTTTCATTTTGATTAATATAATAAACTTTTTTATAACCATGATCCCTTCCAACATTTAATATTCACATTTGACCATTGACATGTGTAAGTTTACAAATTTGTGTTAGGTTTCCTAGGATTTATGTTCTTTCTCTTCAGTGTCCAGAACACTTTTTTTTTCTTTTTAAATCCTTGGGTTACTGAATGTACTCTCCCAAAATGGTCTAGGTGTCTGGTTATTACTTTGAACAAAAAGTCATGAGACACTGGGAAGGGAAACTTATAACCTTAATATTTAGTTCCTTTTTAAGAGTATTAAAATTTCTACTTTCCTTTTTTATACTTTTCTTTTTTAAAGCATAAGCAGAACTAGGTAAGGGTTAATAGGGGTGGAATCAAAATGGTTTTAGAGCTTTATTTAAAATATAAGTGTCAGAAACATAAGTTACTTGGTTATTGATACAAGATTTGGAGCTGTTAGGAGTTTCAGGAGATGTGAAAAGTATATCTGTGATGCCCAGTATATTAGACACTAGTCATTTGAGCCTATGAGCACCTGAAATGTGTTAGAAATATAATTCAAGCCACATAGTAACAATTGGGAAGCACTGCTATAGATGGTAACAGCTGGCCCTGGGCATTTTCAAGGTACCAGGCACTGCTATAGTAATTGCTTTATATTTTTGACTATAATACTTTAACCTGCACAGCAACTCTCTGAGATGTATGCTATTAATACACCCATCTTAAAGAAGAGCAAACTCAAAGGAATACAACTAACACATGATATCCCAGGGTTTACTCCCAGGTTTTGGGCTCCAGAGCCTTCACATAATCCATAAGGCACCAAACTAAGACTGTTTTATGTAAAAATTACAAAAGAATAATAATCAACATGCATCGTTAATATAGTATAAGAGATGGTCTAGTAAGTGCTTTAGGTGTATGATTTCAATATCTTATTAAAAGTAAGAACCCACAGGTGCATTGTTAAGTGTTGAAATTAGATTAATTTTCATATTCTTTATCGTATTTAAACAGGCACATATTATATTTCAGCAAAAACTTAATCCATTAATCCATTGACAGTTCCCATATCAAATTTTGGTGTGTGAGAGCCAAAATGTTCAATAAACCTATTCTTACCCCCCACTTTGAACCAGGAATTCATGAAATTGGAGAATATTTTAAATGTTGAGAAAACTGTATGTTCCTGTTTCCCTTGTTGAAAGATGTTTTTTGTTTAATCTTTGCCATACATTTTTGCATTGCACATATGCCATCAGTAAGTGCTATTGATTAATCTGTGCTTCTAGAATTGATGTTGTTATAAGCTTCAGTCCAATCTTTCAAGTAATTTTTGTCTCAGATAAATGAAGCACGGTCTGTTAACCTTCCACATGCGTAAGTGTGGGTTATGTTTCTGGTCTGTCTCAGGTTACCTTTTATTAGACACAAACTTTAGGTATGCTAGCCTACATACCAGCATTTTTTGTACAGTGATTTCACCTGAAATTTAAAAAAGAAACATCCCTATGTTCTCGATGTACAAAATTCCAGTTTTAACACTTACTAATTTACAGAGGCTTTCCATGATTTCTCTTGATTTCCAGTTATCTGGTGAAATACTATGGTAGACTTAAGAGGTGGCAGGACACACTGCCACTACAGTAAATTTTATTTTTATCAGTAATTGTCTTAGTACTTATTTGTACTTTTTTAAAGTTTGCGAAGTGCTTTTATATTATATATAAAGTATATATATAAGATATCTATATATATTTTGATCCTTACAACAATCTGAAATTGAGTTCAGACTGTAAATGTATCATTCAGGAAAATAAATATTATTAATAAGTGACAGCTGAAGCCCTGGCTGAGTTTCAGTTGGTTGGAGCATCCTCTATACACCAAAATGTTGCAGGCTCTATTCCCTGTTGGTGCACTTGCAGGAGGTAACTGATCAGTGTTTCTCACATCGATGTTCTCTGTCTCTCTCTTTCTCTCTCTCTCCTTCTCCCCCCTTTCCTCTCTCTCTAAAAAAATCAATAAAATATATCCTCGAATGAGGATTGAAAAAAAAAAAAAAGGCAATGGAAGATGTAGTACTGTGCCAGGTCTTTGGACCAGACTTCAGCACTTTGTTCTGTCATATCTTGTGTCTTCCTTTTATTACTTAAATTTTAAACACTTGGAGGATAGAGTCCTGATCTCTTTTGTAATTCTTTTTTTTTCTTGTGTATATTAGGTGTTCAGAAAACCATCTTGGTTGTCCAGAATTGAGTATAGTATTTAGTCGTGTGTACAGAAAAAGCAAAGGTGCTTGTTGAGAGTTATTACAACTTCCTATTTACGTTTTCTCAAATTGTCTAGTAGAGAAAAAAACTTTCTTTGAGCAAAAATTTATAGTGTAAAGGACTTGAATAGAGTAATTGCCAGGATTTCAGAAAATACTTCAAAGTGTTCATATTTATGAATTTTTTCTTTTGATTCCATAACTGAAAAAGTGCCCTTAATAACAACTAAAAATGTGTCAAAATTCTAAAAATATCTCCAAATGTATCTGACATAGTGGTCAGACAGTGAAGCCTATCTGACAGTGAAGGCTGCGTTTTAGTCATTTTGCTGCTTGTTAACACTTCTACCCCCAGAGTACAGAAAGGGGAATAAAAGAGATAAAACCGAGACTGGAGACTTCTTATTAGCTCTTGCAAAAGAAGACTTGGAAAGAAGCCTGCACTCTCCCCAGTAAAGTTTAGGGTTGTGTGATGTTGGAAGGTCTGTTGTCAGAGCGAGCCATCAGCAGAGGGAACGGAGTGAGCGCTAATTTTAAAACGTTTGTATTTGGACATATCATTTTCCTTAACACTTGGACATGAGTTTTTTTTTTTTTTTTTCCCTTCTGACTGATGCCATTTTCACAGCTGGTGTTTTATGAGTATATATCAAATTGCTAGACTTAAAGATTTGTAAATGTGTACAAGACAATAAGCATCCAATCTTTGTTTTCCTGTTTCCCAAGACCCCTTTATTTTTTTAAGATTAACCTTGACTGTATGAAAGGATTTAAAGGGAACTTTTCCACCGGATAGTACTATTTTAAAAGCAGCCAATTTAACTTCCACATTCTTTTTTTTTTCCTGTCAAGATGTAAACTGAATTGAAAATGTCTTTTTCAGTTTGTTACTTTGGCATAAATCTTAAGAGGTTAAGGTTTCTGTCACTCATGGCTGAGACTATTCACCCAGGCGGCAGGAGCCAGGACTAGACACTGCACCTGTTCCTCCCATCTCTAGTTCTTTTGTCTTCCTGCCTTTGCCACTTACCCCAGTTTTATAGCCTTTACTTTGGAGTACAAATTACACATCATATTGAAATCTTCCCGTTTTTGCCTTGGAACTTTCAAAAATACATTTACCCTATGGTGTCAGTCGTCATTTTTCATTGGTACAGTTGGGGATGTGCTGGTCTTTACTACGTGTATAAACCATACTTTGATGGTATTCTTTTGGTGTGTTTTTTAAAGATACTTTGATATAAAAGGTAAATATATATAAAGTCATTGTGTAACCACCCCCCAGAAAATTTTTAATACCTAGATGGGGCATTAAATTTTAAAGTGCAGATAAAATAAATCTACGTAAAAATAAAGTAGACTAGAAAACAGAAGTAAAAGGCATTATAAAGGGAAATTTTAAATAATGTAATAAAGCAATGGATGGTTGGGATATATCAGCTGACCTACCAGACATTCAGAAAAAGAGGTTGAGGTATTCAGGGAGCTGAAGGTTTTTGCCTTTATGATTAAACCTTTGTCATAATGCTCATGCACTACCGAAGGAATTGCAAATTTAATTACTATTAAGATAAGAGAATTAAAGATTTTTAATTAAGCTTTTGAATTTTGAGGTAATTATAAATTCAAATACAATTTTAAGAAATCCTCCATATTATTTGACCAATTTCTCCGAATGGTAATGTTTTGTAAAGTTATAATATAATTGCTTATTACATTTTACTTTAGTTATACTAATTAAAAAACAAATTATTCATAAATTTGCTATTTTCTTAGTATCAAAATTCTTGGGAAACAAAAGTCTGACCCTTAGTGGATTCTTATCAAGATGCCTTATTGTATGTCGCCCAGGACTTTCATTTGCAAAGGGAACTGAAACTTGGTTGAGAGACACTGAGGCTTCTCATTCATCTGTGGAAAGTGTCACACTACATGTGGGCTTCAGGAACAGCCAGATCACGATCTCTGAGGCCTCTAAGAGGCTTTTTGTCTGCCTTTCCTTTGCTTATCAGCTCCATCCTCTTAGTAGGCTTCTTCCACTTGCTAAGTCACAAACATTGCCACTAAACTTGACAAATTGGAGGGAGGGAGGGAGGGTGTGTGTCTAGTTTTCCACGGTAAACTTTAAAAAAGAAAAAAAACCTTTTAAAAGGGCTCTGATTGGCCCAGCCAATGTCAATTAAAGACTCTTGACCAGTTACCCAAGGTCAAGGGAACAAAGTATGTTGCATGTATTTCTGATTATCAGCATTTTTTTTAAAAAACAAAGGAATTATTGTGATTTACATAATCACCCAACTGTTGTCTATTACAGCATGGTAATGGCCTTAAGAATTGCCAGTTAACACTGTCATTTGAGCAGAATATTATAATAGTGAATTGCCTGGAAATTTGCAGGAGTTAGGAAACATTCATTCATCTAAACATTAGAAGCATTCACTTTAAAAAAACAGGAATCAGACAAGGATTTGTACCATTACTGCTTGAATTCAATATTGTTTTGAAGGATGCCTTGTCTGTGGAGTGAAATAAAATAAAAGGCAGAAAAGATCTAAGATTTAATTTTGTTTTCTCCATATGAAATCCTAAATAATCTACAGAGACTTTATTAGAAATAATAAGAGCCTAGACAGGTTAATAGATGTAAATAATTTTACATACACCACCTACAAAAATTGGCTACAAAAGAATAAGATACTTAAGAATAACTCAACCAAGGATGTGTAGGACTTTTATGTGTGAATTACAATGCTTTATTTTAAGGTATTAAAAGAGAACTAAATAGAAAAACAATAGTGAGTCAATGAAAAATAATGATTTTAACCACCATTCTCCCCCCTACTCTACTGTATTAGACAAGACAACTTATTACAACAGTCTAACTTACAGCAATTTGATTAATTTTTTACTGGTGTAGTGGTGAACCACAGGCTATTCTTGAAGATAATTTATTTCCCTTTTCACTTGGAAAATATGGTCACCCTGTGAAGACCTGACTTGAACCATATTTCCACACTTCTTGCCAAACCTAGGAATCTTTAAGATATTTTCAACAGAAACACTGCTGTTTGAAAAACTGATGTACTCTTCATTTGTGTAACCATATCTATCTTGGTGACAGGAAAGTGCTGTACATAATAATTACTGTGTTTCTGTTTGAATCTCTCATGGCAAAATAAATTATCCTCACTGACCTGAGACTTTTAATTCTGTTCACTTTATCTTTCACCCACAATATAGCTTCTGCTTGTCACACATAATACTATTTAAAGGGTGCAAATAAAATGTATTTTCCATACTTAGCATGTAACCAGAACACAAAATTGGGAAAGCCTTGATTCCAGTTAATTATTGACATCAAGTGAAGGATTAAGCCTCTTGGGATTTTTTTCTTTTTTATAAATGAAAAGTGTTCTGTGTTTCTTAGACTATAAAGTGGAAACCACCAGCAATGTGTTAGATATTAAGAACTATATGAATGAACATCTTACATTTTAGTAATCCCATATTTATTTTAGTGTGTATTGGATAAAGAACAACTCTAGATTTAATAGAAATTATTGCTTTGTCAGAAGCTCAGTAAAAGAAGTGGATGAATTCGTAAGGGAAAATGTAGGAAGGATATGGCCAAAACCATGGAAGGGGTATGTGAGTAACTAAAATTTGTGAATCTATAGAGTAGGTGATATGTATGCTTTAAATGTGTTTTTGATTGTCTTCTGTGACGTATGCTCTGCTGGACCTTGTCAACAACTAGTGTCCAAGTTCACTGCTTCATTTATGGTCTTATATTAAAAAAAAGTATTCCCATAAAGCTCTCTGATTTTGCTTCAGTTTCTTATGAAAGAGTAAACCTTCAGATAGTAAAAATATTAAAAATTAGGTTAAGCCAGATTCTGCTTATAGTTTATGATGAAAGGTTGACATCAGTCAATTGTAGAATTTAGGTACTTTTATAGCAAAGCGGGTGGTAGACCAGTATACATAATATGGTTTCATTTTTATTTACGAAGCAACACTTACATAATTTCCTACATTGAAATAGTTGGAAAAGATAGCAATCATTTAGCCAACAAATATTTATTAATCTTTTCTACAGGAGCTGAGACTAGAGTTGTGGGCAAAAAATACTTGTCTTCTAGTTGGCAGAGACAGACATACCAAGTAAGAGTCAATATATATTATCAGATGGTAATAGGTGCTCTGGAGAAAGGAAGATAAAGGGTAAGTAGTGGAAAGGAGGTGTAGGTGTGGGTTTGTTTTAATGTTGGGTAGTCAGAGTAGGCCTCAGTGTTAGGTATTATTTAAGCAGACACCAGACAAAAGAAAGAGTATTAGTCTGCAGACCTTTGGTGGAAGCACTTTTAAGGTAGCTCAGAGGACTGGGCCCTGAGGTTAGAAAATGTTTGGGATGTTTGAGGAAGAACGGAGGAGCCAATGTGGTTAAAGCACAGGAGCAAAAGGGGAAGTAGGAAGAAGTGAACTGGGAGGAAGGGTTGGGGAATGTGAAGAGTACATAAGGCCATGTAAGGAAGGGTCTTTCAACAGAGGTGTGATATGAACTGACTTAGAATTTTAAAGGATTATAAGACTGGATGCTTACATCCTCACTGGGGATACCAGTCAGGGGGCTATTTCAGTTACTTCATTAAAAGAATGTGAAAGAACATGGTGATTTGCACCAGGATTAAAGCTGTGGAAGTGAACAAATTCTGGGCTTATTTTGTGGATGATACTAAGAAGAATTGCTGATTGATCAATTATAGATTGTGAGAAAGAGGAGGCAACTATGCTTCATAGTCAGGGTTCCTCTGTCTCAGACATTGGACCAGGTAAATTTGTGTTCAGGATGCCTGTCCTGGGCATCGTAGGATGTTTACTTACATCCTTGGCCTCTATACTCTTGATGTACCCCTCCCATGCCCCCAAGCTACAACGACCAAAAAATGTCTTATGATGTTTTGTTCCTCGATAGGCAAAGTTGACCTGTTGAAAACTACTTACTAAGGCTTTGGCTTGTTGGACTTCTGATAGGAAGAGATCCTCGGGGGAACAGGTGTGGTGGGTGTTCTCAAGAATTTCATTTCAGACCTGTTAAGTGTTAGTCCATTGGAACTGTTGAGGGGGAATCAGAGGAGAGGTCAGGGCTAGAAAAAGAAATTCGGAAACCATCAATGTATGGGTAGTATTTAAATCCACTTTTGTGGTTTGATGAGATTGTGGAGGGGTGAGAGTAAGTAAAGTGATGAGGAGTAATTGACAAAATCATAAACATGTAGAAAGTTTTTATTTATAGTTACAAGAAGAGAATACCTAGAAGTGACATTAAATATTATCAACTTTGTGGTTTTTAAATTGTGGTAAAATACACATGTAATTTTCCATCTAACCCATTTTTAACAGTATAGTTTAGTAGTAAATATATTCACATTGGTGTGTAACCAATCTCCTGGAGACTTTATCATCTTACAAAACTGAAACTTCATACCCATTCAACAACTCCTTCTTTCCTCTCCACCAGCCCCTGGCAATCATCCTTTTACTTTCTCTTTCTATGAGTTTGATGACTCGAGATACTTCATATATGTGGTATCATGGAGTATTTGTCTTTTTGTAACTGGATTTTTTCACTTAACATAATGTCTTCAATGTTTGTCCATGCTGTAGCATGTATCAGAATAACTTCTTTCCTTTTTAGCACTGAATAATATTCCATTGTATGTATATACCACATTTTCTCCATCCATCTATTTTGATGGGTATTTGGGTTGGTTCCACCATTTGGCTATTGTGAATAAAACATTTCTTTGAGACCCTTCTTTCAATTCTTTTCAGTGTTTTTGATGAACCGCCGTACTCTTTTCCATAGTGGCTGCACCATTTTACGTTTCCACCAAAGGTGCACATGGTTCCATTCCAGTTTCTTTGCATCCTACCTAACATCTACCCTAACCTAACCCTTCCATTTTTTGTTGTTGTTGTTGTTGTTTGTTTGTTTGTTTCTGACAGTAGCCATCCTAATGGGTATGACAACTTTGCGGTTGAAGTTTGCTTCTTTTTTTCTTTTTTTAAAGATTTTATTTATTTATTTTTAGAGAGAGGGGAAAGGAGGGAGAAAGAGAGAGAGAAACATGTATGTGTGGTCGACTCTTGCACACCTCCAAATGGAAACCTGGCCCACAACCCAGGCATGTGCCCTGACTGGGAATTGAACCAGCAACCTTTGGTTCACAGGCCGCACTCAATCCACTGAGCCACACCAGCCAGGGCAAAATTTCCTTTTTGATGCAGTTGGAGTAGGTGAGGATAGATGTTTTATATCTGAGTTTACAGGGTTAACAGACAATGAATGTTGTAATATAACAGGAAATTTTGACCATTTCAGAAAACACTGATAGCGTGCTTTGTGGTAGGGCAGACAATGTCAAAACATAAAAAAGACCAAAACAAAATAAAATAAGCTCACAAAACGTCTTTACCAAGTGTTTTGAGTTGTTAAATGACCAAGAACCATGATCATTGTGGAAACAAGAGTCTAAAGTATGTTTATATAGTGTATGATCCTGTTATTTGAAGTTTCATTATTTTAATTGGCAGCAGTTAGGTAATAATAATTTCCTTTACCTTTTAGTCTTTTCAGGCAGTTTTACTGCCAGCTCCAGAGGAGCAGGCTATTAGAAAGAGAACAGTTTTATTTTCATGCAAACCTTCTTTTGTGTTGTAACTGGAGCTTAAATGGAGGTAGATAAGCCACAGTGGGGGTGATAAAATCAGGGGTTCAGGCAGCTTCTTCAGGTCTGATCATGGCCTGGTTGGGCATGTGGTGACATGTGGAAGGGCAGGCCTAGGACAAAAGGAGGAGCAACTGCCTGTACACACTGGCAGAGTTCCACACTGCAGAAGCCTCAGGAAGCTGATCTCATCAGAAGTGAGTCAGGCAGTGGGAAGAAATATTGGGCCAGTACTCCAGAGCAGAGTCATTTACAGTTGCGATTCTTGACTTGGCACTACCGACATTGGGCAGAATGATTCCTTATTGTGGAGGACTGTCACATGCCTTGTAGGATGTTCGGTGGCATCTCTGTCCTCTACCCACAGAACTGAGGCTATAAAATTATGTCAGCCCAGCATAAATGAATCTTTGCTAGAATTAAATGATGAAGTTTTATTCAAGGGTCTGAAGATTTGCATATTGGGAATCACTATCAGGTAACATTCATAGTGTTCTGAAAAAAGGAGAAAAGTTGAGAATTCTTAAAGTAAAAAGTTAATTCTTGAGAAGAATCATTCTGCATTCTTAGTTTCTAGATTGTTCCAAAATGGAATTCTTCCAGCTATCTGGTGGTCTGGACATATGAACATTCCTTCCTAAGTTCTTCAGAGGGTTATCTGTCAGATTTATATATATCTCCAGGCATTGATACACAGCTGAAAAGTTCAAAAGTTTAAGTTCTTAGACTAGTTAAAGTAAAATAAAATCTATTCCTCATGTTTCAGGCTGTTTTGGTTTAAGTGGTTTAGTTAGCTTGGCTATGGTGACTCCATTTTGTTTCTTCATTCTTTCCTCAATTACTTGTTAAATAAACATTAAGGCTGTATAATTATTTGTTAAATAACATCAAATTACTACCGAGCTTTTCAAATCTCTATCCAAATACAGAATAATGAAGGAGATTAAGGTTAGATCATGAATGGCTTGATTTTTAAGTTGCTGAACTATGTTTTTCCCTGGTACTAAGGAATTCTTGATTTACAAATGCTCCTTTTTAGTTGTGTTGCACAGTACTGCTTTTCCATCATTGGCACTTCCCATTTGCTTTTGCATATTAATATTTGGATATTTCTATATGATTTCTCAACTTTTCATGGATAATTTTTGGTGCAAGATTTCAACCTGCTAGTACTACCATAATTTTTGCTGGCAGTAGATACTAAAAAGTACGAAAAGCCACAATAAAGTCTTGAGATTCATGTTCACATTGGTGGTCCCTAGGCAACACTTGCTATTTACCAAAGGATTGTGATTATATCTACTTTTCTCTCATTTTGCAGATAGCTCATATGTTTTAGACACCACATGCTTCTGGACTACCACTGACGTTCTTTGGTAGTTCTGCAGTGAGGAGAGCTGCAATAGGGGGCGACTGAAGTGACAATATCATGTCTTTAAGGTGTTTCAAGGCTGCTGGGGTTCTACTTCCCTTTTTGCTAAGTTATGCCATTTGGGGAATATTGTTTTCATCTGGAGAGGGACCCTGGGTATTCTTTGCTGCTGTTTGGAATGTTACTGAGAGAAAAAATAAGGCATTTGTTCAAGTTACCTCGGAAAGTTTTAAAGAAGCTTTAAAAAGATGAAGGAAACTTCAACTCAAACCATTCTTTAAAAATAATCTCTATTTTAAGAAGGAAAACATGTTGTTAAATTATTATAGCTAATGGATTAGTTTGTGCAAAGTCAAATTTATGATATTACAGAGTAGTATTTTGTTATTATTTTATTACTCCATCCATGCTTTATAACAATACACTGGGATCCTGAATGTATATGTAGAGAAATACTTGGCATTTAGTGCTGAGTTTGGAATTTTTCTGTTTGTTTGTTTGTTTTTTGTTTTGTAATATAGAGTGTTAGAGTGGTTACTTACTACTTTTGTAATGTATTGTTGGTTACATCTCCAGTCTTTAAGCATGAATGTACTTAATTTCCATATTGGCCCAATGCATAAAAGTTTACTTTATGATTGCCAGGAATACACTGTAACAACTTCATGGTGTTTTAGAAGAGAACTATTTTTGATTAACTGTCAGTCATCAGGTTTTAAATAAATTATTATTATTATTAATTGCTTCTTTTTTCACCTGTCTAGGGAGATGTGAGAAAGGACCTGAGTTAGCCTTAGAGTAAGGCCTACTGTCTAGTTACATAGCAAAGCCTAAAATAAACACGAAACATTTAGAAAGCACTGGCTTGTTGAATTGGGATCGAAGTACAAAGGGGATCTTGGAAGTGGAGAGAGATGGGTATGGAGAGAAGGAAGCAGACCTTCTGTTGACTAGGACAGGGTAGGACTTTGTTTTGTAAACGAGCTGGGGATCCAAAGCCCTGAGTATGCAGGGAACTTGATACATAGTCAAGTGACCCACCCCCTAGAGCACAGTGTGGCCACTGGCAAGAAATGCGAGTGGGACTAGAGCAAGGCTTCTTTGCTATGGTAGTTTGGAAATGCCAACATTTCCCGGTTTTCAGATCATTAGCTTTTGAGAACTGGTAAACTGTTGGGCAGAGGCAGCGGGAGGATGATTTTTGGCAATGAGAGAATCATCTCATTGTTTGATCAGTGGGAGTAAAATGTAGCTGTAAAAATAGTGCTTGCATGTGTGAGCAAGTTGTATCTCCCCCTCCCCCCAACTAAAGCAAAAAGTATAAGAAACCAAAGAAGCAGCAGACATATTCTATCCTTTTATTGCCTTCTTTTTACTCAACTGAATTATCCCTTTTACTACCCCATTTTTCCACTTAATGTTCTCTTCCTATATAAATATATTCCCTTCCAAGGCAGTTTGAAGCGGCACTTTGTTATGACAAGTGAAACATCTTGAGCAGCGTTTTTATATTACGTCTTATTTTACCTTAATCAGAAGCGCATTCTTCAGTGGCAAATGATGGGCTGAATCCTAATAACTCTAGATTTAAGTAATTTTCAGAGGAGAAATTGCATTTTTTTTCTCTTGATTTCTTCATCTAGCTGGATGCTGCTACCGATAGTGACCCCTGCTGACTGTCCTTAAGTGCAGAGAAATGGATGAGTACCACATCCCTCTGTGTGAAGTCCTGTCACCCTCTGTCTGGAAAGTTATCCTTCCACGGGGCGTAGGTACTGGGTACAGGGTAGCATTTGGTACTCTTTGAGCCGACAGTACAAAATTCACTACTTGTCCAGAACACACATATTTTCAGTAATTTAACTCTGTAATAAATTTAGGAATTTCCTCCAAGTATAACCGTAATTCATTCTGAATTCATTTACAAATTTTAGTTTATATCGTTAGAACAACCTAAGAATTCCTGGTGGATGAAGGGGTTGGGTAGTGGGTGGGTACATCAAATTTTGGTCCGTTTTTATAATAGTAACAAATACAACTGACTTATTTCACTGTCATTTTCCACAACCTGTTCATTGCTTAAAAAAAAAAAAAAAGAGTTAATTGAACCTTCCAAATTTCTTTCTGAAAACCATCCTTCAATTTCCTCAGTCCTGGTGGAAATGAACGAATTGTTTCTACAGTATTTGTAAGCTGTAGTGATTTAATCTGAAAGACTTCCATATGCTTTGAGAGGAGCTTTCGTCTATCATTATAAAATGCTTTGCTCTGTTCCCATGTGGACTGTGTGGTCCTAGTGTACAGAGTACACACTTTTTTTCTCTAGAGCAGAAAGTTTTGCAGTTAACAAACATAATTACTTATGACCAAAGAGTTGGAAGTCTTTAGATAATTTAGTAGCAACAGAAACTAACCTCTGAGAACGAATTAACAAATCCATGACTAGCAGTCTGATAAAAAAACTATAAATTTGCTTGGTTAGCCCAGAGTGAATGCGGGTTAAGGGCTTGCTGGTACTCTCATTGAATAGGGGAGGAGCCTGGCATGCACACAAGTGACAGTGACACCACTGGCGGTGTTAGAGCCATGGCTAGAGCCACCAGTTTGCAGCTCCTTCAGTCTGGTTATCCTCCCACTGTACTATGTAGTCTCAAAGCTTTGTTTTTTCTTCCCAGCAAACTATACTATGGAAAATTAAATTTACATACTAAGTTTGGAAGCCCGGACAGTGGGTAAGTTCACACTGAAATAAGAATTAGAAACCAACATTCCATTTAGGTCAGGGAGTGCAGTTTGATTCATTTAATTTGGTTTGTATTACTATAAAACTTACGTAAGCTCTGGCCCTGAGAGCAACGTGCAGGGTTGTGTGTTTTGCTTTACCTTTACCCCACGCTTCTCTGAGTTGCTGGCGGACCACGTCTAGCTTCAGAGGCTCCTCTGGAAAAGGGTAGTTCGGAGCTGTCTAAGACTAAGTAGCTGAAGTTAGTGCAGACTGTGTGACAATAGGTTTTCTTCCTTGGTTGGCTTCCCTCCACCAAATTTGTGTAATTGAGAAACTACCACCACATGTGGTTCAGCTTTGTATTACAGAGGCTGGGTCTGCTTGAGTCCTGCGATTCTCCAGTGTCTTAATTGGGCAAAACACCCAAATCACCATTTTAATCCAAGTATTACTAGAGGGAATATTTTCTTTGGAGTGTTCTGCAAGCCCTTCAACTAAGCAATAGCCAGTGAAGTCTGGGATATTTTTCTAACTGGAAAAAGCCTCTGTTTTATTAACCCTTAACTCATGAATCTTGCTGACTGTCAATTTAAAATATTGAGACCATTAGGTTACAGAATACACACCATCATTTATTTGTCTCATAAGTACTTCCCTCCTTTAGAAGCTCTACATTAAGTCCTCTGCTTTGTCTCTAATAATACTTGTTTTTCTAGAGCCAAACCCACATTTAAAGGTTATAAATGTTATTTTTGAGACCACTTAAACAGAACGTGTTATTCTGATGATGATTTCAAAAGCAAAATTCTTCTCAATAAGTAAAGCATTGCTGAAAAACATAAGGTCACAATTTGGCCAAGAATTAACTACTAGTTTATTAGAGTTAGTTTGTTGTAATTAAAACAATGTTTATGCTTTTGCACATTAAGCATTGCTGAAGACAGGCAGAGATGTGGGGGTGGGGGTTGGGGCTCACTGTAGCCTTTGCAGATAATGCTATAGGAGATGTTTGTGAGAAATTTCCCAGGATAGAATATAGTTATTATTCAGTTGTTAGGTGGCCACATCTTTTCTGCACATGCTTACATAGCTGTGTGGTCTGCCCTTGGCCCTTTCTTTTCCTTTCTCTAAGTTAAAGTTTAATGCTGCTTACTTTAAGGTTGCCCTCATTGTTTGTCATTCTTCTACTACTAATGACTCAAATCCTTTCTTCCAGAAGGGGATGAAAAGAAAGGTTAAGAGACACAGTTGAGAAATGAGAATAAGAGTCATTAAAATTTCAGAGGATCAGAGCATAGTACCGCACTAGCTGCTAGACTGGGATCCTGAATGTAGATCAGGTTTTCAGTAATTGTGAAGTGCAGCTTAGTGTAGGGAAAAGAATGTTGGTTTACGTTATTTTAGCTGAGGCTCTGCCCTTAATCTGCTCTATAATTTTGGATGATGGATTTAATTTTGGAGTCCGTGCTTGTAATAATATTGGGATTTTAAATAAAATTGCTCACTACTCCACGAGTTATGTATAAACTTAAATAGTGTCTATGAAGAAAGCTTGAAATACGGGTTTTGAGTAACTTGTTCCTCTGTTGCATGTTTTGTTCTGTTTTGTCGTCGTGGCTTTTTGTTTCCCCTTTTAAGCTATAGGCTCCTTGAGGCCGCAGTGCTTGTTTCAGAAGCCTAAGTGTGCAGCACAGCTGGGCTTAATCATTGTTGTGAGTGAACATTTATATAAATGAACTTATAGAGAAACCGGGCAAACCAGTTAATAGGATTGGGGGTATTGCACATTAATCATGAGAAATAATGTGGAAATTCTGAGAATAATAGTAATAGAAGTGTTTGTTGAAAAATTTTGAGGCATTGTTTCTATTGATAAAATTAAAAATGGATAGCTCCTGGAAAGTTGAGATAATTTCTAACTAATCAACTGGTACAGACTAGGTACTCTGATTTAATAATTGTTAAATAGTACAAACATAGATTTCAAATAGTTTGTATTCATATTATATTCTGTGTTGCTCACACATACCTTATTTCTAATCCAGTTATATGTTGATTCTGATAACATTATTAGAGCATACCCATTTAATAATATAAGAGGTTAACACAACTGTAATTTAACTTTATAGGGCAATCAAAAATATCCCATTTAGTATTTAGAAATGTTAATTCTGAAACCATTAAGTATAATGGTATTAAAGTGCATTGTTCATATTAGCTATTCAAATAAAAACAACAAATTTTTATTATATCAGAAAAAGCACTTTAAGTCTTCCTTTAATGTCTACTTTGTATGTAAAGAGCTTTGGATCTTGGCATCTGGCTTATGTTATCTCGGGATAGAGAAAATATGAATGGGTGCTTCCTCTTCCGTCATCTTTGCTGGCTGCCTGTGCGGTCCCTCTTTCGGGATGAGGACACTGTTGTAGAGAAGGGCCCTTAAATCTAAACTTCTCTGGACGTGCCCCTCCCACATCTCTTCTTCTGTTTTCAATTCTTTTGTTGCAGTCTTTACAAGTCCAGCTTGTGTGGGCACATCCCCACATTCAGTGTGCATGTGTCTTGTGGCTTCAATTTAGGCAGCTATTTTTGAAAGCATAGTCTTTTGAGTATTTATTTATTTGTTTTGAAATGCTTAACGTCACTAGAGAGCTCTGCAGATAATAGGATGAGGAAAACCATGAGATGACTGAAATTCTGTTTTTGTCAAATGTTTCACTTCACTAGAGTCTTTGATCTCTACCACAGGAGCTTACATTAGGGATTACTGAGCCCAAGTGATGGATGAGTTCTTTTTTATTCTAGTGGGTAAAATGCTGTTTTTTTTTTTTCTCTCTCTTTTTCTTTCTCTCTCTCTCCTCCCTCTCTCCCTCTCTTTCTTCTTTTCTCCCTCCCTCCCTCCCTCTCTTTCTTTCTCTCTCCTCCCTCCCTCCCTTTCTTCTTCTTCTCCCTCCTTCCCTCCCTCCCTTCCTCTCTTGACCTCCTTCCCTCCCTTCTTTCTTTCCTTCCTCCCTTCCTTTGTATTCTTGAGGATGTGATGTTGAAGGATCTAACATTTTTGTCAAGGTTTTGCTGATTCTGTGCAAAGCATTTTAAGTAAATTTTGTGGCTTGGTGTAGAATACATCCTATAATTTCCTGTTGGGGAAACACATGAAACAGATGGTTATTAAATATGTATGGTATCCATTTTGTGGCCTTTCTGTAGTTTGATTTTGAAATCCTAAACTGACCACCGCTGCTGCAACTCAGGATACTTCTGAATATATTTACTCCCTCCCCACTCATGTGCCTCCCACATAGAGATGTAGATAGATCCTGCATGTCCAAAGTACCCTCAGTGTCTTTCTAAGGACAGTACCATTAGAAAGTAAGTGATAATTTTACTGAATCACTTAATACATTTCAAGACCAAGTACGCATAACGTGAAATAATTTGTGGCCTTCATTAATGTGCATAATTGAGTATTTATTTTTATATTTCAGTAAACTGAATTTATATAGCTCTTACCAGCCATTGAGTATGAATGAAATTGTATTAACAGGAATAGCTCATGTTTTGCTGGTTTGCTGCTCTAATCCTCAGATTACCTGATCTGCAGACCCCCAACATCCCTGTTCATACCTAGTCATTTTCGGAAATCCTTAGGGACTGACTGTCTCACACCCTTCCAGGGAGATCCCTTCTGCTGATGTCACCTCTGCCTCTCTAGAGAATGCAGTTCTTTTTACTGCTCAGCTGGGAAAAATGCTTTTTCATTGGCTATGCAAAAGTGAGATACCAGAACATTCTACAGGTTTTCAAAGGATGTTAGCAAAAACTAATTACACAGCTCTCGCATTTCTCTTGGATAAGCAACGGTAGTTATGGAGTGATTTTGTGAGAAGGATTTTTTGCGTGAGCTTTGCTCTCTTACATGTTTATATGGCTTGACTGGGCCTCCCAGGGAACCACTGGGTCTTGGTAGCGTTTTCCTGCAGTTATGGTGCATAGCGGTACGGTTCCCAGCTTGTACTTCTGGAAGCTGATGTAGCCTATGATGTGCACAGCAGACAGCGGAACTCCCTGAGGGCATGCAAAGATGTATGGATACCAAGGACTGCTTGGGCAACCCAGGGTAGAAATGTTTATCTGTAGCTATTTTAAATAGGGATTATGCCCAGAGGGATGGGAGCACTGTGAGTAAAAAAGGCCATGAGGTCAGGAGCGGCTAGCCAAAGAAGAGACACTGCCCACCCTAGAAAAGCTGTAGGTGGGGGTCCTTCGAGGGAATAGCGTCTCTAAGGAACCTGTGAAAATACCCACAAGAGAAGGGTGACTTTAGTCATCTCCATGTCCAGAGAATAAGAATTCTTTATTGTTAAGTGTTGAGCAAGAACTTTTTTGCACACTACCCCACAGTCACCCTGGAAATGTTTAGTAACAAAAAGAAGTAAATGGGAAATTGGTTTTTGGGAAAGAAAAGAAGTCAGCTAGGACCTACCTTTGACAGAATATAGATTCTTTTTTTTTTTTTTTCATATATATATGTATATATACATATATATACATATACAAAGCTTTTTATTGTATTTTTTTCCATTACCATTTAGTCCTCTTATATCCCGCCCCTGCCCCACCACAGTCACCACGCTGTTGTCCGTGTCCGTGAGTCCTTTTTCCTCAATCCCTCCACCCCCTACTCCCTTCTTAGCTGTCAATCTGCTCTCTATCTATCAGTCTGTCTTACTTCAGTTGTTAGTTCTGTTTGTTCTCCCTTAGTCAAGGGTGAAGTGGGTGGGTTGAGGATTCAGAGGCTCTCCTTCCCTGAATGTGCAGAAAACTCACAGGGACGCCTACAGCCTCGTCCTGAGACGGGCGAAGGACTATTCCTGCTCAGCAGACGTAGAGGGATGAAGGGAGGTCAAAGTCTACTGAGTCTTAACATGACACTCTAGGGTCCTGCTGCCTGGGTACCTGCTGTATTTGACAGTCTTTCTTATTTGACCAAAGTGACAAAGCAGGAGGGTGATACTTCTCTCCTTTTGTGTTACACCCTCTAAGAGGATCCCAAAGGATTAAAAAAACAAAACAAAAAACTTCAGTGCTTTTCAAAGTTAAATGGAAGAGTTTTACAGGTTTTATGTAGAGCTCTCTATTTCAGGCCCTGCGAGCTGAGCCAGGGACAGATCTGAGAAATCGTTGTCATATAGTCTGTGCCAGTACAAATATCTTTTGTACTAGAGTACATCTCAGTTTTAATTATGCATGTGCACTCTGTCTCACCAAGAAGAATATATAGTAAGTTACTCTTCCCAAGCTTGACCAACATTATTCTGAGGATAACACTTTCCATGAGGCAGCAACACATTCAGGAGGGTGGTAAGTAAAAATACCAATTTGACAGGAGCAGTTTAGAAAAGAATACTGGGCATTTAAGATTAATATTGGCAACCTGTGTCTGTAATTTGATCATTTTATTTGCTGCTGTAATTTGAAGAACACACGTTTTTCTCGTTTTGCCATGAACTGAGTGGTTGTTACAGAAAGTGTGGACTGTGGAGCAGCAGCCCCAGAGTCAACTGATCACTTTTCAGAATGCAGAATTGCAGGTTTACCCCGGTCCTAAACGAGAACCCATATTTAAACAAGATCCAAGTCTGTCCTGTGCATGTTAAAGTCTGGAAAGCTCTGATCTAGAGATAATACCCCAAGTCACCTCTGATACCAACATTCTTGTCACATTGTTTCTTGGGTAGAATTCAGCCTTTGGTGAACAGAGAATGAACTAGTTATCTACTTGGCTGCATACCAACCATAATAATGATGTCATACAATGAACTGTCACCTGGCATTGTTGGAAAATGTGTATGGACAGACAATTTGTTAACTTTAGCAAGGTCAACATCCTGCTTAGAACAACCTCAGAGGCCACCACAGGTTACTATTTCAGAACCAAAGGGAAACAGCAGAGGGAAACATTTTTCTTGGAACACAATTTTTTCCCCTTCTCAAAATACCATGAGTAATGTATGGGGCAAGGGAAATATGTATGGGGCAAGAGAAATGTGGAAGGGCTTTATTTTAAATAGTGTTTTTAAGTTCCACTTGCTGGAATTTTCTGTGCTTGCATTTTGGAATCATATCTGCCACAGTGGAATCTTTTTTCCGTGATATTCTAATCATGTGAACTTAGGCACGTTATGGAAGTGCCCAAAGCCCGAGTTTCCGTGTGTGTGAACTGAGGTCAGTAACACCTATGCCTTGTAAAGTTATTATGAGGATTAAATGAAGTGCACTTCCTAAGGAGTAGTTCTGTTTACCGTCATCAGTGTGTTCTCTTGAAAATCACTCAGTTAATTCAAGAAAGTTTTAATTACACTTGGATTTCTGAGTTCCTGAAAGAAATTTGACTATTCAAGGAGAATGTACATAAAAATTAATTAACAAAAAAACATAAACTTGACTTAATTTAAAAGAGATCATTCACATTATTAGAACATTACAGCATTGTATTAAAAAGCCTAGGTAATAGGATTTTTTTCTGTAGTCATGAGTCACTCACACAAAACATTTTTGTGTGAGTGACTCATGAGTATTTCATAAGCACAGGGGCCTTTGGGATGCTCGTGCTCCTGCCATATGCACTGCTTCTGTGGAGACTTTGTTCATCCTATCTGTGCTGCTCTTACTGAAGGTTGCTTCTCAAGAATTCCCTTTCTACCCATCGGTGCCAGGCACGATAGCCTATAGGTGGTTTTTACTTTTTTCAAACCCACTGGGAAAGGATGGGAAGAGGCATTCTCAGCTTAAATACTTCAACTATAAATAACTTTTATGTACCAAGAGCTAATTTGGGCACATGGCAAAATAGGTTTCTTCAATGGGAAAAGGCACTCTATGCCCCCTATCTTCTAGTTCTACTTTAAGATCAAAACTGACATAAGGGGTGAACTTTTAGAACAAAATCCACTTGGAAACTGAGGAATTTCTTTCTGTAATTAACTAAATAGACTATTTAATAGATGCTTTGCATCTTAGTGGACTTAGAAATTGGTCTCTTGCCTCCATTAGGTGCATTTTGAACTCTAAACCGGTCTTAGTAATCGGGCCCTCTGGTCACTGCTGGCTCCATGAGTCCATGTCCCGGCCATTCAGCATATGGCACCCCCCGTTAAGCACAGGGCTTAGCTGGCATGATTAGAGAAGCTAAGGATTTAGGGTTTATTGCATGGATAGAGGCATTCTCTTTACTGTGTCAGAACTGGGCTAGGAAGGACGTAGACTTGTATTGGCTCTGCTCAGAGAGCTGTAGGATGACGCTGATGTTCCGGGCAGCAAACACAGATGGAAAGAACCTCATTTTTTGATGATGTCTTTGAGTTTCTAGATCAGCCAAACCTAAAGCTTGTCCTACTCCTAATTCTCCTGTTTTATAGATTGATATGTTTCTGTCTCATTTAAACCACTTTAAATAGGGTTTTCTACTTCTTCCATTAAAACCTCCTAACTGATATAAGATCAGAATAGAGTCCACTGAACACAGTGTGTGGACAGAATCTTTTAGGATCTTGTCATACATAAGAGTAATGAATTATTTTATGAATGGAAAGTTTAGTTAAAAGTTACATGTACCAGAATCTCTGACAAACTTTTATTGAATATTGCAGTTAGTGCCAGTTTGGTTTCTCATGCTGGAAAGACAAACAATAGGAGGCTGGCATTGCATTCTTTGGGCGTTTTTCTCCATGTGTCCTCTTCAGCGCTGTCCTTTACATTAGTCGTATTTCTAACATGTAGATCAGGACTTCCAGAATTCATGTCCCAAGTGAAAAAAGCACCAGGCAGAAGCTGTATTCCCTTGTTTGACATAGTCTCTGAAGTCATACTGCTACTGCTTCGTACATGATAGAGCTGAGATGCTTATACCAGCTCATGTTCAAGGGGTGGGGAATTGGGTGCCACTGATTTTGGTTTTCTTATTTCATTTTTAAGCTTCTGTGTTTTTAGTTTAAATGTTAATATTCTATTATACTTTAAGTTTCAGTATAGGGGCTATGTCACGGCACTTAGCCAGACTTTGAATGCAGTAGGAGTAGAATAAACGATGCTTTTAGATAGTCTCTGCATTGTATACTTCTTCTTACATCTTTATTAGGGCAGAGTTTACATACCATAAAATTCATTCATTTTAAATAAGTGAATTTATGTGTTGTGTAGGCATCAGCACAGGCTAGTTTTAGAATATCTCATCAGCACAGTAAAATTCCTCATGCCCATTTATGGTTATTCTGCAGCCCCTAGCAACGACTGATGTACATTCTGTCTTTCTAGATTTGCTTTTTTGGAATAGTTTATATAAGTAGAATCACACATTACATATTTTGTTTTTGACTGTTTTCACTTAGCATAATGTTTTTGAGGTTTACCCATGTTGTAGCATGTACCAAACTTCATTCCTTTTTATTGCTGAATAGGATTCCACTGTGTGGACAGGTCAGTGTTATTTAACCTTTCACCAGTTGATGTACATTTGAATTAATTTGAATGTTTTGACCATTATGAATAATATTGCTGCAAACATTTGTGTACAGGTTTGTATTGGGTAGACACCTAGGTGTGAGGTTACTGGGATATGTGGAAAATATGTGTAACTTCTTAAGAAAATGCCTATTTTTAAAAGTGTGTCCACCATCTTCATTCCTACCAACAGCTTATTAAACTTCTTGTTGAAATAAACATTAAAAAAAATGTTCTCTGGGTCAAATGAGAGCAGATTTGTGAATGAATTTAGTTTGTGGTCAAGCACATCTGTTTTCATTTTCAGGGAATGGATGGGAGAGTGTGGCCACTTTCACAAGAAAGATGGAACAGGAGAGGAAGAAAAAATTAAATCGAGGGAAAGAGAGACACCCCATCTTCATCCTTTTAACAACCACTGTATCATTTTTGTTGCTGTTGATGATTTTTTTGGTAATTTAGGTTTTCTTTTAAATTTGAGATAATTGACATATAACATCATATTAGAGGCGTATAACATGATTTGACATTTGCATATATTGTGAAATGGTCACCACAGTAAGTCTAGTTAACATCCACTACTGCACATAATTATAACTTTTTTCTTATAATGAGAACTTTTAAAAAAAATAATTTATTTGTTTCTTTGTTTATTTATTTATATTTATTTACTTTTAGAGAGAGGGGAAACGAGAAAGAGAAGGAGGGAAACATCACTGTGTGGTTGCCTGTCACTCGTGTTCCCAACTGGGGACCTGATGTGCAACCTGGTCATGTGCCCTGACTGGGAATTGAACCAACAACACTTGACTCGCAGGCTGTTGCTCAATCCACTGAGCCACAGCAGCCAGGGCTTGTAATGAGAACTTTTAAGATATCCTTTAGCACTACTGTCAAATCTACAGTGCATTATTATTAACTATAGTCACCATGCTGTACATTACAGGTGAGGACTTAACTTAGAACTTTTGGTTCCCTTATTCATTTCTCCCACCTCCACGCTGGCAATCAGCTCTATTCTCTGAATCTATCAGTTTTTAATGTAAGTGAGTTTATATTGTATTTGTTCTGTCTGTCTGAATTACTTCATTTAGCATAATCCCCCCAAGGTCCATCAATGTTGCAAATTTCAGGATTTCCTTCTTTTTTTTGTGGATATAATTACATTATCTTTATTGATTCATCCTTCGATGGGCACTTCAGTTGCTTCCATATCTTGGCTATTGTAAATAATGCTGCAGTGAACATGGGGGTGTAGTTTTTTTTGAGTTAGTCTTTTCATTTCCTTTGGATAAATACCCAGAAGTGGGATTGCTGGATCTTACAATAGTTCTATTTTAAAAGTTTTGAGAAAACTTCATACTGTTTTCTATAGTCGCTACACCAATTTGCATTCCCACCAAGAGTGCACACACGGTTCTCATTTCTCCACATTCTCTCCAACACTTGTTATTTCTTGTCTTTTTTGATAATAGCTATTTTTAACAGCTGTGAGAGGATAGTTCATGGTGGTTTTGATTTCCATTTCCTTGATGACTATTGATTTTGAGCACCTTTTCATGCAAGAGTTGGCCACCGTTGTGTTTTCTTTGAAACAATGTAAATTCAGATCCTGGGCCAATTTTTTAATAGGATGGTTTGTTTTTCTGCTGTTGAGTTGTATAAGTTTTTTATATTCTTTGGATACTAACTCTTTGTCAGATACATGATTTACAAATATTTTCTCCCACTTGGTAGCTTGTCTTTTCATTTTGTTGAAGGTTTCCTTTGCTGTTTAATTTTGTACCACTTGTTTATTTTTTGCTTTTGGTATCATATTAAAAAAATGATTACTAAGACTGACGTCAAGGAGCTTATCCTGAATGTTTTTTTTCTAGTATCCCTATTCTACAGCTGACAAAATTTAGGCTTAGAGAGGTTTAAGTTATAGTCCTAGTCAGGTAGACAGGAGAGGAGTTAAGTGTGGACCCAGGCCTATTTATTCCAGAATATGCTCTCCTAGCCCTTGTGTTATACTCTCTAGAGCCAGAGTATTTTTCATGGGTTGTCTATGATTATTAGAATTTTTTTCTTTAAATGGATCAAAACTTATTCTACCTATGCCCTTTTGATCCATGCAGTGTAAATCAGGATACAGATGTCAAGTCCAGAGTGAAATCATGATTTCTGGGCTAGGATGTGGCTTTAGAGTGAAACAGCTACAGAAATCAAACCTGGTAGAACAGAAGTTATCATTAGATACCAGTCAACCCTATGGACATGAACAGCAGGTTGAAAGGACATAGCAGGATTTAAATACTGAAGGCTAAGGTTATGTTGGGGACCAGAAGTTCAAGATCAGAGCATGTAGAGACACCCTTTAGTACTGGAGATACCATTAATAGTAGAAGAAAGTGGGCAGGAATTCAGACCAACCGGTGCCAAACAAACTAAAATAGAAGATGATAAATTCTGTGACTAAGATATGAACAGAGTGTTGGGGAAGAAGGACTAGAGGAAAGAGGCCGTACTGGGTGTGGGGCCACCCCTCTGTTCAGACAGGGAGCTTCTGAGTACTTTCCTTGTGTGCTGGATCCAGTATACTGGAGTGATTATTTTAGACTTTTGAGTAGGCCTTTCTGTGTAGAAATTTTAGTTTGTAACTTTCAAAAGATTTATAAATTTATTTTGGGATGACTTCATTTACCCAGTTTCACAAGCAAAATGCTTTTATCTGACTGAAACAATATTTTACATTAGATTACACATTTTCATGAGAAGTCTGAAATGATTCAACTGATGTAGAGGTTCATCTTTATATCTACATATTTATACTGTTTTCATGGAAAGCTCCTGTCTCTGGTGTTTGGACAGAAAAGTGAGGAAATCCAACTATCAAGTCCCTCCCCTTCCATGATATGCAGTTCCAGCTTAACGTCCCCCAAAAGACCTCAGCTTTGCATTTATTGTTGAGTTTTTAAAAAGTTGAAATGGATTTCCACCTTTTTATATTCTGTATATACACTTCCTTTATTCACAGTTATACATGGACACTGTAATCTAATTCAGTCCTAAAGATTCTTTTTACCACACCTTGCTAAGGCTAAGGTGATCTTCACTTTGTGCCTCATGTACTTACATGAGTTTTCCGATGGTGGTGATTGTTATTCTTTTTTTTTTTTTTTTTTTTTTTTCAGATTTAATGTGTTTTATTGATTAAAATATTACATTTGTGCCCCTTTCCCTTCCCTCTGCTCCCCTCCACCCGGTGGCCCCCTCCCTCCAGTTGTCCCCCCCTTTTAGATTATGTCCATTAGTTGTGCTTACAGTTCCTCCCAACCTCTCTCCGTCTATTCCATTCCCTCCTACCATGATCCCCAATTCCTATATCATCTCCCTCCCTCTCCCCACTCCCCCTCCCTGTTGGCCTCCCCCCACTATGTTTCCCTTACCCACAGTTCCTTTTCCATTCTCGTTGCCTGTTTCGTTTGCCTTTGTTTCATCTCCCTAGCTTCTGTTTTTTAAACCAGTCCCTTTAACTTCTCATATAACAGTGGTTTGGATCTAATGAACTCTTTCAGTTTTATTTTGTCCTGGAAACACTTTCTCTGTCCTTCTATTCTGAATGACAATTTCGCTGGATAGAGTATTCGTGGTTGTAGGTTTTGGATTTTCATTACTTTGAATATTTCTTGCCAGTCTCTTCTTGCCTGTAGGGTTTCCCTTGAGAAGTCAGCTGATAGTCTAATTGGGACCCCTTTGTACATAATTCTTTTATTCTCTCTTGCTGCTTTTAAGATTCTCTCTTTATCTTTAATTTTTGACATTTTGATTATAATGTGTCTTGGAGTGGTTCTCCCTGGGTCCAGTCTCTTGGGAACTCTCCTTGCTTCCTGGACCTGCAGGTCTATTCCCTTCCCCAAGTCTGGGAAGTTCTCCTTTATTATATTTTCACTCAATTTTTCAAGTTCTAGTTCATCTTCCTCATTCTCTGGCAAACCAATGATTCTTATGTTGGGCCTTTTATAGCTGTCCCAGAGGTTTCTGATCCTCTCATTGTTGCTTGCCATTTCCTCTTGCTGCATTGGTTGACTGCTTGTTCCTTCTCCATATTCCAGTTTGTTGAAATGGACTCTGGATTCCTCACCATCTGTCTCGTATGTGGTTTTGTTCCTTTCGTTATGAAAGTTTTTCGCTTCTTTCATATCTTTTTCCTGCTCTTTTGTGAATTCTGTAAGCCACCTGATGACAATGGCCCAGAACTGAGCCTCTGACAGGTTTCTTATCTGTTCATCTGTCAGGTTCTCTATCTGCTGCCTGGTGAGTTGTGTTACCGGGATCTCTATAGTTGCCTGCCTCATTTTGACAGATGCGTTTTGTTTTCCTGGGCCGGCTGTCGGGGGCAGGGGGCAGTGCCTGCGTACGCGTCACAAATCAGCGACCGCCGGCGCCTGCCTGTCCGCGACCTATTTCGCAGCTCTGTGGTGCTTTCTGTGGGGGCGGGGGTCCAAGATGGATTCACACAGTTATTCAGCTAGGAGACCGGGATCCGTCCTCCCGCCCCCCTGGGCCTCACTGTTCAAGGCGATGCTGCGGCTGCTCCCCAGCGCCCGGAGTCGAGCAAGCCAGGGGCTTGATTGGAGTCGCGCACGCCAGGGGCTTGATTACCTCCAGGATTTTTCGCCGCCCCGCCCTGCCGCTCCGCAAACAGCTTTGCCTTCTTTAACTCTTACCTGCCCAAATGGCACCGCTGGTTTATAACTTCATATGTTGGGCTTCCGTGTAGCTTTATTTTCTGGAATTTCTAGTTATCCTTTGTTTTAAAGTAGTTGTATTCCACTATAGTTGTAGAGGGAGACCTAGCGTGTCCGTCTAAGCCTCCATCTTGGCCGGAAGTCGATTGTTATTCTTAAATACTGCTTTGTATTGTAACTTTCCTTGAGATCACTTTTTCTTTGTGGCTAAGTTTATTTCATAGAGATTTGAACAGATTAACATAAGGTTCCCAGATACGGTTCCAGTTGATTGGGAATCTCATGATAGCAGTACCCAACACGAGCATATGAATATTATATTGAATACATCTGAGAAAGAACATCCCAGAAGGGATATGATTTAGATCATCCTTATCTTATTTGCTTATATTCATACATTATTTTTATCCCAATTAAATATTTAATTTTCATTTGGTTATAAGTAATATGGAGTATGTTTATATATCTTCTATATTATTTATATATATTCAATTGAATTTCCAATTGATAGCAAGAGTTAATTTCTTGCTATTGTCCTTCTTCTTGGTTTAAGCCAACATTTGCCGAAAATAAATCTGACTTTGAATTTCACTAGCATGTTGGAATATTTCTCATCATATGTTTAATTATGGAGTTCCAGGTTCACCCTATGCTACAATTATGTAGTTAGTGTGATTGTGAATGCAGCCAGAGGAGAAAATCTTTTCTTGAGATTTTGGGCCATTCATGAAAACTAAGCAAAATAGCAGATACAAGCTTACTTAAAGAGTGACAAGTTGTTAGAGCTTTAATATGACTTGTGAGAAATCAGTCAAGTCTCATTCTTTTATAGATGAAGAAACTAAACCTAGAATGGTCTAATGACTTGCCTAAGATCATTCAGCCGTTTATTAGTAGAATTTAATCTTTTAATTTCATAATTCAGATTTTTTTTCTAAAGTGTTCACAGATCATGTTTTAGTTTTCAATGCTAATAAGATTTTATAGGCAGTATAAAGCAGTAGATTAAACCTTGTTATTGGTTCCCGAGAAGAGGTTAGAATTATACATTATGCAGACCTTTTAAAGGTAGAACACAAAACTTTCCGTCACAGACTATCAGCCCTTTGCTAGGTTAAATGTTAATTTTTAGGCCTGAAATTCACCGTGCGATATTTAAGATTTTAGGAGAACTCTGAATTAAAGGAGAAATGAGTAGTTGGAAAGTATCAAGTTTAAATTAGTAGGAATTTATGTTCCACTTTTCACTCTGCCTTTCACAGTAATTTAAAATTACAGATAAACTTTGCTGTAAATGGTGCTATGTAAAACTTTTTGTGTTTATGCTTTTATTGTTTGTTTCAGAATAGTTCCAATTCTCTCTTAAATATAAAACCTGATTGAGACAAATAAATTTTCTTTTAAGTTTAACTAAATGAAAGACCTCAAAATATATACATACATTAAAGAAAAACCCTCCTATATATATAGCTTTTGGAACATAAGGCATTTTGCTATTATTTTAACCTATCCTTTGTGTACAGCTTGAATGTTACTGATTGCTATTTTATATTCTCTGGAAGTAGATATATCAAGACTAAGTAATTGGTTCTAGTAAAATATTTTTGGTTTTAAGATTCTCATATTTTTATTAGACATTATTTAAAATTTTTAACCTTTTTAAGAAATGAGTTAATGTTCAATATTGATGCTATTTTTTAAACCTCTTTAACTATATAAGTTGACTTTAGAACATTCGCAGAAGAGAAAATTTGCCCAGGATCACACCTACCCCCAGCCCCCATATACTCTACTTGGAAGGGCTTTTCCAAAAACGAAGGAGGGTTATTTGAAAGTAGAGTAGCTGAGGCATTCATTTTGGGGGAGTATAATATTTTTTTTTTGTGGTAGAATTTGTGTAAAGCTATCTATCTCTGATGAGGTGCCTAATTGTATCTTGGTAACGTGGAAGAATGTTTAAAGCTGTTCCCAAATATGTATTAAATTATTAATAAATGATCACTGGACTGAGGAGAAACATGTTCATTCCAATTCAACTAGATACAAAACACTGTGTTAGTGTTGGTTCTGCTAGTATATATTTGGCCAATTTTAACGCCTGTGGGCTTGAATCTCCTTACTTCTAGAAGGGACAATATTAGGTATGATTATCTCAGTGCTGCCCCTTAGCTCTAGATTATTTTCTATCTAGTTTAACATTGACATGTAAAAAATAGATTCAATTTGTAGATATTCCATAAAATAGTCTCTTGACAAGTCAGGATGTATAGTATACATTTACTTTCTAATTAGATGACATTGAATGTGATTAGTGGAGGTCAGCACTCAGGTTAATTCAGATATAAAAATCCCCGTTCTTTCACCCTAGAGGGTAGTTGCTCTTGTCTGTATAGAGTCATAGATAAAAGCTATGAGTATTTGGGTTTATTTGATAAGAAGTTCTTGGCAGTTAATACCAAAGGGTTTTTCCATAGTTCTTTTTGTTGTTTCTTGGTTTGTGCTGCAGTTGAGTTCAATTTAGGGGTGGAACTTCCCTTCAACTCTCAATGGACTTCACGCTTCCTTGCAGTGACAGTGGCTATAAAAACCCCAAGAGGCACGACCCTTTCATGAATAGTAATAGCATGTAGTGCAATATGGGTCTATTTACAATATAATTTACATTCTTTTGTCATTATCACATTCTATATTTCTGTGATAGTGTACATAGAATAAAATCTAAATTTCATACTATGCTTTTCAAGGCTTTTCATGCTCTGGACTTTTGTTTAATCTCAGTTGCTTTCACTGTGTTCGAGTCATGCTGGCCTTCTTTTCCTTCCGTCAACATGTCAGGCATCTGTCTGTCACAGAAGGTTTGCATTTGCTGTTCTCTCTGCCCAGAATTCTTCTAGATCTTTGAGTGGAGTTTGAGGGAGATGGTGAGGAGTTCTCTTGTGATGCGTGCCTCAATTCCAAGGTACCTCTTCATTGAGCCCTTTGCTTACCACCCAGTTTAAATTAGTGTCCCCACTGCCATCATTATTTGTCACTTTTGTTTTCTTCATGGTGTTATTATCTAATATTATCTTGTTTATTTTTGCTTATTTGACTGAATTATAATAATGTCATCAGAGCCTTTGTATTTCACAATACATATTTGTTTGAAAACCATTAGGCTATAATTAATAAATTAACTGAACTATTGCAAAGTAAATCATTGGAAACTTTCAAGTTTGGTTTATAAGCAATTCATTTGTGATTAATTTTAAATTTTCATCTGAAAATTACCAAGAATAGACTATGTTGCTTCTCGTTGGACAATAACCTTCATTGGGTATGTACCTCATAATGCTACATTCACTATCATCCATATATGTACACTGAGAATGAAAACTTTCATTACTATATTATCTTGATACAAACCTAAACTACTATAAAGTTGTCATTAGTTTAGACAAGAACATACTCACATTCTGACACACATATAGACACAGTAGGCAACTATTTTTTCACCAACCTAATTCTCTTTTTGGACCATCCATGGCATAGACATTTCCATAGTTGGATTGTCATGCTGTCTCACATCTCCCAAGGGCAGATAGTTTTCAGATTGTAAGAAGCAGATCAGTATTTGTAAATCACATTTACTAGTTGTTAGGAAGCATGCAGAAAGGTCTTGATGAAAGAAACCATAAGAGTAATATTTTATTGGTTGACCCAAGACTGTGGTAATGGTTGAAAATATTTAGGATTCAGGTCCCCTGGGAGCATAGTCCTTTGTGAGGGCTTCTAATGGGAGAGAAAGGTATATGGTAGTACATGGCCTAAATAAACACACTAGGGAAAGAAAAAAAAGGTAAAACAGAGCCTACTTACGGATAACTGACAAGGTAGAAGTTTCTGAAAACAAATTTTATCTGTTTTATAATTTGACTTAGGAGTGTCCTTTTGCTCTCATTTTTGGTCCAAGTACTCTCATTGTTACACAGTAATGTAATTTAGTACCTTAGTAATGTAGATAGTATGTCCCCTGGCTGGTAAGCTCAGAGATCCAGAGAAGCTGTGTTTTTCATTGCTCATTCTTTCAAAAGTGTTTATAAGCCTAATTGAAGTTTTGGCACAGGGTAGCAAGGCATCTTCCAGTGGTAAGACAGCAGGCTATTGCTTCTTCATTCCTAATAAATATCTGGGGATAAGTTATTTTGCCAAATAGCACTTAGCTTGCCTATTTTCCTTACCCTATTCCCACAGCTTATTCAAGATTCATT
Source organism: Furipterus horrens (assembly GCF_987537825.1). Taxonomy (NCBI): domain Eukaryota; kingdom Metazoa; phylum Chordata; class Mammalia; order Chiroptera; family Furipteridae; genus Furipterus; species Furipterus horrens. The sequence goes on along the minus strand of NW_028327172.1, from coordinate 65,432,482 downwards.
TCCAGAATGGTAACTAGAGTTGATAAAGAATCCTGATAAGTTCCAGAAGTTAATTTCAGCCATTCACATTTTAAAAAGTAGAAATTGAAAATTTAGTGACATTATTAACTATTTGTTTGCATGAATAGTGAAAACCTATAACCTAGCATGCCCAAGAAGAAGATGGTCTATGTTTATTGTCTGTTAAAATCCTCACTTTCCCCAAAAGAGGTAAGGGGTGGGGTCTTAATATTGAAACCCAAACACTTTGGTTTTTCTCTTCTTCGGTGTTTTTTTTTTTTAAGGTTTTATTTATTTATTTTTAAGGAAAGGGCAAGGAAGGGAGAAAGAGAGGGAGAAAAACATCAATCAGTTGCCTCATAAGCACCCCTACCAGGAACCCAACCTACAACCCTGGCATGTACCCTGACCAGGAATTGAATTGGTGACCTTTCGCTTTGTGGGATGACACCCAACTAACTGATCCACACTGGTCAGGGCTCTTCCTCAGTGGTTTTAAAACACTTCACATTCAACTAGTACATGAGTGAATGGACTACTGTTTGACACTGAAACCAGTATATGAATAGGAAAATGACATTTAGTTAGCATAAATGCAGAGTCCAGCATTGTCCATTTTATTTCAGTTTGATTTTGACTTTTTTTAAATTCTCTGACTTCTTTTCCAACTCCTTGCCACTTGTATGCCCCACCCCCACTTCCAGCCAATGAGTTTGTATCAAGAAATGTTCTTTGGCCTTTAACTGTTTAACTCAGTTATTGCTTTACACCCCAGGGGATACAGAAATGCAAGCTGGAAGCACAGGCGTTTCTTCAGAAATTCTCATAATTTGGTTGGGAAGATAGACTGGCACAGCGAGGCCTGCAGAGTTCTGTGATCTGCTGTGATAGTGGTCTGATCGCAATCCTGTGGGGATTTGAAGAAGAACCTTTAAAACTTGCCCTGGGAATGTTAGAGATGGTGACGCTTGGTCTGAGGTTTAAAGGATAAGTAAGAGGCATTTAGATGGGGAATGAACAAGTGAACCAGGCAAGGAAAACTATGGGAAAGGTCACAGTGTGATCTAGGGTTTAAAGTTCCATTATATATTCAAAGATAAGACTCCCCATTCAGGAATGACAACAAGAAAGGTTAGTTATGAAGGGGCCCCTTCATGAAGGACCTTGGGATACTGGGCAAAGGAAAGGCTTTTTGTATTGAAGGTTGTAATAAAAGCTGTGAAGTGACCTACTCTTTTATTTATAGAAACCATTCTGGCAGCTGTGTGGCAGATTAACAGGTGGCGTAGGAAACTGGGTGCTGCGAGGTGTAAGGTGGATGCTGCCATAATCCTGGGGCAAGGTGATGGGGTGCTTGGGTAGGCAGGAGTATGTCATGGATTGGTTGTGAAAGATGGAGAGGCAGGTAGTCTAGGATGTGGGGCAGTTGGTAGAATTTGGTCTCATTCTCTAAGAGGAGACAAATTGACAGATTGGAGAAGGTGGGGACCTGCCTTGAGGGCGAGTTTATAAGCTGCCTGTGGGAATGGGACAAACACTCTGCTTATATATTGGGAGCTTCTCAGAAATGTCCAGGCTGGAGACAATATTTGTAAGCCATCACTTCACCTGATGTTTGAAGCATGAAACTACATTAGGTCACCCATGGATAGAGTGTAGCATTTTCTCTTATCTTGGAATGTAACATAAAGATAAATTAGTTGAGTTTGTCTTTGCCTGTTTTACTCTGCAAAATAATTCTTGAAAACTGATTAGATCAAAAGCCCACTGGGAAACATCAAGATAAGAAGTAGGATTTCCCAGCAAAGTCTTCCCGATTGTGTAAACTGGGCACCTGAGGAGCTAACTTTTCTTCTCCACTAAATACAGTATCTCTTAATTTTTAAAGAGGAAGCATAAAAAGAGAGAAGGGATTGTTTTTACATATGTTTTCACAATTCTGTAGAATGACTTAGGTGTCCCATAGCAAAGCATTGCTATCAGGTTGTGAGGTAATCACAAAAGTGCTAGAGTCTTCATGCCTCAGGCTGTCTGCTGCCATCAGGCAGAGAGGAGTTCCCAAGCTTCATTTTCTGGGGATGCATCCTAAAAATTCTTTTAGCCGGTTCTCGGAAGTGAACGTAATTCAAGCCATAGCCTGAGGGTAAAACCGAAGAGGTCAGATGTTAATAATTTTTTAAATGGTTGTATTTTCCGTTGGGACATACTTTTCATAGATAAGGAAAAGTGTACTGTTTTTGTGGGTGTGTGGTGTTTGTCATGTGTTGTAAAGAGAATTTCTCCAGTATTGACATCACTCATTTCTCATGATGTAAGCCCTCACAGAAAGGACTGAAAGAGGTTCTTGACTTCACTGGGTATGAAAAGTTTTTGACAGCTGTACGGTGTGGAAATAGGGCCCATAGTTATGATGAAACCCGGCTTTGGAAGAGACCAAGGACAAGAATTACAACATATGGAACTTATTTGAGAAGTAATTCCTAGCTATGACTAAGAGCCTCTGCTCAAATGCCTGGGAAAGTTTAAAGAAAATCTTTGCAAAATAAATCATATCTCTTGTTTGCTACATTTTAGGACTTAGATAATTTGGGATACTCATCAACTTCCATAATTCTGTATTAAAGCTCTGATGTTTTCTCCTTTCATTAATTTTTCCTGGTGTTATTTTTAACAACACTGATTCAGTTTGTTGGTTTATTCAATTAAGGGATTATTTATTTCAAAAGATTATTTTCTCTTCCTTTAGCGCCCAGAAGTCTTTAAAATATTCACAGTAAGTAGTCACTACATGGGTAGTTTATAGGAAAGATATGCTCTGTGTGTATGTATTAGCTTCTGGTACTTTTTAAAAAAACTGTACAAGTTCCAATGACAATGTTTCCTGTGTTTATTTATATGAAAAATGTATGTGACATAAACAGCCCAATGTTGTACCAGGGAAAGTTAACTAGGAAAAGCAGTACTACTATGGTTATGTTTCAGAAAGAATACTTTTTGTTCCATTCCCAAACTTCAATTGGGTAGAATTATGTAGGGGAAATGCTACTATTTTAAGTTAATAATTGCAGTAGTCTCTTCCTAAATTTCTCAGTGCACATGCCAATTTTTACTTCACCATTATATTACTATAAGCATTTCATAAGCCAAGAAAAATCATTGTTACTCAATTCAGTTTGACTTTTTATCACACATAAATATGGCATCAGCACAATAGTGAAACTGTTTTGGGGAGGCAATCAAAAGTGCCTATCACGTTTTTGGCCCTGGCTGGGTAGGTCAGTTGGTTAGAGCATTCTCCCAATATGCCGAGGATGGGGTTCGATCTTCAGTCAGTGCATATACAGGAATCAACCAATGAACCCATAAATAAGTTGAACAACAATGTTTCTCTCTTTTCCTCTCTCTTCTCCTCCTTCCTCTCCCTCTCTCTTCTCTTCCTTCCTCTTCCTCTCTCTTTTCCTCCTTCCTCTCCCTCTCCTCCTCCTTCCTCTCGTTCTCCTCCTCCTTCCTCTCTCTTTTTCAAATCAATTTTAAAACAGTGCATATCACTTTTCAAAAAAAGTTGTAATAGGGGAAATATCTACATTTCAAGGTTTATAAATTAGAAAGTAAAAAATAATCTCATCACTCTAACGCTACAGCATTTTTTTTTTTTTTTTTTTTTTTTTTGATAGCATACTCACGTTTCGTATAACTTTATTTGGGAGCAAGTCTTATGCTTGGTCCTGCAGTTTGTTTTTTATTATCTGAGAGTGGCAGAGTATGTACTCTAAGTTATGCTACCTGAGTTCATATTCGTGACCTTGGGCCATTACTTAACCTCTCTGGGTCTCCTTTCCTTACCTGAAAAAAATAGGAATACTAATAGTATTGCTTTCATAGAGCTGTTGTAAGGATCGAAGGAGAACGCCCTTAGCCCATAGTAAGTGTTCAATAAAATTGTTGTTATGTGCCTAGTACTCTATAATCCATTTCCCCCCTGACCTGATGGGAGTGACCCATTTACTTTCCTCCTCCATGCTGTCAGGCCTGTTACTCTGTAACTTACTCTCCTACCCTAAACCCTGTTCCTGGTTTCCACCTAAAATCTAACAGAATCATATTGTTTTTCAAGTTTTTAGTTCATCACAGCAGTGGAATGAACCTTAAAAAGGGAATAGGAAGCATTTGCAAGGTGATTGGCATCTCTTACTTTTGAGGGATTGCTGCTCTTTCCATTTTAATGGCCATTTGTGTGATAATGGTTAGTCCTCTGTGAAGTATGACTTGAAGTGTAATTATATATGTATATATATATATTTCCAGAACCAATTTATAAGTAAAGAACCTTGTGTGACTATAAAAAGTCATAAGTTAATTAGTTTTTTACAACTAAATTTTGTCCTAAAGCTTAGCTTCATGTTGCTACCAATGTAGATATAGATTGCTACCTATATTGTGCCATATATATCAGAGTATATGTTATTGAAAGAAAACTTAAAGAAGGAAAACTCTGACTCCAAAAAACCTCCGCTGCCTTGCAGCATACCTCTTCAGGGGAAAGGCTAAGGGAGTAAACCCCGACAGAAAATCTGGAGCCGGAGTCCCTAAGGCGGTTTGACGTTGTAGTCAACACCGGCAACTCCTGCGGCGCACCTGAAGCCAAGCTGTATTGACTCCGTCTTTCCCTTGGACCCTTCAGCTGCGAAGAGAGGGGGGGTCTGCTGCATGGGCAACAGCAGACCCTCCATATCACCCTGCCCAGGCTCTGTAGCTTCAGCTTCACTGGAGAGGACACTCCAGCGTCATCGCAAGATGTCGATTCAACACGGGAGGAGACAGATACCGTGTCACTCCCGAGTCGGACTGCACAGCCATTCTCGGCGGTGCAGATAGACTCTTAAGAAGCTACACCATCGTCTCTCGAGACGGACGGCTGCCGAGGATATGTTATTGAGTACATGTTTTACTTATTTTCAAAAATAGTTTCCGATAGGTAGTTGCCATCCTCAGTAATATTATGAGTAATAGTAGTTAGTACAGTAACTCATTGCAGGTACCGATTGTGGCTATCAGAAATAACTTTAATCATCAATTTAGCAGTAGTATGTGTTGGCCAAAAAGTTCATTAATTTTTTTCCATATGATCACTCTAATAGCTTTTAGTTGTCTTTAAATTTATTCAAAACAATTTTGTTAAACTATTCTGACAGCTGTCATAGCAGCGTGCATTAAAAAAAATCTTATCAAAATTGCTGAATTTTGTAGCCATTTTAATATTGATGATGGAAGATAATAAGCAGCATTTTTGGCATACTTTGCTTTATTATTTCAAGAAAGGTAAAAGCACAATGGAAACGCAAATAAGGTTTGCAGCGTACTGAGAAGGTGCTGTGACTGATCGAATGTGTCAAAAGTGGTTTGTGAGGTTTCTTGGTACTTTTGACATTTTGGCCAAATACTTCATTGCTGTGGGGCTGTCATGTGCATTGGGAGATGTTAAGTAGCACCCCTGGCCTCTACCCACTAGAAGCCAATAGCATACTCAAAATACCCAAATCAATAAAGTTATTGGTGAAAATGAAAAATGTGTCTTATTTAACAGAAAAAACTAAACAGACTTTTTGGCCAACTCAATATATTGATGTATGTATGGCAAGGCAGTTTGCTAGGCAAGGACTATTAAAAAGTCAGTAAGACATTATCTCCACTTTTACATGGCTGGAAAGACAGATATAGAAATAAATAACATGTAGCAGGAGTACTGTCACTCTTGTTAGCAAGAGGTTTGTATAGCCAGCATTTGGGGACATCCTTCAATGTCCAGATTCAGCTTCAGAATCCTTCTCAACCCAGCACTGCACACACCTGCTATTACCCAGACTTGTGAGGCTAACACTGTTTCTCATCAGTGACATAGTACAAGTTTGTTCAGGGTGTTGCAGCGGAAGGCCGGAAATCCAAAAACCTTACTTTGTATAAAAGTAAGTTTCTGCCCTATCCAGTGTGGCTCAGTTGGTTGGAGTGTCATTTCCATAGACTGAAAAGTCGTGGGTACGATTTCTGGTCAGGGCACCTGCCCACGTTGCAGGTTCCTTCCCTGGTTGGGGCTTGTATGAGAAGGCGAGCAATTGCTGTTTCTCTCTCACATTGATCTCTCTTTCTCTCTCCCTCTCTCCCTCTCTCCCTTTCTCCCCCTTCTCCCTTCCTTTCTCTCTAAAAGCAATGAAAAAAGATGACCTTAAATGAGGATTAAAAAAAAAAAGTTTCAGTGTAAAGAAGTAAAAATGAATTTCATTTTTTTGGGTATTAGGAATGACATAATAAATTGGAAATGTTATAAGCCTAGAGATACATGTTTGATGAGATGCTTTAATAACTAGATGAAAGGAATCTTGTGTAAGTTAGCACTTTATACTACAGTTTGTAATTTAATATTTGTGTCTTCCAAATGCATGTTTAACTCCCCACACAGTGATATGCTGCTAAAAAGTTAACTGCCTTCCAGCACTCGGGTATGTGTGTATAACCCCGATTTGTAATGCTTGCTGATTTCTGTGGTGTAAATCAAGGTTGATTTACCCTCACCATCTTCCTTGTATGACCTTTGTGGTAATGCAGCCATGTAGTCTATAAAAGTGCTTTACTAAATATGTACTTTTTCCTCAAAATCGATAGAAAAATATTTGTTACAGGAATGTATGTGCAGGATGTTGGGGAGTGAGGAATTTCAGTAGCTTTTAAAATGTCAGTTCTAGTTTGACCCTTTACATATCTTGTTATTTATAGTTGAAAAGCAGTTTAGTCCCCTACCTCCTGCTGATGTTTTAAAAAGACTTCCTTATTTTAGAGTATAAATGAAAAAGAGTAATCAGGATGGAAATAAGCACACACAAGTTTGTGAGGAGGCAATGTGTAATGGTTATAGCTGGTGTTTACAAATGTTTTCCACAATGCTTGAATGCTTTACAAATATTCTTAGCTTAACCTCCCATTGGAGATTGCTGGGTAGGAGGAATGAAGGAAAAGTAGTTTCAAAACAACAAACAAGCTAAAATAAATAACTTACCTTTCTGGTTCAACTAACATTATTCAGAGAATTTCATTTGGTGCGACCTGGAGTTATGACATTATTTGATCACAGTGGACTATATGAAATTTTGCAGTTTACTCCCCTCCTTTATTTGTCAGATAGATTCTGTGAAAATAGTCAATTCCTTCTTGGATAAATGCTTTTCTACTCTTATGTGTATAGATGGCTTTATTACAAAATAGCAAACTTTTTATTCGGGACTGTGGTAAGCTCTAGGAGAGAGGGTTGCTTGCTGTTTGCTCTGGAAACACTGTTCCAGTAAAGGCACCTTGATATCCAGTAAGTGCTGGTGAGAGTTCACTCACTTGAACTGCATAGTTCCAATAGCAGCTTCGTAGGTCATTTTTAAAATGATATTTGTATTAAAATTGACCTGTTCAAAAGAAGGGATTTACAGTGTTCCCTCACTTATCACGGATATTACTTTCTAGACCCCCCTGTGAAGTAGGAACCTTACATTTATTCTACACTCTTAAACCTACGTAACTTTAACAACATACATATACAGTACCACAGAATACCACGATATAGCAAAAAATCCACAATAAATAATTAAATATAATATTTTTTTAAATCCTGCAATACAGTGAGGCCGCGATAAGTGAACCACGATATATATAGAGAGGCTACTGTATTATTTTTTAAATTTTTTAAATTGAAGTTATTTAGTTGACATTGGTTAATAAAATTATATAGGTTTCAGATGTACAATTCAATAATACATCATCTGTATATTGTATTATGTGTTCACCACCCCAGGTCAAGTCTCCTTCCAATCACTGTTTATCCCCCCTTTACCTTCTACCTCCCCAGTTCTCTCTGGCAATCACCATACTGTTGTCTGTGTCCATGAGTCTTTCTTTTACTTCTCAAAACTAGTAATTTAGTAGGAAACAAGTACAACTTTATACTAATAAGCTCTTTTGATCATTATACATAAAACATAAAATTTAATCTTTGTAAACAGGCTATGAAATAAAGGCATATTATCATCTTCTTTATACTGAAAGGGAAACTGAGACTTGGAGAGTTTGAATAACTTGACCAAGATTACACAGTTGTTGGTATATAGACCAAGAATTAAATACAACCAGGTGCCCTCTCCTGGGCCCCAGGAGAGTATACTACTTATACTTATCTCCTGAAATGAAAGGGGATTCATAGAGGAGCATTCTTCAAAAACTTAACTTTCTTGTCCTGATATATTCCTATAATATTTCTGGTAAAAGTAAAAAAGAGATGAAAGTAATATTAAATGTAAGCAAGAGTTGGATCTAAATCTGTGAGGTCCAATGGGGTGGGGTTCATAATGGAACACTGGCTTACAAATCAAAACATGGAAGTAGCAAGTGACCTTCAAAGAAGAAATTAAATGGATCACTGTGGTACCCAGATAACCTTACATAGCACTTTTTAATTTTTAGATAAAGACATGGTTTTTTAAAAAGTACTTAGTTTTCAACTTCGTATTACTTATTATATGAAGGTCTTGTCCATATGCCCATCCTCCACAGTGTATATGAGTTTTGGCTTTTGAGTTCAGTATAGGAAAACTGAGTTTACTGAACTAGAGGGGGACTGGCTCCTGCATGTTAACTTGGCCAATATCCAGAAATGAGCCTCAGCGCTACCCCAAACCACTTGCCAGAGCTTCATCCTGCGAAGCTTTTGGGTATGAAGGAACAGGACTGGGACTGGGACAAGGCAGAGGAGAGACACTTGCCTATAATCCCCAAATTAGCAGTGTGATCTGATTGATTTTCCCAGTTGCAAAGAATAGTGGGAAAATTATCTGTTCTTACCTTGAGATTGTTTATAGGTATCTTCTCTATTGATCAGGTTCAATTCACTCATAATTACATATTTTTTTGACCTTTTCACTTTGTGAATTGGCTACAAAGGCTCCTCAACAAGAAATTATTTTTTGCAGTGACCTATACCATCCATATAGCTCTGTAAATTGTGTGGCCTCTTGTAGCCATCTTAAACAGTTGCTTTAAATAGCACTGCAGAATATCGTGAAATATTCTCTTCAAAACTTTACAGTCTTTTAGTGCTTTGAAAGGTTGAGGTCCAGACTTGTAATCTTAACATCTTGGTGCTACTGAGTTTGTGGCCTGATAAGGGAACACTGTCATCAATCAGTGATGATCTGTGGCTGGCACCAACACTGGATCCGACACCTGGAAAGGAGTGACAAAGTAAACGTGTAAGGAGAGTTAGTTACTTTTCAGATTTATTTCAGTGCATCACCACTCACTTCGTTGGACAAATACATTGTGGTAAGGTTCTCAGCAGTGAACAGCAACCACTGAAAATTCCTATAGGATAGCACTTGAAAATCCAGGCTCTGTTTACTTAGAAAAATAATCAAACATGTTTGGAGAATCTAATTACATAAAAACATTTCTCACCATTACTTTTGAGTGATTTATGGGCACTCCTTTGTGGCTGGTTATTAGAACCACCTGAAAAAGCAAAAGAAAAGTGACAGGAAACTGAGTTGCCCGACTCTATGGAACTCACCCACAATGAAAGTGTGTCACCCACAATGAAAGTGTGTCTACCAGGTACCACAGTATTGTAAACCATTATCCAGTGTTACATTTGCTTCTCTGCTACAGAAAAATAAGTGAAATAGCTGGTAATTATTTTTGAATTTTATTATCAACCAATATCTATAAAAAATAAGTTGTTTATACCCAAGGTTAGGTAATGGTTAACAATTATAAAATAGTTAATAAGTGAATTATGTCTTAATTACTAAAATTAGACCTTTTCAGGAACTTACATGATCAACATATGGGGACAGTAGTACTAAAATTGCTTTTGTGTTTTTCCTAAAGCCTCTTAGTAAGGATTATGCAAAATAACATATTCCACAAATATTATGGGATCTTGAATCTCCTGAACTCTGTGACTTTATTTTCCCCTTAATGTTACTTTGTGGAAGGAGTTTCATCAAGTTTCTTTGGTAAATCTCGGGAGAAAGAGTTTTACGAGAACCCGAATTGCATTCTCTAGATTTAAGAAAACAAAAACAACCAAAAACCTTGTGAAATTTAAATCACCAAAGTTATACATCAATTCACATTTTTAATTATGGTTTTCCACCATTTCGTATGTTTTTTTTTTTTCCTTTATGATTCAGTAGCAACAATAAAGCCTTTTAAACTGACCAAAATTGAAAATGCCTTCTTTACGTCATACTTGGATTACTTCAGAATTGAAGAATTCCATCCGTGTGGTCAGCAGCGCGTGGGGGTGAAAGGCGCGTGTTCCCTGAGGGGTGCACAAACACAAGGTCAGACGTAGCCACACTGGGTCGTAAATCCATTTTGTGCCCTTTGAGTGTTGGCATTTCCATTCTGATCTCTTGAGTTTAGACTCACATGTTGTAAACAGCAGCCCATTGACTGCACACGAAAGAAGCATTGTATTTCAGTTCTAAAACCACATATATGTTATAATGATTTATTAAAAAATTAGGTTCCTGGTAATCTACTGTTGTAGATGGGTACTCTGGACAGGCACTGTTCTGTTAAATTACTTTGTATCTTATTTTCTACCTTTAAGTAACCACATTTTCAATCATCCTGGGAAGTTCTAAGACCACTTACAATAATTCTGAGCACATAGTAGGCATTAGGAATTCTGTGAAGAAGCACATATTTATTGAAAGTCTGTCATATGGCAAATCTGTGCTTGTTATTTGTAAAATAAATACACACACACACACACATATAAATTTATAAAAGCCTTAAGAGATACAGGGATGAAGACTGAGTCTTAGTTGTTTCTGCGTTGATATTCAAATTGAACTGGGGCTAACTCGATCACTCACATTCTTAAAACATTCCAGATGATTAGATTTTGAGTACCATTACATAAAATTGACTTTAATTCATTATTGTGAAGAGCTTTGCATATTACTTGGTACATAATAAACACTCAGTAAATCCTATCTATTGTTATTTATCACTCTTGGATGTTTTTTTTTCCCTTCCTCATTTTTTCCTGTTTATTATCTCTGGATCTTCTTCTTATTATTATTATTTCAGTTTTACATTAGGAGAATGAAAAGAGGAAAAAGAAAGAGAGGGAAAAAAAAGAGCAAATCCAAAAGAAAAAAGAAATATGGAATAGAGATAGGAAATAATACTTGCTCATAGAGTGGTTGTTAAGGATCACATTTAATTTGTTACACCTCATCATGTTTTGTTTTATTCCCAGGTCATAGTTAGATAACAGCAACATAAGGGGTTTGTCAAAGAGTTAAACTACTGGATAGGAATGTGGGTGTCAGTGTCTTAGTATACCTGTCCACTCCCTTTCCTAACCCTTCCCATCCCAATAAAAAACATTCATATTGATTAGTTCTACCATTTTGAGGTGGGATATCTGCCAAAGTAGTTCTTTGAGTCTTCCCATGGCATCAAACTAATAGTTCTTACGTGAAATTCATTTTCTTAATTCTTTCTCCACCAAACATAAGTCCCTGCCTCTTCTTCCTTTGTTCTAGTGTGTGCCCTGATGGGGATCGAATCCGTGACCTTGGTGGATCAGGGTGCTGCTCTTACCAACTGAGCTATGTGGCCAGGGCCTCTTTTATAGTTCTTAATGTGATGCCAGTGCTCTACTGCCTGAGGCAGAGACCTTAGTGTCACTTTTAACTCATCTCCTTTTGTTTTTAAAAAAAAAACCCACTATTTCTGCAATTCCCTACTACTCACCTCTCAGCACTGCAGCCTCCTGATCTGGTTCTTCATCACTTCTAACTCGAGTTCCTCTCCCAGCCTTTCAGTTGGCATATTATGTATTCCTCTCTTCACTTTCAAAGTATCTCACATATTACTGACTTCCTAGAACAAGTTTTTGTAACATTAAAAAATACTTCCTCTGGCCCTGGCTAGTGTGGATTGAGAGCCAGACTGGGAACGAAAAGGTCTCTGGTTCGATTCCCAGTCAGGGCACGTGCCTGGGTTGTGGGCCAGGTCCCCAGTTGGGGGTGTGTGAGAGGCAACCAATGGATGTATCTCTCGCACATTGATGTTTCTCTCCCTCTTTTCCTCCTTCCCTTCCCCTCTCTCAAATAAATAAATAAATAAATAAATAAAATATTTAAAAAAAATTCTCCTCTGTTCAGAAGCCAACAGTCATTCCATGTCAGGCTGCTTTGCCTGATTATAGGTATAATTCACCCTTTCCTTACTGATCCCAATTGAGTTAACTACTAATAATGTATACTCTTTTCTCCAGTTAGAGAATATTCTTATTAATTAACAATAATAACATATTACTTCTATGGAGCCTGCTAGGGCCACAACTATTCGACATGGTTCGCGTTCATTCTGCTGTTCCCAATTTTAAAAAGATAAACGAGGGCCTGTCACATGGTCAATGCACTCACTGTTATGATGGACTCTGAATGAGTGCTTAACAAATGCACTCTTTTCCAGCGCTGCAGTGACTCCTGCAGGCCATGCTTAGTTCTGCGCTTTTGCCTTTATTCATGGTGTTCTCTTTTCCTAGAATATGTTTTTCTTTTGGTGTGTCCAGTCATATCCACTACCCAAATACTACATCAGCTCATTTAGTTTTCATGGCTCTTTCCTGTTGTTAAAATCCTAAAGTATTTATAAGGATTTTGGCGTAGTTTACTATATAAGCGCCTTCAATGTAATCGGTTTTGACTTCCACTTTTTCCAAACTTTTTGACAGTGCTTTACGAACATCAAATACTTTTTGAATGAATACATTCCTCTCTTTTCAAATGAACATTGACTTTCTGGAAGGTTTAGTCCATGTGTTCATTTTTTTCCATCCCCACAAATCTCAGCAATGAGCGGGGCACATGTATAAATACCTAATGATTGGTTGTGGGAGAGTCCAACCCATCTCTGTGTTTTGGAACTTCCATGGGAAAATCCCTCTTATATTGTGCACATAGATACACTTCAACCAGAAGGGGCAACACAGTAAATTCAGAGATAGAAGTAAGTAAATACAGAAGGAGATTTATTCTCTGTGTTTATTGGCTATATTAGAAGCTGTACGTTTTGAGCACTTACTGTATGGAAGGCCCTGAGCTAAGTGTTTTACATTCATTATCTTAGTTCTTAGAGCCAAGTTGTTGGGCAGATGATGCAGTGGTGCTCGGAAGGGTTACATAGCAGTCTGCAGGCAGCAGAACCTGGTTTATTTTGAATTCATGTGCTAACCTGCATATCATCTTATTCAGCCTCGTTTTTGGAGTTTTCATCCCTTGAGAACTATCTCCCTGTTGAAAAATTCTCTAACTTTAAATACATTAGATCATGCTTGTTTCCAGAATAAACATTCAGTAAATGTTAACCTTTATTTTTGCTCTTTTTCCAAATTACACTGAGGTGTTCATGACATTGTCATTTCCCCTTAAGCAAACTTAACTTTAAAGGCTGAATCAGCTACTTACTATGTGAAATCTGGACATTTATCTGTGTGTTTATATGGAGACAGACTTCGATGAAGGCAAAGAGGATTTAGGGAGTGAGAATGAAAAGTGAGCTCTTTTGCTGCTGTTTCCAATCACCCCTGTCCAGTCAGAGGCCTGTGCAGTGGGTCTGGAAGGATTCTGTCTGAGCTCACCAATGGGAATCAGGTGGTAGAAGTGAGAGGTGTCCACAGGTACCTGCGCTGAGGTATCCAGACCCCTCAGTGTCTTAGAAAGAATCTTGACTATTGATCTACTTTGTATGCACAGTGTTTTAGCTTGTCTTTTTATGATCTGTCATTCTTTTTTCTGCAATATGGAGAATGGAAGGCATGAACACTCTATCGTTTTTATTTTTGTGTATGCTATCTCCGTGCATTTAGACTCTGGAATTTAAGAAATAAAGCTTGACTAGAGAATAACTAGCTTAGTGAAACTAAGTTAAAGTAAAACTGTTTTATTGGGATTTTAAAATTTCATTATAATTTCAGACTTGCAGAAAAATTATAAGAATAATATAAGGAACTCTTGTCCATTCTTTAATCTATTTTAAAATAGAATAATATATTAAATTTTTTTTTGTCATCTTAGCATTTGCTAATTATATAATAGATTGTGTTGTCACAGTGGTAGAAAGCATTTTGTTAACTGGGCCTGCTCCCCCTGCCCCGCCAAGCTTCATTGAGATAAAATCTACGTATAAGAGCGTGTAAATGTAAGGTGTACAAGTTGATCTGATACATGTATATGTTGCAAAATGGCTGTCACCATGGCACTAGCTAACACTTCCATCCTGTCACATGATTACTGTTTCTTTTTGTGGTCAGACATTTAAGATCCTATGTTCAATTCTAGTGCTTTATAAAGGACTTTTTAAATCAAGATTTTCTTTCAGCATAATGTTACTCTTAGAAATATTTGTCTCCTTGCATTCAGTCCCTGCCCCCCTGTACCTCAAACTCTCTCACAGTATTTTTAAAGATCACTATAAAGAGATTTATGTTTTAAGGTTGTAGGGAAATCCCAATTTTGAGTGTGGGGCTGAAATACTGTTCATTGAGAAGTGATCGGATACCATTTTAGTACGTTTGGAAATATGAGAACATTCAGGAGAATCCCAAGTGTAAGGATTCTAATGAAATAGGAAAACAATGAGCCTCACTTTATTTTTGCAGTTTCAAATTGTAACATTCTAGTGACAAAATGGAAGAGCTTTATATAGTTCAGTTTAAATATGATGCTTCAACTGACTGCATTAAAACAGTGTAATTAAAGGTATTTATAAATTTAATATCCAATATGCTATTTCTTAGTTATATCTTAGAATAAGAATTTTAAATATTTAAACCAGTTAGGATTAACTGAAATAATTTGTGAGAACAATTTAATTATAAAAGAAAAAGACTACAATATGTGAGGTCTTTTTATCTCATTTATAGAAGCAAATAAGAGAAAAAAGCTGTTTATTTAAATAGGTAAATAAATGAGCCATCTTCTATTAATATTTGCATGAAATTATACATAATATAATGTATCTGCATTTTTAATTTCAGATTCAAAACGCTAATGATGTATTAATTGCTCCACTCGAGAAATTTCGAAAAGAACAAATAGGTGCAGCAAAAGTAAGTGTTACATTTTATTTTTCTTCAGATATTCTCCTGGTAATTAAAGATGACTTAATTTCAGATGTTAACATTTTTGAAATTAGAATGACCTTTTAAAAAATTCTGCATGTCACTTTTAACTTTTGCACTGAGTTTATTACAAGGACCATAATTCTTAAACCTAAAAGATATTATTCTTCTACTGAATAGAGAAAAAGTCAGTATAAGTGAGTTTCTTCCATTCCCACAATTGCAAGAAATTAAATACAACTGTAGTTATGGTAAAATTATGCACTTTGTGCCCAACACTTATAAAATAAAAACAGGGTACATTGAAAATTCAGGCAGTTTTTTAAAAGAACTTTTATTATTTATTGTAGTTTTTTCATTATTAATGAAAACATGTGTTTGTGGAAAGGCATGTTCGTCAAGCCTTTGCATTAATATTTAGTTGATTATATTCCAATTAAAATTTCCCTGAGCATAATGTATTCTGAAATGTACTTGCATCTTTTTTCTTAGATCTAAATTTTAACCTGAACAACATTATGTAAAGACATAAAGTATAGGATTCTCAAAACAGAACTCACTGTCTCCCATCCTGCCCTGATTCTTTCTCTGTTGGGTTTTCTATTTAGTCAGGGACATACCACTTCCCCATTCAAACAGCACTATCCATTCTACTGCAGAATTATTTTTCCTTCTTTCTTCCTTCTCTTCTGTTTGAAGTATTGAGATAGCCTACTGGTTGGTCTCCACACTCCCATCCTAATCTGTCAACAGATTGTCCCATCTTTGTCCTTGTTCAATGGTGAAACCTTCAATGGTTCTCCTGCAGAGACAGTTTAATCCTGATAATGAAAACTTCCACTGTGCCCATTTGCTGCCTTTCAGTATATCTTTGTCCCTGGCTTTGCCCAACCTTTTTTTCTCCCTGGAATAGTTCTTACCCTTCCCTTGTTGAAGTCTTGCTAGCTCTCCATAGCTTATCACCCAGCACCAGAAAGAAGCCTTCCTTATATAGTTCTTTCCTTATTCGCTCCTCTTCCAGAATTGATTCTTTTTCCCATCAAGGAATCCAGTAGTCCTTATGCTTATTTCCTGTAGAAAACTTTCACCGTCAGACTTGAATTAGTTTTATGTACATTTCTCCACCAATTATGAACAATTATCAAGTAAGGGACTAAGCTGGAACCATTTCTGTGTTAATTAATGCAGCAAATATTTATCAGTGTCATGGTTGGCCTACTGGTGGCAATCATGGTGTTTAAAAGGAAGGGATACTACTGTAAACAAGACAGCCGGGATCCCTGCACTTCTGTTCCTTCCTATCTTTTGTGGAAAACAGACACCAAAGTAATTGCAAATGCACTGAGGGTCGTGATACAGAAGGGCAGAGTGCTTCATGAGAGTCTTAATTAATGGAGTTGACCTTATCCCCAGAACCAGGAAATGCCTTCTGGAGGAGGTATTGGTTAAGCAGAGAAATAAAGGATGAGAAAGAAATAGCTAGACATGGGCATACAAGGGCAGGAAGGGGAAAACCTTTTATACATTCCAGAGGAAGGAACAAAGTGGGTGTGAATCAAGGCCATGGAGGAGGAAAGAGGCTGACAGTTTAAAGGAAAAAGACCTGATGCGTTGGGATACAGAGGACCATGGGGATGGAGGACATGGCACAAACTTTATTAATGGTTCACGGTATTTTATTCCTTATTCTAAGGGCACTGGTAAGCCAAAGAGAAGTTGCAGGTAGAGAAGTGATATTATATTTGTGTTTTTAAATATTACTCTAGTTGCATGTCATTCATGCATAGTTTGGAGGACGCAAGTCTGCTTTTGTGAAAACCACTTTGTGGCTGTAGGACAGGGGCTTTAGATGAAGAAAGTGGTGGTGTCTGTGGAGACAAAGGGGTATACTTCAGAGGAAAATGGAAAGGGATAGACAGGAAATGGGTTATGTATTGAGAACTGAGGAACAGGATATTTCAGAGATGACTCCCAGGGGTCTGGGTTGCATAACTGGGTGGTTTTGAAGTGGCTTACTGAGACAGGCGGCATTTATGTTTGCATGGCAAGGATGGTGATGATTTTGGCTTTTAGACATAATGAATTTGACATTCCTCCAAGAGGAGGTGTGTAATCAGATCTGAATTAGAAATATACTTTAGGAAATTATTGTTCTCTAGGTGGTAACTAAAGCCATGGGGGGTAGACTAGATTCCACTGAGGAAGAATAGAGTGAGAAGAGGACCTAGTCCTACGTAATCTGAGAAGTCTTAACATTTGATGTCTTTTGGAGAGAAAAACAAGACAGATAAAAAGACAGAGAAGAAAGGGGCAGAAGGAAGAAAATAACAAGAATATGGTATTCCAGAGCAAGGAAGAATATTTTCGAGAGTAAAAATAGCTGATGTTTATTGACATCTCTATGGTAAGGGTTGTCACTGAACTATTACATCTGTGTCTAATTAAATTCTTAAAGCAACCTGTGTATGAGTAAAGTTGTTACACCTGCTTTACAATGAGGAAAACTGGTGAGTGGGCGGGACCAGATCACAGAGCTGGGAAGTCAGACAGTGGAGCTAAAATCAAGCCGTTTTACTTCACAGCCTTGATTTATGGTATTTCACTTCATCAATTTTTATCAAATTAAAGAACTTTGTGAAAAATTCTTTTTTTTAGTGCAGGATATTCTAAGTTTTCTGGCCTATTGAAAACAGTAAATTTAATTTGTGTATGGATTATTCTTACTTGAAGGTTTAGATCAGCTACAGTTGTGGTAGCATGAGCAATTACACCCATTTCATTTTATTTTTTAAACATCTTAATTGCTGGACAGACCAACTGAAAGCTCACAGTAGTAGACTATGCCATTGCCTACTCATTAGAAAGTTAAACCTGTGGTTAAATGAAATCAAATGAAATCTTGAGCATAAAGATTATTGCATTTGGTTTTTTGGGTGGTTGATTCTGTGTGTTTTATCTGCCTGATGCTCTTAATAGTAAATTGTTTCTAAGCTGCTAAGTTTTTTTTGTTTTTATTTTCTTTTTTAGTAAAATGAATAAAAAGCAGTCATTCTTTTCTGAAATATACATTTGAGTATGTTTCAGTTTTCTTTTCTTTTGGTATTGCAAAAACATCATGGTAGGACTAGAAATCCCTCAAGGTGTTTATCTTCCTATTGCTTTACTCCGTTTTACTTAGGTATTTTCTTTCTTGGTAAACAAAGTTAATTCTACAAATGATATGCTGCTGTTTTTCACAGAGTGGAGGTTTCCCACAAGCGTGCTTAGACCAATGAGCCAGCTGGAAGGCGAGAGCGTCTATTAAGTGTAGAATCTTCCACTGCAGTCAGCAGCCTCTGTAGCTTGGTCTGAGTGGAAAACGCTGAGTCAAAGTGGCCCTCTCCTCTCAGCCAGATGATCCTATTTAACTGGAGTGGATAAGGTCCATGGACCACAAGCATTTCCTTTGTAGTGTGTTCTATGGAGCTTTGAGACGCCTGATACTTTGCTGTGGGAAATGCGGTCCTGAGTGAGTTACAGTTGTGGGGGAAAAAGCACCATGCGGCTGTGAGAGGCACTAGGAGAGGTTAACAATGGGGTCCTTGACCTCAGGGACAGAGGACATGGGTCCTGCTTTCTAAAGAGCTAAAGATTAGAAGAATTATCTATGGACAGTTGTCAGGA
Source organism: Furipterus horrens (assembly GCF_987537825.1). Classification (NCBI taxonomy): domain Eukaryota; kingdom Metazoa; phylum Chordata; class Mammalia; order Chiroptera; family Furipteridae; genus Furipterus; species Furipterus horrens. Next base: position 65,413,638 of record NW_028327172.1, on the reverse strand, counting down.
ATGTATTTATTTAAAGGTTCTTAGTCTAGTGATATTCACAGAATGGGATTGTATTGCAGGCCTGGCCTGTTACATGTGGCCAAGTGTAGGATTGACTGGTTTCTTTCATGTGTCTTCTGATATACTGTCATTCTAAATTTTAGAAATGAGTGGAAGTGGGTATTCAGAACTAGTAATACCAATTAGAATTTTCACAATATGAATATATCTAGAACAGTATTATTATAGAGCAGGATGAATTGTTAATTTGTTGGCATGCTTTTTGTATAAATTGACAGCTCTATTTCATTGATTATACTGGAAAGCTTGTCCCCAAAGAGAATCAATTGTAAGTCATATCTGCACTTTTCACACTTGTTTCTACACAAACTGACTCTTACCAATAAAAGACAAATACATTATGGGGAAGTGTGTGTGTGCAAACACATGCACATACCAGACTATTAGATGTTTTAAGAGATAGAACTTATTTGCAAGAGGCCAGTGCTCATGTGCCACATATAAACAGACTGGGCAGCTAGCTGGTGACACCATGAGGGCTAGAGTGTAATTCCTCAGAACACTGTCAGTCTAATGCCAGGAAGCAGTTATCTCAAATGCTTCCCAGCCTGGCAGTTTGCAGTTTCTTTTTATACATTTACAATTAAGGTGGGCATGTAAGGCAGATTCCATGAACATGGATAAAAACAAAGCAGGTAAACCTCTATGGTTGGATTACAGGATAGTTAACTGGATTATGTGCTTCTTTGAGGGTTGTTATCTTTCCCAGTGGTATGAAAAAGAGGCATTTAAAAGGCCTGTTAACCTAGATGCACAGAAACAATGGAAGATAACCTTTTCATAGGCTGGGGCCTGACTGCTGCTGTGACCTGCCGAGCTAGGAACTCAGGATCAGATCATCCTGTGAGGTTACTTTGGTGAGATATGTTACAGCGCCTTCTGTCATCCACACCAGCAGCCTTTTATCTTCTCTAGGCTGTTCTTTAGAATATTCGTTTGTGAGATTTTCAATTTTCTTTACCTTTAGGAAACAATGAGTTAGTGAGGAATATCTTAATTATAGAAGTGTTTCAAATATGTCCAAACCTGCCCACTTTGAATCAGGTGAAGTTAGTATAATTCCCCTTGATTTAAAAATTCCCACTACAAAAAAAAAAAAAAAAAAAAAAAAAAATTTCCACTGCACAGTAGACGCTTAATGCTGACTAGTTTCACTGGTGATAAAAGACACTTGAGAAATACTGCCTATAAAAATTAAGATACATTTTTATTTATATGGGAAATGTTTTTCAAGACTGATTTATGAAAAGAAACTTTGTAGCCTAGATGGGACTGGTAAGAAATATTCAGTGATGAAAAGCAAGGACCTACAACCAAGATTACTCTACCCAGCAAAGCTATCATTTAGAATGGAGGGGCAGATGAAGTGCTTCCCAGGCAAGAAAAAGCTAAAGAACTGCATCACCACCAAGCCATTATTATATGAGATGTTAAAGGGTCTTCTTTAAGAAGAAGATCAAAAATATAAACAATAAAATGGCAATAAATGCATATCAATCAACAATTGATTCTAAAAAAAATAAAATAAAAAAATAAACAAGCAGAACAAAAACAATCATAAATATAGAGAACATTTTGATGTTTGCCAAATCGGAGGGGGCAGGGAGATGGGTGAAAAAGGTGAAAGGATTAAGAAGTACAAATTGGTAGTTGCAGAATATTCATGGAAATGTAAAGTACAGCCTAGCAACAGAGTAAACAAAGAACATGGACATGAACAATGGTGTGGGCATTGCCTAAGGGAGCTGAAAGGACTGGGTGGAGGAGGGTAAAGGGGGAAAAACTGAGACAACTGTAATAGTATAAACAATAAAATATAACTTTAAAAGACTGGCTTTCATTTTTAATTAGATCTTAATAGAACTCCTATGAACATTCCTCTAGGATTTAAATGCAAAAATAAATAATATCATATCAGTCATTTCAGTATAGAACTTTATTCTCTTTACACTGATTTCATATTGAAGACTGTGATGGAACCTGATGATTCTGGTCCCTTTATTCCGTCTATAATAGAGTTTGATTCTGTCTCTGAATACTTGTTTATTATTTTGAAAATTGTAATTATTTTAGCATTTAGTGTCTATAAAATCTGTAGAGAATTGTTGTGATTAATTCCTGTTACAGCCTTAGGTTTCTTTCCTTCATGTGAGAATGGCTGTACTCTTAATTTGTTGTCTGAAATACGCAAATGGCTTAGAGAGAATCTAGAATGATTACAGATGCTTTACTTATTCCAAATTATAAAGTTTTGGTAGCTGAACTGAGTTATTTATCTTATTTAACAGATAATACTTTGGACACATGATGAGAACATTTGAACTAGCGTGGTTTACAGGGTCAGATGTGGGCTGGGGTTGGCGTAGTTCTCTCCTGTTGTTGGTGTCCTACCGGGCAGCCAGGACTGGTTCTTCCTGTGCTGCTAGCAGCCACTCGGCTGAGCCTCTGCCTCCTGGACAGATGTTCTCTGGCAAGGACTGTCTTTGGGACTGAATTCTCTGGACAAAATATAAGCTGTTTAGTAGTTGCTTTGAAACCATTTGTAATTCCCTTTATTTTACATCCAGTCAGTAGACCCTATTATGTTATACTGGGTTGCAGAATTACTAATTTTTGTTATTTGATCTTTTTAAACAATAATAATATTACCCTTTATAATAGTTACCAAGTACTAACCCTAAACACTTTACATGTAAACTTATTTAATCCTCACAACCAACATATAGGTAAGAAAACTGTTATATTCACTTTATAGTTAAAGAAACTGAAGTACAGAAAAGCTAACTAAATGGGATGAGGTCACCTAACCAGTAAGGTGTAGAGTCAGATGTTAATCAGAAATGAGATAAAGCCTGTACAGTTCTTTAGTAGCACCATCTACATGTTTGGATGTGATATTTATTACTTAAAAAAAAATAAAAATTCTCAAACAAGGAAAATGCTCTGGTTACCTCATTTGGAGACTAAGATAGCATCTTATAATTATTTATGAGTAAGTCCTTTAGAGTTACCCAAATTTGAGATCAAAACCTGGTCTTCAATACTTGTAGGAAATATGAACTTGGGTAAAAGAACAATCTTCTTAGAATTGCTCTGATAGCATGATTTGACATTTCATATGTTTCCTGGCATAATTTATTTTACATAGTGAGCACCAATATATTAATTGCTTTTGCTTTATAATTAATAATAATTATTGCTATTATATACTTTCTATCAATATTAACCAATGTATTGCAGTAAAAATAAGATCTTTGTTCATCATGTAGGTTAGTTTGCCTTATTTTGTTTCACGGACAGAGACAAATTTGAGTTGACGGTTAAATATTGATGAAGTGTGGTTCACGGGCTACCACACAAGAGGGCTTTAGAAGGACATTACTCATAATACTATGCAGTTTATGGATCACTAGTACTTAAAATAGTCTTACAAAGTAGGAAGTAGCATCATTTTCACATAACTAACCTGAGACCCAGAAAAATCAAGTAGGATTGCTCACAACATGGGGGTGCCCTTGCCCTCTAGTTGGCACTCAAATCCAAGCCTCCTGCACCTAGTTCAGTAACTTTGGCACCGTGCCATCCCTGCCTCCATGTAAACTCTTTTTGTAGTTAATAGTGTGTTTTCACCATCCTTATAACATCTGTATGAGGTGAGTATCAGCCCAATTTGACCTTGCCATCAGTAGAAAAACAGGCCAGATCACATTCCCCGAAGACAGGATGTTGGCAGTGTTCTGTATACTTGACAAGTGGCACCATTCTGTGTGTCTCTGTGTTACAAAATCTGCTGGCATATCATGTTTTTATGTACATTTAAAAGCTTCTCAGTCATAGAAAAGGCTGAGCCTCCCACTGACTTAGACATCTGGGTAGGGATATAACCCGAAAGCCATTCTGCTGAACATATTAAATCAATTTATAAATATCACATTATTATATGTTAAATGTGTATGTGTATCTGCATACATACATAGATTATTATAACTTTATTAAATGCCTACTATGTGCTCAGATAGGAGAATAAGTTCTTATGTTCTAATTTGATTTAATAAATTTTAGAGCCCTGGCTGGTGTGGCTCAGTGGATTAAGCACTGGCCTGCGAACCAAAGGGTCACTGGTTTGAATCCCAGCCAGGGCACATGCCTGGGTTGCGGGCCAGGTCCCCAGTTGGTGGAGCGTGAGAGGCAACCATACATTGATGTTTCTGTCCCTCTCTTTCTCTCTCCCTTCCCCTCTCTCTAAAAATAAATAAAATAAAAATAAAAAAATAAATTTTAGAGAAGATGATTACTTTGATTATAATAAATTATACAGAAGATTATCACTATTTTCCCTCCTAATTATTCTTATGCTGATGGCTGATGATTAATACTTAGGAAACCTTTTAAGTTTCTTCATAAATTGTATTTTTACAAAAGATTTTTATGCTAATTTTAGGTCAAATGTACAGTTTTAAAAAAGATTAATGCAATTTACAATGTCATCTATAAATTGTAATTAATGAAATGTGGTAGAATATTACTATGTCATTGTTGAATTCAATACTGAGACATCTTGAGAATGAAACCTTGCTATACACTTGAAATATTTTCAATCTTTAGTGGTCAGCCTTCTTGGATGGGAATCAAGTCTTCTTCCTTGTAATGAAGTCTTCTCTGTAGCAAATTTAGTTACTTACAGTTAACCTGGTGGAAGGAGATGTTCCAATTAACTAATGAAAATTTCCTAGGTCTCTTTCTTTCAGTAGGGGCAACAGTGAGAAGTTCAGAAGTTCCACTTAGAGCATGTCCACAGAGGAGATTTCCCATGTGAACTTTGTATCTACTCTAGAAACCTAGGCTGTTTCCTTGGTTCAAGAGTTGGTGTTTTATTTGGAGATACATTCTTTCCTCTACCACATCTACTCGCTACCCTACTGTAGAAGAATTTTCTACATGATAGTTTTGTGCTTCCAAATTCATTTCATGATACGTGCTTGGGTCCCAAGCCTTGCTATACACATTGCTATTTCTACTGACACCTTCTTTGTTCAAGATCACTGTCTTTTCAGTAGCTCTTCAAGTGGTTGTGAATCTTATCAGTGTCTTCTTTTTTCCAAATTTATATATTTAGAAATATTCTATAATACTTTGGAGATTTCTTATTGACTTCTATGGAAAACTCAAACAAGAACACAATAAATTTGGGAATATTTTATTTAGTATTCAAAGCAAGTTTCAGGTACAAATAGGAGTACATTACAAGCATCGAGTATAGGTAGGTTTGTAGCATGTATCATTTGATCAACTGTGGAGCCTTGATAAAATGACTGCCACCAGTGAATTAAGTCATTTTGTGTTTAAATGTGTACTTTAATAGTTGCTTGTTTGTTGAGAAAACATGCAAAAATATCAGGGTGATCTAAGAAAGAAGAAGAAGAGATGAAAGATTTCCAAATTATTTTTGTTGGATACTAATTTTTTTGTTGTTTTTGGATACTAATTTTTGCACCATATTATCTCTTCTTTGGGGTTGTTGCAAATGTATTATGCCAACATTTGACTTTAATGGTATTTTATTGGACTGTTCCTATTGCCCTCACCTATATTTTATGTCTATCAAATTTGAATTAAAATTTTGTAATACACATTGAAGTAATTGGAAACCCTATAAAGCCTGTGAATCAATGAGTTAGATATTTAGGAGACTTCTATAGATTTAAAAACTAAATTAGGAAGCTCAGACTACTTCTCCTATAAAATTAACTAAAACTTTTTGTTACATACAAAATACATAGATTTTAATATTCACCAAAAAAAAAAAAAAAAAAAAAAAAGTACGGAACACCCAATGTTCAAGTTGTGAAGGGCTAGTATTTGTGAGGAAGCTTCCATGTGTGCTGAACAGCTGTTAAATTTAGTTATTCTTACTATCATATTGTGTCATCTTACCAAAATCTTGTTTTCTATAAACAGCTTCAATTTTTCATTGGTCTTTTATCTAAAATAAAATCTCAGCAGTTCTGAAGTAGAGCTCTTTGATTCCATGATTCCTTAATAGACTTTTTGGATATGTTGGTGAGACTTTTACTGTTTCAGTTACTTCATTCTAAAGTAATGAGATCTTTTGACGTCTATATTTTATCATCTAATATACTGACATGTTCTCCTGTATTGCCTCATCCTCTTTTCCCAGCTCTGAGTCATTAGAAATTTGATTAGCATGCCATCATCCATCTTGTTTAAAGCCATTGATACAAAAACATTCAACTAGACAGTGTTGATCTGCTTAGTATCAGACATGGTGCTAAGTTTTGGTGATGCAAAAATAAAACATGATACTTGCCTTTATGGAGCTCACAGTACAGCAGAAGAAGCTCCAGAGAAGCAGATAATTATCATGGAATGGGATCAGTGATGTATCTGAAATATACCCATAGTAGTTTATGAGTGCAGTAGAAGGAGCAATTTACTTTTCTTAAGTAGTGGAGGCTGGCAAAGACTTCTGTGAAGTTGTAGTATTCAGCAGGTGCAACTTAAAGGCTGGCCAAAATTTTGTAGTCAGTGCAAAGGAAAACAGTATTCCAGGCAAAAGAGAAGAGTCAAAATGTTGTGATGTGGCTTCGAAACTTGATATACTCTGGTGTGATTTTCAGAGCTATTTTTAAAAACACGAACCACATTAAGAAATGCTTTTCATGTCATAATTGAGTGATTATATTTGCTGATGTACTTCTGTTTCTACATGTGATGTAATATGGTGTTTTCTATTATATTCTACTCCAGTTCATTTCATTAAAACAAATGCTGGTTATAACCCATGACACTAATCATATAACCCACCTGTATTCATAACCCATAGTATGAATAAATACTGGGCCATAATTCACATGTGTATATCAATAGAAGTGGAGTCGAATTAGTGAGAAATGAAGCAGGAAATATCCAGTTGTGGCAAAATAATGATGAGTTTTGTGCTATGCCAAGGAGTTTTTGTTCATCTGTTTGTTTTTTGTTTTGTTTTGGTTAACAAAAATCATTCTAATAAATATTAATCATGTGTGTCAGACAGTATTCCAGATAGTCACATATATTTGTTAATCTTTACAACCCTGTAAAGGAGGGGTTATTTTCACTCTCTTCTTACCAGTGAGTAAACTGAACCACAGAGAGTATAATGTAATTTGTCTAAGATTAGGCAGCTAGTGAAAAACAAAGCAGACTGAACCCAGGCAGTTTGGCTCTAAGGCACACACTCCAAATCACAACACTACACTCATATAGCAGTTGGGTCTTGAACCTGTATTTCAAGAAGATAGTTTATGAGCATTGTGAAAGCTGGAGTCGAAGAGACCAGCTATCAGCCAATGATTCATCACTGTTTGCATTAGAATGCTCATGATACATTTTGTTCTACCACCAGGGGATCCAATCATTTTTATGTACTTGCTGGCCGCACAAGGCTTGCTAACTAGAAAACCCCACCAACAGGAGGGCAGGGGAGACAACCTTAGGCCTGTGTGAGATCACAGAAGTCTTTGATCATAAAGGTCTTTGACTCTGAGTTCCCACCGATTACCCTCTGGCAAATTATAACGCTGGTCTTTTCTGTGAGGTTCAAAGATGAGCCTCATCACTAGTCCTTAATTTTCCTGAAGGGCCCATCTTTCTCGTCTCTGCTTTCATTCAGCACTATCTGCCATTGGAATGCTTTTCTGTAGGTTAGTATGAGTTCTCCAGTATGCCACATCCTTTCTTTTTTAAAATTTATTTCTGTCCTTCCCTTTGAGCAGGAGAGGCTTACCTCCCCTTTGAGAATTCCTCTGTTAGCAAATTTCCAAAGGAAGGATGGCACAGGAGAGACTGAGTCCACCATCCTGTGTGGTATGCTTAACAGTTCTTAGGCACCAGCTCAGCATACATCTCAGTAAAGGACCCAGTTGACTCCATTCTCTTTTACCTCAGGAAGCGTTTTCCACCCTGCAGTAGATGGGGGTGTCCTTTATTTCCTGAGCTGAGAGTGTTAATGTCTCTATTTTAAGGCCAGGATAGGCAAACTGCAGGCCATATCCGGCCATTTGCCTGCTTTTGTGTGGCCCATGGTCTATGAATGGTTTTTACATTTTTAAATGGTTTTAAAAAATCAAAAGAATAATATTTTGTGACGTGAGAATTATATTAAGATCCAATTTCAGTGCCTGTAAATAAAGTTTTGTTAGAATATAATGTCACTCATCTGTCTATATATTTTCTGTGGTGGCTCTCATGTTAAAATAGCAGGGTTGGGTGGTTGTAGTGGAGACCATGTGGCCCATAAAACATTAAATATTTACTATCTCAACCCTTGCAGAAAATGTTTTGCAAACTCCTGGTCTAAGGCATGAAACAGATTTCACTTTCATCCTTCTGCAGTCTTTCAGGTCTTCATGCAAATAGGACCTTCTCTAGTATTTTAGATTTAGTAATGTGCATTTGATGATTTGCCTTCCTACATTGGGAAACCACATAATTTATAGTAAGATTAAATTGGTCGTTGGCCGTGACCTTGAGCAGATTAGTAATTAAAGTCGTATTTGTAACATAAGCACCAGAATTTTTTATTTTCAGATATTTTTATCTTCATGCAAATATTTTATCTATTAAGTCAAATATGTATTCTCAGTTTAGGGCTATGGTTTTGCACACAACAAGTTTAGAAGAAGGCCCTGGCGAGGTAGCTAGCTCAGTTGGTTAGAGTCATCATCCCCATATACCAAGTTTGTGGTTTCAGTCCCCAGTCAGGGCACATACAAGAATCAACCAATGAATTCAGAAATAAAGTGGAATAGCAAATCAATGTTTCTCTCCCTCTAAAATCAATAAAATAAAATAAATTTTAAAAAATGTTTAGGTGATGAATAATTTTTTTACCTCTTTTGTAGAATGTATTTAAGTGTTTAAGAGAAGACCATGTGAAAACACTTCACAGTTGCATGCTTTTGTTTAAATTTAAAACTGTAACACCAACTCAAATATGGTGGGCATCCCAGCAGTGTTTCTTTAAGTCAGAATGTGGCAAATCTTGTCATAGATTTCACTTTGTTTTGTCTGCGTGCATTGTTTCTGCACTATAAAACAAAGCAGTCCATTAATAATGGAAAAAAATATTTTCATTTTTGGGGAATGTGTGGATGACTCATTTGTTAGCCAACATTGTTGAAATTTGTGGATATGTTTGTATAGACTTAGTGCTAGATAACAAGAAGTATGTTTGAAACATGAATTGAGACAAATAAGATTATTCACAATAGTAAACATCTCTCATTGACTTTATTAATAGATTTTGCTTAATATAGCTTCTGAACATTCTGCTGTTAAGAGTACATTTTACATCTTTCTCTTCTATTTATGCTCAGTAAAAATATGAAGCCCATCTGAATGGTCTCTGGAGATCATGCAGCCCATGTTAACATTGAGTGTCTGACTCTGAATTAGAGAGATGACCTCTACAATTACTGTAGAAAAACCCAGTGAGAAGTGAAGTGAGCTCACTGTAGAAAGATTTCAGGCATTGAAGAAAACTTGCCTTATTTGGTAAATGTGGTTAACTGGTCCCAGATGGTAATGCTGGTGAGTTCATTGTGAGATGTATTGTCTCTTTAAGCCAAATTCTTGTATTTTTCTTATCCATTAGAATTAGTGTTAAATAATATTTGTTTATTAGATTTTCTTGATATGTCATGAACTAAATCAAATCTGAAAGAACAGTGTTCCATTTTGAAAATTAAAGCTCAAATGCACTGCACTTTAAAAATGTCCTATTTGTATTTTCTAGTCTATTATGTTGTTTACCCTATTTAACCTTTGGGGAATTTTGGTTGAATTTATGCCTTGAAGAACAAGGCTCCTTTGTGAAGCAAATTAATGCTTACTCTTTGTCCTTACTATACTTTAATATATGCTTTAGCAGTTTACTCTGTACATTAGAAATTTAGGATGGAATTTGTTAATTGCATTTCTTTTTTTTTTTTTTAATATGTTTTATTGATTATGCTGTTACAGTTGTCCCAATTTCTTTTTCCTCTGCTCCCCTCCACCTGGTGGCCTCCTCCCTCCAGTTGTCCCCCCCTTTTAGTCCATGTCCATTGGGTGTGCATATAGTTCTTCTCAACATCTTCCTGTCTACTCCATTCCCTCCTACTATGCTTCTTAATTCCTGTACCATCTCCCTACCTTTCCCTCTTCCCCCTTCCCTGCTGACCTCCCCCCAATATGTTTCCATACCTGTAATTCTTTTTCCATTCTCATTGCCTACTTAGTTTGCCTTTGTTTCAATTCCCTAGCTTCTGTTGCTGGTTGTTGTGATGCAGTTTTCATTTTAATGTTCATAGTTTTGATCCTCCTTCTTCTAAACCAGTACCTTTAACATCTCGTATAATAGTGGTTTGGATCTAATGAACTCCTTTAGTTTTGCTTTGTCCTGGAAGCACTTTCTCTACCATTCTATTCTGAATGACAGTTTTGCTGGATAGAGTATTCATGGCTGTAGGTTTTTGATTTTCATTACTTTGAATATTTCTTGCCAGTCCCTTCTTGCCTGCAGGGTCTCCTTTGAGAAATCAGCTGATAGTCAATTGGGACCCCTTTGTACATGATTCTTTTCTTCTCTCTTGCTGCTTTTAAGATTCTCTCTTTAATTTTTGACAATTTGATTATAATGTGTCTTGGAGTGGTTCTCCCTGGGTCCAGTTTATTTGGAACTCTCTGTGCTTCCTGGACCTGTAAGTCTATTTCCTTCCCCAAGTTTGGGAAGTTCTGCTTCATTATTTTTTCACATAATTTTTCAATTTCTAGTTCTTCTTCTTCACCCTCTGGCAATCCTATTATTAGAATGTTTGTTCACTTATAGCTGTCCCAGAGGTTTCTGAGCCTCTCCTCACATTCCTTGCTTTTTGTTTCCTCTTTCTGCACTGGTTGACTGTTTGTTCCTTCCCTATGTTCCGATTTGTTGATTTGATCTCTGGATTTTATTTCCTCACCACTTGTCTCATATGGTGTTTTCGTTCATTTCAGTATGACTAGCTTTCATTCCTTCCCTGTCTTGTTCCAAATCTTTTGTTAATTCTGTAAGCCACTTTATGACTATAGCTCTGAACTGAGCCTCAGAAAGATTTCCAGTTTGTTCCTCTGTCAGGTCCCGCATCTGCTGCCTGGTGAGCTGCGTCACCGGGATTTCAATCCTTGTCTGCTTCATCCTGACAGTCTTGTGTTTAGCTTTGCTCCTGGGCAGGCTATAGGGGGCAGAGCCCCGTGCACTCATCACTACCTGGCGATCGCCGCACTGTGGCGCTTTGTGTGGGGGCGGGGGTCCAAGATGGATTCCTTTCGTTACTCTCTGCTGAGAGACCGGGCTCCTCTTCCTCTGTCCACCTGCCCTCTGGGCTTCACCGTCTGAGGCAATGGGGTGTCTGCCTTCCCCAGTGTGGGAATCGTGAGCTGCCGAGTCTCCACTGCAGCCGGGGTTGCTCCCCTGGCGTTTCTCGCAGTCCCGCTGCTATGCCCGCTGCTACCACGAACAGCACCACGGTTTCTCGCCCCTCCTACTTGTCTGGATGAGCACCGCTGGTTTATAACTTCATACATTGGGCTTCCATGTAGTTTTATTTTCTGGAATTTCTGGTTATCTTTTGTTTTGAAGTAGTTGTATTCCTACTTAGTTGTAGAGGGAGACCCAGCATGTCAGTCTAAGCCTCCATCTTGGCCCCACCACATTTCTTTTTATTACCAAGGAGCACTTTTTATTGTTGATGAAATAATGTTCAAATGTATAGAAAACTTTTATGAGTGTATATGAGCCAAATTTTGAGGATACACCCAGAGTTAAGATCTCACAGATTGAACCCTGGCTGCTGTAGCTCAGTGGATTGAGTGTCAGCCTGGGAGCCAAGTGTCGCTGGTTGGATTCCCAATCAGGGCACATGACTAGGTTACACGTCAGGTCCTCAGTTGGGGGTGCAAGTGAGAGGCAACCACACAGTGATGTTTCCCTTCCTCTCTTTCTCCTTTCCCCTCTCTCTAAAATAAATAAATAAACAAAAATAAATAAATAAATAATTTTTAAAAAATCTCATAGATTGAGAAAATGCTCCAGACAATGGCAGTTTTGCAGTTTATTTTATACATTTAGAATCAAAGACAAAAACATAAAGAAGATGAAATCCATTGGTGGTAGATTAAGGAGGTGGGAGAAAGCAAAGCTGGGGAAATCTGTAGGATTGGATAAAAGGCAAAATGGAGAGACATTTCTTTTACATTGGTGGGTGCAGGATATTTAACATTTACAGTACATACAGTTGGTATGTGGGCAACAAGATACAATGAAGGGTTTTGTGGCCTCACGTTCTGGTGGTCTTGTGCTGGTGCTTGTACCTCCAAGAGGTCTGGAAGAGAAAATTACTCTGACATTTCAAAGGCATATTACCCTTGATGCATAAGAACAATGAATAGACAAAGCTCACTTAGCAAAGGTGGACATTTTCTAAGGAAGCTATAGGCCTGGGACCTGAGTATCTGCCATGATCTGCCCAGTTAAGAATTTATGATCAGACCACGCTCTGGTTACTGAGCTTCTCTGGTTTACTGCATAGCCCCGTTTTTGTTCACAGTGTTTAGAAAAGTAAAGACTAGCTGCTCATGGCTTTTCCTTATTACTCCTGTGACAGGTTTGGCTCTTCAGAGAGTCAATTGCTTTTAAAGAAAAAGCACAGGCTTTTCAGTCAAACAGGCCTTGGTTTGCCTCCTCGCTCTGCCATGTATGCACTCAGTGACTTCAGGGTAGTTCCTTAACTTTCCTTATAGTAAAAGGTGAAATGTATCTTTCCCAGGATTTGTGAGAGTATATGTGTGAAGGTGCCTCGTACAAAATTGATACTTAATAAATGTCAATTTTCCATTCATTCTGTTCCACCAGTGGACATATTCTGGCCTTCCTTGCCCTCACTTTCAGCTGTTTCCTTTTGGAGTATGTTTATACAACCTGGTTGATCCTTTCTATCCCTTTCATCAATTTTTCTTGTGGTAACAGGAAAGAGGGGTTCCCATATTCCTATTGAAAATGAACTCCAGCAAAATCAACTAGGAGCTTATAGAAATGCGGACTCCTTAGTTCCATGGCAGACTTACTAAAATTAGTAAGTCCGAACTTTTGGATTGGCCAAAAAGTTCATTCTTTTTTTTTTTCTCTCTCTCTTAAGATGGCTCTAGTAGCATTTAGTTGTCTTTAACTTCATTCAAAACAATTTTGTTAGATTGTATTGTGACAGTTGCCATATCAGCCTGCACTTAAAAAAACATCAAAATTGGTGAATTTTTGTGTAGCCATTTTAGTATTGAAGATGGAATAAAATAAGAAACATTTCAAGAAAGGTACAAACAAAACTGCAATGTAAAAAGAGATTTGTGCAGTGTATGGAGAAGGTTCTGTGACTGATTGAATGTGTTAAACGTGGTTTGTGTAGTTCTGTTCTGGAGATTTCTTGTTGGACAATGTTCCATGGTCGGGTAAACAGTTGAAGTTGATAGCAATCAAATTGAGACATTAATTGAGAACAATAATGTTTTACCACACAGGAGATAGCTGGCATACTCAAAATATCCAAATCAAGCATTGAAAATTATTTGCGCTAGCTTGGTTATGTTAATTGCTTTTATGTTTGGGTTCCACATAAGTTAAGCAAAAAAAACCCAAAAAAACCCTTCTTGACTGTATTTCCACATGTGAATCTCTGCTTAAACATAACAAAAACGTTCTATTTTTAAAACTAATTGTGACAGGAGATGAAAAATGGATACTTTACAGTAACATGGAACAGAAGAGATCATAGGGCAAGTGAAATGAACCACTACCAACCACACTAAAGGCCGGTCTTCATCCAAAGAAGGTGATGTTGTGTATATGGTAGGATTGGAAGGGAGTCCTCTATTATGAGCTCCTCGTAGAAAACCAAATGATTAATTCCAACAAGTGCTGCTCCTAATTAGACCAGCTGAAAGCAGCACTCAATGAAATGCATGTGGAATTAATCAATGGAAAACACATCATCTTCTATCAGGATCACTCAAGACCGAATGTTTCATTGATGATTAGGTGAAAACTGTTACAGCTTCACTGGGAAGTTCTGATTCATCTGCTGCATTCACCAGGCATTGCACCTTCAAATTTCTATTTATCTTTAGTCTTTACAAAGTTCACTTAATGGGAAAAATTTCAGTTCCCTGGAAGACAGCATAAGCACCTGGAGCAGTTCTTTGCTCAAAAAGATAAAAAATTTTGGGAAGATGGAATTATGAAGTTACCTGAAAGGTGGCATAAGGTAGTGGAACAAAGTGGTGAATACGTTGTTCAATAAAGTTATTGGTGAAAATAAAAAATGTCTTACTTAAAAACCAAATGAACTTTTTGGCCAACCCAAATAGCTTCATTTTCACCAGATTGCTAGTTAATTCAGATGCACAGTAAAGCATTTTTTAATGTTTGTTTATTTATTTTTCAATTACATTTATCCCCCTTATACTGTCTCCGATCCGCAGTCACCACTATTATCCATATCTATGGGTCCTTTTTCCATTCAGCTCAATTCTTCCCCTCTTTAACCCTCCTCTCCATAACTGTTATCCTACCCTCTATCTATGCTTCTGTCTCTATTTTGTTAGTTCATTTTGTTCACTAGATTCCACATATGAGTGAAATCATATGGTATTTGTCTTTCTCTGACTGGCTTATTTCACTTAGCATAATGTTCTCCAAGTCCATCTATGTTGTCATAAAGGTTAAAATGTTCTCCTTTTTTTATAGCCAAGTCATATTCCATTGTGTAAATGTCCCATAGTTGTTTTATCCACTCTCTACTGATGGACGTTTGGTTGGCAATTGTAAATAACGCTGCAGTGAACATAGGGGTGATGATGTTCTTTTGAATTAGTGTTTTGGGTTTCTTTGGGTATATTCCCAGAAGTGGGATCACTGGGTCAAAAGGCAGTTTTATTTTTAATTTTTTGAGGTCTCTCCATACTGCTTTCCACAGTGGCCGCACCAGTCTGCATTCCCATAAACAGTGAAAAAGGCTTTCCTTTTCTCCACATCTTGTCAGCACTTGTTGTTGTTTATTGATTTATTGATGAGAACCCAGCTGACAGGTGTGAGGCAATAACTCATTGTGGTTTTAATTTGCATTTTTCTGATGATTAGTGTGACCTTAAGCATATTTTCATATGTCTATTGGCCATCTGTATGTCCTCTTTAGAGAAATGTCTATTCAGGTCCTTTGCCCATTTTTTAATTGGGATGTTTGGTTTCTTGGTTTTGAGTTTTATAAGTTGTTTATGAATTTTGGATATTAATCTCTTATTAGATGCATTGGCAAATATGTTCTCCTATTCAGTGGGCTGTCTTTATATTTTGTTGATGGTTTCCTTTGCTGTGCAAAGACTTTTTAGTTCGACATCATTAAAATCTCCATGCTACCCAAAGCAATCTATAGATTCAATGTAATTCCTATCAAGAGTCCAATGATGTATTTCACAGAACTAGAACAAATATTTCAAAAATTTATATGGAACCACAAAAGGCCCTGCATAGCAACAAGATCCTGAGAAAGAAAAACAAAGTTGGAGGAGTCACACTGCCTAATATCAAACTATACTGCAAGGCCCTAGTAATCAAAACAGCATGGTACTGGCATTAAAACAGACACATAGATCAATGGCACAGAATAGAGAGCTCAGAAATAAACTCACACCTTTATAGTCTATTAATATTTGACAGAGGAAGCATGCATATATATTGGACTAAAGATAGTTTATTCAATAAATGGTGTTGGGAAAACTGGACAGATATATGCTGAAAAATGGAACTAAACCATCTTCTTAAACCACATGCAAGAATAAATTCAAAATGGGTTAAAAATTTAAATGTTAGACCCCAAACCATAAAAAAAAAATCCTATAAGAGCACATAGACAATAAAATCTCAGACAGGGCTTGTAGCAATATATATATACATATATATGTATATATATATGTATATATACACACACACACACACACACACTCACACACACACACATATATATATATTTTGGTATGTCTCCTCAGACAAGGGAAACCAAAGAAAAGATAAGCAGATGCACCATAAAGCATGGAAAGCACTGCTCAGTATCACTTCCTCCGGATCCACAGCGCTGATAAGGACTGTGGTTCTCTTCACGTTGGGGGTTGCCCTGGGTTGTGAAGTACTTGAATGACTTCAGATAGGTGACTCCTGAAGGCTGTGAAAGAATGATTTCTGTCCTTCCGTGCGTAAGTGTCAGTCAGTTCCCCAGGTGTGCGAACTTCTCTGCCTCTGCCTCCTTTTTCTCTGACTGGATTGTAGTTGTCAGCTCCTCCAGAGAAGGACATCCTGTTCTGTTTTGTTCTGTTTCGGTAAAGATAGTGGGCATTGATTAGTGTTGCTGTGGGCTTTCCTTCCTGGGATAGAGCATAGCAGAATCTGGTACAGTGTTCCCTCACTTATCGCGGGTATTACGTTCTAGACCCCCCACCCCCACCCACGATAGGTGAAAATCTGCAAAGTAGGAACCTTACATTTATTTTAATATTTATATATATTTTAAGGCTTTATAAACCCTTCCCACACACTTATAAACCATTCCCAGTCACTTATTAACCTTTCCCACTTCATTATTAACCGTTTCCACACTTTTATAAACACTACTTATGTTCTTAAACATACTCTACACTCTTAAACCTACGTAATTTAACAACATACGTATACAGTACCGCAAAATCCCGCGATATAGCGAAAAATCTGCGATAAATAATTAAATATAATATTTTAAAAAATCCCACGATACAGTGAGGCTGCGATAAGTGAACCGCGATATAGAGAGGGACTACTGTATTGCCATTCCTTTTTCTCTGATTCCTGTCTTCCTCCCACAGTTCCCAGTTTTCATTGTCTACTCTGCCTCTTACGTCCTCATCAGGCTTTGAGCTGGTGCCTTCTGGTGGGTATTAATTTTTCTCCTGCCAAGACTGTACTGCATGGGTTTTTACTCACTGCTTTTCACTGTTAGTAATCATCTCTTTCTCTTCTCTTGTAGCTTCTCCACTCCATGCTTCCTTCCTGTTTCCTTTCTTTTTTAACATTTCCTCTTTGTTCTCATGGTTTTCAGGTGAGGACGTCATTTGGCAGAAGGATTAAAATCTAAAAAATCTTTGGGCTTAAATGATAAGACTGCCTCTTAGCTCAGGATCTGTGGGCTATAGCAGTCACTCCACTTCTCACTAAGTTTGCAGTCTCTGAGCTGAGCTGTGATTTATCTTTCTACATGACAGTTTCCATTCCTCAGCTGAGCTCCTGGAAGACAGATTTTTTTATTCATTTTGATATCCTCTCCCAGGGCCTAGCACAGAGCAGCACAGTATAAATGTTGGAATTGATACATCATGTCTGTTTGCTCATAAATAGCAAAATTCTGGACAGAAAAGGCTGGGTGCTTGATTTGGGAAACTGCATAGTAAAGATTGTTAATAAAAATACTTATTCAGACAAGAAGAAGGTGCCAGCTTAGTCACTAGGATCTATGAGAAGAAAGGGTAGGTCTTCATGAGTTGATCGAATAACCCCAGAGGTGAGTGTGGTTCTCAGATTGCAGTGTGTTTTTAGAAGATAATAACCAGGATAGGTTATCATGTCAGGACAATGCTAAACATTCTGATGCTAATAATTTAATCTATGACAACATATTGTTCATAGTTTTCATTCTTACAATTCATCTTATGAATAATGTTACCTTAGGTATAATTAGGATGAGAACTTGGGTGGTAAATATTTCCATTCCTGTGCTTCCCCCTTCATTGTATTCACTTGTACTATGTGGTCATGCCGTTATATGTGCTCTTTTCATTGTGTCCTCATTAGAATATGAGCTATGGTTTAGTTTCTTGATCATAATACAAAACCTAACCAACTTGGAATTAGTATTAGTTGGTTTTCTCTAGTTACTATAAATTGTTCGTTACCATTTCAGGAAAATATATAACAATAGTAATTAAAGCTTAAAACTTGTTTTTAAAGCAGTAAGTTTTTTTGTGGTTAAGGGTAGTGGTTTAAAATAAGCCACATCAGCTCTTTTACTTTAATTATCCCAAAATCTATTCTGAGGCTTCAGCGTAGCATTCATTCTTTTATTCTGACGTGTTTATTTTTAAGGGATCAACATTTAGAAGCTAGGAATTCATTTTCATATACAATACAATAAATCTAATAATCCCATAAGACATTGAAAGGAATAATTTTATACTAGCTGGCAAATTGTTGCAAAGTGTTAAATAGAAGCCAGGATGGACTCACTTGATGGTGAAGTCGCAGAGATGAACCAAAGCAGAGCTGCTGCACTCTGCTTACTACTTAGTCTAAGTTCTGTACCCCTGGCCAACATCTCGCTGTTTGGTTTTTTTTTTCCATTATGACTTTACTATAGTGAAATTTATTCACATTTCAGAATACTTCTAAATCCTTCACAAGCATGGTCCTCTAAACGATTGATAATGAGACAAAGCAATTTTTGGATTCAGGAAAGATACAGAATTTTCTTATGCTGCAAAGGGAGTTGAATTTGACTGCAAGGCCCATCCCAAAAAGAATGCTGAAAAACAGTAAATTTTGAAAATGCCAAAGTAGATAGAAAGCATGGATGGTCATGACCGTGAAAAATAGGAAATATGGGGATTGCGTTTCATGTAGGCAAGTGCCATTGCAGATTCACGTTCTCCCTGGCCGCGCCTCCCTGGCCATGAGCCTGAGATGTGGGTGCAGGAGCTGCTTACCTTGGAAAACAATTCCTTCCTTGTTGAGTATGTGGCCCATACCCAGTTGCCATGCGATCTGGCAGCAAAGATGGCTTGGTTTGGTCATAGATGACTGAGAGTTTATCAAATAGTGGAGCATTTGCTCTTTGCTATACCCTGTGGCAATAGCTTGAGGAAAGTAAACAGCCCCTTTCCTTTGTGCCTGACAGGGCATGGGGCCAATCAGGCAAACAGCCCCAGAGCTGGGTCATCTCATTTAATGACTTGTTTGCCACCACTGAGTTTAGGGAGCTGAATTTATTGGTTATGTTTTACTGAGTTGATTTCCTACAGAATCTCACAGAACCTTTAATGACTACAATTTCCTTAGGTTATTTATATAGCACTTGCCCTGCTGCCTGAAACTTGTGCAAAGCAAGAGTCAAATTCCATATATCATGAAACCAGTTTCAATCAGTCACATTACTTTCACTGCAATTTCAGGTACTTTTGTTCTGTCTTCCACATTCTTTGCCTTTTATTTTTAATTATTAAAAAGTTGTTTTATTTACTTTGAGCCTTTGTCTATTTAGATTTGAAATTGGCTCTGAAGTCCAATTCATAAACTTTTTGGCATAAGTACATTTTTGAAAACATCTTTAACACGTTTTTGTTATTGACTTATGATATATAAATACTTGGGTCAATTTTAAGAAACAAAAAACCTCATTGTTTAAAAACTGTCATTGCCAATTTTATATTAATTTTTAATAATTTTGTTGCACATGCATAAATGCAATGAGATAATTAATAAAATATTTAAAAATAAGATAATATGACTGGAACCAAAATTAAATTATAAATGTCTGTAGGCAGTTTGAATTACAAAATGTAAATACTTGTCAAATTCTACAACAACAAATAGTAAGCAAATGCTTTGGGAAAGTAAGGGCACTGTTTCACTGTAAAAGCCTGTGTATTAAATGCACTCTCAATGGAATAAGTTTAAATCCAAGAGGACAACTTGACTTTCATTTACCTCTTCCATGCGTAACATCTCCTGCATGCTTTCCAGTCCTTAGAAGTCTGAGCTTTGCATTTCCCATTGTAAGACTTTATAGTTGGTAACCTTGGACAAGTCAGTATTAAAGGATACAGTTCATATTATCTCTTTGTATTTCAAGATAATTCAATGAAATTTCTAATGTGAAATGTTTTGTGAAATCCGAAGTGCTATCCAGTTATTAGTTGTTATACTGGACCTATTTTCAGCTTTTTTCAAAACAAGCATTTTTCAGATTTGTTTTCATCTAAAAAACATAGCTACCCTACAGGGAACAGGCTTCCTTGAAAAGTAGTGAGGAAAAAAGCTCCTGCAGGGCCTCATATCTGTAGGGAGTATGGAACAATATATTTCCATAGAGTTGGACAAAATGACCTCTTAGTTTTCTTTAAACTCTAGGGTGCTCTGCTTAGTTTTTAGTTTTTTAGAAAGAGCCTTCTTTTTTCTATTTATTGGTTTAAAAATTATCAGAAGACTTCTGGGAGTAGTTCTTTATTCCTTACAATTTGTAATGATAATCACAAAGAATTCTCCTTTATATCTGGACTAATTTTATTTAGAACAATTAAATCCATGTTACTATTAGGAGATTACATATTATTGCAATAATCGATGTATTATATGTATGTAAAATTTAACCATAAGAAATGACTTTTCATCAGTGCATATCTTCACCAGATAACCCACCTAAAGCCAAATTAACAAGAACTTGTCAATATTTGCAAGATTCCCAACAATGGTTTAACTTATTTAAGAAGAAATTTAAAAATTAGTGGGCAGAACACTGAATTAGGTTTAGATTTTATGTTGACCATCCTTGATTTAAAATGAAGGTGGTCTCTTTCTGTGCTGTGATACATTAAAAAAGTTTATAAGAAGAAGCACTAACTAGAACTAAAGATACCTGGAATTTTGAGTCATCATATCACTCAAATGGGGGTCATTAACTTTGTAGTTCAACTGTCTGACATATAAAACCCTTTACAAACCCTCCACTTAGGATCTACCCTGTCTTATACTTAGGCTGGTGAGCCAGAAACTACCTGTGATGCCATCTATTCTGTCTGTTCACAGTTCTGTGTTCAAGTCCTTCCTTATTGATCATTTCATCCCTATTACAGACCCAATATTATGCCGAATATTGGACATGTGCTGATGATAACATACATTGTGATCGTCTTTACTCTTCTGTTCAGTCCAGCCTCATACAAGGTTCAGCTCATTTAGAACTGATAAAGCCTAATGCTGTTGCCCACAATGTCCTATCAGGTATTTGTAGATTCCCTCTCCTAATCTTTATTTGAAGTCTTTGACACCTTTCATCTTTATTTTCTACTTTTGAAATGAGGAGGTTAAATCATTTCTCTGGGCCTGTCTATTTCAAAACTCTCAAGTGGTGATCTTAACTTTGTCATTTGAAGCATTCATCTGACCAAGATTTGAGCTAGGATGCAATATAATTGTATGAGGGACAGAGGTGCACCACCCAGCTCCCCCTTCAGGGAGGACTCGCTGATCCTGCTCTAGGAGTGCTATAGTCAGTGGACAGCTGCGCTGTCAGCTCCTCCCTGAGTCTGCTGACCTGAGCTGGGGCAGGCCGTGATTCAGGCCGCCCACCTCCAGAGGTCGATGGGGGCAGGGCTAAGAAGGTGCCCTCTTCTAGACTCACTGCTAGACCTGACAGATGTTTCTAGCTCCAGAGCATCCCTGAGTGGCTCTAGGCCTTTCCTCCCTGCATCGAAGTTCCACATATCCCTCTACCCAATCCTGATTCTGGAGACACCATCTAACAGCAACATGGTTTATAAAAAAGCTTTGTTACCCTCTCAGGCCCTGTATTGTATTAAAAACTGTATTTTTAAAAGGCTATTTTCAAAGTAGTAGAACCTTTCTCAAAGTGAAAAGGGTAAATACAACAAGACATGCAAGCATTTCAGATAAGAAGGTACATGTGGTCATGAGCTTAAAGCCTTAACCTTCATTTAGAGCTTCAGTGACTTAGATTGCCATGAAAAATAGCATTTTTTTATTAAATAGTTTTGCATAACTGAACTCAACATATATCTTTAGGCCCCAGACAAACTGCTTATCAGTAAATGATAGTTTTGTTCCTGTTAAAGTGCCTTCAATATGAGAATTTAGACTTTCATTTTAGAGCAAAATATAGTTTTATAAAGTGTTACACAGGGAAGAATAAAATAATTAACCTAAAACAAAGTGCAGGGACGTGTGCGAGGAGGCGTGTGTGTATTTGTGTGTTTGCGTATGCTTTTTCCTTTCAGCTGTAAATTCTTTGGTTAGTTACTAAGATATACTAAGTGCATGCAGAAATATGTAAATTGCCATTCATATTGTGGCATTTAAAATTAACCAATTTTCTATTTTTATCATACAAAAGCTTAAAATAAGTTATTCCAGGGACTTTATAATATCTTCCACAATCATCAAAGTAATTGATTCCCATACTCTTCATAGGGGAAGAAGGATTTGGTACAGTTCTTGAAGAATGTGTGACATTGTACAAGAAGCAAGAGCAGTTCTCCCTGCTCTGTGGGCAGGTGCTAGTAAAATAGCAGTGGTGGTGGGCATGACAACCCTGCTGGTGTGCTTCCAATATCACGTTGCTGTTCTGTTGTATTAGAATTTGTTGGTGTGGTGTTTTCACACGTTTTTCTTTTGTGTTTTCTAATAAGACTTTCAGTGTCACCACAGCAGAAGCCAGTCTTACCCTCTTGAGTTCCAAAGCACTTTGTCGAAATTTTTCTCAATGACATTTACTATGGTAATTTCTGCTTTGCATTGCAGATATTTATGTACTATATTCTCTCCTCTAATCAGTCTTGCAACATAGTAAGCGTTCAGTAAATATTTAATGGATCACTGAGGTGGTTGACTGTGTTGGGCAGCGTGGTTACAAGTGAGGAAAATGAAGATCAAAGAAGTTGTCCCTCATTTAATTAAGCACAGTTAGTAAGTGGTCTGGTATACACCAGTGCTTTTTTTCTATTAGATGTTTTCAATAGATGTTTAAGCATGGGAAACAATTTTTCTCTGGACAAAGAAAGTCAGGTCCTGAAAGAAGTTCGATGTTCTCTTCTGTCTGCTCTCACTTCTGGCTGTATGCCTTGTTCATTCACGTGCTCATGCTGCTTTTCCTCTTGCCTGGACTTAATTTGCGGCCCTCCTTCTTCGTATTTCTAGGTCCTAAGCATTCCTTCGAGTCCATTTTCTTGGATCTGGGTCAAGTGGCAGATAGCCAAGGCCAGATTTTTATGACTTTACCAGGCAAAAGGGATGGTGTTCTCTGTCAGAAGTAAAGTCAGGAAAGGAACAGGATGTTAAAGAACAAATGTACAGAAATAAGATACAAAATCCAGGGGCACGTCTAAAGGCTCAGACTTAGAAGACGTAAGGAACAGAGCCAGCATCCAGTTGATGGTCATCCTGCGGAATCTGGGAGCAGAATTCTCTAATGCGGCCACATCTTCAGAAGGTCCATGTTAATGGCTCCATCAATGTCCCTTCAGGGGCTAAAACTTAGTCTGTGTAGCCAGCACCTGAATCGTTGAGTGTGACCTTCCCAAGTCGTTCCAGGAGCTGGTCTTTTGAAAGTTATATTGTATTTGTTTCCTTTCACAATTTAATAGTTTAATTGTTAATAGTTTAATAGTTTTTTATGGTTTTCTATAAGTGCCATGAGGACGGAGTCCTTATTGTGTGGTAAGAACTGTCATAAATAATGTATAAGAGATTGCTTCATTTATTCCTTTTACCATCTTCATTAGGTAACACCATTGTTATTCCCATTATACAGATGAAGAAAACTGAAAAATAAAACAACTTGTTAAAGACCCCATGGATATAAGTAGGTGGGATGAGGATTTGGAATTAGATTATATATGACTGTCACTAAAGATGGTTATATATAATCTATTACATTATAACATATAGTATGGATACAGCTTACTATTTAAAGCAGTATTTTATTTTTGAAGTTAATGAGGCAGACTGATGTTGTTAAAATAAAAATTTGGCTAAAATGCTGTTGGAACTAACCTGTGCTCTGCGCCTGTAATAAGGACTAATAGTTTATTAATTGTAGATAGATTTTATTCTCACATCAGCCTCATGGATGAAGAATGGGATGCTCTGTTACCAGGGACACTAGCTCCACTAACCTAGTATGTAGATCTGTCTGGGAGGACCCTTTTTTGAGAAAGAATTCCATGTCTTGAGCAGCTGCACCTATTTCACAGCCATGTAACGGCATCACCAAGGAGCTCTCAAGGGGGTGTTGTAGGTGATTGATAGTGAGAGGTCAATGAGCATCTCAAAGCAGACAAGGCAGGTGTGTGGCAGGATGCTGTCCTTTATCCGCACATGATTCCTGGATGTTAGGTTGTTTTCTGAATGAATTGGGTAGACAATTCTTCTGAAGCATGTGTGACAGATGAGAAGAAAGAGCACTTTCAGCCCTCCAAACAGGAAACATGCCTTTATCTTCATTCTGAGTAATTATTCCGTAGGCCTTTTATTTGCAGAAGAATCTGGAACAAAAGTCTATGTGGCCCATAGTAAGTTCTTTACCTCTTCTTGTCCCGCTCCCCTCATGGCTCCTGTTTATATTTACTCTTCAGAGCATTTGGTCTAAAAACATTTATTAACCTTCTAGCTGTCAGGTATGACTTACTAAGATGAGTAAGTCATAGGAAATAACTCAGAGTCAGCAGCTATTGATAGGTGAAATAGAGACAGCTTCTGTATATGTCATGATAAAGGCTGGATTACAGGTAGGTGTGGAGTGCTTTGGGGACACAAACGGGTACTTGATCTCATGTCGAGGCCAGCCTCTGAAAAGGTAATGCCTGAGGTGAGTGTTGACTGATTGGTGGGGAAGAATTGTCCTTCTGGCAGAACAAGCAACACAGGCAAAGCAGGCCAGAGACTGTAATGATATGTGGGAAGAACTTCACGTAAGTTGGCATCACTAGAGCATATAATATGATGTTGTAGGTGCTGGAGACATGGAAGAGGCTGCATTACTGAAGGCCTTGTTTGCTCTCCGAAGGGGTTTGGACTTTCTTCTGTAGCTGTGGGCAAGCGTTTCCATAGGAGATCTTGATAGCAAGAACTCATTTTAGATTATTCCAACTAAAGTATGGACAATGAATAAGAACACCGGCAGGAAGACCACATAGTTGTTAATTAAAGTAGTCTGGCTGGGAGACCTCAAAGTCCTAAATTATTTCAGTGAGTTTTGAAACATAGAAATGGAAGAAGGATTTGAAATATATTTTGGAAGCAAAAGTCTTGGGTAGAGTCCGTGGTTGTGAATATTTAGGGAAAGGGAGGAGTCTGAAAGAATGACAGGTTTCCCTATCTTAGTTCATAGAATAAGCATAAAAGTGTCTGTTTTTTTTTTCTAGCTAGAAACCTTTGTCACCCTTCACACCTGCTGTTGCTCCTCACGCCCATATATAGTCACCAAGTACAAGTACCTTTGTACTTATTCTTGCATTTTCTTAACTCAGGCCTCAATGATCTCTTGCCTGTATCTCCCCTTTCATGTGCTTTCTTCATTTTTTTTTCTGTGATCTTTCTCTGTTTCTCAACCTCCCTCCCAATAAAAAAAATATCTGAATGACCTAACCATAACGTTACAGCGCCGGGGGCCATAAATGTTTCAGGATACACAGAAATGTTATTCTTAAGCAACTATAATTCATCTCCCAAATTGCCTTTTTGCACCTGGAAATAGTCTAAGAATTTTTGGCCCTGGCCCTTGTCTTATTTACATTGATCATGAGCTGATCACCACTGCCTGACTGATGCATTTTACTGTTTTTGCTTTGCT
This sequence comes from Furipterus horrens, assembly GCF_987537825.1. Taxonomy (NCBI): domain Eukaryota; kingdom Metazoa; phylum Chordata; class Mammalia; order Chiroptera; family Furipteridae; genus Furipterus; species Furipterus horrens. Next base: position 65,387,851 of record NW_028327172.1, on the reverse strand, counting down.
TTGTTTCTTTCCCCACTAGACAGTGAGGGCCTCAAGTGCAGGCATATATGTCTTCCTCATGCCCATGCCTAGTGTTCTGAGTGTTCAGTATTCCCTGAAGGAATAAATCAGCGTGTTTGGGGGGCAGGGTAACCTTTATTAGATCACCCCCAGAGAAAAGCACTTAGAAAAACACACATAGTAAAATGCCCTGAGCCAAAAGCCCTGTGTAACATGGGGAGCTGCCTGGACAGGCTGCAACAATCCGAGGACCTGAAAGGTAGGCCTTTCACATTCTTTATTTAGGAACCAGTACCGTTGGGGCAGTACCAGTGTATTTGTCCAAAAACAAATACAGTAAGTCTTCACTTAACATCGTGGATAGGTTCTTGGAACTTTTGACAGAAAAACATATAACGAAACCAATTTTACCATAGGCTAACTGATTTAAACAAGTTAAGTTCCTGCAGCATCTTGTTTGTGTTATAATGAATCAGTGTTGAACAAAATGATGTTATTTAAGGACCTGCTGTACTTTGGCAACTCTGATCTGTATCACATTGTAACCAATAGCATTGTGCTTCCTGAATATTCTGTTTGCTAATTGATTAGTTGTTTTCTATTAATACAAGTTCTGAAAAGTGGTGCTGTAGGTTTATCTCTCATTTACACTGTAAAATCTGCTGACTTAGGCTTGTGTTTAGAAAGTATGATTAAAAAGAAGCCATCCTTATAAATACAAGTTGAACTAATTATACATGATATCTGTTTAAAACCAATAAAGAAGAAATGACATTCATGAGGAAGACTTTTTAGGTGCTTCTAGAAAGTCTTAAAATGTCAGGTTTCTAGTCATTTATTATAATTCCCAAGTACTGTCAAGTTAGCCATTGATTTCTGTCTACCCTTAAAAGAAAAGCACATTTGACTTCTGGTTTTCCATACGTACCCTGTGACTGAGCTCTCGGAAGAACAGATTCCTGGCTCATTTGGTCACATTCCTTAACTGTTACTACCTCACGTCTACTAGCAGTTAGGTTTACTGGGTAGTTTAAAAATTCTTCCCTATGACTAACCCAAATATCTCAGATTCAGTCCATTTCCTGCTGCTATTTCCTCAAGTGGAGATGGAGAACAGGTGGCCACCATGTGACATCTTGGGTTTTACAAGCAACTGAAAGAACTTGTAAGTTATTTCTTTCACCTCAGATTTCCCTCCTGGTGCTTATCATATGTTCATCAGAATGCTTGGCGCATTTGAATAACCTGATTTCCATGGAGAGTTGAAGAATTATATTATGAGAAGTGACAGAATTCTTATTCATCCAACATGCCTCTTGAGAGGAATATTTAGGCTGTGTGTGTATGTGTGTGTGTGTGTTTATGGGGTTGAATTAGAGCTTTTGAGTCTTAGGGTTTTAAATTTCACAGCTTTATTATTTATTAAGATGTTCTTATTCTGTGGTCGAAGTTGTATTTGGTGATATGGAGAGATTATTTGGACTATAAAAAGAAGAACTAGATAACTTTTGTTAGCTTTTGTATTTAAAATGAACTTTAGAATTAATTCTAGAATATTATTGGTAATATACAAAATAGATTTAAACTGGGCCAGAATTTTTCTTTCAGTTATTTCTAGCCAAAAGGCCATACATAGAATGAAAGTGAGGAAGAAATTAGAATTGCAACATTGACAAACAGCGTAGATGGCTACTCTATTCAGTTTAATTAATTGAAGTAAAATTATTATGTCCTGTTTATGAAATTTAACTGCATTTGAAAAAGCCAGTATTTGGGGGGGTTAATTAAATTTGTGAAAATCACAATACTTAAATATTTATTTATATTGATTGGTGTGTTAATAGTTGGAAGAAAGAATAATACAGCTTGTCAGTAATGATTAATTTTGAACTTCTGTGACTACAGAACTAAGCTTTTAAGAATTACTTTTGCTAATTCTAGTTGGGCAATGCCCTAGTAAAGAATGACAGTATATTTTCAACAGTGTACACACTTGATGGATAAATTTATTTTAGCTTCTCTCCATGTTCATTTTCATGACCTGGCTGCTTTAAGTCTTAAAACTCAACTAGATTCTCAAAAAATATTTTTAAGGGTTTCTTGAGAAATGGTGAATCACCCCATGCCTACAACTTAAGCCCACATTTTACTAACCAAGGTCTATTTTTTTTTTTCCTGGTATTTGATAATATAAGAAAGAATTTAGCATTGCTTGAGAGTAACAGTTTTGAATTTTGGAATGGTTATATAACAGTGAAAATAAGGGAGATTTTTAGTTATCCTCACTTCTTTTACATGCTGAAAACATGTCTAAATGTATCCTGCTGAATACTTGTTCAAGGTAATTCAGTTTAACAGGGTTAGGTGTAACCAGCCCTCACTTAACTGGTATAGTTATAAACATAGTCTGGACATCAGTGACCTGCAGTAATGAAGATGTTCACAAGAGGCAAAATTGTGACCCTAGCCTACACAGACGACATTTCACAAGCATTCTCACCATATTTATATGATGCAACGAAGGGGCTTCTTGGTTATAAAGCAAAGTGATATGTATCTATTTCAGCTTCTAGGACAAAGAGCAGTGAATTCTGAAATTCAAAAATATATACATATTTTTTGTGAATGAAAATTAAGATTTGTTCCTCAATTTGTGGCCTAAGCCACATGACTTGAAAATAGCGAAGTGGCAGCATTACCACTCAGTCTCCCCTTTTAACTACCAAGATGACAATTTTCAATGCCAGCCACTGTTGACACTTTTCCCTCCTTACTTTGAGCTCTACATTGTTCCCAGTTAATATGCAATTCTGAGAATGGGCTTTTGTCAGTGGAGTCTAAAGCCCCAAAGTAAATAAGGCAGAAGTGCCGTGAAGGTAGTAGTAGCTGACAGTGCAAGAGTAGGTGTTTCCATCACCCCCACCTCCTTAACTGTCGATATTGCAGCCGGTGGGCTACCGTGGTGCCTGGGGGCTTGTGTGCCCGCCGGCAGAGCCACAACACCAACGGTCATCAGCCTGTGGTACTTCTCATGGCGGGTGTACCTAGGAAAACCAAATGTTTGGCAGCGCTGGAGAAATAAACTTGTTTGTGCCCTACGTAATCAGCTACTGCTTTGTATTGTACTTGCTTCCAGAATCTTTTAAGCTAAAGTCATTGAATACAACTGTTATATGACAGATAAGGGGACCTCCAGAGTGGTTAAATTTCCCAGGAAATACAACTAGTGATAAAACCCAGAGGGACAGGTGTGACTGTTTGACCATGTTTATAGAAGTGGCTAATTATAATTCATTCATTCAGCTTTTCTTTTTTTAATGTGGGAAGTACCATGTTAACTTCTAGTCTAGTCCAGGATTTCTCAGCTTCTGCACTAATACCATGTTGGGTTGAATCACTCAGTCAAAATCAATGTCTCTTTTTCTCACCATGGCGCGCGCGCGCGCGCACACACACGCACACACACACACACACACACACACGCACGCACACACTTTATTTCTTTATCATCTTTATCCTGAGGGGCCCTTCAATCTGGTTTTGCAAATTAGAACTTAGAAAACAGGCAAGAGTAAGTTTTTTTCCTGAAACTGCAGTGGAAGCTACGGCAGCTGTGGGTCATAGGCTCATGGCTGGACTCCGTGCAGCAGCACTCTGGGCTCTGTCCTCTCCCACAACTGCCGGAGTGGCCGGATGACAATACGAAGTGCCAGAGAGTTCATATTCCATGGAGCAAAGTCGGACCAACATACTGGCAGATAAACCTTGCTTCCTCCTTGCTTGACCAGCGAGATGTCCTGAGGTGTGCTGGTTTTGTAAAACCGAATAGAGATGTGCCATACTGTCTGAGCAACTGGCTGTTTTTCCTCCTACCTCTGTGGTCAGTTCAGTAATAAATGCTTGTATTTTCCTTTCTTCCTTGTCTATCTTCCCGATTTCCTTCACTCCTGCTCCCCAAGGATCATAAGGAAACTTCAGCAGACAAGCCTTCCCTCAGGCTGGTTTCCAGGAATTTTGGACAAAAGTGAAAATTAATTTTCACTTGGTGTTGCTTTCACCTTAGGAGTTAAGGAAAAAAATACCTCCTGTGTTTCAGTGAGATACAGTGGTCATGAGCGGCCTTTGTCCGGTGTTACCTTTTGTATCTACATGTTTGTTCTGAGGACAGAAAAACAAAATACTCTGGCATATTTCAAACTGGTTACTTTTCCTCCTACACCTGCAGGAAGCAGGGGATTTTTCATTAATGTTCTCTGTGAGAACCTAGTAGAGCTCCTGGAGGCAAAACTAACAAAATTGTTAGGGGGGCTGTGTGTGAGCCCCCCACCCCCCCACCCACCTGGAGATTTTTATCCATCAGACTTACCCATACTCGGCATACTGCAATTCTCCCATTACAGTTCAGGTTTTCCTACCAATACGGATTTCCAAGGGGATTTCTGCTCCAGGAAATTATGATTCTCACATCTGCCTGGCTGGCTCTCTAATTTTAGGGGTGGTGGTTTGCCCTGTGACCTCACTACTCTGATAGATCATTGTTAATTTTTCAGTTTGTTCAGCTTTTTACTTCTTGTTAGAACAGGGCAGCCAGAAACCAGAAGTCCCCTCTATTCTCTATTTCCTCTGTACCCCTCACCCCTCATTTTTGTGGTGGTTGTTTTGTTTTTTAAATGGAGGGAATTTAAGATGTAATTGCTGTAGTTTTAATTTCCAGGCTGCATTGTACTATCCAAAGAGCGTGAGCTTTGAAGCTGGACCGTTGATTTTGGCTATCCACTTTGTCCATGATAAATTCTGTGCTCTTACTCAGATTACTTTTCTTCTTTGATAATACTTTTATGTTTGTAAAACGAGGATAATTATTCTTACCTTGTAGGCTTTGTGTGTAGAGATCTGGTATTGCAAAATACTTTGTAGCCACGTAAGAAAGGTTGGTTCCTTCTTTCAGTTTGCCCTCAGTCTTTGTTAGCCCAGGCGGCAGTTCTAGTCACAAAGCTATCATTTAATAAAGGCTGGAATTAATGAAAGAACTCATAGAAAACTAATTCATGGGTAAGCTGTCAGTATACCCTTAGAAAACTTTCTTTTCCCTGCAATCTAATTTCTGTTCTCTTCTTGGTATTCTTCCAGATTTTATATTTCTCCTTTTTTCTTTATATAGCTCATCTCTTAAAGTAATTTCTATTTTCCTCTCTCATTTTTGACTGAATTTAATTTTTATTGAAGACATAGTTTTTTAAATTTAATAATATGAAGTGTTTATCAGTTATAAAATAAATCTGCTCCCTACTCCATCTCTCTCCTCCAAAGTTTTGCTCACCAAAGGCAACCACTTGTGATTCTTGAAGCTGTTTCAAATTTTCCTCCAATTTGCTAAATAATATGCTCACTCATTTTTCTTTCTTCAGTTTTAGGCATTATTAAGTTAACTTACCTTCTACAGAACATGACAATTTAGCACCCTTTACACACCACAACAACCACCACTTTGTATCTATTTCCCCTCCTGCCATCTCTAAATATACAGTTAAGTCACATTTTTAAAAATCATTGGTTATTGTTTACATAATGTAATTATTGCTCATAGATGAGCCATGCTAGGTTTTGTGATTACATTTTTTTTTCATATTTGTTTTTCCTAGAGTTAGTAATTGCCTTTTAAAATTTGCATAGAGTACTCTGTTCCCCAATGCATGGATGTAACCGCAAACACATCTTAATATGTTCAAACATATTAGATATATTTTCTACTTTATTTTTATTTTTTTTAGAGACATTCCTCCTAGAACTCTCATCTTAACTGGTTACTTTAAAGTTTATAGGATTACTAGTCCATCTGTTTTCATGGAAGTTTATGTTGCACAGAATGTGGTTGGATATCCTGGGAATTCCTCTTGCCTCTTGGAACCAATGTTTCCTTAGTGGAGCACCCCCACCCCCCGTACCAGTCCATATCTTCCTAAGAAACAATACATAGCATGTAAAACTTTCGAGGCTCTCCATGTTTATAAATATTTTTATTCTATCCTCAATCCAGATTGACATTTTGACTAGATGTGGAAATCGAGGTTGGAAACAATTATTCCCTAGAATATTGAAAACCTCACACCTTTGTTTTATAACTTCCAGGGAATTTGTTGTGGATTCATTCCTGATTTGATTTTTGATGGTTTTTATTTGACCTCTGCTTTTAGGTTTTCATTATTATCCATGGTTTTATAATATTTTATATCTTTTGGGTATTTTTCCATTTATTGTGCTTCGTATATATTGTGCCATTTTAATATGGAGACTATTTTTAAATCAATTCTGGAAATTCTCTTGCACTTTTTAGGTAATTCCTTCACTACGTTTTCAAAACGTTTACAGTGGTTCTTTTAGTCAGATGTTGGGCTTTTTGATTAAGTTCCTAATTGTCTTACCTTTTAAAATCTTATTTTCTTTGTGTTTTATTAATTTACTCACACCTCATTCACATTTTTGTCACATAGCAACCCTTCTTATGAGTTTAATGTGTATATTTTATGTTCTTGTAAAATCGGTATTATTTTGTATGCATGACTTTTTAACTTACATAAATGATTTTCTGTTTTTTTTTATTTTTCACTCATAATTGTGTTTTAAGATCCATCCACTTGTAATATTTTCTTCTCACTTCTGTATAGCACTACATAGTATACATCTAATTCATTTTATGTCCACTAACAAATACCTGGCTATCTTCTTATTCCCACAGATGCATATTCTCATTGCTGTTTCCTTATGGGCTTTTATGTAAGGATCTTTTTGGGACATACACACAGAAGCTGGTTCTTAGGGCACACATTTTGCTACTTAGCAGTGTAACATTTCCCTTTAGAAAGGCTGCCCCCCCAGCCCCCCCAACCTCCGGCTATAATCCCACCGGTAGTACCTAAGGGTCCTCCATCTCCACATATACTCATCATGTAGTGTTATTCAACCTTCTAACTCTTGCCAATATCTGATAGATATGAAGTGATATCTTAATATTTTAATTTGCTTCTCTCTTACTACTTATGAGTTTGAAAAACCTCTTCGTATGCTTCTTACCCTTTTGGTTTTCCTCGCCTCTATATAATTCCTTCATAACCTTCACACATATATTTCTCTTTGTTTTTCTGTCTCTAGTTTGTAGGAGATCCTTATAAAGGCCAATGTGAAACCTTTGGTTCTTATGAATCTGATCACCTGGTGGTAGTAGTGGTGAGGCCATTGGGAATGGGAGAGATGTGGTGAATTATGCTGGTGCAACTAACCCTGGGAGGAGCCCATTTGTAATGCCTCTATTCAGCAGACTGAGGAAGAGGAACTTGGTGAAGAATGGGTTGGGGAACCTGGGGTGGCTGGGTATGGTCACTTGCAGGGGCCATTGCTGTATAAGCTATACTGAGTCTCAACAACTGTGGTTTCCAGACACCAGGAACCTCTTGGGCCTCAGGAAACTCCTGTACAGCATATGTTTGGAACATCCTAGCATCTGGCCCTTCTGGGACTCAGAGGTGGTGATGTTGCCCTGAGCCACCATTCTAGGCAGTGAGAAAACCCCACCATCAGAAGAGGAAGAAGTCTAGCCAGGACTGGTGTGGTCAGGGCTCTCTTGTATCCTTCCAGTGCCCACCACAGTGCCAGTTTACAAGAATCCCAGATATTTTGGAATAGAAATGTAGCTCTTGGTATTTATTGCTCTTTATATTACTTTTTCAACTACTGTGCAATCTCTTGAAGGATTTTTCCTTCAAGAAAGTGTTTACATTAACATGATAATGTTTGCACCGGGAAGTTTGCAATATCCTGTGTGACAGTCACGATAATGGGATTGTCTTAACAATCTGACGCATAAATCCATTTTTAAAAGAAAATACTTTTTCACTTTATTTTCAAAATTTATATCATGGTAACATTTAAATAAAGGTTGCTAAGGCAGTTATTTAAACAAAACTTTTCAGTAGTCTTTTATAGAAAAAAATGCGATTGGATAACAGATTTTTTTTGTGTGCTTTTCTAAATGTTATGGTTGAGTCTATTCTTTATCTTTGGTACCCTCTTGTGGTCAGTGGAAGGCACTGGTTTGGTCTTGTTTTTAACAATTACGTATAATTTAATATTTTCATCTTCGTGATATTCTGTAGTTATAACTAATTCACAGTTTTTTTGTTATATATAATAACTTTAAAATTGACACTTGGAATTTGTGCTGTAATGATTGCTTCCCATTCCTCACTCTAGTGTGTGGAATGAGGGTGTGGCATGACCACAGTCACTAAGCTTAGAGCTCAGTGATAGTATGATCACTGTGCTCAGAATAAATGCATAGTTTGGAAAACAGATTGTGGACTTAGAGCTTATCTTACACTTTCTCCAACTCTAAGTAGGTTTGGGGACTAATTTGCCAGTTGTAGTGACCTGTTTTTAAATATTTTATCATATAGACACTTATTACACGTACATACATACGTGTATTTATTTTTAATGATTACCTAATTCAAACACACTCACTGTTGATTGATAGAAAATGCGCCGTTATTATGTAGTATTTTATGAATTATGCCGTGACAATAAGAAGACAGTGATTGCACACAGCATTTTATTTTTCCCTTCCCTTGCAGCACTGATTTCAGAGAAAATTCTTAGCGTGATATTCACAGGTGAACAGAGACAAGAGGTAGCTGGATGCTGTTAAGTTACTAAGTCCGAATAGACATGGCTTACATGCACAGTAAATCAGGACTTTTTAGGGGAGACGCGAGTTGCAAGAAGTGCGTTTGTTTTGAGGAACATGCTTCCCTAGGTTATAGTTGTCCTTCATGTGGCCTGCTCTTCCAACTCAGCTCTTTAATTTTATGCTGGAATTGTGTTTTTGTTGTCTACATCATTGGAATCTTTGAGTAGATCTTTTTTGCAGGCTCAATGGTGTGAAAGGCCTGGGTTTGAGTAAGAGTCCAGGAAGTACTTCTGGGAATAATTTTTGTGTTGCCAAGAATGCTGCTGTCTTGGCCCTGAATTAACATTTTCCAAAATGCCATCAAATACTGACTAAAAACAAAGATACAAGTATAGTCACCACAGCTGTGTTCTCTTCTCCTTCAACCAGTTTCTTCTTCTATGCACAGTGAGAAATTGTAAGCCCCCACTGTAAGATGAAAGTGAATCAGTTTTATGTACTATACTGTATTGCAGCTGGTTGCCCACAAATGAGTGTGTGCCGTTTGAGTTAAGGCCATTTGTGAAGAATTGTCCCTTGTAACATGGATATTGGCTTTTTGAACAGATGAAATATGAATGAGGGATTATGGTGGTCAGTATTGTGAGAGGAAGAATTTTATATTTTCATTAACTATTTATTGAGCACACTCTGCAAAATTCAGTTTTAAGGAAGATAGGGTATACATAAATTTCTCTGCTATAATGTACAATAAAACATGAACACCGTAAGAAACCCATATATAAAACTATATGAGCATTCACAAGAGAGAGAGTTGATGGAGTGGACTTGTGAATGAGGTCAATTTGAGCTGGATACTCAAAGCAGATATAACTTGAATATGCTGAAATTGGAAGAAATGAACATTTATGGCAAAGGGAGACAGCCTGGAGAGAATAAAGAAAAGAACAGGAATAAAAAAAAAAAATAAAAAGAAAAAGAAAAGAACAGGAGGCTAAAAGGGGCTAGTGAGAGAGATTTTTGGAGAGGTACGTTGGGCAGGTGAGTTGTGGCCAGATGTGTGGTTTAAGAATAAGATCAGTGAGCAGAAGATGAAATGTTCACCCCAGGTATCTGTTCCCAACGTGGAGAGAAAAAACTCCTCCCGTCCTGCATATTGGGCTTTCCTGCTTCCTTTTGGGTCTGCGCATTTTGTTGCTTGAGTTCCTCAACAGACCTTTTTTAGATTTATTTTTCAATTGTGTTTCTCCTAGTAGGACCACATTTTCTCCTTAGGTAGTAGAAATCGTTTGAGGATTTTGACTTTTTTTCCCTCATTTATAGGTTATAAAGTACAAACATGTCAGTCCTTCTTAAATGGTCTAAAAGTGATTTTGAACTTTTATAGCAGAAGTCTACTTGTTCTTTCCATTCAATGCAGTTTTACCAGTTAACTTTCTGAAGTCCCTTAAATGGAACTAGATTGTGCTGAATTCCTGGAAATGTAATTGAGGTATCAAAAGTTCATCAAGATAGAATCATCTGGATGTTATTAACCTGGATCTAACAACCTCAGGATAGTGGGAAAGACAGACCAGAGTTCTGCCTGACTTTTCCTCCCTTCTTCACTTCCTTGTCCTATCTATCCATCCTTCCATCCATCCATCTATCCATCCATTGCTTTTAATTAACTTCTTCCAAATCCTTATGTAAATGATGAAGCAAAACATTATGCATAATAATTATAGAGCTTATTTTTTTAAATTATTTTTCAGTTACAAACACCATACAAGCTTGTATTAGTTTAAAGTGTACAGCACAGTAAAGCTTGTCAAAAATAACAATGCATGGATCTCTGGATGGAAGACATAGGAATCTGTGTTTTGAATAGGCTTAATAATACCTAACTCTGATTAAAGTGGTTCAGAGATTGTCCTTCCAGAAACACCAAAATAAAAGCAAAGAATAGTACTACTTTGACCAATGAAATTTGAATGAGATTAACTGATATTTATTTCATATGGACTCATAAATGGAAAAAACATACATATTTATGGTTGTAAAAGATTATTTGCCCAGGCATGCCCTATTCCCTTTAGGATTTTATTCTCTTTGCATTTCTATAGAAGCATGTGATAGGAATTAAGGTATATTCTCCTTCTCCACAAAAGGCTATCCTGATTACAGCTATCCCTTCAAAACAAAAACATTATTTTAGGAGTAAACAAAGGTCAATTAATAGTTATGTTGACTGTATGATACAGTTGTTGCTAATACTTTTGATTTGAATTTGAACTGTCAGATTTAATGATTTTATGCTTTTAAAAGTCTGTTGTCCTCCCTGGTGTTTTGAAATACCAAGTATCTTTTTGTGGCTGGGAAATAATGATTTCTTGAAAAGACTCTGTGCCCATAATTCTTTAAACTGGTTACATATTGTCTCATCTGAGTCACCACAAGGCCTAAAGGGGACATTTTCTCTTGGTCTGGAGGTACTAGATCAGAATCTCTCATTGAGAATCAATTATAAAGACTCAAATGGATTCTACTCTACCCAGTGTAGCCCCCTCTATACAATAGTTCCATGAGCTTCTTTAGGCGAATGCATATTCAAATGGCACTTGTTTCATGTCCTTCCTTCTAATTTACTTCATATAGTTTTGCACATACTAGTTGGAGCTCACTAAATCTTAAATAATTTTCTTTGGTGTTTGATGGAACAGTGAAATTCTTCCATGAGGCTCTAATTTGAATGTTCCGTTGTTATTGTTATCTCCTAGGATGGAAAGAAGAAGTTTGACAAGGAAAGTGAAAAATACTATTCTATTCTTGACAAACATTTAAATTTGTCTGCAAAGAAAAAGGAGTCTCATTTGCAAGAGGTAAGCTTTTCCAATTGGAATGTGGAAAGGGTATTAGCATTAAGTCCAAATTTCCAAAGGTTGAAGTATCTCAGAATCTGCTACTCTTTAATTAAAAAATAATAAGAAGAAGAAATAAAAAAAAAAGAAAGAAAAGAAATATAGGAAAAAGAAAAGGAGAAGGAGGAGCATAGTTAAGTTAATTGAGCATTTACTATGGACAGGCACTGTGCTGAACATTTTAAATGCCTTATGACATTTAATATTAACCATTGCAAATGAAAGATTAGTAGAGTGAAATAAAACTTTCATTTTCTTCTGTCAGGCATATTTTAAATGGCAGGACCTATCAAATTCATGTTACAGCTTGTATGTTAAGTTGGAAATACCTGTTTTTAAGGCATTGCCTTAGCATTAGGAGAATAAAGATATACAGTTACACATTTAAAAATGTCAGTTATTTTACATCAATTTTCTTAAAGCACAAGGCAGCAAGTATTTCACTAATATGTATGCATATAACCAGTCCAGTTCTTTCTGAAATATCTTTTTCCTTGGTGTGTTTTAGCTCTAATGAGTAAAATCTTATAGTCCTTTTACTAAGAAATAATGCAGTTCTAGTTCCAGTAATGGGATATGTATATTTAAAATGGACTTTCTTGTCATTTTCACCCTCAAAGCAAAAAAAAAAAAAAAAAAGCTTCACACTCCACCTGCACTTTCCACCGAATCTACTGTGGTTGTCTCAGAGCTGCAAGATGGGAGTTAAGGTGGTTTCACCCTGGACTCTTCACTGGGGAATCCTGTACTATGCTGAGCCTCCTTTAGTCTCTTCTCCCTTCCCTCTCTACTTGTAGGTATCACAGTCCAGAACCTCTTTTAAGTGCCTCATCCTGATCCAGCAAAGCCGATGAGCTGCTTTTCCAATTCTGCTTGGTCCTCTGCTCTCTGTGTTCTTTCTCTTCCTCCACATTCAGCTACAGGGCTGCTGGACAAGCTAGAGAGAGACTTAAGTTCCACTGCATCGAAAGCCATGGGAAGGTTATTTTTGCCTCTCGTTCCTTTTTGCTACCCTCCTATATTGTGATTGAAGTAATTTAATTTCTTCATTTAACTATATTTAATATTGTGGTGTTGTTATTTAAACATTAGTTTATTATAACTTAATATTTTGTTATTAACACCTGCTGTTAATACAGGATAATTGAATGTACAGTTGTGTGCCTATGGAAAGGTTTTGTGGCTAAAGTGAAATGGAAATCTGTCATTAAGAAAAAATATTTTTAATTTTGAAGGACATACTTAATATTATGAGGTATGATACTACAATTTAACATTATGTTGACATGTTCCATACAACTACTACTACTTCTCCTCCTCATTTTCTTTTCTGTTCTTCTCTTTCCTTTTCTGTTCTTCTCTTTCCTCTTTTCTCTTTTCCCTTTTCCCTTCCCTTCCCTTTTTTTTTTCTCGACTCTTCTTTACTTCATGCTTTGGTTATATTAACCTTTGGTCTTGCTCAGATTAACCAAGACTGGACATACTTCAAGGTCTTTGCACTTACTGTCTGTTCTACTTGGAAAGCTGTTATTATGCCTGCATTATTCCATCATCAGTTCCTTTTCTTTTTAAAAAATTTTATCCCCCTCCCCAGCCCCTGCCTTCCCTGACTCTAGCAAACACAAGTCTGTTTTCTATATCTGTTCATGAGCTTTTATATATTTACTTATTTATTCATGTATTTATATTTAGGTTCCACAAAAAGAGATATCATATGGTACTTATCTTTCTTTATCTGACTTTTCATTTATCATAATGCCCTTAAATCCATCCAGGTTGTCAAAATGGCAAGATTTTATACTTTATACTTTTTTTGGCTGAATAATGTTCCATATATAATATAACATTTATATATCATAATTTATTTAATTATTCATCCATCTATGAACATTTAATTCTTTTTATATATTGACTATTGTTAATAATAGGGGGTGCATACATTTTTTTTTAATCATCACAGAAGGATGTTTTTATTGATTATTTTTAGAGAGAAAAGAAGGGAGAGAGAGAAAGAGAAACATTGATGTGAAAAACATTAATCAGTTGCCTCCTGTACATTTCCTGACCTGGGATCAAACCCACAATCATTTTTTTATTTTATTTTTTGCATGTTTTATTGATTATGCAGTTACAGTTGTCCCAATTTCTTTTCCCTTTGCTTCCCTCCACCCAGAATCCCCCTCCCTCCAGCAGTCCCACCTCCCTTAGTTCATGTCCATGGGTTGTACGTATAAGCTTTTCTCTACATTACCCTGTCTATTCTGCACCCTCCTACTATGCTTAATTCCTGCACCATTGCCCTCCTTCTCTCTCCTTCCCCCTCCCAGCTGACACCCCTCCACATGCTCCTCCTACCTATGATTCTGTTTCCACTCTGGTTGTCTGCTTAGTTTGTTTTTGTTCTTATGTTTTAGCTTCTGTTGTTGATAGTTGTGATTTTGTTGTCATTTTAATGTTTATAGTTTTAATCTTTTTTTTCTTAAATAAGTCCCTTTAACATTTCATATAATAATGGCTTGGGGATGATGAACTCCTTCAGCTTTACCTTGTGTGGGAAACACTTTCTCTGCCCTTCCATTCTAAATGATAGCTTTGCTGATTAGAGTAGTCTTGGTTGTAGGTCCTTGCCTCTCATCACTTTGAATATTTTCTGCCAGTCCCGTCTTGCCTGCAAAGTTTCTTTTGAGAAATCAGCTGATAGTCTTATAGGCACCCCTTTGTAGGTAATTCTCTGCTTTTCTCTTGCTGCTTTTAAGATTCTCTTTATCTTTAACCTTTGGCATTTTGATTATGATGTATCTTGGTGTGTTCCTTCCTGGGTCTAGTTTGTTTGGGACTCTGTCCTTCCTGGACCCATATGTCCATTTCCTTCCCCAAATTAGGGAAGTTTTCCTTCATTATTTTTTCACATATTTTTTCAGTTTCTTGCTCTTCCTCTTCTCTTTCTGGCACCTCTGTGATTCACATGTTGGTACATTTAAAGCTATCACAGAGATTTCTAAGCCTCTCCTCATTTTTTAAAATTCTTATTTTCCTCCTTTGTACTGGTTGACTGTTTATTTCTTCCTTGTTCCAATTCATTGATTTCAACTCTGGTTTCCTTTCCTTCACCTCTAGTTTTGTGTGGATTTTCCTTCATTTCACTTAGAATAGCCTTCATTTCTTCCCTATCATGCTTAATTTTTTGTCAAGTCTGTGAGCATCATTATCACCAGAACTTTGAACTCTGTATCTGTTAGGCTGGCTATCTCTGTCTGTTAGGTTTGCCATCTCCTCATTGCTTAGTTTTGTCACTGGAACCTTGATCTGCCCCTGGTTTTGGACCATACTTCTCTGTCTCCTCATCTTGACAGCTTTGTGTTTGCTTCTGTGTTGTAAGTAGAGCTGTTGTACCTATTACGTTGTAAAGGGGAGGAGCCTTAGGTATTCATCAGTACTGGTGACCCATTCCACATGCTGTGATGTTGTATGTGGGGAGGGGTCTGAGAGGGAGCAATGATGCTTGCTCAGCACTTGTCCCGTTTCCAGGCACTCCTCCCACTTCCTGTACTAAATAAGCTGCCTCTGTTGAGAGACTGGCAGTGTCTTTCTCTGCCCCAACCCCCACTGGCTTTCAGAGTCGGAAGCAATGTGGCTCTGTTTTCCCCAGCGCTGGAACCATACACTGCGTGGTCTGGTCTGGGGCTGGGATAGCTTCTTGGTTTAAGATGTGTGACTGCACTTTTCATCGCAGCTTCAGTCACTGTGCCGCTGGCCAGGCCACAAGCTGCTGCCTCCAAGCGCCGCTGCTCTGCACCTTGTTATCTCCGTCCCAGCTCCGCCCCTCCTACCTTTCTGGCTGAATATTTCTTCTTTATTTCTTTGTTGAACTTCCCTGTAGTTTTGATTATCTGGATTTTCTGAGGTTATTTTTTTTAGTTTTAAAGTGCTTGTAAATTCCCTCTTAGTTGTGATGGAGACACCGCATGTCTATCTATGCTTGCATCTTGGCCAGAAATTGAGCCCACAACCTGCTGGTATATGGAAGATGTCCCAACGAATCAAGCCACCAAGACAGGGCATACACATCATTTTGAGTTAGTGTTTTTGTTTTCTTCACATAAATACCTAGAAGTGAAATTGCTTGATCACATGGTAGTTCTATTTTTAATTTTTTGAGGAACCTCCATTCTATTTTTCATATTGGCTGCACAATTTACATTGTTACCAACATTTGTTATCTCTTATCTTTTTGGTGATAGCCATTCTAACAGGTGTGAAGTGACATCTCATTGTGGTTCTGACTTGCATTTCCTTGATGATTAATGATGTTGGACATCTTTTCATGTACACGTTGGCCACCTGTATGTCTTCTTTGGTAAAATGTCTGTTGAGATCTTTCATCCATTTTTTAATAGGATTGTGTTTTGCTATTGAGTTGTATGAGATCTCTATGTTTTAGATATTAGCCCCTTATCAGATAAGTGATTTCCATATATTTTCATCCATTCAAAATGTTGCTTTTTCATTTTATTGATTGTTTATTTGTTGTGCCGAAGCTTTTTATTTTATTTTATTATATTTTATTGATTATGCTTTTACAGTTCTCCTGATTTTCTCCCTTTGTCCCCCTCCACCCTGCACTCCCCTCTTCCTCAGGCAACTCCCCTCACCATGTCCATGGGTCATGTTTATAAGTCCTTTGGCTACTCCATTTCCTATACTGTACTTTACATCACCATGGCTATTCTATAACTACCTATTTAACTTCTTAATCTTCATACCACTTCACCAATCCCCTCCTACGCCTCTCCCATCTGGCAACCATCAAAACATTCTCTGTATCCATGATTCTGTCTCTCTTCTCCTTGTTTTCTTAGTTTGTTTTTAAGATTCAGTTGTTGATAGTTACATATTTTTTGCCACTCTATTGTTCATAGTTTTGATCTTCTTTTTTTTAAATAAGTCCCTCTAACATTTCATAAAATAATGGTTTGGTGACAATGAACTCCTTTAGTTTTTTCTTATCTGGGAAGCTCTTTATCTGCCCTTTGATTCTAAATGATAGCTTTGATGGGTAGAGCAATCTTGGCTGTAGGTCCCTACTTTTCATGACTTTGAATATTACTTGCCAATTCCTTCTAGCCTGCAAAATTTCTTCTGAGGAATCAGCTGACAGTCTTATGGGAACTTCCCTGTAGGTAACTCTTCTTTTCTTTTGCTGCTTTTAAGATTGTCTTTTTAACCTTTGGCATTTTAATTATGATGGGCCTTGAAGTGGGCCTCTTTGCATCCATCTTGTTTGGGATTCTTTGTGCTTCCTGGACTTGCATTTCTATTTTCTTCATGAATTTTGGGAAGTTTTCTTTCACTGTTTTTTCAAATAGATTTCCAGTTTCTTGCTCTCTCTCTTCTCCTTCTGGTATCCCGATGATGCAAATGTTGGACTTCCTGTAATTGTCCCAGAGGCTCCTTATACTCCTTATTTTTTTGGATTATTTTTTTCTTCCTGTGGTTCTGATTGGTTGTTTTTTGCTTCCTTATGTTTCAAATCATTAATTTGATTCGTGGCTTCATCCCTTCGACTGTTGTTTCCCTGTAAGTTGTTCTTTATTTCAATGAATGAATCCTTTGTTTCTGACTGGATCTTTTTTATGCATTGAAGTCCTTACTAAGTTCCTTGAGCATCTTTATAACCAGTGTTTTGAACTTTGCATCTAATAGATTGTTTTTCTCCATTTTGTTTAGCTCTTTTTCTGGAGTTTTGACTTTTTCTTTAATTTGGGCCATGTTTCTATGTCTTCATTTTGGCAGGCTCCCTGTGTTTGGTTCTATGTATTAGGCAGATCTACTTTGACTCCATGTCTCTTGGTTGTCTGGCCTATGTAGTGGTGTGCTGCAGGGTTCTGTGGCACAGCCTCCACTATCACCCAAGCTGAGTACTTGAGGTGCACCCTTCATATGGGCTGAGTACACCCTCCTCTTGTACTTGAGTCTTATTTGCTATTGAAAGATCAATGGGTGAGATTTACCCAGGCCACTCAGATGCAAGGATTTGCTGTGACCATTGACCACCAACCTCCACCCTCCATAGAGGATCAGCTGTGCAGGGGCAGGGTAATGGTGCTCTGATGTGGTCTGTAGCTGTCTACTGGGTTCATTGGCCCTGTGTGAGCTATTAAGGAATCTGAGATGGCTGCTACTTTTGCTGGACTTGGAGATTCCCACGTGAAGCCAAGCTGTGGATCTAGGCTGGAGTCTGCTAGTGCCAGGCCTGGGGCTCACTGGAGACAGCTGTGGCTTGTTCCATAGGATTTAGGAAGTTGGGAAGCATGAGCCAAGACCAGCCATTCATATGGAAAAGCACCTTGTGTGAGCCTATAAGTTGGGTGGGGCAGAGTCTCTGGAGATCTTCTAGGAGGGTCAAACAGTGTTAGCCAGGTTGATGGAATCTCATATATGGCACCAGCTTGGCAGCTCTGTTCGGGGAAGGTTTAGAAAAGGGGCAATGGTTCTGCTTGTTTTGATACTAGACACTTCAGTTTCTCCCTCTATACCACTGGTGCCTTTCAAGCTGCTACCCTGGTGCTGGAGCTCAGAGGAAGTGAGTCTTAGTATGTGAGTCTGTGTGTGGGCTCTTTAAAAGGAACTGCTTGGGGCTTCAGCAGTTTCTTCTATTTACTCAATCCCCACTGGTTTTTGTAGCCAGAAATTATGGGAACTTATCTTTCTGGCACGGGTACTCTAGGCAGGGGGGCCTGGTATGGGGCTGGGACTCCTTGCTCCCAAGCTATCCCCCCCCCCAAATTTTTATCCACCACATGTCGGTAGGGGACCAGCCCCATTCGCATCTGCGTCCCTCCTACCCATCTTGATGGATGTGGATTCTTCAATTCTGTAGTTGTCAGACTTCCATTCAACTCAACTTCTAATGGTTCTGCATGATGGTTGTTCAATATTTTAGTTGTAATTTTGATGTGGTTGTTCAAAGAGCCAAGCACTGTCTGCCTAAACCACCATCTTGATCGGAAGTACAGAAGCTTTTTAGTTTGATGTAGTCCTATTTGCTTATTTTTGTTTTTGTTGTTTTTCTTTTGGTTTGAGATTCCAAAAATCATTGCCAAGACCTGTGTCAAGGAGCTTATCACCTACATTTTTCTTCTAGGCATTTTATGGTTTCAGGTCTTATGTTGAAGTCTTTAATCCATTTGAGTAAATTTTTGATGTGGTGTAAGATAATGGTAGAGTGTCATTTTTTGTTTTTATTTTTATTTTCACATCTGACTGTTCATTTTTTGAACATTTATTGAAGAAATTGTTCTTTTTCCATATATATTCTTGGTTCCTTTGTCATAAATTTATTGAGCATTTATGCATGGGTTTATTTTTGGGTTCTCTTGTTGTGGCCCATTGGTCTATTTGTCTGTTTTGTTTTTATGCCAGTACCATACTGTTTCATATAGTATAGCTTTGTAATATAGTTTGAAGTGGGAATATGATACTTCAAACTTTGTTCTTTCTCAAGATTGCTTTGGTTATTTGGACTCCTTTTGTACTTCCATACAAATTTAGTATTATATTCACCTGTTCCAAACTTCTTAAATGCTCACATTGCTCTAGGCATTGCACTGGAATAAACTTAAGAGAGAAGGCAGTATGTAGATGAAGTCATGTATACGAAGGCTTCTGTAATTTTCACCTGTGTACTATATGCCATGCCAGGAGCCATGGACAGGTACCATTATAAAAATTGACTGCTTCAAAATCCATGGTGGTTTTTAGTGTCTCTAAAGGGTTATAGGTTCACCAGGTTCTTGGTGAATATGCAAGGCTACCCTTTGACAAGACATTGCTAAAATCATCAAGCAAATACTAACTTGATCTAATTTTCATATCTTCTAGAGGATATGCTTTAATTTTCCCTGACAACCTAGTTAAATATTTAATACTTTGCTTGTTAGTGGGCCTTAGTTCCTTAGGCTGTGGTAGAATAAAATATGTCTGGTTCTGTATTTAGGTGGAGGCTGGAAAAACCTGTAACATGGTTAATATGGCCTCCACTTGCCCCACCTTGTCCCCCCCACACACACTCACGCACACTCATACACACTCACGCACACTCATACACACTCATGCACACTCAGACTCACACGCGCACACACTTCTTTTCCAGGAGGCACAGACCACAACACAACACAGTTGTGCCATCGCAGTGCCTCCGAATACATAGTGTAGACAAGGAAAAATATGGATATGGCTTGGGTTTTTCTTTTCTTTATACTTCTTGGAATCCAATTTCTTAGAGGGAGATGCTGCCACACCATGTATTTAGTTTTGTAACATGCCATTAAAAGTCATCTGTTTCTTTCCAGAGCATCTCTCGTCCTTCTGTCAGCACCAAATTCATTTTAAGTTGCTCTCACCAAGACCCCTGTGTACCTCCTCATCTGACTCCTTGTTCATTTTGATCATGGAAAATAAGTGGCTGCCCATTTCCAGGACTGAACTAGGGATGAGCTTTTGTTGATAAAGCTCTAAGACCATCAATCAGATGGGTCATTGCAATAAACAGACTTGGAAACAGACTTGTCAGAATTATAGACTTTATAGTACATGAAAAGAAGTAATATTTAATATGTGAGTGGGTAATTTCTTCCTAAGCATAAAATAAGAGGAAGAGATCATAAAGAAAACATGGAAAGACCAGAATGCATACAAATAATGTCTATTTCACAAGGCATTAAATCAAATTAAAAGGCATAGTGTTAGGGAATTTATACAGCATATGACATAGGATTACATCATTTATATACTAGATATAAATGCAAATCAGTGTGAAAAAGTTGGTCTTCAGTTGAAAAAAAATTGGCTAAGAATATGAATGGGCATTTCATCAAAGAAGAAATATAAACCATAGTGAATATTATAAGTTTCAGTATCACAGGTATTAAAATACAAGCAAATTAGTAATAGTAGGAGGATCCTGATTTAATTTATTAAAAGATATCCATTGTTAGTGATGGTATGGGAAACTGAATACAGTTCTGCTTCTCTGGTAGAAACAAAATCATTCAATCATTCTTGAGGTAAATTTGATGACATTTTCAACAAATTTAAATGTACAAGACACTTGAAATTATTTCTTTATTTCACTTTTACCCAAGTGAAATATAGTCAGAAGTGAGCATAAAAATGAATTGTGTAGATATCTTGATGCAAGATAACTCTTGCAATGCACAAATTTAGGAACATTCGAAGTGGCACAAAAGTATAATTGGGATAAATACACATATATAGCTTGATGAAAAATGAAATGTGATATGGCTGTGAAAGATTTTATTGGGAAAATCATTTAAATATATTGGAAATACTCTTTAGCTTAAATGGAAAAAAAAACAGTTTAAATCAGATTGTACAGTGTTATTCAGGTTTATTTAAAGTAACTTTGTATGTGTGTTATACATCAAATATTAACAGTGGGAATGAAAATTCTTATTATCTTTACATTTCTCTGTTATGGTAATGAGTAATGTATAAACTTATAATTATGAATATGTAATATTTTTATAATTAGGACAAAATGTGAAGGAGAAAAGAAATCTTTTTAAATCCAGATTTTGGTTTTCTGTGTATCATTTAATATACTTTGACCAGGTTCTTCTTATCCCTACCTCCTGAAAGAAGGAAATCCCTTAGTTTCTACCCTTATACTTCTCTTCTTATCCTTAAGTTTGTGTCCCCAACATCTCTTATATTTCCATACTGTCTGATGAATGTCTCTCGGGTCATGACTTCATCATGCCTGACCACATTTCCATGCCCAGGACTTGACCACTTCTTAGTGAAATCTCACACATCACAGTTTTCTCAAATTTACTCCTACTTTTCATTTCTTTAGTTCTGTTAAGGTTGCTGTTTCTTGTATCAAAATTAACTTTGACTTTTTTCTTTGTTTATCATATCCTTCAGCTTCTCTTTCTTACTGAGATATACCAAACATCTTCACCTGTGCTAAATAAGAGGTCTCCTTATATTCATGTGCACCCAGCTGCACCACTGAATAGATATATTCTACACTGTCCTCACGTTAATCTTCTTGAAATTCTGTTTTGCTTTTGTCAGTACCTTCCTCAACCTTTTTCAATGTCTATAGAATGTTTATACTCATTCTCTCTTTGCTGCCTTAACTCTCATTTCTGACTGTTTCAAACAAAACCTTTTATCTACCAAAACATACCTTTCCTGGACTCTGTTCCCTCCTTCAGACTCCTCTCCTTTTATCTCCATCTGCTATAAACCTCCCTATTCTTCAGTCCAGCTTAAATCTTTTTCTTCTCTGGAAATGAGGGCTTTTTTTTCTCTCTCTTTTGGATTGAGATGGCTTATTGTAGGTGGGGAATAATTTAGGTTTCTGCAGAACCATCTGGTTTTCTTCTGTAATTAACTTTTTTTTTTTAGGTGTACTTTATTGACTATGCTATTAAAGTTGTCCCAATTTCCCTCCATCTTCTCCTCTCTGCCTGGTACCCTCCTTCCCTCCAGCAGTCCCTCCTTAGTTCATATACATGGGTCATGCATATAAGTTCTTTGGCCTCTCCATTTCCTTTACTGTTCTTAGCATCTCACTGTTTATTTTGTACCTGTCAATTATGTTTCTTGATCCCTGTACCATTTCCCTCTTCCCTCTCTCCCTTCCCCCTCCCAGCTGATAACCCTCCAAATGATCTCCATATCTATGATTCTATTCCTGTTCTGGTTGTTAGTTTGTTTTTGATTTTTAGATTCTCCTTGTTTTTTTGAATTCTTGTTTCTTCATTTTGTTCTGGTTGAATGTTTATTTCTTCTTTATATTCCGATTGTTGATTTGAATCCCAGCTTCCTTCCCATCACTGTTGGTTTCCTGTATATTTTTCTTTATTTCACTTTGTATAACCTTCACTTCTTCCTTTATTTTGTGGCCACACTCAATCATTTGTCTGAGCATCCTTACCAGTGTTTTGAACTCTGCATCTGAAAGGTTGTTCATCTCCTTTTCGCTTAGTTCTTTTTCTGGAGTTTTGATTTGGGCCATACTTCCTTGTCTTAACTTGACAGCCTTCAGATGTTTGCCTCTGTGTATTATGTAGACCTATTGCACCTGTTACATTGTAAGGAGTGGGGCCTTCGGTATTCGTCAGTGCAGGTATCGAGTTCATCCGCTTTGTGGCACTGTATGTGGGGGAGGGGTCTGAAAGAGGACAATGCCACTCACTCAATAGTCGCTCCTTTTCTAGTCACTTCACCCACTTCATTATGGGACTGGTACCCCTGTATCTGTTGCTGTCGTGATGGTTCCCAGAGTGGGTGGGTTTGCGGGCTGTGGGGGCCCTCTAAATGGACCCTCCTGTGAGATGGGGAATTTCTTCTGCCACCCCAACCCCCACTGCTTTTCAGAGCTAGAGGCTATGAGGCTTTATTTTTCTGGTACTAGAACTGTGAACTGCTTGGTCTAGCCCAGGGCTGGGATCGTTCCCCAGGTGTCCCTTCCAGCTTTTATAATGTGGGACCACTCATTCCACTGGCTGGCCACAGTTGCTCCCTTGCCACCGCCATGCCGCTGCCACACTGTGTCCTCTCCACCCTTTCTACCCATCTAGATGGACATTTCCCCTTTAAATCTTCGGTTGCTAGGCTTTTGTATAGTTTGACTTTCTGACATTTCTGGTTGTTTTCTTTGTTTTGAGGTAGTTGTAATCCTTATTGGTTGTGTGAGGAGGTGAAGTATGTCCACCCATGCTTCTGTCTTGTCAGGAAGCTTAACTTGGCTTCTTACTAGAATACAGTCCCCTTTGTCATGTAAATAGCAGTTTATACCTGTTGTTCTGGCATAATATTACTGGTGCACTGTTTCAGTTTGAAAAGTTTGGACAGTAAATTATATGGTTATTTTACTTACCCAGTACAAAATACAGAGCAACAGTTGCTAGTGGGTATATAAGCAACTGTCTGCTACACACTATATGAGCTTAAAGTACTAACAGGCTTCATCTCAAGTAAAGAATATCTTTCAAAAAAATCTTATACTGAAAATAAATTAAGCTCTTGTATTTTTTTTAAGCACTGTACATTCTAGAGAACCTTTCAAAGCAGATTTGGTTTAGCAGATTCATTTAGACTAGGGGTGATAGGAAATATGTATTGCTGGCAAATGGCGAGAATCATCATTTCTCACTTATCCTTCTTTGTGCCCCCACAACCCTACAGATGGGGTTGTGCATGGCCAACAAGTTTCTGAGGAAATGACTTAATACCCCCAGACTTGGTGATTCGCTAGAACCCTTGGCTGTGATTTGTTACAGTGAACAGATATAAAGAAAAGTCAGTCAAAGATGCACAGGGCAAAGTCTGGGGGAAACCAGGCATAAGCTTCCGAGAGTCCTTTCCCAGTGGAGACACACAGGACACGCTTAAGCCCCCCAGTAATAAGCTGTGAAATGCTGTCCATTAGAAACTCATTATAGACTGAGTGCTCATGGTTTTTACTGGGAGTGGTCACAGTCACCTTCTGCTTGTCATATACCCACATTCCAGACTCTCAGAAGAAAAGCAGGTGTTCAAAACAAACCATATTGTCTGCACAAATCATTTTGGCATAGCAAACTACACTTATCAGAGTGGTGGGAACTCTCTCAGAACCAACATTCCCAGATGCAAGCCAGAGCCAACCTTTTAAGCGGGCTTTTCACTGGATAGCATTCATGCCTGCTGTGCTCTTTTCTGCACGGCTTTATTGACCAGAACTAATCATGTGTATTATAAAGGTGGCTCAACATTCTAGTTTGTTGCCATGTGCTAGTCAACACAGTCAGTGGCATTATCTTTTACAGTAAAGAAAACCTTCAAAAATAACTTGTGGAGTAGAATGCTATCTCGGAGAGTTTACACCCAGTGGTGTCCTGGAGCTCTGTCTTGCAGAGCCAATTTTCTCATCTCTCTCTAAGTCCCTCATTCACTGATGTGGGGTTGTGGTTTGGAACTGGCTGTTTTGGGAGCATTTACACCTCCGAAACCAGCAAACACTGCAAATCCGGCTTTACTCCCTCGAGAGCCCGAGAACCTGTGGTTAAACATTTATTAGCATACCACTAACCATACCTTCTCACCATTCTGTCTGTTAAGAGTGTGCTCTTCTAAGCAGTGGTGAAAATAAACAACAAATGATTTATGTAGAATATGATTGTCTTTTTGTTGATATGTGTATCTTTTCTTGTTTAGAAATTATCTTAAGGAGCTGAGAAGTTCTGGTTCACATTTCCTACCTGATTTATATGTTCTTTTTCTATATTAGTTTAGAAACTTGGAATTCTCAACTTAAAAAAACTTCCGACTGAGTTGCTTATAGTATTGGGTTATTTTTAATTATATGAATAAATGATTAGTAAGTATATATAATTATTTTTAAAGGTGTTTCATATAAAGTTTTAAGGTGCTATGATGTCCAAGCCAACAAACCTAATTTCATCTTTTTTAAAAGCTTGTTTGTGAAATTATTGTTGTAAAATGACTCTAAAGAAATATTTTATTTCCAAATTGTGTTGGCAGATACTTAGTATTCTGGAGAGTCCACTTTTTTTATCAGCTTTTAGTAATCTCAGCTGGCAGTGAGGAGTGTGTAACTGGGCAAGGAAAGTAAAATCATGCCTCTGTTAAATAAAAGTCAGTTTAAAAGAGGGCTTGTGAAGACAGTAGTGAGGATAGAAGAGGGGAGAGATGACATCAAGAGGAAAATGCAGTTATCTCAGTAACCCTTGTGTCATACTTGATCACTAGAACCTCACTGCAGTCGTGAAGAATAAATATTCATGGCATCGATGGAGCATGAATTGTTAGGTTAGAACCATTGAAATATTCTGTCTCTGCTACCAGTAGTAGTATCTTTCTAAGAGGTTACCTAATGACGTGGCTTAATATTGTCAGGTAATTCTTCTTCAGTTAAAATCCAAATTTGCCATTCATTGTTCAAGATCTTTTATAGTGTGATGCTAATCTTAGTTTTCCTTCCTTCCCTCCACTTATTTATTCCATTCACAAACTGTCAGGCTCTTTCATGCCTCTTTACTTTTTTTTATGGGAGTGACCCCCCCCCTTTTTTTTTTCTTTCACTAGTCAGTGACAGTTGTTCATCTTAAAATTCAACTCAGACCACCACCAATTTCTCCCGGAACTTGTTTCTTTTTCTATGATCCCATAGATTTTCAACACATTTATATATATCTTCTGTAATAATTTATTTTAAATGAGCTGAATATTGTATGCTGACTCTGTGTTTTGTTTTCTTTTGTTTTTCTCTTTCCTCCCATCCCATATACTATAAGCTTTTATAGGCAAGGGCTGTGTTTTCCTAGTCTCTTTATTCGTGGGACATAGTAATAATTGCTATATTAAAACTTTTGTCAGGACTTAATTTTTTATAAAGATTCAGGGTAGAACAGGATTTGAGTCCCATTCTAACATAGAAACATACTGCCTATATCATGATTTGCCTTTTTGTGCTCTTTAGGCAGATTCACAAATTGATCGAGAACATCAAAACTTCTATGAAGCATCACTAGAATATGTCTTTAAAATTCAAGAAGTTCAAGAGAAAAAGAAGTTTGAATTTGTTGAACCGGTAAGTTTTAATTTCCCTATGAAATAGTAAGACCAGTATATCCTGTGGGGGGAAAAGAAATTGCTGTGTTTTTCTGTTGAAACTTACAATTTTTAAAAATAAAAAGAGAGGGGGACTTCAGGACAAGATGGAGACATAGACAGACACATTGTGTCTCCCTCCACAACTAAGAAGGAATACAATTACCTCAAAAGTAGAAACAACCAGAAGTTCCAGAAAATCATACTGCATAGAAGTCCAGCAAACAAAGATATAAAGAAGAAATGCTCATCCAGACAGGTAGGAGGGGCAGAGCTGGGGCAGAGAGAACGCGGTGTGGTGGCAGCAGCAGCGATGGCAGCGGTAGGCCAGCAGAAAGCACAGTCACATGTTTTAAAAAGTCAGGAGGGACACCTGGGGAGCATTCCCAGCTTCTCACGGTCCCAGCACTAGGGAAAATCAAACCTCATTGCCTCTGACTATGCAGACCAGTGGGGGCTGGCGTGGAAGCAGAAACTGCCGGTCTCAGCAGAGTCCACTTGTTGAAAGGGCCCCCATGGTCCTAGAACATCTGCAGATGTACCCACTCTGGGAACAATGGCCAGGGCAGCAGCTAGAGGGGTGCTAGTCTGGTGCAGAAGTGGGAGAGGTGCTTGGAAAAGGGGTGAGTGCTGGGCAGGCGGCATTATTCCCTCTCAGACCCCTCCCCCACAAAAGTGCCACAAAGTGGTGAAACAAGTTGCCCTGTACTGATGAATCTCTAAGGCTCCGCCCCTTACAACATAACAGGAGCAACAACTCTACCTGGGACGTGGAGGCAAACAAACACAGGAGCCTGTCAGAATGAGGAGACAGAGAAGTATGGCCCAAAAGGGGAAACGGATCAAGGTTCCAGTGGGAGAACTAAGTGACGAGGAGATAGACAACCTAACAGATGAGGAGATAGACAACCTAACAGACACAGAATTCAAAACACTGGTGATAAAGCTGCTCACAGGCTTGACAGATATGCTTGAGTATGGCAAACGCGTAAGAGAAGAAGTGAAGGCTATGCTAAGTGAAATGAAGGAAAATCCACACAAAACCAATGGTGAAGGGAAGGAAAGCATGGTTCAAATCAATGATTTGGAACATAAGTAAGAAAAAAGCAGTTAACCAGTGCAGAATGAGGAAGCAAGAATTGAAAAAAATGAGGAAAACTTCCCAAATTTTGTGAAGTAGATGGACATACAGGTCTGGGAGGCAGAGAGGGTCCTGGGTGAGCTGGACCCAGAGGGGACCACACCAGGACACATCATGACTGAGGTGCCAAAGGTGAAAGATAAAGACAGAGTCCTGGGGGCAGCAAGAGAGAGGCAGCGAGTTGCCTGCAGGGCGGTGCCTATAGGACTATCAGCTGATTTCTCAGAGGACACATTGCAGGCAGGAAGGAACTGGCAAGCAGTATTCAATGTGATGAAAAGCAATGTACAACCAAGATTACTCTATCCAGCAAAGCTATCATTTAGAATGGAAGGACGGATGAAGTGCTTCCCAGACAAGTTGAAGCTAAAGGAGTTCATCATCACCAAGCTGTTATCATATGAAATGTTAAAGGGACTTACTTAAGAAAAAGAAGATCAAAACTATGAACACTAAAATGACAACAAACTCACAACTATCCACAACTGAATCTAAAAAATAAAAACAAAATCCAACTAAACAAACTAGAATAGGAACAGAATCATAAGTATGGGGATCATTTGGAGGATTATCAGCTGGGAGGGGGGAGGGGGAGAAATGGGGAAATGGTATAGGGACTAAGAAGCATAATCACTTGGTACAAAATAGACAGGGGGAATTTAACAATAATATAGGAAAGGGTGAAGCCAAAGAACTTATATGCACGGTGCATGAACATGAACTAAGGGGGGTGGGATTGCTAGAGGGAAGGGGGCTACTGGGCAGAGGGGAGCAAAGGGGGAAAAATTGGAACTACTGTAACAACATAATTAATAAAATATACTTTAAAAAATAGAGGAGGGAGGAGTCGGTGAGGGGCAAATAGATGGAGCACAGGACATGTTTAGGTCAGTAAAACTATTGCATATGACACTGTAATGGTGGATAAATGTTATTATACATTCATGAGGACCCATAGAATGTACATCACAAAGAGTGAATCCTAATGTGAACTATGGACTTTAATTAATAATGATGTATCAGTATTGGATTATCACCTTTAACAAATGTACCTCACTAATGCAAGATGTTAATAACAGGGAAAACTGTGTTGGGTAGGGGCCAAGGGGGTAGGTATATGTAGGAACCCTAATTTCTGCACAATTTTTTTAAGCTGTTCTAAAAATTGTCGATTGATTTGAAAATATAAAAACAAAAGAATGTATACTATGTATACCTACGCAAACACACCTCACTACTAAAGTGACCTATTTACCAAAGCTTTAGGTGAAGGGAGAAAAGAATTTCTCCTTTGTTCCACCCCACTTCCTTGCAAGGCTGGGACCTGACTTTCCAATGAACTAATTTATTTTCCTAAGTCAGCCTAAAAGGTAATGGATGCCCTAATGTAAACCGCATTACAGAAAAGAACAGGTGCCTGGTCTTTATAAGCTTACCTCATTTTCTTACCATTTTCTTCCCAAGTAATACCCGAGTATGTTACCAATGTTGGCTCAGAAAGCATATTCATGAGGCATCATCTATGATGGATAAATGGAAGTTCTGTAGTCAAGGTAATCTTCCATTAGTATATATAATGCCCAGTTCCCATGAGATGAGAGGACGATGATAATAAAATATAAGTAATCAAATATATAATTTAATCCATATTTCCTTCCTATAGATATTTATAAGATATTTATAAGAAGAAAATACCCCCTTCCTATTTTAGTGGAAGTGATGGGGAAAAGGGAAGGACAGTGCATTTTAAAATATATTTGACAAAATTTATTTCTCAATGGAAACTCTTCAGTGATTCCCTAAAGAGGATGGGAAACAGACCGAGTGGAGGCTGGGCAGAGTTTTCAGTCCCTGCCTGGTTTGCAAAACCTCTTCTTCTCTCCTTTTCCTGCAGCTGGAGCCACTTGACTTTCTCCTTTAAACTGTGCACCTGGCAAGTTTATATGACCAGCCAGTACTTCAGTTAGAGGGATTTAAGGAACTGGAAGGCACACGCAGGCTCAGGGAATCAACTTTTACCTTTTATTTGGGATCATAGCCTTTAACTTCAAGTTCTGTTTGCCAAACAGCTAAGTCCTTAAAGCCCTTAGAATAAATTGCTAACCTATATTTAGTAGATGCTTTGAGGAACTGATTAAACTTTTCTTTTTCTTTAAAATTTTTAAAAATTGTTTTTCTATTAAAGTCGTCCCATTTCTCCCCCTTTGCCCTCCCCTTCTCCACCCACCTCCTGCTCTCTCCCATAGTCAACCCCCATTTAGTTGTCCATGTCCATGGGTCATTTATACTTGTTCTTGATTAGACTTTTCCCCTTCTTTCCCCCCTTTTTCTCTTTCCCCCTCCCCTCTGGTCACTGTCAGTCTGTTCCTTGTTTACATGCCTCTGGTCTATTTTGCTTGTTTGTTTTGTTCATTAGTCTCCTGTATTAGGTGAGATCATATGGTATTTGTCTTTCACTACCTGGCTTATTCCAGTAAGCATAATAGTTCCATCCATGCTGTAGCAAATGATAGGAGTAGTACTTGTATCTTCCCAGACGAAGGATTATTAGGCTGACCAGCTATCCACAAACCCCAGGTGAGCTTCAGAAGGCCTCCTGTAAAACGTTTAATCAGTTCCTTCTTTCCTTTTGCTGCATAGTAGGAACTGATTAAACATTTTATAGGCAGCCTTCTGAAGCTCACCTGGGGCTTGTGGTCAGCCTAATAATCTCTAGTCTGGGAAGATACCAGTACTACTTAGTCCATGAGAAGGGGAGTAGTAATTCTAAGTTCTGTCTCCAAATTCTACCAGGGTTTTTGAAACCTCTCTCCTTGCTGGCAAACTTCCTCCAGAGAGCCTACCTCTTGGAATTTCTGAATTTTAGCTCTTCTTGACGTTAAACGACACTGGACTGTCAGAGTATCCCCATTATCTTGATAGCTTTCCTTCATACTTTTCCCTTTCCTGTTCCTGTTCCCTTCAGATACTGAGTTCATTTGCTTCTTTGTTCGTCCTCACACCTGGAGTGATTCTTTTACACCTGTAATAATTCTTTTACACTTGGAATACCTCTCCTGCTTCTGAGGGGCATGCAGGTAGCCCATTTTCCCATCTAAACCTGTTTTCATGACCGGTCCTGTCTGGGAACCGTTAACTAGACCATTCTGTCATGAAACATGAGGTACATAAGGAGAAGACTGTAAAATTGTTTCCTCACAGGTGACAGAAGGAATGGTAAGAATTTAGGAATTCATGTGGCAAAGTGGAAGCTGTCCTACTGAAATGTGTTTTCAAATTTCATCTCTATTGTATCCCAAACTGAGATGGTCTGAAAAGTCTTCTGTAATGCATGCCTTTCTTGTGACACCACAATCAGAATTGATGTTTAAATTTGTCTTTCTTCCAAAATATTTTCCTGGCTGCTATATTTTTTCCTATTAGACTGTCTGGCCAAACCAAATAGTGCAGTTAGTTTAGTCTCGTTTTTTATTTCTAGCCGCAAAGTCCCTTCCGTGGGGTTTTACTTAATTTCCATTTCAATAATGAGAAGAATAGAAGTCAGAGCAATGAAACATGGGCATTTGCTCTTTAAGTTATGCATTTAAAAATTAATTTGAAGGAAAAAAGTTTTTAAAATTTTGAAAACAAAGCTCTCAGGAGCTATAAACATAAAAGCACATGAGGATACTTTAATATCTTGACAGTTTTTATTCTGCAGAAATCCCAATTCCTATTTCATAGAACTCTAGCAGTCTATTCTAGTTTAGCCCAGATTTATTTAACAAAATACCCCAGAGATGTGACTTATAGAGATTGTAAGATATCAAGTAGATAATATGAGTATAAATAGTCCTTGTGATTCACATTAAATAACATTCTTTATGATAAATATTTGATTTGATTTTGCATTGTTTCAATTAATATCAAGATTCTGCTACTTGTGATAACTCTTTTACAGAATATTTAAGTGGTATTAGAAATAAATATTCCTACAGTGTCATTATTTCAAGGAAAAGCATGGGGAAAAAGTTAAACATGGGGAAAAGGGGTATATTTGCATATTTTAAAGACTAGAGTAAATCAGCTCTTTAAACTCAATTCCCATCAACTATATAATTTTAATGGCAATCATTTTTCCAGTTATCACATTTTATATAAAAAGTGACTGTGGTTATCTGGTGGTCTCTAGACCTATACTGTTCAGTGTGGTAGCATTTGAAATGAGGCTGATCTGGGCTTAGAGGCACTGTAAGTGGGAAATACTATTAGAATGCAAAGTTTAGTACAAAAAGAAGTGATCTCACTAGTACCTCTTTTGTATTGATCACATGCTAAAATAATAGTATTTTGGATATCTTGTATTGAATAAAATACCAAAATTAATTTCTTTTTTTTTTTTAATGTGGCCACTAGAAAATTTAAAATTACACATTTGTGGTACACATTATGTTTCTGTTGAACAGCGCTAGACCTCCTATGCCCAGACTTGCCAAAAAGGTGTATGAATTCAGGTTTATAATGGGGGGAAAGATCAGAGAGGAAGAAACATCATCTCCTGACATCTGTATGGTACCATCCTGCTACTTCTCAAAGTTGCCTGGCATTTATGAGAATTTTGAGGAATTACAGGAGAAAGTTTGAGAAGTTACCTAACCATGAGTTGCTTGCATAAGAAAGTTGAGCCCTAGAATATCAGAAATATATTATTGTGCATGAAGTTTCATGGCTTAGAAACTGAAAGAATGTTTTGATGACTGAACTCACTTATGGTTATTCACCTGTACTTTGTGAATATTTTCCTTCTGTCCTTTGAGCATACTTAGCTGGTACTGATGTTTTGTGTGCAGCTACTATGTACTGTGTGTTTTCTTCATGTTATCTCACATAAACTCACAACACTTTATTAATGGGTAGTTGTTATCCTTTCAGATAAAGAAGTTAAGTCACAGAAATACAGTTGTCTGAGGTCATAAATGTAAAGAGGTGGAAAGCCAGGAACTTAGAACCCTTTAAAACTGAAGTCACTATTTAGTATCATTTATTGCCTTATTGGCTGCTTGAATACAAAAACTAGTCCTTTGTAATATTTGCTCTGACCAAATAAAATGGATGACCCCAGAAAATTGTACTGTAAAGCTATTTTAATTTTTTAAAATTAGAAAACGAAGAGGTTGACCTTTGCTTTGAGAAAGGTTATTGAATCAGTGCACATATCTGTCCACTCATTCATTTGTTCTCCCCTCCTTTTGACATCCTCTTTTTAAAGCTGTCTCTCCAGGCCGCAGCTGACCAACCACTTTCCTTGTAGAGACAGAGAAGTATCTTGGCTAGTGGGAGTGAGATGGAATCTGTCTCCAATCCTATAGCTGTGCAGTTTGGCACATTTTTTCAAACTCTGTGTGCCTCATTCTTTTTTTTTTTTTTTTTAATTTGTAAATTGGGGCTAAAAATTGTATGTAATTTTCAGGAGTGTGGTGAGGCTCAAGCAGTGCAGGTAACAGCAAGTGCCTGCTGCATTGTTAGTATCAGCAAGGTATTAGCTGTGTGAGCTCTCTCCCATGTGGACCATTGTCACTAGATATGTTGAATACATTTATTAGTGTGGCCTCAAAGCCAGACTTAGCTTTTCAAAAACACAATTTTAATTTCTAATGTATTTTAAAATGTACATATAAATTCTGTAAGAGCATTTTCATATGAGAGTATTCTTTATAGACTTTATTTTAAGTCTTTTTGTATTATGTTTAAAATTAATGTAAAAACAAAATAAACCATTATATAGGAACTGAAACATACTGCTTTTGATACTCTTCCCTTAGTCTGCAAAATTTAATTTTAAATATTTTGCTTAAGAAAATTTTACTTAATTTGCTTAGTATGCTTTAGCTCTTCAGTGTATTTATATCATGAAGTATATTATAAAACACTTTCTGGGCTCTTTAAAAATAATTAAATAATATTGAAACTGAATAACAGCTACTTGTTAAGTTAAAAAAAATTATCAGATAGTATTTAAACCTTTTGTGTTCTTTTTCAATATGATTGGTTAGCTTTACAGTAGTCCCTCTCTATATCGCGGTTCACTTATCGTGGCCTCACTGTATTGCGGGGTTTTAAAAAATATATTTAATTATTTATCCTGGTTTTTTTGCTATATCGTGGGATTTTGCGGTACTGTATACGTATGTTGTTACAGTTACATAGGTTTAAGAGTGTAGAATATGTTTAAGAACATAAGTAGTGTTTATAAAAGTGTGGAAAAGGTTAATAAGGGACTGGGAACGGTTTATAAGTGTGTGGGAGGGTTTATAAAGTCTTAAAATATATATAAATACTAACATAAATGAAAGGTTCCTATTTCATGCATTTTCACCTATCGCGGTGGAGGGGAATGTCTAGAACGTAATACCTGCGATAAGTGAAGGAATACTGTACTATAGAAAATTTAAGTTAAATCAAAGTGAGCAAATAAGACAATGTCATTTTTTTTTAGTGTTTAGTAAGACGAAAGTTTAAATTTCTATCCTGAAAACCGTAAGTGCAATCATTCTATAAAAATGAAACAAGAAATCTCTCTCTAGGTCATATACCTTAAAATAATAACTGTATTGGCATTTAATTCTAGGTATTGTTATTTAAAAACCTAAAATTTTTAGTAATAGTTAGATAGTTAATAAAATTCTAGAGAAGTAAGAAAAATACATTCTGTTTGTTTGGCTGACTTGTCCCCTTGAACTTCATTTTAGAAATCAGTCATGGAACAGCTTGGTTTAAATGTAGCTTCTGCTGGATGTTAATTATCTTGCTGGCTACATTACTGTCTTCATTCCTATTGAGCTAAAAAGATAAGCTGACTTTATTATTGTTCATTGTTTCTGTTCCTTTACCACAGAAGTTTATGTCCGGCCACTTAACTTGAATTTCATCCCTTTGAATGCTTAGAAATACTCCTTCAGGAACTCCAATGATTCTTCATTGCTGAAGCAATACTATATAACCACAACTTCAAAAAGTTTTAACTTTTTAAATTAATTGAATCAATGTACATATCTGTCTTTTCATTCATTTGTTCTTTCATTCATCATCCTGATTTTAAAAGTTGTCAGCCCAGGCCATGGTTGACCATCCTCTTTCTATCCTTGGCTCTCTTTTCTCTTCAGATTTCTCATTTATTTGGTTAGGTTTTGATACCCACTCATTTTCACTCAGTAAACTCCTCTGAACATCTAGGTGTATTATACTTAAAGTACTTCATAGTAATTTTGAGGCTCTCTTCTAAAGATATTTATCTCTTAAGTTTCCTCCAAGTAAGAAACAGCAAAGACTACAGGGAAAACTCATAGACCTGACACTTGTTAGAATAGATGCTTTGCCTTTGCCCTACTTTCCCAGTTTTCTTACGAGTTCAGTGACCAAATGTAAAGGCCTACATAAGATTTGATTTCTTTTAGTGCATTCTGCTGTTCTGTGTATGGGAAGTGTGTCTTTTTATTTTATTTAGAACAGTATTATTGGGATGTCATTTACATATCCTACAATTCAACCATTTTTAGTTAATTTTTATCCATGGTGTTGAAGTAGGGGGTCCAATTTCATTCTCTTGCATTTGGCTATCAAGTGGCTCAAGAATCATTGGTTGAAAAGACTATTCCTAAGCCATTTTATTGTCTTGGTACCCTTGTTGAAAATAAGTTGACCCTACATATGTGGGTTTGTCCTAGACTCTTTCAGTTCTCTTTCATTGTTTTATAGGACTATCATTGAGCTAGTATCTAGCTCACTGTTGATTACCATTGCATTGTATTAAGTTCTGAAGTCAAGACATATTAGTCTCATTGCTTTGTTCATCTTTTTCAAGATTATTTTTGACTGGTTTAGATTAATTGCTATTCCATATGAATTTTAGAATCAGCTTGTCAATTATTATGAAGAAGTCACCTGAGCTTCCGATAGAATTTCATTGTATCTGGGAATATTGCCATCTTAATATTGTCTTCCCATCCATGAACGTGAAATATTTTCCTTTGATTTAGACTTTCTTTAATTTCTTTCAGCAGCATTTTGTATTTTTCAAATTATAAATTTTGTACTTCTTTTTAAAGAATTGATTCCTAAGTACTTTTTTTGAAGTTGTTGTAAATGGAAATGTTTTTAAATGGCATTTTGAGGTTGCTCATTGCAAGTGTATTTCTATTTATTTTTGTATATTGATTTTGTATCTTGCAAATTTGCTGAACTTGTTTATTTGAGTAATTTTTTTTTTTTTTTTTTTTTAGTGGATTTTTTAGGATTTTCAGTGATTAATTTCTTAGGAGATGAGGAATGAATTACATCAATATAAGAGCCTTTGCAGCCCACTGATTCTGCTCAGTTTGGGTAACAGTCATCTGGAATTACTGCATCAACTGCTTTGGGGCTCTTCCCCTCACTCCCATGCTAACCCAACCCTCTTTCTCACTTTTGCCTGACATTCACAGTATCACTGGGGACTATGAGCCCTTAAGGCTTGAAACCTGGTGATTAATGGGCTAGGAAATTGTGAACATTTGTTCCTTTGCTGAGTTGTAATGTGTTTTTCTAAATGATTACTTTTCTATAAGTGCAGTATCAATTTTCACATTTGGTCATCTTATTGGAGTGACAAAGTGTAATTTGATTCTAAAACCCTTGGGAATAATAAGGTACTATATGACTATTGCCTGATGATAAAAGTGACTTTCTTAATATTAAAACCTAATCTATCTAGTAATTTGTAGTTGCTATTGTTGTTATTATTATATTGAGGGTCAGGATTAGTTTAAGTTAAGCTGAGACACAGTAGTCTTTTCCACACTGCTGTACCCACTCATGCAAATTGACCAAAGAAAATGACACGTGGAAAATGCAGTTCTTAAAGATTCAGGCTGTTTTATTAAGTTCTCTTAATTCAGCATCATGGAATTTGTTGTGGATAAAATGAACTCATGTATATCCAAATCTAAAGAACGTTTAGTTTTGCTACCAACAAGAGGCAATTATTTCATGCATTCTGTCTTTACTAAACTTTCCCCAAAACTGTTTCCAAAGTAGATGTGGAACAATAGGAAAAGGTGGGTGGTTCTTTGAACATAATTTTCCTGTAGCTTCCAAAGAATTATATACTCTCTCGTGGGTGCGCTGCATGTATGGTAGGATTACAGCATATTGTCTGCTACTTAGTGTATCTGAACTCTGTGGAAGACTCTAATAGAGTGATTTATTTAGATGG
The DNA here is from genome assembly GCF_987537825.1 of Furipterus horrens. Taxonomy (NCBI): domain Eukaryota; kingdom Metazoa; phylum Chordata; class Mammalia; order Chiroptera; family Furipteridae; genus Furipterus; species Furipterus horrens. The sequence goes on along the minus strand of NW_028327172.1, from coordinate 65,351,249 downwards.
ATCTCGGGGAATTGGGTGTTGTATAGGAAGATTTAGTGCAGATATTCTTAAAGTATCTTTTATATAAGTTTAATTGAATTCTTTGTCCTTAGGATGATATAAGAACATAATCTTCCTTGTAGCACATCCAGTTCACCAGACAGTTTAAATTTGGACTACTCATAAAACATGAAACAGTACTCCTTTTAACAACTTAATAACCTATTATTCGGTTATTTAAAACACCACTGTTCTCTTTATACTTTGAAAATACTTTATTTAGCCTCTGAAAACCTCTAAATTACATATCTAAGCCCCAATTAATTAAAGGTATTTTCTAATCCCATTTTATAAGCTACAGTTCATTTTAATTGGGCCACAATATGTGCAGATTATATGTTTTAAGTTACTGGTTAAGTTTAGAAATATCATAGCATCACTTTAGTAAAGGATAATCTATTGACTAGTACTGAAATTAATTTTCAATTGATGTAAAATAATTCTAAAATTGACAGTGTATTTTGACACATTGTCAGGAACTGTTGAACAAGAAAGGTATAGTTTGTAAAATATAACAACTTAAAACCAATTTCAATGATTTCTGAAATGAACATATGATGTAAGTTGACTTATTATAGGAGGAAAAGCATTAGATTGTTTTCATATAGACTCATCACTTACCTGTTGGTAGTCATAACACACATATTAGTCAGTATTCAGCTCAACCCCCTTGCTTCCACAGATGTAAAAGTTTTCAGATCATTTCTTCCTTAATTTAAAATAGTAGCTTACAGATTAATTATGCTATTTGAATTAGAAAAACATTAGCCACTAATCAAAAATATTTTTAACTTTACTGTTTGTTTGAAGAAGGTGAGGAAGATATTGAATTGGTCGGAAAGTCTGTGGAGTAAAATCCCAATGAATAAAAAGAAAAATAAATAATTTTTTCATTATAACTTACCAACAGTTGTGTCCTGTAACTGTGGAGAGCCACTCTTTCTGCATGAATAAGAATGTTGTAAATAAGCACATAAGCAGGATAGGATCATAGAAATCATGATTTTTCTAAAGAAGATTTTACTTTAACTCTTATATGAAAGATCTGTATCAGTCTCCTTATTTTCGCTCAACTTTTAACCTGCTTTGCCTTCTTTCCACACTGTAGGAAAATGTTCAATTCCCAAGTCAGCACAGTACTGCCACCTTGTGATATTTTCCTTCATTTCATCTGTCCACCTCTTATCTCTAATTTACTGTTTCAGTCTTCTTCACATCTGCATGTTTTATCTCCCTGTTTTGGTTAGAAACTCTTCTAGAATAGGACATATGTGTCTTTGGGTTTTATCCCCATTAACGGTCTCTACTTGACATTAAATGCATCTGAATATTTGAGTAGTTAATATGACAGCTGTCCATGACAAAACTCAAAAATTAAATCACTGTCTTTGGAAGATGGAAGTAGAAATTAGCTTTGGTGTTTTCTGTGTTTCATATCCATGATTTTAGTGCCAGCTTTGCCAAACAGATTGAAAATTTATTAGCTGAGAAATTAGGATGCAATATCATTTCCCCCTTTTATTATACTTGATTATCATTTTTTTAAACACATTTTTATGGTTTCTTTTTTACCTCTTATTTTTGCAGCTTTTGTCGTTTCTTCAGGGTTTGTTTACTTTTTACCACGAGGGATATGAACTTGCGCAGGAATTTGCACCATATAAACAACAGCTGCAGTTCAACTTGCAAAATGTAAGACTATATATACCTGTTCTCACTGCCTCTCCTTAGTGAACCAGATGGTCATAGCGCAGCTAAGTCACAACCAGGCCAGACCTCGGAGTCTTTCCAGAACTTATCTAAGTACAGTAAAACCTTGCTGTTTTAGAAAAGCCACATTACAAATTTATTTTAAAACATGTTGATTTCTAGCTGCTGGTTGAAAGTACACCAGGAAAGAGCCAATCTTAATCTTAAAAAAATGTATACTAGAAAACATCACAAAAATAAAAACTACTGAGGAATAGACAACAGGAAGCTTGGAAACTGTTGTCTTTATCCAGTGTTCTTATTATTTAACTGGGTGACCTTAGGTAACTTCTGCTTTCTGAGAGGACAGCACATCTACATAGATGAAATGAAGGTTGTACTGTAGCACTCTTAGGTTCCATCTCTATATGAAATTTCATATCATACATCTGATTTTTATTATGTTCTAATAATAAATTTGAACATGGTTTGAAATATTCAAAAGTGACTGTTTCGAAGCTTAAGTGAGAATTATTTACAAACATCCTGTCTGTTTCTGTCAGGGTTTATTTTCTAAAGTCTAATCAATCCTTGGGATATCTGATTACACAGGTATAGAAATTGTTTTGCAGCTGCTGAACACCACATTTAAAAAAATTAGCCAACCCATTTTCTTATTATCAAACCTGACAAATAATGAAGTTCTAATTGTTCTGGGTTTTGTATAAATGAAAAGTTATTTCTCAAACCCTGTCTAGTACTCTATAGCCAAAGTAATTTGGAAAACTCTCACTTAATTTTCGATAAAAAACTTGGGATTTATTCTACATGTGTTGTGTGTTTTAGTTTTTTATTTAACCTAGGTTTTCTTGCAGAATCAATTTCACATGCAATTCATTGCGTTGTTTTTCAATATGGAATGCATTTGGGCTTTTAAGTAAATATTAAACGAAAAAGTTACAAAAGTCAAAGTAGTTTATGATATATCTTTGTATTAAATACAATTATCTTAAGATTCTTGGGATTTGACCAAGGGTAATAAATAGGAAAAAATTCTGATCCTTACATTGAAAAGAGAAAAATAGCAAAAGTGACAATTGAAGAAATTCAGTTTTTTATTATGGGCCATAACAAAGTCTTAGAGTTCGGTGGTGACGATTTTTGTGTATTGTTGAGATAATATGGCTTGAACGCAAAGGAAGATTTTATAGAGAAAATCCTTACGCGTTTTATGTTTTACCTTAAGTAAACTTGCTGTAACGTGAATAAGTATTTCTTGCAATAGAAGTTAGAACTTGGAAATCCATTCATTTTCATGAGTTAATTTATATACTGACCTCCTGATAATTATATTAGGATTTCTGGAAAGCAAACTAATTGAAGTTTCTTCAATAGTGTTTGGAATAAGGACAATGAATTTTTTTTTTTAATAAGTGCTTCATATATAAAAATATATGAATTTAGCTTCCTTTTATCTCCCCAAAGAAGTCTTAAGTCCCTATGTATCTGCTTTTTTACCTTAGGTATTAGTGATTATAAAATTCTATTTAGTAAATATTACATATTTTTAAATGCTATCGTTTGCCACTAAGTAATAATATTAGTGTGGGTAACAGGAAGAAACATACAACACACACACACACACAGATTGGGATTGAGATTGAGATTCAAAGAGAAATACGCAGAAGTTTCACTAAAGCTATTCAAAATCAGCTGTAGGGCTCAACATTGGGAATCATGGATGTGGGTGAGGAGTGTTGGAAGAATCAAGGTTATCTTTTGTATAATTTGCAGTTTTGAAACACTAGGCTCTAAACAGGAAAGAATGAATGAAATTATTATTTTTATTTATTAAAGACAAGAAATAATTTTGAAAGCACTCGACAAGAGGTAGAGCGGTTGATGCAAAGGATGAAATCTGCCAACCAAGATTACAGACCACCTAGCCAGTGGACGATGGAAGGCTATCTTTATGTCCAGGAGAAACGTGAGTCACAAAGGGATAACTTCATGTTTCTTAAGTTTAACGTTCTGTTTCCATGAGATGTGACTTGGTTAGCTTTTTTTTCCTTCAAGTACGAAGACTGAAATCCCTTACAGCTTTATCATATTTAATCTGTTCTGCCACCATCACCACCAAAGTGAGAAGGTTTTTCCCATTTCACCATCGGGATCTGTAAGTTGGTATATTGCTAAACTTGAAACATGCAGCCTTTTTTCTGATGACATGGTAACATGAGTTCAGTTTTATAATTTTTTGTGATATCTAATCCCAATTTAAAGTTTGACAGAAAATTAAAAATCAAAGCCTTTATCAGGATGAATCATCCTGGTGACTGTGATAATAGTTTTCCCCTCCAGCAGTATTATTTCATTGACTTCTATGTTTTGTCAGTTTTCAGTAGTAAAATTGGCATTGTGTAATTGTCAAATTGACACCATTCACTTCTTGAGGTTAGGAACTAAGCATCAGACCCAGTAGAATAGTATTATAATTGCCTCATGCTAAGAAAGTTTTTCTCACAAAAATAAATAAAACGCCATTCAAAATTGTTTAACCAGGGTCCTTTCTGCATAGTACTTGTCACTAAGTAGAACTAGTCTGACTGAATTAACTCTATTTCAAACATGGTGTGCCCTAAAGCACCAATCTCATACTCTTTGTGGTGAAGGAACATTTTTTTTTCCACTCTATCATGGACACAAAAGTCTGTGCTTAGATTTTACAGCAATGTCAAATTGCTGTGAAAGATTTGAAATGCTTATTTACACTTTATTTTTCTCATTTATTGAGACCCACCAACCACATGAAATAGCACTGCTCTAAAGTTTCCCTGTCAGTAGACAAAAGAGTAATAAAGTTGTTTTGGTTAGTAAGATATCAGAGATAAAGGGTTTGGGATGTGGAGGCTGGAGAAGTCAGGTCAGCTGTAAAAGTTTTTTGACGTAGAACAACATGATCACTAAAATGCAAGCCTGTTATATTTGACATGCTCAGTCAATGCTCAGTTGTTGGTTGGTTGTACACAAGCAAATAACGATTTGATCCAACAGACTCAGCAGGTGTGGACTAGATGGTGGAAGGCTGCTGGCTAGGGAGATCTGGGATCTGGGATTTTCCTTCATAACTAACTATTGTGACAAATCTGTTTTCAGATGTTAAAATGATAGCTCTGATGGTCCTCCTAGGATGGCCTCTTAGCAGTACGTGTATTTGGGGCTCTCAGTCAGACTTTTCCTCTCTTTTTAGGATCCTCATTTTTTATATTGTGTTCTTGCTCCCAAGACAACTTTCTATCTCAATTTTCTCTGTGTCTCCTCTGCATTATTTTTACAGTTTTAGTGAGGTGTAATTGACATATAATAGGTTGCACATGTTTAAAGTGTACAGTTTGAAAAATTTTGCTGTAAATTTGAACCTGTGATACCATGTCTACAATCAACATAAAGAACATATTTCTCACCTTCTGAAGTGTTCTCATGTCCTGATATAATCCCTCCCTCCTTCCTTTCCCATCCTTCCCCCTTCTCTTTACCTAGGGATTTAAAAAGAAAAAATTAATGGATTTATATGCCTTTGGAATAATTCTTATATGAGGGACAAATATTCAAAGCCCCTTTCCACTGGGAATCTTTGAAAGCATTTATAATGCAAAAATTTGATCAGACCACTAAGACATATTTATTGTTGCTATCACTGAGAATAGGTTCCATAGGAAACAGAAAATGAGATGAAGAATATGGCTTCAGGCTGTTTATTCTGTAGTTGAAGACATAAATCAAACACATGCAGTCAGCAACAGGTGATCAATAGTGACTACCAGAGCTGTAAATTGGGTGACAAATAGAGATGGCCATGATGGGCAGTGGCATATCACTGCAGTTTGGACACAAAGCTCCATTTTATCTGGAGATGTGGTTTCTGTGTTACCCATGTCTGGACACACATTAAATTGCATCCTAATGGGCTGAGTTTAACCAGGAAGAGCATGGGTTCCAAAAAGTCAGAGAGAACTGCGTTGGAATTTCATGCCTGCCATCTGTTAACTGGGTGACTCTGGGTGAACAACTTTCTGAGCTCAATCTCCTCATTTATAAAAGAAGGAGATTTATGCCTTCTTGTAATGAGGGTGCAAGAATTGGAGCTAATGTATGTAAAATGACTCTTATCAGTAGTGTTGCATAATAATACTACTATGATTACCATGAGCTCTTACTACTCTGTGCAATTTATATTTATCTCATTTAATTCTCAAAACAACTCTTGAGAAATATTGTTCCCTAAAAAAGAACTCTAATCACATGCTTTATTGATAAGAAAGTAGTACCATCTGCAGCTCTTATGCTCTATTTGCTTATATGTAAAATGATATATATAATGTCTGACATAAGTTCTTAGATAAAATTTTGTCACTTAGTAGGTATTCCATGAATGTTCATTTCCTTCCATTTTGTGAACATCATCTCAGCAACCTTAGATGATTACCAGATAAGATAATTAAACTTGTTTTATTTTGCAACTTTAGAGCTATGATACATTTTTATTTTCCAAGAAATTTTTTTAAGGTTTTCAGATTTGCTATCTAAGAACATCTGCCCTGGCCTAGTGCCAGGCAAACTTTAAAGAAAGCAGCATGCGTGTGCAGCAGACTTGAAGATTAAGTGCTTGAGGTTCTGAACTTTTGATAGAGGCAAGAAAAAAACAACTGAGGTCTAAAATGTCATCAGAGCATTGCAGCAGCCTTACCTCAAAATTATGGTTAACATCGCTTTGTAAATCATTAAGGAGTAAAGTCACTGTAAGGATTTCCATCCAGCCCCTTCCCACTAATCAGCTGTAATCCTGTAAAGTATTTTACACCACATGTGACTGAATTATCAACAAGTGTTAAGTATTGTAGTGTAAAATGCTCCCCAAACAGAATTGAAGTTAATTGCAATAATCCTTTGAGATTGCAAAGTGTGCGGCTGAACCCCATAATTTTAAAATCTGCAGTGGTTTAAGTATTAGAACCATGACACCCAGGGCACTGTTATTACAGGACAAAAACTCAAATGGCTCACAAAACACTTTTCTCAAGAGGCGCACTTCTACATTTCCATTTCCTGCTTTTAAATATACGGTTATGAAACCAGCGCAGCAATAATATTGTAAGTAATTGTTGCCAGAAAGATCCAGGCGTTAAACAGGATGGGACTTTTGATAGAAATACTACATTGAAAACGGAGCTTCGTTTTCAACCCTCTCAGCCACTGCCACTGTGACATTTGGATACAGGATAAATGACTTCCCTGTGTGAAAACTGAAGGTCTCCCCACCCCCTTGGTCATGGAAAAATTGAACTCCTGATGCATCCCTAGACCCTGGGTGGTGAAGCAGCAGCATCCCGTTCCTAAGGAGAATATCCGACAGGGCCATGGTGTGCTGCGGGAAAGGGTTGCACAGTATTTATGGGGAGAAAAAGTGAGCATTATACAAATAAAACTTTCTTGTACTATAAATGGTGAAACGTCTTCATTTTAAGAAGTTATTTGAATTCACTTTTTTTCAGATTAATGGTAAGAGGAAATAACTCCGAGGTCAAAAAAGTCTTAGAGGAAGATAAATGATTTGTCCCTTTATTTATTTGTCCAATATTTGTTGAGTGACAGCTGCCTGTCTGGCCCTGTTCTAAGGAGCAAGAATATACCAGTCATCAGAACAGCACACGTTCCTGCTCTTAGAGCCTTAGAGTCTAGTGGCAGAGACGAACAATAAATAGGTTAAATTCAGAAAACTAATTATGTTTTTGACGGTGATAACTGCTAAGAAGAAAGTAAAGCAAGAAACACCAAGGTGAGGGTGTTGCTATGTTAGATGTCTCAGCAGGAGAGGCAAGCAGTATCAGGAAGGTGACAGATAGGAAAAGGCCGGACAGAAGTGACAGTGCAGATGCCCGAAGGAAGGGCAGTGCAGCCTGGGGTCAGCGAGCTGAAGTGCTCTGGGGTAGAAGAGCTTTCACTTTATTCAGGGATCAGCAAGGGGGCAGCGGAGCTGGAGCAGCATGTAAGTGAGGTGAGGTGCACAATGAGGGGCCCTGTGGGTAGTCCTAGCTCTTTGGTATTTACCTGGAGTAGCGTAGGCAGCCGCTGGTGGGTTTTGCCCCAAGGGGTGAAGCAACCCTGATGAATGTTGAGCAGGGTCTTTCTGACAGTTTCAAGAATAGAGGGTAAGAAGGAGAGCAGTGATAATAACTCAGGCTGTTATTTCTCATTCTTTTTACTTCTATGAGATATAAGCACACCACTTTTTACAGATGAGATAACTGAAGTTCAGATCTAAGGTATTTCTTGAGTTTACAGTGTCAGGGTGGCAAGTAAAACCCAGTTGTTTGATTCTGAGACACTATCCTGTACCACTGTCCCTGCATTCTTGCCTTTTTCACTCTCGTTAGTACAAGTTCCAAACTTACATGGCCTATGGGAATACTCAGTGTGTATCAGCATCAAAACTGTACAAACATGGACACCAATCATTTCTTAACAGTCTATAATGTTTGTTCATTACATCAGGACCACTTGGTTTTACATGGACTAAACATTACTGCACATACGATAAAGGAAGTAAAACATTCACAATGAGTGTTTCAGAAATGAAATCCAGTGGGAAAATGGTGAGTTTTTGTCTTTGGTTTTTCTTTTTAATCCTGGTTGTTATTTAAGAAATGGAAGTAAAACAAAAAATCACATGTGCTTGCTTTTCTAATAAACATATATGCAATTTTTAAAACCAAAAAAGTCAAAAGAGTTTCTCTCAGTTCAGTGACCTTGATGACTTAAAAGTGGCCAGGATTTTCTCTTCCCATGGCTATGGAAGGTTTATAAATAGTTGAATTCATGCTGGGGGTCCCTCAGTGGTCAACTGAGGTGTCATCTCATAACCCTGGTAGCAGATTTTTTACTCTGTTGTTGCTTGGCCAGTAGCCCAGGAGGGATGGTCAGTGGCTAGACCAGGTCCAAGGACTCTGTCTTTCCCCCACGTGGCCTCTGTGGGAGGCTGCCTTTGCCCCTCAAACTTCTGCATCTTCTCTATTGTGCACTGTTTACAGAAATGCTGACCAACGAAATTCCTCAGAAGAAATCGGTCAGTGCTCATTTTGCCCAAACCAAATTGGTTACTGAATGTCTTGCATGACTGGTGAACAATATGAAACACAGTGTACTTGAAAGATGAATTAGTCTGGCCTTATTTTAACAGATTAGGAAGTCAAGGTGGTAAGAGTCAGTGACACGCCCAGCTAACTTGTGGTATAAGTCATGGCAGGTAAATGTTGATACTTAGACACATGCTCATATACATGAATTGAAACGTATTGTGCTTGGGCATTCATTAGTCTAATAATTCAAATGCAGACATAAAACAAAGAACAACATACCAGAGAAAAAGAAACCTTAGCTTGCCACCATCATGAGAAGTGATTAAATGCTGAGCTCACACCTAGTTTCTACTCTAAAGGTTTCATAGAAAAAGATATTGCCAGAAAGTTAACTTATATGACAATGAGCAATATCAAATAGTTCTAGCCAAAGTTCCACTTACAAATCTATGATAGTTGAAACCATAGACAATACAATTAATCAGACATTAGGCAAACTTTCCCCTTAAAATTGACTGGCATCTCAGGCATAGAAGAAAATTCTTATTTATTGAGCCTATGTTGGATCCTGTCCAAAGAGTGTCAGTGTCAGCAGAGTAGCAGTTGGTGCCAACAAAGCAAACACATGGTATGTATGAGAGCAGTGGCATGATAGCAGCTGTATACTAGAACTTGACTAATTTTGCTAACTCTCTTGAGGTTCTCAGGCATCTATCATTGAATACTGTGAAGCTTTAATACCAAGAGACACACACAAACACCACTTATCTCTTAGCAATCTAGGAAATTTTGACTCTGAACAACAGTGTTGTATCCTGACAAATCTTCTGGATATCTAATTGTGACATTACTGTAACTCTAATTTCATACCTTTCCAAAATCTGAAGACCTAAGGCATGGCATGTATATTAGAATGTAAGGTAACATTTTAAATAAGTATGTCACAGTGTACTGGACATGCATGTCACAGAAGCTTTTGAATAAAACATGTAAATACTACCAATTTATTAATGAACAGTTTGGTATACTATAAGTGGGCAGTTAACACCAGGCAAAAAGTCTTGTTTATATGACCTTAATGCAAAACCTGTACTCTAAGTTTACACTTCAGTGCAGTACTTTCAGGTGGAAGATTTAATATGTTTCAATTCACCTTGTCATTGTGTCAACATGTTTCCCTTCTTGTTTCAGAATGGCCTTGTTACCAACTCTCCAGAAATGTTTAAATTAAAATCTTGTATCCGACGAAAGACAGATTCAATTGACAAACGATTCTGCTTTGACATAGAAGTAGTGGAAAGGTTTGAGTTTTCTTATTTATTTTATATTTAGTTGTTTCTATGTTTAAATATAAATATGAAACAGCATACAAGTGCTTGTTTTCCCATCTTTTTTAAAAAACAGTATGCATGCTTTTTTCATTCTTTTATTTATTCATTCAACAGATTAAATATTGCATGATGCTTTCAGAAAAATAAATCAGACTCAGAATGCTAGCAAAAAGTAAATATCACTTAAAGAAGAGTCTGGAAAATCAGTAGAAATTACTGCATTAGGGGGAAGTGCATATTGTGGACTTGGGTTCCCCACACAATGAAGGAAACCTGACAGCATAACTCATGGGTTAGTCTGTTTGTAGACTTTTGCGAAGCCTGAGGGGCCTGCCTCCAAGGACTAAAAAGACACATCTGAGAATGTGCTAAGCTCCTTCAGCCAGTAAAATTCAGTGTGTACCTTGTGCAAAGCACTGCCCTGGACATTCTTAGCCACAGGATAGTGGGAGAGACATGAATGTTGTGCACCCAAGTTTATAACCTAGTGGCCATAATTAGCTCTACTACTTTTTATATCATTACAAGCAGAATAGAAACAAAATAAGAAGGGATGTGCCTCTTGATTTTTATTCTGTTCCGTGGTCTGTTTTTCTCTCTCTGCATTACTATCATATTTTTCAATACTCTAGCTTTGTGTGTGAGCTCTGTATATATTAAAACATATTATATATACTCTTACACATGAAATATACTATAGTTTATGTGTACTATAGCTTGTACTATCTAGTAGGGCGAGGCCCCCATTCTTATGCTTCTTTACAATTATGTTACCTATTTGGCCCTGTGTTCTTACGTGTTATGGATCTGCCTATTACATTTTTCTTCTTCTCCAAAAAAATCCTTTGGGGTTTTTGACTGGAGTTACATTAGAGTTATTAAATAATTGATGAAGAATTGAACTCTCCTTGAAGATTTACATTTTTTTTTTTAGATTTGTTCTTGAGTATTTTCTTCTTATTACAATTTTGAATAAAATTCTTTTCACTAGTAGAAACTTCTTTTTTCTAAATGGTTGAGATTACTATATAGAAACACTATTATTTCTTTTTATATGTAAATCTATATCCAGCATAGGTGTTGAACTTCTTATTGGTTTTAACAGTTTTGTGGTAGGAACTTCTTGCTTTTCTATGTAGGCAAACACCAACATGTTAGGGATTTCTCTTTTATTCATTTCAGCTTTTTCTAATTATATAACCTTTTGGCATTGTTAAACTCTGCTTTAGTGATCCCATATGTAAAATAAGGATAATAAGGAAACAACACAGGGCCTGGCACATAATAAATAGCCAGCAAGTATTGATTGTTGTTATTTTATTATTGGTGTTGTTACATTGACTCAAAGACAAAGTTATCTTAATTTTTATATATTGAATATAGTTTTACTTTTTCTGCCTAATCTAGTTCCCTGTTTACAGAAAGATATATCACAGGTTTAAGTTTTTTCGGGTTTTTAAACATACAATATTTAAATGAAATTTCCTTCCTGAGGTTTCTCTTCACAAAACCCTCTGATTTCCTGTTTAAATTTCTTTTCTGAACAAGTGCATTGTTAATTCCACTATTTTTGGATTTCATATCTTCTCTCATATCAGTTTTCTTCATATTAGTTTTCTTCTTCCCTTTGCTCTCTCCTTCTCTCTTGAAATACATCCTCGAATAATATTTCAGAATGGGTGAATGGGAGGTCATTGTTTTTAAATGAAATAATTTTAATATTGTCAAGATCATGGTATAGGTAAACACTTTGGTTTTAATATCTTAATAATTAGCTATGGTATGAGGCTTTCCAAATTGCTAAAAACTAACTATAATTTTTAGTGAGTAGACTGTACCACATTTGGGTCATAATCTTAATTATTCTCATATTGTAGAATGTGTAGGTGGTTTTGAACTTGGGTGAATGTAGCAATCATCCTTTTTGGTCTTTTCAGAGGAAATAATTTGAAGCTACCTCCTTCAGACAGTCCTATACCTAGAACATTAAATGATTCCACTACCTGTGAACATTTCTTTGTGTTTATGTCTACAGAGATTTTTCTGAAAGATACCTGTAGGTCAATTTTTTTTCTCGTCTTTTCTCTTTTTTTCCCTCTGTTTTCTATTTCTTTTTTCTCTTTCCTGATTTTTTTTCATATTTTACTTTTATAGGTAAATAAAATTTTTTAAAATGATCAGTGTGTAAAAACATAACAGGAATAAATTGAATACATAAAATATTTGTTTTTATTAGGCATGGGATCATCACACTGCAGGCCTTCTCAGAAGCTAACCGGAAACTCTGGCTTGAAGCCATGGATGGGAAAGAACCAGTAAGAATATAACACATTTCATTTAGGTTTTGTTGGTCCAATAATTACAAAATACATCTGAAAAAAACAAAGTACATCTGAATTTTTTATATGTCTGTAGCATTTTTGAAAAATTAAAATAATGAATCAGAGAGTAGAAACTTACTGTTTTTCTAGTGGTGTCTCACTCACTGACACATAACACCAACTTTGTAGTTTGTTTCTCAGGAGGACTTTCGGGACTAATTGAAAACTCTAAAAATTTTTTTTAATTATGATCATTAATTTGTCTGCTTTGATTAGATTATTAATAATTATTGAATGTCCACTCTTTGCAAGGCCTGTGCTAGGCTTTGTGATCAGTGTGATAAACGAGTTTCAGGGTAAGCACTAATCCTGTAGTCTTATTTGATAAAACTGCCTGTGGGTCATCAGTTTGTCCTCATGCATATTCTTATTTTTCTAATGGTTATTTTGATGTTGGCATGTTAACTTAAATTACAATTATTAGGGAGGCTTATGTAAAAAGGAATAAATTATTAATCACTGTTTTCTTTATGGAGAACATGGCCTTTGATGGTTAGGGCAATGAGCACATGGAGCAAATAGGAGGCCACATTCTGTCCCTTGAGAACTGACCCTTAGATAGCAAAGAACCTGTGAACAACCTTATGCAAAGTAGTGATGTAATGACAGCTGCACAAAATGTGGTCTCCACCCTTTGAGACCATCCCTCGCACGGTTACTGGTTCACAATGAGACCCATGAAGAAATTATGATTAAACATCTGGAAAACTTTGTAGCAACTTAAATAAGTCATTTCCTTTTGTTGAACTTAATAAAAAAATTGGACTCTGCATTTATTCTTTTTTATGATATTTTAATTTTATTATATAAAAATTAGCAGTCAGTGGCAGATTGAAAATTAATCAAAACAGCTTGACTTTTCACCACTAATTAAGAGACAAGACCTGACCTAGAGCCAGTTTGGAAGAGAGCATGATAGTTCAGCAAGTACAAGTTAGGATAGTACACACTGAGAAGAAAACACTAAGTAGATAATTTGAGTAAAGAGCAATCAGGTAAAATCCATCATGAGATGCTTCCTCAAGAAGGGCTATTTTGCATTACAGTATGCTGGGAATAGAATGAGACTTGCAAATCAGAAGGAAAGGGGTAGAACTCTACCCAGGGCAGGACAGCCAAGATAGAGGAGAATGGGATGCAAGGCTGGTTACACAGTAAGTAAGGAGAGGGCACTACAGATGCAGCAGTTGTGGGACCTTGAAATCAAAGCACTCCCTCCATGTATCATTGTACTGGTATTGCCTGGTAACCTGCACCAGGTCATTAACTGCAAGTCACTGATTGATTTCTCTTGTTTTGTAGATTTATACCCTGCCTGCCATTATGAGCAAGAAAGAAGAAAGTAAGTTGTTTTAATAATTATTTAAAATTTTACCACACGGTTATTTTTATCACAAAGTTATTATGTGATATTAAAAGTTAATATTAAGAGAAATATTAATTATATTTATTATTTAAGAGAAAATTGGTATGAACACTCCATCGATTGGATGGTATGTAAAATTTGAAGTTATCATTCAAAGACGTTTCTCATGTTGAAACCACTAACTACTGATGCAATAGTAACCAAAATTAAGTTTTCATTTTTTAGTATTTACTTATAGGTACATACCCTTGCTTTATCCCAGAAAGAGATTTGACCAAGTTGATGTTTAGTTTGTTTTTTAATGGCAGTAGAAGGGTTCTTTACCTTTGTTTCCCTGCTCCAGTTTACAAGACTCAAGAATTGAATACTTTGTGCTGATTTTAGAAGATTATGCCCAAGAATGTGAAATACAAGGACATTGTCATAACACATGGGATATGTAGGAACACATGTCACTGATTTTTACTGAATCCTTAACATCAAACCTTTCTTAATAAAAACATTTTATGTGATTTCTGTTACATTCTAAATCCTCTTTTGTTGTCTTCCACCTCTTGCCACCTTTTACTCTCGGTTATTTTAGAATATGTATTTTTTATATGTACTTTATATTGTTAGATTATTTGACGTTTAAAGTTATTTTGTGTATTTTGTTCCAAGGTTATGAGTATATCTTTTAAAGCAATTTTAAGTTTTATTTAGTTCAGTTGACTTTCTCTCATGATATCTAAATTTATTTTTAAAAGACTTAATAACCTTGACTTTTAAATTGCTGTTAAAATACAAGTTAGAGTGGAGTAAAGATAAAAACTGGGAAAGCACTCATTTGAAAGTCATAAATATTGAGTGTATGTAAAAGCCCATCGTTTTAACTGGATGAAATTCTTCCTAGTGATTAATTTCAAAAATTATCAGAAGAAAATGCATAATTTAAAATACCTTTAATGTTAAGGCTTAAAAAATACTTCCAGTGTTTATTTTTGCATTTCTTTCTTTATTGCTAAGCAAGGGAAGTGATTAGTGTAGAATTTTTCATTACCCACTTGTATCTAATCACAGAAACATTAATGAATGGATTAAGAGTTTTGCAAGTACTATTTATTTTAAACAGTCACCTAAAAAGTAATCTGTTGAATAATTGTCATTTGAGTAGAGTTTGAAATGTGTTTTCTAACATTGTTTTTATTACATATCCATTACAAAGGCAGTCCTTTCAAATTCATATGACCTGTTCAAGAATGGATCCTTCTGGTATTGAATAAGGCTTTTGAATGGGGACATGGTCAAGTCAGTCAGAATATATTTGATATTTAATGCACCTCTGGAAGTAGTGTTTCTATTATAACTAGGAAATTTGAAAGTTATCAAATTTTGCGAGGGAGGCAGAGTTACTTCTTTATGCCATAAAAACTGTATCTTCTGAAAATCAACTTTTCTGTAGCCTCCATCACCTGAAATAGCACTATGCCACAATGTATAATTATAAAACGGTGTGTTTTTCAGAAAAACCGCTGTCCTGGAGTCCATGTGTTTGGGTCATTTCTGGCATTTTGTATGCTGTATTAGTCTCCTACCCAGTTCTCTGAGCTTATTGTAACAGAAGCCACCTCTCTTTCTCCTCGGTGTATGCAGCACAGGCCGTCAGTGGGGTGTGTGCTCAGCACATAACTGCCCTTGTTCTTACTCTTGGTGCCAGTAGACTTTTATTGCCAAAGGAAGATTTTGATCATAGAAAGGAATATTATAGTTCCCTTTGTTTTATTAATATGTGGGGCTTGAACTTATAAATCTTAACTTTAGTTATGTTTATTTATTTTATCTTAAGCTATATTATTTCTTCAAGCCTGTTTTTAATCACCATGCAGATCTCATTTTGTATAAATTCACTAACTTTGAAAAATAAGTTGTATTTAGTTTATTTTTCATAAATTTAATAGAATTCAAATTTAATCAATCAAGCTTCTTTAGACCAAACCATAACTACAAAAGTAGTAAATTTCATTCTCTAAATGCAAGCCCCTAGTAAGACAAATTTGTGGTTCTCACTAATACAATCTTCCTAAACACCTGGCAACTTCTGTGACCTAGTAAATTGGCTGATAAATACAGAGATTAACATTTCTTTTAAGCATTCTAAATATTCTAAATAAATTACACACGTTATGTAGTGATTTCAAAATGTTTTACTACATGACATAAAACCAGCTTATTCAAAATTGCACTTGTTTTAGCTCTTTGACACATTCTTGGAGATTCAAATTTCCTCACCCAAACAGAATCATCGCCACTCGGTTGAAAAGTCAGGACTGTGGCATGTGCTACAAGTTAAAGACACACTGACTAATGGAGGGACAGGATTGAATGCACCTTTAGAACCAGGTTTCCTGTAGCTGGGATGGACTTTTTGGTGTTGCCAGCTTGCACGGGCAAGACTTCCTGAGCGTCTCTCCATCCAGCATGCAATGAAGAACCTACTCCGAAAGTGGCCTGACTCTCAGACTGGTCAAGGGACTTGCCAGGTTCTCAGAACTTCATTTCTTTTTGCCTGTAATTGTGAATAGTCTGCTACATCAAGGCCTAAAATTTATTAATGACACTGTAAATGTCTTTCTCAGAGTTTAATTTTATCCCTTTTCTCTTTTATCATATGTCTTATAGGGGTTACTATTTTTCTAGTGATTTAATGACTCAAGATTTTCTGAACACACAGCAGACAGTATTCCTTTTCAAGAACATCATGCTAAATTAAGAGCAGGATCATGTTTTCTTCCTAGCCACGTGTCCAGAATATTGTTTGTTTCAGTTCAAAATTATATTCCAGTGATGGTGAGGTTCTCAGACCTCTTTCTGAGTCTTGAATAAATCATGGTATGAGTTCATCATGTTAGTTCAGAGCAGCTTTTATCTTTATGTGTGCCCCTTCCACACATCATTTCACACATACTTACCCTGTGTACTGCGATCTCCATTTCCCTTTTTCACATTTGACTCCCCTCAAAAGTGGCATTATGTCAGCCCTGGCTGCTATGGCTCAGTGGATTGAGCGTCAGCCTGCGAGCCAAGTGTCACTGGTTCGATTCCCAGTCCAGGCACATGACTAGGTTGCATGCCAGGTCCCCAATTGGGGGTGCGTGAGAGGCAACTGCACATTGATGTTTCTCTCCCTCTCTTTCTCCTTTCCCCTCTCTCTAAAAATAAATAAACAAATAAAAAAATTTTTTTAAAGTGGCATTATGTCAATTTTCAGCACATAACTTCTCTCGCAATTGGTATTTAAAACCAGTACTGATCTTGATTCATTTGCCACCTTGAGAAGTGCATTTATATAGCATTGGTCTTTCAGTTGGAATCTGTTTATCGTAAAGTAATCTTATCTTTCACTTGGAAACTCGGTTTTGCATGGAGTGTGTTTTGAACTGCTGAGGTATGAAACTTAGAATGGTAAAATATAAAACTTACATAAAAGTTTGTTTTGAATATTAACCATTAAAAGTTGTCATAATGTCTGTGCTGAAACCTTAAAAGCAAAACAGTAAAGAACTATCTAGTGTCCTAAAATTGGGCCATTCTGTGAATACACAGAGAACATATACCACTAAATGAAGAATAAAACTATGCTGTGATTCTAGAGTAATGAGACTCTCTTTACAAACCTAACATGAAAAAGTCTCTCTACTTTGTGGTTACTCTTAGTTTACTGTTTTCAGAGTAAAGGTGCAAGAAATAAAACTTGTATAATTTAATAGAGAAAGAAAGTTGGTCTCATCTTAATGAAAAAAGTTCATGAAGTAAAAATTTAAAGAAAAATAAAAGTATTGGTCATTTACAGGATATGGAATCCACAAACACTTTTCAAGTTGTAAGATATGTCATCATATTTTTTTTCTTGGAATTATAAGCCTTTGAGAATTAATTCATTTTAAGAATAGTAATGCCTATCATCAATATTAAACAGATGATATTCAGTTAAGATTAGAACTAAACTGTTCTTGAAGCCATGCAATTGGGGATATTTTGTTAAAGGATAGCTTACCGACAGTTGTTCATTATTCTGTATTTGAGCCCATCTTTCAAAGAAGCAAATAATCATTGTTGATACACCTTTCTGTCCCACGACTTCCATCTTGGGACTAATTGTTAACAGGGGCAGAGGCAGTTGCCATTTCTTCTTTGTAGGTTTTCTCTCTCTGACATTCTCTGTTGGTGCCCTGAGCCTTGTCCTCACTCAGATGTAAGTTTTATGTGAAAGCTTTTTAGCCAGTCCACCCACCCCATGTCTGAAGAAAGTGAAAATTGTGAAAGAAAAGATTCTTATTCTCCCATACAACTCAGTTCAACAATGTTGCATTGTGTACTACTTTAGTCCAGGTGTTGTAAGTAGGAAAAAGGAATTCCTTTCAAATGAGGTTTCTGTTAATAAAAGTCATAATAAAAGTGTCATGACAGTCGCCTAGCACTCAGTCCTCATGTACAAAATCGAGGGGCTTGGACCAGAAGACACTTGGAAAATTTCTCAGCAGCTCTAAATGTTTGCTGCCACTGTGTTTCAGTGACTTTCCCCCTGTATGCCTGGGGAGTGTGTTCTCCCAACAATAAACAGAAAGATTAAGCTCATTCTTCATATCTTAGGCAATTGACATCTATCACAAGTGTTTTTGAGTTTCATAGTACTCTTCAGATAGTTCAGTTAAAAGCTCTGATATATCCTTTGGTTATAGCCTCCTCCTCCATCACATCCTCCCCCAGGCCCCTGATCAAATACAGTTTTATTTCCATCACTGAGACCCAGAATGAGGGTCAGATCGCAAGTGCCCTTCGTGAGCAGAGCAGGAAGACAGAACAGTCTGGGCCAGGGCCATGGAGAGTCACCTGCTCATCCTTAGAGGAGAAGAGAAAGGGTCCTATGGTTATCACGAACATCAGTAAATGCACTCATTTCGCTCCTCTGTTTCTTTCAAGCCAAATATAGTGTGGTTATCTGTGAAAAGGGGTCTTTTAATCTAAAATAGCAGATAGAAAATTGAATTAGAAATTAAAGACAAATGTTGCTTTGTTTTGTCAACCATGAGAATGTACTGTAAGACCCAAATAGATTACATCTGTAAGGACATTCTGGGTTTTTAATTACTGGGAAATGGAAGGTACAAGGACTTTTGCTTTGTTAGTTGTATGGAAGACTATTCTTTTTCTTTCCTCATGGCTGTTTGAATTCTGTTGAGATTAATAGCTTTTGTGCTGCCAAGCTGCCTATGGAAACTTTATTTGATTTCAATAAAAGCTTTAGCCCTGAATAGTTTTCAGAGGAGGAGAAAAAAAACCCAGTGTTTACACTTAACTTTTGATTGACTAAATAGTTTTTTAAGTTGGCTTGCCTTCTGCATTTACCCCTGAAGGCCCAGTATCATTAATATAGTAGGAATTTGGGGGTAGTGGTATTCTGTGTTGTTTGTTTCTGGTCCTCTGTGTAACAGAGAGACCCAGGGCTGGGGCAGGGGCCCTGGAGAGGAGTTGCTAAGCTCTAGCCCTTGTGGAAGCCATCAGAGTGGGTACTTGAGCAAGCCAGGTACAAACCAGTGGCCACCAAACTGCCTAAGCATTTATTGGTTGCCTGTTCCCCGGGCAGGCATTGAGCCCTGATTCAGCAATCTGTCCTTCTCTGTCCTCTGCTGTTGTAGCAGGAGTACCCCGTCCTCCACTAAAGGAGAATCATGCTAAATTATAAGCCTTCAGTGATGTGAGGTATGGTTTGATTTATTAAGAACACTTTCCATTGACATCTCATTCAAACACTAAGGAGTTCCTTGTTTTTCTTTTTTCAGCTCTAGAGAATTTTTTGTTGATTTCTCATTAGCACTGACATTAAGTCTCTCAGCTTTGCAAGGTTGCTTGTTTTCCTTTACAGAATCTGTTTGCCCCTGACTTCCCTCAGAAACACCACTCAGTGTGGCTCAGTGTGGCTGCCTTCATGTCAGTCACTAGGAGATGGAGTGCGCTGTAGCCTGTTGAAGCCACGTTGCCCTCTTCTTCTCAGACCTTGGCAGGAACTTCTGAGTGCTTGAGTGAAGGCAGCCGTAAATGTGTACTGAGACACTGCCTATTGCTGCCTTTTTATATGAATTGATAAATAAGCAGCCAAAAAAAATGGATGTATCACAGTTAGGCAAGGAACAGTTAATTGTGTGGTAGGGCCTTTATTGAATTTAGGCCTTTCTGCCATAGCAAACTGTCTAAGTTACACATCATTAAATCAGAATGGGCCAGGTTATGCTGTGGTAACAGATGATCCTCTGACCTCAGAGGCTCCCCACAGTCAAGTTCATCTCCTGACCATGACACTTGTCCACTCAGGTCAGCTGTGGCTCAAGATCTTCGGCATAGCGTTCACTGTGGAACCCAGGCTTGTGGCATAGCCTCTCTCTCTGTATCATTGCCGATCTTGTGCCAGAGGGGAAAATAACCCGACAAGCTACGTTCATCACTAACGTTCATTTTTAATTGGCTAATGCATAGCACATGACCACGCCGTCTTTGAGGGAGCTAAAAATCATAATCTTCTGTAGGAAGGAGCAATATATATGGGTGGAAAGTAATTCCAGACTACTTCAGTCTGTTCCGTTCCAGTGAGAGGATGTGTTTGTTCATTATGATTTGTTGAGGGTATAGAAACAGTTATTAATATACAACTTATTTTTTCAGTGGCCAACTAGATTCACAGGGCCAGAATGGATTGTCTCATCTGTGTTTGTTTAAAGAAACAGATCATCACTCTAGCCCCAAATATTTTTTAAATAAGTAATATATATAACTCTTTGAAAAATCACACTCCTCGCTGAGAATTCCTTAAGCCCCAGTGACTGCAGCCATGTCCAGAAAATACCTTGTTCATGTAATTTACATATGTACAATAGGTATTTGTATTCTCCCATAGCCAATAATGATAGTGATAACGAAAGCCAGTACTTCTGTAGCACTTACTGTAATCCAAGCACTGTTCTAGACATGTCAGTGTTGATGTATTTCATCTGTAAATAGCCCTCTGAAAAAGATACTGCTATTATTCTTACTGTATTGAAGAGGAAACAGACACAGAGATTAAAACTATGCCTAGTAACACAACTAATAAGTGGGAGAATAACTACCTGTCCCTTTCATCTGGTTAGAACTAATGACAGACATCTTTCATCGTTTCTTCTGTTTTCCTTCATATGGCAGTGATGTGTGGACAGGTGCACACGGAGAAGGAAACTAGCATTTAATTAGGTTAGTTCCTATGATAGGAGCTCTTTAGTGCTTGCTGTGGTTTTATCTTTATTTTACTACAAACATTTAACATGCATTATTATTTTCCTCATTTTATAAATGAAAGAACTAGAGTTCATGGAAGTTGGTAGGCACACTCCCATTCATACAGTAAACTAGATCTGAGATCCAACCCCAAGTTTGTCTGGCTCCAGACAAAGCTGGGTGCTGTCTCTGCACCATGGAACCTCCCTATATGTTCAGGCAATAACAAAGGTTGTTCAAAGAAAACAAAAAAATACATGGTTATTTTTGCCAACATATGATATTCTTCCACATCTCTAAATTGATTGATATTATTTCGTTTACTCGAGTGAATAGAGCTAAAGCACAAGATCCGTGGGACCTACCAGGGCACCAGTGGAATGGCCTGGCAGTCAGACTAAATGTGTGCAACATTGTATTCTTCACAAGGTGTTGTACTGATGTGTTAGAACAGACTGGGGTATTGCTGCCAAATGTCCTGTATACCTTCAAGATAATATCCTTGCTATCACTTACTTTTCTCAAAGCAGATACTTAAATTCTGTTTTTGTATATCACAATAATCTTCACTCATTTTGCCATGGACAGGTTTTATTGAAATTGTTTAGAAATGATTCTCTCTCTTAAACTTTTTTATTGAAAAGTTGAACAATGTGACCTGAAGAACCAAACATGTCAGAAAATGGCACTTTTAATTGATATAAAAATGCTAGTGAATTGTTTTTACCTAGGGTTACATTTTGGGGCTCAATTTTTGCTGTTAAAAATGAAGGTTATTCATTGATTCCTCACTTCTTTATTCATTTTGTATTGGTTCCATACCTCTCCACTCACTTGTTTTTTGTTTTTTTTTTACATCCAATAACTACTTTAAAATTTTTGAATGTGCAGTATATAAAATGCTTAGCATTTTGGGTTATTGGAAACAAGTAATCACTTCTTATAGTCCAAAGGAAGCTCTGCTCTCATGTAGGCGGTCAGTTCTAACAAGATGCTTACTTCATTGACACTTGTTCTCATATGTTGAGTGCATGCAGAGCATTCACTGAGTTCTGATCACTTGACCTAGGTCCTGGGGACAGGTAAGTAAGTGAGCCACTTCCTATTCGCAATGACATGTATTTTATTTTTGGCATTGTTACATTTTTTTTAATATGTTGATTTTTTTTTTTTTAACTTCTAAAGAACTACCCTTATTTTTTTCTGAAGTATTAGATAGTTCAGCCCTGGCCAGTGATTATTCCATAATCAAGAGGTTGCAGGTTCAGTTCCCGGTCAGGGCATGTATTTAGATTGCTGGTTCGATCCCTGAGTCAAGCGTGTACAGGAGGCAACTGGTGGATGCTTCTCTCTCACAACCAATCGATGTTTCTCTCTTGCATCAACATTTCCCTGTCTCCCTCTGTCTTTAAAAGCAATGAAAAAAAGTCCTCAAGTGAGGATTTTAAAAAGTATTAAGTTGTTCCAAAGCCCAGTGAGTAAAAATGATCATTTCTATCTTTGTCCTCTTCATTTTTACTTGCAATTTGCATATTAAAAAAGTTAGTTTTTTCCATAGGAAAAAATATCCTCAAATTATTGCATTTTAAGAAATTGGGTCATATCATGTTGTAAATTATTCTTTTCACCTGATGGCACATAATAAGCATCCTTTCATGTTAGTACCTCTAGTTTTTTGGGCTACAGATTTCTCAAACCTTAATTCAGTTTCAGTGGTCTTATATGTGTAGGATTTCTTTAAGTGTTTTGTCTGTTGCTGGAACCCCTTCTTGATTTTTTTAGCATAGCTTTTTGATACATATTTTTGTCTCGAGTCTGTGTTGAGCTACATAAATGTGTTTGTCATCTTTAAATTGAAGCCAATTTTAATTTTTTATTAGTTTGAATTGTTTTAATATATTATTATTTGGGAATATTAAGACACCATGTATCTACCACGTGATGAAAAATTTCATTATAGTACAAAAATTTTTTAATTTTTTTCTGAGTGTTATTGTTCTAAATTCTTTCTCTTAAAATAAATAATCTACTTTGATCAGTACCCAAAACTTAAATGAAGTAAGAACCATTTTAAAGAAAATCTGGCATAAAGCAATGAAAATAAATTGCTATTTCATAATGTAATAATACTCTTTGTTGATTTTTAATGGATTGACTAAGATTATTTTGAATTGTTTTTAATATGATACAAAATGCAATAGAAAGAACATTGCACTTGGAATCAAGAAATCTAAGTTAGAATCCTGTCTCTAGAGCTTAAAACAATGAAAATGAAGTTTGTAGCATCCCAGTGTATCATCTTAAGATTGTAAAGCTTTCTCTCATATTGCTGTTTTGAGACTGACATGGGAAAGTATATGTGAATAGCTTTGTAGTATAGTTATTAACACACAATAAAAGTTCATTCTTATTGCATTTGCTTTTATTATCTCTAAAAACGTAAAGTGTACTGCCGATTTTTGGAAAAATCGATGAAATCAATGTAACATATTTACTTTATGAAAGAATTTGTGTTACTGGTGAAGCAAGTTTACATAACAACATTGGTGAATATGAACCACCCTCCTCCACTTCTACCACATGTAACACTTTAGACTCCACCCAAACCTATCAGTGAGTCATAAAACAGCAGAGCCAAGTGAAGGCGGAATGTAAATTCAGCATGAACACTTAATATGATTTTCTTTTATTTTCAGTGTACTTAAATGAAGCAGGGTTCAACTTTGTGAGAAAATGCATTCAAGCTGTGGAAACAAGAGGTTTGTACAGTCTGACAGGTGTATCATTACTGTAGTGGGGTCCATTCTTACATTGAAATGCTCAGAAAATGAAAATGTAGTTAGCCATTCACATGAGATTAATTTTAAGAGTCGTATGAATATATAAATTATATAAATACATAAATAGCTATACTTTGAATTTCAGTTTACCATAAGTTATCCTATAAACATACTTCTCTTAGTGATGTTTCCCAAAATGGCCTCGGTTTACATCTTGTTGATGGACTCTGTATTAGTTATTATTGTAAGGGCCCCTTTAGTTTTGTTTCAAGCTTTAGGGGTGTCAGTAAGATTCCTAGTAGCTCATCTTCAGTGCCTCCTGCCCTCCATGATTTCCTTCAGTGATTTCAGTCCCTGCCACAATTTCAGCACCTCACTCTAGTCATGACCTCTCTTGGGAAACCCACTCCAATTGTCGCTTAGACAATCACACTTCCAGGAAAATGTGTCTAAAACAAAACTCATATTGGGCTTCCGAGTTCTTTAAACTTAGATTCAAATTTTGGCTCTGCCACTTAGAAGTTTAGAGAAGTTAAGCAGGTTTCTTAAATTCTTTGAATCTTTCCTCACTTTTAAAGTAAAGATATAAATACCGTAAAACTTTTCAACATGCAGAACTCCATGACTGAAGAAATAGATGAGCAATGCTTATCCCCCTTCCCATCTTTAATGCTTTTTTATATTCAAGTAGTGGTGAATAGGCAAGTGTACTTTGTTCCTTATGAGATCTTCAAAGACTTTCAAATCACTGTTCAGTGTCTGCTCTGAGGAATATGTCTGGTGGGTGTTTCCAGTGTAGGCTAGCTAAAGTTAGACTACAAAACTGGATAAGTACCTTTCAAATTCTTTATAGGCATATGTCTGAGTTTTTAACATTCTGTACTTGGGAAGTTTGTCTCAAGGCATTTTCATGTGATTTTTCCTTCCCATTAGGCATCACGATTTTAGGCCTCTACCGAATAGGAGGAGTGAACTCCAAAGTTCAGAAACTCATGAACACCACATTTTGTAAGTTTGGGATAAAGCAGTTACTTAATTAAATTCTGTATTTTTTAATAGTTCATTTTTTATTGTATCATTTTTCCATTACCATTTATTTGAAGCTATAGGTTTTCCTGAAATACAGACTATTGTTTGTCCTTGAGTATTTTCAAGTAATATTTTAAATTAATATTTGGCTTCAATTTTCAATGTTCAGTTATAATCAATGAACAACAATCAGAATTTGAGAGGGCGCCTTTTTATAATGTTGGACTTTTTCTCAAGTGTCCTTTGATTAGCTGGAGGCACAATGAGATTTATGGGTATTGGATTCAGATTGCCTGGCTTGGAATCCTAAATCAGCCACTTAAAAACTTGATGATCTTGGGTAATTTGCTTAACTTTCCTGTGCCTCAACCTTCTCATTTATAAAATGGGGATAGTAATAGTGCCTGCCTCATTAAGAATTGTAAGGACTAGAAATTTTAATCCATGTAAAGTACTTAGAAGCGTGCCCAGCACATGGTACATGCTCTGTGATGTTAGCAATTAGCAATGATTTGATTTGGGAAACTATTACTCCATAAGAAATCCTTGAGGTTTAGTGCCTCTCTCTTTGACTTACTTATTTTTTGTATCTTTTTTCTTCATGGTGCTAGTGATATTTTGAATTGAACAATTTACACAGTTTTTAATTCTTTTTAGCTCCGAAATCCCCTCCTGATATGGACATTGATATAGAACTGTGGGATAATAAGACAATAACGAGCGGACTGAAAAACTACCTCAGGTGGGTGCATCTCCTGGCCCTGGGCCTGCGGACTCTCGCTTGCTGGCTCGGGCAGCTGCCTGGTGATTCCACGGGGCCCGGGTGTATGTGAGCGTCACTTCTTAGTGCAACTCCTTCACTGAAGCTGAAAGGGCATAACGGAGTAATGTTAATCTTGAGTGTTCAGGGATTTGTCCTTGATATCTCAGATAATAAAAAGGCTGCAGTATTTTATGGACACAAATTAATTTCTGTTTCGTATTAAATTTGAATGTGGGGGTCCCAGGTATTTTTTAAAAATAAGTTAAAATTGAAAGTTATTTTTTTAACACTATTATTCCCATATCTGAGAGGAGTTTTGCTCACAAAGTGAAAAAATTGTCTCTCGGCCTCCCTTTTTAATATAGCTGCTGCAAGAAGTGCTAAGGGACATGATGTCTCTGATGGCTGAGTTTTAGTTCCACCTGGAGCCTCCTGCCTAGGACTTTATCATGCAGCCCAATCACCCAATTCTTAAGAAGTACTTAAAGTTCAGGGGAAATAAAAAGGTACTGCCATTCTGAAGTGTGCTTCACTCTTTGTTGTAGGTGCCTTGCAGAACC
This sequence comes from Furipterus horrens, assembly GCF_987537825.1. Taxonomy (NCBI): domain Eukaryota; kingdom Metazoa; phylum Chordata; class Mammalia; order Chiroptera; family Furipteridae; genus Furipterus; species Furipterus horrens. Next base: position 65,324,891 of record NW_028327172.1, on the reverse strand, counting down.
ACTGATGACTTACAAGTTACACAAAGATTTTATTGTTGCTGTTAGTAAGTACACTTCCATTGATGGATATTATGCTGTATTACTTAGAGGTATACATTTAAACCAGCTAGCTAAGATTTCCCTACATATTGCTTAAGAAATTGTTGATCAGATAGGTAATAGCTTACAATATGGTTTATTAACAAATAAGCAATTGCAGAAGGAACTAAAATAGTTTGTCACTTAATAAGACTTCATTGGGGTGACAGTCTGGTGTGATTAGAAAGAGCTGTGAGGAATTGTTCTAATTACATTTTACTTGATGGATGTCAGTTTTTTACAAGAGCAACTTTATGGTTAAATGGATAAGACTACGAATATGTACAGTCAGTTATGCCACTACCATACACATAATCACATATTGTATCCCCAGATCTGGAGGGAAGAATCAGATGTTTTTGACAGGCAACAGGCATATCCGTCAATCTCATTTCTCCCATATTATATTTACAGTATTGATGATCACATATTTGTGTCATTTCTTTAGATCTTTGATTGTTACAACATGATGTAAATAGATTTGTTTGATTCACAACTTCAGGGGAGGTGACGGGGGTTGGGGGGAGGTCTGTGAGAAACCTGTAACCTGAGAAATTAGAAATCCATACTTTAAAAACATCGGGGTCAGAGTGCCAGGGCGCCATCTGAGTCCATTACAACGAATTGCAACAATTAGGAGTTAGCATTTCATTGTTAAAATGTATGAGGTGTGACGGTAACGAGCTGTTTTTCACAATCCAAGAAAGCAATCAGTTGCTTATTTTATTGCCACACATTGCAATGTCACAGGAAACATTGTCTGCTGATACAAGTGTCAGATAAAGTTGAGTGGCCTGGCTTTTTAATACGGCATGTGTGACTGACCACATGATCTTGTAAATAGATACATACTACTATACTACTGAGATTTCTTCTGAAAGCTCTCCACTTTACATTCTCTTCATAAAAGTCTGTCTTTGTGAGATGAACAAGACCTTAGAAAATACATAATCCAATCTCTCATCTCATTAAGAAGTGAGGATCCAGAGTGGGCAAAAAGACGTTGTCTAAGGACACTAGTAAATTCATGGCAATGCCAGGGTTACAAGCCAGTTTGTTAGACTCTCAATCTAGAACTCTTTCTTATAAAAAATTAGTTTTAGAACAAATGGCATTTAAACCACTTAGCTAAAATGACTCAGTGAGCTGGTGATTTTGATACAAACATTTGATTTTAAGATTTTTTTTCTACACTTACTCTCTGGCAAATCATGGTCATATTATTTACTACCATAATCATTAAAATACGACCTGCAAACTGAAGGGTTGCTGGTTCAGTTCCCAGTCAGGGCACATGTCCGGGTTGTGGGCCAGGTCCCAAATTGGGCACGTGCCCAATTTGTATCTCTCACACATAGGTGTTTTTCTCCCTCTCTTTCTCCCTCCCTTCCCATCTGTCTAAAAATAAATAAATAAAATATATTTTAAAAATATTTTCTTATTTGTAAGAATTCATCTTTTGTCTGGGTTAAGAATATTCCCATTTTCTATATGTTAAGTTAATAAAGTTAGGTATTCTTTGGTTTCAAGTCACAGAAATCCAGCTCTGTAAAAAAGGGGAAGTTCTTTAGAGATGAAGAGGTGTCTCACACAATTCCTGGGCAGAGGCGGGGTCAGGCCTTCCATGGGTCTGCAACCAGGAACTGCTAAGTTGGAAATTGACGTTTCTCTCCCCGACTCTATTTGGAGGGCCTCTCATCTCTGTTGTTTGCTGCATTTCTGCCTCATTCTTGTCTCTTTCCAGTCAGATTTTCTTGGGTTGGAACACGTGTTCATGGCAGGCCTGGTTTTACATGGTCTGCCTTTTCACATATCCAACAGACAGTTTTTCGGTGACTTCATTTCAGCTCCTGGGAGAAAGCTTGTGTTTGCCCCAGCCTTTCCTCACTCCAAATAGGTGTGCTAGAAGGAACAGTGGTTGCATAATATAAGCCCTATTGGTCAGGCATTTTCCAGAGAAAGGGCTTGGTAGCATGGGCAGTCACCCAGAATTTGTTTATTGCAGTAAAAGAATGTTAAATAGATTCCTTATTCTGAAGCATTAGAAGTTTCTCTAGCAGACATGTCTGCATCTTGGCTTTTGCCTGGCAGACTAGACTTGCTGTAGATGATTTTTCAGTTTTCACATTTCCTATTGTTAGCATGGGCTTAAAATTAACTAGGCCTCTGTTTGCATAATAATTCTTATCCCTCAGAAAAGTCACTTCTGGTTTTTTAATATGTAAGATTTGTAAAAGGTGTGTCTGCTTCTTCTGGACTGATGGAGTCACTGGAGGTTTCTGTGTGATCAAGTGTTACAGTGCCCAACGTGTTCGGTAGTCTGTAACAATTGCAGGGATCCCTTACATCGATAAAAGTTTGATTCCGTCCTTGTATAGCACAACCACAGCAGATGAGGAGCTCTGGTATGGAAGTACATAGTTCTGTGGCTAAGAGCACAGGGCTGGATTAGATACACCTAGGTTTGGTAACTTCTTACTAACTTCATGGCCCTGGAAAAGTTACTGAGCCTGTCTCAGCCTTAGGGAATGATATGTGATAACACCACATGAAGCAGCACTTTTAAGGCATTTCCGGTGGTATGATGATTATGAATGTTTATGTACACATCTGAATGCAGTTAAAACCTGAGACTTGCAACCCTTTTATGTTACAGAATCTGATGACCAAAACTACCGGGTGGAGGCTGTGCATGCATTGGTGCACAAATTGCCAGAGAAAAACAGAGAGATGCTGGACATCTTAATAAAGCACCTGGTCAAGTAATTCTCTGACTTCTATAGTTCACTTAACTACCTGTTCAACTGTTAAAGTTAACCTTGCTTATGTGCTCTTAAAGTCTATGATGGTGCCGATAGTCCATAGAATGTGCTTTAAAAAGTGGCAATTTATTGTAAAGGTATATCTATATGTACATGTGTATGTACCTGTGTATATACAAAGGATATAATTATATGCAAACATAACTGTGAAACCAATGATGAAAAAGTTATGTGTCAACTTAAAAATATATGTAGAAGTATGTAGCTTTTTTCCCCCCAATTCTTTTAGATGCATTGTAAGCCCTAAGTTTGGAGACTAGTTCTCATATTACCAGGGTCAATAGGTTCTGCCAGGTGAAACCCTCTACTCTAATATTAGCTTCTTTCTTTTGATTCATAGTATCTCTTAGTCTCTGAAATTTTTTTGATTTTGTTGTTAAGTTCATTGATGTACTTAAAAATCTCAGTGGATTGATATTTTAGTAGTAAAGTTTCTCCAGAGGAACAGAATGAATAGGATGTTTGTGTGTATATATATTAGAGAGATGGGTTACAAGGAATTGGCTTACAGGGCAGCTTATAGGCTGCAGACCCAGGGTAGAGTCGATGTTGCCACTTGAATCCAAGGCAGCCCAGAGACAGAATTGTCCCTTAACTCAGGAGACCGTACTCTTTTTCCTTTAAGATCTTCAATTGATTGGATTAGGCCCACCCAAATTAGGGAGGGTAATCTGCTTTACTGAAAGCCTACTGATTTAAATGTTAATCTCACGTAAAACAAATATCTTTACAGAAGCATCTAGAATTGTGTTTGACCAGATATGTACTATGGTGTTACAAATTTGGCCATAAAATTAACTATCACATACCTATCTATCTAGAAATTGACACACACACACACACACACACACACACACACACACACACACACACACACACACACACACACACACACACACACTCGCACACACTCATATTCATACTCTTAATCCAGAAGTTTATTTGCCATTTTGCTGGTAACAGAAGTCCAAATTCAGATTTTGAATTTACTTCAAAATCTCCTTACCATCTCATTAGAAAAACATTTTTCATCTTGATGAGTACCATGATTCACAATCAAATGATTAATCCCTTCATTGTTTACTAGAGTAGTAACCCAATTTATCCTAATTTTAGCTATGCACATTTGAAATAGTGCTACATAACATATTAGTAACTCTCAACTTGCAGGCTTTGAGATGATAAGAATTTCCCTCATAGGAATTTAATTGAAATTGCATCATTTCAAGTACATTGTTAACTATTTCCCATGGCAATACCTCTTTTAGGTAATGAACAAGGACTCATCCTTGGTCTGAATGAGTTTTGAATTATGTTTGTGCCGTTGTGTATAACTTCTTTATGAAATTTAACCACACTGTATTTATTGGGCAGTCTCTTGCTGTATTCAAGCTAGTTTTCTAGTTATGTTTTTTTAAATGCTTTTAACAGTGACATGAATGTCACATAAACATTTTCTTGCTTAATTTTACAGAGTGTTAGATGAACACAAACTTCACCCTTAATTTTAATATGTGTTGTTTTGATACAAGGAATGGCAGGGCACAGTATCTGGCCATGGAAGAGTGCTTAAAATTCTCTTGCTCATTCTTCACCACCATTTCTGGTTTTTTTCTTTTTTTTTTTTTTGTTGTTTGTTTACAGATTTTTTGAAACTAATTTTGTAAAGTCTATATTTTTTTAAAAATTCAATTAAAAAAAAAAAAACACTTTACCCATTTCTCCCACCCCTGACCACTTATCCTCTTACAACCACCAATCTGTTCTCTATATTCAGGAGCTGTTTTGTGTGTGTTCTTTTAGAGTCCACATATAAGGGAGATCATTTGATATTTGTCTTTCTCTTGACTTATTTCATTTTTAGCATAATGCCCTTGAGGTCCCTCTGTACCACCACAAATGGCAACATTTCATTTTTTATATATCTGAATAATATTCCATTGTTTACACATACCACAATTCCTTTATTCATTCATCCATCAGTGGACACTTAGGTTGTTTTCATGTCTTGGCTATCGTAAATAAAGTGCAATGAACATGAGGGTCCATGTATTTTTTCAAGTTAGTGTTTGCATAGTGGAATATATGCCCACATCACTGATGACTTAAGTTGACTATAGACAACTAATAGCAATCATGGTCCCTGGAAACATTATATGGTTTAAAAAAGAGAGAGAATTTAAAACCTGTGACCTGGATTGGTCACTGGTCTAAAGAATCAGTGACGAATTCCACATTTCTATTAATTAGCTCTGAGACATGGTATCAATTCTTTTCTTTGTCTTAAAACAAGGTCCTCTGTGGCATCTTCCTTGACTCTAACTTTTAATATTCAGAAGTGCAACTGGCTGTCTGTTATTTATAGGAGTTGAGGGAATGAGGTGCAGAAATGGATGACATGTGGGTAATGGTAGTTGTATTAACTCAGTAGCCCAGCAGAAGGAAAATTCAATGAAGAGTAAATTGGTCATCAAATACTTCATTTCCTGAGTAACAAAGTTGTCAACTATCCTTTTCAAAATAGACCGTTTTTTTTAGGATTTCTAAATTTATTCTTCAGTGAGCTTAATATTAATTATTTTTCAGTTTACTTACACTACCAAGAACTTTTACATTTTAGCGAGAGTATCTAAAGCCAATTTAATTACAGGAAGACAATTATTTTGAGATCATATTTAACTTAATTTAACTCATTATTTAATTTTATCAGCACTATAAAGGTTGTTATACTTAATAGATGAGGAAACTGAAGCCTATTAAATAACTTGGCTGACTACACCCCACTTCCAAGTTGGATGGATCCAAGTTTTGATTCCAGATAGACTCACTGCCTTTACATACTACTTTCTTAGTATACATTCTCTAATGCATGTTAAACAATATTTGGATTTATAAGAAGGAACTGTGGAATGAAACTCTCCTTATTCTAACTAAGAGCCTTCTTAAATAGTGATCTCTTGGGCATAGGGAAAATTTCAGTCATTCGGATGGTCAGCACTTCCTGTCCTGTTCTAGGAACTGCATGGATAACCCAAAATCCTGGATTTCCCATGAAATTTTACTTTTGGTTTTAGAATGTACTTAGTGATACATATGCAGATAAAAACATAATCTTGTGTTGTGCTCCTTCCTAGAATTTTATGTTCTAAAATGCTGGCTGGGAGTAACACAGAAAAGGCAGTGGTTAACCTAGGAGATTGGTCAAATGAATGAGGTTTCCTCTAAAGAATATGTCTAGTGTCCAAATTAGTTAATTGGTCACAGTCATTTTTGTTAGTTACTGGGATTACTTTGGTAAGGCCAGTAATATCATAGGCTTTTTTGTTTCCTTTCCATTTGCAAGCCAGCACTGATGCTTTCACATTCCCTTGTCTTACTATTTGCCCGGCACAGTGCCCAGCACTAGGGAAGTGCCCAGAAGTTTGGGAAGGAGGGTTGGAAGGAAGGACGGATGGAAACATGCATTGGCCAGTTGTCTGATGTGGGGAGCTCAAGGAGACCCTTGACTTGCAGTCAGGAGACCTGAATTGAAATAGCATCTCTATTGCTAATTTTCTGTGACCTCAAGTACATCATTTTTACTTTAGGAGCTTTGTTTTTTTCGCCTGTGTAATTGGAGAAACTGACTTCCTGGGAAGATTAAATGCAATCATAACTGAAAGTGCCTGGCAGTAGGTTTTCAATGATGTGTTTGGTAATTCCAAATAAAATTACAACCAGTCTACTCTAAACCATCTGTTCTAAAGGAAGTATAGTACTGTAGAAAATACCGAAGAGCTGATCATCTCTCTCTAGGGAGATTGCACTCGTTTTAGGAAATCAGGATTTTTTCCTTCAATATATTAACCTTTGTAATTATGTTTTACTTTGGCTGTGTTAACTTATTATGTCATTTTAGGCTATACTCACTAAGGCCAATTGGGAATGACTAAACCTGACTATTTGAAAAAATTAGCCTATAATGTCACAAATTTGGTAGATGACAACATTTTATAATTACTAAACATTTGACTTAAGCTATTTTTTGTTGCTCTTGTTTTCAGAGTATCACTGCATAGCCAGCAAAATCTCATGACTGTCTCAAACCTTGGTGTCATATTTGGCCCAACTCTCATGAGAGCACAGGAAGAAACTGTGGCTGCTATGATGAATATTAAATTTCAGAATATTGTGGTTGAGATTCTGATAGAGCACTATGAAAAGGTGAGCTAAATTTTCATGTGGAAATGTCAAATTTTGTGTCTTGCATTTGTTTCATCTTGCTTTTGCACTTGTATCCTCTGTGAGCTTCACATTGTGATCTTAGATCTCTGTAAATGAGATCAGTCTTATAAATTTTGTATAAATTACTTCTTCATGAGAACTTTGATTTTCTTTTTTCTTGTTCAGTTCTTAAGTCTTTCTCCAAACCCTCTGAGCAGATGGATGGCTTCCTTTCCTTCTCCATCACTTACCTTTCAAGATTTTTTCTGTAGCATTTATATAATCAGTTTTTTGCACATATTCAGAGAATACTTTAGAATTACTTTGTGGTTAAGTCTATTTTGACTTTTTAATCTCTCTGGAATTAGACTCCTAAGTGTACAGTAGAGGTGCTATTCTAACTAAATAAAGCCAAAAAAAAAAAGTTCAGGGAACAGTCTTGAAGTCTTTTCTTTATCCCATCCCTAAGAAGGACTTCTTCATAAGAGTGAGATCTTAGAATAACTATGGAAATTGGAAGTTGGGAAAGCCAAATTGATTGGGTTATTAAGAAATTTGACCTTTGAAGGTCTAAACATTTTGTGATATATTTATGTCTGATCTAGTCCTTGTGAGAGAGTGAGTAGGCCTCTGTCGTTCCCTGGGCCCCTTCCTAGTGCCTAGGGAAGAATATCCTTAGTGCCTATCTCAGGCTGTAAGCTTCCTCACAACCGGAGAGCACGTGGCTGCATCCCCCTGCGGTGCTCAGACCTCTCCCTGCAGCTGGCACATTTCTTGACAGTTCAGAAGCAGCAGTGTGGCAGCACGCTCGCCTAAGAAACAAGGGGCACATTCTCCTGGGGAAATGACACAAAAGGAACCTCTTCCCCAAAGGCTATATTCGGCATGAAGAGGGAAAGAGACCATCACAATAAAAAGAACCCATGTGTCTTGACATAGACATTTGTTCCTATTTGAAAGGCTTCTTTAAATTATGAGAAATCTGAATTTCACTGTCAGGAAATGGGGGAGCATAGAAAGGAAAACCCAGAGAAGAAACATTACTCAGTGTAAATAGAAAAGAAAGATGTAATTGTTCTTGGAATTTTTTTTTTTTTTTTTTTTTTTTTTTGGTATCAAAACATCTCTTGCCATGCAAACTGGTTAAGTAGCATATAGTTCTAAGATTACTTAATAACTCTCAAAGCTTCTTGTATGGGGAAAATGGCCATTTCACCCTTTTGTTGACCTCAGCTCATTGTTCTTCCGTAGATTTTTCATACAGCCCCAGACCCAAGCATTCCTCTTCCTCAGCCTCAGTCTCGATCTGGATCCCGAAGGACGCGTGCGATCTGCCTCTCCACAGGCTCCCGGAAGCCCAGAGGGAGGTACACTCCGTGCCTGGCAGAACCTGATAGTAAGTGTGCCCGCCTTAGGGAGAGGCTTTCTTCTTTTAGTTCAGCCTTTCTACCTCTAATTATGTAGAAATAGAAGTTGTTTTTACTGATGCTATCGCCCCAATATCTCCTCCACCTCTAACATTTCTATGTTCTTTGTCAGTATAGTTGCAAGGTACCTTGGACAAGAAAATTCGTTACTGCTACAAAAGAAGTAATTAGTTTGCTCAGTACTACCCCCCCTTTTCCCCCTCCGCAGCTGTGATTAAATACATGAGGTGCTATTTTGTGGAAGGTTTTGTCCCATTGTCAAAGTGGTTAGAGAAGAAAGCAAGAGGAAGTGTGGCAGAATCAGTCATTTTCTTTCTTCCTTTCATATTATGTTCTTAAAGCAGCATCTCTTGGGTATCAAAGCTATCTCAAAGAGAGAAAGAAAAGAAATAAGAGAAACCACACCACACCTTATCACTACCTCACTGTTCTGAGCCAAGCCCCAAGATGAAGTGGGTGGCAGCTTGAGCTTGCAGTATGTGTTAAAGTGGGACCATTTTCGTTTCATTTCATATACCTATGCCTCCCAATTTTTTCACAATAACTATTTAATAGAAAATATGAGTTTTTAAATTTAGACATATTTGAACACTCCGATACAGTTTCTCTGCTTCTTTTTCTTATACCTTACTTTTAGGAACATTAAAAAATACACCTAGTAAAACAGCCAGTTTCTTATGTTGCTATATTCTTAGGAGGAAAAGGAAAAAGTCCCACTTTAAAAATAGAAAGCAGCTTATGATTTGCAGCTGATATTTAATGGTCCCTTTGAATGGAGGAGGATTCAGATGCATTGTAACTCAATCACCTAAGATTGTAAAAGTAAAAAAAGGGGGTATGCCTTTAATATTCCCCGTTTCACTGAATTTATTTATCTATTTTTGTAATATCATCATGGAATCATTTCCCTTGCTTATAAGTCCTTTTTCAGAATCTTATCTGAATTCAAGTCTGCCCACTCATGCTTCAACAAGTAACAATTTCCTAGGGGCAGGGTACATATAAAAATCTCCCTTGAACAGTATTGAAAAATGCATTCACCAAGTTCAAATGCATGTTTTGAAGCCTTTCTCCAGTACTGGGGACAGTTCTCTACGCCAGGTAAAGGCCCATCACTTCAGTGGCATCAGATGGCCTCAGAGTGCATGTGAGCTGGAAAATGGAAGCGTTTGGGTGGTGCTGTTCTCAACAGAGATCCGCTGTTCTTCTCCCCCCTGCTCCCGCTCAGGTGACTCCTACAGCAGCAGCCCCGCCAGCACGCCCATGGGGAGCATCGAGTCCCTCTCCTCTCACTCCTCCGAACAAAACAGCAACACAAAGCCTGCTTCCTGCCAGCCCAGGGAGAAATCTGGAGGGATTCCTTGGATTGCATCCCCATCACCTTCCAATGGACAGAAAAGCCTTGGTCTTTGGACAACTAGTCCTGAATCCAGTTCTAGAGAAGATGCAACCAAAACGGATGCAGAATCAGATTGCCAGAGTATTGCCTCTGTCACTAGCCCGGGGGATGTTTCCCCACCCATAGACCTGGCCAAGAAAGGGTCTCATGGGGTTTCAGGGCAGAAAAGAGCCTCAGCTACCTTTCTCAAATCCATCTCTGCAGCTGAAGGTAAGCCAGAGTGGAGCTTATGCAAGATGTCATTAACTCCGTGCCACTTGCCAGAGGATTCAGCATGATTAAGCCAAGGAAAAGTTAATGGGAAAGAGATTAATGATGCTTATCTAGGTTGTTCCTTGGGAGCCTGGATTTTTCAGACTCCTGTGCACTGTGACTTTCTTCCTGGCTCCTTCTATCTCTGTGAGGCGCTGTGTTTGTGATTGTTGTAGATTCTGATCTCTCTGAGTGATGGGCTGTGGTGCTGAAAGAACATTCTGTACCTTCTCACTTGGGCTCAGAGAAGAATGCTTCCCTTTGTTAGGCACACGTACTGGGTTATTGCTGTTATTTTGTCTAATAACACCTTGCCTGTTTTCTTGGGCTTTCTTTTTAGGAAACAAGAGCTACAGTGGTTCCATTCAAAGCTTAACTTCCATAGGTTCCAAAGAGACGCCTAAAGCCCCACCATACCCAGACCTGCCTCCAAAAATGTGCAGGCGGTTAAGGCTGGACACTGCCTCGAGCAATGGCTACCAGCGGCCGGGCTCCATGTAAGTGAGGTTTGTGTTTGCTGTGTCTGCCAGGGGCATGCGGGGATGGAGAGTCCAGAGGAGCGCTTGGGACTTCCACGGCTGAAGCCTCATCTGTAGAGGAGAGCCCTGTCCTCGTCTAAGAGTGATGTGGCAGTTAGACTAGGCTTAGGGCATATGGAAGCCCTCTCGTGGGCAGGCGCTTCAGCTGCTTTCCTTAGAAGCAGAACTGTGGCTTAATTTAAGGACAAGAAAATAGATGTGTAATATAGTAGTTACGGGCTTTGAAGCCAGAAGCCTGCCAGTAAAAGCTAACCATCAACCTCTCAGCTAACTGTTGTGTCAGGCCCAGCTCCGAGGTCCCCTGCCCCCCACCTCTGGCAGAAATTCAACTGCTTTCTAGCTGCGAAAGCTGGCCGTCACATGTCTCCCCATCTGAGAACTCACTGATTCAAAAAAGCTCCTAGAAAGCAAACAGTGTGATGGGCAAAAGGGATTCAGTCCTTCTAATCAAAAGAAATGACCCAGAAGTGTAAGGGCTGATAAGGTAGGGTACACAGATGTAAACAGAAAGGGGGTCAAAGAAGAGAAAATGGGAACCTGGATAAACAGCTAAGCAAAATCCAAAGAGGAAAAGTTTCTTTCCCTTTCAGTTTATTCTACAGACTTACAGAGCTTTTCCAAATGCCATATTGCTATTAGTAGGCATCTGGGCATATGGTATCTCTTATAAGGTCCACAGTATCCTTGTGCAGTAGGTAGTATAAACCTCATTTTACAGATGAGGGGAATTGATACTCAGAAACTTTAAGGATCACACAATGTTACATATCCAATTACTCTTATTAAAATAATAATAAAATAAAATTAGAGAAAGAGTTTAAGGAACCAGTGTACAGACACTCAGCTTCTAAGGATAGAGCTGGAATTCCAATGCAGGGCTCTCTATCTTGAATCTGTGCTATTATACTGTGTCCATTTTTAATATGATGGTATTCCTGACATTTAAATTATTCCTCAAAAGGTCAGTAAGACATTTTCCTAAGCTTGTTTCCATACAAAGTGTTTTAAAATTCATTCATTCATCTCTTTTCTCTGATACAAACCTTTTGTTTTCAGAGTGTGTTTAACATACATTATGTCTCTCTTAGTCAGAAATTCAGCTACCATGATATAGACAAATATATCTGTAAATCTGTCTGCTTCCCAGTGTTTTTATAGTTCTAGCCATGGAGGGAAATTAAATTTCAGGTCAATGTGACAAGGGAAATGGGAGAATATAAATTCTATTCTTTTTGAGGGAAAGAGAAGAGCTTCTGTTTTGTGATTTTAGTGATAGTAAAAGAAGAAATTAATGAGAGAGTGTGTGTTCTGTGTTAGGTGTAAATAATCCTTGAAAGTATCAAATGGTTCTGCTCTGGGAGCAGTTTGTCAAAGAAATAAAATTGATTTTAAAAATCTAGTTCAGAATATAATCTAAGGAACTTGATAGCTCTTTTAATAAATACTGAAACTTGTGTAATGAATAAGTATCCCTTAGTTTTCACTCCTTTCACTCCCTACCTAACTTCCCCAGCTCTTTACAGACCACGCCCCCACTCCGTGACTTAAAATAAGATTTGAATCTCCAGACTTATTTATCGGCCACATTTTGTTTCTCTTTCCATATTACAGGAACAGTGTTCTAATATTAAAGAATACATGAAACAATTTTAGAACTAGTTTTGTTTTAGCTGTCAAAATGAACAATTCTTTCATCGTGTTGATTTGATTTTTCTCCTGTGGCTTCACCGAAGTCAATAATACTACTACTGGGAGCAGAGCAGGGAGAAAATGTTCCTTTTTACTGCTCCCAGTTTTCTGAGGTAGGACAAATAAGGACTGAAAGCTTCCCAGAGAAGGTCGCTATAGGTTTATTGCAATTGGATACTCCATGAGCTGGAGACTAGAGCTAAAACTTTCTTCCACATTAAACCTTAAAGCAATTAAAAGTAAGGTCAGATTTGGGGACAGTTCTTAACCAATCACTTTGTTTTGGTTAACTGATAACTCTGAATTTCATTAGAAACTGATTTAATGAAACTTGCATTGTAAAATTATTTTTCAGTGTGGCAGCGAAAGCCCAACTGTTTGAAAACGTTGGTTCAGTTAAGCCGGTTTCTTCTGGGCGGTAAGTTTTCAAAACAAAAAAATAAAATAGTGGTGACGTTGTTGCCTTGTGTTGACCTGGTGGGTCATCTTTAATAGCTCTGTCCCTCCATGCTGCAGATGGTCCAGGCCACATTCACTCTCCCTTCATGGGGAAGAGGTCATGTCTGTAAACAATATCTAGTGTCTTAGACTCTTAAGGTGATGCTTCATTTGCTAAAATCTTCTCAAAGGAAGGGTTCTAAACAAATAGATTTTCTAGAAGATACAGTTGCCGTAACCCTTTGCACAACAAAAACTCCTTTGGTAGTAGTTTGTGAAAAATTTTCAAAAGTATATTCTTGACTTTTATAGACCTTTTTCTGGAAGAATCCCCCACTCCCAAGCCTAAAAAGGTCCTCATGTGTTAGTGTTTTTAAGTCCCCAGAGTTAGTATCTTTCTAGGACATTGGTCAGTACGTTGCATTCATGTAACAGATTCCAGAGTATTTGAGTGGACCTTACCTCTGCTTTAGCATCGTTGCCTTCTTCCTTTTTTGTCAAGACACAATGACAGTTAGACACTGTGTATGTCAGAGCAAACATCATTTATCTCTCAAAATGTCATCTATTTTAGGCCTTAATGGAAGGGATTTATTTAACCTTGTTACTTCTGTCTGTCCAGCTATATGGTTGAATTGCTCCACTAGATGGAGCCCTTTTATTAGGAAATTCTCAATCTGTTAAGAACTCAAGTACTGTTTCGTTTCGTTTCGTTTCGGCAGCCGTCCGTCTCAAGTACTGTAATCAGAGATAATCCCACAGAGTTTTAAAAAAGCAAGCTGTTGAAGTAAAACAGAATGCTGTCATATCATAAATATATACTTAAATGTTCAACAATCAGTCTCTGCATTTTTAATATTCTTTTACATTCTAAATACTACTCTAAATCAACTTCTCATGGTTGTCAGCATGCACTTAGAGTTCACTAACTGGTGCATTGAAAAGCAGGTCTTTTTTTCATCTGGTACGCAACACTGTGGAGCATGTTATAACGTTTCACCAAGAGACAGGGGCAGTAGAACACAGTGGACCTCACATTCACATTCTTGCTTCACCACTTCCTATGTGTGGAACCTTGGAGTCACATATTTAAAAAATCTATTGTCTTTATAAAATGAAGGTTATAATTTTTTTTTTTTTTTTTGCCAAATTGTTATAAATTTCAAATACACAGCGATCTATTTGGTAAGTTCTCCACAGATGGTCTTTACAATAACAACTATTATTATTGTGATAATTTCTATTGAACTACTTTAAGATACTCAAGCCTCTCATTAATACATTAATGATATATAAACATGAACTCTTAACAGCCACACGTGATACTTTCTGGTACCAGTAAATATACAGCTAAACAATAGAAAGAAGTTGAAAACATTTTCCTTACTAATCTCCTGTAATGCTTATTTCATGTTCCTGCTAGGGAACTCAGGGTTATTCTTGAATTAGACCTTGAGGAATGATAGAACCAGTAGTGAGTAGTAGGAAGACTAGCTATGTTTGTGAAAGAGACCAATTAGGAGATTCTCGTGGATGACCTCCAGTAATAGAAAAGTAACATCTCTGGGAGATACTGCAGGCTTTGGGAGCCATTGAGCAAACAGGTGATCTAATCAGTTCAGATGCACCTGAACAGATTGTTTCAAGTCATCTTTCTAGGGAGTTGTGAAGAGGAGAGGAGAGTCAGACATTTGGGATGGAATTGGTGAGATTTAGAAGTCTGTAATTAGGGCATTAACAAAGGAATGAAAAGCAATAAGGAGAATCTTATGGACAACATCAGGATTGGGCAACTACTTTGATATTGGGAGTGAATGATAGATAAAGAAGATTCCAAGTCTTCGAGTCTGAGTGGCAGAAAGAATGGCAATTTAGATTCTGGTCTCAGCTCGTGGGTACGTGGGGGAAAGGAAAGTTTGCCAGAACGTGTGAGTGAGCCTGAGGAACACTGAGAGGCTGTTGGAAATGTGCAGCTGGCACCAGGAGACAGGACTTTACCGTTTGAGAAACTGCACCCAGCAGTTACTCTGTGTGGATGAAGATAGGGCTTTTTGAGCGAAAAGGAAAATTGAGCATTGATTGGTCTTTGGGGAATGGTTTCATTTAAGGTTTTGTCAAAGGACAATGTGTAGGAATGATCAGAAGGCGCAGGCATAGTCAACATTCAGGAGCTGCAAAAAAGCCAAGGAGACCATTAGAGGAGAACACCGGTTTTAACCTCTGAGACATATGTTACTTCTTTGGGATTTTAAAAAGTATTATCTGTGTGCATTTCTGGCCCCTCAGCAGTGACATTCTCAGCACAAAATGTGTGAGGGTGTATGTTTGTATGTGCTTATCATTGTTAAGTGGCTCCCCGCAAAACATTGTATCAGTTTTGATTTGGTGAACTTTTTATTTTGCTTATGATAAGTATTGCAAATTTTGCACTGACCTGATCACACATTTGTAAATCTACTCATCAGCATTAGGCAGCATTTAGCCTCAGAATGGGGCTTGTGATCGCATCATCTTCCACACATAAGGAAAGAAACGGCTTTCGGGGCAGTAAGTGTTATTACCTTACTCTCCCATGCAGTAAGATGCAGAATTTTCAGAATCCTTTTCAAAGAATATTAGAATCTTCTGAAGAGAGACTCAATAGGTAACAGTGTAATTTTCACATCTTCAATACAGCAAGGCAGTAAAAGAGGAAGCATTAGCACCTGGAGAGAAAGCTTCACTGTCACAAAAGTCTACATTAAATCATCAAAGCTCTCTGCTGAGCTAACACCTGCAGTTACAGGGCTCAGCAGAAGAAAATTATACCTGTCTAGACACATGCACAGATAATTGAAAAGTCATGACAGATATTTTTCTGACTCCCTATTCTTGACACATTTAACAATATCTATTTATTTAGTGATATAATTATTCTGCTTGCCTCCCATGTAATCTTACAAAATACTATAAAGAGAACTTTCACATCTGAAATATTAATAACTATAGTTTAATTGAATTTTAAAGTACAGTTGCAAAAATTATATCATTGTAAGGACTATTATGTCTTAAAGCTGGAAATTGTTCCCTTATGTATCTATTTTAAGGACTCAAAGCAATAAGACGTAATGTTTTTTGGAGGAAGTTGTTGCTGTTAGGAAATGTGAATTCTTAAAAAATCTCTACTTATTTTTGGAGAAATGGCTTTGCAGCCGTCAATTATATCAGATATTGAATTAAATTATTACATTTAACTAGAAGATTTATAAGAAAAAACTAATATTTTTTCCTGCTTAACAATACGATCATCTGATTCTTAGAAGTCTTCAGAACTTGGTAGCATGCTCCTCCCCCATCTCCCACCCACATCAGCCAACACACCCATGTGCATGCAGACATGTGCATGCGTACACATATGCACCCACGTGGCTCTTCTTTAGTGTAAAGCCCTTTCTCTGGGTGCCCTCATTTTCTCAATTCTTCCTTAAGCCATGTTTGATTGGAAAGTGGGCTACTGATCTTTCTCAAACCTGACTGCTGCAGGCTCCCCTAGCAAAATTTCTAGAAGTATAGAAGCAGATTCTGGGGACGGGGTCAGAATTTCTCCTCCCTAGCTTTCCAATCTTCAGATAACATTTGAGAACCTCGCCTTATTGTGGACATATAGAGGTGAGACACAGGGTCTAAGCTCCAACAGGGAAATGAAAGAACGTAACCCTGGTGCTTTGAGAGATCTGCAGTGACAAATACTGCTGCTGCTTGTTTGCAGATTAAGTACTGGGACTAAAGGAAGGAAAGACAGGGTGCCTTGAATATTCAAATGACTCATCACATAGAAAAAGAGCCCAGAGCATCAGAGCATTTTCCCTTCTTTTTCTACTCAAGTATTCAGGAAATACTTAACTGAGTTACTACTAGGCATCATCATTCATGGAGGTTACATTCTGATTAGGAGAGAAGATAACAGAAATATCAACAATAACAAGAGAATAACAGATATTAGTATCATGTAGACTTAGGAGGTTATGATAATTGTACAGGCAGCTATTTTAGAGTGTGTGGTCAGGGGAGATATGACCTTCAGGAAAATTCAGGAAGTGTAAGATGAACTAGAAGCTCATTGCCATATGAAGTTCAAGAGGAAAACAGCTCAGAGCCAGGGCTCAGCTGGCCCTGAGGTGGGAACGAGCTGGGCATGTGTGAGGAGAAAGGGCAGGTGGGACTGGAGTACAATGTATGGGCGGGGACGGGCAGAGAGGAAGCAGAACCAACAGGCACCTGATTGTGAGTGGGATGGAGCTAGAGTTGGAAACCAGTTAAAGGTTTGTTATCAGGGAAATAGCATGATTCATCAGAACCTTTTTCAAACTGTCTTGGCTGCTCTGTGAAGAATGGATTGTAAGGGGACAAAAACGGGAAGCCTGCAGGATTTAGGATGGTAGGAAACCATCCAGTGAGTCACACTAGAAGTGATTTTGGCCTGGAGTCTGGTGGTGATAGAGAGCGTGAGAAGTAGGTGGAGTCAAGCACAGTTCCACATCTTACCAAGATAAACGGGTATTGCAGAATAAATGTGACTTGATTGGTGACTTGACTTGATTAGCACCCTCAGATGATGGCCTTTTAATGTTGCCTCAAATGTTTTTAACTAGAACTTCTATAAAACCCTGAGATTCTGGCTTCTCTTAGAAAACCAGAATAGCTGGCTATAGGGAGCCTGAATTCCCGTTTGGTACACATGTTGGGAGCTGAGTGCTAGCTTCCCTTTCTAAGAGATGAGTATGGTCCCTGGTTTGCAAAGCCTCTATCTGTCCCATCATTGCCCTGACAATGACGCTATTATTGGTCGCCACTTACTATCAACTTGTCCATCATGCTTGCTTAACTCACTTACTATTCCTTGTAGACCTTTAAATTTGGGGCTCTCACCTCTGGTAGTCTTAAATGAAAGTGGAAATAAATATTTTAGGGTACCTATGACCCTCTATATATGCTGCAAAAACAACATATTTACCAACGACCAATAGTAGCGTTCTTTAAAACCAGTTCGGGCTGTTTGTTATAAGCCAGGTAGTTATCCTGGAAGATATTGACCAGAAACATAAGAAAACTTTTAGTTTGCTATCAATGTTGTGTGATTACATACATGTGTTCAGTTTGTGAAAAATGCACTTTGTACACTTACATGTGCACTTTATATTATACTCCAATTACAAGTAAATATCACAGCATTTTTAAGAATAATTTGAATATAAAAAATTATTTTGAACGTTGTGGTTTTTACAGACTGTCTTTTACCCTTTCAGCCAAGCCAAAGCCATGTATTCCTGTAAAGCTGAGCACAGCCACGAGCTCTCCTTCCCACAGGGGGCGATATTTTCTAACGGTAGGTGCACCCACTGCTGCCCCTGAAGGAATAGTGTAGCGAAGGTCTAAAGTGGAAGCCAGGAGACTCAGAACCTAATTCCAGGCCCTGCCTCTCGTGACCTCCACAAATGAACAGATCAGATTCCTCTGGCCCCCAGTTTCCTCTCCTGTGTGTGGTGGGTGGGGCAGGGCGTGGGATGGAATGGAGGTGCAGGAAGAATGGAAGAAATTGGCTGATTGGTTGATAACATGAATGTAAAGGACATTTCCAGCTTTAAAGGTGCTGTGGCATTGTTTTGATGAGTGGATACGTGCAGTCTGATGTGCATTCTTACCCATTTGTGTATATAATTATTTGAAGCTAATGTTGATTGAGTGACTGACATTAACTTTTTATTTTTTTTGCCAGTGTACCCGTCAGTGGAACCAGGATGGCTGAAGGCAACTTATGAAGGCAAAACAGGACTAGTCCCAGAAAATTATGTTGTCTTCCTCTAATATTATTTAGTGGATGGCAGTATCTTCATGGTATCCATGGTAACAAATAAGTGCTATGATTTTATCTGACGCAGATATGGGGATCAGCCCACTAAATGACAACAGACAATTTCTATCAAGTCCTACACCAGCAGACTATGTAGCTCCCTATTAATGGAAAAGGAAAAAAGAAGTTTAAATTGACATTTTTATTTTTTGGCTGGTTTTTTCTTTAAAAGTATCTTTCTTTTTGATAAGTAACTCTCCAGATGTCTCCTCCATAACAATTGAGAATTTCAAGTACTGTATAAGTAACTATATTCCAGAAATTTAAAAACTACAAATATGATATAAGGATTTTGGAATCTGCCCTTAGCTGTCTGGCATTCTCGGAGGACCTTGAAATCATTACTTAAAAATGTATTTAAATTGTTCATTTATTATTTCTTCTTAAAATATAATGCTCTTATATGTGATTGTTTTGCTGGTCCTAAACATTTCAAGGAAGTACGTTTTTTAAAATGTAATTTTATTTTTGTTTACGGAGTAGATAATGATATTCAAAAGCAATGATGTATATGATGTATGAAGTCTGTAAATGAAGCCAAATTAAGTCACACACTGAGTCCACTTTAAACACTCCATCCAGAATTCCAGACTCCTTCCATTGGCTTTGAGCAGGGATCAGCAAACTGTTTCTGTAAAGGCCTGATAGTAAGTATTTTGTCCTTTGTAAGCCCAGTATGTTCCATCAGCACTTATCTCTGCCCTCATAGCAGGAAGCAGCCACAGACAGTAAATAAACAGATGAGCGTGGTCATGTGCCAGTACAACTCTCTATAGGACCCTGATATTTGAAGATCTTATCATTATCACGAGACAAAAAATAGTGTCCTTTGACTTTTTAAAACTCATTTTAAAATGTAAAAGTCATTTTCAGTTGATGGATCACACAAAAAGAGGCAGAAGGTCAAATGTGACTCTTGGATCATAGTTTGCTGGCCCCTGGTTTAAAGGATGTGTAAAAGTACCCTTATAATTTTGGGGGTTTTATGAAATTTTACTACATTAACATATAAATACTGGTAAATCATGTGCACATAATCTCTGTTACTAGCATTGTAATGGCATCACAAAAGTATAATTACCATAAGAGGAAAACAATGTAAAAGTGTAGTATCAAGGCAACAACTTAAATTCTACTTGTGACACTAAACTGTCAGAGAATTTTATTGATATCTAATTTGGCTAATGAGAAATTCTCTACAAATGATAAAGACGTTTTAAGACACTAAAGTCTATGCTTAAGCAGAATTTAAACATAAAGGTACAGGATTCTTTAATTATTAAATCCACAAAATTTTAAAATGGTTTTATCATTTTTAGCAGGAATAAAATGTGTGTGTGATTTTTTAAAATGCCATTCAATTTACAGTCTTCATTAGGAATTTCACTGAATTTATAGAATATAGAAATTTACTACCCATTTATATATACCATCTGCATTTGGTCACACATCAACCTTTATTTCTATTATTTCAATAATTCTAACATATTATTTCTATAACTATTTGCATGTGGCAAAGAGCCTTTCTTCTCAAGATTCCAAAAAGCTGGTTACCTGCCCTTTAACAACCACAGTGCTGGCTCACTAGGCTCTATTTTACTTGTTACTTCAGAGTTCTCCACTGTACAGACACTCAGGTATTGACTGTATAAAACTCTTTTTATGTGATAATATTATAGTCTGCAATCTCATTCTCTTCTACTTTAAATTAATGTTTTTAGAGTTAATAGATAATACGCTCTCACATACATGTGTACACAACTATGCCTTGGAGCATTTATGTTTTTAAAATTAAAAATGGAATAATAGTGTAGAATTTAAAAGTAAGGAGAATAACAGTAGGTGGAGTCACAACCAGAAATAAATATCAGTGCATTGGAATGAAAAATATTTAATGTTATAAAAATTAGTAATATAATGAAAAAATCTGATAAATGTTTTTTTCCTTTTGTCTCCTGCTGTTCATTTTTGTACGCAATAATTGGATATTACTAGAGCATCTTGATCTCTAGATCCTTGGTGGCCGTTACTAGTGATAATAGCATTGCTGACACCCTTGACTAGCCTCTGCTGGAACAGAAGGTTGTCTTTCCAATGTACCAGTTTTTTAGTCTACACAACACTCAGTTTAAGCACCCTTGCCATCATCTGTCATCCTACCACGTTAGAACCTCTTAAAGCAAATTGATTTTCTTTCAAAGACCAGCTTGACTCCAAGAAGAGATTCAGAATTCAACTTCACTTGCTGCTGCATAAGGAAATCTCACCCTTCATTTTAACACAGACCAGTGTGTTCCTGCCTCTGGGTTGTCTGTGAGCTAACTCCCCTGGTGTTCAGTCAGGAATTAAAGCTTTTGCTGTATACCATGGGGTGTGAAACTCTTTCTCCTATGAGGCATGTCTCATGGCAGCACTTGCTGTGGTCCTTTTTTTGAAAAAAGCTACAAAAGTGCTTCTTCAAGTTGTGTTTTTGTTTGAAGTTTTAATCTAAAAGATTTGTGAGAATGGTGTTTTTTTCTTCATACCGATTTCATGTATAAGCAAGTCGTGGTCATCTATTGGAGATAGACTAAAGCTGCTTTTCTCAAGACATAAATTTCCTGCAGATAAGGTATTTGTGAGCATTGAGAATATCCAGATCTGTGCTCTGAATCACAATATTAATTACACAAGAAAGTAATGCCAGTCATTGGAAGATCACATTCAGTATTGTAATAAAATTTCAGTAATGAAACCTTAAATTTTCAGACATTGTGAAGTTATGTTAGAATTTCTGCATCCACACCCCTCAAACATACAATGTGGGCACCCTAATCACCGGTTATAGTATAATCAGTATGGAGATGAGGCTGATCAGTCCAAGTCAGCCATCTTGTGTTATGTGAAAATATTCCCAAGTACAAAACACTTAGGTATTCAACAGGTGACTCTTGTTGTGCCATAACTACCAAGTTTCAAGAAATTAGTCTGTCAACTGAAGTCTTTTTCTGTTGCGTTATGTGAATATATGTCTGAACAGTAATGTTTGTATTCCTGTAAAGTCCATGAAGTATGAGGAAGTACTTTCGCCTTGTTTGATGTGAGTGCTTTTGCTAATTGTATCAGCACTCTCTGCTTTGAAATATGAATGAGTGCAACAAGGTTTTTCAACAATGGCTTGATTGCTGGCTCTTACAAGGATGGGGGAGGGAAAAAAATGTCCCTTATAATCCCAACGATCCAGGTTCCCAAACAGGAAAAATAAAGAGACATAATGACCTTTTATCTTATTCTAGATACTTGGTTTTACATATTGTGGCATGCTTTTTAAATTTCCACTGTGTTGTAAGGAAAATAAACCTGGCGCCTTAATCACGTGAAGCTAACACCATTAGCCTGCCTCCCAGCCTCATTCTTCCCTTCTGATGTGAGGACAGATCCCATCCACACAGATACAGATGCAGAGGAGTCCGATAGAGCCTTTCTTTGAACAATTTCAATTTGTAGTGAACCCCTAAATGATGTATTCAGGGTGCTTTCATTAGCATTTAAAACTGCAATTTGGTTTATGCTTTATTTACTGAAGTTAGAGGCAGAGCAATTCAGGAACAGATTTTGTTCTTTGGTTTTACAATATATTTACAATCTGTAGCTATTACTCTGAGCTAAAAACACTGGATGGGATCCAAAAAACATTATCTCCTGGTAGAGAAAAATAAAACAGAAACTTGATAATTGTTCAGAAGTTATTTTGCTCTTGACTAATAGAGGTTTTTCACTTAGGGTATAAATTACTATTTAATTTTACCTCCTACCTTTGTTGGTTACTTTCCAAAATCAAACACATTTTTATAAATGAGGTTAACCTTTTTGAATAGGATATATTCTGGCTGTTTTCTGTTGATCCACAGACTTACATCAGGTATTTATCAACTAGTCTCGCATCCCCTGAACTTATTCATCATATCCATCCATGTTCACCAATATCATCCTGCTTCAAATGTGCAGGTTCTACTTGGTAGTAACCTCATACAAACTCAGGCTTATGAACGACATGAATTTTTAGAGGATCAGATCAATAAATAGAAGTTTTCATTTTTTGAGGGCAGCTGCACCCACTGTTTTAAATAAGGAATCTCAAGTAAGAATTTCGACAGCACTTAGAGCAAGCCATTGGCAGAGAACTCATCTGCATATTCTAGACCAATGTTTAGAAGCAGCCGTATGAGGTAGGGAGTCCAATAGGTCCTCACTTCTCCTGGCACTGCTGAGAGAGATGCCAAGTCCAGAGTTGAATATTTCTTGGTGCCACTGGGAGAGATGGAGTCTGTGTTTACTGAGGAGTCCCAAAAGGCAGGGGCCATTTCCAATGATTACAATAGAGATAACCCTCCATCATCATAGATGCTTATGTACGGGACTACAGGAGGAACTGAACTGTTGGAGCTGGATGGGGCTGAAGGTGCCAAGGCCTCCTTAATGAGAAGACCATTTTCTCCCCTTATGCATCATCTGCCACTTCTCAGCAGTATTTCCCATGGTCTTTACTCTTCCAGGGTTGAGAGCAACTCAGCTGTGTTTTGAATGTGCTCAGCTTCCTAGATTTAAATGTGCTTTGTTCTGAATATGGCAGCATTGTTACAGTTTTTATATCGGCCTCTGTATCCTCAGTCACCCCCTCTTTTTTTTACAGAGCACACTGCCTGCACGTGATTTATGTTTAAAATCTGAGATATCACCACATATTGAGAGCTGTGATTTCAAGAGTCTTGAACTCTGAGCTGAAACCTATACAAATAAATAGGGAGTTTGTCAGGGAAGACGACTGTTTTCTTTAAAATTCAGAGTTCTATTTATATTCTGTTAAAATTTGAGGTACTATAGTTTATGTAAAAGTTGAATATTTAGTTATTATATTTCAGTACTAGGAATTTCTTTGCAGCCATTAACATGAAAAATTAATAGATATGAAATTGATTGTCAGTAAATTATCATATTGAATTTTTTGTTTATTTTGTAGTGTTTATTTATCTGCACTTTGTGTGCGTGTGTGTGTATACACACAGACATACATACCCAAATGTGTAAATAACCTCATGTTATTTCTAAATTGCCACGATATCTTTGCTGTATAATTACACTGTACTTTAAATTACTTTAAAAATAAACAATGTAAGCACATTTTAATTTAATCTTTGTACTTGAAGACCTGCTGTGTTGGAGGGCAGCTATCTTGGATTCATGTGGAGAAAAACCAAGGTTACAGGTACTGTGAATGGTCATTTTGGGTGCAGCGAGTACAGACTCATAGCAGAATTGATAAGTTTTTCTTGACAATGGAACAATTGCCTGAGAAATTGGCATTATGAAAGATCAAGAAAATGGTATTGTTGGTACCTATTAATAATACAGTTGTCTACAGGAGAAGTAACCAGGCCATAAACAAAATATCAAATATAATAGGTGTGCAGGATTACCTGAAAATGTGTTTGCAAAAGTTTAAAAGTATGCTATGGGAAGAAGTATCAGCATACAAATACCCCTTCCGATTTTTATTAATATTATGATGCTTTTGGTCGCTATTTGACTTCTGGCTAAATGTTGCTTTTCTGTGTAAAACAAGAATTGGGTATGTATTTTTGTGTTGCTAACTTGGTTGTTAGAGTGTGGGAAATCACCTAGTAAAAACTAAGCCTAGATAGGTTAATAACAGGGTCATTGGGCATACAACCTGATTTTCTCAAATGGATTGTAATTTTCTTCATTATCAGAAGAGAACTAATAAAATCATGACACAAGGATGTGCTCTCATCAAGACAGTGATGTAAGTAAATGCAATACTTGAATCCTCCTACAACCACATCAAAATTACCTTAAATCTAGCTGAAGAGAAATCCTACAACAAAGGATATAAAGAAGCCACATGGAAACTGGTAGCAGGGGCAGAGACACAGATCAGTCTCGTCCCACACCAATGTGTGGCAGACAAAAAATTGGGAAGAATATGTCAGATGCAGAGGTCCCCCCAAGGGTCCTAGCCACACCAGGCTCTGCAGCCTAGGGTTCCAGTGCCAGGAAAAGAAGTCCTTATAACTATTGGCTGTAAAAAAACCAGTGGGGATTGTGGCTGAGTGAGACAGAGGGCTTCTGGAATTCCTCTTAAAGGGCCCATGCATGGGTTTACTTGGATTTCCTTGCTCTCTCAGTTCAAATGCTGGGTCAGCAGCTCGAAAGGCACCAGGGACATATGGGAAGGAACAGAGTTGTCTGGCATCAGAGCAAGAGCTGAAGAGACAACTTTTTCCCACGCAGAAATGCTGTCAGAGACCATCGTTCCTTTTCTGAGCCCTCCCCTCACACAGCCAGCTGGTGGGCACCATATATAAGTATCAACCTAGCTAACACAGCCCCACCCTGGCGATACCCTGAGGCCCTGCCGTACCCAACTGTGGGCCTACCAAAGCTGTTTCCAGTGACTTTTCCCTACAAATGGCCTGTCTTGTATGGAAATGGCTCCTGCTTCAGATTTTCTAAAATCTCTCAAATAAGCATCTGACCTCAGTGTGTCACGTACCTCTTGGTAGGTGGCCCCAAGTCTGACACTAGCAGCAACAAGCCTTGGTTTGCAGCCTGGCCTTTCCTATGCATCTCAAGCCCAGCATAAGTAGTAGCCATCAGCAGATTACTTTGTAGCTCATGCTGGGTGGCCTCAGGCAGGGCACGGGTAGCAGCTGACTTTGGCTTGCTCCTCCCAGGAGGCCCCAGAGCCAGCACACCTGGTGGACAGCTTCAGACCACATTGAAAGAACACCCAATGTTCTCCACAAGTGATACACTCATGGGGCGAATTCAGCAGGCACCAGTAAGTCCTGCTCCATGTGGTCCACGGCTGCACAGCTGATCCTCCACAGTGGTTGCAGCCAGTCCTTGCAGCCAATTTCCCTGGGGGTAAATCCCTCCCACTGAGGTGCCAACAGCAAACAAGTCTCAACTATAACACAAAGGTATACATAGCGCACATGAGTACCTGGAGTGCCCAGCTTGGGTGACAGAGGAGGCTGTGCCACTGGACCCTATGGGGCCATTCTGCCAAGCCTGGGAGATGTAGAAGCTCTATCTAATTCTTAGAAATAAACACAGGGAATCAGCCAAAATGAAAGAAAGAAACATGTCCCAAATGAAAGAACAGCACAAAACTCAAAAAAAAAAAAAAAAAAAAAAAAAACACCAAGCAATCTAGTAGAGGCAGAGTTCAAAACGTTGGTTATAAGGATGACCAATGAACTTAGAGGAAGAGCAGATGAACTTAGAACTTCAACAAAGAGACAGAAAATATAAAAACAGGGAAAACGTAAGATAGAAAACACCCAATCAGAATGGCAGAATTAAAGAATATAGAAATTGAAGGTAGTGTAAAGAGCCTCTGGGACAACTTCATGCATATGAATGTTTGCATCATGGGGGTTACAGAAGGAGAAGACAACAAGGAACTGAAAACTTTTGTGAAAAAAATAAGGAAGACTTAACCTGGTGAAGGAAATACAAATGTAAGTCCAGGAAGTTCAGAGTCCCAAACAAAAGGAACCCGAATAGGCCCACACCAGACACATTATAATTAAAATGCGGAAGATTGAAGACAAAGAATCTTAAAAGCAGCAGGAGGGAAGCAGTAACCTACAAGGGAGCTCCTATATGACTGTCAGCTGATTTCTCAACAGAAACTTTGCAGGCCAGATGGAATTGGCAAGAAATATTCAAAGTAATGAAAAGAAAGGACCTGCAATCAAGATTAGCCAACAAAACTATCATTTGGAATCAAAGAACAGACAAAGAGCTTTCCAGACAAGAAGTTGAAGGGGTTCATCACCACTAAACCAGTATTACAAAAAGTGTTAGATGGTCTTCTTGAAGATGAAGATGAAAATGAAGAAGAGGAGGAAAAGATAAAAAATATGAATAATAAAATGGCAATAAGTACACATTTAGCAACAATTACTTTAAATGCAAAAAATTAAAAGGTTTTTTTTTTTTTTTCCGGTCCGAAAAAAAATTAAAAGTTTTAATCAAAAGACATATCACAGCTGAATGTATAACAACACAAAACTACATATGCTGTCTACGAGAGATTCACTTTAGATTGAAAGACATACATACACTAGTAAAGGGATGGAAAAAGATATTTCATGAAAATGGAAAGAAACAAAAACTGGGGTAGCAATACTTACACCAGACAAAATAGAAGAAGCAGAACAGAAACAGACTCATAGATACAAAGAACATTTTGACAGTTGCCAGATGGGGGGCAGTTGGAGGGATAGGTAAAAAGGTGAAGGGATTACATACAAGTTGGTAATTAAAGAATAGTCATGAGGATGTAAAGCATAGCATAGGAAATATACTCAGTAATACTGTAATAACTGTGGTGTCAGATGCGTACCGGAAATATTGGGGTGATCACTTAGTAAGTTATATAATGTCTAATCACTGGGTTGTACACCTAAAACTAATACAATTTTGTATGTCAGCTGTAATTGAAAAATAAAAAAAATATTTAAAAAATATATTATGGAACAGCACCTGTTGAAATAAGATTAATGTGAATAATCTACAGTATGATTAAGTAGGAAAGGACTGTTAGGATAGGTATTAGAGATTTGCATGTAGCACACTGTTTGAGAACATTGGGTTAGAAGGAACTGACCTAGATGAAACCCCTTATAACTGATATTTTAGAAATAATAAAAACAAACTACTCCCTACAGCCAAAGCTGGAATGATTTGAGCTATGTAGTAGTGGGTAAATCAATTATAACCCAAAGTATAAAACATCCATGAATCAACACTGATATAATGACAAATTTCATTTACATAAACAAATGTACAATAGGAGAGAAGAGACTAATATTCTTTAGAGAAGCATTCCAAATAATAATTGGAATTTCATTACTCTTCCCCTAACGGCTAGAGTTTAACCATTCTCCATTTGAAGATGGGCTAGACTAAGTGACTAACTTCAAAAAATAGTGTGGAAAGCTATTGTAACTTTGCAGAGGAGAAGCCTGGCAGACACTATCTTAACCAAGCAGTAAAAATTAACATTAGAAATATTATATGGTTACCTTGTAGTCCATAATATGATGTGTGAGAAGAGCTTATCTTCTGTGGTTTTATATCCCAAAACTCATAACTCCAGTCTAATCATAAGAAAAACATCAGACACACCCAGATGGGGGACATTCTACAGGACAGGTACTAGGCCAGCACTTCTCAAGACTGTCAAGGTCATGAATAATAAGAAAATTCAAACTGTCACAGATCAGAGGAGACTTTTTAGACAGAAACCTACGTACAATGTGGACCCCTGGGTTGGATCCTGTAGTGAAAAGAAAACATAAATGGTAAAACTAGTCATGTCCAAATAAAGTCTAAAATTAACAAAAAGTAGCCACAAGGTAGTGACGCAAGCTGGTAACACATCTCATTTTTTGAAATTTAAGTTGCTTTTATTCAAGACAGATATCTTCACTTGCTTCCCCATGAAACTGGGATCTGTGTGGGGGATATATCGTTCCCTTGCCTGTTATTGCTGAGCCTCAAGCACTAGGTCAGAGCTTGGTGTCTATTTAGGGTCATCTCTTTTCATTAAGTGAATGAATTCATTAACAAAGATACAATCATTGTAAACCCTTGCAGGAGTCAGAGAATGCAGTTGCAGCCTTGTGCTGTTTCTGTGTCTGTCTCCTTGCGTAGGAGGAGCAGAATCCATTCTTTAGCATTCTGCTAATGCACGTTCTACCCCGGAGTTTTCTGTGTTGTTGGAGAAAACATACCCCTCCTCCCCAAACACATGAACATTATGTGTTCTTAAGGACAGAGATTAGACACAGATTTGATCTTCTCATTGCTAAACCTATAAAAACTTGGTTGATGAAGCTGGATGATTTGGGAGTGATGTTGAAGAACTCCATTTTCTAAGCCATTAAATATAAAACCATCCTGATTTTTGAAAATTAAGCTAGGTTAAATTTACAGTTGAATTTCTTGGGCCAAAGTAGTTGTGTTGTTAAAATTGAAATTTTGCACAGTCAAAAATCAAGAAACAAAAATATTTTCTAAGTTTCTTATACAACAGTTTTTGTTATTTTATTTTTTTTTAAAGTGTGGATGAGAACATTTGAAACCTCTTTGTATAGAATACCCTTGGGAACACATTTCAAAAATCCTAATTGAATGCTTACAGATGCTGTTTCTGGGTGTTTGGGGTAAATGAACCAAGCATGACATTCAGCAGAAATCTACTTATTAACAGAAACAAGTTACCTGTGACATTCTAGCTCTCCAAATTACCAGGAGCCAGTTCACTGAAAGGGATTCCCAGGGTCAGCGTGGGCCAGAGAAAGGAAAATGATCACATCTATCTCCCAGTCTCATCATAGGTTTTAATATTCACTAAGTCCCTATCTGCAAACAAGCAGAATGAACCATGAGAGGCCCTGGCAACTTTCAAGCATTTTTGGAGCAACTGAAATAATCTTTTATTCAAATAAGTTTTATTTGGAATCCCATACATGAAACAAATACAAGTCAAGCTGCTAACATGTGCTCCTACATGTGTGTTGGAGAATGCCTTCTCTTCCTCTGTACAGTCTCACATCCTCTATGGCATCTTCATAGAAGCCTTAGGCTTCTAAGAGCAAGTTTTGGAAATGAGTACCTCAGTTCAGCTAATTAGGAAACTGAAGGTCATATCAACATGTTTGCAACAAAATCATGGACTCCTATCTCTGATGTGATCTGACCACTAACTTTTTGAATATGTGGGGAGGACAGGCAACTTCTCATACACTTTGATCCTTGAAGAGTCTAACTTTCTTCAGAAAGACTGTGTCCCTTGATGGGTATCCATGGAGCAGAAGGCAAAAGCTAAGATTCAGCCAGCCTTGACTGTTAAAGGAGAAAGAAAAAAGTTTTGGGTTTTTTTTGGTGGGAATTTTTTTGAAAATAGGTATAAATTATCTAGCCCAGTGCTTTTTACCTAACAGGTATTACTGGGTAGCAATTATTATTAAAGACTTTAGGGGTTTTATAGTCAAGTTTGCAACTTTCCGATGCAAATGACAGAAGAATCAGGGAAACCTTAAACTGCAATAATAGAAGTTAAATAATGGCTCCCAAATTTTTGGTACATAGCCACAAACCTCATGTTGTCCCCTCCACTGTCACACAGTCCTTTGATCCTCCCAACTATTAGACACAGTCACTGGTCGTGGAAAGAAAACAGACTGAAAGTTTAATTTCTCTTACTTAACCTAATGCCACATAGTTGGTCCGACAGAGCTTGGACAAAAGCCCAGTGCACTACTTTGAAACCCAGCACTCCCTCCACTGAACCACCTTTTTACTACACTAAGTGCAGAATGGTAAGGCTTTCTGTACCACCACACTTGAAAGAAGTCTTTCAGGCTCAGCCTTTTCCAGAAGAAATATGAAGGCGGATGAGGAGACTGGAAGCCCGATCTTGTGAAAATGCTATAAACCAGTGTGTTGCTACTCCAGGTGTGACCTGTGGACCACCTAAGAGCTGATTAGAAACGCAGACTCTTAGAACTTCTGAATCAGAACCTGCATTTTACAAACTTTCAAGACGATTTGTATAAACAATGCAGTTTGAAAAGCACAGACCTTTGAGGCCTTTGGGGATATCTGAGGGCAAGAAGAGGCAGAACTTTTATTTCCAAGGCCAAAGATAGGACTCCTTGGAGGAAGTCACAAAAATTAAGATTTAGGTTTTAAAAAAGTAATCTCATCACCAATCTTCTGAAAATAGAACTCAGGAAACAGCTTTTCATCACAGGGAGTGTTGAAGTGTGTCTGGATGATCGACTGTCAGGATTTCACAGCGGAAATAGAAAAATTCAATGGCTATTTAGACAAGTCTCAAAAGACAATTACTGAGCTCCTGTGCAAGTCCTTAGAGATCCTGAGTAAATCAGATATTCTTTCTTTCAAGAGGACCATGCTTATTGGGGTATCAGATAATTAAACATCAATGAAATATACTATAATACGGTAAAATGCTAAAAAGAGTATTAGGTGCTAATGGAGTGCAGAGAAAGGGCACTATTTTGAATTCAGGAGATGGCTGAAGTGATGAAAAAGAAAGTAGATTGGATGCAGTGGGAATGATCGTACCTGGGCGGCTGATGTCACCAACCAAGTTTTGGCTGAAGCGAGAGGCTGCAGAGAGCAGGACTCTCTGCCGTGGGTCAGGATCCCACCGTGCACAGAGGAAGGAGGGGCTGATGCAGGGGTTGGGAAGAGGGAAGGAGCAAAATGGGTGATGGCGAAGGGATGAGATGATCTGCATTTATTCTTTTTTTCATGTTATCATCCTTTCAACTAATGTAGTACCAAGCACCCTTATAGTTTCTCACCATTTAAAAAGAACTAGACATAGTTTGTGTTCTTGAGGAGTCCGTAGCTCAATGAGGGGGACAGACATAAGGATTAAAAACAGCAGAGTAAGAGAGGTAGGTGTGACAGAGGCACGAAGTGTGAGAGGAATAACGATGACTACAGAGTTCAGAGGGAAAAGGAAGGCGGGGTGAGGGGGTGGGAGGAGTAGGTCTCACACCTGAGTGGGAAATAACATCCTGAGTAGACTGTAAAGAATAAGACACCAGGAGGGAATGAAGGCATCAGAGACCCAGAGCCCAAACACTGAGCGGGTTTTCCCGTGGACTAAAGCGCTCACTGCTGTATTGGCATGAGACTGTGGAAGGACAGGATGAGGTAAAACTGAGCAGGATGGATTGTGTGTGGGCCAGTTTGAGGTGGCTGGGAGAGCACAAGGAGGAGAAGGATGTGGTCAGGTCCACCTTTAAGAAGACGGGAATGGAGGTATGAGTAAGTGTTCCAGTGTGAACATGTGTGGGGGACACTGCAGGAGTGGGGCTGGGAGGCAATGTTGCATCAACCCTAGAAACGATGAACAAGGCCAGAACAAGGAAATGACTCATTCCAGAGGTCAAATTGACATGACATGGCCACTGTTTTGAATGAGTAATTGAGGGGTTTCAAATGTGTCTCAGAAGTTTTTCGGATGCTGAGGAAGGATCAGCAATAAAATAAAGAATGAGCCTGCCTAAGTCATAACACAAAAAATTATGAAAAGCAATAACTCATTTTAAGCCATCAAATTTTGGCATAGTTTGTAACAATAGGTAATTGAAATAATAATTATGGGATCATAACATTGGAAATCCCTGATCTCCTCTGGTTTGGAGCTGAGTATAATAAAGATTGTTGGTTGTTTTCCAGTGTTCTCCTTTTCTGCACAGAAATAGAAATCCCAATTTTTAGCTAGTGACAGAGCAACTCAGAATAAAGGTGTTATATTTTCTAGCCTCTTTTGGTGTTATATGTGGCCATGTGCCTAAGTTCCAGGCAATGGAAAAAGAGAATAAATACATAGAACTTCCTTCTAGGTTCTTGAAGAGAAAAGGCAAGCTCTTCTTTGCTGCATTCCTTTGTCCTGCTGCTTGGAAGACTTTGTACCACACAGACAGGTGCACTCTCTGGGTTTTGATGGAAAAACAAATGAGAAGTCTGGGTCCCTGCATGACTTCATGGAGCAGAACTGCCATTCTCCTGAAACATCTGCTTATGACGTGAAAGAAGAACTAATGTTTTGTTTAAAATCTCTGTTCTCTGTTACATGTGTCTGAATTTGTGTTCTAGTATGTTTAGTTTCTGCAGACCTACAGATCTAGGAAGCAGGGGGCACCCAGGAGAAGGGATACGAGCACTTCCATGAAGTCAAATGTACTGCTAAGGGAGTAACTTGAAAGTAGGTATGATGGCCACTTAGGTTAGCAAGTTAAGTCACTAGCAAGTGTAATCCTCACAGGGGAAGAAGGGCTGTGTCCTCCACCTGGTGTGTATATAACTTCAGTGTCTGCTAAATTCAGGCAATGGATTCTGGATCTTATCCTATTCAGGGGTCTGCATCGCACCCTGTTTTATAATTTCATCAAAGCATGTAATACCTGGTTACATCTGCCTGCTATCTATTTATGGTCTACTAGATTGTGACATCCATAAAACCATATTCTATGGGTTGGGCAGAGCTCTATATCAGTTGCCTATCCCAAATATGGTCTTCCTTCTTCCTTAATGAAACCTAGGTTGTATTTAAGGTGACAATATATTCAGTAGAATAACTATATTTCCCAGACTCCTTTGCAATATGGAGATTTTCCAATACAGTTTCTGCAAATGAAATATAAGTACAAGTCATTAATGGAAAATTTCTGTGGAAGTTTTGTTTTCTTACCCCCTTCTTACTTATTATCATTCTCTTATTCTTCCTGCCTGGGAACATGGATAAAAGACTGGCAATGAAGCAACCACTTAGTAGCCATAAAAACGAAAGCAAGAAGGAACCTGAGACATTTGTAGCTTGGTGAAACGAGAACTAACTCCAAATTGTGCTATTGTATAAGCAAAAAGCCCATATTTGGTTAATCACTGTAGTAGAGCTTCAGTTACAGTCAGCCAAATGAAATAACTTGTTTTCTCATTATTTTACTAAACCAAATCATTTGCAGAACTAAAAAATATCAATCATGGAGAAATGCCACTCTTAACATACATGACACATATAGTGGCTGAGGACTTCTAATTTCACCTGTGTCTTTCAAGGAACCAGAAGCTCTGATATAGAAGTGTCTATGCTTGTGAGATATGACTTACCGTGTGTGTGTGTGTGTGTGTGTGTGTACATTTACCTCACATATGGTGTATAAAATGTACACATTTTAGACTTTCACCGAGTCATGTTTCTTCCCATTTGTATGTTCAGAGGCTAAAAATCACCAATTCAATTGTAAATTATAGAATTGTGAACTTTTTAACCTTAAAATGAATGTTTTATTCATAATGAGTTTTGTTTATGATTCCATGAGAACACAATGAATGTGCTTTAAAAGTTATGCACTACAGCAAATGGCTCATCTAGATACAACACATTCTATATAATAAATGTGTCCTCTAACCATTGCTAAATACTTCCCAGAGGGCTGCCCTCCCTGAGATGGACAGGAGAGGCTCTTGGAGAGAAAGACCAAGGAAAATGTTGGAGTAGGAAAGGTTGGCTTGGGGAAAACAGAGATGGCGGGGGGACATTTAAGGGTAGCAGAGTGACAGAGGTGAGGGGCTCTGTAGAAGGTCTTTGAGGAGGGGATGCTGCCTATGACCCAAAATAGTTATAAAACACAGCGCACATGGAGGCTCAGGAGACCTTTCCAAGTGAGAACAGGAATGGGTGTCACGGAGGGGCCTAGCACCCTACGCCCCTGCTCTCAGTTCAGTGACGCTCTCTACAACGTGCAAAGCTCAGTTCACTCACTCTCAAGGGAGACATGCACCTTTCATTGGCTTTACAGAACATTTGAACTTTCTAATTTCTAAGTATAAATTGTATTTAATTCTTTATCCTACTTATCTAAGTATAAAGTGTGCTTATTCTTGTGGACATTTTGTTCTTACAACTTCACACTGGTCAATAGGAATTGTAATTTAATGGACATGGGGCTGGGCTTGGAGTCAGAAAACCTGGTTGGAATCCTGGTTAAGCCATAGATCTTATCTCTTATCTGTAATCCTCAGTTTCCCACTGGAAAAACAGAGATAATATCTATCTTACAGTTTGTTGCAAAGCATTTTACAAAATAGTGTATGGCTCTTCTCACAGTACCCGCCTCCCCACCCAACAAAATTAAAGAGATGAAAGATATAAACATCAGATGAGGTTGTGGCCAAGACAGTGTGGGTTAGCAGGGCTCTTATATGCAAATGCCTTCCAGTCCAGGGAGGTAATCTAAGGTGTGAAGTGGGCCAAGCAAGACTGTGATGATTTCAAGGGTAATGGCCCTGAAAGGCGCAGACTTATTAACCTCCAACTGATTGTTGTCAGGCAAAAATGCAGACTTAGAATTTCTGATTTGGAAACAGATGCCAGAAATCTGGGTGTTTCTGTGTAATACCTTGCTTTCACAATGTTGGCAAATATTTCAGCATGTTAAGTGATTTGTTGGTCCAAACACAGCTTTGTAGGTAGCTAGTGGGCCACCAGTTTTGTAATCTTTGGGTTCCATTGAATTTTAGGAAATTTTCCTTTCTTCTGGCTGAAGAATAGGTCCTCTTGGATGAGGAAACTTGCAAATGTCTGAGGCTTCCCTCACCAATACACCTTTCTCCTTTACCTTATAAGTAATCAAGCTCCATTTAAAAAACAGACAAAAGAATTTCTTTTTGACAGAGTATTGAACAGCTGATAACAAACAGAGGAGCCCGGAACAATCTAAAGCTGTTGAGAAGTTGCATTATTTCACTGAAACAGTGAGTGGGATAAGGAAAGACTGGCTCCAGGTCTGAAGTAAGGATGATTGGATATGGCCAGAAAGTAACCAAGAATATGAACATATTTTAGAGTCCATTGAGGTTTCAGGAAAAAAAAAAAAAGAATATTTTACCCATGTCTAACATCTGGTCGTCTGAGATCCTTAGGTGTAGGACCAGTTGCAGTCACTATCATTAGGTCTTCGTGCATATGAAACACATTTATTGTAATATTATTGCCTGGACATTTAATCCTGATCTCTCTCTCTATTTTTTTTTTTTTTTTCTTCTTCCAGGAACAATCGCCTTAGGGGAGACATGAGTTTTCTCTGTTGTTGGTTTGTTCTGATCAGGGAGGCCACATATTTATGCTGACGTACAATTTTGCAAGTGCTTCTCTAAACGTGGATTAAATGGATTAGAATCAACTCTTTGAAAATCAACTCCTGGTGTGGAACTGCTTGTTTCTGAGAAGGACTGGAGCAGTTACGGGGTGGGGCATAGTCACTGCAAAGGAAAGGAGGTGCTGCCTCTGTTCAGGTCTCATCCTAGTCTACCTTCTGTGTAAGCTTCATTTCCGGTATGTGCATTTCTGCGACTCTTCCCACTCAAGAGAAGAAGCTCTGTAGGCTGCTTCTTTCTTTCTTTATATAACAATAGGAGGGTTCAAAAATAAAAAAAGAAGAATATCAGAAACTTTCTGTTCTCTGGATGAGAATTTCTCTGTCTTTACATTTTCACAGAATTCTCCTGCTTGCATTTCTTAATTTTTTACTCTTTCAAGAGCTGTCCTGTGTTGATGGTTTTATCCTATACAGGTATATTATCTTACAGGGCAGATAGAATCATAGATAAACTCTGAAGACACACTTTCTGGATTTGATCCTGATTTTCTAAACCTCCATATCCTAACCTGCCACATGGGGGTACTATGAGATGCCTCATAGATGGTGAGTATTACATAAAACATGAAGTAATCCTTAATGAAGAGTAGGTATTATTATTTTTAATATTATTAATAATTAATTTCTTATCTCAACCCTGGAAAAAAAGTGTTATCTAAATTTTACAGATGTGGAAACAATTCAAGAAACTGCAATAACAAGAAACTACAATAGTTTCTGATCCGTGTGGCTTGGTGCATTGGGCTCATCTTGCAAATCAAAAAGTCCAGGTCACTTCCTGGTGAAGGTACATGCCTGGGTCGCAGGCCAGGTCTCCAGCTGGGGGCATGTGAGAGGCAGCCCATAGATGTTTCTCTCAGACATCAATGCTTCTCTCCCTCTCGTCCTCCCTCCTGTTCCTTCTCTCTAAAAAATAAATACATAAAAATCTTTTAAAAAAGAAACTGTAGTAATCTTAAAATCCCTTTATTTTATTTTATTTTTCAAAACCAGTGCATTTCTTTGGAAGTTACTGATTTTTGTGACTTCTTTTAGCCCCAGCTAAGGAACAGAGTTTCCACGAACAGTGATGATAATTTTCCTGTTCATGGTGATGCCAGAACTAGACTGATGGTATGCTGGGTTTCTTGCTCGTAGCAAGTGATTTGGTTTAAAAATGCAGTTCAAACTATACACTAAATAGGTGCACATTCTCAGGTGCAGGATCAAAAAGACTAAATGAAAATCTTCCATGATTCTAACACTGCTGGGTGGGATGGCAAAGACAAAAAAAAAAAAAAACATAGTTTCAAATAACAGACTCTCAAAACTAGGTATAGTTGTTTAATGCTTTTTCAGTTGTTTTCAAAATTTTCTAGAAAACAATTTAACAGGGATTAAACCTCTGTAATCTGAGTTTGTAACTCCAGCCAGTGACTATAACACTTCAGAATAGAGAGTTTTTTATTATTTTTCAAACTGACCTGCTCTAAAAGTGAAGAGACTAGTGTAACCTCTAAGCAAAAGTGGAGCAGAGAGACAGAAGGGAAACAGTCAGGAGAGTCTCCAAGACCACATTTTCCTCTCCAGCTCAGCTCTTGCTTCTGATAAAGCATTCCATCTCTCTGAGCTTCAGTTTCAAAAATGCAGTGGTAATAAATGCCTGCTTTCTGCTGGGGATGTTTTTCCAGATGAGATAATATACCTGAGCTAGTGACTGTGGAAGCTTTTCAATAGAGATCAATACAAATATGAGGAGTTACTAACAGTCCAGCTCGACTTGAAAGCAGCAAAGAAGGAAAAGCAAGTTAAATTTTTATTCTAACTGTATAAGATTCCCACAGACATTATTTAGGGACATAATTTGAATTACTATTTCTATTTCAATGTAAAATTTTATACTTATTTTGTTCTTACTTCTGACCTTAAAGGTACCTGAGTATTTTTATGAATGAAACTGTACCTTATAGCAAATACAATGTTAATAGATAAGTATGAAGTAGGAAGGAACATCTTTAAATATTTAGATTATAAATCTGTTTAAATATTTTAAAAATTCTTAATTAAAAAATTCTTACCCAAGCTAAGAATTGTATGTGCTAATATATTTCCATTCTTAATAGATATTTCATGTGATATTTTAATTGAGTTGTGTTGTTTAGGAGAAGCCAAGCGGACCAGGGACTGAGTATTTGCCCTCTGGCTCTCAGCACAGCCTTTCCAGGGTTCCTTAACCCTTCATGTCAGTTTTCTCTGCCCCCTATTTTAAAAGGTCTTCCTAAAAAGTGGAGATTATTTCTTGCTGTGAGGATTAAGAAAGTCATCATGGGAAAGAAAATTTTGATTTAATCCTTGAAGGATAAAAAAGATTTAAAAGAGAAGTAGCAAAGCAGAGAATGCACTAAGTGCCCCCAGTAAAGTATGGATAGATTAAGTATTCTGACATAGGAGATTTTTTACCATTGTTTTCATTGTTCTTATTTCTCTCTACCTGTTTTACACTTAAGAATTATATCTAATTTACTATGTCTTATGTGTATAATTTACCTGGTCACACGGGCAATTGACATATGTTAAAATTTACTTTTCTGTAGCCAAATGCAAGTATTACTTTTAAAAAGCACATTGAGGCACCTCCTTTTGACCTTTAAGAAGAATGAAAAAAACAAAACAAGAAATACAGCTCACCAAAAGCTCCAGGGATAGAACATATGGGAGGTGCTGGTGGCCACACAGAGCTCTGATCTGTTTACTGACTCACTCTGGACTATACTTGGGCCTTCAAAACCCAACTCATTACATCCTCAAAACTCTCAGGGTAAAAGACAAGGTTCAACTTTGGTTTCCTTTAAAACTCCTAAAGATTTAAATTATTTGCGCAAAGGACAAAGGAATGGTCTCAGCCCTTCCTTGCCCTAGAGCCTGTTATTTATAAGATGTTTGGACACTTCTAAAAAATAAACAGGAATTGTGGACTCTCCAACACACTTGCTGCCTCATTTATCTCTCTGGATCTTAAACAGAGCCCTAAGAAATAAATACGAGCTTATGCAGAAGCGTTACCAGGGTCTTCCTGTGGATATGAAGGCTCTGATATGTTCAACACTTGAGTCTCACTGAAAAATATTTGTGTCTTCTCTCATAAGAGCAAATGGAGAGACATTAGACTTTAATGATTCTCAAACAACTTCTAGCCATACTTACTATCATCCACACACATAATCCTTTCAAAAAAACTTTATTAACCTAAATTCCAAGACTTGTCCACCCCAAAACCTCCCCAAAAGGCTCATGTCTGATAACAGAAATATACAATTTCCTATGGATGGATGAAGCATGTTTTCTTTTAATAGACAAATGCCCCAAGAAAGTGAATTCTTTTATTTTCTTCTTAGAGTATTGATTGGTCAGCTACTTTCTGATGAGAAAGTTCACTGAGCATGGCTTTGCAGGGAGTGAGTGTGGACAGGTACGGTGTTCAGCCAATAGACTGGGCTGGCAGAGGCTAGAGCAGCCCAGGGCTGACTCAGTTCTCAAAGCCCCTGCAGACAGGTGGCAGATGCCCTCAGGAAGATTAGGAGACAACTAAGCAGTTTTGAGTGAAAAAATGAATCTTTACTTTCACAACTCTGGGATCACATCTGCGTCTTCAGGTGGCATTTATAAATGTATTCTTTAATTCTTTGGCAACGGTGTGAAATTAGCTAGCATTCAATTGTATTTACAGTAACAACCTAAAAAGCCCAGCTAACCCAGAGCCAGCCACTTCCTTTGCCAAAGTTCACATTGTACTTCTGATATAAACATGCAAAGATTCATGGGAATGCTAACTGACCTTCAGATTTAGAACACATAGAAGACTTAAAAGTACTGTACATAGGAAGCTGAAACCTTTGTTAATGTAATTGAGAAGCTGAGTCGTTATATTTTCTTTCAATTGCTGCTCCTGGCAGTGAACGAAATATGACCTTATAAGGGACCGCAGTCTGCTGTGAGACTGCCCGCCATCCTTGTGGTGCATGTGCTCCCTCTCTTTTCTCTCTCCCTCTCTGTCTCTCTGAGTAGGCTGTCCTCACAAAATGAGTTGTTGCTCTGTTGATTTACTGTAGTTTGATTTCCTCAGATGTTGAAATTTTTGTTTGGAAAGGAAACATAAAAATAAGTCATAATAGCAGCAACAGTTTTGAGAAAGAAACAGCTATTAAATAATTCCTAAATGGAATGCCCTTGCAGGTGACTGTATGGACAAGATTTGTTTACTGTGGCATTTTAAATGTAATATTACCTATTTAATGTTTTCAAGTTCTACATTTTCTTTTCTCATTCAATATTTCCTATCATTCTAATTTCTTTCACATCTTTTTAATGATACTGTCAAACCACGGTGGTTTTCCTACTTAAGATGTCTTAAACCCCTACTTTCTTGCTAAATTAACTTCACTGTGTTTATATACATATATAATATGAAGTTCTCAAATAGACGTTGTCTATTTTTATTGGCTCTTTCATTACTTTTGTCGGAAGAAAGTTTGCACCTATGAGGACTTGCATGCTGTGGCTTTGACTTGCTATTTCCCCTGCTGTCAACCTACCCAGTCCCAACACAGCCAGTTCCAGACTAGGCTCCTTTGGTCTACACTAGCTCTTCTCTTCTCTGAACTCTGAAACTAGAATTAAGGTCTATCATTTAAGATTTATTAATATTGTGGCTTAAATTTTCTTGAATTTCTCATGTGCGCAATATTCCTCATCTCCAGTTATACCATGATGTAATTGTGGGTGAGCATTGCCTTCTACTTAAATAACTCTCTAAATGCTCAGATGGTACATAGGAGCTCAGAGCATGCTGGTTAGTGCCTTAGAAAACAATGAGTGACTATTTTTTCTGTCATACTTAGGACCTTATTTGGTCTGAAGAAATATTTTTTATTTCATTCCTCCCTTCATTTTCACCTAGTTTAGGTCTTCATTTAAATAGGATTTGATTTTAATGATCACCAGATCAAGCATTTGAATGATAATCTAAATCATTTTTTTCCCCCTCAATCATGGTCAACTTTGAGAGACAATGCAGTGTCAGTCTTCTTCCAAGCCTAGTAAATTTGCTTTGAAAGATTTCAAAACACATGCATATTCTAGAGATCATTCCTCTCTTCGTCGTATATTTGGAATCATCCCACTGAGTTTTGTACAAATTAGTGATTAGATATGTAAATAATACATAAATTTCCAGAACTGATAAACTCTTTATTAAACTTTTTTCTGACTTCAGTTTTTATTTGGTCTCCCCTCTAACCTTAAAAAATAGGAAAGAAAAGATTTACAAGTGAAAAGGTTAAAGATCATAATTGGTGCTGCAGAAATGCTTACTTCTATTATTTCTTTTGTTTGAGAAAAAAAGGATGATTAGAAGTTTATTGTGCCCTCAAAAACTCCACTTATCTGCAGAAATATGAGAGTTCATTTCAATTTGGCATAAAATATGGATAACAAATTTTAATTATATAATAGTTGTAGTGTAATAATATTGTGATGCTAACTGATATGGGAGATCACTTCACTACCTCAGTTCTATGTGAACAAAGTTAAGGAGGACCCACTATTTTCTGGCCTCTATGTCAGCTGAAAAACCTATTCTATTGGGAGCCCTACCAGATCAAAAACATTCTGTGGTCAAACTACAAATCAGTGCCTGAATCAAACTCTTAACATTCATTCCCTCTGTGACCTTGGAGGACTTGCATGCTCACTTGAGTCACAGATTCTCTATTTGTAAGACAAGGTGGTAGAATTGATTTGTTTCTTTTATTGTTATTATTTTTATCTTCACCGAGGACATTTTCTTTCATTGTTTTTTAGAGTGAGAGGAAGGGAGAGAGAGAAACATCAATGTGAGAGAGAAACATTCATTGGCTGCCTCTTGTATGTGACTAGACCAGGGATTGTACACACCTGGCCGGAGACTAAACCCACAAGCTACTGAGCCACACCAGCCAGGGCAATTTGTTTCCTAATATATTTATTTTTTATTTTTTTTCTGACCCTTATGAGCGGTTGATGAAAGCAAAGGATAACACATGTACACACAGGCACTAAAATTATACACAGACTATGCTGGGATTCCAGCTGCCTCAAAGCCAGTCCTTGGGCCACAGATAAAGAACCCCTGGACGAGATGACTTTTGAGGTCTGTGTAACTCTCATGTCCCTATGACTCTATGGCCATATTTTTATTTTAAATCAGCTGAAGCAGTAAACTAAAGAAAAAACAAACAGATGAAGGAATAAACATATAATATTTATAAGCAATAAGATATTTCAAGTGCAACACATAGCTGAGTAGGAGAAATCAATTGAAATACTAGATTGTGGAGTTTGAAATGTGGTGAAAATAATGACCTTGACATGCAGAAGTGAATAAAATATAACAACTGTATCAATGCATTTTAACACTAATGATTTAAATGATAGATTGTTGTTTATTATAAGATGAATTAACTTATACATCCTCCAGAGGTAGAGATTATTCTCTATAGTTAAAAAATGTCATATAAAAATGTACTAATTCAAAGAATAGATTACAACATAAATGACTTCCAAATTAATAGGAAGACTAGTATTTGAAATATACATTTTGAAGATGGCTTTGAAATAATTCATTTTTATATTTACCGTGAACACTATAAAAATCTTCAGTTGAAATTATTTCACATTCAATTTAGGTTCAATCAATAAAATAAACTTTCATACTTTTGTTTAAAACAGCTTATCCTTGGGGTATGGTTTAAAGTTATTTGCTTATCCTTTTGAACAGTTAAAACAGTGGCATTGTCTTTTCCAGCACTGGGTTTAAAACCTTTTATCTTAAGTGTTACCCGGAAGCATACGTTTTTGATTGAGTTGTTCTGAAAAGCCTTTGAAACACAGAGTTTACCAAGGGGGGAAACAAAACAACACAAAACAAGACAATGGCACTGTCTGAATATATCTGGGAAGAATTAAAATGAAAGTCAACCTTTTGAATTGTAATGTCAAATTCACTTTTAAGAAAGTATAATGGAAAACATGATTTGATCCTCAGAGCCAAAGGTGCTACTAAAGGGAATGGGTAAAGAGCAGATGGAAAGACAAAGAAAAAAATTTTTTACATATCAAACAAAAATTGTTTTTTAAAAGATAGTTAAAATTTACCTGAACTAGAGTACAGGAAAAAAATAAAAGGATTTAATGCAGGGAAAATACATTAGGTCTGAAAATATAACAAATTGAAGTATAAATGTTTTAAGGTTATTTAGTGTTATATACCATAGCTAACAATTTTATAATCAAATGGGTAAAACCAGCATAAAGCATTTGGGAAATTTTGTAAGTACCAGGAATTACTTCAAATTATTAACAGATATGTAAAAAATTAAAAATAGGCTAAATGTTTCTTGCATTTTTTCAGAAATTATAAATACTCAAGTTCAAATTGCATGACTTTAAACAAAGACAAATATTTAGAGCATAAATTAAATAAAAATCTGTTAAAGTTACATCAAACCATTGATGTCCAGATCTCGATATAAAGAAAAGGCATAGTTAAGGAGTCTAAAATGAAACAAATAGACTACAATTTCCCAAATGTTTGAGATACACATATGTCTTGTGCCCTCATTTTTTAGAGAGGGAAAATGAGTTTCAGAAAGTGTAGGTAATTTACACCAGTTCAATAAGAAGTCTCAGAATATAGGTCAGAACCTAAATTTTTTCTCTCAACTTTCCCAATTCCCCTATATTTTAGCCTGCCTTGATAAGTTTTGTTCTTTTGTAAAAGAAACATTTACATTTCTCAAGCTTGCTGTGTATGCAATCTTGCACTCATGCATTCATGTAGAATTAAAAATAAACATTTCCTATTCCAGATTAATTTCAATTCAAGCTTAAATAGAGATAACTTGGGACAGCAATAAATTGAAGAAATATAGCTCCACATGACATATGTAATTTAATTCTATGCAAAAAGTTTTTAAAAATATGAAAATGTGAAGTATGAATAGCATCTGAGTGTAAGTTCAGCATTTTCTTAGTTCTTGAAAAAATATAGTTTGTAGCTCCACATTAAAATTGAGATAAACCACCAGACAAGAATCTGGTGAATTCAACCCAGTTTAGATAGCCAAATCAGATAATTTAGGAACAAACAACATCCTCTTCCTGTCCTCAGCTCACCTCTACTTCCACCAGTTTCCTCACAGCAGATACATACAGGAGTAGGCAAAAGTAGGGTTACATTTGTGAGTACACGAAACAGTTGATTCCTGTATTATCATGTATTAATTGTTGTGTTATTATTTTTTATTAGTTTTTCAATTACCGTTGTCCCATTTTTCCCTCATTGCTCCCCCCACCCAGCCCACCCCTTCTCCCACAATCATATCCCTCCCCATTGTCCATGCCCATGAGTCATTTATACACATTCCTTGACTAAACCCTTCCCTTACTTATCTTACTACAGTCTAACACTGGCATAAGAACATTGCTCCCCCCACCCCTGATAACTGTTACTTTGCTCCT
Source organism: Furipterus horrens (assembly GCF_987537825.1). Taxonomy (NCBI): domain Eukaryota; kingdom Metazoa; phylum Chordata; class Mammalia; order Chiroptera; family Furipteridae; genus Furipterus; species Furipterus horrens. The sequence continues at coordinate 65,280,835 of NW_028327172.1, read as the reverse complement.
TGTTCAACTTTGTTCATTTGTTTGTGTTGTTCATTAGTCTCCTGTTTTAGGTGATATCATATGGTATTTTTCTTTCTTTGCCTGTCTTATTTCACTAAGCATAATTCTCTCTAGTTCCATCCATGTTGTCACAAATGGTAGGAGTTCCTTCTTTCTTTCTGCTGCATATTATTCCATTGTGTAAATGTACCACAGTTTTTTGATCCACACATCTACAGATGGGCACTTAGGCTGTTTCCAGCACTTAGCTATTATAAACAACACTGCTTATGAAAAAAGAGTTGCATAAGATTTTTTTGAATTGGGGTTTCAGGATTCTTCAGGTATAATCCTAGTAGTGGAATTGTTGGTTCAAAAGGCAGTTCCATTTTTAGTTTTTTGAGGAAATTCCATACTGTTTTCCATAGTGGCTGCACCAGTCTGCATTCCCACCAACAGTGCAGTAGGGTTCCCATTTCTCCACATACTCACCAGCATTTGTTGTTTGTTGATTTGTTGATGATGGCCTTTCTGACAGGTGTAAAGTGGTAACTCATTGTGGTTTTTATTTGCATCTCTCTGATGGCTAGTGATGTTGAGCATTCTTTCATGTGTCTCTGGACCCTCTGTGTATCCTCCTTGGAGAAGTGTTTGTTCAGGTCTTTTGCCCATTTTTTAATTAGGTTGTCTGTCTTCTTGGTGTTGAGATGTGTAAGTTCTTCATATATTTTGGAGATTGATCCCTTGTCTGAGGTATCATTGACAAATATGTTTTTCCATTTGGTTGGTTTCCTTTTCAACTTGCTAATGTTTTCTTTTGCTGAGCAGAAACTCTTTAGTTTGATGTAGTCCCATTTGTTTATTTTTTCCTTTATTTCCCTTGCCTTAGCAGATATATCAGTGAAAATATTGCTACTTGGGATATCTGAAATTTTCCTGCCTATGTTTTCCTCTAGGACTTTTAGGGTGTCACGGCTTACATTTAAGTCTTTGATCCATCTCGAGTTTATTTTGACGTGTGGTGTAAGTTGGTGGTCTAGTTTTTTTTTGCATGTCCCTGTCCAGTTCTTTCAGCACTATTTGTTAAAGAGGCTCTTCTCACTCCATTTTATGCTCCTTTCCCCTTTGTCAAATATTAGTTGACCATAGAGGCCTGGGTTTATTTCTGGGCTCTCTATTCTGTTCCACTGATCTATATGTCTGTTCTTATGCCAGTATTAGACTGTTTTGATCACAGTGGCTTTGTAGTATAGTTTGATATCTGGTATTGTGATTCCTCCTGCTGTGTCCTTCTGTCTCCACATGACTTTGGCTATTCAGGGTCTTTTTTGCTTCCATATAAATTTTTTAAGTATTTATTCTAGGTCTGTGAAACATGTCATTGGTATTTTAATAGGGATTGTGTTGAATCTGTAAATTGCTTTGGGTAGTATGGACATTTTAATGATGTTGATTCTTCCTGTCCATGAACATGGTATTTGCTTCCATTTATTTGTATCTTCCTTAATTTCTCTTTTCAGTGTTATGTAGTTTTCCGAGTACAGGTCTTTTATCTCTTTGGTTAAGTTTATTTCTAGGTACTTTATTTATTTTTATTTATTATTTATTTATTTATTTATTTTTGGCGTCCCTGGGTGGGCTCGAACCAACTTTATTTTTCTTGTTGCTATAGTAAATGGAATTTTTTTTTTTTAGTTTCTATCTCTGATATTTTATTGTTGGTGTACAAAAATGCTTTATATTTCTGTATATTTACTTCGTACCCTGCTATTTTGCCAAATTTGCTAATTATGTCAAGTAGTTTTTTAGTGGAGTCTATAGGGTTTTCTGTGTATACTATCATGTCATCTGCAAATAATGACAATTTTACTTCCTCTTTCCCAATTTAGATGCTTTTTACATCTTTTTCTTGTCTGATTGCTGTGCCTAGAACTTCCAACACTATGTTGAATAGGAGTGGAGAGAGTGGACATCCTTGTCTTATTCCTGATCTCAGGGGAAATGCTTTCAGTTTTTGTCCATTGAGTATGATGTTGGCTTCAGGTTTCTCATATGTGGCTTTAATTATGTTGTGGTATGCTCCATCTATTCCAATTTTGCTGAGTGTTTTCATCATAAATGAGTGTTGCACTTTATCAAATGCCTTTTCTGCATCTATTGATATGATCATGTGATTTTTGTCTTTCATTTTTACGTTGTGTATTATATTTATTGATTTGTGAATATTAAACTATCCTTGCATCCCTGGAATGAATCCCACTTGATCATGTTGTATGATCTTTTTAATGTGTTGCTGGATCTGGTTTGCTAATATTTTGTTGAGGATTTTAGCATCTATGTTCATCAGTGATATTGGCCTGTAGTTTTCTTTCTTTGTTGTGTCTTGACCTGGTTTTGGAATTATGGTAATACTGGCTTCATAGAAAGAATTTTGGAGTTTTCCCTCTTCTTAAATTTTTTGGAATAGTTTGAGAAGCATAGGCATTAGTTCTTCCCTAAATGTTTTGTAAAATTCACCTGTGAAGCCATCCAATCCAGGGCTTTTGTGTGCCAGGAGATTTTTGATTACTGTTTCAATTTCCTTCTTTGTTATTGGTCTGTTTAGGCTTTCTACTTCTTGATTCAGTTTTGGAAGATTATATGTTTCTAGAAATTTGTCCATTTCATCTAGGTTGTCAAGTTTTTTGCCATACAGTTGTTTGTAGTAATTTTATAGAATTCTTTGTTATTTCTGTGATATCAGTCGTGATTTCTCCTCTTTTGTTTCAGATTTTGTTTATTAGGGTCCTCTCTCTTTTTTTTCTTGATGAGCCTGGCTAAAGGCTTGTTGATTTTGTTTATTTTTTCAAAGAACAAGCTCCTACTTTTGTTGATCTTTTGAATTATTTAGTCTCTATGTCATTTAATTCTGCTCTGATCTTGATGATTTCCTTCCTTCTACTCACCCTGGGCTTTATTTGTTGTTCTTCTTCTAGTTCTTGTAGCTGTATGGTTAAATTTTATTTGAGATTCTTCTATCCTTTTCAGGTAGGCATGTATTGCTATGAACTTTCCTCTTAGGACTGCTTTTGCTGTGTCCCATAGATTTTGGGCTGTTGTGTGTTCATTATCATTAGTTTGCAGAAACTTCTTGATTTCTTTCTTGATGTCATTGTTAAGCCATTCATTATTTAGTAGCATTTTATTCATTCTCCATGAATTTGGATGTCTTTGATTTTTTTTCCTTGAGGTTGAGTTCTAGTTTCAAGGCATTGTGGTCTGAAAAGATGCTTGATATAATTGTAATTTTCTTGAATTTGTTGAGGCTTGTTTTGTGTCCTATCATGTCGTCTATTTTTGAAAATGCCCCATGTGCATTTGAAACGAAGGTATATTTTGCTTCTTTGGGGTGAAAATTCTATATATATTGACTAAGTCCATTTGGTTTATCATGTTCAATGCCTCAATATCCTTGGTGTTTTTTTGCTTCAAAGATCTGCTTATTGTTGATAATAGGATGTTAAAGTCCCCTACTATGAGTGTGTTGCTGTTGATATCCTTCTTGTAGTCTTCTAGTATTTTCCTTATATATTTGGGTGCTCCTATGTTGGGTGCATATATGTTTACCAGGGTCACATCTTCATGATGGGTTGTTCCCTTAAGTATTATGAAATTTTCTTCTTTGTCTCTTTTTGTGGCCTTTGCTGTGAAATCTGTTTTGTCTGATATAACTATTGCTACCCCAGCTTTTTTTTCATGTCCGTTTGCTTGGAATACTTTTTCCCATCTTTTCACTTTCAGTCTGTGTAAATCTTTTGTTTTGAGGTGTGTTTCTTGTAGACAGCATATATGTGGGTCATGTTTTCTTATCCATTCCGCTATCCTATATCTTTTAATTGGAGCATTTAATCCATTTACATTTAAGGTTATTATTGACAGGTATTTATTTATTTTCCTTTGTGCCTGTGTTCCACTGCCTCTCGTTTTTTTCTTCTTTTTATTAAAGCATTCCCTTTAGCATCTCTTGCAATGCTGGTTTGGTGGAGATGTATTCTTTTTAATTGTTGTATTACTTTTCATATAAACAATTGTAATCCGACTTTTGTTATTTAGAAAATAATACTTTATTAACTGAGCTACTTCTAGGGAATATTTTTATTGTAAAGGAGATATAAACTTTAAATATAGAATGTTTTATTGTCATAAAATTTGCTTTAAAATGAGGGTCTTTTAATAGTCATGTATAGGATTTTCTATTTGGAAGGAGGAAACTAAAACTCTATGTAGATGTACAAACAACCATTTTTAGTACCACATTTTTTAAGAAGCAGCTCCTCAGCCATCTTGTATAACAGGACACAAGGCCTATAGGGACAATGAGCACTCAAGCTGCACAGGAGTGAGCAGGCTGCCACCAAGGACTTGGGATCCCATCCTCCAGTTGGGCTTACACGCACACAGCCTTCTCTCAGGCATCTTGGCTTCTTTGCCAGGTCAGCATTTTAATTTGTCTGTGTGTGGGGGGGTGGTAGGTATAGTGTTTTAGGGCTTTTAAATAATTAGATAGCTGTATCGGTAAGATTAATGACTTTGGTTATTAAAAATCATATACTTATTTGGTGACTAAGATTGATATATTAATGTCATCTACCTACATTGTAGAATTTATGTTCTGTTAAGCATATTTAGCATTGCTAAATTATTTAGTAATTTCTATTACTTAGAAAAATTATGTTTGCATAGTGTTTTATAGTGTGCAAAGGAATTCTATAGGCACTATCTCATTTAAACTCAAAGTTCTTTTAAAAAATATTCTCTGCTTGATAGGTGAAGACACTGAAGTTCAGAGAATTGAGAACAGTTTACTAAGATCACAAAGCATTACATTTCAGGGAAGTGACAAACCTGTTTTTTAAAATGGAGTGGAGTACTGCTGTTTGTTTTACTACATGTATTTGAGCACTAGTAACAAACCATTTGAAATTGGTGCTTAGCCTAGCCTCTGGGTGATGCATAGGTGTGCACGGTCCTGTTCACTAGTTAACTCTATTCTTATCTATATACCTTAACATTTTATCAACCAGGTTACTATTGTTTTATACACTTTAGATATTCTTAGTGAGAATTATCTTTTACTAAATCAAAACAACAAACACTTCCACCAAAATTTGGAAATTTGACCAAGCTAAATGTAAAAACTTGTTGGCTAAACTAATAGAGATATCACATAGTAATTTTCCCTCAATTTGAATTTTGTTGCATAATTTATAGTTTTACACCTTAGTTATTCTATATTTTCTCAGGTTTTGTGGTAATTTACATGATGTTTTTTAACTAGTGAAATGTCATTTAGAAACTTTAATAACTTTATAACTTTTTTTGTAAATCACAAATATTTTCATGAAAATCTAACCATTTCTTGACATTGATCCAAGTCCTTAAAATTATTCTTTTCTTTAATGACTTCTTCATGACTTTGTAATGGTTCAGTAAGAACACTACATCTTTGAAGCTTTGCAGTCATTAGGAACTGTATAAAATTTGTGAAGATCAAAATAAATCTAACAAGTAAAAATATTTCCTCTGTTTTAAATTATCCAATTCAGTCAGATTTAAATCTTATTTAAGGGAAACATTTTTATCATGCGGTTTTGCTGAAAGCTTTTTAATCAATTAAGGAAGAATTAATTTCAATGTTTAAATATAAACTCTATAAATCATCTCATATGTGCCACATTTTTCTCCTTGTCCAGCACATAGCCCAACTTTAAGTGTATTTCAACAGAAATACTTGATGTCTATATCTGTCTTAGCTTCAGATAACTGTGAGATGGTTGTTTCTCTTAACTTTCTGGTACACAAGAATTAAAACATAGAGAATGAAAGCTTTGATATAGGACAGGCATTAAGGCATCAATTTTATCAGAACTATTTGGTCAATATAATAATGGAAATATTGAGAATGTGAATTTACCCTCAAATTTCTACCTATTAAGAAACACTTCTTGCCATGCCATTTGGAACTACTCTGAAGCTACAAGTCAAATGAGAGAAGCTTTGACTTTCACAGGTGAAACATTCATCATCCTTCATCTAACGGTCCAGCATGGGCTGTGGTGTTGGGAACTAAAAGCTATTTCTATTTTGGTTCCTCAGAAAATGGACTTTTTTCACCTAGAAGTTTTTTAATAGTTTTATTAAGAATTCTAAACCTGCTTTATTTTATTGAGGTGTAGGCGGCCCATTTATTAATACTGATTATTTACATTTCTTAATTTTTCAAATAAAAATTAATACAAAAGATTTAATATGTATGCCAAGAAAAATAATTTAATTTGGAAAAATGTGACAGAAACTCCCTTTCTTTTTGAAAGAGCAATAGTGCAAGAAATTGTTTTTGAAATTTAGTGAACTGTTCTGAACCTCTATTTCTTCTGTAAAATGGAACTCATAATATTTTGACTGAAAGATGATTATAAGTTTTAGAGATAATACACATACATGTAAAACTCCTCCTTAGTACAAGACCTAGTGCATAATAGCTACTCAAATAACTGACAGCTAAAAATAAACAGTAATACCTCTTCAATGCATATTGATTACTGGTCCATAGCAAGGAAGAATTGCTATTAAACATTTAAAAAATTAGAATTAGTGAATTTTTATGAATGAAGAATGGATATGTATACACACCATATTTCATTGGTGTTAGGGATGTTTTTTGATCCTTCCAGGAGGTGTTAAGGGGACGTTTTCATATAACTGGGTGTGACTTCCACTTGGCTGATGGCATTGTAATATAACATGAATTATGAGATGCATCCTGGTTTTAGAAATCTTAAAATGTGAAAAATCAGTAAGTATACATTACATTTGCATCTGCTGTAGAAAAACATAAAATATACTAGGCAAATGAGGAAATATGCTATACACATTACCATACCAAATGGTTAAAAATGGTTAATGTTGGATACTTGTTTATTCTCCTTGAACATATTTTATTCACTGATCTGACTTGTTTTATTTTGAAAAAAAAAAAAGGAATACTTAAAATTTCCAGGTTATTCATCATATGTCACAACAAAGACTATGCAAAGCATTATTTCTCAAAATAAGAACATTATTTTTTGGTCTCATAGTAATGTTTTTGAGATATAAACAATATTGAGGTCCTCTAATGCCAACAGAATAAAATTTTAGATTTATACTTTAAAATTAAGCTTAACTATTTTACAAATAAAAAATTTAATATTGTTTTGTAAAGTATTGTAATAAATACAAATATTATTATTTTTCTTACATACTCCTTTTCAAAGAAACTATTTATTGGGGAGAGGGAAAGGAGAGGAGCTGCTACAGATTTAGTTAGTCCAATTTGCCTTCAATGGAAACTGTCTCAAGTACAGACATTGAAGAATTGTGGCTAAGCTGGTAGTTTTATTGATTTATATGTGATTGTTTTTCATTTGTAACAGTCCATCTCTAATCTCATTTTTTTAAACATTTTTAGTTTGATGAGTACCATGCTATTGAATTTCACATGATGTAAAATATTAAAAATTACTATTATTTACAAGTTTATTTAAGATAAAAATCTAAATGTCCTCTGGATCCTTAATCATCTAGCTATTAAAGAAAATACCATTCAAGCCTAGACAGTGTGTACTATGTCAGGCAAAGTTCTTATACTAATTCATTTAATCCTCTTAACAAACCCGTGAGAGAGGTATTGTTATTATGTCCATTTTACAAATAAGGAAACTGAATCAGAGAGGTGAAGTGAGTGAACGGTGCAACCCATCAGCAGGCTCCAGAATATGTGCTCTTTGAAACCGCGCTGCACTGCTTCTTTTATATCACAGCGTAACTACGCGCAACTGATTTATTTCAGACAGGAAAACAGTTTGCATTTTCATAGGGTGCTTCAGCTGTTTAAAGTTTATGAATTTCAAACTGCTCAATTTTGATCTCAGAGCTCTGCATTTTATAAAGTCAAAGTATTCTATTTACTTGATTTATATCTTTTATAAGATGAAATTTGACTTCATCTGATGAGATAAATATAACATCCTACCATTAAAATAAAATGTTCCTTTTAAAAGGTGCATAGAAAGATACATACACTGTTTATAACGTATCTTAAATTTTTTTTATTGATTGATTTTAGAGAGGAAGAGAGGGAAGGAGGGAGGGGGGAGAGAGAGAGAGAGAGAGAGAGAAACATTGATTTGTTGTTTCACTTATTTATGTGTTCATTGGTTGTTTTCTTACAGTATGTGCCCTGACTGGATATTGAACCTGCAACTTTGGCATTGGGCTGCTCTAACCAGCTGAGCTACCCAGCCAAGGCATGATACATTCACTTTCACCTTTTAGCTTGTTATAATGACCCTGACACCAGGAAAGAGTCTCCCATACATTTATACTCAGGGCCATTTACTTCATTTTCTCTTTATTCACTAGATAACTTAAATGTAAATTAGAAAAACTCCACAAACTATCAAAATCAGATATTTACAAGAAACAGAGCATATTGTTTTATAGACAAACATAAAATTCTTGACATCATTGAAGTTTGCAAATCTGAATATCAGGACATATTTAATTTAAAAACTAAAAAACAGCATTGAAGAATAAATGAAATAATTTTTAAATATTATAGGAACATTTTCATGGTCAAATAGTCCAATAAAGCTTTCTGGTTTCTCAAGTCTACTCCAAATGTAGCTGATTGAATAAGAAAAAAGTATGTTTAAGTTTCAAACAATATCTGACATCTTTATCACCTGAAACTTAAAAGCAAGAAATTTGTTTTACACTTTTATGTATCTCCAAATTCCTAGCACTTAAGGCCTTCAATAGGCTCCATATACATTCTTATATATGAGGTTCCTTATACAATCTAGGCACTTATTTTATTTACTAAAGGAGCACATTAACATATTTTCAATATTATATTGGAATATATATAAAATATATAAAAATTATATTCCTAGTAATGAAACCAATTCACAAGTCTGAAACACATTGTTATTAAGTTACATTACACTCTTGCTTCAATGTCAAGTGCATTATTTTCATATGAAAATTTATAATTTGTATAAAAATATCAACCTTTTTACTTTACCAGTGTGACTAACTAAAACAGTACTTTATTGTAACTTACTAGATATCAGTTGAGTGTATTGTCTTCATGAACAATTAGTTGAACTTAATTGTCTAAGTATTATTTCTTGCTTCATTAAAATGTATGCATAGTCGAAGTTACTGTCAACATAATGCCAAGCCATCCATATTACTATTCCACCTTATGTCATATACAATATTGTACAAGATGAAATGTTGGTTATAAATTTAAAGTGACTGAAAAGAAGAAATGTACTGATGATTCCTGAGTACCTTGTATATAACTGTATATAGTTATATTGAGATTTTGGGTATTCTAATTCATTAATGGAGATATATATAAAGAGAAATTATTATTACTTCTTATCAAACAGAATAGTAATAAAAATAAGAAGAATTAGTTAGTGGCAAATTATTTTTAAGAAAGTATATTTGAAGATGATTTATTTCAAACCATGAGCCAATTTAATGTAAGACACTTGTCAAGTAGACTAGACTGATTCATTTTCTCATGTGAATCACAAAATAATTTTTCCCAAATCTACCTTTATGTTAAAAACAGAGATTAGATCAAAAATAAGTTTATGATAATGTTGTTAGGTGTCCCCTATCACTTAATTTTTACAGCTTTGCATTTGGCACCCAACCATTGCCTAGAACCAGTGCCAGTGATATATAGATGGCGGGGGAGTCTCACTTTCTTGGCAGAAACCTCAAATGAATTTCCAGTGTATTTTCAAATACTGCCTTGCCCTCTCAGAATAGGTGAAGAGAATTCAGAGTAAGACCCAGGGGAAGCCTCAGACTTATGGGAAGGGAAAGTGAGAGGCTTCTGCGATTCAGAAGAAGGAAGAGGTAGGGTAAGGAGGTCAGATGACAGTGTCCCAGTTCTGAAGAGACGGGATAGGCAACATAACATCCAGGCAAGTAACAGGGAGTCTAAGACAAGACAACTGTGGCTTTTGTGCATGGCTGTAAAATCTCCAAGTATCTCGGAGAAGCCTGGACCAGCACGGTGCCAGCTGGGTGAGGGCTTAGCAGAGAGTGAAGTGGTGAGTCATGGCTCTTCTCAGGGCACAAGGGATCCCTGCCCAGAGGCCAGGTGGGGAGAGCAATTGGGCCTAAGAAGGATATGCTGAGCCAGCAAGGAATGGAAGGAATTGAGTTAGATAAGGCACAGCACCCGACAGTACTGAAGAAGAGAGGGCAGATGAGTCCATGAGCCATAGGCTTGACGATGAGGTGAGAGCAGTGGGCAAGGGACTGGTGAGACCCATAAGGAAAGAAACCCCCTTCTCATGCCCACTGCCTGCAGATAATCCCTTTTTCTTCTTAGCTGCCATTGGTTAATGGAAGTAAAGAGGAAGATCAGCTCTTGATGAAAATTGAATGAGGTAATAAAAAAATAAAGCTCTTTGAAACTAAAAGAGATGGATGTACTCTTAACTGCCAAGTTTGCTCCGCATTCTGTCAGCCACCAGACTCCCCACACTCTGAAAAATTCATGAAGTCAAAATCCTTTCCAGAGAATTAAGCATTTTTTGTGTGTACCATCTTGTAATTACACTGGATAATGGCATCTGAAAAATAGATATAAAGGATGCATTTTTTTTTTATCACTTTATCTCAGTTTTCCTTCTTTTCCCATTTGCTCAACCTTGAGCTGTTCAAAGACATGAAAGGTGGGGATATTAGGGAAGCCTAGAGTTTGCTTGGTTAGATAGGATTCTTGAACTTAATAAACTATGTTTCTTAGTTTTTATTGTCCTTATTGATAAAATTTGAAGTTTCAACAGTAGCAAAATAGGTATCTGACCCCGTGTTTGACAATTTACATGGTATTTTTCACCTATGCTCATCAGTTTTATCAATGCTTCTAAGCTATGTTTTTAAAAACTTCTGGGAAATTAGGGAGGAGGTTTTGATCATCTCTAACTTGTCATTGTTTATGACCATCATTTTCATCAAAATATGCAACTTCCTGGAAAAAATTCTCTTTGTCTCCCCTCCAGATGTGGCCATCTCAAACTCTAATCTCTGTATTGCAGTGAAAGAAAATTTTCTCATATACCATTCTAAATTATACACTGTGCTCCTGCTTACAACAAAATGAACACTACACAATTTAACATGGTGTGCGAGCTCTCATCATCAGCCCCACTCCACACCCTCTCTGCCATCCGCTCTGTGCATACATTATTACCTCTATTTGGAACACTCTTTTCTCCTTGTCTTTGGCATTATCTGACTCTAATTCTTAAACCAGTTTCATGGTTTAGACCATTTTCCAAAATGCCTTTGTTTGCACTTAAATTTAAGCTAGGTGCCCCTCTTAAGCGCTCCAGTAGCTCCCTATGTTTTCCCCATCATAGTACTCACCAAACAATATTGACTGTTTACCTATCTCTAGTCCACATCCAGCTGTAAACTCAGAGAAGGTAGTAACTAAGGAATTCACAGGTTATCTCTACAACCTGGCAGAATGACTGGCACACAACACACTTAATGCTCATAACTAGTCGTTGAAGAATAAAATAGTGCCTAAAGTAAGTCTTTCAACTTTGAAAACAAACAAACAAACAAAAAAAACCCACTTCTTTTGTTTTTGTGTTTCAGGGCCTCTTCTTACTTGGGTAAGTGGGAGTTGAGTACTTTTTGTTGATGTAAACTATTAACAGAAATTTGTAGTTTCAGAGTTGAAAGCCCACCTGCTTTTTTCTTTTCTCCCCTTCTTTCTTCCTCCTTCCCTCAGCCCCTCCCTACCTCTCTCCCTCTCCCTTTCTTTTCCCTTTCCCTCCCACCCTCCTTCTTTTCCTTTCTTTCTTTCCTCTTTCTTTTCTTTTTTTCTTTCCTTCCTTCCTTTTTCTCTTTTCTTTTCCCTTTCCTTTCCTTTCATTTTCTTTTTTTTCTTCTTCTCTAACCCTTCTTTCTCTCTTTCTCTTTCTTAATTTCTTTCTTTCTCTCGCTTATTTCTCTTACTCTCCTTTTTTTTTCCTGTTAAAACACCCAATTGGCAACTAAACAGACTTAGACATTGTGATTTTTTTCCCCCTCATCCAATTAGCCTTAAATTATAAAATGAAGAACCTTCTTACGAAGCAAAAAAGCACGTCTTTGAGCACACCTACCTTTTATGCTTGGCTAGCGAGTGATAATTTCTCTGGCATGTAGCCTTGTCATCACCATAGTCATCCATGTCTGTGTCACCTGAATGATTGCTTGCTCAGTCATCAAGGGAAAAATACTTAAGCTATTGTTTAGAGGAGCTCTCTATTTCACTTTTGTAAGTCACATTTACTCCTTTTAAAATTCAAAGAACTTTTATATTTTTCTTCTGTTTTTCCAAATTTCAGTGGAAAGCCTTTAAAAACTCTTAGCTCTGGGCTTTCTTGTGAGCATGCTCACATCAGAAAAGTTAAAATGCACAAAATACTCAGATCATAAGATGATACTTTAATGGTTAAAGTGATGAATTCTAAAGACTACCATATAAAAAAATCCCTTTCCAGTCCTAGTTATCTCAAATCGAGGGTTTACCATTTTAAGTAAATTCTGGGTAGTATTTTTACTGTATGGTGAACAAGCAGAGCTGCATATCTCTGTTTTGACAAGAATACAGAATGCTTATATTAACTCCCTATAAAAGTTTTTGGTCTTTCTCATGAGTTTTAAAGTCCTCAAAATAATAAGACTTACTTTTATATAATACGTTATGACTTCAGATCTTTGGCTCTTAACCTAGTTTAGGAAAGCTATGATAGATGTCCACTGATTATTTTGCTATTATCTCCTGCTGCTTCCCCCAATTTTGTATCTATTATGGTAAGGCTGTATAAAATATATCAAATCAATATGGAATTGATTGTTACACAGCTCAACAACTTGAACTGATATGTACTTGAATAATAAAACATTAAGAAAACAAAACAACCATTCTTAATAGGAACACAGTTTGATGGAGAGATACTTTAAAACATAAGGTTTTCTGAAGGAAGGGGATAGTAAATGGTATCTACAGTGACAAAAAGTTTAATAGGTTGCTTTCTATAAATTATTCATAATGATGAAAACTCACATGTAAGAAAACATAGAAGAGATATTAAGTTTTATGTATAATTCACTAAAGAAAACATATTTAAGTGGGTTTCATTTACAATAACTTGTTTGCTAAGTTGGATATATAAGAATTTTATGTATTAAGAGCAATTTCAAAAATTACAAAAATAAGCTACAGTGTATGACTTGACAACTGTTTACATTACCATTTATATATTTTGCTTGTATGTATCTAAATACTGACCATGATTCCTATGTCACACTGCAGAGATACTGTACATTTTCTTTAAAGAAATGAACAGGATATGCTTTCTTAGCTGCTTAATTCACATTTCCCTGAAAGTGCTTTGTCAGTTAAAACTTTCAACTGGCTTTAAAGTAATGCTTTTGCCATTTCTCCATGAGTGGAAAGAAAGCAAACAAACTTGTGTTTAACAGTAAGGTCAGCATGACATAAAGCAACAAGAGCCAGTAAACTGAAAATGAGGTTGACATTCTGGGACTAATCCAGCAGTCCAGAAACAGCCTTCCAAACTCCACAGCTGCATAAGGCTGTGGACAAGCCCAGGCGCCTCCAGGCATGTGCCCGAGCTCTGCCTTGGAATGTGGTCAACTCCAAGGAGAGGAACAGATCTCTCTCTCTCTTCACGTTCTTCTCTGTTTTGACTATAGGATATTCAGATATTGTATACATTAAATCACTGCTACTATGAACTGCTGCTTTTTAACTTACCACCAACACTCCAAAATTCCTAAATCTTCTGCAGTGACAGGAGAGACAAATTATTAAACTACTCTTGGCTTCTTATTTTTAATGTTTTTATGGCCACATTATCTTGGGCTTAACTCTGAAGGTATAAGTTCTATTAGCCCCAGGTAACTTACAGTCAGTAGGCCTTTTTTCTTTTCTTTTTTTCTTTTTTCTTTTTCTTTTTTTGAGTTTAAATGGGGATGGATGTGATTCAGACCAAATACAATGATCTAGGGCCAGTTTGTGCTGGATTCAGGTTATGAATGTAGACCAACCCAGGTTGGATCAGTTCCACAATACTGGGTGAGTAGTTATTTATTTTAATGCTTTTTGTTCAACTTCTGGATTTGATAAGGACAAGGGACTACGGAATAATGGTACATTAAATAAATGGTCGATGCTTGGTAGAGATATAGACTATCCTTTCACCAAAACTTGAGTATCAAGAAAAATACCATGAAACCACAGATCCTGAGAAATATTTTCATTGAAATCATTATATAACTTAGTCTAATGAGAATAAGCAATTTAGGACTTAGCAAACTTTTGCTAGATAATCTGGTTATGTATTTCCTGTAAAATTTAAGGAATATAGAAATTCCCATATCTAATGGCTATTTAAAAAGCATACTTTGGGAAAAAGAAAATTATATCCTTCCATTGGGTGACTGCTGATCCATTTTTATCAGTGGAGATATGGTTGTTGAGTTCTTGAATACAAAAATGAGACAAACTTAAATTAGAAAGAAACTGTGAGTGTTGAGTGATTATACACAATGCTCTGTAGATTGTAAAGATAATTTTTAAAAATTCATATTCTGTGCTGTAATCTGGTGTATTAAGGATAGGATAGGTGAGAGAAACTGCTTAGGTATTCATAGCAAAAATCTCTGGAAATTTAATAGTCATCTTACCAAGGCATGCAGGATATCAGATCAAGGCAGACATGAAGATCTCTCGTGGACATTTTGTATTATAACCTTCTTAGGTATAGAAATGTTGCCCTGACAGGCATGGCTCAATGGGATAGCCATCGACCAGCAAACTGAAAGGTTGCCAGTTTGATTCTGGTCAGGGAACATTCCTGGGCTGGAGGTCAGGTCCCCAGTTGGGGGTCATGTGTGCAAAAGGCAACGGATCAAGGTTTCTCTCTTACATTAATTCTTCTCTCCTTCTCTTTCTCCCTCCCTTCTCCTCTCTCTAATAATAAATACTTAAAAATAAAAGATTAGGAATGTTATTTTTTAGGTTGGTGGCTTCATCATTATTTCTAGACCCATTGTTTCCTTTTGTAGAATTATTACCACAGTAAAGGTAATCTGAGCATGTAATATATAACATCAAGTTTTGGAGGGGCCACGTTCTAGTCAAGTTGTCTATATTTTAAAGAGATACTTAAAGGCCCTGGCTACTGTGGCTCAGTGGATTGAGCGTCAGCCTGCGAACCAAGTGTCGCTGGTTCGATTCCCAGTCAGGGCACATGACAAGATTGCATGTCAGGTCCCCAGTTGGGGAACACGAGTAAGAGGCAACCACACAGTGATGTTTAAAAAAAAAAGAAAAGAAAAATGTTTTCCCTAAAGAGATACTTAAAAATGTCAAAATAAGTAACATTATTTTAATATATTTATAATAAAAGGGTAATTGGCTCTTGAGATTTCCAATAAAACAGGCCACAAACTCAAAAGATTATGAAGAAATTAATCAAATACTTCTAGTTCTAATGTCAAATCAAATACATCAAATATTCATATGTACATAAAGATAACAAAAGCAACTACACTTCCGAGGTTCCTTGATTTTACTAGAGAATATACCAGAAGAATTTGATAAAATAATAACTAGAACTATGGCCTAATAAAAATATAATAGCTGTTACCATTTCTGAACACCTGTATACTTTCTTCCTATTTATCAGAATAATTCAGCCAAGGCAACTTTAATCAGAGAGGTTAAATAACATGCACAAGCTCAGTGCCCAAAAAGCAGGGCATAGGCCTACATGAGGTCTTTCCATGGTACCCATCATGATTACATCACTGCAGTTGTGGATAATTTAAAAGTTACAGGTTGACATGCTGTAACTATATGAAAGGCATTGTTTTGGCAGAAAACATATGGCCAATCACATTTGTCTATCATCTGTGTAGCAATGTTATTTTAATACTAAATAAGTGAAAAATAATAGCATTGGTTAGTTAAAAGTGCCATGTTTTTAATGAAAACACCAAAAAATTGTTATATAACAATTAATATTGGAGGTACAATGGCTTCAGATTCAAATGACTTTTCAAACTTTTTTAAGAGAAATATTTTGTTAACTCAATAAACTATTTGAGTAACCTTCAAGTATTTTCTGATATATAACCTTTGTCTTCTTATGATTTAATTTCATTTTAGAGCTACCAGAAAGAACATGACCTATAAAATAAAGTTAATAATGACTTCATAAAAATAGAGACATTAGTAATCAGGAATGTGCGGAGGAAAAGATTTAGACAAAATATCTTCCATTTGGTGATGTCATGTTGTTTTTCCAAAACTTTTCTTTTTTAAGATTTGCCCAAAATATTAAGACATCTACATTGAGAATCAAGATCAACATAAAAAAAAAAAAAAAAAAAAATCAACCATTCTTATGAGGTTGCAGAACAATAACCAAAACAAGGAAACCCAATCCTTCTACCACCAAATTTCTGTTTCCCCATATGTGAGCAAAATCAGGAAATTAAAATGATTTAAATTTTTACAAAATTATTTTGCAATTTAAATCTGTACTGATGAAAAAATATTTGTGCCATCAAAATATTGTTTTAATTTAAAGTACCAAAATCAGATAACAAAATGATCACAGGCACCACCACTTATACCTACTAGTAGACTAACTTTCTTCAGCTATGAGAGACAATAAGATAGAATAATAATGTTTATTAGCACATTTTCTTGTGATAATAGCAGGTACTCAATAAATATTTGTTGGATAAAATCAAAAATAAGGAAAAATTGTACATTGAGTTTTATAATACAAAACAATTTAGGGCTACTTAAATATAAGAAACAGTTGTATTCATGGAATTTTTCTTATAGAGGGAAATAATATTCATTCATTCAAATTTAAAATTTAGAACAGGCACCATAAAGTGTTGTTCATAATAAATATAAATGTACTTACATTCTCCTGTGTTATAATTAATACAAGGAGAGAATTCACAAAGTAGGAAGAAAATGTGGAAAATTAAAAAAGATGAAGAGAAATGAAGAGATAGAAATAGAGACCATAGGAGAAGAACTTTGATAAAGTCACGTGTTCAGACTTTCAGTGATATAACAAAAGAATGATACAGATCCAGGGTAATACCAAAAATAGAGAGAGAACATGTCATTGAACTCTCAGTCAAGAAATGCTATTGTCCCACCTCAAAGTAGTCCCCAGACTTGCATGAGAGTCAGAATTATAGAACATCATACTATTGTCATTCAATGCACACAAAATGCCTGGTGAACTTTAGGAGGAAGCAAGTAACTCCCTGAAAGATGGAGAGCAGACATTACAGAAATGATGTGTGGCTGAATCTTGAAGGCTGGGATATAAATGGAACAGGTATGAAAGGGTGAAAGATTGATTTAGAGGACTGGAACATAAGTTGAATGTATGACAGTGTTGGGTAAAGAGAAGCAAGTTATAAGAACTGATTCCTGCACACCATTTCAGAGTCCTACTATGTGCTTATATTAATAAGAAAAGTAGACCAATCAAAATATAATCTCTGAGGAAGGAGTCCAGTTAAAGGTATTTTTTAAAAGCTTACTTGGAAATTCTAATGTACAGCTATAGTTGAGAATCACTATAATAAGTGACTCAAAGTTAGTGAATGTTTTAAGTGAGGAATTGGCATAATTAGATTCTTTTTCAAAAGATAACTTTGGCCTAGATAGTGCAAAGAGAATGAGTGTGTGGGTGTTTAAAGACTTTGGAGAACTGAACACCAATGGTCTATTGTAATACATATGTATTCACTGAAAAGACATGTAGAGAGACATACTAAGGAAGAGTCCATTTTTATACTAATGTTGAGACTATTTGGAATGCTTAAATTAAACTCTTATTCAATGTTATAACCAAGAGTTATATAATATGCATATTATCTATGATATTTGCCACACAGATCTAATGAACCTAAGCCAAGCATCCTAGTTGGAGCTTGTTTTAATACCCATTTCAAATACCTTATGAGAATTCACTATTTATAGATATTCATAGCTAATTTTTTTTGACATTGAAGATATCATTAGTTAGAAACAATTAAGGTAATTATGCCAACTTTTAAAATCAGATGAAACCAATTTATCTTGTTTTAGGGGTCTTACTAGTATTCATTAAAATTATTCTACATTATTTTCCTTTTGCAAACTGCAAGTATTTATCAGTTGAAGGGAATGGGTAATTAAAAATGCATTAAGAAATCAAACCAGTGTTTTCTATATTGTTTTCAAAGTTAGTTAAATTTCTCATTAACAATTATGTATTAATTTGCATAAGATGGTATTTTTATTTGTAAGGTAATGTCTAATTTTTTAAAAAATTAGAAAAAGAATTGGGCCTACTACTTTCTCTGAGCTTTTACAAATTATATATGTATTGTATTATATATATGATCTATAATAAGCACATACATATGCCTAATATTAGTATAAATTACTTTATCTAGAATAACAAACAACGATTGGTTTCAACTGAATATAACGAGTGCTATGAATTTGGTTCTTTGTGTGTGTGTGTGTGTGTGTGTGTGTGTGTGTGTGTGTGTGTATCTCCTTAAAAAAATAGATCTCCAGTGACTCACTTCAGGAAAGAACCCTTGTTTTCTTAAAGAATATTTTCAGTTCATATGACAATGTGAATTGTGTGTTTTCTAGTTATTATAATTGGCTGCATTTCTTTAAGACAGTATCTAGTATTCCCTGAAGTATCTCTCTTAGAATTAGATCAAAGGCACTCAAAAAGTTTCAACCTGTGATTAGTTTATTATGCTTCACAGAGTAGAAAAAGAGAATAATACTTCTCTCTTTTTTTCTCTTCTCTCCCTCCTTCTTTTGCTTCTTTGATTTGAGAAGATGTTAGTAAGAAGCTCTGATCAGAGGAACATTTTACAATGAAGATATTATTATATCAGTGTTAAAGATGAGGAAATTGAGAATCAGTGAAGTTAAGTGGCTTTCCACATACCCTCAAATAAGGAGTGGAATTAGGCCACAAACTCTTCTGACTTTCTATTTCAATTCATAATACCTTATTAAAGGACAACTCTCAGAAAAGGTTAGTAAAAAACTACAAAACCCACAATACTGTTGTCATCATGATATGGCTCTACTTAATAACTTCTTTAGAGATTTATGTTTCCATTCTGGGAAACAGTTTTATAGATAAGCTCCTTTTCCCAGTTTGAGGAACATAAATCTATTTCAAAATGTTAAACTCTATCTCTCTCTCTATATTTTTGCATTTAAAAACTCTTGAAAATCTGATAAACATTATAAATTTCCATCTAATGAAAAATATATATACACTCATGTAGACAAAATTTTGCATACCACTTTAAAGGTCCACTTCTGTAAAAGTACTCAAGGAGACAAAGGGAGCTGCCTTGAAGGAACATGTATAACAGCTTTTTAGTATTATGTGTAAGATTTTCATCTAAATGGTATGAAATCATATGGATAAGATTAAGTTTACTTTAGCTATCAATTTTAGTACTTTCTCATTCTTGTAAACTCTTAAAGAAAATATGGGTCCACTAAAACACTTAAAAATTCTAATTACACTATATAAAGGAAAACAATTAAAATCTCAGAATTTTCTCTGACATGTATATAGTATGATATGATATGAATGTAAGGCTTTGAGAAGAACATTGCAAGAACTTGAGACCTCACAACCCTAACCCAAACAAAATCAGACATACCACAAAATTTAATTTTTAAAAAATTAAAAATAGCATTCACTTTTTATGAAAAAGAAGATGTTTCACCATCCCTGCCAAGATTTTGGGTAACTGTGCAGCAATAACTTCAGACATCATTTCTGGAAATTCAACACTCAGGGCCCGGGACTGGATAAAGGTATTCAAGCAGTACAGATGAAGTTGTTTGACAAGCTGTTGGTTTAACAAACAGGTAAGAAACATTAAGAAAAGTAATACATTCATAAACTATTCAAACATGGCAACTTATTTTTCTAATAATATAAATACTTGCCAAGGTCTTTTCTTCTTAACAAAGTGAAAATAACTCCCTCCAATGTCTAGAATATATGAACTATCATATACAATGGAATGGTGCAATAATACAAAAAAGATTTTTAAAAAATGAAAGTGATTCATAATCCCACAGGAAAACCAATCTGAACATTTTGGTGTGTTTTTTTCAAGTTTTTTTTTAATATATATACAATATACCCAGGTATGTGTGTGTGCGTATGTGTATATATATGTATGTGTGTATACACACACACACACACACACACATATAAAATGCATATATATTTTCAAAACTGCAATTATTTTATAAAGTTTATTTGTTAATATAGCTTCTTCATATCACATTATATTGACTCTTTCTACATCAATAAAACAACCCAGTATAACTTATTTCAATCTAAGTCTTATTTTTATCAATGTAATTCATGTCCATATTTTAAAAGTCAAATAATATTGTAAAATTTATAACAAACAAAAACAACAGCAACCAACTATACACCAAGAAACTGGGCAACCTGAAAGAAACAGAGAAATTCTTAGAAACTTAAAAGCTACCAAGAGTCAATAAGGAAGAAATAGAAAATCTAAATAGGCCATTTACTATTAATCAGATTGAGTTGGTAATCAAAAATCTCTCAATTAAGAAAAGCCCAGGATTAGATGGCTCCACTGGTGAATTTTACCAAACATTTAAAGAAAGGTTAACAGAAATACTTCTTAAACACTTCAAAAAAACTGAAGAGGAGGGAAGGCCACAATGCCACTGAATAGCCAAAGAAATCCTGAGAAAGAAAACAAATCAGGGGACATTACACTTCTAGACTTCAAGCTAATACAATAAAGTTACACGAATTAAACAGTGTGGTACTGGCATAAAAACAGACAAATAGACCAGTGGAATAAAATCAAGAGCCCACAAATAAACTCAAGCATTTACAAACAATTAACTAATATTTGACAAGGGAACCAAGAATACTCAATGGAGAAAAGGCAGTCTGTTCAACAAATGCTGCTGGGAACACTGAATAGTCACATGTAAAAGAATGAAACTTGACTCCTATTGTACACCACTCACAGAAATTAATTTGAAATTAATTAAAGACTTAAATGTAGGACTTGAAAGCATGAAACAAACTCCTAGTAGAAAACACAGGAAAAAAAGCTCGTTAACATGAGTCTTGGTAATGATTCCTTGGAAAGCACACTTAAAGCACAAGCAATAAAATAAAAAAAGAAAAAAAATTGGGACTACATCAAACTTAAAAGATTCTGCACAACAAAAGAAACCATCAACAAAGTGATGGGAAAAATATTTGAAAACCATATAATTAGTAAAAGGTTATTATCCAAAGTATATGAAGAACCCCTATAACTCAGTAGCAAAACAAGACAAAACACCTCAAATTATCCAATTAAAAACTGGGCAAAAGACCTGAATAGACATTTTTACAAAGAAGATACATACAAATGGCCAACAGGAACATAAAAAGACATCATTAGGAAAAGTAAACCACAATGAAATATCACCTTAAGCCTGTTAGAATGGCAATGATTAAAAAGATAACAAATGCTAGAATGGATGTGGAGAAAAGAGAACCCGTGTGCAATGTTGGTGGGATTGTAAATTGGTACAGCCTCTATGGAAAACAGTATGAAGGTTCCTCAAAAAGTTATATGTAGAACTATCCTATGATTCAATAATTCCACTTCTAGGAATATATCCACAGGAAACAAAAACACTAACTCAAAAAGATATCTGCATCCCCATGGTTACAGCACTATTATGTACAATAGTCAAGAAATGGGAACAACCTAAGTGTCCATCAATGGATGAATAGATAAAGAAGATGTGGTATATATGTAATATATTACAGAATGGAATATTATTTAGCCATAAAAAATGAGGAAATCCTATCATTTGTAACAACATGAATGAACCTTAAAGGCATTATGCTAAATGAAATTAGTCAGACAAAGACAAATACTATATGATCTCACTTATATGTGGAATCTAAGAAAGAAAAGAACCCACCAAACTCATAGAAAAAAAGATCAGATTGCTGGTTACCAGAGTGGGGAGATGGTGGGGGGAATTGGAGAAAGGTGGTGAAGAGATACAAACTTTTTTTACAGGATGAATACTAGGAATGTTATGTACAACATGATGACTATAGTTAACAGTGCTGTATGATCCATAGGAAAGTTAAGATAGTAAGAGTTCTCATCACAAGGAAAAATGTTTTTTCCTTTTATATATATATAGTGACTAAACATATTGTGGTAATCATTTCACAATATATGTAAATCAAACCATGATGCTGTACACCTTAAGCTTATATAGTGACATATGTCAATTATTTTTTAATAAGACTGAAAAACAAAACAAGTAAATAACCAAAAAGCAGCAGAAACAACAAAGCCCAGCAGTTTCCTTATGTACTTCTTCCCATCCATATTCCATCTCCCTAGATGCAACCAGTTTCAACTGTTTTAGCTCATGCCTTTAAATTTTATCTCTGTATTTCTAATTTGTTTTCCAAATTAGACATTGATTGAATTTCTATATGAAAAATGATGATTAAGTTTTCTTATTCTGCACGCCTTCATCTTACTTTCTTTACTCTCCATTCTCTTTATAGCTGTATCTCAATTTTTGGCTAAACAGTCTCTAGTATTTATATTATAAATATTTTTATTGTTTCCTTCTGTATTACATTTTCTTTCTCATATGACTTACTTTTATTATGCTAAAGCTTATCATCTTGTGTTTCCATTTGCTTCATTTTTTCTGTATTTATCACAAAGCCATAGTCAAATTCTCTTACAGAATTGTAAAACTCATGTCAATATATTCATACATACTAGTAATCTCTCAGTTTCCTCTTTTTCCAGGTACTGGACCCTAAAGCCCTATGCATTATTTCTCCATTCTAGATTAATTATTGCTTAACATAGATAATGTGCTGGGATATCCCTTTGTATCTCTGTTGGATTGAATCTTCTAATTCTTGGGCTTACCCTCAGTATTTTGTTGTAAGACATCATGTGGCTATCCTTCAGAAACACTGTATTTGAGGTAAGCAATATGAGACTTTGAATGTTTGAAAATACTTTTATGGTGCTATCCTACTTCTTTGATAGTTCAGCTGGGTATAAGATTCTTTGAAGATTTTCCTTTCGTTTAAAATTCTAAAGGCCTTGTGCCATTGTTTTCTGGTTTCCTGTATTGCAATTGAGAAGTCCAACATCTTTCTAATTCCTGAAAATTTATATGTGATTTGTTTCTTTTCTTATTGGTATATTTAAGTAAACTCTTTATTCCTGGCAGACTGAAATCATATAATAGTATGCCTTGGTTCATTGTGCTGTGCCTGTACATTTGGCCCTTGCATTTAGTTAACTCATATGCTTCAGTTTCAGCATTTCCTTTATGATTTCTTACCTAATTTCCTCTGCTTGATTTTACCTATTCTTTTTTCTGGAAATTCTTATTAATTGGAGACTAGAATTCCTTGGATTAATCCCCCGAATTTGCCACTTTATCACTATAATATTTCATATCTTTATTTTTTGTTATGTTTTTCTGGGAGTTTCCTGAAATTTATATTTCAGTCCTTCTTTTAAAATTTTAATTTCTGGTCTCCTATATTTAATTATCCAAAAGTATTTTCTTGCTCATTGTTAATTTTTTAATATTTTCTATTCTTGTTTCATGGACACAATATCTTTCTTATTTTTCTAAATATCTTAATTTTTTAAAAACTTTCTTCTGCTCTCTGCACTGATATTTTTTCTTTATGTTACCTTTTTGTTATTTTTTAAATTTTACTTTATGCTTTTTACTTTAGAGGCTTTACCTAAATGGATAATAATCATTGGATGTCTGTTTCTATTCAAGAGTAAAGTTGTAAATATGACCCAGGGCATGGATAACTTCTTTTATACCTTGACTGCCATTGAGCATGGTTTCTGAATATAGTAGCAAGAAAAGCTTGTATTTAATATGTTTTGACTAACCACATAAATCTTGTTTTAGTAATCCAGTTCTAGTGTTGAGCATTTCTAATATTTTTTCTTGTATAAGTAATACTACAGTGAATTTCCTCACACATGAGTCTTAAATATTTGCCTAATAACATTTAAGATAAATCCTAAAAAGTAAAAATTTGACAAGCATGCAAATTTAAAATTTTACTATATACTGCCAGATTGTTTATTAGTATTGTGTAGGGGTTCAGATACAGTCACCCTAGATATGCCTCTATGGTATGTGGAGAATTATGAGCTCAAGGCAACTGAGACTTTGTAGAGTCAAGAGAAACTTCTGCTGTCCTCACCCTTAACTACCTAGAAGAATTTAAATTATTGGCCTTGCCTATAATAAGAAATGATCAGATATAACCTTTTCGACCTATCTATATGGCAGGGAAATACTACTAATTATTGAACCTCTGCTCTTCTTTACTGTCGTTCAGTGAACTTCCTTCCCTCTAAAGCCCAAAAGAACCTTATCTTATCCTTGGCTCAGAATGCCATATACATCTCATTTTAACTTTCAGTCCCTGAGTATCTCATGTATGTGGTGCCTCTGATGCTTTCATGTGTGTGGGGTTCCCATATGTACATATGTAATTAACCTTAGTTACTTTCTCTTGTTATCTGTCTCATGTATATTTATTAGACTAGCCAAAACTATCTTGAAGGGTAAAGTTTCTTCCTCCTCAATTGTCATTAACTCACATTTCCATCCAAAATGCTATGAGTATTATTTTCCACAGCCATACTTTTGCTTTAATATAAATTTTCTTTAACTTAGCAAAAATAGTTTAAAATATATTCAGGAAAATGTATCACAATTCTTAGCAACAATTAGATTACCCTCAAATTATACATATACTAGTAAAAGGATATATTTGAGTGATCTACCTCAAAAATGAAAAAAATATAAATTCTGAGTAACATGATTCAAACACTGTTTTAAAATATAAGTACAAATATAAACTTGAGGAAATCATATGAGGTAAAATTGAGATTTAATATTTAAAAAGTTATAGAAATTCATAAAATAATCATTGATATTCTAGAAAACAAAATACTTACATCATGCAAGTTATCAAGAAACTTTGTAAGTTGGTAGAAGCGCTGTGAACTAGCGACAACCCCTTTTTGCCTCAAACCAATTGCCTTGATGAGCTCTCTAATATAGCTTGATCTCATTTCTTCAAACTGGCTTTGACTTCTTAGTCCTTCCAAAGGAACTGTAGAAAGACAATTACAAGTATAAATTACATTTAGAATGATAACACAAGCAGTTTATAATATACATTTTTAGCTGTATGATGATTTCTTTTGATATATAACTCTAGATATAAACACCTTAAATAAGAAATAGTGTTATTGATAGTTTTAGGACAGAAATTTCTAGTTCTCTAGAAAAATAGGATAAGAACAAGTAGGTAAGATAAAGAACATTTCAGCTTACCTATTTTGGAGCTGTGTCAACGTATTACACATTTAAATTAGAATTTTTTAAAAAGAGCACCTGATAGTATTCTACAATTTTGTCTCAATACTTGGTTTGATTTAGTTTACAACAGCATGTAATCTTTTTTCTTTCTTTCATTTTAACAAATACTTGGATTTCTCTGTTCAGTCTTATCTTTTATGGTTGAAAAAGGGGTGCTGTAATAATCTATCAGTAGGTAACCTTACAGGGCGATCTGATCATAAATTCCACACTGGGAAGATCATACATAGTGAGTAGTCATGACCAGGCCTATAACTTCCTTAGAGAAAGGTTTTTAAGCCATTGCTCTTGTGTGACTAGGTTAATATACCTTTGAAATGTTAGAAGTAATCTTCTTTATCAGGCCCCTTGGAAGGTATAACCACCCTTAAGAGAGCACATAATCTTAACTGTCCTGTAATCCAATCTCTGCCTTGCTTCTCCCACCTTCATGTAATCTTTCTTACTTTCCCTCCTTAATTCAAAATGCATAAAAGAAATGGCAAACTGTCATTCTCTAGAGGATTTGATATTTGCTTCCTGGCAATTGTCATCAGTTTGGCTTGAATAAACTCATACAATGGTCTATAGATTTAGATGTATCTATGTTGATTTCATATAAATCTCAAGTATTTCTCATTAAGATTATTCCTGGATAATTTATGTTTTTTTGCTGTCATTTTAACATTGTTCTTCATTAAATTTTCTAACTCGTTCTTGCTGATATGGGAGAAAACTATTGCTATTTGAATATTTCCCTTATATCCAGCCACTTGGTTATACTCTTTTTATTTTATTTTTTAACTTATATTTTAATTTTAAGTTTTTGGTTGATTATCTTTTCTTGTTATATAACACTGTATTCAAATAATATCTTCACTTTCCTCTTTCCAATACATTCATGTACCACATAGTAATATTTCTGAGACAGGATAGTAAGAAAGTAGGAAAATTCCTTTGCAAATGGAATAGGGAAACTGAGACAGGCACCTGAACACAATGGCTGAGCAATTTACAGCCAGATACCGAAGGTCACCAGGGCAGGAGGCCCCTAGTGCTTGGCAGGGGGCAAAACTGGGGAAGCAAAGACTTCACGCCCAGGGTAACCTTTCCTTCCCTGGCCTTTCCTCCCTGGAGTTACCGTCTAGGCCTCAGTTGTATTTCAGCTCCAGGTCCAGGAAAGCAGGTGGGCAACTCCAGGACAGACTGTAATGACTAAAGACCCCCTGTCCTGACACTGATTGGTCAGAGGAGACCATGATCCCAAAACAGCACACCTGGAGAACTGATGACTATTTGTCTGAAACCCTCCCCCGACACCTCCCCTAAGATTCTCACCTGCAAGAAAGAGATAAAAACCTTAAGACAAAGGACCCAGCTCTGTATGCTCTCTCTCTGGGGAGCAGCCTGTGCCATTTCCTTTCTTTCTTCCCCCTCGATGCCCCCCTCCTTTCTTCACAGGCATGAGTCTCATAAACTCTTAGGCAGTGGGCAGCTGGCCCCTTGTCCCAGGCTTATCTCCTGGACCAGTCTGAAGGCCCCTTTTCTCTGACTTCCTAGTCAGAGAACTAAGGCAGCCCAGCCCAGGCTCTCCTGCTGCTTGTTCTACAATATGGTAGGCCTTTCTCGCCACTCTTGGCAGGCCCAGTTTGTCCCTTGAGGACGTACTAATGAAACCCTTACTCATCCACTTTTGTCTTACTGATCTGTGATTCTTTATTGCATCAGTGAGAAGAAATGAGCTCCAGTAACATTTCCATCAATGGAGGGCATATACAATGATGATCCCTTAAGATTATAACAGAGCTGAGGAATTCCTATTCCTTAGTGCTGTTGTAGTGCAACACATTACAGAAATCTTACCACTGTGTTACAATTACTTTCAGTATTTAGTACAGTAACATGTACACAGGTTTGTAGCCCTAGGGGAACAGAATTCGTCATCCCAAAATATGTCTATTTGTCATAAGGATTATTATTTTAGGCTGGTTAATTTTAAGTAACAGCCCACATGCAAGAAACTCTGAAAACCCAGTAGGAGTTACCCTTTGTAAAAGATATTTCAATTTCTAAGGGACATCTCCAAAGGGTCTATCTTTCGCTCTGTACCAGGAAGAGTAGAGGACAACCTTAATTCTAGAAACTTTTATCAATGCAGAAGACAGTGACTTAACTTTGAATAACAATCTTAGCCTTGTTGACTCTGCTTTTCCTGGTAACCTCCCATGACTGACTCCCCCCACCATCATCTTCTTTTGTCTGTAGCTTAAGATGCTGACGATGGTGTTTAAGAGTGTGGCTTCATCTATTTTGATGTTACTCAGTTTTCCTGGGTCTCTCCCATGTATTCAGGAGGTATATGAGTTATTAAACTTTTGTTTTTCTTCTGTTAATCTGTCCTTTATTACAGGGGTGTCTCAGCCAAGAACCAAGAAGAGTAGAGGGAAAGTTATTTTGCCTCCCCTACAGAGCAGTACGCCATATCCCATACAGCTTAGGTGTGTTGTAGGCTATGCCGTCTCAGTTTGTGTAAGTACACTCTACAATGTTCACACATGACAAAATCACCCAATGTCCTTTTGAACAGGGTATGACTATAGTTGTAGCTCTTATTTCTGCTTCATGATTCAGTGCATTGTTCAGAACTTCCAAAACAATATTAAGTAATAATAGTGATGACAAATGTCCCTAATTTTTTTGCTGACTTTAATGGGAATGATGTTAACTGATAATTTAGATGTTTACCTCTGAAATCTTTAATTCACATATCTAGATCCTAGGCACAATTTTCTCATCTTAGGGCTAGATCTCCTATTTCCACTGCATTGTTAATTTACCTATATCTTTTTTCTTAAATCTGTTAGGTCCTGTTATCACTTGCCTGAGATGCCCTGGTTGATTTCTTTTTTTATTTTTTTAAATGTATTTCACTGTTCTCTCTTTCTAAATCTCTGGCAGTTTGGGTGTTGGACCTCCTTCTTGATTCTAATTTTTAACATTTTTTGGTGCCCTGCTTTTGAAACATTTTTCAACATGTTCTCCCAATGCCTCTACTAACTTTTAAATTCTGCAGGCATATATAATTTTAGTTTCCTAGGGCTCTTTCTTTTCTGTGTGTTATTCACTTTTCATAGTATCCAATTCTTAATTTCATGGGTATAATATGTTCTCTTATCTTTCTAAGGAGAAACGTTTTATTTTTCTCGAGTTTTTGTTTCCATGTTCCCTGTTTCCGCCAAGTACTTCTTCTTCTTTTTTTCTTTCCTGTTTTATCTTTGTCTTTAATGTCAAAAATCCCTCAGATGACTTGGTTGTTTATTTACATTCAAGGTTGAAAAACTAAAAACCTGATTGATTGTTATGTTTGAATGAGTAGTGCTTATAGATTGGGACTGTGAGGTTTAGTTCAGGGCAATCTGACTGAGTTATTTCAAAGAGAAATTCCTGTTATTAGCATATTTAGTTCTTTTTCTTTCTGGCTAAACAGATTCTGGAGAGAAGAACCTTTCATTCTCTCACCTAGAGGATATAAATTTGGAAGGCAATGTTCTGGGAGACAGGGGAAAGAAGTATGCTGTCTCAATATTTGGCATATAATAAAATCTGTTTTCAATATAGAAACCCTTGTCCTCAACAGTACCTGTGATTCACCAATACAGCTTTCCTCTGTTGTATCCTTTTCAGGGAATAAATTTATAATCTCTTTCTGAGTTGAAGAGAAACACTTGGCAGGGCTGGGTTATATATTTGGAAACAGATTTTCAACAAACTTATGTTTTTAACTCTACATTCACTCTCCTTTCAAAAAAACATTGTCACCAGCTGAAGAATATGCCAAAGGTTCAGTGATGTAAATAAAGGTCTTTTTAGGATTTTCTTCCTTCAAGCTTAGAATCCAACCTTCTTAGATATTCTAAATTGGTTCTGTTTGCTGGCTTACAAAACTTTATTGCTATTGATTTCTCTCTTATTCTCTTTTCATTTTTATTTTTAAAAATCCCACTACTAACATTTTAGTGTAGTTTTAGAGGGATCAATGGAAGAAAGTGTGTGTTCAACCTGCCATCATCCTGGAGAACTGTATTTTAGTTTTTAATGGCAAATGAGAGGCTTAAGTTCTTGTGTATCCAATCATCAAATTTTTCCTTTGCCAACTTTCTCATTGCATTTATTTTTTAAAAAGATATCCCTTATTTGAGATTTCAAAATTATTTATGTTACTTTAAATTTGTTTTTAACAATGTAAGTGTTCATATTTAACTCAATTATCTGGTATTTATTTTAGAATATAATTTCAACTAAATAGTCAAATGAATTTTTTAAAATACACTATTTTTCAATGACTTTTATTCCATATTCATTGATTTATGATGTTTCTATTATAGCATATGAAGTTCTAATACATATAAGACTTGACTATCAATTCAATGTATATATATTTTTTACACTGTTATAGTTATTGTAGCTTTCTAATTCGCACACTTGCTCCCAAATTTTTGTAGTGCTTCTCTATTTATTTCTTTCCTTTCCACTGCTCTAGTGACAGCAGAAGCATGTGTCAAAATATAGCCTCCATCTGCGTGGGCACCGAGTGATGACAATGAGCTGAGCTCTCCTGTTGATTTACATTAGACATGTAGTGGGGAAAATAAATACTTAGAATGTTTTTTTTGTTAAGCTACTTAGATTTTGGGCTTGTTTGGTGTTCAGCATAATGTAGCCTATCCATAAACATAGAATTATGTTAACGATAACTAATTTGGGAGATATGGGACTATCTATGACATAGCTGCTATCGAATTTGCTACTATCAAGAAGGGAAGGCAGAGGACTTCCGGCCAAGATGGAGGTGGGGACAGACACGCTGCGTCTCTCTCCACAACTAAGAAGGACTACAACTACCTCAAAACTAGAAACAACCAGAAGTTCCAGATAATCAAAGTACATGGAAGTCCAGTAAACAAGGATATAAAGAAGAAATACTCATCCAGACAGGTAGGGGGGGCAGAGAGAACACGGTGTGGTGGTGGCAGCAGCGACAGCAGCAGCAGGCCAGCGGGAAGTGCAGTTACATGTTTTAAAAAGTCAGGAGCCACACCTGGGGAGCATTCCCAGCTCCTCACCAGAGCAGCTCACTGTCCCAGCTCCAGGGAAAATCAAGCCTCATTGCTTTTGACTGTGCAAACCAGTGGGGGTTGAGATGGAGGCAGAAACTGCCAGTCTCTCAGCAGAGTCCACTTGTTTAAAGGGCCCCCACAGTCCTAGAACGTCAACAGACCAACCCACCCTGGAACAAAGGCCAGGACAGCAGCTAGAGGGATGCCAGTTCGGTGTGGAAGTGGGAGAAGTGCCTGGAAAGGGGGCGAGTGCTGGGCAAGCAGCATTGTTCCCTCTCAGACCCCTCCCCTGCATACAGTGCAACAACGTGGTAAAACAGGTCACCCATTACTGATGAATACCTAAGGCTCTGCCCCTCACAACGCAGGAGTGACAACTCTCCCTAGGACACAGAAGCAAACAAACACAGGAGACTTCCGGCCAAGAGGAAGGGTTAGAGTGACACGCTTCGTCTCCCTCCACAACTAAGAAGGAATACAACTACTGCAAAACCAGCAATAATGAGAAGTTCCAGAAAGTAAATGGAAATCCAATGTATGAAGTTGTAAAGAAGTGGTGCTCATCCGGACAGGTAGGAGGGGCGAATCTGGGGAGGAGAGGCCAAGCTGTGCTGTCTGCAGCAGCAGAAGTGATGGCAGCAGGACAGCGGTAAGCACAGACACCCATATTTAAGAGGAGGTGAGAAGCGCCTGGGGAGCACCCCTGGCTGCAGACCAGACCTCTCAGCTTGTGATTCCAAAGCCAGGGAAGGCAGACCCCCATTGCCTTGGACTGTGAGGCCCAGTGTGGGTGGGGATGGAGGAGGAGGCTCCCAGTCACTCAATGAAGATTGAACCCCCACCCCCGGAGAAAACGCCCAGTTGTGGCAAGTGCACAGGACTCCACCCCCTATAGCATAGGAGGTGTGACAGCTCTGCACAGGAAGCAAAGGTAAACACAAAACTGTTCAGGATGGCACAGATCATGATAGAGATCCCAGTGATGCAGCAGACCAGACAGCAAATTTCTAATCTAATGAAGAAGCGGATAGAAAATCTTTCTGAGGCACAGTTCAGAGCTTTACTTATAAAAGTGTTTACAGACCTAACAGCAGATCTCAAACAAGACAGGGAAGGAATGAAGGCTAGTCCTGCTGAAATGAACAAAAACACATACTAAACTAGTGGTGAGGGCAAGAAACCAGGGATCAAATCAACAAATCGGAACACAGGGAAGGAACAGTCAACCAGTG
This sequence comes from Furipterus horrens, assembly GCF_987537825.1. NCBI lineage: Eukaryota > Metazoa > Chordata > Mammalia > Chiroptera > Furipteridae > Furipterus > Furipterus horrens. The sequence goes on along the minus strand of NW_028327172.1, from coordinate 65,248,832 downwards.
CAGAAAGAGGAAACGAAAAGTGAGGAAAATGAGGAGAGGCTCAGAAACCTATGGGACAGCTATAAGCGGGCCAACATCTGAATCATAGGGGTGCCAGAAGGAGAAGAAGATGAACTAGAAATGGAAAAATTATGTGGAAAATTAATGAAGCAGAACTTCCCTAACCTGGGGAAGGAAATAGGCTTACAGGTCCAGGAAGCACAGAGAGTTCCAAATAAACTGGACCCAGGGAGAACCACACCAATACACATTATAATCAAAATGTCAAAAATTAAGGATAAAGAGAGAATCTTAAAAGCAGCAAGAGAGATGAAGAGAACTACATACAAAGGGGTCCCAGTAATACTGTCAACTGATTTCTCAAAAGAAATTCTGCAGGCAAGAAGGGACTGGCAAGAAATATTCAAAGTAATGAAAAGCAAAAACCTACAACCATGATTACTCTATCCAGTGAAGCTGTCATTCAGAATAGAAGGGCAAAGAAAGTGCTTCCAGGACAAAGTAAAACTGAAGGAGCTCATCAGATTCACAACACTGTTATACGAAATGTTAAAGGGACTTGTTTAGGAGAAAGAGGATGAAAACTATGAATATTAAAATGAAAACTGTATCACAACAACCAACAACAGAAGGTAGGGAACTGAAACAAAGGCAAACTAAGTAGGCAACGAGAGTGGGAAAAGAATTATAGTTATGGGGAACATCATGGGGGGAGGCCAGCTGGGAGTGGGAAGTGGGGAAAGGGAGGGAGATGGTGCAGGAATTAAGAAGCATAGTAGGACGGAGTGTAGTAGATAGGATGATGTTGAGAAGAACTATATGCACAACCAATGGGCATGGACTGAGGGTGGCAGACAACCGGAGGGAGGGATGTCACTGGGTGGAGGGGAAGAAGGGGAAAAGAAATCAGGACAACTGTAACAGCATAATCAATAAAGCATATTAAAAAAAAAAAAAAAGAAGAAGATGGGAGGGCAGAAGTTAACTGCTGCCGTAACATTAAATTATGCCATTTGACTCTCTTGGCCAGTCTCATATCAACACCCTCAGTCCACTTTACGTACTCTATCCAATAAGGCTGGAAGGTCTTTACTCCAAATAGGGGCTGCCAGAGGAAAATAAGGCTGTGGATCCTAAATTGGTCCCTGTCTTTGCAGTGATTTCATGAGGAAAACTTCCTTTTAATGGGTTTAGCTTTTTTGCTTTTCCTCCTAATGTGTATCCCCCACTGCCTACCATTTGATATTTGTGCCACTAGGGAGAAGTTCCTGCAAAGATTTTGCTGAGAAAGACCCTTGGCTAACCTTCTACCTAGGACCTTAGCTCTCTGTTATTCTCTTTCAGATTACTATGAGTGAAGGAAGGATGAATTCAGACATTCAAGGGCTAAGCTTACCTGTGCATGGAAAGGGCACAGAAAAGGGTAAACAAAAAGTAAAGCACTTTTAAAAATGTTCCCACCCAGACCCTTGGGGATTCACTGACACAGAGATGCATGTATCCTTTGTGTGGGAAAAAAAAAAAAAAAAGAAAGTGCCCCTACCTTCTGGTGACCAATGCTATGTTTTATAATATACCTTTTTTATCTTCTGATTATTCAGCTCGGGTGCATTTCCCAGGCCTTCTTGCAATTAAGGTAGGCCATGGAAAGTGGGTGGAAATGACACATGACACTTCCAGGTTTCCCCTCCAAGCCTTTTCTTACTCAGTGTTCATCTTCTAGTCAGTTTCAGTGGAAGGCTCCAAGCTGCTAGGAAAGGATGGAGTTCCTGTAGGAAAGGAGCCTGGTTTTTCTTTCTAACCCACTGGACTATGACCGTGAGTGATAAACTGCTGTTGTGTTATGCTGCTGTTCTCTGTAGTTATTTGTTATAACAGCTAACACAGAGAACAGTTCCAAACAAAACTGTATGATTTATATGGTAAATCCTTTGTGGATTGGGATAGGAAGATGAATTGTTTGTGTTTATGCAATATTAATTAGTTTATAATAACCTAATAACCTAAATATGTGAACATAAAAAAGTCATTTAGTTGTGTTTTATTTAAAAAAAGAAAAGAAACTGGCTGAATTGACAGGTTATTTTAGTATTATGTGATAGGTGAAACCTGAGAAATGTGAAGGAGTTTTATTAATGTCTATGAGAGTATAGCAGGTGTTTCTCCTTTGTAGTTACAACAGAAGATTAATACCTCATGTATAATCATATGATTATACAGTTGTTGAGACTTTTCTAATGAACTAAAAATTAAGAAAGTAAATAAATTAAGTTACTTGTACTCACTTGTATTAAGAAGTAGCAATACTTTCATACAGAGGAACTCTTCCTGGCTAACCTGCAGCTTCACAAACTCCTGTGGAATCTGCCACATGGTGAGGCATAATGAATAGAATGATGATTCCTTCATCCGTTGTCTTCCATCACACACAACATCCACAAAAAAAAGCAACAGGAGAAACACACACATACATACACAGTATGTTAGCCAGTTTATGTAATTAATCTACAATATGAGATTTAGTAATTACCTTATTTATTATTGAAAATGACTTTTCATAAACTCAATATTAAACATCTAAGTTTTTTCACAATACTAAATTTTTGAGATTAAGAAATTTTAAAGTTATAAAATCATATTAAATACACATTTGCCAAAGTTAATATTTTGCTTTTTTATCATCACAGTTTAGAAACATAAACCAAGTAGTTGTAGGAGTCAAAAAAAGTGGAGTAAGGAATGTTCAGGAAATAATTTATTTACTGATGGGTCTTTTTCTGTGAAAAAATATATATGAAATTTTGTGTGCAATGCAATAGGAGAATAGATTTACTTCACAGAAATTAGAGTAAAGAATGTTAAGTGTGTTCAGAGCATTCAGTGTAGAATAATTACACTGTGAACTATTCTAGGGGAAATATATGGTGATATAAGAAAGGAACATTAGGAAGAATGAAATAATTGACAAAAATCAAACTCTAATTCTGAAGGTTGAGGATATAATTAAAAACTATTTTCTCAACCATGTGCTGTTTTATAATATTCACATTAGTCAAATGAAGCTATTGGGAATAATGATTTTGACTCAAAAGAGTGAAGATTAATCCTGACTGCCACCCAGATTCTTTGGCATGTTAAGCAGTTTTTCTGAACCTCAGTGTCCTGAGCTGTAAAATGAAGGATATTGATTCCTTTTCAATTTCAAGGGATTGTAGATCAAAATATTTTTTAAATTATCTATAAACAGTTAAGATTTATACAGGTATAATATAATTCTGAGTCAGCTTTCACTTTTAAAAAAGTATATTTCCATGAAATGATCTTATTTAAAGGTTATATGTAGAAAATTAATCACAGTAATTTAAATATAATCAAGCAAATTGAACTATTTATCTTTCACTTTTACAAAATAAATTCCCAGTGTAGTTTTTCCTCTAAACAGAGATATTTCTACCTTTTAAAGCTAAGTCAACACTTTCAAGCAAATTGCTTATAATTTACCTCTTTATCTTCATTGGTATTAAGGTATGAACTTTTAATTTGATAAATAAACATTTGATTTTGTCTTTTAAGTATATTTCTTGATAGGTTCTTGAAGTTTAAAAAATTGGTTTTCAAACAACTACTATATATTGAAACAAAAGGAAAACTCCAAGTATCAAATTAACTGATAAAATGATATAATTTTATTAATATTATCAAATTAAGTTGAACTGATATAAGGTAATGTCAATTGATATGAGGTAATTTGGAGAAACCTTTCAGGAAAACTATTACTTAGCACACTATGAATGATTATCTATTGAAATGTAATTTTCTGTTTTTTTAAAATATTTTATTTATTTTTAGAGAGAGGTGAAGGAACAGAGAGAGATATCAATGTGCAAGAGATACATCAATTGGTTGCCTTTCACACACCCCAAATTGGGGACCCGGCCCACAACCCAAGCATGTGCCCTGACTGGGAATTGAACCACGGACCTCTCAGTATCGCAGGCTGGCACTCAATCCACTAAGCCACATCAGCCAGGGCTGAAATGTAATTTTTAATATTATCCTACATATACACTTGAGATATAAAGAACAACAAAAGTCAAGTTACTACTTACTCATTTAATATTAGATCAGGTGCAAAATATAGCATCTTCCCACTGACATGTTTATAGGATCTCCACCCTAGTCCAAACACCATTAAGCTCATCCAAGAATATTGGATGAGAGTTATTTGGTCATCAATGTGTAAGTTTCTAAAACCTACAAAACAAATTAAAAAATAAAATGATTACAAAAATCGCTTATGTCAAAATGTTGAAAATACATAGAAATTTGAAAATAAATATAAGTAGAGTAATATTTTAAACTTCAATACATTTTACATTAAAAATAAAAAAAAGTAACAATAATAAATCTTAGAAAATTAAAAAGAAGCAGTGATTTTTGAAATCATTAAAATTAGTCACTGTGATTTAACACTTCTGGGAATTCATTAATTGAATTAATTGTAGATCACTCACTCATGCAATGTGCATTTATTGAGAACCATTTGTGTACTGGGCATTATGTTAAAATGCTGGGGTTACAAAGATGGATAAGACACAATCCTTGCCCTTAAAAGAATCTCCCAAGTCTAAAGGAGAAACAAGCTCATAAGTACAGTGACAGAGAAGGTTACAGTGAGTACACCAGGCAATTGGAAGATCAGGAAAAACACACTAAAAGAGAAGGAAATAATGCCCAGGCATTATATAATCAATTTCTTGAAGAAGCTTAATTCTTTAAGACTTAAACATAAACTGGTTTAATTTATAAAACCACTGTTTTCAATTGTGCTATATCTAACTTCTCTTTAACATCCTTTAATTATGTGTTGGGTAGATCCCATAGCTCTCTGGTCACTTCTGTTTCTTTGAAACAGTCCAGTCTTATTTTAAACTCTCAGGTGGCTTATGATCTTTGGTGACTGTGTGTGTGTATGAATGTTCTGGTCTTTCACACCTTCACAACCTCCCTTGTTTAGGCCTTTCTCTGATATTGCTGGTAGAGGGAGGATAACAGGGAAAGAGCAAATGACATAAATGATCAAAGTCTTCTTTCCATCTCTTTCCAATTCTCCTGCCTTCTTGGGGGAAGATCACCAGCTCAGTACTGATGCATTAAAAGGAGGGAGAGACAGACAGATAAGTTTGGAGATAGAGGCTGAGGTCACATTATGGATAGTCTTTATATCTATTAAGGAGCAATGACAGGAACATAGCTTAATTTATATTATGGATGGTCCTTGATAGCTACATGGAGGATTACTCCAGGGAATAGGTTTGGAGTTAGGCAAATAATTTGGGAGTTATTGGCAAAGTCCAGGTGAGAGATGATAATAACCTGATAAATGTCAAACAGTAGAATTAGACAGGGCAGAGTGCATTAAAGAAATAAAGAGTAAAATCAAAGAAATTTAGCAAGTGATTGTATATATGTAAGAGAAGGAAGTTGCAAATAGATTTTTCAATATTTTACTTGAATGATGCATGATGGTAACAGCATTAATATGATAAAATAAAGAAGGAGAAACAGGCTACAAAAAAAAAAAGTATGTTTTGGATGTGTTTGAGGGCCTCTGGATTGTCCAGGTAATAGTTGAACATATAGATTAGAATAATGAAGACATATCTGAGCTAGAAATATAAATTTAGAAATGATTAGTATTTGAGTGTAGCTGAAAAAATGAGAGTGGATGAAATCTTTTATTATAGATATAGAGAAAAACAAATGTTTTGGAACATCAACCACTTTACATAAACTTATTTAGTAACATCTGTTCCCTAAGAATCCACTGAAGTCCACCTACAAGTGACCATTTTAAAATATAAAACCAAAGAAAACTTAATTTCTTAGATCTCAAAGGCAAAAGACATTTACTTTCTGATTTTGTTAATCAACTCAAGGTTGGTGGCAGAAAAGGCTATCTTCTTTCCATACACTCCAGATAGTCCCATCTTCACATGAATAGTAGGAATAGTATATACATTTCATATATATGAAATATACCAACAAATATTTATTTGTCAAATATGTGTTCAGAATATATTTCATATGTTATTAGAGGTATATAACAAGTTACTATTTCATATAACATAGAAAGTTAGGTTCAATTAATAAGATGTATTAAAACATTAACATATTTTTCATTATCATCTGCACTGATAGATTTTTTTATCTGTACCTTTCTAAGTTTATTATAATATAAAAAGCAAATCTTCCTGAAGTAACTTAAATCTTATGAAATTACAACTATTTATAGCAGAAAGTGTACTCTTTCCATTTAACAGAATGAAATATAACTCAGAGCTTTATTTACTTCATCTTTTAGGGAGCTTATCTGTGATAAATGTAACATGTTAAATTGATTTGAACATGCCTGGTCCAGAAGTGCAATTTTTTCCCAATTAACTGTAATATGACTCATTACTTTATACTGAAACAAAGATGGGAACACTGAGATCAAATTCCCATTGATGATAACGATCAGGTAAACTCAGGACATTTGAGATGATGATCAAAATGAAAACCTTCACATAAAGAAGTGATGGATGATCCCTAATTGTGTTTAACAAATTGTAAAGAAAAATACCCTCTCCTTTTATGTGACTTGACCTAATAACTTTTGACAAAAACCCTGTTACAAGCTGTCCAATTGTTAATGCTTAAAAAAAAGTTTTTAAAAGAATACAGTAAAGAGTACAGTATGACTTGCTAGGTTCTCTTATTTTCCAGAGTTCGGATAAATTATATAGGTTTTCTTCTGTAGAAACTGTCATGTATTGAAATAGTAAATCTACAACAAAGGCAGAGCATTAAATACCTTAACATTTTCTGACACAAAGTATGAACTTTGACGAGCACAAAAGAGCTTCAGCACAAAAAGTGTAATCACTAACATATTTGATGACATTAAGATAAGAACAAAGACTTCATGTTTAATGGTCTAAGGCAGCATAGTTCTTTTCATACCAAAGGCATAATTTAAATTTCTATAAATAATTTTTAAACGCCTATTTGGGATAAAGCATTATGCTTGGAACTAGGCCTAAAGATTGGAAAGATGCTGCCTCAGTCTTTAAGACTGATGAGACAGACAAAAGAAGTAGAATGTAATTATAACTCAGAGTGATAGTGGTTTGGTTGACAAAGGCAAGCGTTATATGGGAGAGCAAGGTGCCTTTGACTTAGTCTGGGAAGGCCCAGGGAAATCTTCCTCGGGGGAAATAACAGGTGATTACATGCCTGAAGGTAAATTAAGGACCAGCCAGGGGAAGATGTAGGGGAAGAGAAGGGCCTGCAGGTAGGGAGAATATTAGGAGCAAAAGAAAGGAAACTGAGCAAAGAGCATTGTGGGAACTGAATCTTAAGAGTTCTTTAAAGAGGGAGAGAGAGAGATAACATTGCAAATTCAGGAGTCAGATCACAGAAGGGCCTTGGGTGATAAGAATTTTGAATTTTTTTCTGAAAAGGAAAGGGAATACTATAATTTAATTATAATTGTTTTAGATGATTTTGGAGGCAGAATAGAGGATTGTTTGTTGACAGTGTGAAACTGTGGTAATAGGCTCAATTGTCTGTCGGGGGTGGGTACAGCAGAAATCTAGGAAAAAATTATGAGGACCTAAAGTTAGTCAGGGCAGTAGCAGTGGAAGTAGCATGTATAATGAATTACATAGTGACTAAGTGAGAGAATTTGATAACTCTATTAGGAGGTGACCAAGAAAAGTGAGCTGAGGGATACACCCAAGATTCTATCTCAGGTGCCATTTCAATATACAGAATATGCTTTTAGGCTTATGGATTGAGTTTATGCTGATTTGGAAGTTCAACCTGGTGGAAATGTATAAGTAGTTGAAACACATGGTTCAGGTAGAGGGCCTGGGTTGATACTATATATTTAGGAGTCATCAGAATATAATGGTTGTTGAAGACAGGCTATGAATAAGTTCATTCACACCATGTAAAATGAGAAACTAATGGTGTAAGTGGAAGAATGAATCTATACAGGAAATAGAAAATATGTAGATTGAGAGAAAAGTATGTACCTCAAAGGGAAGCAATGAATACCAAAGGAAGAGTGTCAGCAAGAAATGGTTTTTATCATTTTATCAATGGCTTTAAGAGGCATGTCAAAAATAGTAAGGACTGACAGTATTTATTTGATTTGATAATAAGTTTGTTAACATTAGCAAAAATAATTTCAGTGGAATAAGATGTTACAAAAATCATTTTCAAAAGTCTTCATAAAGTATTATTAAAGCCTAACTTTACTTCTTATAAGCTAATCTCATTTCCTTCCCATCAATTTTTTAGGGGGAAGTAATTTGATTTATTCATTTTATTTGCAAAGAAAGGAAAAAAATCCTTTGTCTCATATACAATGGCTGTCGCTGACTCAGAAGGTATTTTGACATGTTTCAAAGGCAGAAAATGAGGCAAGGGACTGATTCGGTTTTCTGATGCTGATGACTGCAAGTAGTCTGGCTGAGACCAAGAAATATTTATTCAAAAATGCAGTGTTTAAAAATGACAAAGCATTGAACTGAATAGATTTTTCACCAAATAAATAAAAGAATCAAGACAAAATTTCCAAAGCCTACCCTGACTTGTAAGACTGCTTGATCAGCCCATAACTTATGCTTCTAAATTTATTTTCTGCTACTCTCTCCAATATACATTTATTGTCAATGTTTTTAAAAATATTTTGGTGATAAAATCCCCAGGAGGCTAGTATTTATTGCAGTCATGTTTGAGATACCATATGCAAAAATGTATTTTCTCAATCAGCACTATTAAAAACATTGTAATATTTTTTATGTTACTAAGGAACCCTCACAATTAAAAAATTGGGAACCATTCTTATGCTAGTTTAATTCATTATTCACCTAACGTAACTAATGCATTTCCTATTTCACATCATCAGCCATACTATTCCTCCTATCTGGAATGCTTTCTCTTCTTATCATAAGTTATTAAAGTCTCATTTCTCTTTGAAGGTACAATTTAACTGATGCCTTGTCTCAAACCTTCTCTAATCCCCAAGGTCAAAACTGTTCTTCTGTCCCCATTTTCTTTGTATCTTATGTCACTTTCACAATAGTTGTCTGGGTATCTTATCTATCACATTGGATTGTAAGTTCCTTAACAGAAAAAAATGTCTTGTTTATTTTTTTAAATTTTGCAAATATTGTTTTGCTTTACTCTCCAAATAAGAAAATGTTACCCATTGATGTTACAGCAAAACATCTATGGAAAATCATTCATATATAAATGCAATTTGTCAGATGCAATGTATCCACACAAGCCATTTATAAGTGTGCTGTCATGAGACTAAAGCATCTTTCAAGTCTCCATTAAATAGTGACAAGAGAAAAATTCTAAGAAGTCTTAAATTAAATCACACAGGGCCAGAAGTGAGAGAAAGAAATGAGGGTAATAAACTCATTAGCAGCTGCAGGCCAACTAACAGACTGCTCACACTCCTGAATGTATGTTGGAGCTCTGAATCAACTTCCAGGTGGCTATTTAAAAAGTAACCAGACACCACCTCCCCTGCTTATGCAATAATTTTCAAGACTGTTGCACACAACCAATCGAAAGTGGTAAGCCTCTCTTAAAGGACTGTATACCTAAGCATGAGCTGCCCTACTTCAAGCTTTCTTGCCCTCCTCCTTATCTGTTGCCAGTGTAAATTCTTTCAAAAACAACTTACATCTTTCTTCCGGAAAATGTAATGTATGATAGAGCCCATCCATTCTAGGATGGAGGACATGTCTTCTCTGTCGAGCACTGATGTTGGCATTTAGCCTTCATGCGTCAGGACCTGGTTCTTTTCTGGCTAGCTTTGGCTAAATAAACCCTTTCTTTTTAGAAGTGGTTTTGGCTGTCAAAGTTTTTGTTTCTTTGTTTAACAATAGAAACAAAGCTGTCTCTTAAATATTAAGAGAGATGTTAGATAAACTGGGATTGTCCTAACAGGTTCAAGAAAACAGAAGAGCTAGACTGAAAGTAAATGAGGAAGTCATAACCTGGCAATAAGAATCCTCTGAGAGACCTGCAGATATGCCTCAGGGCCTGCATGCATGTGGTCACCTTTTCATGATTATCATTCTAGATCTGATCTCAATCTGACCAAAATACATTTTCTTATTGTGAAAGAATGACCTAAATTTCTAACATATTTTCCTAGCAGTATCTCTTTTTTTTTTGTACTTAAAATAAGTAAACAGACATCCTGTTGTGTTAGTCGTCGGCAGCCGTCCGTCTCGAGAGACTATGGTGTAGCTTCTTAAGAGTCTATCTGCACCGCTGAGAACGGCTGTGCAGTCCGACTCGGGAGTGACACGGTATCTGTCTCCTCCCGTGTTGAATCGACATCTTGCGATGACGCTGGAGTGTCCTCTCCAGTGAAGCTGAAGCTACAGAGCCTGGGCAGGGTGATATGGAGGGTCTGCTGTTGCCCATGCAGCAGACCCCCCCTCTCTTCGCAGCTGAAGGGTCCAAGGGAAAGACGGAGTCAATACAGCTTGGCTTCAGGTGCGCCGCAGGAGTTGCCGGTGTTGACTACAATGTCAAACCGCCTTAGGGACTCCGGCTCCGGATTTTCTGTTGGGGTTTACTCCCTTAGCCTTTCCCCTGAAGAGGTATGCCGCAAGGCAGCGGAGGTTTTTTGGAGTCAGAGTTTTCGTTCTCTGATGTGCCCTGACTGGAAGATCGAACCAGCGACACTTAGCTCGCAGGCCGACGCTCAATCCGCTGAGCCAAACCAGCCAGGGCTTGTGTTAGTAAACTTCCTTTAACAAAAGTACATTGTTCACAGAGCAACAACACATGAGTGAATGGAGATTCAAACAGAGTCAAGATGGCAGAGAGACAAAAGGCTACAGGAAATTGAGATACTGCTATTAAAGGGTTCACACACTTAATCACTCTCTCCAAGTTCTAAGGCAGGGGCAGCATTTCTGTATTGTATAGGAGAAATTAAATTGACTAACTTTAAGGTGAGGGCTGGAGGGGCAGAATCAGGAGAACTGTTAGGAGACAGAAGCACTGGCAGGCACCGTTGCTCTTTCGCTGAACTCCGCTCCCACCCAGCTGACCCTGTGAAGGTTGGCACAAAATTTGTCTCTGTCCATTAACCTAACACCATTTGCCCAACCTGCACCATTTCCCAGCCCTGGCGTCTCCTTGAGACACTGCTCTACTTAACCTGCTCACCCAGTCAGAGCATCTTCCAGTGGCCTGCAAACCCAACACAAGTATCAGCCAGCCTCATATAGCACTACAGACTTTTCCCAAAGGCTCACCTCATTCAAGTAGCAGCTGACCTCAACTTGCATTGTAGTTCTCACCAAATGCCTCCAAGCTGGCACAAGTGACAGCCAGTCTCAGCTTGCAAGTAAGCTCCAACTAAGCAGCCCCAAGACTGGTACAAGTAGCTGCCAGACTTAGCTTACATGGTAGCTTCTCCTAACCCCTCCAACCCTGGCACAAGCAGCAGCCAATTGCAGATCATGTCTTAACTCCTACCAAGCAGACCCAAACTCAGCAAAAGCAACAGCTGACTTTGGTCCCCCAAAATAGCCCCTGACAAGGTACTCCAGACTCTACACACACATAGGCTGACTTGAGACTGCACCAGAGCCCCACTCAAGCAGCTACACAACTGACTCAGCAGAACGTCAATCATGGCTGGCACTAGAGCTCTGCTAAAGTGACTCCCACTTCCTGGAGTCAGCTCCTGCACAACAGCTCATCCAATGTAGTCATAGCCAGCAGACAGAAATTCTCACCCATTAATGTGCCAGCAGCAGTCAAGCCCAATTATAACAGGAGGGCATGAACAACCCACACAGAAAGCACACCTTGAGTACCTGGCTCAGGTGACCAGGGGGAATCACACTAATGGACCCCACAGGACACCTTCTATATAAGACCATTCTTTCAAGCCTGGGAGATGTAGCACACCTTCCAATACAAAGAAATAACCACACCAAATCAGGCAAAATGAGGAGAAAAACATGTTCCAAATGAAAGAATAGGACAAAACTCTAGAAAAAAAGAACTAAACAAAATGAGACAAGCAATATACCAGGTAAAGAGTTCAAAAAATTGGTAATAAAGATGTTCAAAGAACTCAAGAAAATAGATGAACTCAGTGAGAAATGCAACAAAGAGATAGACAATATAAAAAATAATGAATTAGAAATGAAAAACAACTGAATTGAAAAAGACAGTTGAGAGGATCAATAGTAGATTAGATGAACCAGAAGACAGAATCAGTGATACAGAATTTAAAAATTGCAAAAAGAAAAATAAAGATAGTTTAAGGGACCCCTGGCACAACAACAAGTTACCAACACTCACATCTTAGGGGTCCCAAAAGAAGAGAGAAAGAAAGGTATTGAAACCTATTTTAAGTGATAATGCCTGAAAAATTTCCTAAATTGGTGAAGAAAATAGACATATAGCACAAATCCAGGAAGCACAGAGAGTTCCAAGCAAGATAAAGTCAAAGAGTCCGATACCAAGACATCACCATTAAAATACAAAGTGTTAAACACAAAGAGAGAATCATAATGGTAGCAAGGGAAAAGCAGCTAGTTACATACGTGGGAGCTCCCACGTGGCTGTTAGCTGATTTTCAACAGAAACTTTGATGGCCAGAAGCACTGGCATTAAATAGCCAAAGTCATGAATGGGAGAAACCTATAACCAAGAATACTCTATGCACCAAAGTAATTATTTAGGCTTTAAGGAGTGATAAGAGTTTCACAAACAAGCAAAAGGTGAAGAAGTACATCACAAGAGACTAGCAATTCAAGAAATGTTAAAAGGATTTTAAGTATAAAAAGCAGAAGGGCAAAACTAAAAATAAAGAAAGCAGAAAAGAAAAAAATTCACTGAAAAAGGCAAACACTTAGTGAAAGTAGTGGATCAACCAGTTATAAAGTAAATGGGAAGGTTAGCAGATAAAGATAGTAAGGTCATGTATAAATATAATAATAAATGAAGGGATACACACAAACACAAAAGACGTATAAAATGATGACAAAAATCATACTTGTGTGGGGCAAGTAAAAAAAATGTAGTGATTTTAGAATGCATTCATACTTAAACTATCATCAACTTAAAATAGACTGCTAAAAACATAGGTTGGTATACAGGATGCACATGATAACCATAAACCAAAAACTTATGATAGATATACAAAAAGTAAAGAGAAAGAAATTGAAACATAAACTACAGAAAGTCATCATAGTTCAAGAGAGCAAGAAAAGAAGAAAGGAACTGAGAATAGTCACACACACATACACACACACACAAAAACCAAGAAAACAATAAAATGGAAATAACTACATATCTGTACTATTATTAACAATTAGTATAAATGTAAATGAATTAAATTATCCAAATAAAAGATATAGGATGGCTTACTGTATTAAAGAAGAGCACCCATATGCTGCCTAAAAGAGTCACAAAGATTGAAAGTAAAGGGAGAAAAAAAGATATTTCATGCAAATAGAAATGAAAAAGAAGCTGCAGTAGCAATATTTATATCAGACAAAATAGACTTTAAAACAAAGTCCATAACAAGAGACAAAAAGGGCATTACATAATGATAAATGGAGCAATCCAACCAAGAAGGTAACTCCTATAAATATCTATGCATCCAACATAACACCACCTAAATACACAAGGAAAATATTAACAGACATAAAGAGATTGAAAATATGTAAAGAACTTATATGACTCAACACCAAGAAGAGAGACAATCCAATCAAAACATGGGCAGAGGATCTGAACAAACATTTCTCCAAGGAGGATATACAGAGGGTCCACAGGCATATGAAAGAATGCTCAACATCACTAGCAATCAGAGAGATGCAAATAAAAACCACAATGAGAAAATGCCTCACACCAGTCAGAATGGCCATCATCAACAAATCAACAAACAACAAGTGCTGGCAAGAATGCAGAGAAAAGGGAACCCTACTGCACTGTTGGTGGGAATGCAGACTGGTGCAGCCACTATGGAAAACAGTATGGAATTTCCTCCAAAACTAAAAATGAAACTGCCTTTTGATTCAGCAATTCCACTGCTAGGATTATACCCGAAGATTCCTGAAACACCAATTCAAAAGAACCCATGCACCCCTGTGTTCATAGCAGCACTATTTACAATAGCCACGTGCTGGAAACAACCCAAGTGCCCATCTGTAGATGAGTGGATCAAAAAAATGTGGTACATTTACACAATGGAATACTATGCAGCAGAAAGAAGGAACTCCTACCATTTGTGACAACATGGATGGAGCTAGAGAGAATTATGCTAGTGAAGTAAGCCAGGCAATGAAAGACAAATGCCATATGATATCACCTAATACAGGACAGTAATGAACAACACAAACAAACAAGAAAAATTGAATCAGAGGCATGTAAACAAGGAACAGACTAACAGTGACAAGTGGGGAGGGGGAGGAGGAAAAAGGGAGTAAGAAAGGGAAAAGTCTAGTCAAGGAACTAGTATAAATGACCCATGGACATGGACAATGGAGTGAGCACTGACTATGGAAGAAGGAGTGGGTAGGGTGGAGGGAAGCAATAAGGGAAAAAGTTGGACAACTGTAATAGAAAAGCAATAAATAAATAAAAAAGAGATTGGCATTAATACAACTATACCAGAGGACTTTAGTACCACACTTAGATCCATAAATAGAGCATTCAGTAGAAAAGTCAATAGAGAGTGTATCCTTGAAAGATATGTTAGATCAGATGAGCTTAATGGATACACACAGAACATTCTACAACAAAATAGCAGAACGTACATTCTTTTCAAGTGTACATGGAACATTTTCCAGGATAGACAAGACAGACCACAAAACAAGTCTCAATAAATTTAAAAAGACTGGACTTCTAATCAAGTTGGAGGCACAGGTAAACATACCTTGCCTCTTTGCACAACCATAGAAAAGCTACAGCAAACTACAGAACAAATATCACTCAGAACCATCAGAAAGTCAAGCTGTATTGAAATCTGATAACTAAGGAATTAAACAAACCACATTCATCCAGAAGGGTGGGAGGGATGGAGGGGCAGAGACAGGGAGATTCAGATACAGAGTGGACTGGTCCCACAACCATGTGTGATGGATATGAAATAGGTTATCTCAGGAGTGAGGGATCCCAGCCGCACACCAGATCACCCAGCCCAGGGTTCCAGTGCCATAAAGATAGGTCCCCAAAACGTCTGAATATAAAAACCAGTGGGAGTAGGGAAAGTGAAAGAAACTGCAGGATTCTCAGGCCTCTCTTCTTAAAGGGTCACCCACTGTACGTGAACTTACTCAGACTCACTCCCTCTGGGTTCCAATCCTGGGCAGCACCATGAAGGGCACTAGTGGCATACAGGGAGGAACAGAAATGTGTTGCATCAGGGCAAGATCTGGGGGACAGTTTTCTCCCAGAGAGACCTGCAGACAGCAGCCATTGTGCCTTTTCTGAGCACTCCCTAACACAGAGTCACAGTACAGGTGGCACCATATCTGAATCTCTATCAACTTGGTTCACAGAGTAAGCCCCGCCCTGATGATTAACTAGGGGTCAGCACCATTTAACTTTCAGGCCTACTCAAGCAGGTAACAGTGGATTTCCATACGAAAGTCTGGTTTAGGCACAGGCTTCAGACTTCCCTAATTATACTTAAGAAACAGCTGATCCCAGTCTCAGTACCTCTTGCTGAGTGGCCCCAGGCCTGGCACTAGCAGCAGCCATCTGCAGACTGCTTTATAGCTTATGCCAATTGGTCCCAGAAAGAACACAGGTGGAGGCTGATCTTGGCCTACACCACCCAGGAAATGTCAGACCCTGTGCACCCAGTCTACAGTTATAGACCGTGTCAATGCACCACTCAACTATCTCCATAAGCCATGGAGAAAGGTGGTGGCTGGCCATGGGTCACAGCCAGTCCTACCAGCTATCTGAACTGGGTAAATCCTTCCCATTGAGCTGCTGACAGCAATCAAGAGGACAGCGCACCTTGAGTAACCAGCTTGGGATATAGGGGAGGCTGTGCCACTGGACTATACAGGGTACTTACTATATTGGGCCACGCTACCAAGACAAGGAGTCAAAGCAGCTCTATCTAATACAGGGACACAAACACAGGGATGCCACCAAAATGAGGAGATAAAGAAATATGGCCCAAATGAAAGAACACAACAAAGCTCCAGAAGAAGAACTAAACAAAATGGAGATAAGCAATCTGTCAGATACAGAGTTCAAAACACTGATTATAAGGATGCTCAAGAAACTCAGTGGGTACTTCAACAGAATAAAGATGATCCAATCAGAAATGAAGGAGACATTATCTGAAATAAAGAACAATTTACAGGCAACCAACAACAGAGTAAATGAAGCTGAGAATTAAATCTATGATTTAGAACATAAGGAAGAAAAAGACATCCAATCAGAAAAAGAAGAAAAAATATCAAGGATAGTATAAACAGCCTCTGAGACAACTTCAAGCATTCCCACATTATCATCATAGGGGTTGCCAGAAGGAGAAGAGAAAGAGGAAGAAATTGGAAAACTACCCTAATTTGGTGAAGGAAATAGCATACAAGTCCAGGGAGTGCAGATAGTCCTAAACAAGTTGGACCCAAAGAAGACCACACCAAGACATGTCATAATTAAAATGCCAAATGTTAAAGATAAAAATAGAATCTTAAGAAGAGTAAGAGAAAAGCAGTTAGTTACCTACAGAGGAGTTTCCATAAGCCTGTCAGCTGATTTCTCAAAATAAACTTTGCAGGCTAGAAGGGATTGGCAAGAAGTATTCAATGTAATGAAAAGCAAGGCTCTACCATCAGGGTTGCTCTACTCAGCAAAGCTATCATTTAGAATTGAAGAGCAGATAAAGTGCTCCCAGATTGAGTAAGCTAAAGGAGTTCATCATCACCAAACCATTATTATATGAAATGTTAAAGGGAATTATTTAAGAAAAAGAAGATAACTATGAACAATAAAATGGCAATAAATACATAACTATCAAAACAACCAGAGCAGAAACAGAATTAAAGATATGGAGAATACTGAGATGGCAGCTAGTGGGGAGGGGCGTCTGGGAGAATGGGGAAACAGGTAAAAGATTAAGAGTACAAATTGGTAGTTACAGAATAGGCAGGGGGATGTTACGAGCAAGTATAGGAAACGGAGTTGCCAAATAACTTATATGCATGACCCATGGACATGAACAAAGGAGGGGGGATGGTCAGAGGGAATAGGGGTTGCTGTATTGAAGGATGCAAAGGAGGAAAAGTTGGGACAACTGTAATAGTATAATCAAGATAAATAAATAAATAAATAAAACTTTAAAAGACAAATCATATCAAGCATCTCTTCTAATCACAATGGTATAAACTAGATATCAATTATAAAAAGAAAACTGGAAAAAACACAAAAACATGAAGGCTAACCAACATATTCCTAAACAATGAATGAGTTAATAAACAGATGAAGGAGAATTTTAAAAGATATCTTGAGGGAAATAAAAATGAAAACAATAACAAAATCAATAGGAAACAACAAAAACAATCTAAGGTGTAAATTCATAGCTATTGAGACCTACGTCAAGAAGCAAGAAAAATTAAATGATCTAACCTTACCCCTAAAGGAATTAGAAAAAGAACAATAAACAAATCCCAAACTGAGTAGGGGGAAGGAAATAATAAAGGTTTGAGCAGAAATAAATAAATGGAGGCTAAAAACAGTAGAAAAGA
The DNA here is from genome assembly GCF_987537825.1 of Furipterus horrens. Lineage (NCBI taxonomy): Eukaryota > Metazoa > Chordata > Mammalia > Chiroptera > Furipteridae > Furipterus > Furipterus horrens. The sequence goes on along the minus strand of NW_028327172.1, from coordinate 65,231,016 downwards.
TCAATTTAACTAAAAGATTGTTTATTGAAAAACAAACATAATTGATAAACCTCTAGTCAGATTCATAAAATAAATAGAACCCAATATATATAAAATGAGAGATGAAATAGGAAAAGTGAAACAACAAAGAAATAGAATGTATATAAGAAAATACTACAAAAAACTATATGTCAACAAATTGGACAACCTGGAAAGAAAGGATAAGTTCCTGGAAAGATAGAATCTTTCTGACTGAATCAGGAAGAAACAGAAAATTAGTAGCAATGAAATAGAATCAATAATAAAAAAATCTCCCAACAAACAAAAATCTTGGATCAGGTGGCTTCACAGCTGAATTCTACTGAAGATTCAAAAAAAGAATTAGTACCTACCTTCTTGAACTACTCCAAAAAACTGAAGAGAAGGGAAGGCTCTCACACTCATTCTACAAGTCCAGCATTACCCTGATACCAAACCAGATAAAGACATTACAAAAAGAATAATAATAACAGGCCAATATCCCTGATTAACATAGATGCAAAATTTCTCAACAAAATATTAGCAAAGCAAATTCTGCAATAAATTAAAAAGATCATACACCAAGATCAAGTGGGATATATGTGGGTTCAATATTCACAAATCAGTTAATGTAATACACCACACAAACATAATATTAAAATCACACAGACATATCAATAAATGCAGAAAAAGCATTGGAGAAAATACAACTCTATTTTTTATTAAAAAACACTTATCAAAGTGGAGATAAAGGAAATATATCTCAACATAATAAAGTCTATGTATGACAAAACCACAGCTAACATGATCAACAGTGAAAACCTAAATGCTTTTTCTTTAAGATTAGAAACTAGAAAAGTGTGCCCATTCTCACTATTTTTAATCAACAAAATATCAGTATTCTAGTCATAGTAACAGAAGGAAAACAAATAAAAGGTATCATGTTGAAAAGGAATAGGTAAAACTGTCACTATTTGCAGGTAACAGGATATTACATAAAGAAAACCCTAAAGATTTCAAAAAAATTATTACAACTAATAAATTAATTCAGTAGAATGCAAAATACAAAATTAATATTCAGAAATTGGTTTCATCTTTACACAGTAAAAATGAAATGAGAAATAACTTAAGAAAATCCTATTTACAATTGCATCATAATGGATAAAATACATAGGAACAAATTTAATAAATAGAGTTACCATGTGACCCAGCAATTCTAATTCTGGATATTTATCAAAAATATTGAAAGCACTAATTCAAAAAGATATAGGTGAAAAAAGGGCATATAACTTCTGGTCAAGATGGAGGCATATTTAAACATGGCTCACCTCCTCACACAACTGCATCAAAATTACAACCAAAGTATAGAACAACCATTACTCAGAACCATCGGAAATCAAGTTCAATGGAAGTCTGACAACTACAGAATTAAATAAACCACATCCAGCCAGATTGGTAGGAGGGATGGAAGTGTGGAATGGACTGGTCCCACATTCATATGTGGTGGATAAAAATTTGGGAGGCAAATCTTGGGAGTGAAGAGTCCCAGCCACACATCAGGATTGCCAGCCTAAGATTCCAGTGCCAGGAAGATAAGTCCCCATAACTTCTGGCTGCAAAAAACAGCAGGGATTGAGACAGTAGAAGAAACTGCTAATGTCCCAAGCAATTCCTCCTAAAGAACCCCCACACAGCTTAATCAGACTCATTCCTTCTGGTGTAGCAGCTTGAAAGGTACCAGAAGTATACAAGGAGAAACTGATTTTTCCAGCATCAAGGCAAGAGCTAGGGGACAGCTTTCTCCTATAGAAAGAGGGGCAGAGGCCACTGTTCCTTTTCTGAACCCTTCCCTGCAGAGCCACAGAACCAGCAGGTGGGTGCCATATCTGAGACTGCATTAATGTGGCTAAAACTGTTTTCCCTGTCCTGGAGATACCCTGAGTTTCTGTCCCACCAAACTTATGGATCCATACAGGTGGTTAACAGTGACTTTTACATATGAATGGCTGGTCTTACCTCATGCTTCATAACTTCCTAAATCCTTTCAAACAAGCAATAGCCAGCCTCAGCAAGCCCCCAGGTCCATACCTCTTGTTAAGTGGCCCCAGGCCCAGCACTAGCATCAGCCAGCCTAGGTTCACAGTCTGGCATCACCTGGAAACCTCTAAGCCCAGCACAAGTAACAGACATCTGTCAATTGCTTTATAACTCAAGCAGGGTTGTGGTAGGCATGTTTTGGCCAGCACCACCCTGGATATCCCAGGGAAAATGAACCCAGTGAATAGCTACAGACCATGTTGGAGCATCACAATCCTGCCCATGCATAGCTGATCCTCCATGGAAGGTAGAGGATGGTGGTAAGTGGTCCCAGTCAATTTCTGCAACCCGACTGGCCTAGGTAAATTCCTCCTATTAATCTTTCCGAAGCAATCAAAACTCAACTACAAGAAGAGGGTTTACTCTGCCCACATGAAGGGTGTACCTTGAGTACCCAGCTTGGATGATATGGGAGGTTGTGCCACTGGACTCTGCAGGACACTTACTATATTAGGCCATGCTACCAAGACAGGGAGTCAAAGAAGCTCTACCTAATACATAGATACTAACTCAGGGAGACTACCAAAATGAGGAGACAAAGAAAACATGCCTCAAATGAAAGAACAGATCAAAGCTCCAGAAAAGAACTAAACGAAATGGAGATAAGCAATCTATCAGATGCAGTGTTCAAAACACTGTTTATAAGGATGCTCATGGAACTTAGTGAGGACCTCAACAGCATTAAAAAATCCAGTCAGAAACAAAGGATACAGTAATTGAAACACAGAGCAATTTACAGGGAAACAACAGTAGAGTGGATGAAGCTGAGAATCATATCAATGATTTGGAACTTAAGGAAGCAAAAAGCAACCATTCAGAGCAACCAGAAGAAAAAAGAATTCAATAAAACAAGGATAGTGTAAGGAGCCTCCGGGACAACTTTCAAGTGTCCCAACATTTGCATCATACGGGTCTCTGAAGAAGAGAAAGAGCAAAACATTGGAAAACTATTTGAAAAATAATAAAAGGAAACTTTCCTAATTTGGTGAGGAAAACAGCATACAAGTCCAGGAAGCACAGAGAGTCCCAAACAAGACAGATGCCAAGATATATTATAATTAAAATGCCAAAGGTCATAGATAAAGAGAGAGTCTTACAAGCAGCAGGAGAAAAGCAGATAGTTACCTACAAGGGAGTTCCCATAAGACTGTCAGCTGATTTCTCAAAAGAAACTGCAGGCTAGAAGGGATTGGCAAGAAGTATTCAAAGTCATGAAAAGCAGATACCTACATCCAAAATTGGTCTACCCAACAAAGCTATCATTTAGAATCAAAGGGCAGATAAAGAGCTTCCCAGACAAGAATCATGGATACTGAGAGTGTTTTGATGGTTGCCTGATGGGAGAGGAGTTTGGCAGAGTGGGGCAAGAGGTGAGGGGATTAAGAAGTACAAGTTAGTAGTTACAGAATAGCCATGGGATGTAAAGTACAGTATAGGAAAGAGAGTAGTCAAAGAACTTATATGCATGAACAATGGCATGAACAAGTGTGTGGATTGCCTGAGAGAGTGGGGGGTGTTAGTTGGGGAGGGGCAAAGAGGAAAAATTGGGACAACTATAATAGCATAATTAATAAAATAAAATTAAAACAAACAAAAGTTTATATGCACTCCTGTGTTCAGTGCTGTATTATTTGCAATAGCCAAAATATGGAAGCAACTTAGGTGTCCATTGATATATTAATGGATAAGGAAAATATGGAACATTATGGCTGGAATATTACCCAGCCATAAAAAGAAATAAAACATTGCCATTTGTGGTAATATGGATAGATAGACTGAGAGTGTATTAAGTTAAATGAAATAAGTCAGACAGAAAATGACAAATACCATATAATTTTACTTACATGTGTAATCTAAAAAATAAAATAAATGAACAAACAAAGCAAAACAAAAATAAACTCATAGATACTGAGAACAGGCAGATGGGAGGGTATGGGGGAATGCTGAAAATTTGAAAGAGATTTAGATGTACAAACTGCCAGTTATAAAAATTGTCACAGGATGTAAAGTACAGCATAGGGAATACAGTCAATAATATTTTAATAACTATGTATGGTAACAGATGGGTACTAGACAGATAGTGATCAGTTCATAAAGTATATTAATGTCTAATCACTATGTTGTACACCTGAACTAATATAATATTGTATGTCAACTACCATTAAAAATAATAGAAAAAAACATGTCAGTGACTGGATGAAAGTGTTTCTGTTATGTGCAAAATTGATGACCAGATGCTGGGATGTGCTCTATTAAAATGCATTCACACCATGAGCACAGGCTTCTGGCTTCTCTTTCTGACACTGATGCTTACTTGTGAGGTCTTGCACGGAGAAGTTATGCAATAGGCATTTATGGAGTGAACTTAGGTGAATAAAACCTGTATTCCGGTTTTAAGTCAACTGAAAGGTTTCGAGTAGCTAATGATACCATATTACTTTACATACATATGTCCATCAAAGTCCTTCCACTCTGGTTCATTAACTGTTTTCATCTTTCATTCATTTAGTTACTCCCAGAGTGCAGGTTATGAAAATAGTTTAAAAAAGTATGTGGCATGCAGTACTTTGATAATCTTAATGCTTTCCCTATTGTACAGTTAAAGGAAACAGTAATGATGATAGGTGATACCATCATTCCTATTTACTTACACATAAATTACATTTTACAACATTAAAGAGTTGCCACCAAGTTCAATGTAAAAATTTTCTCCCACTTTTTTGAGGGTGTGCAGAGGTTAAGAATCTTGACAGATAACAGGTTTTCAACTGAAAAGCTCACTTAGATTTTATCCAAACTGAATAAAAATTATCTTTTAAGTTATAGCTGGTAATTTTCTGACTGTGCTGATAGCAGAATCTGGACTGTAAACAACCTCAAAATACCAACAAAAGAAATGTGAACTATATTAACAAAAATCAAATAAATTATCTCTTCTAAATAATAGAAAAACTGAGAAAAATTAAATATATATTTAAACATTAATTTTTTAATTCTTGTATTATTTATTAATTATTGTATTATTTTCCTAAACACATTTTTAAAAAGAAAAAATTATATTATATTGTAACATTATTAAATAAAGATCTATTGAATCTGATATGTACTTTGCTATAAGTTTTAAACATCCAGAACTTTGCTAATAGAAAAAATATTATAGCCAAGCCCTTTCAGCAAGATTGATGCTAATAAGTTCCTGCCATTTTGATTTTTCTATAAAATTATTTTATCTCCATTAGAAGAGTAAATTTTATTAATCTTTCTCAACATGTATTATCTAAATGATATTCAACAACCAGACACATGTTTTTCTTTATGTTTCATGTAACTTTGGATTTTCAGTAATAATTCATTTTTGTATTTCAATAATAAGAGAAACATATTAAGGCAAATTGGGAAGATCCGGTCAAGATGGCAGCATAGGAGTACATGGCTTGCCTCTTTGCACAACCACGTCAAAATTACAGCTAAAATATAAAACAACCATCAGCAAAAACTGTCAGAAATTGAGTTGAATGGAAGTCTGACAACTACAGAATTTTTTAAAAAACACATCCATTGAGACAGGTATGAGGAGCACAGACGCAGAATGGGCTGGTCTCACACCCACATGTGGTGGATAAAAATTTGGGAGGGATATTTTGGGATTCAGGAGTCCCAAGCCCACACCAGGCCCAGACCAGGTCTCTGAGCCGAGGGTTCCAGTGCCAGAAAGATAACTCCTCACAACTTCTGGCTGCAAAAAATCAGTGGGCATTGAGTCAATGGAAAAAATTTCTGGAGCCCCAAGCAGTTCCTCTTAAAAACCTACAAATGGACTCACCTATTCAGATTCACTCCCTCTGAGCTCTAGCACTGGGGTAGCAGCTTGAAAGGCACCAGTGGCATATGGGGAGAACTGAAATGTCTGGCATCAAGGTGAGCAGAGGCCATTGTTTCTTCTCTAAACTTTCTGCCCACAGAGCTGGCAAGCTGGTGCCATATCTGACTCCATCAACCTGGCTAACACTATTTGACTGGGGCCTTGGAGATTTATAGAGACTCCACCCCACCCAATTTACCAGCTCACCCAAGATGGCTGGTCTTGTCTCATGCTTCACAACTTCCTAAATCCTATTGAACAAGCAACAGCTGGCCTCAGTGAGCTCTAGGCCCTGCACTACCAGCAGCCAGCTTAGAGTCTAGATTCACAGTTTGGCTTCGCCTGGGAATCTCCAAGCCCAGCACAAGTAGCAGCCATCTCAGATTGCTTTATAACTCAGGCAGGGTGGCCCTGGGCAAAGCACAGGTGGGGGCTGACTTTGGCCTGTACCACCTGGAGAACCCCAGAGTCTGCACACCCAGTGAAAGCTACAGACCATGTTAGAGGTTCACCACTGTGCCCCTTCATAGCTGATCCTCCACAGAGGACAGAGGTTGATGGTCAGTGGTCACAGCCAGTCCTTGCAGCTGACTGGCCTGGGTAAATACCTCTCATTGACCTGCCAATAGCAACCAAGGCTCAACTACAACAGGAAGGCATACTCAGCCCACACAAAGGGCACACCTCAAGTACCCAGCTTGGGCGATAGGGGAAGCTGAGCCACTGGAACCTGCAGGACACCTACTATATTAGGCCACACCACCAAGATACGGAGTCAAAACAGCTCTACCTTATACACAGAAACAAACACATGGAGGCTGCCAAAATGAAGGGGCAAAGCAATATGGCCCAGATTAAAGAACAGAACAAAACCCCAGAAAAAGAACTAAATGAAATGCAGATAGCCAACCTATCAGATTCAGAGTTCAAAACACTGGTGATGAGGATGCTCGAAGAAATGATTGAATACAGCCACAAAAATAAAGAAAGAAGTGAAGATTATACAAAGTGAAATAAATAAAAATATACAGGGTACAAACAGTGATAGGAAGGAAGCTGGGATTCAAATCAACAATTTGGAACAAAAGAAACAAAAAATCATTCACCCAGAACAGAAAGAAGAAACAAGAATTTTTAAAATTGAGAAGAGGATTAGGAACCTCTGGGCAACTTTAAATGTACCAACATCCAAATCATAGAGGTGCTAGAGGAGAAGAGGAAGAGCAAAAATTAAAAACATTTCAAAATTAATGTAAGAAAACTTCCTTAATTTGGTGAAGGAAAGAACATACAAGTCCAGGTAGCACAGAGAGTCTCAAACAAGTTGGACCCAGAGAGGACCCCACCAAGACACATCATAATTAAAATGCCAAAGGTTAAAGAAAAAAAGAATCTTAAAGCCAGGAAGAAAAAAGAAGCTACCTTCAAAAGAGTTCCCATAAGACTATCAGCTGATTTCTCAAAGGAAACTTTGCAAACAAGAAGGGGCTGGCAAGAACTATTCAAAGTTATGAAAAACAAGGACCTACAACCAAGATTACGCTATCCTGCAAAGCTATCATTTAGAACGAAGGACAGATAAAGTGCTTCCCAAACAAGGTAAAGTTAAAGGAGTTCATCATCACCAAGCCATTATTATATAAAATGTTAAAGGGACTTAACAAAGAAAAAGAAGGTCAAAATTATAAACAATAAAATGACAGCAAACTCACAACTATCAACAAGTGAATCTAAAAAAAAAAAAAACAAACTAAGCAAACAATTAGAACAGGAACAGAATCATAGGTATGGGGATCATTTGGAGGGTTACCATCTGGGAGGAAGAAAGGGGAGAAAGGGGGAAATGGTCCAGGGATCAAGAAGTATAATTGGTAAGAACAAATAGACAAAGAGATGTTAAGAACAGTATAAGAAAGGGTGAAGCCAAAGAACTTACATGCATGATCCATGGACATGAACTAAGGGGGGGTGTTGCTGGGTGGAGGGGAACCAAAAAAAATATTGTGACAACTGTAACAGCATAATTAATAAAATATACTTTAAAAAAGAAATTAAGTTTTAAAAGGCTATTGAATTTACTTGGACGCTAAAATAACATAGTATGTTTAATTCTTGATCAAATATTAGAAAAAAATTGTCCTAAAGGAGTATAAAAATATTATTGGTGTAAAGAGAATGTAATTTTAAAAAGTTCTATTTTTAATTACAAGATTGACACCTCCAGAAGCAATTACTACTCACATATTCTCCTGGCTCTACAGCCTAAGATTTAGCCAAGTGACAACTGTATCCTTGTAGTATTTTCGACCTCTTACCTCCTGTAAAGTGGTGCTCAGGGAGCAAAATTAGTTTATGTGACTGAAATCCTTCCATGATGATATGATTTAAATTCTAATTGCCACCCCCTTTGCTTGGGTATAAATTAGGGAAAATAATTACTGAAGGTTCATTTCTCTGTCAAAATTATTTATTTATGTTGAGGAATTTTGTTTCTCAGTTACCTGTAGATATGCTGCTATACTCTGAATACTATTTTTATTTGTTGTGTAATAGATTCATTCAGTTTTATTTTCACCCCATTTAGCTTGTTCAAATTAGGGTTTAGAATGAACTGGACATTTTTTAAGTAGATGATCAATTTGTCTTTCTCTGAACTACTATAATGTCTGTTGTTGAACATATAAACTTGTGCTGTTTTTTAACTGTTTAATGTACATAATTATTGACTCATTAATAAGACTCAGTGTTATCTATATCTGTTGTATCTCCACAGCACGCAGTAGGATCCTAGATAAACAGCAGATTGATCTAGAATCCTAGATAAATATTTTGAAATGCTGAAACACATACTATAACTGCTGTTCACATTATAGTTAATTTACTGCACAGACTTTTATTTTATTTAACAATCGACTAGTAAACAAACCTTAGTAAAAGTTTTATCACATGCTATGATTTACAAATGATTCTTACCTGGAAGTGCTTTGGACCACTTGACTACTGAAAGAAGTTGTCTCTCGCCTAGTTGATTAAGACTAGTCAGCAAAGAACTGGAGGTATCAGGTTTGCTGTTGTCATGTCCTGCATAGATCACATCTGGTTCAATGTTCATTAGCAGGTTGATCAGCGAGGACATCAAATGTAAATCTTGAGCTGGTGAAAAAGTAATTCTCTGGCTTAGGGCTTGGTTTTCATTTGGAATGCCCACCTGCTGAGGGAGAGCGACAGCATCTAGAGCTCTCATAACTCTGACTTTATTGAACTTTTTAAACTTTCGACCTACAGAGAAGAAAAAAGTTCATGTAAATACACATCAACGGAATCTTTCAGCAATTATTTTTTTAAAGTCTTAGAATCATAACATTATAGATTTTAGAATTATCTAATAAAATAACTTTGAATAAGTAAAAATTCTAGGTCTTAGACTGAGATTAAAGAATTAATTACACCAGCATGAATTGGGTTAATGCGGTGTAGGTGATTAAAACAATATCTAATGGAGGTTATGGGTTTGCAGCAACATGTATGAAAAGACAAATGGCTTTCAGCAGAGACTAAGCTCAACGTTGGTTAATATTCTGATAGGGCTGCTTCCCAAAACCTAATATTACAGACTACATTAATTGAAACGATCTTTAGTAGATGTTGAATCTTCTTTTGGGTTTTATTCCTTTAAGAATTTGTTAAAAGATATGCATGTACATATGCAAACCTCACAAAATCTTGAACACAATCTTAAGTGTGTTTGTAGATTCCTTGAAATGTCGTGAAATCAATGTATGGACTGTTATGCAGTCTAAGAACCCAAAATTAAGAATCTCTTTTCTAAATTAAAGAAAGAGATAGTTGGCACCTTGTGCTGATCAGACCACATTTGTATTTCTAGACAGTTTGTAGAATTTCTACTTTAATGGATTGTGATGTGTTATAAAGATAAAAAGTCTGGTGGTGAGATAAGTAGAAAATCTGTTTCATGACGAGTGGTTGAAGGAGACCAGGATGTTCAGCTGGGCTGATGCAAGTTCACCAGTGCCTTGGGTGAATTAGAAAAAATCCTGGTGATCAGAGGACAGGGTGGATTTCAGCTCCCACCGACTCTATGCCGGGCATAGCCTGCTTAACAGTATAAAGCAGCTGCATTCGGTCTTCAAGAAAAGAAAAGGGTAAGGGAGGCATGATGACTGTTTGCAATGATCTAAGCAGAGGTTGCATTCTGATGGCTCTCATGCTTGATCTGACTCATAGACTTATTTTGTTTGGCTCATTCAAAGCTTTCCAAAGTTATGAAAGCATCTCTGAATTAGTTAGATGGCAGTAATCTGTTAGTGCTGAGTTGCAGCTGCTGCTTTTGAAAGGCACACGGGCACTGCAATATGTCCTAGTTCCTACCACAAACCAGTAGTAGTCCACTGGTCAGTTTTCTTCAGTCTTGCAGCTCTACCCACTTGTGTTACCTGTCTAGTCTCCCTAAGTATTTGCATTTGCTCAGGTCTCTCCATAAAGAAAAGGATTACACTTGCCTATCAACTTCCCAAGGACTTGAACTAGAACCTGTAGGTGACAGGGAAACTAATGCCAGGATCCATATACAAAAAAGATTCAGAAGTGTTTACAGAGATCAATTGGACTCCCTGGGGAAGGAATGAATCACTAGAGGGAAGGGAAGTAACATTTGGGGAGTATGGGAAATTTAAAAGAAATAAAGCTGCTAGATCAGGGAAAATAAAAGAGTTTAAATGACTATTTTTACTTTGTTCAGATTCTCTACTATAAAAGATGAATTATGTCTAGACAAAATTGAAAAGTTAAACAAAAAAAGTAACATTTAAAGAGTATCTACTATATGCTGGGAATTTTATATTTCTATCATTTAGCCTCACAATAGTCTTGAAGTGTAGGTATTTATTAACTCTATTTGTAGACGGAGCAAATGAAGACGGGAGAAGATGGCATGTCTAGTGTCACACCATTGTGCTCGGGGGTTCAGGAGTTCAGGAAGGGCCTGCACCTTCATTTGGTGGGATTCTGAAAAGGAGGTATAGGTAAGAGATTGTGAGAAAGAGCACAAAGGTTGAACTAAATGTTTTTTAAGGTTCCTTCCACACTCCTAAAATACTACAGTTAACAAAAAAATACAACTTATACTTATCCCTTCCCTTTCTCTCCAATAATAACTCTGAAAAGGTATTCTTTCCAATTTACTTTAACCTCCTTTCTCCTTTTCATGCCCTTTCATTTCCACTTTTATCAGGATTTGATTACACTATGAAATCCTGGACTCCTTTTGAAAACTAGAGCAAGCGGTTTGTACTTTCATGAGACTTTAGAGAGTCTTTACACGCAAAATAAATTTCAAAACAATTTCTTAACGTGCTGAGTACATAAAGTGCAGCCTGAACTAATATAGCAATTCTTCACATTTCTCCTTGCATCCAGTCTTTTAATGAGTTCCAGTGGAAAAAAAAAGAGATCACATGATAAAAGCAAAGTTGAAAGGTGAATTAATATTGAACCAGGCCATTTATATCCTATCTAATTTAAGTTGCAGCTCAACCCTCTGAAATATATATTACCATTTCCATTTTAAAAATGGGAAATAGGTTTATAGAGGCTAATTGGCCAAGTCTGTAAAGCTAATAAATGCCAGAGGAGAGATGTTAATCAAGGGTAATCTTCCCTTATTTTTTCTTTCACTAACTCATAACACATTTATTTAGTGGTTTTATGTGCCAGGCACAATTTTAGAGTCTGAAACTACAGCAGTGAACAATCAGACAAGGTACTTGCTTTCATGGAGCTTATATTCTAGGAGGAAGATGAAGAGGATCTCTAAAAAATGAAAAGTAAAATAATAACAAACAAGGGTATGTGCTATGAGTAAAATATGTGTAATGTGACAGTGACTTAAGGAAATGGGACAAAATTAAATAGCATAGTCAGGGAAAAATATGGTCTTCCCATTAGACCACACTGCTGTGCCTTCAAATAGCCTTTATTTCTCCAAATCTGCAGGATATTGATTCTCTTGGATCTAATCAAGCAATGTAAGTCAAAGGAAAACTTTGTACACCAGGTGAATTATGTTAAAAATAAAAATAAATGCATTCTTAAGAAATGTTTTCCTAGAGTGCTAAAATCATTACAGTCTTGACACCTCTATACTATACCTTCCCTACAATGAATATCAGTTTGGTCTTCCAAAAATACATCTTAAGAGACGTAATGGCTTTTTGGGTTGGCCATATCTGGGTATGAATCTTGTCATTTAAAAGCTTTAGAGCTGCGATGGATAACTTTACTTGTCCAGGTAACAGTTTACTTAACTTTTAAATAAGGTATTTACTTCTCAATACCACCATCAACTTAGTTAAGGTAATGTGTGAAATACCGGTACAGTGCTTGGCATATAGTAGACATTCACTATGTTGGTTCTTGTTTTTGAAACTTGATTGGAAAGAAGTGAGAGAGAAAGAGAAAATATAACTGTTCAGTGTGGATTTTATGGTATTAACAAGTGCTCCTAATCATGTATTCTTCCCTACCACCAAAACCCAAACAACAAACAACAAAGACTTCTATGGGCATGTATGTTTATGCAACGCTGAATTAGAAAAGTTATAGCAATGTCCTTACCTTACTTAGAATATCACAGAAACTTCAATACATTGTATGCCTTATGAATATCTAATATAATAATATTAATACATAGTATTTCCCAAATATATCTGACCATTTTACTTGATGAAAAAACTATTAATATTTCATGGAATTAACAGTTTAGACAGTACTACTTTAGAATATTTTTGGTGTGCATTTGAGATCAACCCTATGATTTAAACTTCATTAGTTCCATTGACAAGCATCTAGTCACTGTTTTTCTCTTAGCAAGTTCAATAAAAACACCTAGTTATTATTAAAAACACAGTTAGCCTTAACTCCACTTGACATTATATAACATATAAACTGTAAAGACATATGTATGTCTGTGCTCATCTTACTTTTAATTGCCTTTGTTTATCATGCATGATAGTGAAATATAAAAAGGATTGTTTTCCTTTATTTCTGCCACAGCTGAATATTAAGTTAAGGTCTAGAGCCCAAAAGTAGTTGAATTTAAATATATAAATTTTGCAGCCACATACATAGTTGTAGATACAAATCAGATCCCCAAAGGGAGATAATATTAAGAGAATAAAAAAGTTAAAGACGAAGTTTCCCCGTCCTTGACTGTGATCTTCAATAAAGGTAGCACCTCCTTCTCAGCTTTGTATCTTTTCAGTGTCAACAGTGCCTCAATAAGTGTCTGCTGAATGAATGAAAGAACACATTATCATGTCTTGTCAAACCCCAGCCAGAGCAGCTTCTCTGTTATTCTCTACTGCTGTATTTGTTGCCCTCAGAACACACAGCCTCCTCCACTAGGCTAATTGCCCCATGAGGATAGGGACATGTCTGTTTTATTGACCAGTGTAGACCTGTAATGTAGATTGTAAAGCTACCAAGCAGTGGACTTCAAATAAATATTTGCTGAGTTATTAAAAGTTATTGTTTTGACTTAGTATAGAGCTTCAAATAAGAATATCACAATAAAAATATTAAAAAAATAATGTGAAAGGACATATGCCTTATGAAATGGATCTGCTAGAATTTAATAAATATGGGAGGGAACAACCCCCTCCCCTGGAATTTATTTATAAAAAATTGTGTATTTATTCTTATATGATTAAACTTCAGTCACCCTCAAAGTACCCTATTTGATGCAATACATTTATTGAGATTTTTTCCACTGCTCATAACAGTTTTTGAACCAGTTAATTTTCATGCCTTTTAGTGCTTCTGCTGTTTTTTGTTGCACCTCTTCTACATCAGTAAAACATTTCCCTTTGAGGACTTTTTTCATCCAGGGGAACAAAACAAAACAAAACAAAAATGCTTGGAGTAAGGTTGGGTGAATAGGGAGAGTGGGGCATGAAGGTCATGCCATTGTGGGTCAAAAACTGCTGAACACTCAGTGCAGTGTGGGCAGGTGCACTCATAAATCACTCATCATGAAATGAGCAAACACGTTGAAAGAGTCTTCAAAAGGAAAAATTAACTGAAGTTGAATATGGCCTCTCACAACAACACCAGCTGGTACACTGATACAGATGGGTTCCTAGAACACTCATGTAGTGGGGAAAGCCTGTATTACAAGGGGCCTGCTCTCCAGAATATAATTCCAGTTTTTGGGGGGTGTCCTCCTCCTCCATAAAGTACGTATTTTTTCAAAGAAGTGATTCCTAACCTTCATATATAAGAGTCACTATTAAATGATAAGTAAATCTATAGAACTTCATATAATTGTACTTTCAGCATTTGTTGATTGACAGAATAATGGCAAAAAGTACTCAGCATTCACTAACAACTTAGAATTATTTTGGATTAATTACAATATTATTTATGTACTTCTGAAAAATAATAGCACCTGGTGTACTGAGCAGCCAAAGTGGAGACTAGGTGTGTCGGCCTAGTAAGCATCTTTACCTTACGGTTCCCTGCAACCTCTGTACCATATATCTTCAGGACATGATATGCATGGGAGCTATCACTGCTTTGCTGGAAGGAGGTAAGACTTGGGTTCAGATACAAGGGAGTAGACATGGGGGTGTAAGAAAGCACACTGAGAGAATGACTTAATAATTATCTCTCTTTCAACTTGGTGGATGTTATTTTGAGAGATGGAATCAAAAGCAGAGGAATTGGCCTTTTTTTTTTTTTTTGAAGCTTAGTTAAATAGAAGACACATCTGGAGACTTTTTTGTAGTTAATCTATAGTATGGGTACCCCTATACTCTGCCTTTTCTCCTGCTACAATGCACAAAATACCTGTGCTCCTATCATTTCCACATTAGAACTTATTCCTTCTCACCTACTTAAGGACTTTTCTCTAAATTCATCTGTCTTCTTATCTGCATCCTTTAATAGTGCCTCTTATATATAATCCATCCAGTGGAGACACACAACTCTCTCCATCTCCTCTCCTCCCATTCCCCCTTGAACTCACTCCAATCAGGTTTTTCTTCCCCCTACCCCAACAAAATTGTTCTCAGCAAAGTCACCAATGATTTTTACCTGTCAAAAAAACAATGATCAATTCTCAGATCCCACCTTAATCAACCCACCAGGGGTACTTGAAACAGTTGGTTCCTTCTTTCTTCTTTTAACATTCTGCTCACTTGGGTTCCACATCCCTCACTCTTGTGACCACTCTTTCAGTCTCCCTGGCTCGCTCCTTTTCATCTTCTTGATTTCTAAATCTTGGAGAGCCCAGAGCTCAATCATCAGATTCTCTTAGATATCTGCACTCTCTTTCTAGGTGTTTGCCTCTAGCCACATACATTTAATGTGATCTAGGTATGGATACTTAACAAGTTCGTAACTTCTGCCTCAACTTTTTCAGGGAACTTTAGACTAACTATTCAACTGTCTATTCAGTTTCTCCACTTGTATGTCTAATAACCCCTCAAACCTAATATTGTTTAGAGTAGAAATTTAATGCACTGGCCTCAGAACTACAGACTCCTGTTTTACAACTGCATTTATACACATGCTCTGGCCAAAAACTCTAGAGGTATCCTTAATACCTCACTTATTCTCTTACCTCATATCCAATTCATGAGCATATAATGATATATTAAAGGTTAGGTGATTATGAACTCCTTCAGTTTCTTGTCTGGGAATCTCTTTATCTGCCCTTTGATTCTGAATGACAGTTTTGCTGAGTAGAGCAATCTTGGCTTTAGGTCACTGCTTCTTCATGACTTGGGGTACTTCTTGCTAATATCTTCTAGCCTGCAGTTTCTTTTCAGAAATCAGCTGACGGTCTTACGGAACTCCCCTGTAAGTAACTAACTTCTTTTCTTTTGCTGCATTTAAGATTCTCTCTTTATCTTTAACCCTTGGCATTTTAATTATGAGGTGTCTTGGAGTGGGCCTCTTTGCATCCTGGACTTGCACATCTATTTTCTTCACCAAATTAGGGAAGTCTTTTTTCATTATTTTTTTCAAATAGATTTCCAAGTTCTTGTTATTTCTCTTCTTCTTCTGGCACCCTTATGAAGAAAATGTATGACCTCTTGAATTTGTCCCAGAGGATGCTTATACTATCCTTGTTTTTTTTAATTCTTTTTGCTTCTTTTGTTGATTGTTTTTTGCTTCCTTATGTTCCAAATCATTGATTTGATTCTCAGCTTCATCTCCTCTTCTGTTGTGTCCTTGTAAAATTTTTTTTTTAATTTCAATTTGCGTATCCTTTGTTTCTGACTAGATCTTTTTTATTCTGTTGAGGTCCTCGCTAAGTTCCTTGAGCATTCTGATAACTTGTGTTTTTTTTTTTTTTTTTTTAGGTTTTTCAATTACAGTTGTCCCCTTTTCCCCCAATTTCTCTCCCCCACCCTACCCACCCCCTCTCCCGCAATCATATCCCTCCCTGTTGTCTGTATCCATGAGTCATTTATACATGTTCTTTGACTAAACCCTTCCCTTACTTATCCCCCTTCTCTCTCTCCTCTCTCCCCCCTATTGACTGCTATTCTGCTTTTTGTTCTATTTAGTTCGTTTGTTTGTGTTGTTCTTTAGTTTCCTGTATTAGGTGATGTTTTGAACCCTGCATCTGATAAGATTGCTTATGCTCATTTCATTTAGCTCTTTCTGGAATTTTGATCTATTCTTTCATTTGGGCCATGTTTCTTTGTCTCCTCAGTTTGGCAGCCTACTTGTGTTTGTTTCTATGTATTAGGTAGAGATTCTTTGACTCCGTGTCTTGGTAGCATGGCATAAAGTAGTAGGTGTCTTGTAGGGTCCAGTGGCACAGCCTTCCTTTATCACCCAAGCTGGGTACTTGAGGTGTGCCCTTTATGTGGGCTGCGTACACCCTCATTTTGTAGTTGAGACTTGATTGTTGTTGGCAGACCTATGGTAGGGATTTACCCAGGCCAGTCAGCTGCAAGGATTGGCTGTGACCACTGACCACCAACCTCCACCCTCCGTGGAGGATCAGCTGTACATGAGACAGGGTTGTGGTGCCTTGACGTGGTCTGCAGCTGTCCACTGGGTGCACTGGCCCTAGGGTTTCCTAGGTAGTGCAGGCCAACAGCAGCCCTCACCTGTGTTTTACCTGGGGCCACCTTGCCTAAGCTATAAAGCAGTCTGAGATGGCTGCCATTTGTGCTGGTCTTGAAGATTCCCCAGTGAAGTCAAGCTTTGACTCTACTGCTGCTACTGTGGGGCCTGGGGCTTATTGAGGCCAGGTGTTGCTTATTTGAGAGGATTTAGGAAGTTGTGAAGCTGTCATTCATATGGAAAAGCAGCCTGGATGGGCCTGTGAGTTGGGTTGGGCAGAGTCTTTGGAGATCTCCAAGGCAGGTCAAATAGTGTTAGCCAGGTTGATGGAGTCTCAGCTATGGCATCACCTTGCTGGTTATGTGGGGGGAGGGTTTAGCAAAGAGTTAATGGGCTCTGCTTACCTTGATGCCAGATACTTCAGTTCCCCCCTTTATGCCACTGGTACTTTTCAAGCTGCTATCCCAGTGCTAGAGTTCAGAGGGGTTGAGTCTCAGTAGGTGCGTCTATGTGTGGGTTCTTTAAGAGGAACTGCTTGTGGCTCCAGCATTTTTTTCCACTGACTCAATACCTGCTGGATTTGCAGCCAGCAGTTGTAGGGACTTTTCTTCCTGGCACTAGGCTGGGGGTCCTGGTGTGGGGCTGGGTCTCCTCACTCCTGAAATATCCCTTGCAAACTTTTATCCATCACACATGGGTAAGGGACCAGCCTGTTCTGCATTCTTGCCCCTCCTACTCATCTGATGGATGTGCTTTCTTTAATTCTGTAGTTGTCAAGACTTCCACTCAACTCAATTTCTGACAGTTCTGAGTGATGATTGTTCTATATATTAGTTGTAATTTTGATGTTGTGTGAAGAGGCTAGCCATGTCTGCCTATGCTGCCATCTTGACTAAAAGCCTCAATGATATTTTAATAACTATGAATTGTGTCATGGTACTAGACTTATCAGGGTGATCGTTTTATAAGTTATATAAGTTTCTAATCATTATGTTGTACACCCGAAACTCATGTTATGTGTGTCAGTTGTAGTTGAAAAAACTAAAAATAATTAAGTAAAACTAAAAATATATTATTGAGGGATACACAGATATTTAGAAATCCTGTAGAATAATATAGAAGAATGATAAACCTAAAATTCAAGGTAAAGGTTTCTTGCAAAAATGAACAAGATAATGTGATTAGGGAAGAAATATGCAATCAATTTTAAGAGTATAGATTATATTTCCCTAAACCAGTTGAGTACATGCGCAGATGTTCATTATTGTTTTATATAGGTCATATGCATTATACTCATATGTTGTTTTATAGAAATTATGTATTTTATAATAAAAATACAGCTTATTCCAACAGCGTGGAAAAAATGACTATTGCACATTTATTCTTGAAGTACATATAATTGACTGGATGATGATATTATGAGTAGGAATTTATAGGACAAGTATAAAAAAGTTCTTATGAAGAGATATTCTGAATAATTACAGCAAAAGCTTATAGAGTAGGAAGGTGAGGTAAAATTTAATTTGAAACTCTTTCCCAAGCATTAGCAAAATGATTTGGTAAAATAATACAGGCTAGTTATCATTTAATTCTGACATAATAAAGGATATAATTTTGATTCTTCAGGATAGGAATGTAAACAACAGCAAAATGAGAAAGCAGAGTAAAACCAGAATGATTGAATGGAAAAAAGAAAATGAAGGGAAACTTGACCAAGCCAGCAAAGTAAGGAGCAAACAGGTAATAATGAGGAACTGTAAATGTGTTGGAAGAAATAAAAGCTTATATACTGATTATTTCAACAAATGATAATGGGCTAAATATCTCTCAATGTCAAAGAAGGCCAAGTTGAGTTAAAAAACAAAATTTTATTATAGTTTACAGGAAACACAATAAAACATACAAAAAATAAGTTGAAAATCTAAGATGAGAGGAGGCGAACCAGGCAAATGCAACATGTGGAAAACAGGGGTAGCAATATTAGTAATAAATAAAACAATACCATGTTCTTGGATGGGAAGAATCAACATCATCAAAATGGACATACTACTGAAAGCAATTTACAGATTCAATGCAATCCCTATTAAAATGCCAATGACATATTTCACTGACCTAGAACAAATACTCCAAAAATTCATATGGAACCAAAAAAAGACCCCAAATAGCAAAAGCAATCTTGAAACAGGAGAACACAGCAGGAGGAATCATGATACCAGACATCAGACAATACTACAAAGCCACTGTGATCAAAACAGTCTGGTACTGGCATAAGAACAGACATATAGATCAGTGGAACAGAATAGAGAGCCCAGAAATAAACCCAAGCCTCTATGGTCAACTAATATTTGATAAAGGGGGTAGGAATATAAAATGCAGTGAGAAGAGCCTCTTTAACAAATGGTGCTGGGAGAACTGGATAGGGACATGCAAAAAAATGGAACTAGACCACTAACTTACACCACACACAAGAATAAACTCAGGATGGATCAAAGACTTAAATGTAAGCCGTGACCCCATAAAAGTCCTAGAGGAAAACATAAGCAGGAAAATTTCAGATATCCCATGTAACAATATCTTCACGGATACATCTCCTAAGGCAAGAGAAATAAAGGAAAAAATAAACAAATGGGACTACATCAAATTAAAGAGTTTCTGCTCAGCAAAAGAAAACATCAGCAAGATGAAAAAGAAACCAACCATATGGGAAAACATATTTGCCAATGATATCACAGACAGGGGACTGATCTCCAAAATATATAAAGAGCTTATATGACTCAACATCAAGAAAACAAACAACCCAATGAAAAAATGGGCAAAGGAGGACCTGAACAAACACTTCTCCAAAGAGGACATACAGAAGGTCCATAGACACATGAAAAAATGCTCAACATCATTGGCCATCAGAGAGATGCAAATAAAAACCACAATGAGATACCACTTTACACCTGTCAGAATGGCCATCATCAACAAATCAACAAACAACAAATACTGGCGAGGATGTGGAGAAACGGGAACCCTACTGCACTGTTGGTGGGAATGCAGACTAGTGCAGCCACTATGGAAAACAGTATAGAATTACCTCAAAAAACTAAAAATGGAATTGCCTTTTGAACCAGCTATTCCAGTGCTAGGATTATACCCGAAAAATCCTAAAACCCTAATTCAAAAAAACTTATGCACCCCTATGTTCATAGCAGCCATGTTTACAATAGCTAAGTACTGGAAACAGCCTAAGTGACCATCTGTAGATGAGTGGATCAAAAAACTGTGGTACATTTACACAATGGAATACTATGTAGCAGAGAGAAAGAAGGAACTCCTGCCATTTGCAACAACATGGATGGAACTAGAGAGAATTATGCTTAGTGAAGTAAGCCAGGCAAAGAAAGAAAAATGCCGTATGATATCACCTAATACAGGAAACTAAAGAACAACACAAACAAAAGAACTAAATAGAAGAAAGAGCAGAATAGCAGTCGATAGGGGGGAGAGGGAGGGAGAGAAAGGGGATAAGTAAGGGAAGGGTTTAGTCAAAGAACGTGTATAAATGACTCATGGACATGGACAACGGGGAAGGATATGATTGCGGGAGAAGGGGTCGGCTGGGTGGGGGGAGCAATGGAGGAAAAATGGGACAACTGTAATTGAAAAACCAAAAAATAAAATTAAAAAAAAACCCAGAATTCAAGTCCAAAGATACTAAAATTAAACAAACTGAGAATATTAAGTATAAAAGGTACTTCCCTCAAAGAAAATATAAGCATACATCTTTATATATCAGCTAAACACTTAAAACAGAAAAATCCTAACAAAGAGAAGCTTAATAAAATAACAGTGGGAATATGTATATATTTCTTTTTGATTTTATATGTCAGGTCCAAAATTAATAATCACAGATAGAGAATTTTTTAAATGAAGAATTTATTAAGAAATATTTAATAAATTCTAAAAAACTTAAAAAATATATTTTATTATAATTCTACTAAAAATCAAAATTAATTTGGCATATACACTTTCTAATTAAGTCCTTGACTAAAGAGAAATTTAACAAAAAAATATTAATCACCTTGATAGTAACAAAAAAGACAACTCTTCAAGTCAAAAGCAATAGGATATATACAAATAAATGCAAAAAAAAATTTATGTTATTATAAAGTTTTGTTGCAGACTTCAAGCCTCCAGAACCATAAGATAATAAATTGATGTTGTTTTAAGACACTAAAAATGTGGTAAGTTGTTATAGCAGAAATGGGAGACTAATGCAAATGATTTTGTTAAAATCCAAGAGTCATTACTTAAAAAAAAAAATTGAATGAAGACAGAAAGATATATAGGTTATTTACCTACCTAACAACAAATGTCATATTAAAAATGAGTACTTTATTTTCATATATGATTGCATATTTAGAAAACTCAAAGGATTAGTAAAAATCTGTCATTGAGATAATTTAGTTACATGACCAAATAAAGAAAAGTTTGTCAAAAACACTAGATTTATCACTAATAATTACCATTTGCAAAATGACAAATAATATTCTACCACAACAGAGATGAAAGTCATAAAATACTTAATAACAAATTTTTAAAAAGCAGAGGAGCTCTAAACTATAGGATACAAAACAAAATTGTGACTTAATAAAAATAAATGTTCTTGAATTAGAAATCTTAATGTATCAACCCTGCTCAAATTAACATATAAATTTTATCTGTTTCAATCAGAATCCAATATTTTAAAATAATTTTTAAGTTTTAAATAACAGTTGATGTACAATATTATATTAGTTTCAGGTGTACACCCCAGTGATTAGCCATTACATAACTTACTAAGTGATCATCCTGATAAATCTCGCACCCATCTGACACTATACATATTTATTAGAACATTACTGAATATATCCCATATGCTGCACTTTACATCTCTGTGACTATTCTGTAACAACCAAACCATACTTCCTAATCCCTTCACCATTTTCACCCATTCCTCCAACCCCCTCCCATCTGGCAACCATCATCATGTTCTCTGTATCTATGAGTCTGGTTTTGTCCTGCTTGCTTCCTTTTTTTGATTTGAGTGTTGATGGATATCAATTTATTGCCATTTTATTGTTCATATTTTTAATCTTTTATTTCTCCTTCTTCTTAAAGAGGATTCTTTAGCTTTTCATATATACTGATTTGTTGGTATGAACTCCTTTATCTTTATCTTATCTGGGAAGCTCTTTATCTGTCCTTTGATTTTAAGTAACAGCTTTGCTGGGTAAAATAATTTTGGTTGTAGGTCCTTGCTTTTCACCACTTTGAATATTTCTTGCCACTCCTTTCTGGTCTGCAAAGTTTTTGTTGATAAATCAGCTGACACTCTTATAAGAACTCCCTTGTAGGTACCCAACTCCTCTTCTCTTGCTGCTTCTAAGAGTCTCTCTTTTTCTTTAACCTCTGGCAATATAATTATGATGTGTCTTAGTGTGGGCCTCTTTGGGTTCATATTGTTTGGGACTCTCTGTGCTTCCTGGGCTTGTATGTTTATTTCCTTCACCAGGTTAGGAAAGTTTTCTGTCATTATTTTTTTCAAATAGGTTTTCGATTTCTTACTCTTTCTCTTTTCCTTCCAGTACTCCCATGATGTGAATGTTGGTATACCTGAAGCTGTCCTAAGGGCTCCTTACACTATCTTCTTCTTTATTAATTCTTTTTCTGTTCTGCAGAATCCAATATTTTTTAAAAGGAAATGATGCTTTTACAATTCATCAAGAAGGATAAATATGTCTGAGAATAGCCAAGATAATTGTTAAAAGAGTAACTATACTTTTACTACATTTCATGCTATGTAACATAAAATTTTATTTGTGATAATACTATCATAATCCAAACATTATAGTATTGTATCATACTAATATTAACATGGGAATGGACATATAGATCAACAGATTAGAATACAGAAACCAGAATATATACTAACTCCATATAGCATCTTAATACATGTTGAAACTAGTGAGTGATGGGGCATTCACTTGAGGTATATGAAGGCTACAGGGAAAGCAGATAATATAAATCCTCAAGTATACTTTTATAATAGAAAGGCAAAGACATCTAGATGGGGACCATATGATAACACTAATTA
Organism: Furipterus horrens; assembly: GCF_987537825.1. Classification (NCBI taxonomy): domain Eukaryota; kingdom Metazoa; phylum Chordata; class Mammalia; order Chiroptera; family Furipteridae; genus Furipterus; species Furipterus horrens. The sequence continues at coordinate 65,207,839 of NW_028327172.1, read as the reverse complement.
CCTTTTTCCTGTGACTTGATCTTCTACATTTGAGGGGCAACCCAGACAAGAGGTAAGTAGAGAGAGGTAATAAAAAACTAGGACCTATTTTTATAGTTATTGATCATATTTGACTGAACAGAGACAAACCCCTGACACCTTCTACCTTGATCCTCTTTTTCCTTCTTGGAATTTATTCTGTTCTTTCAGGTTACAATATTTTATATTAGTTGTTGTCTCTTTCCCCAGCTAAAATATAAGTTCCTTGATGACAGCACCAGCGCCTTATATGTAGTAGTAATATATTTTAACAAATCAATAATTGCATGTAGCAACAAAAACTATTTGCCACAAGGGCTGCAGCAATAAAATGGCCTTTTGTCATATAACTTCCATCCCCTGTAAAACAGGAAGAAATCTAAGGGGAATTTTCCTTCAGAAAAACACACAATCCAGGGCAGAGGGTGTAGCATTTTTCACAGGAGAATGGAGTTAACATATGCCTTAAAATTTCAGTTGTTGACACCTTTATACCAAAGCTAGATTTATGTCCCCACTCTTTGTTTCTCTCTCTTTCATACCAAACCAAACAGCTGAGAATCCAAGTCTTCTACTTTAAATTATAAGACAATAATCAAACCAGGGAGGAAGCCAAGGGGAACAAGCTGGCTATTAGTCAAATAGCAAGCCAAGGTAGGATTATATATACTTAAATGTGTAATAAGTAGCAGGCATATTGTATGGAATTTAGGCAAAAATATTTTTAGAAAGATAAATGCAAAAATCAAATGAATAAAAGTTGGAGGAAGAATATTATAGGAAATGGATTTAAGCAATCCTTTCACTGTGTTTCATAGATAAAGTGGCATCTGAGTTTTAAGAAATCAAAGAAGAGAAACACCAAATCAAATAAGAGTTGAAATAAATTACAAAACAAGATAAAATGAGAGATGGCAGAGAAAAACAAAAAAGAGTTATTATAGATTCAAAAACTTTATTGGAAGGAAAAAAGGATAATTACAATTGCAAAAAACTAATCCAGTAACATGAAGTTCAGACTTTGAGGTTTTGAGAAACATCACCAAATGGAGTATAAAATAATTAAAATTAAAGTGAGTAGAGAAAAGAAGACAGGTGTGAAAGACAGACAATAGAGATGCAGCCTATGGGTTACTACTGAGGGCCGTGAAAAAGGGAAAAGACACAAAACAAGAAAATCTTTGAAGGTAATATTAAGAGAATACTTTGCTAATTTATAAGAAGAGTTACATTTTCAGATCAAACAGGGATTATGCTGTTTCAAGAAAAATTAATAGATTAAGATAGTGCTAACTTTTGGTGAAGTTACTGAAATTTGAGGATCAAGAAACACACATTCAGGCAGAAGAAGCATATCATCAACAAATAAAAAATTTAGACTCTCAGATTTCTCTTCAGTTGCATTACATGCCTAAAGACAATGACATTTTATTTAGAAAGGTGCCCATACCACACATTCTCCATATTTTAATATAATTTTAATGAATATTTGGGAGACCAATGAATGTAATACACACAGTAAGCATCTTACTCTCAACCTTCATCATCTTACTTCTCCTGCCTCCCCTTATCCCATTCTAAGCAACACAAAATCTCCTTTTTCCTTCTGGTAGATCAAATTAGCAAATGCCTTTTGTAACTTCAGCATGTTCTTAAGGTCATAGCTTTTATCCCAAATAGCTTACCAAAGCACTTCAAAAAATAAAAACAAATAGGATGTTCTCCTCTAAAAGAAACAAAACATCGATTGACACATATTTTTAATTATTTAGAAAAATTTTCTACCATGTGAAAATATACACCTTTATTTCAGATTATGTTCTCATGTGAAACATTGTTTGAAAATATAAATATATACTATAATAATATTCAATAACTAATATATTAATGAAATGCCACCACTAGCTATGATTCTTTAAGTTAATTTCAATTCCAGAATATCTGCATTTAGTTTTCACTGTTTCTTACATATACTGAAAAACTTTTAGAAGATACAAGAATATGTTTTGCATTAAAATTAAAGTCTTTATTTTGCCAGTGACACTGTTTGAATAAATGACGTCAAGACATAAAAGGTATTTTCAGCCACCACTTACTAAACCAAGTGCCAGGCATTGTGCTATATACTTTATATGTATCATTTCTTTTACCCTTAAAACAGCTTTCATTATGTGTTCTTAATAGAAAAGAAAACAGAGATGCATAAAGATTAAGATGTGTGTGTGAAGTCCCACAGCTTTTAGTGGGAAAGTTGAAATCAAAACCCACTTGTTATGACTCTATAACCTTACTTGTTATTACAGTGGTATACCATCTCTTATGGAGATGTTTTTATCTTTTTCTAGACTATTAATAATAGTTAAATTTTTAAGGTGGAGTTAATGCATATGATTAAAATTGGCATAAATTTTATATAAACTTCTCTTACTGGCAATGTACAAGATTAGGTAACTTATAAATCCCCTTGTCCTGAACATCTAAAATCATGGATAAAACATAAGTAACATCTTTTTAAACATACATCTCAAATATCAGCAAAATATCCAAGAATCTAAAGTGAAGAACATCTCTAACCACTGAGAAAGGGACATGAGAAGGAAGCATGTCTCTTTTATCTTTGACTCAGTATGGGAAAAAGTCTTCTCTGTTCACTCTTTTTTTTTTTTTTTTCCGATTTAATGTGTTTTATTGATTAAATTATTACATTTGTGCCAATTTCCCTTCCCTCTGCTCCCCTCCACCCGGTGGCCCCCCTCCCTCCAGTTGTCCCCCCCTTTTAGATTATGTCCATTAGTTGTGCATACAGTTCCTCCCAACCTCTCTCCGTCTATTCCATTCCCTCCTACCTTGATCCCCAATTCCTATATCATCTCCCTCCCTTTCCCCATTCCCCCTCCCTGTTGACCTCCCCCCAATATGCTTCCCGTACCCACAGTTCCTCTTCCCCTCTCGTTGCCTATTTAGTTTGCCTTTGTTTCATCTCCCTAGCTTCTGTTTTTTTTTTTTTTAAACCAGTCCCTTTAACATCTCATATAACAGTGGTTTGGATCTAATGAACTCTTTCAGTTTTATTTTGTCCTGGAAACACTTTCTCTGTCCTTCTATTCTGAATGACAATTTCGCTGGATAGAGTATTCGTGGTTGTAGGTTTTGGATTTTCATTACTTTGAATATTTCTTGCCAGTCTCTTCTTGCCTGTAGGGTTTCCCTTGAGAAGTCAGCTGATAGTCTAATTGGGACCCCTTTGTACATAATTCTTTTCTTCTCTCTTGCTGCTTTTAAGATTCTCTCTTTATCTTTAATTTTTGACATTTTGATTATAATGTGTCTTGGAGTGGTTCTCCCTGGGTCCAGTCTCTTGGGAACTCTCCTTGCTTCCTGGACCTGCAGGTCTATTCCCTTCCCCAAGTCTGGGAAGTTCTCCTTTATTATATTTTCACTCAATTTTTCAAGTTCTAGTTCATCTTCCTCATTCTCTGGCAAACCAATGATTCTTATGTTGGGCCTTTTATAGCTGTCCCAGAGGTTTCTGATCCTTTCATTGTTGCTTCCCATTTCCTCTCGCTGCATTGGTTGACTGCTTGTTCCTTCTCCATATTCCAGTTTGTTGAAATGAACTCTGGATTTTATTTCCTTTCCTTCTGTCTCGTATGCTGTTTTGTTCCTTTCGTTATGAAAGTTTTTCGCTTCTTTCATATATTTTTCCTGCTCTTTTGTGAATTCTGTAAGCCACCTGATAACAATGGCCCAGAACTGAGCCTCTGACAGGTTTCTTATCTGTTCATCTGTCAGGTTCTCTATCTGCTGCCTGGTGAGTTGTGTTACCGGTATTTCTAAAGTTGCCTGCCTCATTTTGACAGATGCTTTTTGTTTTCTTGGGCTGGCTGTCGGGGGCAGTGCCTGTGTATGCGTCACAAATTAGCGACCGGCGCCTGCTTGTCCGCGACCTATTTCGCAGCCCTGTGGTGCTTTCTTTGGGGGCGGGGGTCCAAGATGGATTCACACAGTTATTCAGCTAGGAGACCGGGATCCGTCCTCCCGCCCCCCTGGGCCTCACTGTTCAAGGCGATGCGGCAGCCGCTCTCCCCAGCTCCGGAGTCGCGCACCGCCAGGGGCTTGGCCGCCAGGACTCCTCGCCGCCCCGCCGCTGTACAGGTGCGACCGCAAACAGCACTGCCCACTTTAACTCTTACCTGCCCAAATGGCACCGCTGGTTTATAACTTCATATGTTGGACTTCCGTGTAGTTTTATTTTCTGGAATTTCTAGTTATCCTTTGTTTTGAAGTTGTTGTATTCCTCTCTAGTTGTAGAGGGAGACCTAGCGTGTCCGTCTAAGCCTCCATCTTGGCCGGAAGTCTCTGTTCACTCTTAATATATATATATTCTATTGTTAGCTTAAAAAAATTATTATTACTTTTTAGATTGTATTTATTTATTTTCAGAGTGAAGGGAAGGGAGGGAGAAAGAGAGGGAAATATCAATGTGTGGTTGCCTCTCACGCGCCCCCAACTGGGAACCTGGCATGCAACCCAGGCATGTGCTCTGACTGGGAATCAAACCAGCGACATTTGGTTCGCAGGCCAACACTCAGGCCACTGAGCTACAGCAACCAGGGCCCTGTTCATTCTTAATTATAAGCCTCCATCACTCAGATTTGTAGTTGGGAATTAATCTATCTGCAAGGAATGGGAAACCTAGAGGCTAAAAGTAAATATCTGAAGTGATCCTGCACTGATGAAAACTCTGAAATGCATGGAAAAATTAAATGAAGCTTCTCTTTGGAAACTCCCTCAATTAAGGCCACTCAGGTTCTAAAAAATAAATTAAACTTTGCCAAGCATGAATTTATAATCCAAAATTACAAAGGACACAGTGAATAAGAAGTAGCAGAAACAATAAACAGTGTGCTGAATTTGGCTCATAGAGACTTGTAAAAAGTTAGTAAGTATTCAACAAATTTTAAAGCCAATTGTTAAACCATTGGTAGCCTGAAATTTGTACAAGGGAGTATTTACACTTACAATCATTGGGAAACCCTATAAATAAATTTTTTTTAAAAATATCACCATGTCACAATGGCACAACTAGATCCTGAGTTATGAGACTGGAATTATTAAATACAAATATTTGCAATAAGCATACTTATCAGTATGCTTATACTTATTAAAGATATATGCTAAAGAATAAAAACAAGAAAGAGAAAGGCTACTAAAAAGAAATAGACAAATTTATGAAAGAATCAAGTAAGATAACTTTTTAAAATACCATCAGTAAAGTGAAAGAACGGTGAACTGGGAGACAGAACTGAATTTACTCTGAAACTACACAGAATATAGCACAGACAGGTAATTTTATGAGTAATATTAAAAAGTACAAAGAGATAGGGAAGATAAATGGGCTGGCCCAATGTTGTCTCAAGCCTTCTGGAGGTAAAAAGAAGCAATGAGAGGGAAGCAATATTTGAAGACTACTGGAATGGTTTTGATCCTCCTGGTATTTAGAAAAAATATAACCTCGGATTTAGGAATTATGATGACTTCCAAGGAGGAATAAAACTAAACTTATAACCAGTTACATTTAGTAAAGTTAGAGAACTAAGTATGAAAACATTTTATACAAATATAGAGAGAATATCATCTCAACAAACAAACAAACCAAAACTATGACATCTACAGGAGAGTTCTAAAACAAGCAAACAAACAAAAAAATGATATCAGTCCAAAATATAGGTGTGGAGAAAAAAGTAATTTTAAACTTTTATGATCAGAAAAATCATCACTAAAAAATGAGATTGAAATAAAGGTATTTTCAGTGGAAAAAAAATGAGTTTATTAATAGATTTTCATAGAAGGTACTTATAAAACAATTTATTTAAAAAATAAGGAAACTGAATGAAAGGCTGAGATGGAAAAAATGGAACAAATAGGTAAACACATAGGTAAAGCTACTGGACTGAATAAAATAATAATGATTAATTCTAGATCGTGTTCTGAAATAAATGCTGTTTGTTATGGTCTTTCTGCTATTTGTTTTTATTTCTGGCAAAAATATTTTATCTTGGATGACATAATGTCTTTACGCAATAATGCTGGATTTGTTGCGTAGAAGCAAAGGAAGAATATTTTGTTGGATATTAAAATATAAGTTTTATGGTAGCCAGAAGGCTCTCTGGGAATTGGATGAGGAAACAGAGGATAAAAGATCAGCAAGCAATTAAGGAATGGGGCAAGTCATTTGATATTATGAGGGTCATAATAAGAATCACTGTTGTTTGGGTGGATTTACAGGCAATTATGCCAACATTAGCTGCCAGAGATTATGTCTAGTTACATGTTATTACTTTGAATTAGCAAAAGAATGATCTTGCTGGGATCAGTCCACTGGGACCATGCCCTAAGAAACCCTATAGCACTAGCTTTAAGCAAGGAAGTGAGAATGAATACTCCAAGGAATATCCTTTGTCAGAGTGTGTGGGATGGCATTTAGGGTAGACAATCAGACAGTGACCAGAAGACATTATTTGTCTGGCTGCAGGCTTCAGTGCAGTGAACTGAGGGAGCAGTGTGAGAGGTACTGTCTCTGGGGGGTGCTGATTCGAAGGGATTGGGTAGAAAAGGAGATGCTCATAAGCAGAAGACTGTGAAGGTTTAAGAATGCAGGTGGCATGCGTCACTCACAGCAAGTCCCGCATTAAAGGGAGGACAGATAATTTTAGTTTTTGTAGCAACTAAAGTCAGAAACTAAGTTTCTACTCTCTAAAAAAGGTGCTGTTGAGTGTCCCAATTGCAAGAATTTTGGAATCCTTCAGAAAAGAAATTGAGGCTTAGTTGCCTTCAAGTACTGGAAGAGAAAAAAATTTTTTTTACTACATAACCCATGTTCTGTAGCCCCCCAAATTATTCTCTTTGCCAAGATAATTGGGGGTGGATCTAGATGTAGGAGAGGAGCTGGCTTTCTAACATAACCTTTCACAATTTGAGGATAAGGCTCTCTACCAACATAAAATAAAATTTGAAAAAGAACCCTATAAAAATAGTCTACAGCTTTAAAAAAAGTCAGCAAACATAACTTGGTGTTTAATCATTCTTTTATGTAGAAAGCTACTTATTTTTGAAAGAGCTAGTTGCCTTTATAATAGTTTAGCATTTTAACCACAAATGCAAAACGCAGAGCTGTATTCATTTCAAAAAAATATTTTTGGTGAGTCATTACACAAAAATGTTTCCTAAAGGAAAGAGGTTCGAAGTGGAACACTTAAAGTAGAAGATATATTACCATCTTTCAGGGTGTAACTATCTTTCCTGCTCAGTATTGTACAGCAACAAACAAAATATGAAAGTTCACTGTGACCTTGTGAAGGTGAGGGAAGTGATTCATTAAAAACAAGAATCATATGCAACTAACAGACAAAATAGCTCAAACATAATTCTCATAATAAGAACATAGCAGCTGAAGCCAGATTAAGAACTTGAAAAATCTATGTTGTGACATATCAAGAACATTGATATTTTGACCTCTGATATTTTACCATAGTTTTCATTAAATATTTTAAATGTTTTTCAGTGTTTTCTCTTGTTTCATCTTTTGTTATTCAAATGGTATCTGAATCAGAAATGAGAAACCCCAGGCAGGAGTGACAAACAGGAAGGGAGGAAAAAATGGAAGGAAGGAAGGGAGGAAGGGAATAGGATGTGGGTTCCATCTTTCAGTCCTATGTAAGCAGTCTGATAGTAGTGAATATGTATCATTTACTTGTAATAGACCTATGTTGGGGATGGAGACTCTGAACATTATTACTTATATAGGAGTACACTATCAAACAAATTTAAGACCATTGTGCCAATAAACAGTTGTAGCAACTGGTTACCCATATGGGAAATAAAATAAAGTTATATTCCTGCCTCTCACATGAAAAAAATACCACTTATAGGTAAAGGCATACATGTGAAAAACAAACTTTTAACATTTTAGATGATTTTTGTTAGATTATCTGTATGATTTCATCATAGAAAAGGGTATAAAGGGACACTATTGATGTGTGTGATTATATAAAAATTAGAAAAAAATAAAGAAGGTAAAATGTAAAGACATAGACTACATGTAACTAACAAAGAATCAGTATGGAGTATAGAGGTAAGTTGTATGAATCATAAGAAAAAGAAAACCCAGTTAAAAATGACCAATGGATATGAACAGCCAATTCATGGAAGAGGAAATATAAATGGCCAATAAATATATGAAACAAGGACCCACAAATTAAAAAAAAAAAATAGATAGGAAACTTATGCCCATTAAATTAGAAACATTCAAAGTCTAAAAATACCAAGTACAGGTGAGGATGCATTGTAACAAGAAATCTAATACACTGGAGGAAACAAACACTTTGGAGAGTGATTTGGTGATTAGGTAACGTTTAGTAAGATCAATGAACCAGCAATTCCCTTTCTAGATATATAATCTAGAAAAGTTCTCAAACATATGCACAAAGATACAGGTACAAGAATGTTTACTGCAGCACATTTTACAATTATGAAAAGTTAGAAATAATATTCATTAACATAAGAAAGAAAAGCACTGGGGGGTGTTCATAAAATGTATCACAGAGAAGTTAAAATGAAATCCAGTTATATGTACATATATGAATAAATCTCAAAAGAAATATTGAGTAAAAAAAGCAGGTTGAAAATGTATAGTGCAATACCATTTACATAAAGTTTGAAAATATTCAAAATAATATTGTATTACCTACAGATTCATACACATGAGTTACAAGTATAAAGATGCTGAACAATAATTTAGCAAAGTGATCTGCGAGGAAGAAATAAATCTAATGGGTTCAGAAAAAACATACCAGAAGCTTCAAAATATTTGTAATATCTTATTCCTTAAAAAATAAAATACAAGTAAAGAAAATATTTTAAAATGATCTGATGTTAAAACTTGAGTGATAGAAACATAGGTATTTATTTTTAAAATATTTTTTGCAGGCTTAATATATTTCCTAATTAAATAATATGAAAGTTTTTATATTATAGGAATCACAAAAATATAGTATCTGTTACAGAGAAAATATTAAAACTTTTATATTATATGAATGGGTATTTTTGACTTAGGTTAGTTTTCCAATTATAACTCATTTATGAATTCAAAAAGTGCTACATATCAAACATCTTAGATAAAATGATGAACTCCATAGAAAATGATTGGTTGGTTTAGAAATTGGCTCTACTGAAACATAGACCCTGCTGCCAATGGTTTGTGAAATTAGTTTGAATAAAATTGCCCATGAAATGTAAGAGTAGAAATGCAATACTTCTTTATATTTGTGCTTAACTAAATTAATATATTAATATACTAAATAATATCTAAGTCAACATTTGACTGTTTCATCTACATCCCCAGAAGTTTATGTATTCATTTGGCCAGAACACATCTGTTCTGAGTTTTCTCTGAAGCTCTCTTCTTATGTTTCCTATTGACTGCTTGTATTGTTGCTAGCTGGAACCCAAGTCTCTCCTCTGAATGAATCCATTTCTCAGTAGCTGGGGGTTTCATCATTTTACTTTGCTTATTTTCAATAACTTTCCCACTATACTAGTATGACAATTAAAATAAATACAATCATAGACTGAAAGACTACTTCAAGAGTTAGCACACTTTCTCCAAATGAAAAACACTACTTTAGACAACTTACATTTTTCCTTCTCCAAACACTCTTTCTGTATCCTGGAAATGACTACAGAAGAAAGAATTTTGCACCATACTTCAAGTTCACTGCGTATTACAGAACTTGACATAGGAACATGTACAAAAAGACCTGAAAGAGGCTTGAATAGTGCAGTGTATTTGCCTTTAAAAGAACTTCGTTACCTCATTAAATTTTCAAGGTTGACCTGCCCTGAAAGAAATGAAAGTCTAAATGTTGAAGACCAGACTTATACTTTTGGAATCTTTTGGAAGGTAGTGAGAAAGCAGTGGTTCATACAAACATATGGAAGATCTACTTTCTAAATTGTCGAAATCAGGCTATTTTGAAAATATCCCAGTTCCAAAATTGCCCAGGAAAATGAAGTATCACTGGAGGAAGAAATGGTGATAAAATCATAGAAGAAAACAATTATTGAAGATGAATCTTTCAAAGAGTCAGAGTCTCCTGTGGAACTTGCACTGCCAGAGACACAGCCGTAACAGTTTCTTATCAGGCGCTACATTAACAGAAGTACATTATTCAAGCAAACAGGTTGAGGAGCAATCTTGAAAAGCAGATTATTCTAGAAAACCAAATACCCCCAGTGTTGGAATATGCTTACTGAACCAGATGGTGAAGAGAAGAAACAGGAATTCTTCAAGTCTGGGGAGACTTCTCTAAAGCACCAGGAGCTAGCAAAGCTTGCAGTTTCCTCAGAACAGAGGAAACAAGAGATTGCAAAACTCAGGTCCATTCTGCAGTAAGAATAGAAGAAGAAGGACATCTCCAAACCCAAGCTAACTGCTAGCTAGTGGAAGCAAGAAACCCCTAAATGCAAAGCAGGATACATTCAAGAGGAACAGAAGAAGCAGGAGACGCCAATGCCTTGGCCAGTTCAGCTGCAAAAAGAACAAGATCCAAATAAGTGAACTGCAAAGTCTTGGGCACCTTCTCTGCAGAGTGAACAGGACATCAACAAGTCATGGACCACTGCCATGTGTGAAGATCAGAATTCAGGACAGCCAGAGACTCCTAAGTCCTGGGAAAACAATGTTGATAATCAAACACACCCTTTACCACCACAATCCCAGATTTTTCCAAACCCTGAGGGGGAGCTGCAGGAAACCTCATACCAGACCCAAAGATGTGCCTAAGCCTATGCATCAGTCTGTAGGTTATTCCTCTACCCTTTCAAAAGATCCAGTATTGAGGAAGGAAAAACTGCAGGAACTGATGACCCAGATTTAAGGAATTTGTAACTTCATGCTACAATCTGTTCTGGATTTTGACAAACGTTCAAATGCAAGTCCATTGTCACAGCCACCTTCAGCTATTCCAGACAGCACAGAAGCATGTACAGAGCAAAATCTATCCAGTCAAAGTGATTTTGTTCAAGAGGCATTACAGACTGATTCTTCTCTAGTTATTTGCAGCTCAAATGCTTGCTTGGTTACTACTGATCAGGCTTCTTTGGGATATGAAACAGAGTTTATGACCTCAAAGGCTCCTGAAGTAGCAGTTGTTCCAAGCAAGGAACCATCTACACTGGCTTCTCCAAATCCTCCCATGTCAATGACCCTGAACAGGGGGCTTCCAGCCACTTCTAGCAAGTAGTAGTAACTATGAGCACAACACCCTTTCAAGCCATGTGTACAGTACTTAATGCTAATGTACCTTTGCTTTCATAGAAAGAACAAGAAATGAAAGAATTCTTTATTCACCTGGCTACAATCAAAGTTTTACTCCAGCACCTACACAAAACCCACTCCAATGCCAACTGCCAGCTATACACACAGGACAAACTGCTCTTTCTCAAGAGACTGCAAGTTATCCTTATGGAACTATTCAAGTAAGCAATGGTAGCCTTGCCTTTTAGCCAGCATGGATGAACATATTTCCCAGACCTTCTCAATCATTTGTCAATAGCCATGAATCTGTTAGAGGATGTGCTTGTGATGGGAGATTACTAACCAATACATATTGGTCTTTTGGTGGTTATAAAATTTTTGATACTTATGGAGGACCACCTTTAGTTTCCAATGGAAATTATAGCCAGCTACAATTCCAAGCTAGAGTATGCTGAAACACCTTATTCCTAAGAAAAAATAATTTCTAGCCCTGTTACAAGTGAAGAGGGACATCTAGTGGTCCTCGGGCAAATTCAAGAGCAGGGTGGAGTGATTTTTCTCAGGTGAGCAGCCCAGAGAGAGACAATGAAATCTTTCTTTAACAGTAGTGACTCTGGACAAAGAGATTCCCACAGCATGACCCCTGTGAATGTTCTGGTGACAAATCCAGCAGCCACCATACTGCCAGTACATGTCTATCCCTTGCCTCAGCAGATATGAGTTGCTTTCTCAGCAGCCAGAACCTCTAATCTCATCCTTGGAACTTTAGACCAACCTGTTGTGTTTGATCTTCTTCTGAACAACATGGGAAAAACTTGATTTTCAGCTTGGTAGATATAATTGTCCAATGAATGACACTTCTGTTTTCATTTCTCACATGCTAAAGCTGGCAGTGAATGTGCCACTGTTTGTCAACCTCATGTAGAATGAAGAGGTCTCAGAACCTGCCTAAGCCAATAATAGCACTCCAGACCATGAAGCTCCTAGCAGTCATGCGATTCTTCAGCTCTTCCAGGGAGAAAGGACATGTTTACAACTCCACAGGGCAGCCGTTTATTTTACATTTGCAGGCTACCTTCTTTATCAAGATTGAAAGTCAGTACAGAATTGACCACAGAAGAATGGTGTTCTAATTACTGTGATTAAAAGAAAAGTAGTCCTTAACCTTGTGATGAATTGGTTTAGGGAAATGTTTTCATCCCTAGAGGAAAAAAAAAAAGCTCCTTATTTTTGTTTTCCTTCCCAAGGTGAAAAATTTCAAGCTGAATGACAATGAACACTAAGTTATCACTTTATAAATTGTGATGTAGCCTCACTAGTCAAGCTGTGAGTGTATATCCTTAACTATATTAACGTTCAGCTTACTAAACTGGCAGCCTCAAATTCAGGGAAGTTATAATGCCTTATCGTGCCTCCATAAAAGAGTTAAAAAAAGAATGAAAGCATAGAGACCTATGCTTCAAATGACTTCAAAATGATAGTTACAAATATGTACTAAGCACTTAAACAAGTACTTCGGTGATAAAAACACTAAAATGAAATTTCTGCTCTCAAACAACTCCGTCTTGGGTAAGGAGAAAATCCTTGAATTGAACACTGGCATGTAAACAGCTATACAACAGTGAGGTGAGTTCTGCAATGAAGTTGCATAAGAAACAATGGAGGCGAAGGAGGCAGAGAGCTGCCCCTGCTCTAACGGGGGAAATGGGAAGGCTACACGTGTGTGTGCACACACACACACGATCATGCTGGAACTTAAAATGAAGGCTAAGAGTTTATAAGGGGTGAAGGAGGAATGGTTCAGGCAAAAGTAAAACACATGCAAGGACAGGTGAAAAGAGCGGAAAGTTCCCAAAGGCTCAGTGGGGAAAGAGCTTAGAAAGAGAGAGAGCTCCTGCACGGTGATGAAAGGTCCCACGTCCTGCTTTTAGAAATTTGGGCTTTATTCCATGGATAGTCTGTGAGTGGTTTCCTGAAAGAATACTGGTTCCATTGGGCCTACAGAATAGAGTTTAAACTCCAGATCCCACCTGGCCCAATGTAACTCTCAAGCTTCATTTCTTGCTGTGCCCTTCAAATGAAAAACCATCACTGGAATGCATTTTTTTTTCAGATACACAGGATTTTCATTGTAAATACCTTTGTCCCTTTCCACTTATAAAGTTTCTATTCATTCTTTGAGAGCCTCCTTTCTGAAGCTTTTGCTAACCCTCTCAGATAGAAATAAATTTTTCATTTTCTCTAATTGCTAGCAACATATGGTACCTCCCTTAAGTCACTTACTCTTCTGTTAGATAATTATTTTACTAGGGATTAGACTGTGCCATACTGAAGGGCAGCAGCGGCAGAAAGAACTAAGCAGATGCTTAACATTGTAGGCACTCCAAAAATATTGGTCTAATGCACGCCTTTCCAGAAAGTAACACAGACCATTTATAGTATATTAGCTGTTTTCAGGTTGTATATTGAACTTATATTTAAATAGTTAGAAATTTTAAAAATTTGTTTTAGAAAAATTATAACTACCACATCAAACTCAGGATTTCAAAAATATTATTGTTTAGGAAATAGCTAAATGAAATGACTACTGTATTAATCAGACAAAAAAATGTGTTCAGGAGTGATTTCCTCCCTGATATTCCCTATTAACTCATCCTGCTTATCACTTTCCACAGCACTTACTATCCTTCGATATGTATATTTATTGTTCCTCCCCACCTCCCCCAGGATGTAGGCTCCATAAGGGCAGGGGTTTGGTCCATTTCGTTCAGTGTTATACTGCAGAACTTAAAACAGTACTTGGCAGGTGTAAGGCCTCAGCACACAGTTATATAAAGAGAAGAGGGGAGGGACTGTTGGAGAGTGAGAGGGATGGAGCTTGATGTGCTGGACCAATTCAGAGAGTCAGTTTTTGGTCTGGAAGGGACTTCGGTGCTCCCATTTTACAGATAAGGAGACTGATGCCCAGAACAGGTTAGTGACTTGCTCAAGGGCACGTAGGCCATGAATGCAGAGCTAAGACTCTAACTCGTGTCACTTAATGAAAGGTGGACACCCCGTAACATGTATTTATAGGCAATAGAGACAAAAGGAGGTTTATTGCTTCTCCTAACAGACCTTAACATGCTGGGAACCTATAAAGTTTGTGGAATTGTACTTGTTGCTTCATTCAATCACCAATAATCAAGACAGAAAAAGAAAAGCAAGAACAAAGGTAAAGGAGAAAATAAGAATTTTCTGACCCACAGTTTTATAGTGTAAATATCAGTATAGTATTAATGAAAACAGCAGCATTACCTCCAAGGACCATGCCAGCTTGACAGCACTTTCTAAGGCGACATGCTGGGCAGTTTTTTCTGCGGATTTTATCGACGATGCAGTCATTTCTTCCAGCACATAAATAATTATGCTGCCCTAAAATATAAAAAGGTAAAAATTATTTACAATATCTAAGACTAATGGAAACTTTATGCAATGGCAACTGGAAAAGAGGACAGGCACACATCAGTAAGCACACGACAGTCACAGCCAGCCTCTTGCTTGGCACAACTGAATGCTGGTCATGCTCAGTGCTTTTCCTGTGCCTTCAGGAGCCTCACTGAGGTGCACACAGCTTAGAAATCGATTTCAGGGCTCTTTTAAAAATCTTTAAAAATATGATTTCACTCACATGTGGGGTATAATGTGAAAACTCAGAGGCACAGACGATAGAGTATGGTTGTTACCAGAGGGAGGGAATGGCATAGTAGAGGGTAAAGGGGGTCCATTATATGGTGTCAGAAGATGATTTGATTTTGGGTGGTGGGCATACAATTCGATATGCAGATCATGTAACACAGTAATGTACACTTGAAACCTATATGACCATATTAAACAATGTCATGACAATAAACTTAATTAAAGAATCTTTTATCCAAGATTTATGTATCTTCTTAATGGTTTCCACATCAGAATGCCCTTTGACCTTTCTGCCATTTCAAGTTGTTGATAAGCACTTGAATAGTCAAGTCTTGGTGTCTTGTTAAGTACCCAGAATCCATCCATTCTTCCTTCCTTCCTTCCTCCCTCCCTCCCTTCCCCTCTCTCTCTCTTTTACTTTCTTTCCTCATTCATCTAGACCCTACACTGGTTTCGCATAAGAAGAGAGAACATAAAATAGGAGACAAGATCTTCCATCCTATATACAGAATAAACGTAAATAAATAGTGCTTGTGGATGTAACTGTTGTTTGAAATGATGCTGTCCTATTCTTCACTCCTAGGTCACAAATTACTGGGGGAAAAAAGCCTGAAATACCAGCAGCTGGAATGCCACAGACTTCTCTCATTTCTGCTTCTTAAATGATTTATAACAGTACATTCTTCTTCAATGTTTCAGAGAAAGAGCGCCCCTTTACCAGGGCTCTCAGTCTATGTTCTTGAAACCATTCCTTCCTGCCTGCTTTCAAATCCTCCCCACCAAGTTCCCCCTCAGGGTTTTAAAATCTTTAATCCCTCCCTCTTCAATGATGTCCTAATTTCTCCTCAAGTTTTTCCATTCCAAAAACTCTAGCATCAGAGAGAGAGAGAGAGAGAAGGAGGAATGGTCTCATTTTAAATTCTCCCTGACTCTATCCCTCCCTTTGTCATTTAAGTTGTTGATTCTTTCTTGACATTCTGTATAACTTGCGACTGGCAATGTCTCTCCCCTCCTGACCTCCTGCTTTGTTTTTTGGAGGAGGACTCTCATGACTCTTCATCTGTCTTCCAAAAAGTCCATTTTAAATTCCCTTTGCCAATCTCTCTTCCTTTGCCAATCCTTTATAGGGTGTATTCTGCTATATACACTATGTTGGTAGTTTTATTTTATTTATTTTTTATTTTTTAACAAGGTTACTTTATTTTTATTTTGTTATTTTTATTTTTTTATTTTATTTATCTGTTTCTAGAGAGAGGGGAAAGGAGAAAGAGAGGAAGAGAACATAAATGCGTGGTTGCCTCTCACATGCCCCTAACTGGGGACCTGGCATGCAACCTAGTCATGCGCCCTGACTGGGAATTGAACCAGCGACACTTGGTGTTGGTAGTTTTATTATCTTCTTTCTCATGGCTCCAAAATATCATCCTAAATTCTGACCTTACAACCATCTCTCTATAGGTAGCTCAAACTGTGTATGTAGCAGTTAGCTGGTTAATTTTTTTTAATTTAATAAATTGTATTACTAGAGAAATTTTGTAACAGTAAGAAAATTCAAAACAGAAAATAATTTATAATCTCACTATGCAACTATTTTTATTTTCATATTTCCTTCCAGTCTGTCTATACAGACCTAGAGCGTACATAATATCTATTTGTTAATATCTGTTAAGTGAATGTATATATAGTTTACAAACCCTCATTCATTCAACAAGTATTTATTGTTTATCAAATACGTCCCAACATTTTTTCAAATAATCCCTTTTCCTACTTAACTGAAATGCTGATACTGTATATTGAAGAGCAGTTGCTAAAGTCAGACTGTTTTTTCAAAACTCAGATCCATAGCTTATTATCCACAAGATAGTAATATAATAGCAATGAACAATTATTAAGCACTTAGTATGTGTTTAGGCACTGTTACCAGCTATTTGCATATATTAACTCATTTAATTATCACAGCAATCTTGGAAAGTATTATGGTCCCACTTTATAAAGAGTTAAGAGAGGTATCAAGAAGTTCAATAATATGCTTAAGGTCTCACAGCTAGAAATTTTAGCTTAATTAACCTGAGAGGTAGTATAGGAAGTTAAGAGTATGAAACAATATTGCTTAAGTTCACATTTCAACCCCACTATTTATGAGCTGGGTGCTCCTTTTTTCCCCTTCCGCTAAGTAAAATAAAGATAATATTAGGTCTGCATCAAAAGATTAAATGAGCTCATGTAAGAGCTTAGAATAGTCTAGTGCATTGCAAGTACTTAATAAATGTCTAGTATTATGATTATTATATCATTCCTAAATCCCAAATATAGTTAGATGTGTCTTAGTGTAGTCAAGTTATTCAGTTTTAAAGACAACTGAAAGATATTTTCAAATGCAGAAAATCAGGAAATAAGGTCCTGATATACTCTTCCTAAAGAGGTTCCTAAAGATGTAATATAGCCAACAATAGGTGAGTACAACAGAGAATGTATGAGGGAGAAAGTCTGGTATGAAAGAACTGAAACTGAATCGCATATAAATTTAAACATATTCAGATGCTCTTCAACTTACAATGGGGTTACATTTAAGTTACCCCATTGTAAGTTGAAAATATAGTTAAGTCAAAAATACAGGAATATCTTGGTACTTGTCATTAATTCATTCCAGAGCTCATAACAAGTGCCAAAACTGACGAGTACTGAGCAAGAGATGAGTGATGAAGCATTTTGTCTTGCAGGGTGGTGACAAGATTCATAACAAGTTCTAGCAAGTGTGATGTGTCCCAAGCAAGCACCAAGCACTGAAATATTTTTTTCTCATCAAAGTGTGATGAGTACTGGGTTTGAAAAGTTCTGAAACTGATGAGCACCAAGGTATGACTGTACAATTAATACATTTAACCTACCTAACAATTATTTAGCTTAGCTTACCTTGAACATGCTCAAAACACTCACATTAGCCTATAGTTAGGCAAAATCATCTACCACAAAGCCTATTTTATAATAAAATGTTGAATATTTTATGTGATTTACAATGTATATTGCTTTTACATCATTATATAGTCGAAAAATGGTAACTGGGGTTTAAAGTTCAGGAGGGGCTGGGATTTATGACCTCGGGCCCACTGGGAGAAAGAGGTGTGAACTGATCTCTGCATAAAAAAGAACATCTCAAAAGTCTGTCATCCATGAAAGTTACATTAGAAAACACTACCAAGACATGCCAATAAAGCCAGAAATAGGCCTAAAACTTTGGGTGGGGAGAAGAGCCATCCATGACTGAAAGTAAAACATAAATTTTGGCTTTTATGGGAGGTAAATTTTTACTACCTCAGGGTGTATGAACTTATGCCAAAAACATATGAGAGGTCTGTTAGGAAAAAAGTCTATCCATTGTTACTATAACAAGAACAGTTTACACAACATTGATGTAACCTGGCAGTCAGGGAGAGTGGACTAAAATATGCATCTGTGAACAATGATGACTTCACTGTACTAGTTAGTGGGGGTGGTAGATACCATTGAGTGAGCATGAGTACTGTGTGGCCATCACATTCAAAATGACTGAATGGGTAGAGCAATGAATCTACATCAAATTTTGCATTAAGCTTGAACATTCCTCCATGGAAACGATCTGGATGATTCAAAAGACTGCAGCTGTGGGCAACTGATGATCGGCAACTTCGTCATGACAATCTGCCCGCTCATGCATCATGTCTCATGCAATTTTTTGGCAAAACACCAAATCACCCAGGTGGTTCAGCCACCCCTCAGCCCAAATTTAGCCCACCATGATTTCTGGCTTTTTCTAAAACCGAAATCACCTTTGAAAGGGAAAAGATTTCAGACCATCAGTGACATTCAGGAAAATATGACAGGGCAGCTAATAGTGCTTGGTAGAACTGTGTGAGGTCCCAAGGTGCCTACTTTGAAAGGGACTGAGGCCTCATTGTCCTATGTACAATGGATAAGGACAGGTATGCACATATAAAGAAAAAAAAAAAAAGATTTGTATAAGAACATTTACAGAAGCAGTGTTCATAAAAGCCCCAAACTAAAAACAAACCAAAGAATCATCTATAGCATAATGTACAAACTTTTATTTAACAAATGCATTATATAGGAATGAGAATAAATGTCTCACCCATGCAAAAATGTGGATGACCTTCTGTGTAAAATAAGTAGACATAGAAAAGTACTATATAATTCCATTGAAATAAAGTTCCAAAATAGTCAAAACCATTTATGATGTTAGAAGTTGGGATGGTAGTTACTTTTGGGGAGCAATTGGAAGGGTGTAAGGGAGCCTTTGGGAAGCTTCTAATACTTAAATTTTGTGACCTGGTTGATGGTAGTAACATGATTTTATTTTCTTTGTGATAATTCATTGACTTCTATACTTTTAATTTGAGCATGTTTCTGAAAATACCTGTGTCAATAAAAAGTTTCAACTTTTCTGTTTTAAAATGGTTCCACCCACAAGGACAGCCAAGAGGGCACTACAATCCAACATGGGCCCTCTGGGTAGCGTTGGCCACTGCAAATCCAGGGGATGAGGGCCAGAGTCAGAAACGTCCAGAGAGAAGTGAGGCCTGCATTACAGGATCACAGTTTGAATTTCCCATTGAAATATCCCCAAGGATCCCACTGAAGTATTTTGCTAGAGAAAGAGCCAGCTATAATTATCCATCAAACCCAGAGAATTCTAGTGAAAACCATATATGTTCCTGCCCTCTATAACTACCCTCCTCCTTTTAACCCCTCATCCTAGGTTATCATCCTGATTAGCTGCTAGTGGATCTTAGGAGTGTGAGCAGGGTAAACAAAGAGGGAGGTAATCTTGTTTTTTTCTTCCCTGAGGGCTTCAAGTTCCAAGCAGTACTGAGCTGGGGCAAAGGAGAAACCCTAAATTAGGTCAGAGTTTGGAATGTTGACAATAATGCTGATCTGTGCATTTTGATGACTGAAATGAAATTATTCTTCTGATTAAAAGTTATGTGATCAACCTAAGATGTCATGCAGAGGATGAAAAACTAGCCCACAGGGCAGGTTTTGTTAGATATTATGCTGATATTGTTATTTTATTTACACACACACACACACACACACACACAAATGGATAAAACAATTAGGGAATTATTTTAATGTTGCTAGAAGTGTAAGTGTAAACTAATGGTTCTTAACTAGTGGCGGTTTTGCCCCCTTACCCTATCCTGCTCTGGGATATTTCACAATGCATGGGCAAATTTGGGTTTACACAACTGAGGGGTAGGTGCTACTGAGGAGAGGCCAGGGATACTGCTAAATAAATATCCTACAATACACAGGACAGCCCCTCAAACAAGTAATTAATTGGCCCCAAATGTCAGTAGTGCTGAGGCTGAGAAATGTTGGTGTAAACTCATGATCACCCTGCTTTTAGAAAAGATGTATTTTCTAGGTCAGTCCACTGAAAATACCCAGCAGTAAAGACAACCATAGCAAAAATAAATTCTAGGATCCAGATTGTCATGTCTACTATTTTCATCGAAAAGAATCCAGGGCTCCCTGGACACATGGCTGGGACCAGAAATGTACAAGTTGAGCTTGGGATACTTGTTGTGACAGAATTTGATGCTATTGGGAGCTAATAAAATTGTGTAGAAACACACTCACCAAAGACAAAACAATTTGAATATAAAAAAAGAATTTAGTTTAAGTGATTAAAACACAATGACTATATAAAAGTCATGAATACATATAATATGTAAGAATTCACTAGAAACCACCGGAGGTTGCTAGGGCACAAACCCATAACTTTAAAAATTGATAAATTGAAATAATTAAACATCTAATAAGCCTTCTAGCCAAAATCATATTTTAAGATTACCAAATTACTTTTTGAAGAAAGGACTATAAAAGGTTTATAGCCTATAAAATTAGAGAAATAATAGTAGAATGTCATCCTTTTGTAATTCTTAATGAAATGATCCCCACTTGTCAAATATGAAAAGAAAATTGAATACTCCTCCATTTTGCGACTAGACATCTGTGTGACACATTTTTTTCATATGATACAACCAAAACAACATATTGCAACAGATTAACTGTAGACAAAGGTATGAGGCACTCAGCTGCATTCTATTAAGGGAGACATTAAAATGACCTATAAAAAACTAAATCGATGTTACTCTTGTCATTAATTATTTTTGAGGGAAGTTGGAAAATTAACATCTAATGAGTTTGATTTCTTAATGAGCTAATAAAATGTTTCAAAATATATGTTTTAATTTCTCATGTGATAAATATTGATAGATATAATTCATGTTACAACCAACTCATTTGGCACTTAATAATTTTTAAGCATGTAAAGGGAGCATGAGACCAGATATTTTGAAACCAGTGGCCTGTGTAAGAATCTTGCAAAAATATTTAATCTGAGTCTAATAATGTGGAAAAAAATCAGACAAATCCAGATTGTGGGAAATTTCTATACAGCACGTGGTCTAGACTCCTCAGAAAATGTCAATGTCCTAAAAGACAAAAAAATGGCAAAAGGCTTTTTAGATTAAAGAATACTAAATACCAAATGAAATATAGTTCTTTTTTATAATCCTCACCTGAGGATATATTTTTACAAAATTGATTTTACAGAGAGAGCAAGGGAGAGACAGAAAGAGGGGTGGGAGAGAGAACGAGACATCAATGTGAGAGGGAAATATTGATCTGATGCCTCCCTAACACACACCAACCTGGCATGGAACCCACAACCTAGGTATATGTCCTGACTGGGGATCAAAACAGTGACTTTTTGGTGTATAGGATAATGCACCAACTAATTAAGCCATCTGGCCAGGGTGAAATACATAGTTCTTGATTGGATCCTACATGAAAAAATAATCTATACAAGATATTTTGGGAACAACTTGGGTAAATTTAAATACTGGCTGTATACTAGATAAAATTATTGTATCAATGTTAAATTTTTGCCTAGAGGGTGGCGGCAGGCAGCAGGACCCCAAATTGCTTTTCGGTAGCATAACTACTATTGAATCAAGATTAAAGCATTTCCATCTCCCTAAAAATTATCCTGTGTCTTGTTGTATCATCCTTTCCTCTAGCCCCATAGCCCAAGGCAACCAGTGATCTACTTTCTGTCTCTATAATTTTGCATTTTCTAGAACTTCATGTAGACTTTTATGCTTTGCTTCTTTCACTTAGCGTAATGCTTTTTGAGATTCATTTGTGTTGTTTTGTGTATCAGTATATTGATCTTTTTTATTGCTGTGGATGTCTGTGACGCGATATTCTAGCGTCCGCATCGTTTAGAGCTGCGACTCAGAACATGGCGCGTTCCTAGAAGCCGCTTTCGGCATCAGTGGGCGGCGGCACGTGGACTTGCAAGCGTGGGGCGCGGGACCAACCGACGCCACTTCGTGTTGGACAGTGGAAGCTGGAGAGCCGGGCTATTCGGACTGAGCCAATTGGTTTCCATGGATCTCAATAGTGCCAGCACTGTTGTTCTTCAAGTCTTAACTCAGGCCACCAGTCAGGATACTGCTGTGTTAAAGCCAGCTGAGGAGCAGTTGAAACAGTGGGAAACACAGCCAGGTTTTTATTCAGTGTTGCTGGTAAGTTGCTTAAAAATAGTTATTATTTTTAATAAAATGAGACACTATTCTATTGTTTTAAAAACCTACTTGTGTTGGTGGTTTACTTAGTGAAACTGATCCAAATGTTTGGCTGCCATTGCACTGCCATTTACTAATTCGAGGCATGGCACTTGGAGGACATTTAAGAGATGTTTATTGTTGGGTGAGTATACCCAAGCAGGGTATTGGTAGTATCTGCTTAGAAGGTTACACTGCCAGTTTTCTATTTTAGCCTGTAAATGCTGCCCTCAAGACTGTAAAGGAGGAAAGAGGAAGGACATCTCTAAAATCAGAGAAGGAAAACTCTGACTCCAAAAAACCTCCGCTGCCTTGCGGCATACCTCTTCAGGGGAAAGGCTAAGGGAGTAAACCCCGACAGAAAATCCGGAGCCGGAGTCCCTAAGGCGGTTTGACATTGTAGTCAACACCGGCAACTCCTGCGGCGCACCTGAAGCCAAGCTGTATTGACTTTGTCTTTCCCTTGGACCCTTCAGCTGCGAAGAGAGGGGGGGTCTGCTGCATGGGCAACAGCAGACCCTCCATATCACCCTGCCCAGGCTCTGTAGCTTCAGTTTCACTTGAGAGGACACTCCAGCGTCATCGCAAGATGTCGACTCAACATGGGAGGAGACAGATACTGGTTATAAGCTCATCCGATTGGCGAAGGAAACGAGCGCCAGGGGTCTCCTCTGACGGTGGGAGAGGTCATCGCACCTCACTGGACAGCTACCGTCTCGCCATGGCTCGCCTGCCCCACTGGGTGCGTGGGGATCAGAGAGGCGCCTCTCGAAAAGTGGGCCACAAAACACCCGCACCAGTTAATTCCAAGCAAATAACAAGAAAGAAGCCTCCGGCTCTTCGCCTCGCTAGCTGGAACATCAGGACCATGTGCCCCGGACTTACTGCAGACCTTCCGTGGATCAAGGGTGCCAGGAAAACCGCTGTCATCGATAGGGAACTGGCACGACTAAACATCGACATTGCGGCTCTACAGGAGACCCAGTTGGCCGACAACGGAACTATCAGAGAAACCAACTACACCTTCTACTGGCAAGGGAAGTCTCCGGACCAACCAAGACAGCACGGTGTTGGCTTCGCTGTGAAGAACACGCTTGTTAACTCCATAGAGCCACCCACAGGAGGCACAGAGAGATTACTTACCCTCCGATTGTCAACAACTTTCGGCCCAGTCAGCATTCTTAGCGCGTATGCCCCAACCCTCTGCGCCACCACCGAAGAGAAAGAACAGTTCTACCATGCACTGGACGAAGCGTTATCCAAGATTCCCAGAAGTAACGCTCTCTATCTCCTTGGAGACTTCAACGCAAGAGTAGGAGCCGACCACATGGCCTGGCCCACCTGCCTTGGAAACTTTGGGAGAGGAAAGATCAATGAGAATGGTCAGCGACTGCTTGAGCTTTTGTGTCACCACGGCCTGTGCGTGACAAACACATTCTTCAAGTGCAAAGAGATCCACCAGGTGTCATGGAGGCACCCCCGCTCCCGTCATTGGCACCAGCTTGACCTCATCATCACCAGAAGAACGGATATTGGCAGCACCCTCCTCACCCGCAGCTACCACAGTGCAGACTGCGACACGGACCATGCCCTCGTGGTAAGCAAGGTGCGCATAATGCCGAAGAGGTTGCACCACTCCAAGATGAAGGGTCGCCCACGCATCAACACCAGTTGTGCCAGCAACCCAGTTAAGACCCAGCAATTCATCAACAAGATGGAAGATGCACTCGGCGAGGGAGTGGCGGCAGATGACATTATCGAATCCAATTGGTCACGTCTCCGCGACGCCATATACAACTCCGCCATTATTGCTTATGGGAAGAAAGAGCGGAAGAACGCTGACTGGTACGAGGCTCACTGGGAAGAAATGGAACCCGTGATCGAGGCTAAGAGGAAGGCCCTACTGGCTTACAAGGTCACGCCCACTCCCAGTACACTTCAAGCTCTACGGGCTGCCAGGAACAAAGTCCAGAAGACCGCCCGCCACTGTGCCAACACCTATTGGCTAAACCTGTGCAGAAGCATTCAGGAAGCCGCCGATATAGGCAACGCACGAGGAATGTATGAGGGTATCAAGAAGGCAACAGGCCCAATCCCCTCCAAGATCGCCCCCCTTAAGTCCAAGACAGGTGAGGTCATCACTGACCAGGAACAGCAAATGCGGCGGTGGACCGAGCACTACCTCGAGCTGTACGCAACGAAGAACACCGTAACAGACACTGCTCTTAAAGCCATCCCAGACCTACCAGTCATGGAGGAGCTAGACACCCCACCTACTGCGGCAGAGCTCGGCAAAGCCATCGACTGCCTTGCTTGCGGGAAAGCACCAGGAAGCGACGGAATCCCTCCAGAAATCCTAAAGAGCGGGAAACCAGTCCTGCTACAGCCGCTCCACCATCTACTCTGTCTCTGCTGGAAGGAGGGTTACATCCCCCAGGATATGAGAGACGCCAACATTATCACCATGTACAAGAACAAAGGAGACCGCAGCGACTGCAACAACTACCGGGGCATCTCTCTCCTCAGCGTCGTCGGCAAAGTATTCGCCCGGGTCGCTCTTGCCCGCCTGCAGACCCTTGCTTCCCGCGTCTACCCAGAGTCCCAGTGTGGCTTCAGAGCTGGCCGATCAACAGTGGACATGATCTTCTCCCTACGCCAGCTGCAGGAGAAGTGTCACGAGCAGCATAAACCACTCTACCTCGCCTTTATTGACCTCACGAAGGCATTTGATCTGGTCAGTCGAAGCGGACTCTTCAGCTTGCTACGGAAGATTGGCTGTCCACCACATCTGCTTGCTGTGGTCATGTCCTTTCACGATAACATGCACAGCATGGTGTCCTACAACGGTGCAACCTCTGAGGCCTTCCCAGTCAGCAGCGGAGTAAAGCAGGGCTGCGTCCTCGTGCCTACGCTGTTCGGAATCTTCTTCTCCATGCTCCTCCAATATGCCTTTAAGGACTGCAGCGAGGGTGTCTTCATTCACACCAGATCTGATGGCAAGCTCTGCAACCTGGCCCGTCTACGAGCCAAGACCAAAGTCAAAGAGGTGCTCATCCGTGAGATGCTCTTCGCCGACGACGCAGCTTTGACATCACACTCCAAAGAGGGACTCCAGCAGCTAGTCACTTGCCTTTCCCATGAATGCAAGGAGTTTGGACTAGCCATCAGCCTGACGAAGACGAATGTTATGGCTCAAGGCACGGGGACTCCCCCATGCATCACCATCGACGGATACACCCTGGAGGTTGTCAACGACTTCACTTACCTCGGGTCCACCATCTCGAGCTCTCTGTCAGTCGACTTGGAGGTCAACCGGAGAATCGCCAGGGCAGCCACAGTTATGGCCAGACTGAACCGGCGAGCGTGGAACAATTCCAGCCTCACTGAGAAAACCAGACTGCGCATCTACCAAGCCTGCATACTCAGCACTCTCCTCTATGGCAGCGAGATGTGGACCACCTACGCAGGCACGAAAGGAAACTCAACAGCTTCCACATGAGGTGCCTGCGACGCGTCCTGCATGTCGCCTGGCAGGATAAGGTCCCCAACACCGAGGTGCTGAAGCGAGCCAATATGAGCAGTTTGCATGCAGTTCTTAGCGAGAGACGCCTCAGGTGGCTCGGCCATGTCAAAAGAATGGATGCAGGCCGTATCCCCAAAGACCTCCTCTACGGCGAGCTAGCAGAAGGCAAGAGGATGACAGGGCGCCCAAAACTGCGGTTCAAAGACATCTGCAAAAAGGACATGACACAATGCTCCATCAATCTCAACACATGGGAAGTTCAAGCAGACGACCGCCTAGCCTGGAGGCTCGCGGTCAGGCAAGGTACGTCACGCGCGGAGGGTGCGCGCAACGAGGAGGCTGTCCAGAAAAGATCGAGGTGGAAGCAGCGTCAACAGCAGCAACAACGGCCATCTGCCTTCACCTGTGACAAGTGCGGCAGGGATTGTCACTCCCGAATCGGACTGCACAGCCATTCTCGGCGGTGCAGATAGACTCTCAGGAAGCTACGCCATCGTCTCTCGAGACGGACGGCTGCCGACGACGACGACGATTGCAGAATGTTCTTGTACTTAGGAGATACATTTTGAAGTCTTGAGAGGTGAAGTTTGATGTCTACAACTTACTTTCATATAGTTAAATATAGATATTCATTTTATTATTTATTCAAATTTTCTCTATGTTTTCTGGAAGCCAAAATATTCTAAAGGCAGAATAACATAAAGGTTTGGACCAGTGTTTTATACTGGCCAATCTGGGGCTGGTCATGTAAAGCTGGAGTGGAAAGGGAGGAGAATACATATTTGACAGAGTGTGAAAGAGAGCCAGACAATAATGAACCAGTAACTGTTAAAGTATCTTTATGTAAGACCCAAGAGTTTATGAGTCAAGTAAGGGGAAAATGTATGGCAGAAGAAGAAAGAAAAATTTTATTGAGAACAATATAGGCCAGTATAGCAGGAATTTAACTGCTTTATTTCATACAATTCTTATAACAAAATAGATATTACCTATGTACTTAAATTTCCCAAGGGAAAATCAGTAATAAAGTACACGGAAATACTTAATTGTAGAATAGATGTAAAGAATCTTGTTCTGGGAACAAAGAGGGCACAAAACATGTTCCTTAAGAAGAGAAACATGAGTACTGGGCACCAGACATCAGTATGTGCAACCTGAAAGGGGTCACAGGGAAGAGTTACATCTCATTGGTGGGGAGCAAGGGCAAAGAGAATGACACCACCCATCTCTTACAACATTACATTGCTAAACTTCATCCAGAGCAAGAGGCCACCCCAGGAATCCAATTTCTCCCAAGTATCAGAACAAGCATGTATGCCAGTAGAGATTGAGCATACAGTATTCCTAAACATTTACACCTATTTGTGAATAGATGTTGCCTTCACCCAAGAATAGTGACTCACTTTGATAGAATTCTTGCCAATCCCAGCACTTAATGTTTCAAAGAGAAATCAAATATCAGCCCAATTTGTATTTCTTGGTAATTAACTAGCTTTTTTCCTGTTTAAAATTATATAGGGTATTTTCTATATAAAATTTAAAAAATTAATATATGCAACAGTGTAGTTCTTTTCATTGCATATGTTTGGGACACAATAAGCCCTTTTGGTGTACGGAATAAAACTTTTATGTAACTGTTAGATGTCCTTCCGTTATCCAAGTTCTACCACCTATTAACTAAAAACCTTGAATAAATCATTTAACCACTTGATGCTTCATTTTCTTTTTGTATAAAACATAGTTCAAAATTTGTTTGAAAATTAAATAAAATATGTTAAAACATGTAGCACTATGCGAGACTACATGCTTGATAGGTAGTAATTATGACAGTTCAGTAAACAAATATTTATTGAATAGCTCCCATATCCTGACATTGTTCTGGGTGCTAATGATAAGATCCTAGGAGCCTACTTTCCACAGTCAGTGAATAATTTTGCTAAAGTCAGTTTTTGTTCATTCTTCAGAAAACTAATTATTTATGGGTGGGATATCTGCTCTTCGTGTTCATTATTCAACAGCACATTGATAAGACCACATGCTTTAAAATTGAATAATTTCACTAAAATTCTAGTTAGATCACTAACTACATCTTGAAAAAATTATCTAAGTCCTAGTTTACTTACCTATAAAATAGAAATAAAAATAACCACTATATAATTAAATGAGTCCAAATCAGATAAAATACTCAGCACACTGACTGGTACATTGTAAAAACAATAAATCATAGTTTAAATTTTCATCAGTTTGTCCTTTTTCTTTCATTGTATAGCAACTACTTAAATACAATATGAACTCTACATAACTGATCTTATTGTCTGCTTTTTATGGCTTCCAATATCAATTTTAACTCTGCCACTGCATTTTGGGGCTCTTTAGTATTTTTTTCATCTCATCTAGTTGTTTCCTATGACACTCATTCTTGTTATGCCAATGCTACCATATTTTGTCTTAATACCTCAAAGCAGATAGTTACCCAAAATTTTATTTTGTTTCTTTCAGAAAATCAAATTTTAAGTATGATCTTTCCTAAAAACACGTTTACTTATTACTATTAAATCAAACAACTTGATAATACTCTAGTGGGGAGATATGACTATTAAATGAGAGACTGGCAGTTTGGTACGTTCCAGGACATTGGTCAAAGCTGGAAATTAGAAGGAGCTGGAGGAGTGTTGAGAGTCAGAAAATGGATTAAGAGAGGAAAGAGCCAATTATCAAGACCTTGAGAGGTAGCCTGGATTGTCCGAGGAAACTAGTGAGGTTTGAGCTCATTGAACCAGGGAGAACAGGAGAGGAAAGGAAGTTAGCTGGGCTCAGATCCTAAAACAGCCTTGGAAACTACTGTAAACACTTCGATTTTTCTCTGGGGAAAAAAAAAATAGTGCCACTGCAAAGCTTTGAGCAGAGAAGTGACATGATCTGGCATATACTTTAACACTAATTACTTTGGCTTCTAGGTTGAGTATAGACTGTAGGAGGGTAAAAGCGGAAATAAGATCAATTAAGAGGCTGTTACAGTAAATCCAAAGGAGAATAACTGTGACTTGAACCGAAGCGGCCAGCAGAGGTGGTGACCAGATTCTAGGTATATTCCAAAAGAGGAACCAAGTAATTTGTAGAATCTTATCATGTGACATTCCAATATTTAATTTTTAAAGACCTCCTCAAAGTTACTATTCAAAGTATTTCCTCTTCTTTCTTCCTTTCATCTCTCTTACATTTAATTTCTTTTTGACCATAGGTCAGTTTCTTATGGATCCTTCCTAAAGCTAGTCCTATTGCTATCTTTAAAGACAAAACAATGTTTCTGGATCTCTTCTGAACTCTCTCCTAATTATTTACTAATCATTTAAGTTGTAAAGCACCAAATTGTATGCAGCACCTAACTAGCTACACCTGTATTTCCAATGATGTGTTCAGCTAATGAGTAGTCATTTAGGGGAAATAGGGACTACATATAAAATTTGAAAAAGCCACACAATGGTTTGACTTGAAGAGAATTCCACATACTATTGAGTAAGGAGGCATGTAAGACATCTATAGGAAACATAAGAAAAAATTACAAAACTATATGTCAACAAGGTTATTTAAATTGCTGTATTACTCTGATGTAAGATCATGACTTTTTGCACATATGTAAATGGTTCTTCCTCATATTTATGTCATTTATTTTTTCTTTTGAGTACAGCAATTTGCCTGTAAGTTGACAGTAGACTGGATCTAGTGCGCTCAGGGAGAGGGCTGGCCTTGAAGAAGAGCACAGATCTCAATCATGGGTCAGATGCCACAGGAGAACATGTGGTGGTAGCAGTTTCATGAATTTTACCCAGCAAATTAGGAAGCAAGGTCATTAGCTGCGAGTGAAGGTGGGAGGGAGCTAGAAGGCTGAGAAGAAGGAGAAGGTAGAAGATAGAAGTCATGGACATCCAGAAGCCATGGTCAGTGAAGGAATGACCTGCCTGCAGCGTAGATTACTTAGTCACGATAATCATTCTTCAATTCCACCAACCAATTATGCAAAGTTTCTTTTCCCTTAAATTCAGCTGGCAAATTTCTACCTTCCCTGATGTAAATTAATAATAAATAATAGATAATAAATAAGATGTGATGTAATGAATAAGAGAGAAGCTTCTTTGATTCCAATTTCAGCTCTGACATTTATTTGTTATTTGTCTATGCAAGTGATTTAACCTCTTTTTATGCACGTAAGACATGTAGCGAAGTATCTGGTATGTAATATGTTAAATAAATACCACTATTATTATTAAATATGTATGGAACCTAACCACTGGCATTATTTGGAGGGTTTTTAAAAGAAGTTTATAAATCCTATTTCCAAGTGTTTAAGTATGCAGTTATTAAACTTTTTATTTATAAGGTATTTATAATGCCTTTACAACAAAACCAAGTAACAACAGAATCATCTGCAGACACTCGTTTTTCAAAATGCTCTCTACATCACAAAAATGTCTTATAAAAGCGCATTATTTTTGTTTTCCTATCAAAAGCATTGTCTTTAACTTGAAGGGGCAAATGAAGTGTCCTTTCTGCTAAATATCTTCTAAGTAGCATACTACCAAGCCACTTGTTATCAAAGGAAAGGTCAGAGATTTGCAACACATATTCTTTTATTAAGGAAAGTATGTGAGCTCATCTTTGAATCTGACAAATCTTTTAAGTATTGTACAATGAGAAAGCCATAGTGAGGTAAAGGAGATGTCCAATGTTATTCCTCATTACATTGCAAAGTATCATTAACAGTCTATAGTATTTTAAAGCCCTTGTGTTAAAAATCAATCTCAGTAATAACATCTTGCAGAACTTGTTCATTTATGATTTCAACTTATTTGCTGCAACATAAAGCTTGCCTATGAAAAAAGCAGTATATAAATTTAATGTATGTTACCTGTAAACTTAACCTGTAATCTTTTTTTAAATATCACAGTAATAATCCTATCAGTGGTTTGTGCAGTCTTTCCATAAAACATTCTTTCAGTAAAGAAAGCAATTACCATTGAGACTATACCTTCTCTATACGCCTTTGCTTTACTGACTCAACAAAAGCATAGCTTTTTGTATATTTCATTATTGAAACAGAATCCAACAACAAGTAAAATCTCACCATAAAACATCTAGTGATGATGAAATAATAACTCAGATAATATCTAATTGTTGAGTAGTTCCTGTTCTCCAGTAAGGTCCTGTTTTCAAAAATAAAGAGAAATGTGAAGCTGGGCAGAGAAAAGATAGGCAACCCCCCTCAGTCTTACTCTGAGTTAATCTCTCCAGGTGGTCCAAGAAGAAAGAATACTAACTAACCAGGAGATTTCCTGGACTCTGCTCATAAGATCCAGAATCTCTTCCATTGCTATTTAACATGTTGTAAAACCACTCTGAGACTAGATGGATTTGGATCGCACAGTGGACCAGCTGATCTCCAAGCCACCAGGCTGTGCAAGTATGTTGTTCCAATCATTTCATTAGTTTCATAGTAATACAACCTCGCATTTTACTGAATTGAATTTTTTGTGATTATTTTTTGGCAGTAAGTCAATGTACTATAAACCAAGATATATGAAACTCTATGTTATTTAATCTAATATATCTCCACACTATAATTTTTTCTAATATTTATTTCTTTAAATTTTGCACATTTTCTATGTGTCTTCCAAAAGTATTTTCTGACTGCATTTACCCTTCACCAAGTTGCTCTACATTGATTTTTTTGTTTTGTTTTATTTTACCTGTATTACTTCAGTTCTTTATACTATGGTAGAAAAAACAGCAAGAACATTTGCATGTAGGTTTTAATTTAGGACCCCACAAAGAAGGCTTTTAAACAGTTTTCATCAGGTTAAGTGAAATTTGTGAATGACTATATTGAGTACCGTGTTACCTTCAACACTTCTGAAAAAATTGTAGAGATTTGCCTTCAGGTTTTGAGTACTGTTTTTAAATGTCTTATTTACCAAAAAAGCTTCATAGAATTATTAGCCAATATCTCTAGCAAAATATATTCTCAGAGCAAAGCTCATCTTTTATGGTAATGTATATAAATCCATATTTCAGAATGACTTCTTGATAATTTCTTTTTTTTTTTTCAAGTTCCTGATAGATCTGATTACATTGTCAAGTTTAGAGCTCTGCATCTGGCCAATGAGTAGCTATTACTGGAGGTAAGAGATATTTCAGTGTGGCGATTTTTCTTATTTACGATGCTTAATTTAATTGATATTATCTTCAGTCTGTGGTTTCTTTTCAGATCCAGATAATCTACAGTACTTGGCCATACATAAGGGAGGCCATGCCTCTCTGCACCATGGAACTGTGGGCGCTTCCATTAGGAGGCCTTGCATTCCACAGGCAATAAATGCCCCTGATGTATGCATTGAGAGAGTGTGCTAGGACAGATACCATTAATATAAATGATTCATTTCTTATTTTTGAATAAAAATAAGTACAAATGCAAGTTTTAACATTTTCTTCACACATCTCAATGCATAGTCCCTGGGTTGTGTGCATATTAGAAAATTGGTACCGTAGTATATTTTAGGAGAAATGGCCCATTCCAGCTCTAATACATGCTCTTAGCTCACTCATGCTTCTGCTGGCCTTTCTTGCCAGGCTCCTTTGCCGCAGATAATGAACGCCGCCACCTTCCTTCACTTTTCTGAAGCAACAGTAACACAAGCTGACTATGTAAAGTGAAAATTCACTTGAGGTTTGGGAGTAGCTGGAGGTAATGAAAACATAGGCAGTAAATATCAAAGGTGCTGTGGGACATCACCATTCATAGGGATTTATCAATCATTCCCTGCAATAGGGAATTTCTCACAGGCATTTATTTCTCCTCAAGCCTTTGCCCCTTACTTTGTTGTTAGAGCCTCTCACTATTTCCTACTCTAACTCACCTACCAGCTGATAACCCTCTAATTCATATTACAATCATACACAGAGAAGTTCAGTTCTTCATACTTACAGCCCCCTCAACCCCTACAACCCAAAGTGGGCTCTGGACTGAGTTTGAATATAGAAACATCCAATGGCCCTGGCTGGTGTGGCTCAGTGGATTGAGTGCTGGCTTGCAAACCAAGGCATCGCTGGTTGGATTCCTCATCCCGGCACATGCCTGGGTTGCAGGCCTGGTCCCCACCAGTTGGGGTGTGCGAGAGGCGGCCACACATTGATGTTTCTCTCCTCTTTCTCCCTTCCCTTCTCTAAATAAATAAATAAAGTCTTTAAAAAGAAAAGAAATTCACGGTTAAAAAAAAAAATCCAATGAAGTGCTCCTTTTAACAAAAAAATCAACCATTGTAGTATTCAGTTAACAACACAAACACTGCCACAGACTTCAAAATTATAAGAATTTTAAACACTTAATATTGTTTATCTAGTGCTTATGCAAGATTCATACTTTTACCCTCTGCCCTCCAGTTAGCAAACACCAGAATTGGCTGCTCCCTAGTCTATGCTTCCAATTTGTAGTTCATACTCCTATAAATATTACTAGACTATATTTTAATAATATGTTTACATTTATTTCTCCCTAAGTTATGTACTTGACTTATTCATTTCTGAGTCTTAATATTTAACACAAATTCTGGCATAAAGAAGTCATTAAATACATGTTTTGGTTTTTTTTAATGAATAAATAAATGGACAAACAAATTAAGAAACCAGAACATCTCTCAGAAGTTTAATTGTGCATAAAGGATTATACTATTTCAATATCCTGGTGAGTATATTATTTAGACTATACTATATACAACTTGCAATTAAACTTCATCTCATAAACCATGTTTCAGCTCCATAGATGTTCTCTCTGACTCAGGGTCATTGAACTGTTCAAATCCATTTTGCATAATGCTCTGAGGCTAATCCTCTAAGTACTACTTTCAACATCAATCCTTTACTTGGTAAAATAATGATGTACTTCCTACTCCTTTAGGTCAAAGTTACATTATCTACATTTTCCCCAAATAATTCTTTTGTGGAGCTTTTACTACTCAAGTTGGCCCCATCTACCCACCGAACTCATTCCTCTCAGCTACCACACAAACTCAATTCCTCAGTGCGCTATACCTGGACTGTTCTCATGACTCCTAGTTTCCCTGCCTCAATCCTTCTTATACACAACTGATTTATTAATTTTCTCAAAGTACACATTAGACATGTCACCAAAGTGTTCAAAAATCTTTAGGGGTTCCTTATTCTTTTCTCAATTAATTGCCAAATAACACATTATGTTAAACTTTCTGTTTAATAATTCTCACTATTCTTTTATAACAGTGGTACCTTTTTATTGGAGGGAGGTGTCACTGACCCCTTTGAAAATCTTTTAAGAGTAATTACCCCAGGAATAAATACAAAAATTCATATATAATTACAAGACGTTCTTGGATCTCTGACAATGTTTCCATGCTTTAACCAAATTGTACTTCTGCTCTTTACATACTTTTTATTTATAACAGCCATTATTACAACTCTTATCAAAATTATTCATTCTCAGCAATCCATCTAACATGTTACTTTCCCCACAAAAACATTTTTTAGCCACCTCCCTAATTAAATATGACCTTTCTTTCCCTCAAAATCCAAACCACATTCAGTTTATACTACCTTTGTTATGTTTACTTATGGAGTGGTCTTACTTTCTTGATAAAATTTAAAAGTCTATGAGGTAAGGTATTATGGCTTATTTATCATTTGTAGCTCTCTGCAGAACCTAGCATAGGAGTAAAGGTATAGTAAGAATAAATAACAATAATTGTTTAATAAACATTTATTGTAATTTTCTGGGCTGCTACATTGCAAAACTCCAACAGGCACCATGATCAACACCGTCTATGAATTTATTTCTTAATACATGTCTGAAATTTCTTAGTTACAATTTTTTGGCCCAGGTATGTTTCAGAATTGAGAATTGTTTAGATTTTAGAAAAATAATATAGAGCAAAACTGCATAATGAAATACATTAATACTTATGTAGCAAAACACATGAATATTCACACAGCCTATAAAATGTAATTCTGATCAGGTTTTGCTGCCAAATTAATTCAGGTCAGGTATCATTGACAAGTGTCTACAAGATTCTTGTTTGTAAGGCTTTGGGGGACAATGAGATTGTTAACAAGGAATTGTGGGCTTCTCTCAATTCTGGGCTCTATCCAGTCAGGCTATTCCTTAATTTATGAATCAAGGTGACCTCAAGCTTTTACTTGGATTTTTCTCCCATAAATGTCATTCTTTCAACTTCTGAGGGTACCTGAAGGACAAAAGTGGTGTGCTAGACAGCACTGTGGATCAGAGGCTACCTCAGACTACATAGAGCTAGTACAAAGGGAAATCAGGCACCAAGATGACAAGTAATAGCAGTCTATGCAGGAAATTCTTGTTTAAAGAACAAAGAAAAAAAATATATCATTATATCACATCCCAAGAGTAAGCAGTAGATGTGGTTTCTTTTCCATATAGTCATACCAAATGGGTAAACTTATTTTTACCTAGAATTACATTACTGTTTGCTTTTCCACAAAATCATATATTTTAGAAACATTTTCACATCTGTAATATAAACAGCTAGTTTACTCTTTCTAAATGTCACAGATCATTTCATTGCAAGGGTACATCAAAATTTATTAATCTTCTAAAAACAGATATATAGGCTACTTTTGGTTTCTCATTATTGCAAATAATGTGGTACTAAACATCCACAAAGAGGTATTTCTACACATTACTTGAGTTCTTTTTTTTTTAAGGACCAGTTTCTAGAAGAATTGTTGGACCAAAGTAATTAATACTTCTCATAGATAATACCAAATTGCCTTAAGACACTCAATTGGTCATTTACTTATTGTTTTAGCAATCTGATAACCATAATGCACATTATTATTTTAATCATAATAATTCTTAGTGAGTTGAACATTTTCACACTTCTATAAACTATAGGTCTTCATGTTTTTTGTTTTGTTTTTTTGGCTATTTGTCTTTTTTCGTGGTGGTTTGTAAGAGCAATTTTGCATATTAATAATAACATTATTTTGATTTATACATGTGTTCTAAATAGTTTCCCAATTTTTCCTTTGATTTTTCTATGTTTTTGAGTTAAAGAAGAAGTTTAAAATTTATTTTAGTAGCAAAATTGAACAAATTTGATTTTGAAGTCTGGATTTGATCTCCATATTTAAAAGTTTTGTTACTGCAAGATTATAAATACATAACTTCATATTATCTTTCCATGATTTTAAGGGTCTTTTTCCATGAAAAAAGAAAAACAAATTGTTGACCGACCTGAAATTTTTTGTTTGCATAATAAGCAGGTAGTCCCAAGACCATTTATTGAATAACCCATTTGAAAATAAAAGCTTACCTCTTATTTTTTGAAGATTGTGACCAAGTCCTACTATCTCCCATAAATCACCTTCCTAACTATTATAAAACAAAATAAGTAATCTTGTCCAGCACTGAACTTCTGAGTTTCTCTTCACACACCCACACAAAAGTGGAAATAAGAACAGATAGTGACCATAAAGAATTTAGCATGTTTTTTGTTACATAGAAACTGTCATACTGATGTCTATTGGTACTTTCTTTCCTGATCCACTACAGCACTCCAAGTTTGCATCACACAATTTAATCAGGCAGTATGGATTGCCTGTTAGTCAGTCACTTCCATACGCACTGCAAGCTACTTGAAACGAAGTCAAGTGTACCTTCTGCCGTGGAGGCAGTAAGTAGCCAGTTGAGAGTAGGAGCAAAGGCCCCAGGAATTGAGTTCTGCTCTTACTTCTCATTAACTGAATGAACCTCACTGAAAAATGAGAAAAATAGAGCCTGTCGCAGGGGATTACTGTAAGGGTTAAATTAGTTAGTACTTGTAAAAAGATTAGAAGAGTGCCTGAGTTTGGTAAACACTTAATAAGTGAGAGCCACTATTTTTGTTTTTTTCTCTCTTTACTCAAGAGCCACTATTTTTACACTTTAGTTTTTATGTCTCTCACAAGTATTATAGCACAGTTTTGACCTCATGGTCCTCACTCACTATTTATGTAATCTCATAAGTAAATCACTTTGTCATAGAAGAATAAATAACTTTGAAAGTATCTTTTCCTGAATAAATAATGATTACTATTGAGTACTATGCTCCAATAAAAATGTATATAATTCCTTAAAATGTTATATAAAGTATATAACACCAGAGATGGTAGCAGCAGTTATGAATTAAATTAGACTTCCAGTCAAGATGGAGGTGTAGGTAAATGCAGCTCACAAAATTACAGCTAAACTACAGAACAAATATCACTCAGAACCATCAGAAAATTGAGCTGTATGGGAACCTTACAACTAAGGAATTAATAAAACCATGTTAGTCCAGACAGAGAGGGGGAATGGAGGGGCAGAGATGTGGAGATATGGAATGAACAGGTCCCAAACCCACATGTGGTGGATATAAAATGGAGAGATGTCTCAGGAATGAGAGATCCCAGCCCCACACCAGAGAACCCAGCTCAGGTTTCCAGTGCCAGGAAAAAAAGTCCCCATAACTTCTGGCTGTAAAACCTGTGGTTGGTGGGTCAATGGAAGGAATAGCGAGATTCTCAGGCCTCCCCTCTTGGGCCCGCCCCTGCACTTGGACTGACTCAGACTCCCTCCCTCTGGGCTCCAGCAGTGGGGCAGCACCTTGAAGGGCACCAGTGGCAAACAGGGAGAAACTGATGTGTCTCATATTAGGCCAAGAGCTGGAGGACAGCTTCCTCCCAGAAAGAACTGCAGATAGTGGCCATGATACCTTTTCTGAGGTTTCCCCACATAGAGTCATAGTGTGGCGGCACTCTATCTGACTCCAACAACCTGGCTCATATAGTAAGCCCTCCCCTGATGATTACCTAAGGGTCTGTTCCATCCAACTTACAGGCCCACTCAAGCAGGTAACAACGGTTTTTCCATATGAAAGGCTAGGACAGGAGCAGGCTTCAGACTTTCCTAAATCCAGTCAAACAAGCAACAGCTGAACCTAGCTCCCATACCTCTTGCTGAGTCGCCCCACACTCAACACTAACAGCAGCCATCTGTAGGTCACTTTATAGCTTATGCCAAGGGGCCTCAGACAGAACACAGGTGGACGCTGACCTTTGCCTACACCACCTGGGAAACCCCAGAGACTGCACACTCAGAAGACAGTTACAGACCTAGTTGAAGCACCACCAAACCATCTCCACAAGCCATGGAGGGAGGTGTTTGCTGGCCAGGGATCACAGCCAGTCCTAACCAGCTGTCTGAACTGGGTAAAACACTCCTATTGACCTGCTGACAGCAATCAAGACTCATCTACAAGATAAGGGAGTACTCAGCCCTCAGGAAGTGTGCACCTTGAGAACCCAGCTGGGGGGGATAGGAGAGGCTGTGCCACTGGACCCTATAGGACACCTACTACATTAGACGACAATACCAAGACACAGAGACAAAGCATCTCTACCTAATACATAGAAACAAACACAATGAGGCTACAAAAATGAGGAGACAAAGAAATATGGACCAAATGAAAGAACAGAATAAAACTCCAGAAAAGAACTAAACAAAATAGAGATAAGTAATCTATCAAATGCAGAGTTCAAAACACTGGTTATAAGGATGCTCAAGGAACTCAGTGGGTACTTCAACAGCATAAAAATGATCTAAACAGAAATGAAGGAGACACTAAGTGAAATAAAGAACAACTTTCAGGGAATCAACAGTGGAGTAGATAAAGCCAAGGATCAAATCAATGATTTGGAACATAAGGAAGAAGAAGACATCCAACCAGTACAGCAAGAAGAAAAAGAATCAAAAAAATTGAGGATAGTGTAAAGAGCCTCTGGGACAACTTCAAGAGTTCCCACATTCACATCCTAGTAGTGCCAGAAGGAGAAGAGAAAGACCAAGAAATTAGAAACCTATTTGAAAAAGTAATAAAATGAAACTTCCTTAATTTGGTGAAGGAGATAGACATACAAGTCCGGGAAGCACAGAGAATCCCAAACAAGTGGAATGCAAAAAGGACCATACCAAGGCACATCATAATTAAAATGCCAAAGGTTAAAGATAAAGAGAGAATCTTAAAAGTAGCAAGAGAAAAACAGTTACCTACAGGGGAGTTCCCATAAGACTGTCAGCTGATTTCTCAAAAGAAACTTTGCAAGCTAGAAGGGATAGGCAAAAATTATTCAAAGTGATGAAAAGCAAGGATCTATAACTTGCATTACTCTATCTAACAAAACTATCATTTAGAATGAAATGGCAGATAAAGCGCTTCCCAGACATGGTAAAGCTAAAGGAGTTCATCATCACCAAACCATTATTATATAAAATATTAAAGGGACTTATTTAAGAAAAAGAAGATCAAAGCTATGATAATTAAAATGGCAATAAATACATAACTATCAAAAATTGAATCTAAAAAAACTAAGGAAACAAGCAGAATAGAAACAGAATCATATATATGGGGAACATTGAGATGATGGCCAATGGGAAGAAGCATTTGGACGAATGGGGGAAAAGGTACAGGGATTAAGAAGTACAAATTGATAGGTACAAAATAGGCAGGGGGATGTTAAGACCAAGTATAGATAATGGAGTTGCTAAAGAACTTATATGGGTGACTTATGGACATGAACAAAGGAGGGGGGATCACCATAGAGAATAGGAGGTCCTGGGTGGAGGGGGATAAAGGAAGAAAATTTGGGACAACTGTAATAGCATAATCAATAAAAATTTTAAAAGAATTATGGTAAATTAAAAACCTGCATTTGAATCTTAGCCTCAACACTTTGTTCTACCCTATGTGTATAGTCATCTGTGAAATACAGGTAGTAAGAGTACCTCTGCCTTATAAGATTCTTGCAAGGATTAAATGAGGCAATACACTAAAGCACTCAGAACAATGCCAGGGTTATAATCAAGGATAGTTGTTCAAATAAATAAGTGTCTTAATAAACATCAGGATATGTTAGTGGAACAAACTGAAATCCTTCTAGATTTGTTTAATTGACTAGTTGGTGTGTTATCCAAGTCTTTGGTATAACTCATATTAAAGTATTCTTCTGTTCACTAATTATAGGACAAGTTTTTATTGCTTAGTTTTATTTTCCTTCCTGGTTTTATACATGTCAAAGACAGTGATAACATACATATTTATCTTTGTAGTCCAGTACAAGCAACTTTTAAATGTATCAATACACTTATCTAGAGTGAATAAATCAACAAATTACATAATTTTAACAACATTAAAGAAGCTAATCATTCAGTTCACTTAGAGCTGTATCAAAATAATCATATTCTGGAAAGAAAAATGAGGCCTGAACTCAAAAAGGCAAGAGCAAAAATACTCAAGCAATGCCTTAATAAGAGCAATTTAATACTATGAAGTATTGTGCAATATTTAAAAGAACAAGCTAGAAAAACATAAAACTATATACAGCTTCATGCCTTTGTTGCATAAAAATAAGATAAAGAATGAAACACAAATTATAATATGTGACACTTTATGTATTAACATATCCAAAACAACATATTTCACACACACACACATAACACACACACACACACACACACACACACACACACACACACAGAAAACAGAGATAGAGGTATAGAGGAATGAATGGTAGGGAAGAGAACAGATTAAAGGTATTGATCAAAGAGGACTTAAGCCTTATTGGTAATATTTAATTTCAAAAGGAAAATGTATTGTGTGTTACCTGAATAATTAAAGTGCAACCACTTAAAGGCTGGGGTTAGCATTAGCACATATGCCTTGATACTAATGTTTCTCCCTCAGGTTCTTACAGGGCATAAGATGCAGGTTCTGAAAGAAGCATTAACAATGAGGAAACCTACATAACCAAATTTGAGCAGATTATACCAAATGCTATCTTTCTAACCACTTTCTTTTCAGTAAGGTGAAGGTTTACTTTAATAGGTCATAACGCAAAATTGTGCTTAAAACCAGCTTACTATTCAAACTAAATACTAAACGAAGAGACCTGCAGCTAGAGAATAAATTGTTTGATCTGTTATTTATTAATAATAATGTTTATGATTATTTATAGAGTTTAAAAGTGAGGTGCATTGGATTAGCATATTTATTTTCAGGGTAACAAGAAAACTGCTATATTGTAGACTCTGTTGGAGAGAAAATTAAAATTAGATTGTTGGTAAAATATCTTCTCAAAAGCCCAAATATTAATCAAAGGAATTATGATGGAAGGGACCCTTACAAAAAATGAAAAATATCTTATAGAGGCTTTCATTTGTCGATGAAAATTTGAATGTACAAACAGAGCATATTTCAAAGTAAGTAAAGCTAGAGATACTACATAGTGATAAAAGAATCAGTTCTCCAAGAAGACCTAACAATCCTTAATGTGTATGCATCTAAGAACAGAGCATCAGGGAGAAATAGATTAATCCATGATTATAGTTGGAGATTTCAACACCTCCATATCAAAAATGGACAGCTCTAGCAGGCAGAAAATCAGTAAGGACTAGTTGAACTCAAAACCACCAATCAATCTCTCTAGACTACTTACTTCATCCAGTAACAGCTCAATACACATTTTTCTCAAGCTTGCATGCAATATTCTCTAAGACAGACCACATTTTAGATCATAAAACATGCCTAAGCAAATTAAAAGAATAGAAATCATACAACGTTTGCTCTCAGACTTTAATGGAATTCAACTAGAAATCCGTCATAGAAAGACAACCAAAACATTGTGAAACACATGGAGATTTAACAACATATTTTTAAATAACACATGTTAAAGAAGAAATACCAAGAACAATTTTAAATAAAATAAAATTAAAATAAAAATTATCAAAATCTGCGGTATACAGCAAAAGCAGTGCTAAGTAGTAAATTGACAGTATTAAATGCATATATTAGAAAAAATATCTGAATTCAATAATCTAAGATTTTACCTTAGA
This sequence comes from Furipterus horrens, assembly GCF_987537825.1. NCBI lineage: Eukaryota > Metazoa > Chordata > Mammalia > Chiroptera > Furipteridae > Furipterus > Furipterus horrens. Next base: position 65,165,708 of record NW_028327172.1, on the reverse strand, counting down.
AAACTGAAAAAAAAAGAGAAAACTAAATCAAATAAAGTAGAAGAAAAGAAATAATAGAAATTAGATGAGAAATCAATGGAATTGTAAACAGGAAATCAATAAAGATAATAAAACCAAAAGCTGGTTCTTTGAAGAGATCAATAAAATTGATATGCCTCTAGCAAGGCTAATTATGAAAAATGAGAGGGAAGACATACATTACTACTATCAGAAATGAAAGAGAAGACAACACTATAGATCCACTAAAAAAGATAATATAGTAATAGTATGAATAACTCTATGCTTAAAAATGTGATAACTGAATAAAAGAAACCAATACCTGAAGAGACACAAGTTGCCAAAACTCATGCCAGAAGAAACAAATGATTTAAATAGGCTCATATCTATTGAATAAATTGAATCAATAATTAATCGTCTTGTAAAACATAAAGCACCATGACAAGATGGGTTCCTTAGTGAATTCTACCAAACATTTAAGAAAAAAATTATACTAATTCTCCATAATCTCTTTCAAACGATAAAAACTGAGGGAATATTTCCTAACTCATTCTATGATACCAGGACTACCCTAATTCAAAACCAGACAACGACATTATAAGAAAACTACAGGTTAATATCACTCATAAACATAAATGCAAAAAACTTAAAAGAATATTAGCAAATGTGATCCAAAAATTATAAAAATAATTATATATCATGACCAAATGGAATTTACTCGAGGTATGCAGGGTTGGCTCAACATTTGGAAATCAATTAATGTAATCCATCATATCAACAAGCTAAAAAAATCATTTGATCATATCAATAGATGCAAAAAAAGCATTTGACAAAATGCATCATTCACTCATGATAAAAACTCTCAGTAAACGAGAAACAGGAATCTACACAAAACCTATAGCTAATGTCATACTAACGGCAAGAAACTAGAAAAATTTTCATTAGATCAGAAACAAGGAAAGAATGTCCTCTCTTACTATTCACTTTCAACATTGTAGTGGAAGTCCTACTAATGCAATAGGACAAGAAAAAGATGTAAAAGTTATATTCATTGGAAAGAAAGAAAGAAAGAAAACTGTTTGCAGAGGACATGATCATCTATGTAGAAAATCTGAAAGAGTTGACAAAAAACCTTCTGGAACTAATAAGCTAGTATTGTAAGTTTGCAGGATACAGGGCTAATATGTAAAAGTCAGTCAGTTACTTTCCCATATGCCAGCAACAAACAAGTGGAATTTGAAATAAAAAATACAATACTAATTACATTAGCACTCCCCCAAATAAAATAGGTATACATTTAACAAAATATGTACAAAATCCATATGAAGAAAAACCACAAACTTCTGGTGAATGAAATCAAATAACTAAATAAATGGGTAGAAATTCCATGTTCATAGATACGAAGACTCAATATTGTCCCTATAAGTTCCTCCCAATATGATTTACAGATTCAATGCAATCACAATTAAAATTATTTTATGAATATTGACAAACTGATGTAAAATTTATACCAGGAAGCAAAAGACTCAAAATAGCCAACATGGTACTGAAGAAGGAGAATAAAGTTGGAAGACTGATACTACCTGACTTCAAGACTTACTATAAAGCTACGGTAATCAAGACAGTGTGGTATTGGTTAAATAATAGACAAATATATCAATGGAACAGAGTGGTGAGTCTACCAACAGCCCCACGTAAGTATCGTCAACTGTACTTTGACAAAGAGGAAGGCAATATAATGAGGCAAACATAGTCTCTTTAAGAAATGATGATGGAACAACTAGACATCCACATGCAAAAAAATAAATCTAGACACAAACCTTACACTCTTCAAAAAAATTCATAACTTTTTATAAAACACAAATTTATAAAACTCCTAAAAGATAACATAAGAGTAAATCTAGATGACTGAGTTTAGTGATGACTTTTTAGATATAACATCAAAGTAATAATCCACAAAGAAATAATTGAGAAACTGAATTTTATTAAAAGTAAAGTTTTCTGCTCTGGAAAAAGTACTATCAAGAGAATAAAAAGACACAGAATGTGAAAAAATATTTGCAAAAGACATTTGGTAAAGGACTGTTATCTAAAATATACAAAGAACTCTTAAAGCTCAACAACAGGAAACAAGCCAATCAAAAAATGGGCCAGAGATGCTACAAACACCTCACCAATGAAGATACACAATTAGCAAATAAATATATGAAAAGAAGTCCCACAAAATATGTCATCAGGGAAGTGCAAATTAAAACAACAAGATAGCATTACATAGCTATTAGAATAACAAAAATCCAGAACACGGGCCATATTAAATGCTAAAAGAATATGGGGCAACAGGAATTCTCATTCATTAGTGGCAGGAATGCCAATTGATACAGCCACTTCGAAGACAGTTTGGTGATTTCTTAAAAAACTGAACACACTCTCACCAAATGATCCAGCAATTACACTTCTTGGTATTAACCCAAAGAAGTTCAAAACTTATATACATAGAAAAACCTGCACATGTATGTTTAGAGCAGCTTGATTAATAATTGTCACAACTCGGAACCAAACAAGATATCCTCCAGTAAGTGAATGGATAAATAAACTATTACATCCAAACAGTGGAATATTAATCAGTGCTAAAAAGAAGCGAGCTGTCAAGCCAGGAAAAAACATGGAAAAAACTTGAATGCATATTTCTAAGAGAAATTATATGACATTCTGGAAAAGGTAAAACTATGGAGGCAGTAAAAGATCCATGGTTGCCAGGGATTAAGGGAGCAGTGGGCAGAGGTATGATGAAGCAGAACACAAAAGTTTTAGGACAGTGAAACTACTCTGTATGATACTACAGTGATAGATACACATACAATATCAAGAGTGAACACTAATATAAACTGTGGACTTTGTGTGATTTGTGTGGTAGGTTCATCAATTATAACAAATGTATGACTCTAGTGGTGGAAGTTGATAATTTGGGGAGATTATGCATGTGTCAGGACAGGAGGTATATGGGAAATCTCTGTATGTTCCTCTCAATTCTGCTCTGAACTAAAACTGCTCTAAAATAATAAAATCTCTGATCGCTAGCCATCAAGGAGATGCAAATTAAAAAAAACAATGAGATACCACTTGACACCAGTCAGGATGGCCATCATCAACCAATCAACAAAAACGTGCTGGTGAGGATGTGGAAAAAGGGAACTCTAGTGCAACTGTTGGTGGGAATGCAGACTGGTGCAGCCACTATGGAAAACAGTATGGAATTTCCTCAAAAAACTAAAAATGAAACTGTCTTTTGATCCAGCAATTCCATTTCTAGGATTATACCCAAAGAATCTTGAAACACCAATTCAAAAGAACCTATGCACCCCTATGTTCATTGCAGCACTATTTACAATAGCCAAGTGCTGAGAACAGCATAAGTGCCCATCTGTAGATGAATGGATTAAAAAACTATGGTAAATTTACACAGTGGAATACTATGAAAGAAAGAACTCCTACCATTTGCGACAACATGGATGGAACTTGAAAGTATTGTGCTTAGCAAAATAAGCCAGGCAGTGAAAGACAATACCATATGATATCACCTAATACAGGAAACTAATGAACAACACAAACAAATGAACAAAATAGAACCAGAGGCATGTAAACAAGGAGCAGACTTACAGTGACGAGGGGGGAGGGGTGCAATAAGGGAAAGGATCTGGTTAAGGAACTAGTATAAAGGGCTCATGGACATGGACAATGGGGTGGGGATTGACCGTGGGAGAAGGAGTAGGTGGGGTGGGGGAGGGAACAATGGGGGAAAACATGGGACAACTGAATAGAAAAACAATAAATAAATTAAAAATTTTTTTGAATGTTCATTACTTCTTTTTTGGAAGTCATAGTGAGAATTATGTTACCAAATGAGTTTTCATTTTTAGTCTTTGACACCAACTCTACTCAACTTTGAAGCAATACATCTTTCATAGAAACATTTCACTTCTGTACAGTTTCCTCTGTGGTCTACATATGATGGTGGTGTCTCTCTAATTCTGGAAGACTTTTCCTACCATCCTCATCTTCTGACAGAGGAGTCAATTCTCTGGTTATCCAGGCAATTGCATAAACTAATAACTTAGTATATCTTTAATTAGTTACACGCTTGCTAATTGAGAGAATGTCACTTTCCTCTACTATATTATAAACTCCACTGAGGCTGCAGCCAACAGGGCTATTCTGTGTTATGGCTATTTCAACCAGTATCCAACATAGTGTCTTGCATATGCAAGTGCTCAATAAATATATGATTAATTAATATAATACATGAATAAAAACAACCAAAAAGATGAACTAAGGGACATTAAGGGAATTAAGCCAGACAGAGAAAGACAAATACCAGATGGTATCACTTAGATGTGAAACTAAAAACAATAAATAAAAAAAGTCAAATTCTTAGACACAGAGAGCAGAAAAGTGGCTGCCAGGGTCTACAGGGTGAGGGAAATAGGGAGAGGTAGGTAAAACTTTCAGTTATAAGATGAATAAGGTCTGAGGATCTAATGTATACCATGGTGAATATAGTTGATAATACTGTATTGTATAATTGAAATGTGTTAAGACAGTAGAGCTTTAATGTTCCTGCCTAAAAGAAAAAAAGGTAAATATGTGAGGTGATAGATGTGTTAATTAACTTGATGGGAGAGTGATCCTTTTACAAGGTAAATGTATACCAAGTCATCATGTTTTACACTTTAAATATCTTATAATTTTATTTGTCAACTAGACCTGAATAGAGGTATGAAAAAATGAGAATAATAATAAGGCAATATAATTTAAAATCCATCAATACCTACTTAGCCTAGTTATCTGCTAAATAATATGCTTCAACTGTATCACAGTATTTGCCCAACCATATTCCATGAAATTTACCCATTATAAATGCTGTCACAGTGTCAAGCATCCAAAGAATAAGAGTTTGGCATCATTAGTTATGATGATTGGTTCATTTAGCAAACAGTTGTTTATTGAATATCTAGTGTATTTCTAGCATGGTGCCAGTCACAGTGTATAGAGAGGTAAGCCAATGAAAACTGATCCTTTCCTTCTTAATACCAGGTCACACTAGCCTGCATTTGTAGGACTGACAGGTCATTATGACTTACCTCCTTGAGAGGTCTCAAGACAATTCTTGACCATTTACTTCCTGGTTCACTCAAAGCCTTAGTAAAGGAATGCAATGAGCTATGCAAACAATTGCTTTTTTTGGCTAATATATTTATTTTTAGCTTAAAGCAGTTCATCTCCCCCCTATCCCCAGTTTTTGAGTGGTTTCTTTTTCCTCTGCCTCTTCTGTTTTCTATTTCATACCAAGGGAAATCCAGTTTTCCTGAGTGACTTTTTCATGTGCTTTATCATCTCCCACTCCCAACTTAGAGGACAGGCAGGGAAACTGACTCTTATCCCCTATGTCTTCACATCGCTGCCTTCAATGTGAAGTGAATGTCATCCATTCTTTAGATCATTCAGTCCTCATCATCCTTAGTATTGCATTCTTCTTCAATGTTCACTTCTCCCTTCCTAGATATTTTACCACTTGGCTCACATTTTTCCTTCCAGCTCTTTACTGTTTTTTTCTTTGAAATTTAAACCACATTTCCTATTATGGGAGAAAGTATAATGGCTAAGAGCACAGATTCTGAAATCACACCATTTGAGTTTGAATCTTGACTCTAACACTTTAACTGTGATTAAGGCAATTGAATATCCCTGTGCCTTAATTTTCTTATTTGTAAAGTGAGTACTAATAATCTACATTTTAAGGATTACATGAGTTAAGACCCATAAAACATTTAAATAGTTACTGGCACATAAGAAAGCACTCTAAAATGCCAATACCATTGTTATCCTTGGTAACATTAATACCCAAATTGTTGACTATTGACATAACTTCTGGACATATTGGCATCCAAACATCATTCTACTTGAACCAACTTGTCCACCAGTTCTACTTTACTCTAAGATTTAAAATATTGTACTTCTCTCCAACTACAAAAATCCTTTCTCATCCTTCTCACTCTTGAAAACTCCCAGAACCTTCTCTTTCTTCTCTTGCCTTAAATCACTGATTCTTTCCCACTTATTCCAAACATTAGCAACCTAACTTCCCAAACTTTAACTCTCATAATTTCCTAATATGAGTCTTAATTAGTTTAAACTTAATTTCTCCTCTCTTCTTTGAACACTTAAAAGCTCTCAATGCCCAGAGATTGATAAACTTACTTTAATAACTAAATTTATATTTTCCATGAAGACTTTTCCCATCATTCTAGTACACATTCCATCCTACAACCACCTTCTCCCTGCCCAAACACACAAACTCCCAAACCACACAAATCATATACACTTTACAGAATTGCTTATCTGGGCATTTAGTGACAATTTCTATTTTGCATACATATATGTTATCTCCTCCATTCTTTTATAAACTTCTTTAAGGTAAAAGCAATACCAATTGAAGCTGACAATATGTTAAGCATTCTTTTAGAAATTTACACGTATTGACTCATTTAATCTTTATAACAATCTTAAGAAGTAGATACTGTTATGCTTATTTTATGTCTAAGGCAGAGAAAGGTGATCTCAGGAAAAGAATATATTTGGCACAGCTCTAAAATAAGATGTATGTAATAATTATTGAATGAATGAACTTACTCATATAGTTTTGTAATCTTGCTCTAGTTTCATGAATGATGTATCAACATTTATCTAGAGTACCTCTTTGTAAATATTGCCAAATAAAGATGCTTCATTTCTACTACTCAAGACTAAAACAGGACCATGACAACATTAGAGGTCTAACAAATGTTTTCTAAGAGTAAATCTGGGAAGGCATTTTTTAGGGTTTTAGATGCTAGTCTGAGAATAATGATGTAAAAGCATTTGCAATTTAGTTAGGGAGTGGTTGGTTCTATATGCAATTTCTGAAGTAGCTTTCAAAGATTAAATAACACTTATCATATATCTACTTGTTCACACAATCTCTGAATAAGAAGTATTGAAAGTAAAGATTATCTAAACTATGTTGACTAACTATCAGCTACTAACTGCTTTTGTGCTCTTTGGAAACTCAGATTTATATGGAACTTTTTATTTGTAAAAAGGAATTGGGCTTAGAATAGACTGGCCTTTAGGGGATTCTAAGCTGGACATTCACTTATAAAATTAATCTATTCTAAGGAGACTGTAAGAATGAAGGAAATCATATTAATGCAGAAGAAAATGTTCAAGAAACCAGAACCAAAGTCAGATGGAAACAGTAACTCCAAATATCCACTGGAGACTAGACTCATCCACACAGAGAACTTCCATCTATAACTATGACTAACCAATATCAATGGGAAAGTTAAGTTGTCCCATTTTCTCAAGTACCCCTTTTCATTGCTTCAATTAATTTAGAATGCAATTAAGACCTCCTGAAGCTGAATACATATGTTCAACATCTGTTAAATACATTCATCATTTGGGGGGAAACATAACTCTAGCAATATACAAAGCAAATATTTTTATGAAGAATTAATTTCAGTAGGAGAAATATGAATCTGTTACTAAATAGTTGGAAATCATTTTCATCAAAAAGTCATAATAGTTGTAAAGAATCACCTGTTAGGCATCTACAGGGACAGGAAATTATTTTGTTAAATACCATTTAGGTTAGTATTATTTTGGTGTAAATGTGCATTTGAAAGCCCCTTTCAGGTAAAAATCCCCCACACCTTTCTTTTCTACTTCTAAGTACAGGGCTCTTGAAATGCAAAGACTTGACAAAAAGCAAACAAACAAACAAACAAAAAATGCAGACATTCATGCCTTTGCTTCTTGGTCTATGTGTGATCTCAGAACTCCAGAGGAAACCCTAAACTCATGTCAGCTCATTATAAAATACATTTATTGTTAAAATTCAAATGTTAAATGATCTTTAAATGTATTTATATTTTCACATATAAATGTGATTGGCTGTTTAGCATTTAGTGTAGCTAGAAAGACAAAAAACATTTTCTATGAAAGTTCAAGTCTGAAATACACTATCCAAGCCAGTTCAAAATCATTAGATAAATATGTAACTTAGATGGTGTTAAAAGTATGAAAGTTTTACTTAAAGCAAAATACTTCTTTAGATATTATATTACTGTGATGTCTAAGTTTTTCATTTTCTTGAAACTGTTTATTCCTATCTTCTTACACACTTACAAAAATACACTAAATAAAAAGTTTTAAAATTGTTTAGAATTAACATTATATGAGTATTACGTAAATATGCATGTAGGGAAGAGACAAAATCATGTAGAAAATTTTTAACTACATAATATATAAGCACATATACACAATACTCAATTACATACATATACAATTTTGATTTTTACCATTTTTCTTTTAATTAAAATTTTAAATTTAATGTACTATATAATAGAAATATAAAATATGATTAAAACAAAGATGTTTCTTTAAAGCTAAATAGTTAAAGCTAAATAGCACTGTTTCCAGGATTAATATGACTTGTGTCTAATGTTGAAAATGTTAGTCAAATAGTATGCGATTGTAATATCCAACTGCATTAAACTTTGAGTATTATAAATAAAAAATCGTGAAAAACATCATCATGTTTTAAGTTATATGGAAATATTTCCATTTCTTAGAGAGAGGTGATAATTAAAATCTATAAAATATTAGATGGTCTACAATTAAACTAACAATAAAGGATCAGAGGAAAGAAGCCTACCTTCCATTGCCCTTTTAAAGAAGACCTTGCAGCTCCCACAGGTAAGGACACCATAGTGACATCCTGATGCTTCATCCCCACAGATTAAACAAATCTTCTGAGGTAATGACTCAAAGCTGTATTGTGGGCTCTGGCTGGCTTCTGAATCTGGCCTTGAAATGCAAAACAAAACACTCCATTTATTTTTAGGTGCAACATTATCTAATATCAAAGTTTCTTAACCCTAGAGTTGACAGAATGAAAAGGTATTATAAAAAATAGAACTGTATATGCACACATTTGAAATAAATGCAAATTATACTTGCAAACTAAATTCCTTATTGGATTCACCAGACTTGCAAATTATTAGCCATTCATCAGTAGCACTAACATAAAAGAACAATAAATAATATACATTTCTTTTTGTTCAGGAAAGTTTAATCTTACTTACCAATGTTTTTGTTCTGAGTTTTAAAACTCAACCCCGTAATGATTGTTTACTTTGTATTTGTCATTTTAAAGGATTGTTCAATATATTGATACTGTTTTGCCTATTCTCAGCACTTAAGGTTCTTTTTCTTTAAAATCTCATTCCCTCAGTGTGTAAAGCAAAATTTTTTGAAAACCGGTGTGAAAGTTGTAGCGAATCCGGAACAGTATCAGAATACAGTGCACTGCAGTGGTTGATATTTAAATCCATAATTTAAACATATTACACAAATTAATTTTAATCTTGAGATGCGTTTCAATATTGAACGGTTCTGGCCGGCTACTCTACCTACGTCAAGTGCCACCCCTGCAGGTGGAACAGTGTCTTAAGGTCGCTCCCAGACAGACATGTCCAGTAAAAGTCTTTCTATGAAGAGACTCATTTAATAAAGCCCCAAACTCGCTGCACCCTTTCCGCTCCAAGGGGCTGCAGCGAAGCTAGTGTGACGCCGTATAAAGTCAGGGCTGGTCTTGTCTGCGAACCGCGCATATTTGGAAGAAAAATGTTTTCGGGAGGCACGCTCCAGAAGGGGCATATTGTGCGCACCCTTTGTGTCCCCAAAAAAGTGAGAAGGAGGGGAAAAAAGGAAGTCAAATCACCCCGGTGCCCCGTCCAGGTCACCCACCTTCTCGCGGCCACTGGGGGGAACCCTGGCCGGGCGCGGAGGGTCGGGAGCCGCGGGCCGCTAGCCGTCGGCACCGCTAGCCCTCGGCAACGCTACCCTCGCGACACGCAGGCGCCCCGGCCCGGGCCCGCTCACCTCAGGTAGTTGAGATAGGGCGGGTAGACCTGCGACAAGCCCTCCTTGAGCACAGCGGCCGGGTAGCTGAGCTGCGGGATCCCGTTGATGCTGAGCGGCGGGTAGAGCGCAGGGGCCGCCCCGGCGGCGCAGACGGAGGTGGCGGCGGAGGGCAGGGCGTCCCGCGGCAGCAGGCAGGAGCCCCCGCCCGGCGCTTTGCAGGGCTGTGCCGGGAACGCGCCCGGGTGCGGCGGCGTGGCCTCCGCTTTGTACAGCATGCATTCCAAGGTCGACCCCGACGGGGAGGGACAAGGGACAGCGGCACCGGCGGGTGCAGCCGCCACTGCCGTTTCGCCGGGTCGGGACGGCTGTGCTCGCGGAGGAAGCGGGGGCGGCGGCGGCGGCGGCGGGGCGGCAGCCAGCTGGAAATCCGGGAAGACCGTGGGGCTGGCACCAGTCACCAGGTACGGCCGCGGGGAGCGCGCGGAGGCCTCGGCGCCTTCCTCCTCCTCCTTGATCTTCAGGGCAGGCGGCTGGAAGTCACCGTAGAGCGGGAACGCGTCGTCCTTGGGCTCGGAGTCGGACGGGTACGCGCAGTCGGGGAAGTCGCCGGCAGCGACCGGGGTGGACGAGGCAGAGGGCGAGCCCCGCGGCGCAGCAAAGGCGCTGACAGCCGGGGCCCCGCCGTCATAGCTCTCGCCCTCCAGCAGCTGCCGGGTGCGCGTGGCCAGTAAGGCCGGGTTGAGTGGCAGGATGGGCAGGGGGATAAAATCCATGACCGTGGTGGTGGTCATCGGGGAGCGCCCGAGCGCCGCTGGCGTGTCTTGTTCCGCCAGGGCGACCCTGGGCGCCGAAAAGCGGGGATCTTCCTTGGGGACCAGGGCGACGCCTCCTTCGGCCGCCCCAGGAGCGGTCGACGCGGTTGGCCCCTCGGCCGCTGCGCTTCCCAGAGGCCGCGGTTTGCCCTTCAGCAGTGGACCTACCGAGCCCTCGGCCTCGGAACCATCCTCCTCCTCCACCTCCACCACGGCGGGCTGCGCGGACGGCTTCACTGCGGCCTCGGGCCAGTGATGGGCGGCAGAGGTCGAAGGCAGCAGCTGCCGGGACGGTGACAGGCCCCTGGGCAGCACTTTATAGGCAGCTGGCGTCCCGGAGCTGTCTCCAGCCTTGCTCTCTGGACGGCTCATGAGCGAGGGCAACACCCCGTGGGTGGCGGGGACAGCCTGGGGCTCTTCCGGAAGCTCGGGGCCAAACAGACACCAAGGGCTGGTGGCCTCGTAGGCGGGAGGGCTGGCGTGGCTCTGCCCCGGACCTGAGGGCGCCAGCAGGGTGTCCAAGACACTGTCCAGCAGCCCGCTGTCCTTTTCTGGGGGTCTAGAGCTGCCACTACCTGCACCTCCTGTGGCTTCAACTCTGGGATACACCCCCTCCACGTTTGACAGCACCTGCTGGTCCAGCGTCTTTCCGTCCAGGGTCTGTCCCTGGCAGGGCCGAAGGAAGGGAAGCCCGCCCAGGGAGACTATGGCCAAGGCGTCCGAGGTCTGGCTCGCCTGGAAGGGACCAGCGTCCGGGCGTCCCAGCAGAGGAGATCCGACCTGGGTGGGGGAGGGCGCGCCGCCCACCACGTGGGGAGCCCGGGAAGCCTTTGCCTTCAGCTCTGTCATAATGACCTGACTCCACTTTTCTCCTCCCCTGTCTCAAGGGAGGAGGGATAGGGGAAGGGGGAGGAGGTGTTGGGGATATAGGAGCAGCTGGAGGAGAAAATAGGTGTTGAATTTGGCCGGACCGGGCGGGGTTCGGGGTGGAGGATCTCCACCTCCTAGGTCAGAAGGGGGCGGCGCTGGTCAGCTACTGCCCTTGCGCTCCATTTGGTAGGCAGGGGAAGGGTGGCAGTTGTTCTGTCCCCGAGGCAAGTGGAGAAAGCAGGACCGGTAGTGGCGGGGTCTCGTGTCCTAACTGGGAGAGTTCTCCAAGAGAGTTCTCTGACTTGAGTCCGAGGACGGGAGGCACAGAGTACTCACAAGGCGGCACTCGAGCGGCGGCGGCTGCGAAAGCAGTTAGTTGCGGCTCTATCTCCCGACTTTTTCTCCAGTTTCGAACCCGTGCTTGCCGTGTAGCTCCCAATCCCTGGCTGCGTTCCACTTCCCTTCTCGCTAAACCCCTGGGTCTGCTTGGACCTCTCAGTACAGCCCGTTGTCAAGAAGAGTAGTGTTTCTGCCGGCTCCCTATAGCTGGCGACAGTGATCTCTCTGCAGCTCACTTTTCCGGTCAGTCCAAGAAACTCCTGTGATTGCAGATTCCACTCAAACGTCTAGTGAAACGTTCTCATAGAGAATGCTGTTCACGCACCAGGTCCTCGCACGCTCAGATAGTACAAGGCTTAACTGGAGTAGTGACAGCTTTGGACTGGCCCAACAGCTTTCTAATAACGCCTCCTCCCTATCTGGAGGCCCCGCCCAAAACCCCTCCCTACCCCAATTACGGACCTGATCTGAAATTCTGGAGTTGGTATTCCCTACTGCTAGTCTGAATTCCACTCTGCATAGCAGGTGCTGTGGGATGGAGCTTCATCAGCCTGTTAGATTTTGTACTACCAATTAAGAATTACGCCCAGTCTAACTGGAAAAACAAATGGATTCCATCAAAAGCTGAGTTTTCAGGATTTCAATTTTGTAAAAATTTCATATAGAGGGAGATATTTGGCTACATTATCTTTTAGAATAAATGTATTGAGGATGATCCTAAATAATATATGAGATTCCCCCCCCCCTTCTGTCCCTCTCTCCTGTGACTTCCATAAAAGTGAGTACTTACAAATTTCTCTTACTAGAGTCATCATGTCCTGCTCTCCTTGAATAAGGTGGCATAGAAGTCTGCAAGTGGCATATAGTTGACAATACCTATCTACCTATGCAAAAAGCTTGGATGTTGTGGGTCATACTTTGATTTGTCCTGAGGGATGCATTCCAATTTTTAATAAATAGCACTTTAAGAGAACTTTTCTTTAACTCTAGCTTATATCCTGTGCTAAATCTTAAGTTTCTTAAAAGAGATATTGAACAGTAATTTCTTCCTTCAATATTCGTATTCTTAAAATAATTATCTTTGAGTTTTTTAAGCACCTCTTACTTCATAAATATATGGTAGAGAGAGGGGGATTATTGCAACATATTTGAGTTACAGAGTCATAAACTGAATCTCTGTGTTGCACCCAAGACTATTAAGTATCTTGACATAATCCGAAATATATCATGTTCAAAACTAAATTAATCATTTGGAAAGTTCCTCAAGGGCCTCTCTGTACTGGTGCCCCACAGGTTCTCTCGGCCAGATGTAGAGAGTACAATGGAAGTCTCAAAGACTTCAGGATGGTCAAAGCCACTGGAGGTCAGGAGCCTGGACCCCTGAATCACCTGAGGAGGGTCCACATCAGTGAGAAATAAACCTATCAGGTCAGGCCACTGGATATTGGAACTGATTCCAGCAATTAGCTTACTCTGACTAATTTTAGATATAAAGGAGTTAGGCATGTAGAGGAGGAGTGAAGAAAATTATAGGAAGCAGATACAATATGTTCACAGGACCTCAAATAGCAAGACATATGGGAACTGCAACAAAATCATTATGGACAGAAGATAGAGTAAACGTTGGAATGGAAAACAATGAGGCTAGAGAGGTGAACTAACTTATTATTGTCAATACCGTTATTGTTGTTTTGGGGCTTTCCTCTTTCCAATCCATTTTAACCCATTTAACATGCTCTACTGAGATAAAATTCACATACCAGTTAGTTCACCCACTTTAAAATGTACAAGTCAATGGTTTTTAGTATATTCATAGTTGTGTGATCATTACCCCTATCAATTTTAGAACATTTACATCACACACACACACACACACACACACACACACACACACACTTTATGCCCATTGGCAATCACTGCTCAATTTCCCCTCAAAACTTCCCAGCAGCCATTAGTCTACTTTCTTTCTATGGATTTGCCTTTTCTGGACTGTTCATATTAATGGAAACATTTTATATGTGGTCTTTTTTACCAGCTTCTTTCACTTACCATAATACTTTCAAGGTTCAGCCATGTTTATAGCATGTATCATTACTTCATTTTCTTTTATTGACAAACACTATTTCATTGCAGAGATATAGCACATTTTATTTATCAATTTATCACCTGGGTTGTTTTACTTTTAGGCTATTATAAACAGTCATGTACACATTTTTGTATAAACATATATTTTCATTTTTCTTGGATATGTACCTAGAAGTAGAATTACCGATCATATGGTAACTGTAGGTTTAATCTTTCTTTAAAGTATATTTTATTGATTATGTTGTTACAGTAGTCCCAATTATTTTTCCCTTTGTTCCCCTCTGCCCAGTACCCCTCTTCCCTCCAGCAATCCCACCCCCATTAGTTCATGTCCATGGGTCATGCATATAAGTTCTTTGGCTTCATTGTTTCCTATATTATTCTTAACTTCACCCTATTTTGTACCAAACATTTATGCTTCTTAATCCCTGCACCATTTCCCCATTTCTCCCCCTTCCCTCTCCCAGCTGATAACCCTCCAAATGATCCCCATATCTATGATTCTGTTCCTATTCTGGTTTGCTTAGTTGGATTTTGTTTTTATTTTTTAGATTCAGTTGTTGATAGTTGTGAGTTTGTTGTCATTTTAATATTAATAATTTTGATCTTGTTCTTAAGTAAGTCCCTTTGACATTTCATATAATAATGGCTTGGTGGTGATAAACTTCTTTAGCTTTACCTTCTCTGGGAAGCATTTTATCTGCCTTTCCATTCTAAATTATAGCTTTTCTGGATAGAGTAATCTTGGTTGTAAGTCCTTGCTTTTCATTACCTTGGATGCTTTTTGCCAGTCCCTTCTTGCTGGCAAAGTTCCTTTTGAGAAATTAGCTGATAGTCTTATAGGCACCCCTTTGTAAGAAACTCTGCTTTTCTCTTGCTGCTTTTAAGATTCTCTCTTTATCTCGAACCTTTGGCAATTTAATTATGATGGGTCTTGGTGTGGTCCTTTTGGGGTCTAGCTTGTTTGGAACTCTCTGTGCTTCCTGAACTTGTATGTCTATTTCCTTTGCCAAATTTGGAGAGTTTTCTTTCATTATTTTCTCACATAAGTTTTCAATTTCTTTCTCTTCCTTTTCTCCTTCTGGCACCCCTATGGTTTGGATGTTGGCATAATTATAGTTGTTCCAGAGATTCCTAAGCCTCTCCTCATTTTTTTCAATTCTCGTTTCCTCATTCTGTACTGGTCGACTGTTTTTTTCTTTCTTATATTCCAATTCATTGTTTTGAACCCTGGTTTCCTTTCTTTCACCATTTGGTTTTGTGTGGATTTTCCTTAATTTCATTTAGCATAGCCTTCACTTCTTTCCTTATGCATTTGCCATACTTAAGCATATCTTTCAGGCCTGTGAACATCTTTATCACCAGTGTTTTAAACTCTGGGTCTGTTAGGTTGTCATTCTCCTCATTTGTTAGGTTGGCTATCACCTCGTTGCTTAGTTCTCCCACTGGAACCTAGATCCATTCCCCATTTTGGGCCATACTTCTCTGTTTCCTCATCTTGACAGGCTCCTGTGTTTGTTTGCCTCTGTGTCTTAGGTAGAGCTTTCGATCCTGTTATGTTGTATGGGGTGGAGCCTTAGGTATTTGTCAGTAAAGGGTGACCTATTTTACCATGTTGTGATACTGTATGTAGGGGAGGGGTCTGAGAGGGAACAATGCTGCTTGCTCAGCACTCACCCCTTTTCCAGGCACTTCTCCCACTTTGTATGGGACTGGCGTCTCTCTAGCTATTGCCCTGGCTGTCGATCCCAGAGTGGGTGGGTCTGTGGATGTTCTAGGACAGTGGGGACCCTTTAAACAGTTGGACTCTGCTGAGAAACTGGCAGTTTCTGCCTCCGCCCCAACCCCCACTGGTTTTCACAGTCAAAAACAATGAGGCTTGATTTTTCCTGGTGCTGGGACTGTGAGATGCTCACTCTGGTTAGGATATGGGAACATTCCCTAGGTGTCCCTCATGACTTTTTAAAATGTGTGACTGCACTTCTGCTTGCCTGCCAATGACGCCGATGCTGCCACCACCACACCACATCTTCTCCGCTCTTGGTCTGCCCCTCCTACCTTTCTGGATGTATATTTCTTCTTTATAGCTTTGTTTGTTGGACTTTCATGCAACTTGATTTTTTGGAACTTCTGGTTGCCTCTAGTTTTGATGTAGTCGTATTCTTTCTTAGTTGTGGAGGGAGAAGCAGCATGTCTGTCTTGGTCTCCATCTTGGTTGGAAGTCCTAGGTTTAATCTTTTGAGGAACTGCTACACCTCCAAAGTGACTACATATTTTGTATTTCCTCCTGCATTATATGAGAGTTTCAGTTTCTCCACATTCTCAGTAGCTCTTGTTATTATGTCTTTTTAATTATAGGCCAGATAATCTGTGTGAAGTGGTATCAGACTGCAGTTTTGATTTACATTTCCCTGATGGTTAATGCCATAGCATCTGTAGAATCTGGATAGCACTGTTAGGTAGTCAGTCTTCTAAGACATTTACCCATGTTAACTTATTTAATCCTTCAGCAGTTCTTGAAGAAGACACTGTTATCTCCATTTCATAATTGAGAAAACTGAGGCACAGAGTTGCTCAACATTATAAAGATAGTAAGTAGCAAGCATAGCCAGATTTGAATGCCAGCCTTCTTATGAATGCAATTTTTAAATAGCTGATGACTTGGAATTTGGTTTCCAGTTTGCTGTAGCTATAAACTTGGTGCTAGCCTTTATTATTATTATTATTATTATTATTATTATTATTATTATTATTATACTTCATCTTAAATGAAAACCTGTATTAGGCTTAAGTGTAATGGTTATAAAAATTTCCTCAAGCCAGACTGTCTGGCTAAGTTGAATCCATAAGATCGAAAATCTTGAAGTGGGAGCACAATAGTAAATATGTCCGGCATGACCTAAATCACCATTATGCCATGAAATTTGATACTGGGTGACTAGCATTGTTGGTGCAGGAATTCCCAAATTGTGTATGAGTCTTTGAGTGAAAAATAACTCACTGGTTAAATTCAGGTCTGATGGGACTGACTCCAACTATTCCTGAAAACTATATATTTGGGGAGAAGAGAAATCAAATTTGGATGTTTTTTGTTTATACTTTGCAAAAAGGTTTATTAAGGTATACAATAAGCTATATATATTTATAATGTACATTTTGTTAAGTTTTGACATGTGTATATGTACCTGTGAAGACATCACTGCAAACAAGATGATAAATGTACCCTTTTCTTCCAGAAGTTACTTCATGCCACTTTTTAACTCCTCCCTAATGCTTTTTTCTGTCTTTTCCTATGTCTGCCACTCCCCAGATAACCCTATACAACCACTAATCTGCTTTCTGTCACTATACATTAGTTTTTTTAAAGTCATACATGCTTTATTAAATGCACAAAATTATACACACACATACATCTTTAAAAATTTTATTACTAGACTACTTTTTAGAAGTGTTAGATTAACAGAGAAAGTAATAGTACAGAATGTTGCCCTACATTTTCTGCATGCCATTTCCCCTATTAATTTGTTATAATAATATGATATCTTTGTTACAATTAACTAATACTGATATATTATTATTAACTAATACACATAGTTTATTCATATCTCTTTAGTTTTTACCTAATGATCTTTTTCCTTTCCAAGATCCCATCCAGGACACCACATAACATTGTTGTCATGTCTCCTTAGGCTTCTCTTGTCTATGACAGTTCTCAGATTTTCATTGTTTTTGATGACCTTGAGAAGTCTGGTGAGGCATATTGGTAGATGTCCCACCATTACCATTCCACATTTCCCTTATGATTAGGCTGGGGTTGTGGGTTTGGGAGAGGGAAATTATAGCAGTAAAGCACCATATTCATCATCAAAAATGCATACTTTCACCATGACTTATCACTGTTGATTATCTGGCTGAAATAGCATTTGTCAGGTTTCTCTATTGCTCAGTTACTTTTTTCCTACTCTTTCCATATTGCACTCTTTAGAAGGAAGTCACTATGAGCAATGCACACTTATGAGAGTTTTGGGGAGTGAGGAGTTACACTCTTCTTCTTTCAGGGAGGAATATCTACATAACTTATTTGTGATTCTTCTGCATGAAAAATGTACCTCTTCTCCCCCATTTACTATTTGGTCTTTTAGCTGTGTCACTATGGACTCATGCATATTTATTTTATACTTTAGCTTATAATCCAGTGCCACTTCATTTTGTTGCTCAAGTTGTTTCAACTTTGGGCATTGGAAGCTCTTGTGTGTGTTTGTGTGTGTGTGCGTTTTCTTACTTGCATTACAAGATACTCAGGATGCATCTGGTCTATTTCTTGCACTCCTGGAATCACCCATTTATTGGCAAATGATATTAGAATGGACATATGGGTGCTAAATGTATCTGTATTCATTTTTATTTCTTAAAATTTTATGTAATACAGCATATGCTTTTTGCTTTAGAAAAAGATTTTTATTGTATTTTATTATATTTTTTTCATTACCATTTAGCCCCCTTATACCACCCTTCCTCCCACAACCACCACACTGTTGTCTATATGCTTTTTTCATATAGCTTATTTCACTCAGTTTAATTATTTTAAGATTTATTTATATTGTAATATGTGTCATTCATTTGTTTTCTTTCTTTCTTTCTTTATTTTAGTATGCTTTATTGATTATGCTGTTACAGTTGTCCCAATTTCTTTTCCCTTTGTTCCCCTCCACCCAGTGACCCCCTTCCCTCCAGTTGCCCCCCCTTAGTCCATGCCCATTGGTTGTGCATATAGTTCTTCTCAACATCTTCCTGTCTGCTTCACTCCCTCCTACTATACTTCTTAATTCCTGTACCATCTCCCTCCCTTTCCCTCCTTCCCCCTCCCAGCTGACCTCCCCCCATAATGTTCCCCATACCTATAATTCTTTTCCCACTCTTGTTGCCTACTTAGTTTGCCTTTGTTTCAATTCCCTACCTTCTGTTGTTAGTTGTTGTGATACAGTTTTCATTTTAATGTTCATAGTTTTGATCCTCCTTCTTCTAAACCAGTCCCTTTAACATCTCATATAATAGTGGTTTGGATCTAATGAACTCCTTCAGTTTTACTTTGTCCTGGAAGCACTTTCTCTGTCCTTCTATTCTGAATGACAGCTTCTCTAGATAAAGTAATTGTGGCTGTAGGTTTTTGCTTTTCATTATTTTGAATGTTTCTTGCCAGTCCCTTCTTGCCTGCAGAGTTTCTTTTGAGAAATCAACTGATAGTCTTGTTGGGACCCCTTTGTATGTAATTCTCTTCTTCTCTCTTGCTGCTTTTAAGATTCTCTCTTTTTCCTTAATTTTTGACATTTTGATTATAATGTGTCTTGGTGTGGTTCTCCCTGGGTCCAGTTGTTTTGGAACTCTCTGTACTTCCTGGACCTGTAAGTCTATTTCCTTCCCCAAGTTATTATGAGTTATTATGAGTAGATGCATGTTTTTGTCAAATGATCTTTCTGGATCTGCTGAGATATCATGGTTTTTCTCCTTTAGTTTGTTATATGGTAAATTATGTTAATTGAGTTTGAATGTTAAATTACCCTTTATTCCTGAGATAAACTCCACTTAGTCGTGATGTAATTATATATATGTAATACATATATACATATATTAATATTGTTAATTTTGAGAGTATATTTATTAAAGCTGGGCATAGTGAAACAAGGAAGGGCTTAGGATAGAAGAAGCGACAGGAGAGAGACTAGGTGGGACTGCTTTGGTTCTCTAGAAATGTTATGAGAAATAAGTGAGCCAAGAGGGGCTACTGTCAGCTCACTGGAGAGTCAGAAAAAAGACGGCCTTGGCAAATAGTTCAGGAGGTTAGCCTGGTAAGAGCTGCTACTGCCCATTGCTCCCCTAGTTGCAAGTCTTCTGAGGACCCCTAAAGTTTAGGAGCTGCATGCCTATGGGAGAAGAAGTAGGGGAAGAGAAAGGCACAAATGTGCTCCAGTAGGGAGAACACACATTTATGTTACTTTTTATTTGTTAAAAGCATGTTTAAAAATTTAAGATCTCCCTTCATGAAGAATATTGGTCTGTTTTCTTTTCTTACAATGACTGACAGGTTTTTGTATCATAAATTCAAAAAAAGAAGTGGAATTTTTATATTAATAGACTAGAATATAAAGTAAAATAAAATTTAAGGTCTCCACAAATACTACATGTATTTTTGCATATACTATTCTGTGTCTCCATTATGGCCATGGGCATAGCTTGAAAGAAAAAGCTTCCTTAAACTGGAAAAGATGATTACCTTTTGTCAAGTTTACTCCAGTTTTTATAGTGAATGAGGGAATTATTTATTCATTTTACAAACAACTGCTTAAAGTATATCACTAAACAGTTTGCTTTATATGTTATTTTTAAATATATGTACATTCTCTATACTATCACATTTAATGCTTATAAAACTTCATGATATAAATATTATTATCACAATTTTACAAATGAGAAAATTAAAACCTAAAGACTTAGACCTAGTAATTAGTAGAGCCAGAAATCATTACTAGGGCTTCTGATTTCTAATCTAGTGCTATTTTCCCTTTATTCATTGTGTTTCAGTATCTTTTACAGTTCAAGGTGTTTGATAGTTGACAAGGTTCATGGTATTGTGTAGAAATATTTACTCAATCTGAGGCCACAAAAATATGAGCACATTTGGAAAGTCATGTAGGGCCACCCAGACCTATGATTTGGTTAAGTTTGGATTTTTTTATTGTTTATACAACTTTGAGAACTAGAATTCTTCTGTAGTTACACAGAGATGATTGTAGTTGAAAGTTGGCACTTGATATGAGTACAAAAAGGCCACTTCTCTGATCTCCTCGACACACTACCCTGGATTATTAATCCAGTGCCTCATACAGGTCTTGGGTTATTCAGGTCTCTCCCAGATGTACTGATCACCCAAAAATGTAAACCTGCATTTTATATCTATGTCAGGTAAAATATGTTTTGGCTCTAAGTAACAAAGTACTCAACAAAGAGAGGAAATTAGTTCATCTTTACAGTCAATTAGTGTCAGAAAAAAATTTTTTTCTTGTTCACTAGTGTCTAAACATGACTAATGAAGCTGTAGGCATCAGAATCTCACGTAAGTGCATCCAAAATTAGGAATAAGGAAAGTTTTCCTGGCATGTTTTATCTTTTTTCTTTTTATAAATCAAGGAAACAAACCTTATCCAGAAGCTGACCCCACAGATAACCTATCAGGACATTGTCTAGAACTAGGTCACCGGCCCACCACTGAATCAGTTACTCAGAGGGTAGTTTGGTGAGAGTAATTGTGATTCATGTTCTGCAGCTGGGTCCACAGCTCTGAGTACTGTGCTACCAATATGTGAACAATTTGGGGTTCTGTTAAAAAGCAATAGAAGTAGGGATACGGCTGATGGGAATTTAACAAATAGTATCTAATATTATATCAAAGTCTCATTTCCTACAGAATCCTAAAAGACCATCTAAACTGAGAAAGAAATTTACACTAATGTTTGAATGAACTTATTAGCCTGCAGGTATACCTAGCAGATATTGTGGATTAGATTCCAGACCACTGCAATAAAGTAAGTATCACAATCAGGCAAGTCTTAACTATTTTGTTAGCACAGGGTCTTGCCTTCAATTTTTTTCTTTTAATGTATTTTGTTGGTTATGCTATTACAGCTGTCCCAATTTTTCCCCCTTTTGCTCCCTTCCACCTGGTACTCCCCAAACCCTCTGGCTTACCCCTTAGTTCATGTCCATGGGTCATGCATATAAGTTCTTTACTATTTTATTTCCAATACTGTTCTTAACA
This sequence comes from Furipterus horrens, assembly GCF_987537825.1. Lineage (NCBI taxonomy): Eukaryota > Metazoa > Chordata > Mammalia > Chiroptera > Furipteridae > Furipterus > Furipterus horrens. The sequence continues at coordinate 65,143,829 of NW_028327172.1, read as the reverse complement.
TCCCCCTGTCTATTCTATACCTATCTGTTTGTATTTCTTAATTCCCGCACCTTTCATCCCATTCTCCCCCTTCCTCCTTCAAACTGATAACCATCCAAATGATCTCCATAATTATGATTCTGTTTCTGTTCTGCTTGTTTATCTAGTTTTTTTTAGATTCAATTATTGGTAGTTGTGAAGTTATTGCCATTTTAATGTTCATAATTTCAACCTTCTTTTTCTTAAGTAAGTCCCTTTAACATTTTATGTAATAATGGTTTGGTGATGATGAACTCCTTTAACTACCTTGCCTGGGAAGCACTTTATCTTCCTTTGATTCTAAATGATAGCTTTGCTGGATAGAGTAATCCAGGTTATAGATTCTTGTTTTTCATCACTTTGCATACTTCTTGCCAGTCCCTTCTAGCCTGCAAAGTGTCTTTTGAGAGATCAGCTGGCAGTCTTATGGGAACTCCCTTGTAGGTAAACTGTCTACTTTTCTCTTGCTGCTTCTAAGATTCTCTCTTTATCTTTAACCTTTTGCATTTAAATTATGATGTGTCTTGGTGTGATCCTCTTGGTGTCCATCTTGTTTGGGACTCTATTCTTCCTAGATTTGTATGTCTATTTCCTTCACTAAATTAGGGAAGTTTTCTTTCATTATTTTTTCAAATAAATTTTCAATTTCTTGCTATTTCTCTTCTCCTTCCAGCACCCCTGTGATTCAAATGTTGGTAGGTTTGAAGTTGTCCCAGACGCTCCTAAGCCTATCCTTGTTTTTTGGGATTTTTCTTCTTCTTCTTGTTCTGATTGAATGTTTTTTTCTTCCTGTGTTCCAAATCATTGATTTGATTCTCAGCTTCATCCACTCTATTATGGGTTCCCTGTAAATTTTTCTTTATTTCACTTAGTGTAAACTTCATTTCTGCCTGGGTCTTTTTTATGCTGTTGAAGTACCCAATGAGTTCCTTGAGTATCCTAATAGCCAGTGTTTTGAACTCTGCATCTGATAGATTGCTTATCTTCATTTTCTTTAGTTCTTTTTCTGAACTTTTGTTCTGTTCTTTCATTTGGGCCATATCTCTTTGTCTTTTCATTTTGGCAGCCTTCCTGTGTTTGTTTCTATGTATTAGGTAGAGCTGCTTTGACTCCATTTCTTAGTAGAATGGCCTATTATAGAAAAGTGTACTGGCAAGTCAGATGGGGGTGGAGCCTTAGGTAATTGCCTGGGCAGGGCAACCCATGTGTACCAAGTTAATGGAGTCTTTGATATGGTGTCAACTCTCTGTAGTTCTGTGAGGGGGAGGGCTCAGAAAAGGGACAATGCTGCTGCCTGGCCTCTGGAATTTTGTTTGGGAACAAGATGTCCCCAGCACTTGCCCTGATGCCAGACATTTCAATTTCTCCCCATATGTCACTGATGCCTTGCAGCTGCTGCCCCATGCTGGAGCTCAGAGGGAGTGAGTCCTAAGTCCATTGTAGCCCCCTAAGAGGAGACTCCTGAGAATCCTGCAGTTTCTTCCACTGCTGCAACCCCTACTGGTTTTTATAGACAGAAGTTATGGGGACTTATCTTCCTGGCACTGGAATCTTGGGCTGGGTGGTCTGGTGTGGGGCTAGGATGTCTCGCCCCAGAGGTATCCCTCCCAATTTTTACCTACCACACATGGGTGTGGGATTGCCCATTCCACATTTCTGCCTCTCGATGCCTCTTCACTTTTCTTCACATCTCTACCCCTCCTACCCATCTGGATGAATGTGACCTCTTTAATTCCTTGGTTGTCAGACTTCCATACAGCTCAATTTTCTGACAATTGTGAGTGATAGTTTTTGTTTTTGTTTTTTTATAGTCTAGTTGTAATTTTTGCTGTGGTTGTGTGAGGACTCAGCCATGTTTAACTACACCTCCATCTTATGAGCCAGCTTCTTACAAGAAGCTTGTGTTGAGGAAAGGGAAACCCTAGGGAAAACTGGTACTTCTATAACTCAAAGCCTCCCATCCCTTGTTATAGTGATGGAGCTCTGTGAAACCACCATGTCTCCACCAATTCTTGAACTTGACCTGCTCAGGGAGGTTTCTATTGCCAAACCTAAACTTCTACAGGTTCTATTCTGCCCTTGCCACCATGGACTGTAATGGCCTTTGGGGGGATCCTTCTTAAATTTAGAAGATGGATTTTTAATTATTTTACAACTTTTTAGATCTGCCAGTTATTTTCCCGCCATCCTCCTACTCTTCCTTTCACTTTCATCAGATCCCATCACAGTTTTCTGTTAGGTTCCACTACCAGTTCTGTGTAAAGAAGCATTTATACACAAAATATATAATTTGGCTGTGTTGTCTGCCTTCCACCTTTATTGAAAATTGAATTTGCATTTTTCTTATTGTCCTTGTTCCCTTATGCTCTTCTGGAGAAGTGGAATGATTCATAATAGTTGATACCAAGGTTTTACTGGGACTTAAAACCTATTTTCCAATATCTCCTGTGTTTTACTTGTCATATGAATCCAGAGTACTTATTGAAATTGTTTGTTACTGCTGTTGCCTCATCTTCAGAGTGGATTAGATAATATCTAGTAAGGTTCATGTAGGGATACATTAAAATACTAAAGTTGATATAATATCTGATATGTGGTAAGTGTTCATTACATTGTAACTGCTAATAACAATCATCATCATAATAATGGATGATGATAGTGATGATGATCCTGGAAGTCTAAGTCTATGGATATTTACCAATAGAAGAGTGAAGGACCTGGTTTGAATTAATATGAAGTTTTTAGGAGGAATATTATAAACTTTCTGCTTTTTCCCCCTCCCCTTTCCTTTCATTAACTTCATCTAGAAATACTTGCTTTGATTGGGTAAAAGTAATACTACAAATTATCATATATATGACTATTTAATGACCATGCAGAAATACAACAATTAAGCATATTATTAGGTGTACCAATTTAATTTTTTAATATACTTGATTATAGTACTAAATCAGTTTATGTCACTTGGCTCAACTTTAATTATGATATATATGCCTTTTTAGAATTAAATACAAAAACAAGGAGGTGTCTGTGCTTATCCCATGATGATTTTTTTAAAAAATTCATGATGAGTTGGATATCTGAACCAAGAAAATTGCTTTCTTCCTTACTGAGATGCCTTTTAATCTCCTTTTTGTTTGTTTGTTCCTTTCTTTTTTTCCAAAACATGTATTTACCAAAGCTTTCAAAGTCACCAGCTTGTTCTGTTATTCTTTCCATTCCTGATAACTACTTCTCAACAGATTTGGAAGTTAGTTTGTATTTGAAATGACTGTGAATATTTTCTGTATTTATATGTAACTGATTTAAAAATCAGAAATTCTCCATAGTTCCATTGGTATCTCATCTTAAATAAAAATATTGTTTCTTTAGCCCAAAGCCTAAATTAAATATCACCTCCTCTGCAAAGCCTTCCTTGACTTGCCTAATGCAATTACAGAAGTTTATTTTTCTGTTGGTCACTTTCTACATTGTGCTGTGTTTTGTACACTGCACGTGGTTTCTAGTGCAGAAGTAAATGAGATATACATTTGTATCTTCAATTTGACTCTACATATTTCTTGGGAATATGGGCTATATCTTTCACATCCTCAGAACCTAGCATAGTGTGCTTGGCATTAAGAGACACTCAATAAATATTTGTCATATGAATGAATACATTACTGGGGAATGTTCTTAAAATGAATTTTTGATACATTAAAATTTATTCCTGGTATACATCACAATAACATTGAAGATGTGATTCTTAACTCTGAAGCATTATAAAACTGGCCTGATATAAGACCCAGGCAGAGCAGTGCAATCTCTATGGGCTTCAGGTACTCATTTATAAAATGAAAGGTTTGGAAAATATGATCTCTAAAGATATTTATAGCTCCAAAATTCTATAATTGTGACACCTTAGAATTGAATAAATGGGCGAGGGTGGTTTTCTACCCTAGTTTCTCTACCAACTTCTTTCTGAAATGACAACAATAAAATAAGCCTACATGTGTTGACTGAAATGATCTATGTGTCTTTAGGCAATGAATTCCAGGGAGAAGAGAGTAGGTAGGAAGGGAGAGTCAAGGACCCATTTGTGGATGGTTTGAATTAACTGGGAGACTGACAAATTATGGAATATTATGCAGCTGTTATGATATATATATCACACTCATTTGAATGGCTAACTACAAAAAGACTAATAATGTCAAATTTTGATAAGAATGTATAATAACTGAAACTTATATTTATGTTGGTAAAAATCTACAGTGCAACATCTAACCCCTTCAGAAAAATATGGAAATTTTTAAAAACGAAACATATATCTACCCTGTGATCCAGCAATTTCTCTCTTAGGTATTTTTTTTAAGATTTTTATTTATTTATTTTTAGAGAGAAGGGAAGGAAGGGAGAAAGAGAGGGAGAGAAACATGAATGTATGAGAGATACATCAATGAGTTGCCTCTCACATGCTCCCAGTCGGGGACCTGGCCCACAACCCAGGCATGTGCCCTGACTAGGAACCAGACCTGCAAACTTTAGGTTCACAGGCTGGCCCTGAATCCACTGAGCCACACCAACCAAGGTGCTCCTAGGTATTTTATATTTTTATTTTTCATTGACTTGAGAGAGAGAGGGAAGGAGAGACAGATAAAGAGAGAGAAACATCGATTTGTACCACTTATTTATACATTCATTGGTTGTTTCTAACATGTGGCCTGACCAGGGATCAAATCTGCAACATTAGCATATTAGGATGACTCCCTAACCAACTGAGCTACCTGATCAGTGTATCTCATAAATATTTAAAATTTTATTTATTTAAATTTGCGTACAGTAAAAAGGCCTTTTTTTGCCAAGAGCTTTATGAATTTTCACACATAAATAGAACATGTTGTCAGTCCACAATCAGGGTACAGTTCTGTCATCCTTCAAATTTTCTAGTACTACTTCTTTGTAATCTTTCCCTTCCCAGTCCTATGCTTGGCAACCGCTATTCTGTCTTCTGTTATTATTATTTTCCTTTTTTCCAGAACTGGAATTGTATAGTATGTAACCTTCTGAGGCAGACTTTTTATTTTATTTTATTTTTATTTTCATTTTTTTGCTCAGGATGCCTTTAAAATGTATCCACGTGTTGCATGTATCAATAATTCATCCTTAAACTTTTTTCTCAGTAGTATTTCATTTTGTTTATGTGCCACAGATTGCTTATTCATTAACTTGTGAAGTATATTTGGGTTGTTTCCAAGTTTAGGTGATTATGAATAGAGTGGCTGTAAACATTTGAGTACAAGTTTTTGTGTGAAGATGAATTTTCTCATAACTATTTCCCTAGAGTAAATACCAAGGAGTTGGATTACTATATTATATGGTAAATTTATGTTTAACTTCATAAGCAACTTCCATTCTCTTTTCCAGAGTGCCTATAGCATATTCTATAACCACCAACAGTACAGGGGAGTTCCAGTTGTTCCACATGCTTGGTGTTGTAAGTGTTTTTGTATCTTAGTCATTCTAATAGGTCTGTAGTGGTCTCTCACTCTGGATTTAGTTTGTGTTTCCCTAATGGCTAATAGTATTAAATATTTTTAAGCGTACTTATATGTAATCCATATCCTCTTGATGAAGTATCTTCATATCTTCGACACAATTTTTAAAATTGGGTTCTTAATTTTCTTGCTGAGTTTGGAGAGTTATTTATCTATTCTTTTTTTGTTGGGTATCTAATTTGTGAAAAATTTCTCTCAATTTGCCACTTGTCTTTTCATTCTCTTAAAAGTGTATTTTATAAAGACACTTTTATAAAGTGTCTTTGATGAAGTAAAATTTATTTAAATTTTATTTTTTATAATATTAATGATATATCTAAGAAATATTTGTCTAACTCCAAATAACAAAACATTTTCTTTTGCAAGTTTTATAGTCTTCAGTTTTACATTTAGAACTATGTTAATTTTTAGTTAATTTTTGCATAAGGTGTGAAGTTTTAGTCCAACTTGGATTTGTTGTTTTTGGATATCCAATTGGTCCAGCACCCAATTTTTAAAAAACTATCCTTTCTTCTTTCAATTGTCTTTGTATTTTTGTAAAAAAGTCAATTGGTTATGTTTGTCTGAGTCTAATTCTGAACTATATTCTATTTCATTGTTTTATATACCTCTTTCTTTACCAATATTGCACTATTTTAATTATTATGGTTTATAGTACTTCTAAAAATCAAGAAGTATGATTCCTCCAACTTTAACTTTTTTTTTCAAAACTGTTTTGGCCATTCTAAATTCTTTGCCTTCTCATATACATTTTAGAATCAGATGATATAGACATAAAAAAACCTTGCTGGGATTTTGACTGGAGTTGCATTAAATCTATAGACTAATTTGAGGAGGATTATCATCTTTATGATATTAAGTGTTATTTCAATCCATGAGCACAGTATGTTTGTCTTGATGTAGGTCTTCTTTGATTTCTTTCACTCATTATGTAACTTACAGCATACACATCATGTACATATTTATTATAATAACAAATATGATACCTAAATATTTGTTATTGTAAATGATATTTTTAAAAAATTGGTATCCAGTTATTCATTACTAGTATATAGAAAAGCAGTTGACCTTTGTGTGTTGAGTTTGTATCTTATGATATTTCTGAACATATTTAATATTCCAAATCACTTTTTAAATAGATTCCATTGGATTTTCTATGTAGATAGGTTTGTCTTTTGTGGACAGAGGTAACTTTATACCACTTTATCAATCTCTATAGCTTTTTTCCCCCTCCTCACTCCCTCCTTCCCTCTCTTTTGCCTTTTTGCACTGGCTGGAACTTTCAGTATGATTTTGAATAGAAGTGATGTGAGTAAACATTCAAGAAGATAAATATAAACCCAAAGCAAGGACAAGAAAGGAAATAAGAAAGATATGAGCAGAAGTTAGTGAAACAGAAAACTGAAAAGCCAAATACCTTGATAGGTTGCCTGTTTAGGGGGACAGCATTGTCTTTTACCATTAAGTGCAATGTTGTCTGTAGGTTTTTGTACATGCTCTTTATCAGATTGAGAAAGATTCCATCTATTCCTAGATTTCTGAGAGTGTTTACCATGAATAGATGTTAAATTTTACTACATGGCTTTCAATATTGACTGATATAATCATGCAATTTTATTCTTTTTTTAGACTTTTATTATGGTAGATGGCACTGATTGGTTTTCAAATAGTGTATCATTATATTTCCTGGATAAACTTCACCTCATTATGGTGCATTATTATTTCTATATATTGTTGGATTTGGCATAATAGTACTTTGTTCACTTATGATTTTGGTGTATAGTTTTCTTGTATTGTCTTTGTTTGGTCTTGGGATAATGCTGACCTAATATAATGAGCTTGGAAGTGTTCCTCTTCTCTATTTTGGGGAGAATTGTATTGGTTTGGTGTTATTATTCATGCATTCATCTGGATCTAGTGATTCCTTTTTCAAAATATTTTTAACTATGAATGTAATATCTTTAATCAAATATAGTCCAAAATATACTAGGTAAGTAAAAATGGAATGCCAAAAATGTTCAAGTAGTTAAAAATAAGTCAGAAAATGGAAACAGGAATAAAATGAAGATGGAACCATCAGAAATAAAAATTTAAAAATGGTATATGTACACTCAAGTATAAATATAAATTGTTTGAAAGCACCAATGCAAATACATAAACTGTCAGAATAATAAAAAACAAAATACAAATAAGAAAGGTATACTATTTACAAGAAACACTTTGAAATTAATGATTCACCTTGAATAAAAGTAAAAGAACAGGAAAAGATATACTATGCAATCCCCACTTAAGAGTTCAAAATGGCTATATTAAGATCGGACAGAGTAGGTTTCAGAGCAAAAATATTACCAGAATAAGAAGAAAATTACATAAGTATAAAAGGGTTATTTCATCAAGAAGATATAACAATCTCTAAATGTGTGGGTACATAACAACAGTGCTTGCAAAAACTGAAATAACTGTAAAAAATATATAGACAAACCAACAATATTATTGGGGACTTTACCAGTCCTCCCTCACTAATCAATAGAAAAAATAGGCCAAAAAATTGCAAGGATGTAGAAGAATGAAACATCAACCAACTGAAATGTTGTAGAGCCTTACATCCAAAAATAGCAGGATATATGCATTCCTTTCAACTGCACATGGAACATTCACCAACATAGACTGTCCTGAGTCATAAAACTTAAGATTTAAAATAACTGAAATCATGCAAAGTATGATCTCTGACAGTAATGAAATCAATCTAAAAATCATAACACATATAATGGGAAAATACTCAAACACTTGGAATTAAAACATAATATTTCTAAAATATCCACAGGTCAAAGAGGAAGTTTCAAGGAAAATTAGAAAATATTTTGAACTGAGTGAAAAATAGAATATAGTAAAATTTATATCATACAGCAAAAGCGAGTGGTTAAAGGGAAATTTATATTTAAAGCTTACATGGGAAAAGGAGAAATGTTACAAAAACCTAAGCTTCTACCTTAAGAAATTAATACAAGAAGATAAAAATAAACCCACATTAAGGACAAGGAAGGAAATAACAGAGATAAGAGCAGAAATCAATAAAACTGAAACCTGAAAAGCAAAACAAATAATCACTGAAACCAAAGGCTGGTTCTTTTAAACATCCATTAAATTAGTAAACCTTCACTGAGATTGAGAAGAAAAAGAGAGCTGAGATGCCAACTACCAATATAAGGAATGAAATTAAGGCTATTACTACAGAACCAACAGACATTAAAGGACAACAGGGGAATATTAGGAACAACTACATCCATAAATCCAACAGCTTAAATAAAGTAAACCAATTTTTCAGAAACCATACACTACCAAAATCATCCAAGACAAAAAGAGATAACCTGAATTGTTATATCCCCAATTTCATTGGTGTTTTCAGAGATTTTATATTAAATGTTTGGTAGTATAGATACATCATTTTTAAAAATTTGATTTCTAATTGTTTCCACTTCATATTTGTTCCTGTTTCCCTTTTCTGACTTATTTTTAATTATTTGGACACTTTTAGCATTCCAATTTTACTGGCCTACTGTGTTTTGGACTATTTCTCTTAGTCTAATTTTTAAATGGATTCTCTAGAACATAAAATAAAATCAATTAACTTTTGACAGTATATTTAGAATCAATATTTTACCATTTCAAGTGGAATGTAGAAGCCTTATTAATATATAGATCCTTTACCCTTTGTCTTAATTTATAATGTTCTTACAGCATAATCAATAAAGCATATTAAAAATATATAAATAAATTAATTAAAAAATAAATGTGGAGTTGGCTCTGCCATTCCAAAAAAAAAAATTTATAATGTTCTTATGTATTACATTTACATGCATTGAAAATCATAAGAAAATGTTACAATTTTTGTTTTCAACTATCAAACATTTTAAAAGACTCCACAGGATAAGAATAAACTATCATATTTAACCCGATATTTACCATTTCTATTTTCAGTCTTTTATGCCTGATGTTCAAATTTCCCCCAGTATCCATTCCCTGAAAAACTCTTTTTAGCATTTTTTTTGAAGACCAGATCTGTTTGCATGAATTCTCTTAGTTTTTTCCTTCTAAGAATATCTTCACTTCACCTTCATTCAATACCAATCAATTATTGTATTTTTCATTCCTAAAATTTTTATTTGGATTTTATTTACATTTTATATTTATTTGATGATACAGTTTTGCCTCTTTGAGCATTTTTATATTAGCTACTTTGATGTCTTTGTCTAATAATTCCAACATCTGTATCATCTTGGTATTGGCATCTGTTGATTATATTTGCCTATACAATTGACATTTTTTAAGTTTTTTGACTACAGAATAATTATGGATTATATTCTGAACTTTTTGAATATTATGAGACTCAGTAACTTGTTTAAGTCCTGTGGAAAATGTTGATTTTTTTGTGAAATAGGTAATTGAACCACTTGGTTTCAGGTTGTAATTTATGAATAGTGGGTTTTCTGTTGTATTTCAATGTTAATTCTATGTTTAAAGCTTTTTGAGTCTATTCCTGTGCCAAGAGCTGACAATACCTCCTAATAGTTTCTCTCATGGAGGTTTTCTTATACTAGGGAAGACAAGAACAATTAATCAAAGAAGTACAATTAAATGCTTTACAAGGGAGGTACAGAGATCTTTGGGAATATGTTTCCCACACAGTCTCACCTACCAGTCATTCCTCAACTCACTGCTATTAGAAACCTGTCTCTTCAACTTGATATAACTGATATTGCTAAAGTCACAAAATTTCCTTTAAATACTAATATGTTCAAGAAAATTTTTAACCCTATCTCAGAAGTTTCATCTGACATTATTAGCTTATAATCAACTATAAAAGCTTATTTAAGTCAGTTGTATAAGCTCAGAAACTAACATAACATAGTATTTGAAGACTTGCTTTGTTATATATCATTGATCACGGGGTCAAGCAAGCACAAAGACATTTACCATGTACTCTGGAAGAAAAAAGAAAGATTAAAAGATTATTCAAGAATTTTGATTAATGATCCAAGATGGTGGCAAGGTAGGTGGAAGCTACACTTGCCTCATCCCAGGACCACATTGGAATTACAACTGAAATATTGAACAATCAACCCGAATAGCTAACTGAAGACTAGCTGAACATAAGTCATAACCAAGGACTTACAGAAAAAGCCACATTGAGACTTGTAGGAAGGGCAGAGTAGCATAAAATGTTGGCTCCACCCCCACAGGCAGCAGCTGCCAAAATTCCCACTGAGGAGTGTGGGATCTCAACCCCATGCCAGGTTTCACAGCCCAGAGCACCAGAGCTAGGAAGAGGTGCCCATATAACATTTGACTGTGTAAGTCAGTTGGGATTTTGTCCACCAGTGAGAGACAGGAATCTGCTAGAGACAGACACACAAAATCTCATTTGTAGCCACTAATCCTGGGATCCAAAAGAGGGAAGGTAGAATGGACTACAGTCACATGAGGCGAGACCGGGGTTTGTGATTCTGGGGAGAGAGCTGAAGGAACAACAGCCAGATTCCCTGTGCTGAGTCCCTCTCCCACATTGCAGATGCCATCTTTCTTGGGTGGAGCTCTCCACTCCTCAGGGCATCAGCCTGCAGGATTGCAATAGCCTTACCCTCCAAACTTCCTGATGGTCCACCCTGTGGAGCTCATTCACTGCTGAGGAGTCAGCTGCCTGGACCCAGATGTAGAAGTCTGGGCAAATTCAGGGGGGTGTCACTGGCTTTGGGGTAGGGACCACACCCCATATTCCTGTGAACCTGGCCAGCACCTCCCCATCACAAGAGATCTCCTAGCCCCATGCTTGCAACTCCCAGCAGCCCAGCCCTACTGAGGTCTGACTCCTGGAAGAATCTAGGACAGACTGAGTTGTGTGGCACTAGGCCAGGCACCATTTTTTCATCATACACCCAACTGGTGCAGGACCCGCCTTTCAAGTGGCCAATCTTGGTCTGTTTGGGCCTGATAATCTCTGCTGGCCTCACCCTGATGAATCCCTGAGACCCTGCTCCACCACAGAAGTGTGTGGGAACCCAGTGGCTAGCAGCTAGACATGGTATTTATTCCCTGGGACTTTTGCTGAATGGCCTCAGACCCAGGACTGGCACCAAGTTTGAACCTGTATCAATCTGGTGAATACCACTCGCTCCTACCTGGTGACTTAGTGAGAACCTACCTCTTGCCACTCTAGTACTGCCAGAGCTTTTTCAGTGACTGAGCCTAATAGGAAGCCAGCTGGCAGGGACAGGCAGAGGTTAATCTTGGGATACATTGGACCTTTTGCTGACCTGCCCCTAGGTGTGGTGCTGGTGGAAGCCAGCCTTGGTGCATAGTTTGGTTCTTCACAAGTAAAACCAGGCTCAGCAGAGGGAGCCACAAATAGTGGATCACTTCGTAGAGCCAAACAGGTTGCCTAGAGCCATTGGAAGGTAGAGTCTGGCATTGACCTGCACCAGACTCCCTCCCAAGAGTCCCCAGAAGCAACACACCCAGTGGCCAGCTTCAGACAACATCAGAGCAGGATCCAATTAACTTTACAAGCTGCTTATCCAAAGGGGAATCTCTGCAGGCACCAGGGCCTGCTGAGGCGAATTCCACTTCACGTGGTCAGCATCTGCACAGCAGCTTGTACACTGTGGTAGGAGTCAATCCTAATAGTCACCTACCCTGAAGGTTGTCCCCCTCCATACACTGCTCAATACTAATATAGACTCAGTTAAAACAGGAGAGATCACATAACCCACACAAGGGACATTCCTGGAGCACCCAGCTTCAGGTGATCAAGGAGACAACGTGACTGGGTCCCACAGGACACCTACTACATAAGCCACCCTACGAAGTCTGAGAGACCTAGTAGATCACCTAATACATAGAAACAAACACAGAGAAGCAGCCAAAATGGAAAACAAAGAAATATACCACAAATGAAAGTACAGGAGAAATCTTCAGAAAAGAACTAAATAAAATGGAGGCAAGCAATTTATCAGATATAGAGTCAAAAATATGGTTGTAAGAATGCTCAAGTTGGAGGAATCAGGCTACCTGATATCAAACTACATTATATACAAGGACATAGTAATTGAAATCGCATGGTATTGGCATAAAAACAAAGATGTAGATCAATGGAACAGAACAGAGAGCCCAGAAATACACCCATGCTTTCATGATCAATTACTATTTGATAAAGGAGGCAAGAACATATGATGGGGTAAATACAGTTTAGTTAATAAATGGTGTTGGGAAAATTGGACAGATACATGCAAAAAAAAATGAAACTATATCATCATTTTATACCATACACAATAATAAACTCAAAATGGATCCAAGGCTTAAATGTAAGACGCAAACCATAAAAATCTAGAAGAAAACACAAGCAGTAAAATTTTATACATTTGTCATAGCAATATTTTTTCCGATATATCTACTCGGGTAAGGGAAACAAACAAAAAAAGTAAACATCTGATGGGACTACATCAGACTAAAAAGTGTCTGCACAGCAAAGGAAACCATCAACATTATAAAAAGACAACCCATACAGTTGGTTCCCTTTTCATTTTGCTGGTGTTTTCTTTAGCTGTACAGATTTTTAGTTCAATGAAGTCCAATTTGTTTATTCTTTCCTTTATTTCCCTTGCCCTAGGAAGTATATCAGCAAAAATATTGCTGCATGGGATGTCTGAAATTGTACTGCCTATGTTTTCTTCTAGATAAACAAATGAGCAAAATAGAACCAGTGACATGGAAATAAGAAACAAACTGATAGCAACCAGAGGGGAGTTGGGATGGGGAAAGAAGGGGAAAGGTCTAATCAAGAAACAAGTATAAAGGACCCATGGACATGAACAACAGGGCAGGGATTGACTCTGGGAGTGGGATGGTGGGCGGGGCAGGGGAGAGCAATGGAAAAATTGGGACAACTGTAATTGAACAACAATAAAAAATAAAAGACAACCCACTGAATAGGAGAACATATTTCCCATTGATACATCTAATAAGAGCTTAATATTCAAAATTTATTTAATATTCCAAACTTATAAAACTCAGCACCCCAAAATCAAACAATTCAAATTAAAAAATGGGCAAAGGACCTAAATAGACACTTCTCCAAAGAGAACATACAAATGGCCAATAGACACATGAAAAGATGCTCAATTTCACTAATCACCAGAGAAATGCAAATCAAAACCTTATTGTGGTGATCAATAAGCAGTATGTGTTGGCAAGAATGTGGAGAAAAAGGAATGCTTGTGCACTGTTGATGGGAATGCAGATTGCTGCAGCCACTGTGGAAACAGTATGAAGTTTCCTCAAAAATTAAAAATGTAACTGCCTTATGACCTTCAATTCTAGATCTGGTAACATACCTTAAGAAATCCAAAACACTAATTTGGAAAAATAAAGATACCCGTATGTTCATTGCAGCCTTGTTTACAATAGCCAATATTTGGAAGCAACCCAAGTGCCCATGAGTGGGTGAGTGAATGAAAAAGTGTTCCATTTACACAACAGAATACTATTCAGCCATAAAAACTAAGGAAACCTTACCTTTTGTGACAGCATGCATAGCCTGGAGATTATTATGCTAAGTGAAATAAGCCAGTTAGAAAAAAACAAATACCATGTTATATCACGTATAAGTGGAATCTAATGAATAAACAACAAAACAGAAAGAGACTCATAGAAACAAAGAAGATAGTGACATGTGTCAGAGGGGAATGGGTTTGGGGAACTGGGTGAAAAAGGTGCAGGAATTAAACACAAAAAATACTCATAGATGCAAACAGGAGTATGGCAATTACCAAATTGAAAGGAGGGTGGGAAGGGTTAGAAGAGGGTAAAAGTGGCATAAGTGTTGATGGAAGGAGACTTGACTTTGGGTGGTGAACACAATACAACGTACGGATGATGTAAAATATAGAATTGTACACTTGAAAACTATATAATTTTATTAACCAATGTCACCCTAATAACTTCAATAAAAGTTTATTTTGATTAAAAAAGGGAGAAAGCAGTAAAAACTACAAGATTAAGGAAATGTTTAATTTTATTTTTTTCTGCAAGAAGAGAGCAACTTGAAAATATGTTTAGGGTGAGAGGAAGGAGCCTGTGGAAATGAGAGATTGAAAATATAGGGGAAGAGGGAGTAAGATCTTGGAGAATATGAGAAGAGGATGGAATTGAAACCATAGGTGAAGAGATGGCTTTGATCACTAGCTACTGTGTTACATAATCTCCTGTGGTACATATTCTCTGCTCCAGTCATTCCTGTTTTCCATCTGGCCTTTTAAGTCATTAAACAAGTGTACTAGAAAATCTATATTGTCTTCCTAACTTTGGATGTTATGATTCTCAGCCAGCTTCTCTGGAAATATTTGTTAGTTGAGAACTCTAATCGAGGGTAAATGGACACAAAGGGTAAATTTAGGAAGGGAAACAAAAGAGAACTTTTTCTTTCCTGCTGAACTCAACTAATAGTACCTTCCTAAACATAATATATTAAATTCTTTTGTTTTCTTGCACCATATAATCTCTCTCACTAGACATCTGTTTTCCTCTGCCATCTAATATTGGATTAAAAGTATGTTATTGCCAGAAAAAGTAGAAAGAATTATTTTGCACTAGTCTTATTCAATTTAAGTTATATGTGTTAATATGGAAAGCTTCCCATTTATAGATAGATGTTTTCAACTATAGGTATTAAAATTTATATATGAAATTAGTAAAAGATACTGGTATGATTAAAAAGAAGTAACTTTTTTTAGTACCTAGAAATTAGAACTATTTATTTAAAATATTAGTATTGTAACATTATATATCAGTGTTTTCAGTTCTCTGAATAACTATGTTGATTTCAGAAATTTAATTAAGCTTTAAGAGAGTAATACAACTGTTCATTTACTGTAGACCCAAGAGAGATGCTTTCCCATTTCAGAAGGGCATTCTTATGATGGCAGAGGAAGAGCAACATTTCTGGGCAGTTAGATAAGCTACATCAAGATCATTTGACAGTTTTTCCTTTGTCCTTCCTTCTATATACCTTGTTTCATACAATTATAAGATAAATACCGCAAATTTTATGTACTAAATCTTACTGCCCTTTTTACTCTTATATAATATGCCAGAGTTTTGGATAACTTGCAATGTTTTTAAAATAGTGTATTCTGTCTTCATGGCATATTTCCCAACTATTTCATTGGCCTTGGTAGGAACATAGGTATTTTAATTTCAGATTTGAATTTTACCTAAATCTTTATGAATAATTTTAATCACCGTCTCATAGAAGATATTCAGAAGAAAAGTTGAGCTGTGTTCAGGGCCATTTCAGAATTTTTAAAAGATTTTTTTAAAAATAATGTATTTATTTGTTTTATTTTTAGAGAGAGGGGAAAGGAGAAAGAGAGAGAGAGAAACATCACTGTGTGGTTCCCTCTCACTCGCGCCCCCAACTAGGGACCCGATGTGCAACCTAGTCACGTGCCCTGACTGGAAATCAAACCAGTGACACTTGGCTCGCAGGCTGAGGCTCAATCCACTGAGCCACAGCAGCCAGGGCAGAATTTTTAAAAGATTTTAATTTCAAAAATATTTTCCTCAGTTTACTAATGTCACACCTTTTTAAGTAATTGCACTATCTTACCTCCTAATTAGCTTTTTCCCTTTATTCTTTCATTTTTTCCATTTCTTTATTAAGCTTGTTTTCATCTTTACTAACAAAGCTCAAGACTTTGGATAGGACAATGAGAAGTATTTGGATAGGATGATAACTTATTTAATACTCAGAGTGAAACTGTCATTTAGGTACCAATTGTCTATGAGACTAGAGTAGAAAACTGCCTTAGTGTGGAACAAAAAAATGCAGTGACCAGATTGAGAAGGAGTAAATGGGAAAGGGAAAATAAAAGAACAAGAGAAGGAGGAAGGTTTGTGTGGATTCCTTCATAGCAATAAAACCCACATACAGTGGAGCTATGTCTTCTTCTGTGACTTTTAGTTCTCTTGTGGAAATTGGTATGAGTAAGTAGCTATTTATAATGAGGAATACTATTATGTTTCCTATTTTTAAATGTTGTATTGGTTAAATTGAGTGTTCATAATAATTGATATGGTGAGGAGATAATGACTCCAACTAAACTCAGATGTTATAATTTAAAGAAACTAGTAAAATAGCTCTAGCTGCCATCTTGTGTCCCTACGTGTGCGCGCTTATTTTCAGCTGGTCTGCCAAAGACCCCCCTGAGCACCAACCGTAGCCCCCCGCGTGGCCCCGTTTTCTCTCCAACAAGATGAAAGAAACTATCATGAACCAAGAGAAACTCACCAAACTGCAGGCACAAGTGTGCATTGATGGGAAAGGTGCTGCTCGTAGGAAGAAGAAGGTGGTTCACAGAACAGCTACAGCAGATAATAAAAAACTTCAGTTCTCCTTAAAGAAGCTGGGGGTAAAGAACATCTCTGGCATTGAAGAGGTAAATATGTTCACAAACCGTGGAACAGGGATCCACTTGAACAACCCTAAAGTTCAGGCATCTCTGGCGGCGAACACGTTCACCATGACAGGCCACGCTGAGACAAAGCAGCTGACAGAAATGCTGCCCAGCATCTTAAATCAGATTGGTGCAGACAGTCTGACCAGTTTAAGGAGACTAGCTGAAGCTCTGCCCAAACAATCTGTGGATGGAAAAGCACCACTTGCTACAAGAGAGGATGATGATGATGAAGTTCCAGATCTTGTGGAGAATTTTGATGAGGCTTCCAAGAATGAAGCAAACTGAATTGAGTCAACTTCTGAAGAAGATAAACTTGAAGAAGTTACTGGGAGCTGCTATTTTATAATATGACTGCTTTTTCAAATTTTGTTTATGGATCTGATAAAATCTAGATCTCTAATATTTTTAAGCCCTAGCCCCTTGGACACCGCAGCTCTTTTCAGTTTTTGCTTATATACAAATCATTCTTTGCAGCAAATTAAGCTGAAGAAGCCTGGGAATAAAGTTTGAAACCAAGATTAATAAAGTTCTTTGCCTAGTAAAAAAAAAAAGAAGTAAAATAACAGACAAATGGAAAACATCTTTGTAAATAATGGATTTGGTAATGGAGGCAGAAGATTTTGCAATTAATTTTTTTTGATGAATCTGAAACTGTGTTTTTCTAAAAAATATTTATTTATTTTTAGAGAGAGAGGAAGAGAGGGAGAAAGGGAGGGAGAGAAACATCAATGTGTGAGAGATACATGGATTGGGTTGCTTCTTGCACACCCACAACTGGGAACCTGGCCTGCAGCCCAGGCATGTGCCCTGACTGGGAATTGAACTGGCAGCATTTTGGTTCACAGGCCGGCACTCAATCCACTGAGCCACACCAGCCAGGACTGAAATTGTATTTCTGTACTTTATTTTGTCTTACAATTTCCTGCTAATATGAGTATATTCTTTGTTTTCCAATAGTATATATTTATATTTATGGAAAATTATTGAGAAATGGGCTTTAATGAGAATCTCATGCAATATAGAAAAGTTCAATAAAGATATTGAATATGAAATACATTTTAAAATCCTCAAGCCTCAGAATTAAATGAAATGTATATAGTTAACTTACTCATACAATTCATCTTGGCATTTATTCATTGGGTTCTCCATTTTTACTCTATTTTAGGAAAATGTCACTTTAAAATCAAATTTTTCCAAATACTTTGATCACTATTATATCTGCTTAATGTATTTCATTAGCAACCTTTAATCACTTTAAAGAAATTCTATTCATTTTACTTTAAAGAATCTTTCCTTGCCTGTTTCAAACAAACTGACTTGAAATGGCTCATTCTCGTTTTTGAGATACTGTGTCTTTTTTTCTTATCTTATTGGTTTTTATTCTTTCCTGTTACAGTCCTTTATATATTAGATTCCACTGAAGTAGAATGTCTGCAGTGTATGTGACCTTTAAACCATCAGGAAAATGCTCTCTGTTGTTGTAAACAAACCCTAGATCTCAATGACTTTCCTTGGATCTTAATTTCTCACTCCCTGGGAGTCCAATAAAGGTGTTTCTCATGTGGACAACATTCATCATGGTCTTTTAGGTACAGAGAATATTTATAACTTGTGACTCAAAACCATCCTCTGGGGTCTCTGAGTCTCATGTATTTAACCTCCAAAAGGCAAAAGAAAACAGAGAATTTTACACTGGGTTTGTGATGGTAGTCTTGTAAGAAGTGCTTGTCATTTATGCTCACACTTCATTGTTCAGAAATTAGTCCCCTGGCCACACATAACTGCAAGGCAGGCTGGGAAATGAGGTCTAGCTAAATGCCCAGGAAGAAGAAGCTATAGGTTTGGTGAACATCTTGCAGGTTTCTGCCTCAACATGTCTTTCCTTTGCTTCTTTTTCTTCTCTTAAAAATTGCTCTCATTTTCCTTAATTTAATTTAATAATTTACTTATTCAACAGATACTTACTGAATGCATACTATATTCTAGGCACATACTATTATTCTATGCACTTGGAATGTATCAGTAAACAACACAGACAAACCCCCCCACCCCGCAAAACTCTGATCTTGTAGAGCTTACATTCTAAAAGATGGCTCTAGACAATTTTTTAAAAATAATAATGCATAAATACATTATATAGCATTTTAAAAGATTACAAGCTTGATGGGAAAAAGAGTGGCGGATAGAGGGAGCACATTGCAATTTTAAACAGAATGGCCAGAATAGGTTTCATAAAAAAAAAATTGATATTAGACTTAAAAAAATACAAAAGATAAGTGTAACCAAGAGCTGGTTCTTTGAAAACATAAACAAGATTGGCAAACCTTTAACCAGACTCATTAAGAAAAAGAGAGAGAGGGTGCAAATAAAGAAAATGAGAAATGAAAGAGGAGAAGTAACAACTGACAATACAGAAATAAAAAGGATTGTAAGGAATATTATGAACAACTATATGCCAACAAATTGGACAACCTGGACAAAATAGATAAATTCCTAGAAACATACAATCTTTCAAAACTGAAGCAGGAAGAATCATAAAATCTAAATAGACAGATTACAGCTAATGAAATTGAAGCAGTAAATAAAAACTCCCAGCAAACACAAACCCTGGACCAAATGGCTTCAAAGGTGAATCTTTTTTTTTTAAGTATATTTTATTGATTATGTTGTTACAGTAGTTCCAATTTTTTCCTCTGTGACCAGTAGCCTCCTTCCCTCCAGCAATCCCACCCCACTTAGTTCATGTCCATGGGTTGTGCATATAAGTTCTTTGGCTTCACCCTTTCCTATTTTGTACCAACCGATTATACTTCTTAATCCCTACACCATTTCCCCATTTCTCCCCCTCCCTTCTCCCAGCTGATAACCCTCCAAATGATTCCCATACCTATGAATCTGTTCCTCTTCTGGTCTTAAGTAAGCCCCTTTGACATTTCATATAATAATGGCTTGGTGATGATGAACTCATTTAGTTTTACCTTGTCTGGGAAGCACTTTATCTGCCCTTCCATTCTAAATGATAGCTTTGCTGGATAGAGTAATCTTGGTTGTAGGTCCTTGCTTTTAATCACATTGAATACTGCTTGCCAGTCCCTTATTGCCTCCAAAGTGTCTTTTGAGAAATCAGCTGATAGTCTTATAGGCACACCTTTGTAGGCAACTCTGCTTTTCTCTTGCTGCTTTTAGGATTTTTGCTTTATCCTTCACCTTTGGCATTTTAATCATGATGTGTCTTGGTGTGGTCCCTTCTGGGTCCAGCTCTCCTGGGACTCTCCATGCTTCCTGGACTTGTATGTCTATTTCCTTTGCCAAATTTGGGAAGTTCTCCTCCATTATTTTTTCACATAAGCTTTCTCTTTCCTGTTCTTCCTCTTCTCCTTCTGGCACCCCCATGATTTGGATGTTGGCATGTTTAAAGTTGTCCCAGAAGTTCTCAAGCCTCTCCTCATTTTTTTCAATTCTTATTTCCTCATTCTGTAGTGGTTGACTGTTTTTTTCTTCCTTATGTTCCAAGTCATTGATTTAAACCTTGGTTTTCTTCCCTTCACCATCAGTTTTGTGTGGATTTTCCTTCATTTCACTTAGCATAACCTTTACTTCTTCTCATGCATTTGCCGTACTGAAGCATATCTGTCAAGCCTGTGAGCAACTTTATCACCAGTTTTTAGAATTCTGCATCTGTTAGGTTGGCTATCTCCTCGTTACTTAGTTCTCCCATTTGAATTTGATCCGTTCCTCCTTTTGGGTCATACTTCTCTGTCTCCTCATCTTGACAGGCTCCAGTGTTTGTTTGCATCTGTGTCTTAGGTAGAGCTGTTGCTCCTGTTACATTGTAAGTGGTGGAGCCTTAGGTATTCATCAGTTCACGGTGACCTGTTTCATCACGTCATGGCGCTGTGTCGGGGGGAGGGGTCTGAGAGGAAACAATGCTGCTTGCTCAGCACTCGCCCATTTTCCAGGCACTTCTCCCACTTCTGTAGGGAACTGGCGCTTCTCTAGCTGTTGCCCTGGCCATCATTCCCAGAGTGGGTGGGTCTGCAGATGTCCTAGGACCATGAGGGCCCTTTAAAAAAGCAGACTCTGCTGAGAGACTGGCAGTTTCTGCCCCCACCCCAAACCTCTACTGGTCTGCACAGTCAGAAGCAATGAGGCTTGATTTTCCCCGGAGCTGGGACTGTGAGCTTCGCGGTCTAGTGAGGAGCTGGAAACACTCCCCAGGTGTCCCTCCTGACTTTTTAAAATGTGTAATTGCACTTTCTGCTGGCCTGCTGCTGCTGCTGCCGCTGCTGCTGCCACCACCACACCATGTCCTCTCTGCCCCAGCTCCAACCCTCCTACCTGTCTGGATGAGTATTTCTTCTTTGTATCTTTGTTTGCTGGACTTCCATGCAGTTTGATTTTCTGGAACTTCTGGTTGTTTCTAGTTTTGAGGTAGTTGTATTCCTTCTTAGTTGTGGAGGGAGACACAGCATGTCTGTCTATGCCTCCATCTTGACCAGAAGTTTCTCACAGGTGAATCTTATCAAACATTCAAGGAAGAACTAACACCTCTTCTTCTCAAAGTATGTATTTCAAAAAATTCAAGAGACTGGAAGAGTCCCAAGCTAGTTTTTGCGGCCAGCATTATCCAAAATGAGTTAAAGACACTACAAAGAAAGAACATTATAGTCCAATATCCGTGATAAACATATTGAAATATATGCTAAAATACTCAACAAAATATTAGCAAACAAAATCCAGCAATACCTTATAAAGATCATACACCATCATCAAGTGGGATTTATTCCAGGGATGCAAGATTGGCACAATATTTGCAAATCAATAAATGTGGTACACCACATAAAAAAATGAAGGATTAAAACCACATGACTATATAAATAGATGTAGAAAAAGCACTTGATAAAATTCAACGCCCATTTATGATAAAAAATCAGCAAAAAGAGAGTAGAATAAACATAGCTCAAAATAATAAAGACCATATATGACTACCCACAGCCAACACCCTACAAACTATAAGTGTTTTCCTTTAATATTTGGAACATGACAGGATGTCCACTTTCACTACTTATTCAACATAGTACTGGAAGTCCTAGGCATAGCAATCAGGCTAGAAGAAAGGAAAAAAAGTAAAACTGTCATTAGTTGCAAATGACATGATACTGTACATAAAAAAACCCTAAAGATTTCACTAAAAAGCTACTATGATAAATGAATTCAGTAAAGTAGCAGGATACAAAATTAATATCCAGAAATAAGGTGCATTTTTATACACCAATAATGAACTCTCAGAAGGGGAAACTAAGAAAACAATCCCACTTACAATTGCATAAAAAATACCTAGGAGGTAAAAGGTCTATACTTGAAAAATTATAAGACACTGAAGAAAGAAATTGAAGAAGATACAAATAACTGGAAGCATATACTGTGCTCATGAACAGGAAGAATGACATCATTAAAATGTCCATACTCCCTAAAGCAATCTGTAGATTCAGTGCAATCCCCATCAAGATACCAATGGCATATTCACAGAACTAGGGCAAATATTCCAAACAAATATTTGGGACCACAGAAAGAACCAAATAGCCACAGCAATCTTGAGAAAGAAGAACAAAGTTGAAGAAATCATGCTACTTGATATCAAACTATAAAAAGCCATTGTAATCAAAGCAGCATAGTATGGACATAAAAGCAGACATATATATCAATGGAACAGAACTGAGAGTCCAGAAATAAGCCCACACTTTTATGGTCAATTAATATTTAATAAGGGAGGCAAGAACATACAACAGGGTAAAGATAGTCTGTTTCGTAAATGGAGTTGGGGGAATTGGACAGATACATGCAAAAAAGGAAATTACACTTTCTTACACTATACACAAGAATAAAGTCAAAATGGATTAAAGGCTTAACTATAAGATTTGAAACATAAAAATCCTAGGAGTAAACATAGGCAGTAAAATCTCAGACATTTCTCATAGCAGTATTTTTGCTGATATATCTACTTGGTCAAGGCAAACAGAAGTAGAAATATACAAATGTGGCCACATCAAACTAAAATTTTTTTTGTGTAGCAAAGAAAACCATTAACAAATTGAACAACCCACTGAATGGGAGAACCAATGGTACATCTGATAAGGGGTTAATATCCATAATTTATAATGAACTGTACCCCTGGCTGGTTTGGCTCAGTGGATTGAGCGTCGGCCTGCGAGCTAAGTGTCGCTGGTTCGATCTTCCAGTCAGGGCACATCAGAGAAGGAAAACTCTGACTCCAAAAAACCTCCGCTGCCTTGCAGCATACCTCTTCAGTGGCAAGGCTAAGGGAGTAAACCCCGACAGAAAATCCGGAGCCGGAGTCCCTAAGGCGGTTTGACGTTGTAGTCAACACCGGCAACTCCTGCGGCACACCTGAAGCCAAGCTGTATTGACTCCGTCTTTCCCTTGGACCCTTCAGCTGCAAAGAGAGGGGGGGTCTGCTGCATGGGCAATAGCAGACCCTCCATATCACCCTGCCCAGGCTCTGTAGCTTCAGCTTCACTGGAGAGGACACTCCAGCGTCATCGCAAGATGTCGATTCAACACGGGAGGAGACAGATACCGTGTCACTCCCGAGTCGGACTGCACAGCCATTCTCGGCGGTGCAGATAGACTCTTAAGAAGCTACACCATCGTCTCTTGAGACGGATGGCTGCCGACGACGATAATGAACTGTAACAACTCAACACCCCCCAAAAGAACCAGTTTAATTAAAAAATGAGCAAGAGACCTGAATAGACACTTCTCCAAAGAGGGCATACAAATGGCCAACAGACATAAGAAAAGTTACTCAATGTCACTAATCATCAAAGAAATGCAAATTAAAACCACGATGTAGTATATAACACATGCCCGAATGGCTATCATCAATGAATCAATAAACAGCAAGTGCTGGCGAGGATGTGGAGAACAGGGAACGCTTGTGCATCGTTGGTGGGAATTCAGATTGGTGAAGCTGCTGTGGAAAGCAGTATGTAATTACTTCAACAAATTAAAAATGGAACTTATGACTCAGCAATTCTACTCCTGGGAATATATCAGAAGAAACGTGAAACGCTGATTCAAAAGAATGTATGCATCCTTCTGTTCATTGGAGCCTTATTTACAATAGCCAAGATTTGGAAGCTGCCTAAGTGTCCATCATTAGATGAGTGGATAAAAATGCAATGGTAAATTTACACAATGGAATACTACTTGTCTATAAAAAAGAGAGAAATCTTACCCTTTGTGACAGCATGGATGGACCTGGAGATCATTATGCTAATTTAAGTAAGCAAGTCAGAAAAAGACAAGTACTATATGATTTTACTTATATGTGGTATCTAATGATCAAAATAAATGAACAAAATAGAAATAGACTCATAGAAACAGAAAACATAGTAACATGTGTCAGAGGGGAGGGGGTTGGGGAGATGAGTGAAAAGGTTGTAGGTATCAAGAAAAACAGAGAAAAAAAGCGACATTTATGAAAAATTTGAAAGAAGCTAAAAGATTAGCCAAGCAGATAGTAAGCAAAGACTCTTCTAGGCTAAGTAAACAGCCTCTGAAAAGGCCCCGAGGCAGAAGCATGCTTGGTGAGTTAGAGGAACACCCAGGAGGCCAATGAGACTGGAGTAGAGTAAGAAGGCAGAGAGTGGTTTCAAATGAATCCAGAGTGGTAACTGCAGAGCAGTTCTGTAGGGCAGGGATTCCCAAGCTTTCTTGTTTCACAGTGCTCTTATGGTCCTTACATATTCTCATATATCCTCTAGGTAAAAAGAAATGTCAAATGATATCATGTATTAACTAGTTAAGTCTAAACAGCTTAATGAGTGTTTGTTTATTCCCTAATAATTTAGTAACTGCCTGGAAAAATAATGCAAGAAATTGAAAGAAAAATTATATTTTTATTATTATATAAACATAATTACTAATAGTTCTCATGCACCTGTTTGATGTCAAATAGCTTCTCAAATCTTGGAATCACATTGAATACAGCCTTGTCATTTCCTGTTCACATAGAGTTTTGTATGGCACTTACTTTTAATCACAACAACCTCTGAATGCTCAGCCCTAGAAAGATAAGACATCTTTGATAGGAATGTGGAGTAATCAAATGCTGAAACTATGAATTGTCTCATGCCAGAAGTTTGCATGTTGTTTCACAGATGCTGCTGCATATCCCCTGAAAGTTTAAAATATCCTGCAACATTCCAGGCTACCTTATGAGTTTGCTGTATCACCTTAGAGAATCTATGTGTACAGTTTGGGAACCATGGTAACTGGTCCCAAAGCCACACTTCTACACCAAGTTAATATCACTAATATTCACTAAAACAATTAAATGGTTCTTTATACTCAATCATTGTCATGAATACCAGCTGTAATTATATGTTTTAAAATATAGCAGTATGTCAGGCTCATTCCAACGTATTTGGCAGCTAATATCTGACCTGAACAGATAGGACAGAAATTCCCCAGTTTCTGTGTGCCATTACTTTCCTGTAGTTATTTTAAATGGTCCTTTTGGCCTTTAGTTATATCACTTGTCATTGTTTGTGTTTCTACCCTTCTACTTTTACATATCCAGGATACACTCAATTTCAGAACAAGATAATTAAGCTTGATAGAATTGTATTTAAAACTTTTAAACAAAATATTTTTAAATGTGCTTCTAAGAATAAAATTTACAAGCTTTGCCAGATCTTATTAGTTGCGTAGAGACCTTTTTATACTTTCTCTTTCTTAAGGTAAATAGCTTACTTTTGAAAGGTTATTTGGTAATTGATAATGATTATTATAATACAGGTACTTATTTACCTTAGCAGCATGGAAAAAACACTGTTCTTATTTAGAGAATTTTTTTTGTTATTGTTGAGGGATTATTAAATATCCCTGAAACTATCTATTTTCAAAAGCTTTTATGGTGAAGTTGAATACTATATTCCTAGAAAAATTACTAGTGCCATTGTTCCAAATATTTTTCTCTAGTTGCCTATACTTATTAATAAATTTATCTCATATTATACCTTTGTTAATATTTTATCTACTTTGCTTTATCATTTGTACTCTCTTTTTTTTCTCATCCATTTGAGAGTAAGTTGCATACATTATGACTCTTCATTCTCAAATAAATTCATGTGATGGAAGGGGTCTTTTGTAGTTGATTAGGTCATAAGGGCAGAGCCCTCTACAATGAGATCAGTGTCCTTATAAAACAGACCCCATGGAGCTCTCTTGCCCCTTTCCTCCATGTGAGGACACAGGGAAAATGTAGCTGTCTCTGTACCAGGAAGTGGACTCTCACCAGACATCAAATCTGTCAGCACCCAGATCTTGGACTTCCCAGTGACTAGAACTGAGATAAATAAATGTCTTTTGCTTATAAGCTACCAAGTCTGTAATTTTTTTTTTGGCAGTTCAAATAAACTAAGACACCCTTATATATCAAAATTCATGATTTTAGTAGGTACTTAATGTAAAAATATTAATAAGCTATTTTACCTTTTTTTCATACTAAGACTTTGAGATCTGGTGTGTATTTTTCACTCCCATCACACCTCAATTCAGACTCGTGACACTTCACATGCTCCATAGGTAGTGTCTACAATATTGAACAGTGCAGTTCTAGAGGTGGATATGGACATTAGTCTTTTATAGCCGAGGAGGCAGACAGCTTATCTTTGATGAACTGAATTTCAGCTAAGAGGAAATCCACATCCTGACACACATCTGTCAGTCTCTTTCATTTTTCACAACTTTGATACATTCCTGGACAATTCAGTTTTTGTTACAATGTCGTCGTCGTCGTCGGCAGCCGTCCGTCTCGAGAGACGATGGTGTAGCTTCACAAGAGTCTATCTGCACCGCCGAGAATGGCTGTGCAGTCCGACTCGGGAGTGACACGGTATCTGTCTCCTCCCGTGTTGAATCGACATCTTGCAATGACGCTGGAGTGTCCTCTCCAGTGAAGCTGAAGCTACAGAGCCTGGGCAGGGTGATATGGATGGTCTGCTGTTGCCCATGCAGCAGACCCCCCCTCTCTTCGCAGCTGAAGGGTCCAAGGGAAAGACGGAGTCGATACAGCTTGGCTTCAGGTGCGCCGCAGGAGTTGCCGGTGTTGACTACAACGTCAAACCGCCTTAGGGACTCCGGCTCCGGATTTTCTGTCGGGGTTTACTCCCTTAGCCTTTCCCCTGAAGAGGTATGCCGCAAGGCAGCGGAGGTTTTTTGGAGTCAGAGTTTTCCTTCTCTGATGTACCCTGACTGGAAGATCGAACCAGCGACACTTAGCTCGCAGGCCGACGCTCAATCCACTGAGCTAAACCAGCCAGGGGTACTTAATAATTACTGAGGAGTTATTAGTTCTTATGATGAACTTACTGTCTTAAATATGTTGAATTAGTTTCTAGTCAACTGAGGGTCTTCTTTATATTAGAGCTTAGCAATCTGCCAGGAGTCAGGGTAAACTCACATAGGGCTATAGCACTGTGTGCATTTATGCATATAATAAAAAAACTTCATTCATTTGCCAAATATTTACAGAAAATGTTCTATATTACTGACACTGTTCTGGGTTCTTGGAATACATGCAGGTTTAACTCCAGGTCAGGGAGGCAACCAATCAATGTTTCTCTCACATTGATGTTTCTCTCTCTCTCCCTTCCTCTCTGCCTAAAAAATCAATAAACATATCCTTGGGTGAAGATGAAAGACAACAACAAAAAAGATGGAATAGAAGAAATCGAATGATACATATGCTTTTGGTTTTAGGAAAATTAAGATTCAGTTCTAGAGTACCAAACTATCTTTAGCAAGTAACATAATTTCTGTGCTTTAATTTTCTTGTATAGTAGTCCCTCTCTATATCGTGGTTTGCTTATCGCGGCCTCACTGTATCGTGGGATTTTTAAAAATATTATATTTAATTATTTATGGCAGATTTTTTGATATGGGATTTTGCGGTACTGTATACATATGTTGTTAAAGTTACATAGGTTTAAGAGTGTAGAATGTGTTTAAGAACATACGTAGTGTTTATAAAAGTGCGGAAAAGGTTAATAAGGGAGTGGGAAAGGTTAATAAGGAACTGGGAATGGTTTATAAGTGTTTGGGAAGGGTTTATAAAGCCTTAAAATATATATATAAATACTAAAATAAATGTAAGGTTCCTACTTTGCGGATTTTCACCTATCGCAGGGGGCTGGTGGGCTGGTGGTGGTGGGGGGGTTAGAACGTAATACGTGTGATAAGTGAGGGAATACTGTATGCCCAAGCATTAGAAATGCTTTGCAGCTTGTAGAGAGAGAATATGGTGAACAGAGAAAGAGTGAAAAACTCTTGAATCAGACTACCTTGATTTGAATACTGGCTCTCCCCTGTGGTGGACACCGTGACGTGTGGCCCAGGTCTTCTCTATGCAAGGAAGGACTTGTTGCTTTAGCTTCAGGGAAAGCTATTGGCAGATCGCATTAAGCTGTCAGCCCCTTTGGATTCACAAAGCTGCAGAAGACTACTTACCTAAGTTTACATCCTTTTCATATTGGTCCAAATCCAATTCCTGCTTAAGGCAGTGGTATAGGGCATGACCATTTTCACCCAATGCAGGACAACTCTGATGGGCATTTTCATTCCAGCATTCCCATTGGAGTCAGTCTATTGTTGAACTTGTATCATAGGTGAGCTTTTTCCTAAAGCCTTTCCCCTTGTCTCCCACAGATACTGATCACAAGATATTGCTAATAAACATTTTGCATAAGAAACCTCATTTCAAAATCTGAATTCCAGAGAACATCGTCGGCAGCCGTCCGTCTCGAGAGACAATGGCGTAGCTTCCTGAGAGTCTATCTGCACCGCCGAGAATGGCTGTGCAGTCCGATTCGGGAGTGACAATCCCTGCCGCACTTGGTACAGGTGAAGGCAGATGGCTGTTGTTGCTGCTGCTGACGCTGCTTCCGCCTCGATCTTTTCTGGGCCGCCTCCTCGTTGCGCGCAGCCTCCGCGCGTGACGTACCTTGCCTGACCGCGAGCCTCCAGGCTAGGCGGTCGTCTGCTTGAACTTCCCATGTGTTCAGATTGATGGAGCATTGTGTCATGTCCTTTTTGCAGATGTCTTTGAACCGCAGTTTTGGGCGCCCTGTCATCCTCTTGCCTTCTGCTAGCTCGCCGTAGAGGAGGTCTTTGGGGATACGGCCTGCATCCATTCTTTTGACATGGCCGAGCCACCTGAGGCGTCTCTCGCTAAGAACTGCATGCAAACTGCTCATATTGGCTCGCTTCAGCACCTCGGTGTTGGGGACCTTATCCTGCCAGGCGACATGCAGGACGCGTCGCAGGCACCTCATGTGGAAGCTGTTGAGTTTCCTTTCGTGCCTTGCGTAGGTGGTCCACGTCTCGCTGCCATAGAGGAGAGTGCTGAGTACGCAGGCTTGGTAGATGCGCAGTCTGGTTTTCTCAGTGAGGCTGGAATTGTTCCACGCTCGCCGGTTCAGTCTGGCCATAACTGTGGCTGCCCTGGCGATTCTCCGGTTGACCTCCAAGTCGACTGACAGAGAGCTCGAGATGGTGGACCCGAGGTAAGTGAAGTCGTTGACAACCTCCAGGGTGTATCCGTCGATGGTGATGCATGGGGGAGTCCCCGTGCCTTGAGCCATAACATTCGTCTTCGTCAGGCTGATGGCTAGTCCGAACTCCTTGCATGCGTGGGAAAGGCAAGTGACTAGCTGCTGGAGTCCCTCTTTGGAGTGTGATGTCAAAGCTGCGTCGTCGGCGAAGAGCATCTCACGGATGAGCACCTCTTTGACTTTGGTCTTGGCTCGTAGACGGGCCAGGTTGTAGAGCTTGCCATCGGATCTGGTGTGAATGAAGACACCCTCGCTGCAGTCCTTAAAGGCGTATTGGAGGAGCATGGAGAAGAAGATTCCGAACAGCGTAGGCGCGAGGACGCAGCCCTGCTTTACTCCGCTGCTGACTGGGAAGGCCTCAGAGGTTGCGCCGTTGTAGGACACCGTGCTGTGCATGTTGTCGTGAAAGGACATGACCACAGCAAGCAGATGTGGTGGACAGCCAATCTTCCGTAGCAAGCTGAAGAGTCCGCTTCGACTGACCAGATCAAACGCCTTCGTGAGGTCAATAAAGGCGAGGTAGAGTGGTTTATGCTGCTTGTGACACTTCTCCTGCAGCTGGCGTAGGGAGAAGATCATGTCCACTGTTGATCGGCCAGCTCTGAAGCCACACTGGGACTCTGGGTAGACGCGGGAAGCAAGGGTCTGCAGGCGGGCAAGAGCGACCCGGGCGAATACTTTGCCGACGACGCTGAGGAGAGAGATGCCCCGGTAGTTGTTGCAGTCGCTGCGGTCTCCTTTGTTCTTGTACATGGTGACCAGAGAACATGGTCTGTGCCAATTAGTCCCTAAAATGGTCTAAGAAAGCAGGTAATGGGGTTTTGGAGCAGGATGCTTGATACCTACCTGGTATTGCCAGTTCTATCAGTGGGAGTAGATGGAGTTCAGTGGTGGACCAACATATTTTGTTTTGAATATTTTATTGTTTATGCTATTACAGTTGTTCCAATTGTTCCAATTTGTCCCTCTTCCCACAACCTCCCGCCTATTCCCACAGTCAATACCCACACTCGTTCATGTCTGTTGTCATGCATATAGGCTCTTGGTCTTATCCCTTCACCTGTTGAATCAGTTCTTCCCTCCTCCCTCCCCTCTTACAGCTGTCACTCTGTTTCATGTTTCTGTACCTCTGATTCTGTTTTGCTTGTTAGTTTATTTCGTTCATTAGTCCACTTAAAAGTGAGATCATATTGTATTTGTCTTTCATTAACTGGTTTATTTCACTTAGCATAATAATCTCCAGTTCCATCCATGCTGTTGCAAAAGGTAAGAATCCCTTCTGTTTTACTGCTGGCTAGTATTCCATTCTGTAAATGTACCACAGTTTTTTTATCCACTCATCTACTGACGGGCACTTAGGTTGTTTCCAAATCTCGGCTATTATAAGTGCCACTGCTTTGAACTGGTGTTTCAGGATTCTTTGGCTATATTCCTAAACATGGAACCACTGGGTCAACAGACAGTTCTATTTTTAATTTTGTGAGAAAACCCCATACTGTTTTCCACAGTGGTTGCACCAGTCTTCATTCCCACAAACAGTGCACTAAGGTTCCCTTTTTTCCACATTCTCCCCAGCAAATGTTGTTTGATTTATTAATGACAGCTATTCTGGCAGGTGTCAGATGATATCTCATAGTGGTTTTAATTTACATCTCTCTGAAGGTTAATGATGTTGACCATTTCTTCATATGTCAAAAGGCCATCTGTATGTCCTCCTTAGAGAAGAGTCCATTCAAGTTCTTTACTCATTTTGTAACTGAATTGTTTGTCTTCCTGGTGTTGAGTTTTATGACTTCTTTATATATATTGGAAATTAAACCTTTCTTCCATGTATCATTGGCATATATGTTCTCCCATACAGCAGGTCCCTTTTCATTTTGCTGATGGTTTATTTAGCTGTGCAGAAACTTTCTAATATGAGGCAGTTCCATTTGTTTATTTTTTTCTTTGTTTCCCTTGCCCTAGGAGATATATCAGCAAACATATTTCTATGCAAGATATCTGAAATTTTGCTGCCTCTGTTTTTCTCTAGGACTTTTATGGTATCACGACTTACATTTAAGTCTTATTTCCATTTTGAGTTTATTCTGGTGTATGGTGTAAGTTGGTGGTCTAGTTTCATTTTTTTGCAAGTATTTGTCCAGTTCTCCCAACACCATTGATTGAAGAGACTGTTTTTACTCCATTGTATGCTCATTCCCACTTTGTCAAATATTAATTGATCATAAAGATGTAGGCTTTTGGGGGGGGCTCTCTGTTCTGTTCCATTGTTATATCTTATTCCAGTACCAGACTGTTTCTATTACAGTGGCCTTATAGTATAGTTTGATATCAGGTATTGTGATCCCTCCAACTTTGTTCTTCTTTCTCAAGATTGCTGAGGCTATTCGGGGTTCTTTTGGTTCTATATAAGTTTTTGAAGTATTTGTTCTAGATATGTGAAATATGTCATTGGTATTTTAATAGGAATTGTATTCAATCTATAGATGGCTTTGGGTAGTATGGACATTTAATAATGTTTATTCTTTGAATCCATGAACATGGTATATGCTTTCACTTATTTGTATCTTCTCCAATTTCTTTCCTCAATGTTCTAAAGTTTCTGAATACAGATCTTTTCCCTCTTGGATTAAATTTATTCCTAGGTACCACAGTTTCTTGTTGTTGTTGCAATAGTAAATGGGATTGTTTTCTTAGTTTCTCTGATAGCTCATTATTGGTGTGTAGAAATGCCATCGATTTCTGAGTAATGACTTTTTACCTTGCTACTATGCTGAATTCATATATTAGATAAAGTAGCTTTTCTTGTGGTGTCTATAGGGTTTTCTATGTACAATATCATGTTGTCTGTGAATACTGAAAATTTTACTTTCTCCTTTCCAATTTGGATGCTTTTTATCTCTTCTTCTTGTGTAATTGCTATGGCTAGAACTTACAGTACTATGTTGAATAGAGTTGTAGAAATGGATATTCCTGTCTTGTTCTTGATCTTAAAGGAAACACTTTTAGTTTTGGCCTATTGAGTATGATGCTGACTGTAGGTTTTTCATATACAGTCTTTATTATGTTGAGGTATGATCCCTCTATTTCTGCTTTACTGAGAGTTTTTATCATAAATGGGTGTTGGATTTTATCAAATGCCTTTTCTATATATTGATATGATCATGTGATTTTTATCTTTCATTTTGTTTATGTGATGTACCACATATTTTGATTTGCAAATATTATACCAACCTTGCATCCCTGGAATAAACCCCCCTTGATCATGATGTATGATCTTTTTAATGTATTGCTTGATTCAGTTTGCTAATATTTTGTTGAGGATTTTATCAACAGTATTCATCAGGGATAGTGGACTGTCATTTTCTTTCTTTGTTGTATCTGTACCTGGTTTTGTAACTAGGATAATACTGGCCTTGTAAAAAAGAGCTTGGAAGGCTTCCCTCTTCTTGAAAATTTTTGGAATAGCTGAGAAGGATAGGTGTTAGTTCTTCATTGAATGGTTGGTAAAATTCACCTGTGAAGCTACCTGGTCCAGGACTTTAGTTTTCTTGGAGTTTTTGATTACTGCTTCAATTTCATTAGTTGTTATTGGTCTACTTAGGCTTTATGCTTCTTGATTCAGTTTTGGAAGATTATATGATTCTAGAAATTTGTCCATTTTACCCAGGTTGTCAACTTTCTTGGCATATAGTTGTTTGTAATAATTTCTTACAACCTTTGTATTTCTGAGGTATCAGTTGTAATTTCTTCTTTCATTTCTGATTTTATTTGGGTCCTTTCTCTTCTTGTTGATTTTCTAATTAAAGGCTCATCAATTTTGTTTAACTTTTCAAAGAACCAGCTCTTGGATTCATTGATATTTTGAATTATTTTTTTTTAGTCTCTAAGTCATTTATTTCTAATCCGATCTTAATTATTTCTATACTTCTATTCACTTGGGGCTTTGCTGTTGTTTTTATAATTCTTTTAGGTGTAGGGTAAATTTGTGTATTTGAGCTTTTTCTGTCTTCTTGAGGTAGACCTGTAATGATGTGAGCTTCCCTCTCAGGACTGCTTTTGCAGTGTCCCATAGATTTGGGGTTGTTGCGTGTTCATTTTCATTTGTTTCCAGGTTTATTTCTTTATTGATCTCATTGATGACCCAGTTATTATTTAAAATCATGCTATTTAAGCTCCATGTATTTGAATGATTTTGAATTTTTTTAATGATGTTGATTTCAAGTTTCATACCATTGTGATCTGAGAAAATGCTTGATATGATTTCAATTTTCTTGAATTTCTTAAGACTTACTTTGTGTCCTACCATGCGGTCTATCTTGAGAATGATCATGTGCACTAGAGAAGAATGTGTATTCTGATGCTTTAGGATGAAATGTTCTGTAAATAGCAATTAAATCCACTCAATCTTGTATGTCATTTAAGGTCTCTGTTTCCTTGTTGGTTTTTTTGTCTGGAATATCTATCCATTGGTGACAGTGGGGTGTTAAAATTCCCTACAATGACTGTATTGCTATTGATCTCTTCCTTAAATGTAAATAGATTAAATGTTTCAATTAAAAGACAAAGGGTAGCTGAATGAATAAGAAAACATGAAACAGATATATGCTTTCTATAAGGGACCCACCTCAAAGCAAAAGATTTACACAGGCTGAAAGTAAAGGGATGGAAAAGAATATTCCATGTAAATGCAGACGCCCCCCCAACCCCCAAAAAAATCTGGGTTAGCAATACTTATAACTGACAAAATAGACTTCAAAACAAAGGCCATAAAAAGAGAAAAAGAAGGTCACTAAAGGGATCATTCCCACAAGAGGATATAACTCTTATAAACATATATGCACCCAATATAGGAGCACCTAAATATATAAAGAAAATCTTGGTGGCCTTTAACCCCTGCAGAGATCGCAGTAAAAAAAAAAATTACAGCATAGATTATGTGTATCTAAGAGATATATTCATTATGAGTATGTACTGAAATGCAAAAAACAAAACAAAACAAAAACCCCTGTAAATTTGCATGTATTATATTTATTTAATAAAATACATGATCTTTTATTTATTGTGTTACAATCTTGAAAATTTTAAACACAGAAATATAAAAATATAAAGAATAAAATTTTTTTCATATAATGGAAACATGGATATTGCTAAAAAATACAACTAAAAAAATGTCTTTAACATCAATTAATCAGAATATTCGATAGTTGGTTTGGTAAAATGTTTGTAACAGCCACCACAAACAATATTGCTATGCTCAAGGCCTAAATACTTGGCACAACACTTGCAAAATATTTTGATAAGCAACTCATTTTGGATGCATAGCACCTAACACATATTTTTCTTTTTCTGTTTTTTTTTGAGTGAACCATATCTATATCTTTGTTAGAATTTCCTTTAATTTGTGTTTGAAATTAATGAATTTCAGTTTAAGGTTTATGTATATCTATAGAAATTTCTGAACACCTTTTTATTTGTTTTGACACTAACTGCATTATGAGATTTCTAATAAATATTCTGTGCTTTATTTTTACATTGATGTTCAGCATATGAATAGTCTGAGCACTTATTCCTGCAGTAGTTAAAATTGTGTAGAATATAAGCATAGGCCATCTTCTGGTGTTCCTGGCCACAGTATATGGATCTATCATTTGGTCCATAGTATAAGGACCTATCATTTGGTCCACAGTGTCAACTCCTGACTTCGTTTGGTTTTAATATTCTATTATGTCAGGCTTTTGGAAATCTAAATACATGACATCATCAAAATGCAACTTGAACTAAAATTACATTTTTTCCCTTTTGGGGTATATAAGATGCTAGTATGCAATATGCACCAAAAGCAAATAAATTAGATTTGGGGGGCTGGTTTTTAGAAGACACAAATTCAGGGGCTCATTGAAATTTATTCTTGCAAACAGTACCTACATATGAAAGTTACTTCTTTTTCAAGTTAGAGATAAGATTTATATAAATGAACAAGTTATCTGCTTTAATATTACATCCTGACTTGTAAATGGGTTCTGCAAGTCCCTTGATTATTTCTGCTCATTTATTACTAATTAAGTAAGGATATTTGGGCTGCTTACCAGCATATATTTCAAGATTTCCTGTGTAAAATACTTTTGAATCAACTGTACCAAAAATTTTTATATTTACTGGGCTCGGATGGAATATATTGTCTAAATTCACATTTGCCTCTAAATCCAGGTAACATTTAGTCTATTGTTGCATTCTGTCCCATAGAGGAACATAATTGACAATTTTCTACAAATGCTGAGGAAATGTCTCTCACAGCCACTTATTTGTCCTCTTTCAGGTACTCTAAGCAGGTAAGTTTGTCATCAAACCTGAAACAATTATGAATAAATTTACATCTCTGTAAAGATATTGTAAGTATAAATGTTCAATCTCACTACCATCAGTAGCCTATAGATTCTGCAAATTTAGCCAATTGCTGCAATGTAAACCAGTGAGGTAAAAGAGGCCTAAAAATGCTTTCAATTAGGTTTTGTCTACTTGTTTAGCATCTCTTTCTCATGAAAACCAGCTTGAGATAGAATTGATTTTTTTATTTGTATATAACAGTGGTTCTCAACCTTCCTAATGCTGCGACCCTTTAATACAGTTCCTTATGTTGTGGTGACCCCCAAGCATAACTAAAGCATAGTGATTTATCACAAAAGCAATATGTAATTATATATGTGTTTTCCGATGGTCTTAGGCTACCCCTGTGAAAGGGTCGTTCGACCCCCAAAGAGGTCGCAACCCACAGGTTGAGAACCACTGGTATATAAGATTAGACCTAAAATATCATTTGTGATAAAGCAGTTCCAAGTTTTAAGTTCTGTCTTGGCATTTTTTTGGCATTTGGCTGAACTAACATAAGTTGACACAAAACATTCTGTGGCTGTTTTCTAATTTGTCTTCTTATTGGATTTTTCCTCCATTTTGATTCTTATCCTTTCCAAAAAACAAAAACAAAAACAAAAACTCTTTATTCATGTCTAATTCACCTTCACTTTCTTCACTAGAAATATCTTGCCTGGTATCCAAATCTTTTGAATGAACTTCCACATAATCTTCATTTTCTAAATCACTTTCATTTTCACACTGGACTCTATCATTCTCATCATTGGACTTGAGTACCATTTGCTGGAGTTCTTCAACATCTCTTGGATTTTTGAATCAATATATCTTTCCAGCCATTTTCAATGGTAAATGAAAGAAAAACACAACACTGCCTTCAAGGTTTGTGGAGAAAACAAAACAAAACAAAACTACACTAACACTGGCTTGGGAGTTTGCAGTATCTCTCAGATGCAATTTACTGTTGAATGTCACACATCCTTACGAAACATGTGTTAGAACCAAACTGATGGCTTAAACATTATAGTTTAACAGTAGTCATGCAGTTAGTCATGACCTTGAACCTATGCACCCAATATACGTAACAATATTTAAGAGAAGAGTTTATTTGTATCTGTCAGATCAGTGGCAACCTCCACAGAGTTAAAGGATAGCCTTGCTGGATAGAGTAGTCTTGGTTGCAGATCATTATTTTTCATTACTTTGAATACTTCATACCAGTCCCTTCTGACCTGAAGTATTTCTGTTGAGAAACCATTTGAGAGCCTTATTGGAGCTCCCTTGTAGGTAATTGTTTCTTTCTTAATGCCTTTAAGATTTTCAGTTTGTCTTTAAACTTTGCCATTTTAATTATGATATGTCTTGATGTGGGTCTCTTTGGGTTCATCTTGATTGGGACTCTATGCTTCCTGAACAGTGTAACTTTTTTCTTTACCAGGTAAGGAAAGTTTTCTGTCATTATTTCTTCAAACAGGTTTTCTATCACTTGCTCACTTTCTTCTTTTCTGGTATCCCTATGATGCAGATATTGTTATGTGTCATGTTGTCACACAGGTTTCTCAAACCTTCCTTTTTATTTTGAAGTCTTTTTTTCTTTTTGATTGTGTTTTTTCTACCTTGTCTTCCAAATCACTGATTCAACCCTCTGCTTCATCTGGCCTACTGTTAATTCTTTCTAGTGTATTCTTCATTTCAAATGTTGCATTCTTCATTTCCAACTAGTTCTTATTCATAGTTTCTATGTCCTTCTTACACTAAGTTCCTTGTAGTTCCTTATAGTTCTCCCTAAGTTCCTTGAATACCCTTAAAATCATTACTTTGAACTCTATGTTTGATAAATGGCTTGCCTCAATTTCATTTAGCTCTTTTTCTGGAAATTCCTCCTTTTATTTTGTTGGGAAGTTGTTTCTTTGTCTCTTCATTTTAGCTGACTTTTTTTGCTTGCTTCTATGTATTAGATACAACTGTTTTGATTTCCTATCTTTATGGGGTGGCCATATGTAGTAGGAATCATGTGGGACACAGTAGTGCAGTCTCTTTGATATCCTGAGCTGGATCTCTAGGAATGAACTTTGTGTGGGTTATGTGGACTCTCCTGTTGTATTGGGGTCTTGATTATTGTTGACCCATTCATTGGTGGGATCTTCCCTCCAGAAAGCTGCCTGAGAGGCTCAACCCACACCACATCTTGCACACTGTTGTATAGGTGCCGACAGAACAAAACAAAACAATACACAAAACAAAACCAAGACAAGCAAAAGAAAAAAAAACCAACAATAACAGCAAAATCAATGATAAAAGAGCAAAAGATAATAAAAATTGAAAGAAAAATAGAGTATTATAAGAAATACATACTAGAAGATCAAAGGAAACAAAAATTATTATGAGAGGATAGAAGGAAAAGAAACAAGAGTAAGGAATAGAAGGAGGAAATCACCACAAAAGAACAAAGAAAAATATATAATTAAAAAATAAGAAAAGGAAGGAAGAAGACCAAATGGAGTAAGAAAAAAAAATAGTAAAAGGTGAGATATGAAACAAAAAGATAAAAAATAAGAAAAAATTCTAAAAAGCTATGTGAAAGAAAAAATGAAACTAATGGGAAGAATGAAGTGGAATTCATCTCAGCAGAGTATAGTACTTGCCTGCTGGGTTCTCCCTTTGGATATGACTGATGTTGTCTAAAGCTGGTGTAAGCTAATGTCAGGTGCTGTTCATATCTAGTCCTAGGAAGCCTGTTCAAAGCTACAAATGATTCACAGTTTGTGGCTCTCTCCTCCAAGCTTGGCTGCATCCATAACAGGCCTCGCTGCTCTGCAAGGCTTGTTTTTTATCAGCATTGGATCTAGGGGTGGGTCAACTAACTACCGAAGGCACCATAGGACCCACTTCCACCTGCCTCTACCTGCTATTAGTCTTAGTCTAGCCACTTATCCATCTGTTTCTGTGAAGGCTTCTGACAGAATCTGTAGGATGTGACCCCTGGATCTCCCTAGGGACATGCTGTTTAGACTTCAGGGGAGATGGTGGGTGTGTTTCCCCATCCTCACATCACACTCCGAGTGTGTCCTGGATTATTCCCTTGAACTCAGCAGGGTGAATCCCCTAGGAGGAAAGCAGGTGAGGCCTCCAGAGCCCCAAGTTTGGGTCTGATGGAAACCAAGAAGGCATTTTTATGGCTTGCCCATGAAAGAGAATTACCAGTGTGATTCCAGGAAAAATGTATGGAATAGCTGTGCCCTAAAGCCAGTCTCTGACAGCCCTGGGTCTACCTATATTGTTGTTATTTCAGCAGTGGATAAGATGCATGTTGGGAGAAAGAAAGGAAAAATAAAGATGCAGGCTGGGGTGAGCAGGATTCCAGAGGGTGGGGAGAGCAGTTTCCCACAAGGTGGGGTTATTGTTTTTGCCCTGAGCAGGGCTTGCTCTTCTCAAGAAAAATGGCTACTGTGGTATAGAGGTGTGTCTCAGCACCGAGAACCCAGCAGCCATTCCCCGATTCCTCTCCCCAAAGCCTCCCAGTTCCAACTTCCCTGATGTTACTCAAGACTGCACTGCCCTCCCTTTGTCCAAACCCAAGGAGAGTGACTGCAAATGAGAAACATGTGCTTTGGCCCCTTAGAAAAAGAGGAAAAATAAAATGGCTCTGTCTCCAGCAGGTTCCATCTCTCTCCAACCAACAAAAACCCCATGGCATTTCACCATGGAATTGCATGTCGTTGGCTGATCCTGGCACTAGTGCTCTGTGCTTGGGACCCCATTCTGGGGTTGGGCTACACTCCTCTTAGGGGGAAGCTCTTACAGCTGGATCACAACCTCAGCCTACCACCCTTGAAAATGGTGCCAGCCCCTTTCGCATCTCTGCCCTTCCTACTGGTCTTGAGGTGGTTTCTGCCCATCCTTGGTTAAGTGTCTCCTCTTCAGGTAGTCTTCAGTTGTTTGTTTTGGGCAGCTGTTCCCCTCTTTTTGTATTGTCAGTTGGGTCCTGGGAGGCAGTGCACAGCAGATCCTCCTACTCTGCTGCCATCTTGCCCCTTCTGATGGTCCAACTTTTCCTGGTGGTAAGTCAGGTTGGTATTTGGAGGAAGGGAAGGTGCTAGCTGGATTTCTATACCAAACAACAAAAATTATGAGAACTCCTGACCATTGTGGCTCAGTTGGTTGGGTGTCTTCCTGCAAAGTGAAAGGTCGCCAATTCGATTCCAGTCAGGACACATGTCTGAGTTGCAGGTTCAGTCCCGATTGGGGCACCCAATCAATGTTTCTTTCTCACATCAATGTTTCTCTCCCTCTCTTTCTCCCTCCCTTCCCCTTTCTCTGAAAATAAATAAATAAAATATTTTTTTTAAATCATGGGGAGAAAGTACTTTTAAGAACAGGGAAATTGGATGGCTATTGCTAAAGTTAATTGAAACCCTAGAAAAAGGTAACAAAAAACTAAAACCAATTAATAGCCCATTGAAAGCCAGTATGCAAGCCCATGGGCTTTCTTTGTAGCATACAAACTGGCCTTTTATTTTCTTGCAGTGGGAGGTAAGGGAAAGCTGAATCAGACATAGTACTTAATTACTATGGTAGTCAAACTTCATAGACGGTTAAACTTCCAGTCAAGGCAAGACAAGACTGCTATGAAAGAATAGGCATCTGACATATGCTGTGGGAACATCTGGCTTGTTGCCCCTGAAATCTTGAGTGCCTATATTTCTACAAAACCTCTGAGCCTAACCAGCCAGCTCTCTCCATTGAGAGCTAACGCCTATTCCCTTTTGCTCAGAGACATTGCAAAAGGCCTCTTCTTTGCAAAGCACCATGTGGTCCCTTAGGATCTGTCCTCATATCCCCTAGCAGCACTACAAATATAGTTAATTAGAATTACATGACAGCATAATCCAGCCTTAAGTACTGAGCTTGAAAAGGGTGGAAATGGACTATACTCCAAAGGAGCTGCATGCCCTAGCCAGCCTGTGTAGCCAGGAGCCAGAGGAGTGCACATGAAACTGGATTCTGAGGGTCCTTGATCAAAGGGATAGGCACATGGGAATGAAAAAAAGGAGAGTTTAATGATCTTGTGGACTAGTCTCCCAACATGCATCATTTATACCCTATCTGGGACCCTCAGAGATGGTGAGAAATTGCTACTGGAGTGACTTCCAGAAGCATGGGAGGAACAATGGCCCATGCCAAATGAGGTTGAAATGTCTTATTTGCTATGGCAGATGGTGAAAGAGGGATTTAAAAATTCAGGCAAGTGGGCATGTGAAGTAGATAGACTATGAAAGGCTGGAAAACTCACCAGATGATTAGGTTGTTATTTAAACCTATGATTTTTTATCATTATGATTAGAAATTATTAGTTTTTTCCAATTCCTGAATTTTTTATTTCCATAAGCTCTACTTTTTCTTTTTCAAATATACAACTAATTTTTAAAATAATTTTCTGTTCTATTTTCAAATTCATAATTTATTTCCTTAAACATAATAGCATGCTTAGTTTATATTATGCATCTGGTAATTTCCAGTTTCTAAAATCTTACTGAGTTTTTTTTTCTCTGTAATCCTGCTGGTTCTTACTCATTATGTCTTATTCTTATGTTACTACAAACCATTGTAAATAATTCATTTTCCTTAGCAGATCATTTGTGAAAATTATTTGAAGCCTAAGAGGCTATACAGAATGCACTGATGGAGGGGCACCAGGATCACTAAGAAGTTGAGAAGAGATTTTCCTCTGTGTTCCAGGGCTGATGGTAGAAGACTATTACAGAACTAGGCTCATTGACAGCAATGGAGATGATAGGAACTGAAACAACAGAGGCCAGGCGGTAGCACTTAACTTTAAGAAGCCAGATGAATGTAATTACCATAAAGACAAGCTAGGTCCCAGTGGCAGTCAAGGGGATGAGATCCATAGAGCATTACAAAGATGCTAAATTGAACTCAGTTTGCTGTGGGGGTGAGGGGCAGGGAAGATAGGCAGTCAACAACTACTCTCTCACTTAAGGAAAGCTTACAAGAGTTTCTCTAAGCAGAAACTGCAAATATTAGCAGGAGTTGGCTAAGTTAAGAGACTGAAGAGTTTAGAGAAGGAATCACATTCCCCAAGGAGAACTAGAAAAATTTTCATGAAGCTGGCAATGTAACCAGTGGGGAGTGGTAATAAAGAAGTCCAGAGAAGTAAATGAGAACCAGCCACTCATGAAGGACCTTATATACCTCAGAAGTGGTACGTATGAAAAGTATCCTCTAGTTTTAACTAGGGCAATGGGTAGCCATTGCCAGGTTTTTAGTAGAGACATGGTGATTGATTGTATTTGCATTTAAAATTTTTCATTATGGCTGCATCATAGGTTATAGAAGAAACAAGACCAGAGTTAGCGAGATCGTTGTTAAAATCATCCATGTGTTAGTTGGGGCTTAGTACTTGGGAGTAAGGAATTCTGGCATAGCCATAAATATACAGGTTTAAGGCATGTTTGGAAAATAATAGTAATAGTACTATGAGGAATGGTAGGATATGACACTAAGGCGAAGGAAGAACAGGAATACTGTGCTCAGTTTTGCGGGTTTTGCATTGCATGAGAGTGACTACCGGGGCAAGTGGATGCTAAAAGCTAATGTGAACCCAGATCACCTGATTGTGTGTGCTGGTATGGCCTGTGTCTTCAGGAGGAACAAGAAGCTTTCCAAAAGCATACAAAGGTGCCATATGGGCTACTGGCGGCTCTGGTTTGGAGAACTGGAATATTGGTAGCACCATTTGCTGAGACTGGGAACAGAAGTGGTGGTGGAAAGGAAAATAATGAATGTAGTTTGCACTTAGATTTTAATAAAAACTTTATGAAGTAATATTGAGCTCATTTTATAAAAGCAGAGATTGTCTTAGAAAGGGTGTTTTTTCTTGAGGACATATAATTAGTAAATGGTAAAGCTGGTATTCAGATTTTGATACTGTATTTTTTCATTCCCATATTTTCCAAAAAAAAAAAAAAAAAAGAATAGAAAAGACAAAAATAGCATTAACATATTTGGGGGAATATTTCATTATGAAACTAGATGTGATGTCATTTTATTTCAGAAATGTACTTGAATAATTGTTAAATCGTTTGAATATTTAAACTTGAAATATTTAGAAACATTAATTTTAAAAATTGTATTTTCCCCTAAGCTTTCTTTTCAGTCTCTCTCCTCACACTTGCTGTTCCATTGACATCCTCTCTTTTCTCTTGTCTCTCTCAAGCTTCAACTGCAGCCTCGCTTCTTCCAGGAAATGATTCTGAACTTCCTGCTTGTTATAAATGTTCCTCTCATGAAGTCCCTGGCATCTTATATATAAATCTTTGATGTTACTTACCATGACTGCCCTAATAGTTGGTTTGCTTTTAGTTTTATATTCCTAATACTTGGCTAGTGGTTACTATTCAGTAAGTAATATTTGATAAACTATTATGTAAATGAACCAATGTTTAAGGCTCACTTCTAATGAACCTTTATTGATTTACTCAGTCTGCTCTACTCCTGTGACTCCCAGGCATTGTTGAACATAAAAATGAACTAGAGGTTTTAAAAATATATAGATTTACATGCCCTACTTCAGACCTACTGAATCTGGGACAGGGCCAAATTAACTGGACTTTTAAAATGTTTCTAACATAACTGTGTGGTCAGCCCAGCCTTGGCATTTAGGAACCACTGTTCTAGTTCATCAGCACAGTCTGATACAACTCTTCTACCAATGTGTGCTTATAGTTATTATATTTTATATTGTATTTATGTAGTATATTTGTTATATTTTTATTTAAAATTTTTTAAATAATTATTCATATATAGCCTTTTTGGTATAATGCCACACACCCAGCAGGGT
Source organism: Furipterus horrens (assembly GCF_987537825.1). NCBI lineage: Eukaryota > Metazoa > Chordata > Mammalia > Chiroptera > Furipteridae > Furipterus > Furipterus horrens. The sequence goes on along the minus strand of NW_028327172.1, from coordinate 65,099,899 downwards.
GATTAATACATGGTTCTCCGTAGTCACTGGAGGGTATTTTACTACCTCACATCTTGAATTTATTAATTTACTTGGAGAGCTGCATACCACACTTTGGATACTAAATGAAATCTTTAAATCTATATAAAAATACACATGAAGCAGGCATTTTTCTACTTGTTGGTACAACATATATTTTATATGAACATGTTAATATTTTAGAAAATACAGAAACATTATTATCTTGCCATCTGTTTACACTTTATAAATTTGGCCAACACAGAACATATCTGGGCTGAGGCCAACAGAAATGTTTTACTTCTGCCTTATTTGTGTTAGTAACAATACAGCTAATGTAAACATGACTTTATTTACTTTTGTTCTAAAAAAACTGACTAGTATCCATATATTGATCAATACCTTATAAATCATCTACACTGTCTTCACAATTAAGAAAGTTTTGACTTTTTTAAAAGAAAAGTTTTTCTTCAGACTACAGGATTTCTAATACTGAATACCCAAATATTAAAGTTGACATTATATATTTTTCTTAAATGCTATGTGCCAGATTACCATTTCTTTTTCAATAGCCATGGTTGAATTAAATGAGAAGCTTGACATGGCTTAACCTCATACACTTGTGTCTTGACATTTTGCCATTGAAATCTATTATCATTTACAGGGCATGTTTTGTGCTTTTGTTCACATTTCCTCTTAGTAATCTGGAAAATCTGGCATTTCTTGATGCAATAGAAGACTGAAAATGTAATCATTGTTTTTCTGATGATTCCTCAACACTTCTGCAGCTAATGTGATGTCCTTTCAGATGGTCTTGTTAAGGATTTTGTACTCTCACAGTACTTTCAGATAAAAGATTTATTACTTGTTCTGTCTTCTACAAGTCTGCTGCCTCCTAAGGCTGAGATCTCAAAAGCTGTTCATGTTAATCTTAACATCCCAAGATTTCATTTTTTTTTTTTTTTTTTTTTTTTGTGGAGGAGCATCTATCAAGGGTGACATTTTCCAAATAACCTCACAAGAACCTACAAAATGCAAGCGCATTTGGAACAAGTTACATCCATATATCCATTTTCTCTGGACAATATTTCCTGGGTAGAGTTAGTCACTGAACCTGTCTCTGCTACCTTGCTCAGTCACTTCATGATCCTGTCATCTAACTGCCCACATCACAGCATTGCTGTCCTTGCCGCTACTCTTCCTACTTTTACTCCATCCTGTATACAATGCCATGATAATTTTTAAAAGCATAATGTTTAGTTTTTCTCTTGATAACTACTGTAGAAATGCTTTCTTTTGTATTAAGTCAGATCTGAATTTCTCAGTTTGCACTGCAGAGCTCTCTACCAAAGGGCTGCCTCAAAAACCATTAGACTTCATCATTGTTGTTGCCCATTTTTAAACTCATTCCCACTTTCCATACCCTTAGTCATGTTCATGCACCCCATTTTCATCATCTCATTTTTTGGTGCTCCCTCAATATTTAGTAGTAGCTAACTAAGGGAGAATTTCCAAAATTATTTATGGTGCTCTAAAATTACAAGGTAGCCCTGACTGGGTGGCTCATTTAGTTGGAGCATTGTCCCATACACCAAAAGGTTGTGGGTTTCATCCTCAGTAAGGACACATACCTAAGTTGTGGGTTTGATTCCTGGTCAGAGCACGTATAAGAGGCAATTGATTGATGCTTTTTTCTCACATCGATGTTTCTCTCACTGTCTCTCTCATTCTCCCTTACTCTCTCTCTCTAAAACCAATAAACATATCCTCAGGTGATGCTTAAATTAATCAATTAAAATTACCAATGTTGATCCTAAAGGACTTCTGCTCAAGATGGAAGCATAGGTAAACATGGCTCATCTCCACGCATAACCACATCAAAATTGCAACTAAACTATAGAACAATCATCACTCAGAACTGTCAGATATCAAGTTGAGTGGATCTGTCAACTACAGAAGTAAAGAAACCATATCTATCCAGATTGGTAGTAGGGGTAGTGTGGGCTGGTCTCACACACACATGTGATGAATAAAAATTAGGAGGGAAATCTCAATAGCAAAAGGTCCCAACCCCATACAAGCCCCCCAAGCCCAGGGGCCCAGTGCCAGGAGGATAAGTCCCCATAACTGCTGCCTGTGAAAATCAGCATAGACTGAGTTGGGGAAAGAAACTTCTAGAGTCCCAAGCAGTTTCTTTTCAAGGCCCTGCACGTGGACTTTCTCAGACTCACACCCTCTGAGCTCCAGCAACAGAGTAGCAACTTAAAAGGCACTACTAGCATATGGGGAGGAAATGTCTGACATCAGGGCAAGAGCTGGGGGACAGCTTTCATACAGACAGAACTGCAGGCAGAGGCCATTGTTCCTTTTCTGAAACCTCTTGAAACAGAACCAGGGCTGACAGGTGGATGCCATATCTGAGACTCCATCAACCTGGCTCATACTGTTTGACCCACGCTGGTAATATCCAGAAGCTCTTCTCCACCCAAATTATGGGCCCGCCCAAGCTGTTAACAGTGGCTTTTCCATATGAATGGCTTGTCTTGGCTCATGCTTCAGATTTTCCTAAATTCTATCAAACAAGCCTCAGCAAGCCCCCAGTGCCCATACCATTTGATTAGTGGAGTCAGCCCAGGCACTAACAGCAGCAAGCCTTGGTTTACAGCTTGGCTTCACCTGAGAGCCTTCAAGCCCAGCACAAATAGCAGTCGTCTGTTTATAGCTTTGTAGCTCATGTTGGGTGGCCCTGGGAAGAACACAGGTAGTGGCTGACCTTGATCTGCGCCATCCAGGAAACCTCAGAGCCTGCACACCCAGTGGACAGCTACAGACCACTTCAGAGCACCACCACCCACCAACTCCACAAGTGACATGCTCAAAGGGTAGACTCAGTGGGCACCAGAGCCCTGCTGAAGTAAGTCCTGCTTTTTAGAGTGGGACCCTGCATAGCTGATCCTCCATGGAGGATGGAGTTTGGTGGTCAGTGGTCACAGCCAGTTCGTACATCTGACTCGCCTGGGTAAATCTCCCCCATTGACCTGCTAACAGCAATCAAGTCTCAACTACAAGAGGAAGTAATACTCAGCCTACAAGAAGGGCACACCTTGAGTACCCAGCTTGGGTGATAGATGAGGCTGTGTCCCTGGATCTTACAGGACACCTACTGCATTAGGCCACTCTCCCAAGACAGGGAGTCATAGCAGCTCTACCTAATACAAAGAAACAAACAGAGAGAGATAACCAATATGAAGAGACAAAGAAACATGGCCCAAATGAAAGAATAGATGGAAAGTCCAGAAAAAGAACTAAACAAAATGGAGAAAAGCAATCTTATCAGATGCAGAGTTCAAAATGCTGGTTATAAGGATGCTCAAGCAACTTAGTGAGGACCTCAACAGTATAATAAAGATTCAGTCAGAAACAAAGGATACACTAATTGAAATAAAGAACAATTTACAGGGAAACAACACTAGAGTGGATGAAACCAGGAAACAAATCAATTGTTTGGAACATAAAGAAGCAAAAAACAACCAATAAGAATGACAGGAATAAAAAGAATTTTAAAAATACCATAAACAGAAGTGAGAATAGTGTAAGCAGCCTCTGGGACAACTTCAAGCATTCCAACATTTGCATTATAGGGGTGCCAGAAGGAGAATAGAAAGAGCAAGAAATTAGAAATCTAGTTGAAAAAATAATGAAAGAAAACTTCCATAATTTGGTAAAGGAAATAGACGTGCAAATCCAGGAAGTACAGAGAGTCCCAAAGAACATGGACACAAAGAGATTACTCTAAGCTACATCATAATTAAAATACCAAAAGTTAAATATAAAGAGAGAATTTTAAAAGCAGCAAGAGAAAACCAGTTAGATACCTTCAGGGGAGTTTCTATAAGACTGTCAGCTGATCTCTCAAAAGAAATTTTGCAGGTTGGAAGGGACTGACAAGAAATGTTCAAAGCCTTGAAAAGCAGGGACCTACAGCCATGATTGCTTTACCCAGCAAAGCTATCATTTAGAATTGAAGGACAGATAAAGAGCTTCCCAGACAAAAAAACTAAAGGAGTTCATCATCACCAAACCGTTATTACATGAAATGTCAAGAGGACTTATTTAAGAAAACGAAGTTCAATACCATGAACAATAAAATGGAAATAAATACATATTTATCAACAATTGGATTTAAAAAACAAACTAACCAAACAAGAAGAACTAAGACAGAATCATAGATACTGAGAGAATTTTGATGGTTGTCACATCCGAGGGGTTTTGGAGGAATGGGTGAAGATGTGAGAGTATTCAGAAGTACTAATAGGTAATTACAGAATACTTATGGACATGTAAAGTACAGTATAGGAAATCAAGTAGCCAAAGAACTTATACGCATGACCCACGGACATGAACAAAGGTGTGAAGATTTTTTGATGGAGTGAGGGGTGCTGGGTGGAGGGGGACAAATGAGGAAATTTTGGGACAACTGTAATAGCATAATCAATAAAAGATAATTAAAAAATAAACTATTTTTGAAATAAAAGAATTGCAAGGTAAATAGCAGTTTGAATTCACTAGAGGGAGCTCAACACTGAAAATAACATTCCTAGAAAATTTTCTATTTAAGAAATTAAAGGAGTCTTTTTTTTTTTTTTAAGGAGTCTTTTTAAAGATGAAAAAGTATCTAGTTTTTTTCTTTTTTTCTGTTATTTTGAAGCTGTGGTCTGAATTTTCCTATACACAAAGAATATAGACTAATAAAAGTTTAGTTTTAGGAGATTATTAAACTAATTTTAAAGAAATTAGATTTTATCATTGTAGTTTATATTATATTATTTTACTTATATGTTGCTTTGTAATTGACTTCTTAGTATTTCATATCTTTTTTTTCCTTACTTCTTCCTCCTGAATTTTTTTCACAGTTAATGGTACTATCATCCATTCAGTGATCCAAGCCAGGAACTAAGAAGGTATCAAGGCTCATCCTCTTGTTCCTCTCAACCCTAGAATCTCTTTCAGTAGGCTATAACCTCCTTGAGAATAGGGATATTGCTTGTTTACTGTCCTCTCTCTTACCTAGTACAGTACCTGAAATATAGGAGATAGTAAATAAATACTTAAATTAATGAATGAGAATGACCTTTCCTCTCTATATCTAAACCATTATCAAGTCCTTTTGATTTTACTGGTAAAATAGTTATTTAATCTATTCTCTCTTCTTACCCCTGTTCTATTTTCTGGAACACTCCTTATCATCTCTTCTATAGACTCTTAAAATGATATCTATATCTAATCTTATCTCCCCCACCCTCACCATTACCATTTCTCCAAATCATTCACCTTGAATTAAAATATGTCAGTGCCACTATTTGACAAATCTCTTTATTGGCTTTAGATCACCCACAGGATGATCTGTAAGTTCTGTCGTGCTGGAACAAGTCCCTCTGTGCCTGGGCCTTTCCCTAAAACTCCAGCTTCAGCTAATATCAACTTCTCACTCTTATTTTCAAAAAGTACCAATCAGATTTTAATTTCTCATATATACTATGAGTTATATTTTTATGGCGGATAAGCTCTTATCCTAGTCCGGAGAAGGAGTCAGAAAAGGATTCAGAGAGATCTGAACAGATTAGTAAGACTTAATGGAAAAGAAGGCAGAGTCCTGTTTGATTCTTAGTTATAATTTTTCAAATCTAGAAATTATTGTCTGAAGTATAAGTCAGATGCTTCATGAAGCTTTTTAATTAGATCATTGTGGCTGGCTGCCTGAGTCTTCGTTCATTTACTCATCCAACGATTATTCATTAAGATCTTTTTATGTGCCAAGCACTGTGCTGTCCAGTAAGGTATAGAGGCAAACAAATGAGGCATATGTCCTGACTTCAGAACATAGACAAGGTGTTAGCTCCATTTTCCTTTAAATGCCTAACTGGAAGACCACAAGAGGTAAAACCAAAAATTCCAAAGATGTATCTTTAGCCTCTTATCTATGTGATTGTTGTGCTAATTAAATAAGAAATGGATAACAATTTCTTTGGTAGATGTGGTAAGAATAACTGATACTTTTATCTCTTTGCCAATAAATTACAAAAGATCAATTTGTTTAGGAGTAATTGTAATACTAGCTAATGGACAGTTTTACCTTCAAAATTGGAGTCATTCGAAGAAAAATCTTAAAAGCTTTTTAAGTTCATGTCAATACTATCTCAGGAGTTTTTCTTTAGAAGGGATTGATGTTTACTATGCCCTTAAGTCAATAATGCAGCACTGTAAGAGGCTTAGCACATCCTTAACAACCTCTCTCGACATCTTAGAAGCTCTGCTGGATACAAGATGATGTGGGTTTAATGCTGAAAGGTTCTTTAAGGTAAATTGAGACACAAAACTAGCCCTGAAATTCCCGGTTTTTGATTTATCAAGGAGCTCATGGATAACCTTAGATGACATCCAAATAAATGACACAGATACAGTTTAAAGCTATCCTATGTAGTTAAAGTCATTTCATATAGATCTTAAATTTTCAAGCTGATTTTTGAATACCAAGAACATATCCAAACAATGTATCTTCTGCTCTTCTGGAAGTGTGTTATATAAGATCTGACATGATGAATTTATTGTTTCAATTCTGAATTGCGGTATCCAGAAATAATTCTTTACGAAAATCTTTCATAATTTTAATTTCTATTCAATATTTGCTGAATTACAATTTTATTTTCATATTTGTATGCTTTTAATTTATTTATTGGAGAAATATGCTAAATCCTTTAACACTTTTGTCAGTTTTCTTCATGGGGAAATTAAGTATATATAGCCATATCACTACATAACAAATAAAAAGTATGGGTGATTTAAATTTTGTGAGAAAGAAACTAGCAGTAAGAGGAAGATGAAATGGGGGAGAAAAATGAAATAGATCCTATACATGTTCTCAGGCAGACATTAGAGGCCAAACATAGACAGAGTAATTGGTTACTGGATCTCAAAGAAAGAAAAAGAGGTCTAGAAACTGGAGAATCAAATCCAGTGCATAGTAACCATGGTTACCAAGGTTACTGAATGCTACCTCAACCAAGAAAAGCAAGACATCAAGAATCCAGTCACAACTAGGAGTATGTGGTATACATCCAGTCACAACAGGAATGAAAATATCAATAAAACACACACACACACACACACACACACACAAAGAGACAGACAGACAGACACACACACACGTTGGCCAAAAAGTCAGTTTAACTGTTTTTTTCATAAAATAAAAGATATATTTTTATATTCATCAATAACTTAATTGATTTGCATATTTTTAGTATGTCAGCTATCTCCCATATGGTATAATGTTGATTGTTCTCAATTAATGTCTCCATTTGATCACTATCGACTTAACTGGGTCACCCAATCGTGGAGCATCATCCAGTGAGAAATCTCCAGCACAAAACTTTACAAACCACTTTTGACATGTTCAATCAATTACAGCACAATATTTTTTTTTTTTTGCATTTCAGTTATGTTTTTACCTTTCTTGAGATAATAAAGCATAATATGCTGAAAATGTTGTGCATTTTCTTCCATCTTCAATTAAAATGGCTACACAAAAGTTCACCAATTTTGATATTGTTTTTAAATGCTCACTGATATGACAGCTGTCACAATACAATCTAACAAAATTGTTTCCAATGAAGTTAAAGACAACTAAGTGCTACTAGAGCCATCTTACGGAAAAAAAAGCAAATGAAATTTTTGGCTATATATATATATAAAATCACTTGGAAATAGCAATTAGAATAGAGTTGTGGCTTGGAAAATAGAGAAAAGTGAAATTAAAGGAAAATAAATATCTAACAGTAGCACCACTACCACCATCACCACTTCAACGTTTTCGGGGATGTGCATTTACTGTATCATACACAGTGTAATGCCTGGATTTTGGTGCAGATGCTTAGTTTACCTGCTTTATATGTCAAAAGCACTTATCAGGACCAGGTACCTGCCACTGTAAAATAATAAAACTGTCTCAGTATTTTTTTCAAAATTTAGAACCCTTTGAAGTGGTATTGTTCTCATTCTTTTATAACAAGTTAGGATGAAGTTAAATTTAAATTTACTTGATTCAGAAAAGTTTAAACATACTTACCTTGAGATACAAGGAAGAGGGGTCGAGTTTGAGTAAGATTTTAAAATTTGGTTTGTTGGTAAAGCTTATGATATTTGTAATTGGATTTAGCTGAGGGTTATCTGGTCCAATGAAATCCAGTAATGATCACATTTTATGTATTATAAAGCTTTGATTGATAACAGAAAGGAATTGTGTTTGTATATTCTTTAAATCTCTTACAGCATAGATCTGCTTCATATAGTCATACTGGGGCTTTAGGAGGAATAACATGAGGAAGACTACAAAAAATAGAGCCAGGAGAGTGGTCCTGGAGAGAATCTTCTGTGTACTGTGGGTTAAGTGAGCCAAATGTTCTATCCGTTAAAGTTTTCACAGGTGAAGAGAAGCAAGCCAGTGACATAGGCTGAGAAAGGAAAAGATTAAATCTAATAACAACCATGGCAACTAGGATGACTGTACACAGATAAGAGACTCCTGCTTTTGTGAGACTGAGCTAACAAAGAGTCTAAGAGCTTAACGTAGATAACTGGAGAATATAGAGAAAGATATTCAGAGGTTCAGGCAAAGGTCTAGGAAAGAATGGAAAATTAATCATATAACTGAGTATAGGAAAGTGAAAGTTAAGAGACAGGAGTCAGGGAGAGTCTACTTAACACAGGAAATAATGCATGTTTTCTTTTTAATGTAACTAGAGATAAGAAAATAGATTCAAGTGATATGTTCACCACTGAACACCTAACCAATGGAAATGGAAGAATCAAATAACAAAAGTATTAAGCTTTGTGATTGGAAGAATGATTATGGAGAAAAAGGTTAATGGAACCAGAAGATTACTTCAATTCAGGACCAATTTAAGAAAATGTTTTAAGGATAGGTTTATGAGAGCCTTAAATTCTAAACCAAGGATTGTCCATTTTATTTTGCAGACAATGAGGAACAAATGAGCATGTTGAGCCTGAGAATAATGTGTGCTGGGTGTTGTTTTGGAAAATACATGTGCAAGACAGATTAAAGAAGAGAAGTGCCAACAGGTAGAAAGTCCAGTTGGGAGTCTGTTGCAGTATTCCAGGTTGCATATATTATATTATACATCTATACTATAATACTATATTTAGTGTATATAAATACTTCAAAAAAAGTTGTCCCTAATTTCCTTCCTCACTTATTTTATTTTTATTCTATCTTCCAGAAAGAATTTAAAATGTGTATACCTTATCATCTAATGTCTATATTACTTTTTTCCCAGTTGTTCAGCCTGTTTGACATTTTAATATAAACCATCCAGTTAGAAAGGTAAACCAGTATTGTCTCTGAAAAAAAAAGTTAATTTGTATTCATTTGTTTGACTATTTTCACTATATCCTTTTATTTGAGCTATGATTTTCAAGGATCATTCATCACATTCTTGAGTTTAAAGATTAAGATTTTTAGACTGTCAGTGAGAACTTGAACAGAAACAGAAACTAATTTTTAAAAGGAAGATTTGAAATTTTCCTGTGGAACTTAACATGAGTAACACGAGTTACTGAAGACCTTGGCTAGGGAAGTGGCTGTGAAAATGGAGAGGAAGTGATATAGTTGACTGCATGGCAGAAATATGGGAAATTAATGATTACTTTTAAAACTGGAAGATTGGGAGAAAGGTGTTGACTGTGTAAAAAAAGGGTGGTGAGGACTGAGGGAAGACAGTATTTCATAGGAGTTTTATGTGTAAACAAATGGAATTTGGCTTCACAGTGGCTATCAGAGTGGTAATATCCAAGCAAGAGACCTTGAGCTCAGGGAGGACATTAATTGTGACCTATAGGTTAGAAAATTATTTCTATAGAGGACATAGAGAGTTAAAAGACAGAATACCTTGAAGGAAATGCTCCTTACTATTTCAAAATGTGTAGCAAAATTATTCCCCTGGTATTTGAATCGGTACACAGTCATTCTGATAATGGTGGAATTTGTGTAATAGTTTTTCATGTGAAAGCTGACACTAAGATAAGCAGTTGCATGCACCATGCATCATAGCAGTTCTACTGACACATATCTGTCCAGAAAAACCAGAATTTGGAAACAATAATGAAATTGTTCAACGTGTACCATAGTTGTTTTTTTTTCTTTTTTTCACAAATGAGGTCAGTGTAATTGTAAATAGATTAGCTTACTGCAATATACTTATCTCACTGTAACACAAAATATAGATTCAAGAATATCAGCTACTCTTATTCATTAAACATCAAACCCAATTGTGTAATTTTTATAATTATGCTTCAAAATAATGGGAAAATAATAGGCAAAATTACTTCTTAATGCACACACAAGTGCCAGAAAGCAAAAAAGTCTTGATTTACTATGACACAATTACCAAATTCATTTGACATATTTTTTACTTTGTTTTACCTTAATATAAATAGTAAGATATCTATTTTTTCCAAAATGTAAGTCTATTAAAATCCATGATTACTATTTACTTTATTTCCTTTTCTAAACAAAGTTTAGTGGTATTGCTTATTACATACTTACTTAAATAATTTGAGTTGTGAGAACTTTAATGTGATAGTATATTCTTAAATAGAAATTTGGTTTGGCTACTTTTAGGAGAAAAATTTACAATTTTTTCCATGGGACTTATATGTTACATGTCTGATTTAAATGTACTATAGAGGAACTTTTTTTTCCATTTTAATAAGTGAATTATTAGATATCTACAGTTAAGTATAACTAAAAATTATACATTATCAACATATAGTTTAGGAAGTTAGAGTCAGGAGTAGGGATAAAGATCTACTTCATTAATATTTAGGAAACTAGCTAATATATCATTAAGAATGATACTAATCAAAATTTTCACAATACTATATAATTTCTTGGTCTCTATCTTGTACCAAAGAAGTCTTGTCTAACCTTGATTTAATTGTACTCTGTGCATAAGCAGTAACCTCATTTGGGTCATGAATGTGAATCAAGATAGTAGAAAATACCACATTTGACCTTGCTATAATGGCAAAACTTTAGCTATTCAATATTGTATTGCTTATTGAATGTGCTCATTTCATTTGGAGATAACATAGCTGCCTTCATCTTTAAAAACATAAATGAATAATGAATTATACCAAAAACAAGCTTTTGAATCATATTTTAATTTTAATGGCCTTAAAATTGAACTAAATAGATGCAATGTGAGTAAATTTCAGTGACATAAAGAGTGAATTTATGATTAGATTTAACTACATTCTGTTACAAATTGTGCCTGGAGAGTTTTATTGTTTTGTTTTTAAGGAGGTACAATTAATAGGAATTACATCAAGAATACCAAGTGTTATGAGGTTAGGAATCTCAGATTACTATGACTTTTCTGTGCTTCCTGGCAAGTATCAGATGTTTGAGTAAAACCACCATTAAATATGAACTAATAATTGTAGTTGATAGAATTCAACATGAACCAACTCAAAATGCTAGTCTCCCTTTTGATTTCGTTAAAACTTTTTTAAATAAATAGGCTTGGAAAAAAGAAAGGGCTAATAATTGTCTTAAACTGTGGTGTGGTTCAAACCACATCTCTGTTGTTCTCTATAGTCTTGGGAACTAGGTTCAGAGTAGGACTGCTGAGCTTGTATTACTCTGTTGGAAGGCAAATAGGTGAGTAATTCATTCAAAATGATTTTAAATCTCAACTGAGGAAGGAGAAAAGTGATGGGACCAGTAGAAAAGCCACCAGGAAGCAGATGTGCTTAACTCATGGATAAACCTACCTTGAAAATAAATGCAATGTTTTGAGGTTTGGTCATTGGAAAGGTTCAAGCAAAGTTGAATGAATTCATTTCAGGAAAGTTAAATATCAGATTTTCCTTTATGAAGAGAGCTGAGCTGGATGACTTATAAATCACACATAGTCCAAAGATTTTATAATTATTTATATTATATTCAATATATTTATATATTTAAAATAATATAATTATGATTATCTTTCATATACATCCATCTGTATGAATGTATATATATACATATATATCTCCATACACTGTATGTATTAAGTTCTGTTTTAAAATGTAAATTTAACTAAAAGCCATATTTCATCCCTTTTAAATAGCTCCACTTCTTGGGCACACCTGTTACATGTTAGAAACCTCACCTGAGTCATTACTGACTCCCCAACAGTCTTATAAGTATATATTATTCCATTTTACAGATGAGAGCCCCAGAGACAATAACCAAGGCCTCAGGGCTAACTGACAAATGTGGGACTTGAAGTCCATCTGTTTCTCTACAAATGCCGTTTTCTTTTTACCGAATTTCTGGTTTCCCTAATAGTATATATATTAGAGTAATAAAATGGTTTAATTTCTTTCCTTTTAAGAATTTTTGGTTATGGCATTGTAAACCTGCTCAAGTGAAACATATCTAATTTTATGATACGTAGATGGATTAACAATTAGAAATTCAAAGAACATTAGAGTTTTACTATTATGTGGAATTTAACATATGGATTGAGCTAACACTGTCATATGCACTGAATGAATTCAAGGAGTTTCGTGGATTCAGGAGCTTTGGCTGAGATTTGGTATCATCATACCAACATGATTCTTCCACTTCTAGCATAAATTTTCCTGATCAGACTCCAAAGAGATCTTTTCATTGAATTAATTAATTAATTCTTTGAGATTACTAGATATATAAGAAACATGTAATAAAATGTATAAAGTGAACTTCAAAATGTGCTTTCAGAAATCTACTTAACTGATAATGTCTTTTATGTCCGCTTATGGTCTCTTGCACCTGGGTTTAAAGTCCATTGCTTATGTGAGTATAGTGTAATTTATTTAAAAAGATGTTAGCAAATCTTATTAGCCAATAGCTATGCTGAAATCCTAGCATATTATCATGCGTTGGAATATTGTTATTGTATACTAGAAAAAGGCCTTGTATTTCCCACAAGTACAAGTAATTTCTGATAGAATCTGTAGATTTTAAAATATATTTAATGAATTTGTTAACTTAAAAACTTTGCTTATTAAAAAAAACACAAACTTGTCTCTCTTTTTTATTGCTAAGTAATTCCTTTTATACTTTAGATGGCATATTTTGGTAATAAAATTTCTTCTTTCTTTTCCCTAAGATTCACTATTTTTTTTTAAATTGGTGATGAGTGTTATATTTTATTCATGCCACTTTTCTTTCCTCTGTCATTTTTCCCATTCTGTTACTTCCTTGTGCACTTTCATGCTCAATTTTTATCTTGTTCTCTTTTTTTCTGTACCAGTGCAAAACTTTTATAAGACCTTTTGTACTCAGTTTATCTATTTTCTTCATTTAGCGATGCATTATATTCCTTAAAGATTTCATTGAAATTAAAAAGATATATATCATTCAAGTTTATTGTCATTATTCAGACTGTCCTTCTAGTTGAACTCAGTCAAGACCAGATATTTCCATTTTCATAATTTGTCTGGACGTACCTCTCTTTCTCTAGTTAACTTATGAGCTTTAATTTCTCACTATACATTGGCTACCTGCCCCCTTCCCTTTCTCCCCCAAATTCCAACTATACTAAGGCCTAATTTGATGTTGTTATTTATCTTGGTAATTCTTCCTTAAGATGCCCAGATTCTTCCTCCTTAAGGCACACACCAAATGTAATGTTCTTCAAGATTTGGCTAAATCTGCCCTTCTTCAAAGCAGACAGTACAAAACATGGTCTGCAAGCTGCATTCTGTATATTTTTGTAATCCAACAATTATATATTTCTGAGAACCAGCATATCTTCCTGCTTCCTCTCCAGACCTCAATTTGTCAGTTTATCTCTTCTGCATGAAATTTGATGTCTGTTTCCATCTAAGGCTAATCTACATGTGCTTGTACATCTTCAGGTGGTTCTCAAACACGTCTGCAAATGTTTTGACATTCCTCTTATAAAAGTTGCCTTCCCTTTGAATTTGAGCAGTCTTAGTGACTCACTGCTGATGTATTGAATGGGAAGTAGAGCTTCTAAGTTTAGGTTAGAAAAGACAACTTAGCTGCCTGTTTTATTCTCTTGAGACCCATGTCTTGGGAGCTCTGAGTTGATATATGAAAAGTCTGGCTACCCTAACGTTTCTGGCAAGAGAGAAGACATATACAAACAGAAGGAGACACACAAGGAGCTCAACCAAAACACATGAGTGGACAAAAAGCTCAAGATGATCCCAGGTACATAGTGGGACAGAAATTAGGTGTCCCTCCTGAGTCCTGACCAAATTGCAAATTCATGAGCAAAGCGATACACCCTGAAAATTCCAGCTGTTTCATTACTGTGAAATGTAGCCTTTTACTTCTCAGCTCAGACAGATCACTAGGCTCTACCTGGCTTAACCTCCCATTGCCATAACAGTGGCATATGCCTCATGGTGAATGCCTGGAAAAATGTGGTGTTCACAGTGTAACCCTTTTCTCACGCATCACAACCCTGCACTTTTTTGTAAGGTCAGTTCACTCTATCTAGTGGCAAGAAATGGGGTTTTTATTAAGACAAATTCATAAAACATTCATTTACATTGATGAAGATAAAATTCAAAGGCAGAAATCCCCTGTTGGGTAGGAACATGATTATAGCATGGAGTCTCTTTAATTATTACAGGAGATTGGAAGAGATAATTATTGGTAATTTTAATCACATACAACTTTTCCCATCTTGTTTCATTTCAGAAAAGTCACAATAAATAAAATATGGAAATTAATATTCTCTCTTAAGAGATATGGAATACTATATTTTGAGAGTTTACTAATGTATGAAGGTCACTGGCATTTTTTGAGATGTTTCACATTTTATAATCTTTTTATGTTAAATTTTAATATACAATATTTTATCTCTTTAGCTAAAGAGTGATGAACAAGAAAATCACATGATCTCACTTTTCTACAAGATGTTTAGAAACATCATGTTTTGAAGCTTTTCCATTTTACATACAACTAAGTTAAAGTTATTACTTAGCTTTCTTTGGAAAGGCTCTTTGAATTTAATTACTACTAAACTATTTTTACCTTTCAAAACTGTTTTGCTTTTATAATTATAACCTGTTAGTTATATGCTAAACACCCAAGTTGGCACACAGCTACTCTAAATTCTGTACAATAATTATACCAGTTGGAAACCGTAGCTCAGGAAAGATGTTCTGTTAAATGAAAATATAGTGATTACTAAAATCTGAGTAAAAACTAACATTTCTATTTAAAGCATAAATCAAATCTACAGACTGACAAGACCAAGCAAGAGTTTAAGATGTTTCTTAGGTTATCAGAAGGGGAATGCAAACAATTTGGGGAAGTATCTCTTTAGTAGTTATTACTAGCATACCAAGACATTTTGAAAAGTAGTGCTAAATGTCCTAAAAATGAAACAAAAAGCAAAACAAAATAAAACAAACAATCAAAATAGATAATCACATGAAAATAAAAACAGTATTTTTAATAAACTATAATCCCAAACTGTGTAAAAATGAAATCTGGAAGCCCTGTGTAATAATGAGTTTCCTATTTCTATTTAAATGTCAAAGGTGGGCTTCTCCTATGATGTGTAGTAGATTGAGGAGGCAATTTCTTCTGGGGTACAAGAAGCACATCTTTCCCCTCTGCCTGAATAACTCTCCAGTGCAAGGGGCTGAAATTCTAATAATTAAACTTTTGCTTTTTGGAGTAAGTTAAATTCTAAAGGCCCTTCTGTTACAAATCAACCAGATCCTAAATAAAATATACTTTTTTCTAATGCATTCCTGGACTCAAGGAAGCTAAGGAAAATCTCTAAGAATTATCTCCTAAATAAACAAACATATTCAAATAAATGTATAAGCTTAGGCTGAAGTAGGAACAGTAAGCAGTAATTAGAGAACAATCTGGAAGTGTGAGCTTCCACCAAAATGCTAACATTGATGAAGCAATAAGGGAATTAATGGCCTGCCAGTTGCAAGATGAGAAATCTGATATTCACTCATTAAAATCTTGACATGAACTCAAGTGATTCAAGCAACCCCTGACTCTGAACAGAAGTCAATTTAAGTCCTCTTTCTGGAAGCAACAACTTCTATTCAGACTGCAGGATTTTCATAGATTAAGCTCAATCAACTTTACCTTAGAGTCAGGATCAAAACACTGAAAAAGAAGCCAGGCAGCATAACTGAAATTTAGCAAAAACAACGCAGAGATTTTCCAAGGAATTCAGACATTAAAATTATAAAGGAATATAATGTATAAACAGTAGCTCCGACACAGCTGAAGGAAGAATTAATGAACTGAAAAATAGACCCAAATAAATGTTTCAGAATATAGTACAGAGAAAGACAAAAAGATAGAAATATAAGGAAAGTTTTAGAAATGTGTAGGGAACAATAGGTGCAATATAAGTTGAAGGAGCTGCCAGAAAATAAAAATAGAGAATGTGGATGAGAGGCAATATTTGCATCAATAATGGCTGAAAATAGTTTCATGAAAAATGAGAGCCCATACATAGGGGAAGAAAAGTAAATGCCAAGCAGGATAAAAGAAGGGGATGGGGGGTGGACAATGATACCTTCACACTTTGTAATGAAATCTCAGAAAAGCAAAGAGAATCTCTTAAAACTAGCCATACAGGCAAGATGGGTCACCTACAAAGAAATGACATCAGTGGAAGCTGTAAGGTAAGGGACTGCTAAAGGAAAGAAGGAAAGAAAATGACCATAGACAGAAGCTAGGAAATTAAAGAAGAAATGTCATACAATTAGACTTCTGGTCAAGATGGGGGCTTAGGTAAACACCACCTGTCTCTTCGTACAACCACATCAAAATCACAACTAAACTATAGAACAACCATAATTCAGAACTGTCAGAAATTGAGCTGAATGGAAGTTCTACAATTATAGAGTTAAAGAAACCACATTGAGACTGGTAGGAAGGGTGGCATATAAAAATTGGAGGAATATCTCAGGAGTGAAGAGTTTAAGCCCCACACCAAGCCCCCCAGCCCAGGGTTCTAGTGCCAGGAGGATGAGTCTTCATAATTTCTTGTTATAAAAACCAGTGGGGATTGAGGCTGTGGGAGACAGAAACTTCTGGAATCCCAGGCAGTTTCACTTAAAGGGCCTGCACGCAGACTTATTTGGACTCATTCCATCTGAGCTCCAGTGCCAGGACAGCAGCTTGAAAGTTATCAGAGATATTTGTGGAGGAACTGAATTGTCCTGCATTAGGGCAAGGGCTGGGGGGTCAGCTTTCTCCCAGACAGAAGTTCTGGCAGAGACCATGGTTTCTTTTCTGAGCCCTCCCCACACAGAGTCACAGAACCAGCAGGCAGGTGTCATATCTGAGACTCCACCAACCTGTTTTACACTGTTTGCCCCACCCTGGTGATTCCCTGAGGTCCTGCTCCACCCAAATTTCAGGCCTACCCAAGTTGTTTCCACTGACTTTTCCATATGAATGTCCATGCTTCAGATTTTCCTAAATTCTATCAAATAATCAGCATCTGGCTTCAGTGAGCCCTGTACTTCTCAGTAACTTCCTCCACACCCAGCAGTAGCAGCAGCTGGCCTTAGTTCACAGCTTGGCTTCTCCTGGGTACCTCCAAGCCCAGCACAAGAGGCAGCCATCTGCAGATGACTTTTTAGCTAATGTTGTGTGACCTCATACCAAAATTAGCTGGTGGCTGACCTTGGATGTGCCAGCAGCAATCAAAGCTCAACTATAAGAGCAGGGTATACACAGCCCAGAGTGGGTGCACTTTGAGTACCCAGCTCAGGTAATAGGGGAGGCTCTGCCACTGGACCCTACAGGACACCAACTACATTAAGTCACTCTATCAAGCATAGGAGACATAGTAGCTCTACCTAATATTGAACATAAAAACAGATACAGGGACCCTGCAAAAATTAAAAGACAAAGAAGGCCCAAATGAAAGAGCAGGACAAAATTCCAGAAAAATAACTAAACAAAATAAAGAAAAGCAATCTATTAGATGCAGAGTTTGAAACATTTGTGATATGGATAACCAAGGAAAATAGTGAGGACTTCAACAGCATAAAAAAGATTGAGCCAGAAACAAAGGTACACAAATTAAAATAAAGAACAATTTACATGGTATTAACAGTAGAGTGAATGAAGTTGAAAATCAGGTCAATGATTTGGAACATAAGGAAGCAAAAAACAACCAATCAGAACAGCAAAGAGAAAGAAGAATCCAAAAAAATGAGGATAGTGTAAGGAACCTCTGGGACAACTTCAAGTGTGCCAACATTCACATCATAAGAGTGCTGAAGAGAGAAGCAAAAGAGCAAGAAATTGGAAAGCTATTTGCAAAAATAATGAAAGAAAGCTTCTCTAACTTGATGAGAAAATAGACGTATAAGTCCAGGAAGCACAGTCTCAAACAAGATGGAACCAAAGTGGTCCACTCCAAGGCATATCATAATTAAAATGTCAAAGGTTAAATAAAAGGAGATAATTTTAAAAGCAGTTAAAAAAAGCAGTTAGTTACCTACAAGGAAGCAGTGGTAAGATTGTCAGTTGATTTCTCAAAAGAAACTTTGTAGGCTAGAAGAATTGGCAAGAAATATTCAAAGTAATGAAAAGCAACAATGTACAACCATGATTACTCTACCAAGATTACTCCACCTGGCAAAGCTATCATTTGGAATCAAAGGACAGAAAAAGAGCTTCCCAGACAAGAAAAATCTAAAGGAGTTTATTATCACTAAACCAGCATTGTATGAAATATTAAATGATGTTCTTTAAGAAGAAAATAAAAATTATGAACAATAAAATAGCGGTAAAAACATCTATCAACAATTGAATATAAAAAACAAAACAAACAAGCAGAACAGAAACAGAATCATAGATACAGAGAACATTTTGGGGGTTGCCAGATGAGAGGGGTTTGGTGGGGATAGTTGAAAAAGGTGAATGGATCAAAAAGTACAGATTGATAATTACAGAATAGTCATGGTGATGTAAAGTACAGCTTAGGGAACATATATGTATGACCCATGGACATGGACAATAGTGTGGGGATTGCATGAAGGAGTTGGAATGGGGGTTTGATGCAAGAGGACAAAGAAGGGAAATTTGGATTAACTGTAATAACATAGACAATAAAATTTTATTAAAAATAAGTATATATATATATATACATACACGCACACAACTGAAGAATTAAAGTGTCACTCAGTAAATTGGTAAACATGTAGATAAGCATTGTCTGCATGAAATAAAGATAATATTGTCATTTATAGCTTAAAAAAGGAACAGAACTAAAAGAAAACAAGATGTTAGTTTGGAGGAGAGAATGATGTTAAAGTGTTCTAGAGCCATACACGCACACCAAGAGGGTATGGAATGGTACGTTACCTACATAATGAGGCTTGCTGGAACATGTAAGAAAGCTATCAACTAATCCAAAATTGGTTTGAGAGAGCTGGAAAGTGAAACTGGCTTGGTATTTTCATGGTTGTAAGGGGTGGGGTGAATGAGCATTCTTCTGAGTGGTTTTGAACTTCTGAGGGTGCAAAAGAAGGAGCACCTGGGCTCTTTTATTTAGCTTGCTCAGATGTGTGGTATCTGAAGGGGAGGAGGATGGGTGAGGCTTAAAAGATGTGAGCATCCACACATAACAATGACAAAAATGAAGTCAGACTCTATTATGGTTCACCCCAGTCATCATATGACTTACGATTGAAATATGCTATATTTCATTTAATTGATTTTTAACTTAAGTAAGCCATTGTGGTGCTCTATGAGGCCAGTAAGGGAGGCAAAATTTCTATTGAAAACCTTATTTATTCCAGAGCCCAACATTGTGGACCATTCAAGAAGGGTCAGTTTGCAATTTAAGTAAAACTTTGTGAATAGATAATATGTTGCCTTCAAAACCCACAAAAGACTTAAAAGATGTTGGGCTTGTTTGATATTGTGGTAGCCAAGAGGGTCAATAGCTGTTTTGTGACAGTGTCAGGAATAGAGCTGCTCTCAGTTTAACAAGTAATTTTCAGGAATTTCAGTGAGATGGCAGTACCCTGCACTATGTGTCAGACAGTGGCCTATCTCCTTTTTGTGAGAGACTTTGTAAGTGTCTCATATTATTTTTATGTTCTTAATGAGTGTGTCACATCTCTTTAGAAGAGGATATAGTATCATCTTAATATTAATTTGTGCTCCAGAAGAAAGTTGTCTGCCTTTAAGGGCTTACCTGTAAAGATTGTGCGCAACGTCAAAGCTCTTAAACAGACAAGTAGAGGTGGTGTATGTTTGCTAGGGCTACCATAGCAAAATACCACACATTGAGTGGCTTAAACAATAGAAATTTATTTTCTCACAGTTCTGGATGGTAGAATTCCAAGGTCAAGGTGTCGGCATGTTTGATTTCTTCTGAGGCTTCTTTCTTTGGCTTGTAGACAGCTGCCTTTTGGCTGTGTCCTCACATGGTCTTCCCTCCATCTAGGTGCTGTCTGAGTCCTAATCTCCCCTTCTTAAAAGGACACCAATCATGTTGGATAAGGGCCTAACATTAGGACCACATTTTAAAAGCCTTAATTACCTCTTTAAAAGCTCTACCTCCAAATACAGTCAAACACTTGAATTTGGGGGGAGGTAGGCAAACACAATTCAGCCCATAACAGGTGTATTATGTTCCTTTGAAGATGAAGTCAAACTGTGGTAAGAGATTGTTGGAATAGGTACTGAACAGAATATATTAGCCAAATCTATAATAGCAAAATGTGTGTTAATTGTTGATTAGATGAATGAGTAATTTCAATTATATTGGTTCTGAGGGCCTTAATTGGTGAGACCACAGCATTAAGGCTGTGGTAAAACACTGAAGCACCATTCATTTTTTTCCCCAAGTTTCAGAAGCAGCGAAATAAGGCTGTTAAATGGAAAAGCAGTGGCAATAATCACTCTACTCCTTCTCAAAATAGGTCTTATATAATGATGCTATGAACATAGGGGTGCATATATTCTTTTGAATTGGTGTTTCAGGATTCCTAGGATATATTTCCAGAAGTAGGATCACTGAGTCAAAAGGCAGTTCCACTTTAAATTTTTTGAGAGGAAACTCCATATTGTTTTCCATAGTAGCTACACCAGTCTGGATTCCCACCAACAGTGCATGAGAATGACCTTTTCCCCATATCCTAACCAGCACTTGTTTGTTAATTTATTGATGATCGCCATTTTGGTAGGTGTAAGGTTATATCTCATTGTGGTTAAGTTTGCATATCAATTATGATTAGTAATGTTGAGCATTTTCATATCTATAGGCCATCTGTATGTCTTCTTTGGAAAAACGTCTATTCAGTTCCTTTGCCCATTTCTTAATTGGGTTGTTTTCCTTCCTGACATTAAGTTGTATAAGTTTATTACATATTTTGGAAATTACCCCTTATCTGATCATCATTGGCAAATATCTTCTCCCAATCAATGGGTTCCCTTTTCATTTTGTTGATGGTTTCTTTCGCTGTGCAAAAGCTTTTTAATTTGATGTACTCCAATTAGTTTTTTTTCCCCATTGTTTCCCTTTCCAGAGGAGCTATATCAGCAAAAATATTGCTATGAAAGATGTCTATGTTTTCTTTTAGGATTTTTATGCTATCATGATTTATATTTAAGTCTTCTTTCCATTTTGAGTTTATTCTTGTATATGGTTTAAGTTGGTGGTCTAGTTTTATTTTTTTGCATGCACCTGTCAATTTTCCCAATACCATTTGTTAAAGAGACTGTCTTTACTCTATTGTATGATCTCGCCGCCTTTGTCAAATATTAATTGACCATAAAAGCATGGCTTTATTTCTGTGCTCTCTGTTCAGTTCTGTTGATCTACATTTCTGTTGTTATGCCAATACCATGTTGTTTTGATTAAAATGGCTTTATAGTATAGTTTGAAATCAGTTATTGTGGTACTTCCAACATTGTCCTTCTTTCTCAAGATTTCTGAGGGTATTTTAGGTCTTTTTTGCTTCCATACAAGTTTTTGGAATATTTGTACCAGATCTGTGAAATATTGCCATTGGTATTTTAATGGAATTGTGTTGAATCTATACATTGCTTTGGGTAGTATGGACATTTTACTGATATTAATTCTCCTTCTCCATGAACATACTATATGCTTCCATAATTTGTACCTTCCTCAATTTCATTATTCAATGTCCTATAATTACTAGCACAGGTCTTTTACCTGTTTGATTAAATTTATTCCTAGGTACCTTATTTTTTTGTTGCAATAGTATATTGGATTTTTAAAATTTCTGTTTCTGATAGTTCATTATTGGTGTATAAAAATGTCACTAATTTCTAAATTTTAATTTTGTATCCTGCTACTTTTCCAAGTTCACTTATTAAATCTAGTAGTTTTTTGTTGGAGTCTTTAAGCTTTTCTATGTACAATATCATGTCATCTGCAAATAATGACAGTTCAACTTCCTCCTTTCCAAGTTGTATGATTTTCATTTCTTCTTCACAGATTGTGGTGGCTAGGACTCCAAGTACTATGTTGAATAAGAGTGGTGAAAGTGGACATCCCTGTCTTGTTTCTGATCTTAAGTAAAAAGCTTTTAGTTTTTGCTCATCAAGTATGATGTTTGTTATATATGGCCTTTACTATGTTGAGGTACGATTTCTCTATTCCCACTTTGCTGAGATTTTTTATCATAAATGGGTGCAGGGTTTTATCAAATGCTTTTTCTGCATCTGTTAATATGATCATATGGTTTTTATCCTTCACTATGTTTCTCTGTGTATTACATTTACTGATTTGTGAATATTGTACCAACCTTTCACCCCTGGAATTAATCCCACTCGTTCATGGTGTATGATATTTTTTGATGTATTGCTGGATCTCGTTTGCTAATATTTTGTTGAGGATTTTAGCACCTATGTTTATCAGGGATATTGGCCTAAAATTTATTTTCTTTGTAGTGTTTTTATCTCATTTTGGAATTAGGATGATGCTGGCCTCATAAAATGAGCTTGGGAGTCTTCTCCCTTCTTGAAGTTTTTGGAATAGTTTGAGAAGAATATGTGCTATTTCTTCTTTGAGTGTTTGGTAAAATTTGCCTGGTCCAGGACTTTGGTGGTAGTTTTTTGTTTTTTGTTTTTAAACTGCTTCAATTTCATTAATTCTAATCAATTTACTTAGATTTTCTAATTTTTCACGATTTGGTTTTGGAAGATTGTATGTATGTTTCTGGGAATTTATGAATTTAACCTAAATTGTCCAACTTGTTGGCAATAGTTCATAATATTTTATTAAAATCCTTTATATTTCTGTGATGTCAAATTTTACTTCTCTTTCATTTCTGATTTTATTTATTTGAGTCCTCTTTTTTTTACGAGTCAGTTAAAGGTTTCATTAATCTTTTATATTATTTCTTTTTTGTCTTATGTCTTTCAATTTTCTCTGTACTTTTTTCCTTCTACTTACTCTGAGCTTTGTTTGTTGTTGTTTTTTCTAGTTCTTTCAGATACAAGGTTAGATTGCTTATTTGAGTTTCTTGCTTCTTGAGGTAGGCCTATAGTGCTATTAACTTTCCTCTCAGGTCTGCTTTTGCTGTGTTCCATAGATTTGGGGTTGTTGTGTGTTCATTTTCATTTGTGACCAGGTAATTTTTTATTTCTTCTTTGATTTCATTGTTAACCCATTCATTGTTTAATATGTTTTTTGGCCTGCATGTGTTGGAATGTTTTTCAATTTTTTATTGTAGTTGATTTCTAGTTTTATACCACTGTGATCAGAAAAGTTGCTTGATATAATTTCAATTTCTTAAATTTGTTAAGACTTGATTTTTGCCCTAACATACGGTACATCTGAGAATGTTCCCTATGCACTTGAGAAGAATGTATATTCTGCTGCTTTGGGATGAAATGTTCTATAAATATCAATTAAATTCATTCAACTCAGTGTGTCATTTAAGGTTGCTGTTGCCTTGTTGATGTTTTGTCTGGAGGATGTATCCAGTGATGACACTGGGATGTAAAATCTCCTACTATGACTGTATTGCTGTCAAACTCTCCCTTAATGTTCACTAGAATTTTCTATATGTACTTAGGTGCTCTTATGTTGGTTGCTTATATGTTTACAAGAGTTATATCCTCTTGTTGGATTGACCCCTTTAGTATTATGTAGTGACATTCTTTCTCTCCAGTTATGGCCTTTGTTTTGAAGACTATTTTGTAGATATAAGTATTGCTACCCCAGGTATTGTTGTTGTTGTTTCCATTTGCATGAAACGTTTTTTTTTTCTATCTCTTCAATTTCAGCCTATGAGATTCTTTTGTTATGAGGTGGGTCTCATGTAGACAGCATATATGGGTCATGTTTTCTTATCCATTCTGCTACTCTATGTTGTTTGATTGGAGCATTTACTTCATTTACTTTTAAAGTTATTAATAGGTACATATTTATTGTGATTTTATTCTTATACCTTTGTTCCTCTCTCAATTTCTTTTTCTTTCTTCTTAAAGCAATAAACATTTCTTGCAATACTTGGTGATAATGAACTCCTTTTGCCTTTTTATGTCTGTAAAGTTCTTTATTTCACCTTTACTTTTATTTTAAATAATAGCGTTGATAGGTAGAGTAGTCTTCATTGCAGTTCCTTAGTTTTCACCTCTTTGAATATTTTATGCCATCCCTTCTGGCCTGAAGTGTTTCTGTTGAGAAATCCGCTGAGAGCCTTGTGGAAAGCCCCTTGCAGGAGGTAACTAATTACCCATCTCTCTCTTGCTGGCCTTTAAGATTCTTTCTTTATCTTTAACCTTTGCTATTTTACTAATGATGTGTCTTGGTGTTGGTCTATTTGGGTTCATCTTGATGGGGACTTTGTGTGCTTCCTGAACTTGGGTGACTTTTTCCTTCACCATGTTAGGGAAATTTTCAGTCATTATTTCTTCGTACAGGTTTTCTATCTTTTACTCACTCTGTTCTTATTGTGGTACTCCTTTGATGCATATCTTGTTACACTTGATGTTGTTCCATAGGTCCCTTTGACTCTCCTCAATTTTTACAAAATTCTCTTTTCTTTTTTATATTATGCTTGGGTGCTTACTGTTATCTTGTCTTCTAAATTGTTGGTTTGATTTTATGCTTCATCTAACCTGCTATTGATTCCTGACAGTGTATTTTTCATTTCAGATATTGTATTCTTCCTTTCTGATTGGTTCTTTTTATGGTCCTTTTTAAATATTTGCTACATCTTTTTGTAAGTTCTTACTGAGATTTTCCATTTTTCTTCTAAGATCTTTGAGCATTCTTATAATTATTGGTTTAACCTCTGCATCTGGTATTTTAGTTGATTTCATTTTATTTAATCCTTTTTCTGTGGATTTCTCTTGTTGTTTTGTTTGGGACATATTTATTTGTCTCCCCATTTTGTCTCTCTGTGTTAGGTAGATCCACTATGACTCCCAAACTTATTATGATGGCTTTATGATGGAGGTGTCTTGTTGGGCTCAGTGGCACTGTCTTCCAGATCACCTGAGCTCTGTGTTCCAGGAATGTTTCTTGTGAGTTGTGTGCACCATTCTGCAGTAGTTGAGTCTTGAATGCTGTTAGCCCTTTTGTAGGTGGAGTTAACCCTTCAGGTTGGCTGAGTATAAGTATAAACCTCAATCATCATGTGTGAGACACTGTGAAGGGACTGCCCCCTAAGGCATAGTTGTTCCCAGAAGGGTATTGTACCTTCTGGGATCTTCCTTTGGGTATGCAACTTATGTGGCTAGTTGGATCGAGGTTTTGTGTGGTCTGAAGCTAACCACTAGTTGTGTTGGATCTGGTAGCACCTGGGCGGGGTCCAGGTCCAGGTCCATGTCAACATTGTGTGTAACTGGCTTTGGGTTACCTATCTGGAGCTATCACACAGTTCACTGTGGCTGCATCTACTGCATCTACTGGGTGTACATGGGAGGGGCCAATCTGTGTAAAGGGTCGTCTTAGCCTGCTTAACATGTGGTATGGTCACAGTGAAGTTTTGCAGGAGGACAGTCAGCTCTGAGAGTAGCCTGGTGAGCTGCTGGGCAGGCTGCTGTGAAAGCCACGGGTAATAGTTTCAATAGTTAAGATGAGGCATATCTCTTTATTCCTCATTTTATGTTCAGTAATTCTCCTAAGATTGTAGGAGCACCTTCTTTAAATTTAGTAGAGGCCCTATATATAAGTGTAAATTGGGCCACAGTACTAATTAAGGCCATGAAGGTTTGCCAATTGAAGCTTGTCAAGAGGTATTACTGTGGAAGAGGGTGTAGGGGGTAATAAATGGTAATAAAAATACAATAAAAAATGAACTATTAAAAAAAGAGGTATTATAGTTAATTCAGAACCTATGTTGTAGATGTGCAAAAGCCAATTAAGACCTGATTACATATTCGTTGTGTAAATTTGTTTGGTTAATTTTTGGTTTCCAGTTGTGTCAAACTGTAGCTCTGTATCTGTTTTTTGTTGTTGTCAATTCCTTCCCCTATATCCAAATTTCTTTATGTGTTTCTTTTTGTCTTTTTACCTTTCACCCCCTTTCTGCTCTTTCTTTCTGCTCTTTCTTTCTGCTCTTTCTTTCTTTCTTTCTTCTTTCTTTGTTTTTTGTTATTGTATTACTGCAGATATTGGGGAGTGTTTTTTTACCTTGCTCATAATTATAAGTTTATGCTGTCAGAGTTAGGAACCTCTCTCATGGCAAATGGTTGAATTACCTGTGGCTGTGCACCAGGGGTACTGTGGGTATTTTTCCTATAACTTTGAGGGTCTGGGTTATTTTGAATGACAGAGGCATGATTAATAACAGCAGCAAAGGCATTTTTATGATGTCATAGTGAGCCATCTCCTTTTAGGAGTGTGACCTCAGCATGCCTCATAGTACCTGTTCCTCTATGTGAGCAATCATCTGACAGACCAGTATATTGCACAAGGCCTCATTGTGCCCCCTGAGTGCTCTGTGGAATGGTGCTAATACCTGGTTGAGGTGTACAACCATCACTCCCAGAGTCAAAGTCATTTTTTTAGCTTATTTTATGGCTTATGCTTGAATCAAGACACACAGATAGGTCTGGGTCAAAACATAGGAACCAGGGATACTTGAACATATACCTGATCCTAAATGCCAATTACAATTTTTGAGTTAGGTTAGTTAGGTCTGTAACAGATGCTCATTAGAATTCAAAAAAATTCAGGACGAAGTGACACAGCTCAAATCAAAGATCACCAGCAGTCAGAAGACCCAGTTACCAAGCCCATACAAGAGAAGAAAGATGCCTGTGGTAGTAAGCATAGTCTACACAGCCTGCTCACAGTGCCAACCAATTTTTCTGGTCACCCCACCATAAAAACTCCAAGCCAATATCCTTTCTTGTCTCTTTGCAGCCATTTTCAGACCTGCTTGGAACACATGCAACTCTCCCCAGGAAGTCTTGTTATGTAATTATTAACATTTGTATTATTTCTTCCGGAAGTGTGTGTGTATGTATGAAATTGTCAAACTTGATATCTGAACCAACATTTGGGTGGGGTACATCCTTTTTCTGTAGATGACAACAACAGTTGGTGTAGGGTGGGATTTGAGAATGTGCACTTCAAACAAGTTCTTGAGCAAGGTCAGGGGTGAAGGTCCATACACCACACTATTTAGGTAGCAAGATTCTAGAATTATAGAGTCATTTTATTGTTTGAGGACTTAAAATAGTGAATAACTTTAGATTTTTAATGGTAAATATAAAATATATAATTTTTAGGGTAACCACAAAAGAAAACATAGATAACAGCCAAAATCATTAAATAAAAATGAAATACAGGAGTAAATAAAGTATATAAAAAGCAAGATAAGTAGAAATAAAACAGTCAAAATGTAACATATATGCAAATATAACAAATCTAAATATATCAGTGACCTTAGCACACATAAATAGATGAAAATAGGATGAAAAATCGTTCATATGTTATTTGTGAAGAACTACAAATGTAAGGGTAAAGTAAAATTTTGGAAAAAGATATATGATCATGCTAACCAAAGAGAAAAAAAGAAAGAAAAATTAAGTTAGCTATATTAATATCGGAAAAAATGCATTTCTGATAAAAAGAAGTCTTTGGTATAGAATATATATAGGAGATCTCTATGTGTGTATATATATGCATGATATAATTATAACAGGTTTACTTCACTAGTATTTACAATAATTATAAACTTCTATATATTTAATAAACCAATCTAAGACATTGTTGATGAGAAGGACTAATAAGAACTTGATATATATTCTTGGTAGCAACGTAAATTGGTACAATTGACTTTGGAGAGCCACTTGGCTTTATGTTTAAAGTTTAACAGTCTTATATAATATGATTTGTTACATTCATGTGAATGAATGAGTCTAATTATATACCCCAAAGGAAATATTGTACATGTGCAAGAGTATTTGTAGTATTATTGTCGCTTATAATAGTAAAATGTCTAGAAACATCCTTAATGTTCAAAAATAGAAAAATAAATTGTGGTGTATTAATTCAATGAAATATTATGTAGCAGGTAAAAAAGAATAAGATCAGCTACACATAGAAAATATTTTTGTGAAAAATTCAAGTTATCGAAGATCACATGTAGTATAATTTCACTGTTATAAATCTCAGAAATAAGCAAAAGTAAACACTTTTAGGGCAGATGCATATTTGACAAACTATAATAAGTTTTAAAAAATGAGGAGAAAATACATCCTAAGGTTAGTGTTGTGTTGACCAAAGTTCATTGTTTTGTTTTCTTTCTTTTGTACAATGGCTCTAGTAGTGCTTAGTTGTCTTTAACTTCATTTGAAACAATTTTGTTAGATTGTATTGTGACAGCTGTCATATTAGCATGCATTAAAATTTATCAAAATTGGTGCATTTTTGTGCAGCGATTTTAATATTGAAGATGAAAGAAAATATGCAACATTTTCAGCACATTATGCTTTATTATTTCAAGAAAAGTAAAAATGCAACTGAAATGCAAAAAAAGATTTGTGCAGTATAGGGAGAAGGTACTCTAATTGATCAAACATGTCAAATGTGGTTTGCAAAGTTTCTTGGTACTATTGACATTTTGGCCAAATAATTCTTAGCTGTGGGGATGTCTTATCCATTGGAAGATGTTTAACAGCACCCCTGGCCTCTACCTATTAGAAACCAATAATGAGAGGTAGCTGGCATACTCAAAATATCCAAATCAATAAAATTATTGGTGGAAATGAAAAATGTGTCATTTATTTATGGAAAAAATGAAACAGACTTTTTGGACAACTCAATATAAAATGGTTACCTCTGGTGGCAGAAGGATTGGAGAGGAAAGGAACACTTAGGTGATGCTAATGTATTTATTATGCTATTATTTTTAGTATGTGTGGTGGATTAATAAACATTCTTTTTACTATTATATGTAACCTATGTTACTTATATTCTCTTCTGTGATTTGGTTATTGTATTATGAACATTCTAATTTAAAAATATAGGGGGTATGTCCCATGCCTAACATCTAACAAACAACAAAAAATTCTAGGTTTTGCTGTTGTTACAAATAAAGAAAAACTCTATAGACAATTACATTTAATAATTGCCAATATTTGGAGGGAAATTGGCTGTTACTCATGGGATGGTCCACAGTAGCAGAAGGACACATGAGACCTGTTGGAACAATGAGAGGAGTGATAATTGGAGATAAGGGGGTGTGTTAAACAACACTGAAAGAAAAAGACTGAGGGTCCTGAAGAGTAAGAATGTAGAATTTTCCAACTATGTCTGCCTTTTAACACCACTCTAATGAAATGTTCAAATAACTTTGGGAAATTCTATACTCCACATTTAGCATGGACAAATCACCCACTTCATAATTCACAATGTACTCTGAGATTTTATGAACAATACACATTAATATTTGTGAGAAACCCTACCAATTAGCAGACAAAAAATGAAAACCCATGTAGCTTTATTTAACTGAGCATTGCTCAGTATGACCATGATGTGCTTTCCCCCCATATAACAGCAATTCACAATTATAGAACTGGTTTTTCTTTAAGAGCTGGTAACAAGAAAGTCTGGCTTATGTAATTTTACCTAAAGCCAATGGAGGTGTAGGGCCATATGCCAGCCAGAGATGTGAGGGGAGAGGAGACAACTCGGCTTCACCTAGAAAGACACAAACTGTAAAATTTGAAGGTTAAATCAGGTTTTGGCATAGTTTTCATATGTTGGTTCACATATTAAAATTTCTTTTATACCTGTACTTACCCTGGTGGTAATATGGATTCACTTCATGCTTCTGAGGGAAGTGTGTCTGTGCATGGTTGGTATGTGTGCGCATATGTTAGCATTATTTTTCTGCTAAGTGAACTAACAGCAATATGTAGCCAGTTATAGCATTGGTAAGCCTGAATTTGGGAATATAAGTTATTAAGTGGTTTGATGACTTGGAACAAACAGTTCAGCTGGTCAAGAATTTGGAGGAATGTAACTGAAGAGAAACCAAAAAAAAGAGAAGGGGCTAGTACTTTCTGTGATGTGTGGTAAAATGGAACATTTAAAGCTACTAATTTAAGTCTCTGTGTTTTGGCTACATAATATTCCATTAAAAGTCATTCGAGATTTCTTCTAACCCACTTTGCAATCTTTAGCTTCTTTTTGTGCTATTTACTTGTAATGACGTAGGGTTGGAGGAACAACTGCTTCAAACCAAACAGGCTGGTGATTTTTTTTAAGAAACAGAAATTGCCTAAAATATCTCTGTCTTTCAATGCCCTGGGTCATGGTGTTCTATTGAGGTCAGGCATGCTACGGGCAAATTCCAAATTTTTTTCTTTTCCACTTTTCTTGATTCTAGGTTCTAGGAAAAACATTCATTAATATTTAGTCAGTTATATGCTACCTATGTCAAAAAGCTTACTTCTGAAGCATTATTTATCTCACCATAAGAAAGTTAGGAATTTGGGCAAAATTCTACAATAATAGAAGAATAGAAGGACATGAAGGAATGAGCCTAATTAATATTCCTTGATAATGCATTTTTTTCCCAAATTACTGGAAAGACCTTAACGTACATGCTAGTATGAAAACTTCTTTCCCAAACTATTTTCTTTAACTGTACATTGCTTAGCTGGTATACCTATTCTGGACACCAGAAATGTTGCTGCAATGGATAAGTGATGAATATTTAGTTCAGAGACCAAGATATAACAACAATTAGAGAATTTTTTGCACTCTAAATTTTGTGGAAAAGGGACATAAAGATTAAGGAGAACTGTACCAGACAATTAAAAGGCAGTTTATATACAACAAACTGTTCCAGTGTTAATTTCAAGTTCCCTTCCATCACTGTGAGACAAGCTAGGTCCAACTAAAGTGGTTGTATCTGTTCACATTAAGATCATAGACTGATCCACTCTGATTATATTTATTTGGTTTATATTTTTATTTTGTTTTTGTTATTCAGGTTCTGCCAGTCCTTTTCTATGTGTCCTGGGCTATTCTCAGCCACAAGCCTGTTGGGTGTCTTTCCTATTAGTATAGCAGTCTTGTACCAATTGGAGTTCACTAAGTGCAGGTTGAATAATTGTTGGCTACATATGCTGGGATAGTCATATTTTGTTATAAAACTTGTTTACCGAAAAGCTCTCATTCTTGGCTTCTGAATTTCCTCAAAGTTTATTTTAGAAAGTTTATTCATTTAACAGTAGGAAAAATTTGTTCTTCATCCTGCTCTGCATAAGCATTAATTATTCAGTAACAGCTTTTTATCTGCTTGTTTCATATAGCACTCTCTGACATAAGTGCTCTGCACATTTCACTTAATCAGCATTCTATACCCTGAACTCCACCTACAATGTTGCTTTTTTTGGTGGGAAAAGTAACTTTATTACTGATATCTGAGATGAACATAGATGGCCCCTAATTCAGGAGAAGTCCAAATGCTGACACTTCCTGGTTAACATTATTAAATATCCCCACTGGCTGTTTATAATCATTTTGCATCCAGTATGACATAGGCTACCCCTTCACATTTATTGTCTATTTTAATCTTCATACTATATAATATGAGATGCATATTAATACCATTTCAATTTAAAGAAACTAAAACAAAGAAATATTATGTCAGTTGCTTGAGTTCTCACAATTAATAAATGTCAGACCCTAGATTCTACTTCTACAGATTGTCTGGCTCCAAAGTCTGGGTTCCCACCCTAGCATGTAGAACTTGCAATTGACTGCTGTCCAGTGCAGCTACTATGTGTTCATTTCTATGACATTCTATTTCTGTTTTTCTTTTCCTTCCTTCCTTCCTTCCTTCCTTCCTTCCTTCCTTCCTTCCTTCCTTCCTTCCTTCCTGCCTTCCTTCCTTTCTTTCTTTCTTTCTTTCTTTCCTTCTTTGATCATCTAAAGGTAGAACCTGTAAAGTTAATAATAATAATAACAACAACAATTATAATAGAGAACAGTTTTATAGCACACAGTATACAATTGTTCTAAGATATTTGTGATGTGTGGGCATGTGTGTGTGTGTGTGTGTGTGTGTGTGTGTGTGTGTGTTTAATCATCCATGAGCTCCCTGTGGAATAGTCCATTTAATACCTATTTTATACATAAGGAAACGGAAGCACAGAGAAGTTAAGTGATTCTTGCTGAGGTCTCACTGCTAGTACATGGCAAAGCCATGATTAAATCAAGGCATTAAGCACTGACTCTAGAATCAATGCCTTCAAATGATGGAGGATGTAAAAGATAAGGAGGAGTACATGAAAACTGTCAGGTCTGGAACTTGAGAAATTGGATACATGACAATTCTATGTACTGAAAGAGGGACTATGTAGGGAGAGGTAATGAGGGAGAAAGGTAATGAACTTAGTTTGGTAAATATTAACTTTGGGGTTATATACTATGGATATATTCAACAAGTTCCCAGAAATATAGGTCTGGTGCTCAGGGGAAATATATAGACTGAGTAAAAGAAGAGGAGAACAAGATTGGATGGAATTCTAGATGAAATTCTGGGCAACGCACGTCTTTAAAAAGAGCGCAGAGGGAGTCCTTCAGAGTAAACAATCCCAAATACTTAAACTTATTTATGAAAATTTAATTTCCTGTCATTTGAGTATTTCTGAATTGTATCATTACTGCTACTTATGATCGTTTATTCCATATCTACAATATTTATAGTGCTTACACAGAGCCTGACTGGATGTTCATGATACTCTTTGGAGAGAGACAAAACTGATAGAAGGAATTGAGATTTAGCTAAGTTTTGTGATTTGCTGAGAATCACACATATGTCTGAACTTGGACTGAAACCATATCTTTGATTTCAGTTTTCATACTCTTTCATCACATATGAGCCTTACCTATATCGCATTGAATTTTTCTATTTATTGCTTCTCAGAGTATGTAATTCATCTCGGGTACTGGGCATATGATCTTTTTCAAGGGATAAAAATTTAGCTGAAAGAGGAATTCTTAAGAAATAATTTATAGTTACTATATTAAATATTTAGAACCACCACTAAATTATAATCAGCATCTAATGAGGTTATATTAATAATATCTTGTCCATCATTCCTATTTAGAGTTTAGGAAATATGAAAGAATAGAGGCAAACTATTATTTTAGGGTTTTGAAACAATACTAAAATATATATTTATCTAACCACTAATGGGAAAAGAACTTTTTTCCTTCTTAGGTTCTCCACTTAGAGTAAATACCAAAGATTTTAAAATGATCCATAGTGCCCCATTCCATCTGTTCCCTCACTATTGCTATGACTTTCATTTCTTATTGTCCTATTTTTTCCCATTCCTAGCCCCACCATTTATATTCTTCCCTTGGTGTCTGCACTTTCTGTTTGATTTTCTTTAAATCTCAATCCCAATATATCTTCAAGCATCTTATCTCCTGTTTTACACTTCCAACCTCCCACCTTCCTGGCACCTCCCTACTCCCCTTCTTTGCTTTTTAATTTTTCCCCTTATAGAACTTACTGCTTCCTTTAACTTCCTGCATATATTACACTTTTATTTTCATTGTATATCTATTTCTCCATACTAAAATGAAGACCAAGATTTGCATTTGTTTTGTTTAGTGCTGACTCAATATCAAGCACAGGACCAGGTAAATAGTGGGAATTTATTAAGTAGGTGCTCAGTGAATGAATACACATATATGAATATGAATCCTGAGGTTAGAATAGTTTTCCTTCAGTGCTTTGTTTAATTATGCTGAAAAACTGCAATATTCTCATCAGGGCATCCTCAGCGAATGGGGAGTGCCAAAGATGACAGTGATGGGTGGGGACTATGGTAACTAGAGGCAGGTTACCCATTTTGAACTCTATCCACCACTCCATAGTATCTTTGCAATCTTGGTCAAATCACTTAACAACTTGGATTCTTAATTCCAAGTGCATAAAATGAGATATTCTTCCTACAGTCTCATTGGGATACTGTTAGGAATAAGTAGGGAGGTATGGGGAAGAATTTTGTAAATTGAAAGACATTATAAAAATGCATCTTAGTAGTAGTATTTTGCCAATACCACTTAGCAAAGGCTTAAATGATTGGATATTAGGAAATCTGTATTATGACCAATGCAATCAATTGTGCCCAACAACATTCTAAAAAGTGCCATGTATGGGTCAGCTTTAAATGTGATTGCCATTTGACTTGAAGAATATTTTGATAAAATACCCATGCTTTGGATTTTATTCATCATACTAATATTTAGTAAGTATATTATTTCTTTCCCCCAAAATTATCTGATTAATTTTACAGGTCAGTAAAAACAAAAGTTGAGCTTAGGGTTCAGAAAATTAGTGCAGTGTATTCGGGATTTTGGTTTATGATTAAAATATTTCAAGTTGCATTTTAAAATATTTCTTCAGTTAAAAATTTCTCAATGTGATCTTTGAATTTGTATGATTTTTAAAATTGTAAAAGAATATTTGAAAACCTTATTAAAATTTTCTCTGAAATAATTCTCCAGACATAGCGCATATTTTTTCCAAAAAATTCAAAAACTTCCTCATTTCTAGATAGATACTTTAACTAAGACTCTGACTTATTTATCTATGATAATCACCTACTAACATCTTTTTGGTTTCTTAAAATTCCAGTGTTCTTACTGTAGGTAAACAGAATTGGATTAGCTAAAACAGGTTATAAATTCAAAAGGGGAGGGAATAAATCAGAAGTGATTCAGAGGTATGGTAAGTATGTGGCCAACACTCAAATGTTAATAAATAAAAGTGATGACATTTTCATTTCGCTAGTTGGGTAATTGTTCTTGGTTCACCAGTCTAAAAATGAATAGTAACTACTCCTTAATAGGTCTTAGTAAGCTTAACCACAATGCTGAGTTTTCCAATGGCAAATATATTTTAATTTTAGAACATTCATCTTTCAACTCCAGCTACCTAATCTACTTCTAGATCTCAATGTACAACTGCCAGAAAATTCTGTATTTGTAGTACAGCTGCTCATATGCATTGTTTATTAACTTTTGTATGTATTATATATTTCTTCACAATCTATTAAATAATCAGTAAAACTAATAAGTTCTTTGGGTATTGGAACAATCCATTGAGAAACTTTATTGTATTTAATATAAAGATCTTGGGTCTAATTGGGCATTTACTTAAACTGTAAGAAAAGTTAGTATAATTTCAGGCTTTGAAAAGCCTGGGAAATATTTCTGATAAAGTCAAAAATAACAGGTTTCCAGGTTCCTGGAAATCTAGTATAATTTATTAAACCAAAAATCTTTCTCTCATCCTTTGTTTTAAACCAGGCTTTAAAAAACATTAAAGTGGTTACTTTTAAAGTTTCAACTACAATAA
The DNA here is from genome assembly GCF_987537825.1 of Furipterus horrens. Lineage (NCBI taxonomy): Eukaryota > Metazoa > Chordata > Mammalia > Chiroptera > Furipteridae > Furipterus > Furipterus horrens. The sequence continues at coordinate 65,063,989 of NW_028327172.1, read as the reverse complement.
TGGGAAGATAAGAATCAGTGAAAATGTACAATTTGAACAAAATTTTTTTTTCCTAAAGGGGAATCATGGATCATAGATTAAGAATAATACTCTTTGTTTCTGGGGCATTGTCCTCAAACCACAGTTAAATTAATCAAGAATATAAATTAATCTCTCTCTCTCTGTCTGGATCCTAATTAATCCTTATTTTCACTATCAAGGCATATATTTAAATGAGTGATTAAAATTGCTTTAATAATAGATTCATCACCTGTTACCACCTAAATATACAATAATATGTGATGGTACTATAGATATTGTATTTATTGATTCACTATTATTAAAAGTTATAATGCATATGTAAGAAATTTAGGATCCTTTTAAATAAATCAAATGGCAAATATGTGGTATGAGTGTTCCTCCTACATGTAAAATGGTTACTGATAATTGATCAGAGAAATCTTTTCTGATGACCCTGAATATCACCAAGGAATCACTGTTAAAAATCTACTTCTGTTTAGTATTCCTTCCTCAACAATCAAGAGACATGCAATATTGTCTTTAACTCTCTTTAATCTTTCAACATAAAATGATTATTTCCTTTATCTGTTACTGAATAGTTTAATAGTAGAAAGTAGACACTCAATTAACTTTTTAAAAACTAAAGTTAATAATCCTTTGTTTCTGATTTATTTGGTAGTAATGGTGGATGTGTGTTTTGGCATATTTGGTTGCCTTGATAAGTGAACCAGCATTATAAGCCTATGATGCTGTGATTGGCTGCAGTACATTGGTGATTGTGACCTACATCACTCCTTACTCATCACCTATAGAGCAAAACAAGGTTGCAAAACAACCACAGTAGTTTAATCTTTGCAGTCCTTCATATAGGGGAATCAAAGATTGGTAAATTGGAATTCTCTTCCCAGATATCTGTAACCTTCTAAGTAGAATATGCGCTGTCTCTCAATGAGGGAATCTTGGTATTCGGAGATGGCAGTTACTTGCTGTGCAGAACTGCCCTTCGTATTACGGTATGTTTAGGATCTCTCAGGTCTCATCCTCTAAATCCAGTAGTGCCTCAGTCCTGGAAATATCTAAAGATACACCAACTTCCATATTAAGGTTGTAGGCATAATGAAAAGAAGATGTTGTGTTATGTCAAAAACTATGATCTTAAATATATTTGGGTAATGCCTAATGAACCAGTAATGATCTGGCCAAAGATGTTTTTAAATTCAGGAATACTGAGGTAAAAACAACTAGATAAACAACTCAAGATATATAGTAGATAAAGCTGGATGTTCTGTGGGTAATGCAGTGAATAACCAAAAATAAATTCAAATTTATTTTCAAATAAAATTTACAATATTCTATGGGCTTCGACATACAAGTTATTCACCTGCATGCCAAAATAGTTGCTTATTTTAAACTGATTCCACAGATTTATACTGCTTTTCTTACCAAACAAAGTTGTTTACTGTTAAGGTGTGTTAGAGTGAATAACTGATTATAATGAGGAGAGAGAATGATTTCTATAAGGTTAATTCTAAGGAATGGCTGAGTTATATTTTGGTCGAGAAAGGATACAGAGGAAAATAAAGTTTAATGATGGAATTAGAACACATTGAATGTGTTTTTCTCCATGTAGCTTTATAGTGCTAAACAGTTATTGTAACTATGGTGAGGAGTTGAAAGACCATATATATTAGAACACAGCCACTCCTCCCTTTTCTGGGAAGCTAAATCGTTAGTTGTTTGCTCTCAGACTGAGGAGCTGGCCGGTTTCAACAACAATAAAATAATAACTAATATTTATGGACCTCTGTGTTCAGTTTTTTATCTGTTAATTCTCATGTAATTTTTTTTTAATCTGGCTGCCCTCCAGGGGGCAGCGTCCAGTTTTGTTCTGCCTGAGCCTTGATGTACAACTCACAGCTTTCCCCCTCAAAGCGAACTCCCTCCACAGAACACTGAGCAAGAGAGATTGTAATAAAGATTTCACATGGGACTGAGAAAAAAGTTTACATCTTACACCACAGAGCAGAGCAAACAATTTAATACAATTTCCCCTTAATATTTTTTGTTTCATTCAAAGTTCCTTATTTAATCACCAAACATTAAAAGTTTCTTTCTCTCCTTCTTCCTGCCTTTTATATCTCAGCTGCTGTGTCAAACAACCCAGCTGTGGCCACAAATTTGTAAACAATGCTTTGCAAAACAAAAAGCCCTATAATTATTAGGGTCCTCCCTTCTTATAAAAACGGTTCAATGGCTATCTAATCTTAATCCAGCTGGTCCCTTGAGGATGCAGGCAGTATCTCTCATTCCACCTTTGCTCACACACCCTTCAAGTAATTTATCCAAGTACTCATTGCTATATCAAAGAAGCGCAGATATTCCCTTAATGAATTTTGAGTTAGTTGAGGGTCCTAGCTCTATTGCAAGGCTGTGTATTTGCTCAAGGCAACTGGCTGAGCATCAGTTTCTTTATTTGAAAATTGAGCCTAAAACTTGACAAAAATGCTCTGTATATACTTTACCTCATTTGGTTCTTGTAACAATCTTAGCATGTATGCAGGGAGAGTATTGTCTTCAGTTTACAAATCAGAGAATAAAAGAGGTATAAGGACTTGCTTCAAGATCCACAGCTGTTGCCTGGAGTAGCATTCAATCACAGATGTTCTAATTTCTATTGGGTGCCAGTTTCACTCTTGTGTGCCAAGTTTTTCATAGACATATGAAGGTAAAATGTGTGCTAAATGTGTTTTTAAATTAAGAACCAGAACTAAATGCCCCGCCCTCCAAGGGGGAGAATGGGAAAGCCACTATTTTAGACTTAAAACTGAACTGGAAAATAACATAGTTTGAGTAACAGTAAATGGTTGACAATCAACAAGTTCATTGGATAAAATGTGCTTTCCATAAAAAAATTTCCTTATTTTTATGAAGGAAGAAAGTACATTTATCTAGAGTTTTTACCATTCATTACCAACGGTTCAGTATTTTTTTTTTTTTAATTGTCTCATTACTTGAGATGGCAATCGCTCTGTCCATGGGATTAAATCTACCATGTACTATTTCTCAGAAGGCACTTAATTCTCTTATCCAGGAGAAACAAGTTCAGTTTCTTTGTCACTACTAATATGCCACTTGACCTCTGAAATGGAGTCTGAAAGCCTAACACATAATATAGACACAAAGTGAGAAAGTGAAAAGAGAGAATTTAGGGCTCTTTTATATCAATTTCCAGGAACAGGAGAATCAATTAGTTCTCCCATTTTACTCCAAACCTAATGAGACCATCTAGGATAGCTGTAAACTTACACCACAATGGAATAAACCTTAATGCTGAGATCACCTTTCCTACCATATACAGTGAAGTCCATTTCCCCTAGTTGACAGATTATGAAAAAACCTGATAAGATGAAACGGACAAAAGTTGAAAGAGAAGAGAATCATAATAATAATCTTTTGAGGTATTTTTAACCTGGAGGATCCATCAGAGGATAACATAATACTGAAATGTGTCTGCTCTCCTTTGGGAAAGATCTATAGCTTTCCTCAAGTTCTCATAGCAGTTTATAATAAAATTTAAAAAAAAAAAAAAAAAAAAAAAGGAAAAGCCTGTAGTCTAAGGGCAGCCTGGGAACCTGGGTCAGCTAGCTGATGCTCCAGCTCTCTCATTTTTAGATTCCCATCCAACACTTTGCCTCATTAAACACATTCTCTTCTTTAGGTTGGCAGAGTAATAACTCATGATAAACATGTCTCACCCAGACTTCACTACAAGCATGAAACTCAGTGCTCAGACTTTGAAATTTCTTTGCTCAGAGGACTTTTAGTTTAGTGGTTTTGGTCTACGTTTTGTTTTGTTTTGACTTCTATGGCTAAAACTATTGAAAACTCCCAGAGTTATACTTCCGTTGGTGAGCTCTCTTCCAGCTCTAAACTTGATATACCTAATTTCCTACTGATATCTCCACTTGGGTTTCACACAGACATTTCAAATTTAACACATCTAAAATAAAACTCATCATCAGAAAAATCACAATCCCCACATTTGGTCTTCCCATATCCCTGCCAGCATTTGGCATTGTGCAGAATTATAATTTCTGCCAATCTGATTGGTATAGATCTTGTTTAATTAGGATTTTTCTAATTACTGTTGAGTTTGTGTTATTTGTTTGCATGTCTCTGCCCCAATTACACTATAAATTCCTTGCAGTTGGGATCATGGAATTTTATTTTTATCTCCCAAGTTTCTGGAACAGTGTGTAGATGTTCAGGATAATGACCTTCTGTTTAATATATGTGTAGATAAAAGAATTAATAAGAATCTCAGAGGTTGCTGAAAAAGTGTGCTGTATATATTCAGTACAGGTTTAACCCAAGTTAAATATGAAATATTGACACAATTTACTTTTACTTTTATTTTATTTGATTTTATTATTGTTTTTCTATTACAGTTGTTCCTATTTTCCCCCCACTGCTCTCCCCTACCCAGCCCATCTCCCCCCTCTCCCACAGTCAATCCCCATTTAGTTGTCCATGTCCATGGGTCATTTATACTAGTTCCTTGACTAGTCCCTTCTCCTTCCTCCCCCTCTTATTCCCCTGTCCACCCACTCTCTGGTCACTGTCAGTCTGATTCTTGTTTTTACATTCCTCTGGTTCTATTTTGCTCATTTGTTTGTTTTTAAATTAGTATCCTATATTACTTGAGGCCATATGGTATTTGTCTTTCATTGCCTGGCTTATTTCACTTAGCATAATACCTCCAGTTCCACCCATGTTATCACAAAAGGTAGGAGTTCCTTCCTTCTTTCTGCTGCATAGTATTCCATTTTGTAAATGTACCACAGTTTTTTGATCCACTCATCTACAGATGGGCACTTAGGCTGTTTCCAGCACTTGGCTATTGTAAATAGTGCTGCTATGAACATAGGGGTGCATAGGCTCTTTTGAATTGGTGTTTCAGGTTTCTTCAGGTATAATCCCAGCAGTGGAATTGCTGGATCAAAGGCAGTTCCATTTTAGTTTTTTGAGGAAATGCCATACTGTTTTCCACAGTGGCAGCACCAGTCTGCATTCCCACCAACAGTGCAGTAGGGTTCCCTTTTCTCCACATCCTCGCCAGCACTTGTTCGTTGATTTGTTGATGACGGCAATACTGTCCAGTGTGAGGTGGTATCTCATTGTAGTTTTTTTTTTTTTTAATTTATTTTATATTTTATTGATTATGTTGTTACAATAGTTCCATTTTTTTCCCCCTTTGCTCCCCTCCGCCCAGTACCCTCCCTTCCCCCAGCAATCCCACCCCACCTTAGATCTTGTCTATGGGTCTTTCTTTCTTTTTTTTTTTTTTTAAAGTATATTTTATTGATTATGTTGTTACAGTAGTTCCAATTTTTTCCCCTTTACTCCCCTCCACCCAGTATCTCCCTCCCCCAGCATCCCCCCCCAAGTCCATACCCATGGTTCGTAAAAAATAACTATCCCTCCCTCTCAGATATTAAGACCCTTTGTAATCTTGTAAAGGACAATGGGCGAAGGTCTCAAGCTCCTCTAGCTGCTTCAAGCTGGACATGGTTGTCGTCCTACCTACCCTTGGGTCCAGAAATCCCTAATAATAGTGGGGGTGTGGAGGGGAGGGTGGCCTTCCCACATGGGGAAGGATTGTGCAGACTCCAGGTCAGTTGGCTGTCCCCGGACAACGGCGTGCTTGGTTTAGCAGGCTGGCATTCTTGTTGTGTTCTGGGGGCAACAGATTTGGCGAAAAGGGTTAAAAAGCATCATTCAATCCATAACTACTAGGTGACAAAAGGCAGGGATTAATTTTTCAATGTTCCACATTAGGAGGAAAAAAAAAAAGGGCTTCTTTGGAGGAAGGTGTGCTAGGCACATCTCGCCTGTCCAAAACCCTTTTGCCCATTATATTTAGTTTGGACTGAGGGAAATAGTTTATGTTTCCCCCCTCTCAGGCCTCTGGGCTCTTTCTGTCCAAGCCATTAGGATAGAAAAGAGAATTCAGTTTTAAAGTGAAGCCCACAGACCACCCCATTCTTCACCAACCTAGCCATTTAGTTCAGCCAAACTGTTGAGTCTCAGGAGGCAGCGCTGCATAGAGGATTAAGTGAGGCCTATACGTACAGACAATCACTCATTGTAGTTTTAATTTGCATCTCTCTGATGGCTAGTGGTGTTGAACATCCTTTCATATGCCTATGGGCCCTCTGTATGTCCTCCTTGGAGAAGTGTGTCTTCAGGTCCTTTCCCCATTTTTAATTGGATTGTTTGTCTTCCTGGTGTTGAGTCATATGAGTTCGTTATATATTTTGGAGATCAAACCTTTGTCTGAGGTATCATTGGAAAATATGTTTTCTCATATGACTAGTTCCCTTTTCATTTTCCTGATGTTTTCTTTAGCTGTGCAGAAGCTTTTAAGTTTCACGTAGTCCCATTTGTTTATTCTTTCCTTTATTTCCCTTGCTCTAGGAGATATATTGGTGAAAATATTGCTGCATGGGATATCTGAAATTTCACTGCCTTTGTTTTCCTCTAGGACTTTTATGGTGTCATGGACTACATTTAATTAAATCTTTTATCCATCTTGAGTTTATTCTGGTGTATGGTGTAAGCTGGTGGTCTAGTTTAATTTTTTATTTTTTTTTTGCGTGTACCTGCCCAGATCTCCCAGCACCATTTATTGAAGAGACTATTGCGATCCCTCCTACTTTGTTCTTCTTTCTCAAGATTGCTGAGGCTATTTGGGGTCATTTTTGGTTCCATATAAGTTTTTGAAATATTTGTTCTAGATCTGTGAAATATGTCATTGGTATTTTAATAGGGATTGCACTGAAGTTATAGATTGCTTTGGGTAGTGCAGACATTTTAATGATATTAATTTTTCCAGTTCATGAACATGGTATATGTTTCCATTTGTTTGTATCTTCATTAATTTCTTTCTCCAGCGTTACAAGTTGAGGTCTTTTACCTCCTTGGTTAAGTTTATTCCTAGGTACTATATTTTTCTTGTTACTATAGTAAACGGGATTTTTTCCTAATTTCTGTTTCAGATATTTTATTGTTGTGTACAAAAATGCCTTCAATTTCTGAATGTTGACCTTGTACCTCACTATTTTGACAAATTCACTTATTAGGGTGAGTAGATTTTTGATGGAGCCTATAGGGTTTTCTATATACACTATTATGTTTTCTTCAAATAATGACAGTTTTACTTCCTCCTTTCCAATTTGGATGCCTTTTACTTCTTTTTATTGTCTGATCACTGTTGCTAGAACTTCTGATACTATGTTGAATAAAAGTAATGAAAGCGGACACCCTTGTCTTTTTCCTGATCTTAGGGCGAAAGCTTTTAGTTTTTGCCATTGAGTATGATGTTGATTATAGGTTTCTCATATATAGCTTTCATTATGTTGATGCATTCTCCCTCTATTCCCACTTTGTTGAGTGTTTTTATCATAAATGGATGCTGTACTTTATCAAATGCTTTTTTAGCATTTATTGATATAATCATGTAATTTTTGTCTTTCATTTTATGTGGTGTATTACATTTATTGATTTGCAAATATTATACCATCCTTACATCTCTGGGATGAATCCCACTTGATCACAGTATGATTTTTTAAATGTATTGCTGGATTGCCAATATTTTGTTGAGGACTTTAGCATCTATGTTCATCAGCAATATTGGCATGTGATTTTCTTTCTTTGTTGTGCCTTTACCTGGTTTTCGAATTAGGATAATACTGGCCTCTTAAAGAGAGTTTGGGAGTCTTCCCTCCTCTTGCATTTTTTAGAATAGTTTGAGAAGAATAAGAGTTAGCTCTTCCCTAAATATTGGGTAAAATTTGCCCATGAAGCCATCCAGTCTGGGACTTTTGTGTGCTGGAAGTTTTTTGATTACTGCTTCAATTTCACTAGTTATTATTGGTCTATTTAGGCCTTCTACATCTTCTTAATTCAGTTTTAGAACATTATATGTTTCTAGAAATGTATGCTTTTCACCCAGGTTGTCAAATTTCTTGGCATATATTTGTTTGTAATAATTTCTTACAATCTTTTTGTATTTCTGTGGTATTGGTTGTGATTTCTTCTCTTTCATTTTTGATTTTATTTATTTGGGTCCTCTCTCTTTTTTTCTTGATGAGCCTAGGTAAAGGCTCATCAATTTTGTTTATCTTTTCAAAGAACGAGATCTTGGATATATTGGTCTTTTGAATTGTTTTTTCAGTCCCTATGTCATTTAATTCTTCCCTGATCTTCATTATTTCCTTCCTTCTACTTTATCTGGGTTTTGTTTATTGTTGTTCCTCTAGTTCTTGTAGATGTAGGTTAGGTTGTGTTTTTAATTTTTTTTTTTTTTTTTTTTAGGTAGGTCTGTATTCCTATGAACTTCCCTCTCAGGACTGTCTTCCCTGTGTCCCATAAGTTTTGGATTCTTGTGTGATCATTTTCACTTGTTTCCAAAATCTTTTTATTTCTTCCTTGATCTCATTGTTAACCCATTCATTATTTAATAGTATGTTATTCAGTCTCCATGAATTTGAGTGTTTTTGAGTTTTTTCCTTGACGTTGGTTTCTAGTTTCAAGCCCTTGTGATACAAGAAGATGCTTGATATGATTTCAGTTTTCTTGAATTTTGTGAGGCTTGTTTTATGTCCTACCATATGGTCTGTCTTTGAAAATGTTCCATGTACATTTGAAAAGAATATGTATTTTGCTTCTTTGGGGTAAAAGATTCTGTATATATAAATTAAGTCCATTTGTTTTAAAGTATTGTTCAATGCCACAATATCCTTGTTGATTCTTTGCTTGGAAGATCTATCCATGGTTGACAATGGACTGTTAAAATCCCCTACTATGAGTGTGTTGTTGTTTATATCATTTGAAGTCCTCCAAGATTTTCCTTATATATATGAGTGCTCCTATGTTGGGTGTGTGTGTATATATTTATTTACAAGGGTTATATTTTCTTGATGAATTGTCCCCTTAAGTATTATGAAGTGTCCTTCTTTGTTTCTTTTTATGGCCTTTGTTTTGAAATCTATTTTGTCTGATATTGCTACTGCAGCTTTTTTTTTCATGTCCATTTGCTTGAAGTAATTTTTCCATCCCTTCACTTTTAGTCTGTGTAGATAATTTCTTCTGAGGTGGGTCTCTTGTAGACAGCATATATATGGGTCATGTTTTCTTTTTAATTTTATTTTTTGGTTTTTCAATTACAGTTGTCCCATTTTTCCTCATTGCTCCCCCCCACCCAGCCCACCCCTTCTCCCATAATCATATCCCTCCCCATTGTCCATGTCCATGAGTCATTTATACACATTCCTTGACTAAACCCTTCCCTTACTTATCCCCCTTCTCTCCCTCCCCCCTCTCCCCTATTGACTGTTATTCTGCTTCTTGTCCTATTTAGTTCGTTTGTTTATGTTGTTCTTTAGATTCCTGTATTAGGTAATATCATATGGTATTTTTCTTTCTTTGCCTGGCTTATTTCACTAAGCATAATTCTCTCTAGTTCCATCCATGTTGTCACAAATGGCAGGAGTTCCTCCTTTCTCTCTGCTGCATAGTATTCCATTGTGTAAATGTACCACAGTTTTTTGACCCACTCATCTACAGATGGACACTTAGGCTGTTTCCAGCACTTAGCTATTGTAACAATGCCGCTACGAACATAGGGGGTCATGTTTTCTTATCCATTCAGCTATCTTATGTCTTTTGATTGGGACATTTAATTCATTTACATTTAAGGTTATTCATAGGTACTTATTCATTGTCATTTTTCCCTTTGTACCTGTGTTCCTCTCTCTCCCTCTTTTTCTTCATTATTTAAAAAATCTTTTTTAAATCCTCACCTGAGGATTTTTTATTTCTTTTAGTGAGAGAGGAAGGGAGTAGGAGGGAGGGAGGGAGAGAGAGAGAGAGAGAGACATCAATGTGAGTGAGAAGCTTCAGTTGGCTGCCTCTTATATGTGTTTCAACTGGGAATTGATACCACAACCTAAGTATGTGCCCTGACCAGGGATCAAACCCACTACCTTTTGAGGGATGGAACAACACTTAAACCAACTGAGCCACTGGCAAGTGCTGAAGTGTGTGTTTTTATCCTTGTTTTAAAAATGATGAAAGAGAGGCTTATATATATTAAATGGCTTTTGGCCAACAAATGGTCAGACTGAGATTAGAAATCAGATCTTTACAGCCTGTGTTTAACTCTCTGCTATTCCTAGAAATCAGAGGGAAGTGAACTTCAAACTGTAGAATTGGGTTAGCATAATCTCAGAAGTGGGAAAAACAGGGACTATATTTGGGGATTGATTGCCAATCCTTTGTTATAAAGTTTTATGTAAAAGCCAAAGTCAGGGAAGACAAGACTATAAAGATTGGCTAACAGGCTAATTTGTATTTATTTTTGTATAGGCTCTGAGGAACCATAAAACATAAAAGTGATAGTTCAGAGATATGCTTTGGAAAGATTAATTCATCCAATTATGTGGAAAATAAGGAAATGTTTGGAGCTGTACAGACAACTCAGGAAGTCATCACAATAATAGAAGTAAGTAGTAATTAAGACTGACCTAAATTGATTATGAGAAGACAGAATGAAGGAGACAGATGAGGGCACCAACTGAGAAGAACAAGTCATTTGGGGCATCCAGTTAGATATGGGTAAAAAGAGAGAAAAGAGCCAACAATCACTCCAATAAATTGAGAAGGGATAACTAAAAGAATAATAATGTCATTGGCAGATGTAGAAAAGGCAAGATGAAAAGCTGAATATGAGGGGAAATAATGAGTTCTGTTCTGGATATGAGCTTGAGAAGAAACAACATGAAATACCTGACACTCTGAATAAAAGGTCGAGTAAGTTATCAACTGGAATATATTCTTACCTTCTTTCATACTAATAGAATTTTAGCTAGGCTATGATTGTAACAATACTTTCCCCAAGCCCCTTAGACTTATTTCACATGGCTAAATTCCCTCAACTGTGATGTGAATAAAGTAATGCATACCTCTTTCAGACTTTTCTGTGTGTGCCTTCATGCTCTTTAGGCTTGAAATGGTGATAATCAGAGCCACTTTGGAAGTCTGATATTGAAGATGGTAGAGCTATTATCAATCGCCAATTTACCTAAAACACCTGACCTAGAATTTTTCATGAGAAAAAAGCTTCCATTTTCCTCAATCCACTTGTTTTTATTCTTTTGTCAACAATTTACATCATTCTTACTATTACTTGAAGTGGTACCTTGAAGTCAGATTCTACCCATAAAAGAAATTCAAACTATGTGGCATTGGATTAGCAGTTAAGCTTGAAACCTGGAATCCCTGGATGTTGTGGTAAGACTTTTGGAAAGTCGATTGCCATTATAACTTGGAAGACAGAGTGAGTACTTAATAGGCATAAAGCTTTAAGGGACATATGTGAAAAAGGTAAAAACTTCTCAGTATTGATCCAATCAAGAAGGAGGCATTGGTAGACACAACTCACCTCCTTGCACAACCACAAGAAGAATTACAACTAAACTTCAAAACAAATAACACCCAGACCTCTCAGAAAGTCAAATTATATGGAAGTCTGTCAACCAAGGATTTAAAAGCCACATTTATCCAGATGGGTAGGAGGGGCTGAGATGCAGAGTCAGGGCGGAGAGATGAGGAGATGTGGTATGGCATGGAGAGGTGCCAGCAGCGGGGGAATGGGTGGTCCCATGTTCATGTGCGGTGGATAAAAATTGGGAGGGATACCTTGGGAGTGAGAGATCCCAGCCCCAGGCCAGACTGCACAGCCCAAGACTCCAGCACTGCGAAGATAAAACCCCATAACTTCTGACAATAAAAACCAGTAGAGGTTGGAGTAGTGGAAGAAACTGTCAGTTTTTCTGGGAGAGTCTGTTTAAAGGACCCACATGGACTTAGAATGTACACAAATCCACTAATGCTTTGATTCACCACTAAGGCAACAACTGAAAGGGTCCCAGTTTCATACAGGAAGTGGGTGAAATTATTGGAAATGGTGCAAGTGCCAGGCAGACCTCCAGGAGCCAGGCAGTGGTGCTCTCTTCTCTCTGAACCCTTCCCCAGTGGCATCTCTTGGCACTGTTTTTTCAAACTTTTAAACTATCAGAAAAAGAGAAAATAAATTAGAAAAGTTAGATTGATAATGGTAATATCAGAATCTGGAAGGACTATTTAGAAACTAGTTAGCTGATGGAACTAGAGGGAAACCCATTTATGCTTCATTTCACTTATATACCCAATAGTTGCTACATAAAATAGACCTACCTTTCAAAAAACTATCAAAAAGCTATTGCACAATTCCACCATATATATACAGGGTTGAGTCAAAGTAGGTTAACAGTTGTTCTAATGGAAAATAATATAATAACTAATAAATAATAATACAAGAGTAAACTATTTTGCATACTCACAGCTGCAAACCTACTTTTGCCCTACCCAGTCTGTACACATACAACCATTCTTCCCTTCTTCCTTGCCAACAACCTTCAATTTTGCTTATCACAGCAACTGATTCAGCTAAAACTGTCCTTTTTCAGATGAACTTGCAATTGGGACTGGCCTTGTGACTTCATTCTGGCCAATAATGTGAGCAGGGATTAAAGGGGTAGGATTCCCCAGAAAGAAAATTTTAATTGCCACATTCTCCTTGTACATATTTTTACCCCTTTCGTTTGCCCATTTCCCTTCTTCCTGCTCACCTGAACATATGGCTCTTAACTTTTGAGCCTAAGAACAAAAGCCTCATGGTGAGGATGGTATAACAGGTAAGCAGAAGTTAAGTCCTGATGACATCATTGTACCATCAAACTAACCCCGACTTCCTATGCCTGCTTGTGGCCTTTTTTGTTACAAGAAGGCAATAAAAAACATGTAAAACATGTGCCCATGTGTATAAAGTCACTGTCAGTTGTTTTTCTGATACTTAAAAGTGAACTCTTTTTGTGAATTATATATTCAGGGTCTAGTCCTCACCGAAAACTGAAGAGTTATCCTTCTACCATGTGAGGGCTACTTCCTGAGTAGAGGACCTCTGTTTACTGCCACTTCAATAACCACTGCCCGTAGAATACATCTCAAACTCCTCAGCCTACATTCAAAGCTCTGTATAATCAAACATACTCCACCTCTTTAATCTTTTGTCTGGATGATCCTTACAGTTAATCCACCATGTTTCTGCCGAGAAAACTTCTTGGGTTCTCAAAAGCCAAAGGCATTCCTGATCACCAATCTTTGCTCTTGCTCCTGTAAGATTTCCCAAATCATCTTGCTCATATCAATTACTCCTTTTCATGAACTGTCTTTGTATTTACTAGTAATATCATTTGCTTATTAATTATATACCCTTTTACAATGTTATTTACTTTATATGTATATATCCTGCATTTTCACCCAGATTGAATGTTTCTATAAACACCTTCTTCAACACCTAGTACAGTGCAATAGGCAGGACATGTCTAACATTATTGAATACATAAATGAAAAAAATGACGAATAATAAATGTGTCACATGTTTGATTATAATGATGATGATGATGTAAGCATATCAAATGGCTTAAACTCCATGTTTCATATGTTGCCTATTTTTACCTACTCCAAAAGAATACGAGGCATAATGTGATAATACATCCTAGTGAGTCACCTAGGCAACCCCATAATGACAACCTTCAGAATATTGGATACCTGTTGTTTCTCATCCTCTCCTATGAAACAACCTATAAAAATAAAGAAAAAGGTATTACCTTGTGGCAGCATTCTTTGTTTTCATCCATGCAAAATTTTGTAATATTAAAATTATTCTAGAAATTTATATATTAAAAATATTATTAAGTTGGTCATATGTTACATACTAAAGTGCAATAAAATAATTTGCTGCATTTCTTTAAATACAATGACAAAATCATTGTAATGCCTATTTTAATTTTGTGTTTTTAAACAATGTGTAACTATACTTATTCACTAATGGCAACTAACATTTGTGAGGCATGTATAAGGTGCTTTCACATCTTCTTCCTCATTTATACCTCTTAACAATATAGGGACTATTCCCATTTATATGTGAAGAAAGTCCAGTATGTTAAGTGACTTATAGGAAGTGCCAAAACTAGAAAATATTTACAGATCTTATGATTCCAAATCCAAAAGGCATTTCATTATTCCCTTTGGACTTCAAGGGAAGAGCTTCCATTGAATGTTAAATTTAAGTTCTGAAATAGTGAAGTGTTTCTGTGGGTTTGTACTTTCTTGTGAAAGATGAAGTCATTACTATCTGGCATCATATTTATTTATTTATTTACTTACTTTATTATTATGTATAATGTTTGTATTTTTTACTTTTCAATTGCAGTTTACAGTCAATATTATTCTGTATTCATTTCAGGTATACAGCATACTGGTTAGGTAATTATAATTATATACCTGACATTTCAAGTACCCACCTGGCACCATACATAGTTATTATACTCCAGATTATACTCCCTGTGCTGTACTTTACATCCCCATGACTATTTTGTAACTACAAATTTGTACTTCTATATTCCTTCACCTTTTTTACCCAGCCCTCAAAGCCCCCTCCTTTCTGGTAACCATCAGTCTGTTCCCTGTATCTATGAGCTTGTTTCTATTTTGTTTGTTTATTTTGTCTTTCTCTGCCTTACTTATTTCACTTAGCATAGTATTTAACAGCATAAACTCTATAGACAGAATACCTAGGTTTGAATGCTTATTAGCTATGTGGTGCCAGGAAAGTTACTTAACTTCTCTGTGCCTCGAATTCCTAATATATCAAATTGATGCAGTAATAACACTTACCTCATGGAATTTATGTGAATTATAAAGTGCTCCCCACAATATCTAACAGAGTCAACTTTCAAAATATTATGACTCTTCTTATTTTCTCAAAAATGACTACCCTTTCATTTTGAATGATATTTATTATCAGTATAGTATGCACTGTACTTGGCATATTATCTTTATGTCTCACTTACTTTTCCAAGTATTCACATTTTACAAATAAAGATACTGAAATTGAGAGTGCATCGGTAGCAGGACCAGGGTTTCGCCACTAGATCTTATACTTAGACTCATCTACCTTCGACCCTTGTTTTTTCTCTCTCTGTCCGCTGCTTCTTTGATTGAACAAATACGCTGGTTTTACCTGGGCCTAAACTTGGTAAAGACTTAGAGATGGTGTGTACAGTGTTTCCAGAGGACAGAGAGCTGTACTTCTTCAGCGTGAGATCAAAGCACTTTTGTTCTCAGCCAACACACAGACTAAATCAGACTGCATGTGTTGACCAAGTATTGTCCCAGGAGAAAGGCTGCTATTCACTCCACATTCTCTGACCAGTTTATAGAACTCCAATAAGCCACTGCTTTGGACAGTGGTTCTTTTACCCTAGTTAAAAGAAAGATCAGTCTGAAAGATACATTATACCAAAATAAGAATAATGAGCTTAATTTCTCCCTCCCACTACTACCTCCATCTAACACACACAATGTGAGTTTGCAAGATATGTCCCTTTCTTAGTAATCAAATTAAATTTAATCTTGTCAAATCATTCATTTGATAAGAAACTCAATTTCAGTCTTAACTGTATTTCCCAAGGTAGTATGAATCTAAGAAATACCTGGTCCAAGGTGCTTGCCTTTTGTCCATTATCCCCCTGCACTGACATCTTTATTGTCAATGTCCAGTATGTAAAATGCCAGAGGGTCTTAGCTCTGGACTGCATGTATAAAGCAGGAATCTTTGCCAAGGTCAAAAATGGTGAAGCAT
The DNA here is from genome assembly GCF_987537825.1 of Furipterus horrens. NCBI lineage: Eukaryota > Metazoa > Chordata > Mammalia > Chiroptera > Furipteridae > Furipterus > Furipterus horrens. Next base: position 65,048,181 of record NW_028327172.1, on the reverse strand, counting down.
ATATCAGATGGCCATCCCCTCCGTGTCTTGCTTCCTCAAGGCATTGACATTAAGTAGCAGGTCATCCCTGGTTTCCCCACTCCAATGGTTACCTGTTTTCCAAGTTGTTTATAGTCTTAAAATATCTTTCCTTCTCTCTTTTAATTATTCTTGTTCCTTTCAAAGTTACTCCCTTCTTTTCAAAGGCAATAATTATAGCATCTTCAATAAACTCAAATTTTGCAGGCAAAAAATATTGAGCAAAGTTGTTCAGCATCTAATGTTAAATAAAAATTAGCATGGCACAAAACTGTGGCTGTCAAATGAAAACATTACATGTGAAACTTGCATACAAAAAAAATACATCAAAATACAAAGACCCAGAAAACATATCAAATGATAATAATAGTTATTTTAATCTTTATACAGATTTTTCCCCACATTTTCCAGAGTGTTGCTGTAGATACAGTAACAGAGGAAACCAGAAAGTATAACAGGAGCCCAAAAGAAGCAGCATGTAACTCTACCTGAGGAGGTTATGGAATGGCCTGGTTATGGTCTCCCCCACCAAGCTCAGTCACTGGATAAAGGAATCACTGGGGAGTGCGGGACTCAGCTTTAACACTGCCTAAGATCCAAAGGTGTGGCTGTTGGAGACTGCCATATGATTGTTCTTGCTGTAGGCCCTTCCGGAGATCTTTGCAATGCATCTTCACTGGCTTCCACAGTCCACCCCGTGCACTACAAGTACCTACACATCTATTCATGTTCAGTAGCAGCTCCTTATGTTTCTTGTGGAGCTCTCCAAATGAGGGAAAATTTGGAAGGGGGAAATTAATGGGATGACATATAACACACATTGCTTCAGTTGGTCTCAGGGCCATACAAGTACTCACCATTCCTCTCTCCCACTATCTATTCTAAATTCCCTTCTAACTCAGCTATTACCTCTTCAGGTCTTGGGATTTTCCAAGCTGTGTGGCTGAAATCCTCATTATTGAGTGGCTGGACCCTCAGAAGTAATACCTTCTTAGGCCAGTGTTGCTGCGTATATTATAATTATCACTGATGTGGGAGTTACAATTGGCATGAATAGTTACAGTTGGTGTGGGAGAACAAAGAAATGTCCAATTCGATTATCTGGGCCCCATGTATTATAACTTACCCTCATTATGCATAAGCAGCCTACTTCCTCCTGCTGATCAGAGGCAATAATTTCTGCCAAAATAGTGAGGCTTCCTAATCTCTGATCACTATACACAAGGAATCCGAAGTGCAGTCATAGCTGTGCTTCAACAGGATCCTTGTTGTGTCCCCTTGCAAGCATATGCTCCCTTAGCTGATCAGGATCACTAAACTTGAATAGCTTAGAGTTGTCAGGACACGAAACACAAAATCTCCCTTGTAGCAGCCCTATTTTATTTCACTGTTATTATGGAGTGATGCTGGGTCCAACTAAATTTCTGATTTCTGATTTAATTTTAGCAAAACTCTGCTAATAATAGTGCTGGACACATGGTCACATTGTACTCCAGGGTCAAATATTCTGTTTCAGTAAGGCCTAGTGACATTCCAGAAACTATTAATAGAAAAGTGGATTTTAAGTCAGTGAGTTTGTATTTATTCCATTTTATTTGTGGATCCCTTGATCAAGCACCCTCAAAATCTAATCTCAGTCACATTCCTTTGTCTCCTGTTAGGCATGCTAGTGTATTCTTATAGCCCCTTTGGGGTGTAACCTTCCCTTTCTTTTTTAATTTAAATTATCTTTTATTGTTTATGCTATTACAGTTGTCCCATTTTTCCTCCTTTATCCCCCTCCACCCATATGCCCCCCACTTCCTCCAGTCATCCCCAGACTGTTGTCTACATCCATGCCTACTGCACATATGTTCTTTGGCCACTCTATTCCTTATGCTGTACTTTACATCCCCATGACTACTCTATAACTACCAATTTGTACTTTTTAATCCCTTCATCTTTTTCACCCATCCCCCTGCCCCCTCCCATGTGGCAACCATCAAAACGTTCTCTGTATCTATGATTCTGTTTGTCTTGCATGCTTGTTTATTTTTTTTAGATCCAATTGCTGATAGATATATATTTATTGTAATTTTATTATTCATTTTTTGATCTTCTTTTTCTTAAGTAAGTCCCTTTAATATTTCATATAATACTGGCTTGGTGATGATGAACTCCTTTAGATTTTTCTTGTCTGGGAAGCTCTTTATCTGTCATTTGATTCTAAATAATAGCTTTGCTGGGTAGAGTAATATTGGTTGTAGGTCCTTGCTTTTCATCACTGTGAATATTTCTTGCCAATCCCTTCTAGCCTGCAAAGTTTCTTTTGAAAAATAAGCTGACAGTCTTATGGGAGCTCCCTTAGATAACTAACTACTTTTCTCTTGCTGCTTTTAAGATCCTCTCTTTGTATTTATTCTTTGGTGTTTTAATTTTGATGTGTCATGGAGTGAGCCTCCTCGGGTTCATTTTGTTTGGGATTCTCTGTGCTCCCTGGATTTGTATGTATATTTCCTTCACCACATTAAGGAAGTTTTTGTCACTATTTTTTCAAATAGGTTTTTAACTTTTTGCTTTATCTCTTTTCTTTCTGGCACCCCCATGATGTGAATGTTGGTATGCTTGAAGTTGTTCCAGAGGCTCCTTACACTGTCCTTGTTTTTTTTTCTTAAATTAAGTTTTATTCTTGTTATGATTGTTGTTTTCTTCCTTATATTCTAAATTGCTGATTTGATTGCCACTTTCATCCAGTCTACTACTGATTCTCTGTAAGTTGTTCTTCATTTCAGTTAGTGTACCCTTCATTTCTGACTGGTTGTTTTTTGTGGTTTCCATGCCCTTTTTTTTGTGCTGTTGAAGTTCTCACTAAGTTCAGTGAGAATCCTTATACCAGTGTTTTGAACTCTCCATCTAGTAGATTGCTTGTCTCAATTTTGTTTAGTTATTTTTTCTGGAGTTTTGTTCTGTTCTTTCATTTGGGTCATGTTTCTTTGTCTCCTTGTTTGGTAGCTGATCAGGATCACTAAACTTGAATAGCTAGAGTTGTCAGGACAGGAAACACAAAATCCCTTTGTGGCAGTATTATTTTATTTCACTGTTATTATGGACTGACACTGGGTCCAACTAATTCTTATGATTTAATTTTAGCAAAATTCTGTTAATAGTCAGTAGCACCTGGTCCAGAGCTACTGTTTTTGTTTCTATGTATTAGGAGAGCTCTTATGACTCTTTGGCTTGAAAGAGTGGCTTAATATTATAAGTGTCCTGTAGGGTCTAGTGGCACAGCCTCCCCTATCACCTAAGGTGGGTACTCAAGGTGTGCCCACTGTGTGGGCTGAGTACACCCTCCTCTTGTAGTTGATCCTTGATTGCTATTGGCAGGTCAATGGGAGGGATTTACACAGGTTGATCAATTGCAAGGACTGGTTGTAGCCACTGACTACCAACCTCCGACCACTGTGGAGAGTCAGCTGTGCAGGGGCCCATGCACAGGGTAGCACTTACTTCAGCAGGGCTCTGGTGCCTGCTGAGTCTACCACTTGAGTGGTTGCTTGTGGAAGTGGTTGAGTGATAACACTCCAACATGGTCTGTAGCTATCCACGGGGTGCACAGGCTCTGGGGCTTCCTGGAAGGTGTAAGCCAAGGTCAGCTACTGTCTGTGTTCTGTCTGTGGTCACACTGGCATAAGCTACAAAGCAATCTGCCATTAGCTGCTACTTATGTTGGGCTTATAGGTACCTTAGTGTGTCCAAGTTGTGAACCAAGGCCAGATGTTGCTACTGCTAGGCTGATGGCTACTTAGCAATGGGCACAGGGTATGCTGACACCAGATGCTTCTTGTTTGAGAGAATTTAGGAAAATCTGAAGCATGATCCAAGACAAGTTATTCATATGGAAAAGCCACTGGAAACAGCTTGTGTAGGCCTGAAAGTCGAGTGGAGCAGAGCCTTAGGAAATCATCATGATGGAGCAAATGGTGTGAGCCAGATTGATGGAGTCTCAGATATGGTGTCCACCTGCCTGCTCTGTCAGGAAAAGGCTCAGAAAAGGGACAATGGCCTTTGCCAGCACTTCTGTCTGGGAGAAAGCTGCCCCTTAGCTCTCACCCTGATGCCACACTCAGTTCCTCCCTGTGTGTTTCTGGTGCCTTTCAATCTGCTGCTACCATGCTTGAGCTCAGAGGGAGTGAGTCAAAGTAAGTCTGTGCACAGGACTTTTAAGAGGAACTGCCTGGAACGCTAGCAGTTTGTTTTCCACAGCCTCAATCCTCACTGGTTTTTACAGCCAAAAGTTATGGGGACTTATCTTCCTGGCACTGGAACCCTGGGCTGGGAGATCCTGGTGTGGGGTTGTGACCCCATCACTCCTGAGTCATCTTTCCAATTTTTATTCACCACACATTAGTGTGGGACCAGTTCGTTCTACATTTCTGCCCCTCCTATCAGTCTCGATGTGGTTTCTTCTTTAATTCCATAGTTGTAGGACTTCCATTCAGCTCTATTTTTGTTGGTTGTGAATAAGGGCTGTTCTGGACGTCAGCTGTAATTTTGATGTGGTTGTTCAAGGAAGTGAGTTGTGTTTGCCTATGCTGCCATCTTGAACAGAGTCTAAAGTTCCCTTTCTTATCAGGTTTAGCTCATATCCAACCAGGTTATGTTGAGAATCAATCCTAAATATAGGTCTGGAATCCAGGAAAAGAGATGGGGTTAAATGCTCTGAGGAGTCACTTGTTGACTTGCAAGGAAGTCTGTATGGTCTTTCCATATTGGGCAAGTTCAAGCTTATTAGGCAGGTGTTGGTTACTGCATTAAGCTTTGGGTTCTAAACCAAATTTCTTAAGGTGGCAGCCTCCAATTTCAGTGGTCCCAGGTTTTTTCAATCGGTGCCCTTACTTTATTTAGCACAACAGATTTTTCTGCACTGAGCATTTAAAGTTCTCTGGAGCTCTGCAATTCTAACTACTAAGGCCTGAGTTTGCTCTTCAGCTGGCTCATTCTTCCACTGCATGAAATAAGGGCTTATAGGCCTGCCCATTCTCATGCATGATATTCTTCTAGCCACATTTTTCAAATGCCTGAATCATCTCATTAGGAAACCTATTCCAACATACCAGGACTTCTCCCCTGATCAACTCGGTAAAAGTTTTAGCCATTGGCCTCCACCTTGTGCCAAGGATTTTCCATATCCCACAATCCACAGAGAGGGAGTCCTTTTTGCCAGCTGGGCAGTGAGTGAGCCAGTCCTCAAGCCCTATCTTATAACCTGCTTTCTTGGGCCATTGCTGAAACCATTGATTTAGTTTTCCAGGAAGATGTCAAAATGAATTAGTCATGCAAAAGATTTATTGGGAGAAAATTCCTGTGAAAGATAAAAGAGAGAGGGAGCAGGAGGAATGAGTAGAGAAAGCAATGATAAACTCATTCTGGGACAGGCATTGTGAGGGCCTCTGCTCTGGCTGTGAAGGAAGTTCTCTGATTAAACCTTAGTTCTGCTTTCTCTGAAGAAATCCCTCATCCACTGATTTCCATGGACATTGACTTGATTCTATGAGAGGGTCTTTTTTGACTATTATTTCCTATATCACATCTGAAATGACTAGGATGATGCCTTTCCTGAGCAGTATTCAGCTTTTGTGTACATTTGGTAGTCCAAAATTTATGATAAACTGTCACAAACTCTTTCAAAATAGGCTCATGTCTTCTTTGGCAAGATAATTTCCTCAAAAAACTTAGTAAGTCCAGAAGTATTTGTTTCATTATCCATAAGTTCTTTTCTAGACATAACATAAATATTTATATTATTTCTTTGCTTTCTTGCTCCTATGCCTCTCTTTCACCTTAGTTGGTCTCCATTGAGGTCGGCTGAATACAGGCTTCACTGAGAAGTCCACATTTCAATCCACTCTTCTGCAGCAGAACTAGGTCCCTTTGTTTGACTGAAAAGTCTTCATGGGAGACAATTAAGCAAAAGTTTTCCCTCTTGCTATTTGACATACAGAAGCTTTTCCAAACATGCAAGGTCCACAATATTTTTAACCTATGCTAGAAAACCTATCAATTCTTGAAAAAGTTCATTTTTTCCTTGCTATAACTTGATAAAATCATCAACAATCAGATAACACAGGGAATTTTTACTTTTCTTCAGTATATTTTATTGATTATGCTATTACAGTTGTCCCAATTTTTACCCCTTTTCCTCCCTCCACTTGGTACCCCTCTTCCCTCCAGCAATCCACCCCCTTAGTTTATGTCCATGTGTCAGGCACATAAGTTCTTTGGCTTTTCCATTTCCTCTACTATTCTTAACATCCCCCTCTTTTGTCCCTGCCAGTTATGCTTCTTAATCCCTGCACCTTTTCCCCACTCTCCTCCTCCCTCCTCCCCAGCTGATAACCCTCCAGATGATCCCCATACCTATGATTCTGTTCCTATTCTGGTTGTTTGCTTAGTTTGTTTTTGTTTTTGTTTTTTATATTCAGTTGTCAAGAGCTGTGAGCTTGTTGTCATTTTAATGTTCATAGTTTTGATCTTCTTCTTTTCCTTAAATAAGTTCCTTTAAGATTTCATGTAATAATGGCTTGTTGATGATGAATTCCTTTAGCTTTACCTTGTCTGGGAAGCACTTTATCTGTCCTTTCATTATAAATAATAGCTTTTCTGAATACAGTAATCTTGGATAATTTTACTGCCTCAAGACTTTGTGAATTGGTGTTTTATTTCTGCTGGTTCTTGGTCCCTGTGTACCATGCACTGGGCCATTCGGGTGATATGTATCCTGGCCACAAGTCTAGATGACACCTGTTTAACTTTCAGTTCACTCTTACTCTGCAAATGGAACCCTTAGAAAGTCAAATCAGGCCTCGGCTATTTTGAAGGGGATTAATTACCCTGTGCTAGCTTTGGATTTTGTACTTCTTCCCTTGGAATCTGTCAAAACCTATTTGCAAATTCCCTCAGGGTAGATGTGGCTTTAGAGAACCAGGCTTCCTCCTTTGAGCTTCTAGATTTGGGCAAAATCATTCCTCACTATATTGTTGGCTACTTGATACCTTTAAGATAATTTTTTTTATTTTCCTTTTTATTTCAGTCACTTTCAGTGAATAGTTCAAATTTCCAAGGCCACCTTTACCAGAAGTGAAAGTCCTACTTCCTTATTATTAATATTTCCTTTTTCTCCCTCACTTCCTCCCTCCTTTCTTTCCTTGCTTTTTTTCATGCTTTCTATTTTCCAATAATATTGCTTGAGCACCTACTATTCTCAGTCACTTCTTGTGTTATTATATGTTTATCTGACATATATATTCATAATTTCTTTCATTTTTAACGTATTTGTGATTTTGTGTTTGCAGTTGTAGTTATTCTTTAACCCTGTGTGAGTATATTTTTCTTTAAGAGGTTTATAATTTTATACTTAATATCATAATACTCTGCTGATTTTGAAGACAGACATAGTATTCATTTATTAGTTCTGTGTCCTTGTACAAATTAATTAACTCCCTAAACTATCATTTTCTTTAGTTCATTAATAAGCATAATAAAAGTATATTCTTCATAGGCTTGTTTTGAGAGCTAAACAAAATAGTACATTTAATTATTGTAACCACAGTGTTTAGAAGATTGGTATATTGTATTATTATAATTACCATTTATTATGAGAGATAAACCCACTTATTTTTTTGCAGTACCTGATGTATTTTTTTATTATTGTTTTTCAATTACAGTTGTCCCATCCCTCCCCATTTCTCCCCCTCACCCAGCCCGCCCTTTCTCCCACAGTCATATCCCACCCCGTTGTCCATGTCCATGAGTCATTTATACAGGTTCTTTGATTAAACCCTTCTCTTACTTATCCCCCTTCTCTCCCTCCCCCCTCCCCCCTGATAACTGTTATTCCGTTCCTTGTTCAATTTTTGTTCATTTGTTTGTGTTGTTCCTTAGTCTCCTGTATTAGGTAATATCATATGGTATTTTTCTTTCATTGCCCAGCTTATTTCGCTAAGCATAATTCTCTCTAGTTCCATCCATGTTGTCACAAATGGCAGGAGTTCCTTCTTTCTTTCTGCTGCATGGTATTCCATTGTGTAAATGTACCTCAGTTTTTTGATCCACTGATGGGCACTTACACTGTTTCCAGCACTTAGCTATTGTAAACAGCATTGCTATGAACATAGGGGTGCATAAGTTCTTTTGAATCGGGGTTTCAGGATTTTTCAACCCACTTATTCTTATTACTCTAATTGATATGTTTTCCTTTATTTCTGTCATAATTTTTATACTTTTAAAAATATTTTTGATATTTTGTTTTTTTAAATCTTTTGTTTACTACATACACATAGTGATTTATAACAACAAATGCTTAGCTAAAGCCTACCAGTGGTTTACATGTTAAAAAATACACAATAAAATATATGTATTTTAATTAATTGAGTTAGAAATTCAATAATGTGGTTCTAAATTTAAATGTACAGAGATATAGTGAGAAAATTTCCACCTTGTTTCTTGGCCACATAATTCCTCTTTCCAGAAACAACCAATTTTTCAGTTTTCTTAGGTATTATTCAACATATTTATGCATTTTAAATGATACAAATTTATAGTTTTTACATTAGATATAATATATATTTTAATTATGTATATTACTTAGTTTTTACTTCTTCCTTTTACACAAATAGTCACATACTATTATATTCTCCTGCTTCATTTAACATTGTTAGAATTTGTTACATATTAACATAAAGAACACTCTTCTATCGTTTTTTATGAATTTTGCTGGATGAGTAGCTCAATTTTTTATCTATTTGCCTACTTAAGGACATTTAAGTTGATTGCAAACTTTTGCTTACTCAAACTATGTTTTAATAAATAACTATACATCTCACATTTTCCACATATGCAAGCTAATTTTAGGTCTAATCCCTACCAATAGAACTGATGCGTCGTGCAATATTTGTCATTTTTATTTAATTTTTGAAATTTCCCATCACAGAGATTATATCAATCTACACAGTTACTAGCAATGTCTATATAAGAATGCCTATTTCTCCACAATGTTGCTAACATAGTATTATCAAATATTTTAATCTCCACCAGTTCAAGGTTAAAAAGGGCATCTGAACAGTTGTGTTTAAACTAATGTATCTTGAAGCCAAAAATATGAATGAAACAATAACTTTTGACTCACTTTTTACACAAGTCAAAAGTCAACTTTGCCTCCCCTACCACTGAGACCAATTCAAATATTCCATTCTCACTTATTCACAATATGCCTCAATTTACAAGGATCTACAGTTCTTTGATTATTGTATTTTCCAATATCCATCAGCCTCTCCCCTTCTCTACCTTCTTCACTATCTAGCTTAGAATTCTTCACATATTACTTTAATCACTTACTTGCCATATTGTGCTTCTACTATATCCACGTGGCAAAATCCTAGCCTCTGATTAGTCAACTGTCTGTCTTCATGCGAGCACATGGGCAGATGGACACTGCTGGGGAAAATCAGGACAACAGGTCGACCATCTGTAACAGGGGGATCTGGCTGGATCACTGGAAACAGGGAGGGATCCCTGAGGCAGCGGGAAAGAGCCTGCTTTCCCTGGAGTGGGGGAGGCATCAGGAAGTGAGAGAGGCAGCAGGAGTGAAACAGTAGCTAGTGTGTAATCGATTTCCAAATCCCTGGGCAAAGGGTAAACAAACCAGACCCATTGCACATGATGCCTGGCTTGCACAGGGCTAGAAACCTTCCCCCTTTTGGATCATGGTGGCAGGAGGAAGGACAGAGATACTGAACAAGCTGATGAGTGTGATGCATGCTAGCCTGGATTGTCTGGGAATTTGGATACTTCTGGTCTGCATGGGATTAGCTTGTGCCAAGGGCACATCCCAGTCCCACAAACTGCACCGGGGAGACAGAGACATGCACTCTGTGGGTGGCGGCCTACAGGAGGCTGCTGCTCCCTGCTGCACAGGGCCCACACTGTGCCTCTTCTCTTGCTCTATCAGCACACTGACTCAGGGGCCAGAGTGCTCACCAGCCCCAGAGGCGCAAGCAGCCTCAGCGGCGCCCCGCCTCCAAACAGAGCCCCCTACTGCAGGACCAGCTTTAGTGGTCTGCCAGCAGCCCTGAACCCCAGGAAAGGGAAGCAGCTGCTGGAGTGCACACTCCCTAAAGGTAGCCTGAAGCTGGAGAGTGGTTCATAAAACAGCACTGGGCACCAGAAAGACAGATAAGATGGAGTGGGTTTTCTGGACACTGGCTGTGGTTCTGAGGGTGGCTGGATTTTTTCTGTGTTTTGCAGAAGAGAGTGGCCTAGAACTGGGGAGACCCCAGCTTTCCCGAATCGGGCAACATTTTAGTAAGGACCTTTTCCTTCTCCATCAATCTTTGTGTCATACCTGTGTTCTGCAGCAAGCAGCCAAATCCCACTCTGTTCCATAACGTGTCCACATTATCAGACATCGCCGTCCAGTCCTATCTCGGCCCTCAAGGCTGCCAGTGCTTTACTCGTTACCTCATTCTTTCATTTCAAACTATTTCAAACACATTTCATTTTCCTCTGATCTCCACCACTTCTCACTAATATACTCATTTTCCATAAAAGACTCCACCTTCCACCTTACAGTTAAATGAGAAACTTTCATTCAGAAGTCCCTCACTTTATATCACCAAACCTATACAGACCTCATCCACACCCTCTTCACGTACACTCTTAACAGGAAGGCGACAATAACAGCATCTCTTATTTAATATCTATCTCTTGCCCTTTACTCTTAATCATGTAATCTTGCCCTCTCAAGGAAATTGCACTACTGAGTATTTTCTTCATCCAGTTAACTTCTCTCTCTATTATGGTCGTCCACAGCAACAGTTAAACATGCATCAGTCACTCTTATTTCAATAACAAAGAAGCTGCTTCTCTTGACTCCCTCTCTCCCACTTCCAGCAATTGATATCTTTGAGTTTTTATCTATGCCATTTCTATTTGCCTATTCGCTTTTTCCCCACTCTCTCCTCAATCAATTCACCAATATTCCAACCTTCCATTTCTTCAAGGGAACTTTTTTCCAAGTTTGCAACAATTTCCTGTGCTAATGGAAAGTATACTTATTTGTTTTTATCTCACTTGACCTCAACTGCATTTGACATCGTTGACCATTTTCTCCTTTTTGAAAATTTTCCCCTAATTTCTATGACACCTGTTCTCATAGCTTCCTCGCTCTTTCCAGAACATTCTTTCTTGTCCTACTTTTCCTCTCCACTTTCTTTGGTCATTCCTTAAAGCATTCAGATTCTGCCCAGCAATCTTCCTGAGGCCCTTCTATCTTTTCACACTTCATTCCCGATTACATAAGGAAGGCCAGGTCAACCTGTCCCAAACTAAACTTGACCATCCTTCTTGTCAGTGTTCCCTATAAATAAATAAAACCACCATGTACCTGACAGCTCAAGTCAGAATCTTAGTAAGCACCAACAAATTCTAACCAAAATTTACCTTTTAAATATATTTTAAAGCTATCTGTTTATATCCACCTACAATATTTGTTCATTCATGCCTATCCACATCTCTGTCCCATTAGAAACCATGAGTGCAGATTTGATCATGTAACTTTCCTACTGAAAATGCTTTAATGACTTCTCATTTTCCCTTAGTTTTTAACATGACTGTGAGACTCTGGATGTCCTGGCCTCTTGCCTCCTCTCAAACCACTCTTAATCTTCAAATATACTTACTCACTATGCAGTCTTCATCTCCTACTCTCCCCTCCCCATTTCACCTAGATAACAAACTACCTCTTACCCTCCACATCTTCTTTGATAGGTTCTGTGCTCAGGAATGATTTCTATGTTGAGTGCTCCCCACCTCCACCACCTCCATTAGGCTAGATTAGGACCTCTTTTTTTGTGTGCTCCTTTGGCATCTGCTTTTTTCTCTTATTAACATTCATTACACTTAAATTTATTTTTTACATCTTTATTGAGCATTTGCCTATGTGCACAGGCTTTAGATCCCATGAATAAATATACTGGAGCTTTTCAAAGTTTCCTGTAGTAACCTAGTTCTCTAGGATTCCTCGCCAAATTCTGGTGTGCCCTCGCTGAATTTACAGCCATAAGCAGCTTTGAGGTTTCCAGCAGTTTGCTATTGTTTCAGTAATGCCCTGGGAGAACCCTTTTCACCACCTTGAGCTGAGTTCCAAGTCAAATCAAATAGCCGCCATTCTGACTGTATTTCTCAAAGAGCTGAAAGTTTGCACGAAATATTGACTGTGCTTTGAGGATGGTAATTTTCATGGACCTCCAGAAATACTCAGATCTTTTCATTTTCTGCAATGCTGTCAGTTTTTGTCTACTGTGATAGTGAACTGGGGAGGAAGAATGAAAAGGAATACCCCCAAGTTAAAATGTGAAAGACTTCAATGATTTACCATAGTAGGATTTCTTAGGCAATTTTCAGGTCATTATGTGGTTTGAGTTAGTTGCCAGAGTTCTGAAATGGTTCATTTTAGTTGTTTTGCCTGTATTTTCATTGTTATATAGAGTAGCTGAGTAGTTTACTAAGGTCCTCATTCTGCCATTATGGAAGCTTGTTCGCTTGTGTTTATTTTTGATGCTCACATATCTGATTAGATTCTGAGTTTCCTTCCTTCCATCCTCTCCTTCTTTCCTCCCTCCCTGCATGCCTGCTTGCCAGAAATGCAGTGTTTACCACATGGCAGGTGCCAGTTTAAGTACTGGGAACACAATAGTGAAGAGATCTGACCAAGTCCTTGGTCATTGTATTTTTAACTGTTTTATCACCTGTGTTTAACATAGGTTTTGGCATACAGTAGATGCTAAGTAAATAACTGATGAAGATATGAAGGCCTCCTTGTCTCAGTTCCTATTTACAATCTCTTTCCCCTGGCAACCAATTACTTCAGGATCTAATGAGATGCTATTCCTCTCTCTCTAATTTCTGAAATGTTGTCCATAGCTGTAGATTCTTAATGAATATGAAGAGAGGTGTTGTGAGGATTAAAGGATGGTGAGACTACCCCTAGCTGGCTGACTCAAAATATCTGTCTCTACTGTTAGGGTTGTTTGCCTATTTTTTTCTTGCTTAAGTAGCCTTGGATTCTAGAGTAAGACCCAATCAATAGGTAAGATAATGCCAAAGAATATAGAGAAGACACAACACACAAAACTTAGTTGAAAAAATTACTTCTCAATCCATCTTCATCAACCTGACAGCTAATGGATATTTATCAAATGAGAGAATGTTTCTATATTTAGTACTTTGGCTTTTCTTTTTGAGTTTTTTTTTTTTTTGACTGACTCATTTCACTTAGCATAATGTTCTCCATGTCCATCCATGCTGTCGCAAAGGGTAAAATTTTCTTATTTTTTACTTGAGTAATATTCCATTGTGTAAATGTCTCACAGTTGTTTTATCCACTCGTCTACCAGAGGACACCTGGGCTGCTTCTAAATCTTGGTGATTGCAAATAGCGTGCTGTGAACATACCAGTGATTCCACTCCTGGGAATTTATTCAAAGAAACCCAAAACACTAATTTGAAAGAATTGCAGCATTATTTACAGTATCTCTTTTTGACTATTTAAAGAGAATTTTAAGAGAAGCATTATATAGTCACTCACAATGTTAACCTGAATGTTTTATTTTGTTTTAAATGATTAAATTTTTATAAATAAAACATTGACAAACTTACAAGTTAGTAAATAAAAATGAGGTGATGTTAGTTGTTTTTAATCATATTTTTAATACCTAAAAACACAAACATACACAAAATAAAAATCACTCATCATTCTACCTTTTTGAAACCACCGAAAAGGATGATCCCCTCCTCTGTTCCTGCACATCTCTCTTCGCAGTGATAACTGGCATTAACTATTTGCTACATATCATTTCTTAACTTTCTCTTTATTTGTACACAGACATATTTTTTAAAATATTTTTTATATTTATTTTTAGAGAAAGGGGAAGAGAGAGAGAGAGAAACATCAATGTGTGATTGTCTTTTGCATGCCCCCAACCAGGGACCTGGCCTGCAACCCAGGTATGTGCCCTGCCTGGGAGTCAAACCAGCGACCTTCCAATTCTCTGCCCTGACTAGGAATCAAACTGGCAATGCTCTACACAGACATTTTTTTGATGGAATAAAATCATGTCTTTTAAATCTGACATTTGCATTTTGTAACTTTATTTCTCAGAGCCATCCTTCCAGATCAGTAAATTTAGATCTAGATAATTATTTTTAATGATGGCATAAAATTATTCAAATACATGCATTGTAATTTACTCAGCCATACTCATTAAAAAATTAGTTGGTTTTCCATTTTAATGTTACTGTGAATGACCTTTCACATATAAATTTCTCCAAACTCTCACATTATAGCAGAGGGTAGCTAGCTTTATGGACCCATAAGTCTGCTTTAAATTTTTACAACTAATTGGATGATTCAGGCAGCTTTGTAAGAACAAGGAATTAATCTGTTTTATGAGTGCATCCACATCTTCATTATAAAAATGTGTGCTTCAATCTAAGTATCATTCTTTTGCATGTAGTTTTCCAATTTTCCCAGCATCATTTGTTAAAGAGGCTTTCTCTTCTTCACTGTATGTTCTTAGCTCTTGTGTTGAAAATTATTTGCCAGTATACAAGTGGGTTTATTTCTAGGCTCTCAATTCTGTTCCATTGTTCTGTGTGTCTGTTTTCTGCCAAACTCCATGCCATTTTGATTATTGTTGCTTTGTAGTATAATTTGAAGTCAGGGAGTGTGATATCTCTGGCTTGGTTCTTTTTTTCTCAGGATTGATTTTCTATTTGCAGTCTTTTGTAGTCCCATACTAATCTGATGATTTTTTTTGTTCTATTTCTTTAAAAATGATATTGATGTTTTGATTGGAATTGCATTAAATCTGTATATTTCTTTGGGTACTATGGCCATTTAAATTGATTCTTCCAATCTATGAACATGGGCTGTCTTTCCATTTCACTACTGCTTGTCTCCATACACAAAAATTAACTCAAAATGGATCAAAGACCTAAATATAAGAACTGAAACAATAAATTACATAGAAGGGAAAAAGTACTAAGCTTATAGACCTTGGTCTTAGAAGGATTTTATGACTTTGACTCTAAAGAAAAGGGAATTAAGGGCAAAAATAAATGAATGGGACTACGAGGGTCTGTCTGGGAGGTGTCCAGCCATGTAGTATGAAAAATAGAGACATTTATTGAAGAAAATAAAAGATACAAGAAACATTGTATGTAGGACAATGATGCCTCAGTCCCCTTCAAGGGAGGCACCTTGGGACCTCACACAGTTCTCCTAATAGCCCTCAGCTGCCCTGATGTATTTTTCTGAATCTCATCAACAATCTGACATCTTTTCCCTTTCAAAGGCAATTTTAGTTTTGGGAAAAGCCAGAAGTCACAGGGCACCAAATCTGGGCTCTAGTGGGACTGAGTCACCTGGGTGATTTGATGTTTCACCAAAAAAACTCTCTCTGTGAGAGATGTGATGCATGAATTGCCACTTGTAATGATGAAGCTGCCAGTCACCACTTGCCCATAGCTGCAGCCTTTTGAACCACCTGAATAGTTTCCACATAGGAATGTTCAAGCTTATTGATTTACTTACTGACCTGTCCCCATATTTAACTTCCTTGAGTGCAAGGACTGTGTCTCATTCACCTCAGTATCCTCACTACTTAACAAAGGCACTTAATAGCTATTGGATTTATTCATTCATAAATATCTAATTGAAAGAGCTTTGTATTTGCATTATATTTAATGATGAGTCATATGTATGACTGATTGACAAATAGTGTAGTAGTTAACACTGCATTCCCTCTGTTTCACTTAGTGCCTGGGAGCACTAAAGTAAATTACCATATTTTTCGCTCCATAAGATGCCCTTTCCCCCCTCAAAAAAAGTGGGGGGAAATGTCTGTGCATCTTATGGAGCAAATATTGCATCACAGACCGTGATGTGTATTACCTGATCTGTCAGAAGCAGCGACAGCTGTTAGAAGAGGAAGTGGTGGGCCCATGTGAAACCCCTGGGGGTACTTAAATGTTCCACTTTACTACTGAATCTCATGGTATCTGGTCAGTTTCTGTCTGCCTCTGCCCATCACCTGGGACCTGGGAGAGTACAGAGAGCCACCTGACACTCCCAGCTACGACAGCTGACCTGTCAAATCAGCTGAGGCTAATAATGGGTATGAGGCACAGTGCCAATTGCCAATTGTCTTTGACACTGGGTGAGGTCTGTGTCAGCAGCAGAACTGCCTCCAGTCACCAATCACTGTGTCTTAAGCTCTGCCAATCATGAGAGGCAGATGGGTGAAGCTGAAGTAACATGTTCTTGGCTGACTGCTGGCTCCATTAGATGCTACCGCTGTCTCGTCTACCTCCATACTGTTCCAGTGCACACCAGATTTCTGTATGAGGAGACCATCAGTAACTGGGTGAGCAACCATAAATACTGAAGTTTGTAGTATAGAAAGGGAGTTATGGTGGGGTCACTATTCTAGTAGCAACACAGGAACTGAAGGGATTAAGGGGTATCACTAGCCATAACAGGCACTGGGGGTAGTCTGCCAGAACCTGTAATTAGGATAGTGATACTCTCAGTGACTGTTACAACTAGTGATACCTCTTAACTCCCTCAATGCCTGTTACTAAAGTCCCCCCTAAATTATGACACTAGTGATGATGAGTTCTTGGGGTTCCAGAAAACTAGAAGAGTACTTGAACCTTTAAGTTTATCATTTGTTAATGCCAGTGATGATGGTTCTTAATACCACTGCTGACTGCTGTTCACTTTACATGGTTGAAATATTATCCTGTTATATTTTATTAAATATTATAGTACACCATTTGGTTCAGAATATTTTTTTCTTGTTTTCCTCCTCTAAACCTATGTGCTTCTTATGGTCAGGTGCATTTTATAGTGCAAAAAATAAAGTAATTAAAAAAGAAAAATGTGCCTCATAAACATATTTGAAATTGCTACTTTCTAGGGTTTTTATTGTTCTTATTGTTAATATTGTTGTTTAGTTAGTTGGTTGGTTGCTTTATGAGTTCTAATCTTGCCATGAATTTAGGGCCATGTTTCAGATAGGAATCAAGCTGAAGGCACTATGTACTGCCAATGTTTCCAGCATTCTCTGTAAGAAAACATTTCTGAGAACATAAAGTAGGAAAGGAATCCCAGGTCAATGTCTATTTCTAATTTTCTAGTTTTGCTCCAGGTATCTTTTCCCTATGTAGAGATTCCTATTATATTTTTAATTAATATTTTCACTTTAAAGAGGTGGTAGTTAACCAACTGGAAATGTTTGGTACTGTTCTAAATGAAGGTAGAGAATTTGAGATTGTAGGAAGATCAGGTATTAAAAGCTTGAGAGACAAGACTACCCAGGTGACAATTTAAGTTTCAAAACTATATTAGTGAGCTTCCAGCCAAGATGGAGACCTAGATTGACTTGTTCTGTCTCCTTCCACAACTAAGATGGAATACATCTACTACAAAACCAGAAATAACCAGAAGTTCCAGAAAATAGAGCTACATGGAAGTCCAACGTATGAAGTTATAAACAAGTGGTGCTTGTCCGAATGGGTAAGAGGGGCGAAGCTGGGGTGGAGAGGTCAAGCTGTGCTGGCAGTGGCAGCAGCAGAGACAGCAGTGGGACAGCAGTAAGCACAGACACCCGTATTTAAAAAGAGATGAGAAACACCTAGGAAGCACCCCCAGCTGCAGACCAGACTCGTCAGCTCGTGATCCCAATGCCGGGGAAGGCAGACCCCCATTGCCTCAGACTGTGAAGGCCAGAGGGGGTGGGGATGAAGAAAGAAGCTCCCAGTCTCTCAGCGGAGAGTAAATGGCAAGAATCCATCTTGGACCCCCGCCCCCACACAAAACGCCACAACATGGTGAGAAGGGTCTTCTGGTAGTGATGAGTGCACTGGGCTCAGCCCCCTATAGCATAGGAGGTGTGACAGCTCTGCCCAGGAAGCAAAGGTAAACACAAAACTCTCAGGTTGGCAGAGATCATGATAGAGATCCCAGTCATGCAGCTGACCAGACAGCAAATATCTGATCTAACAGATCGGCAGATAGGAAATCTTTCTGAGGCACAGTTCAGAGCTTTGGTTATACAAATGCTTACAGACTTGACAGCAGATCTTAAACAAGATGGGGAAAGAGTGAAGTCTACTCCTGCTGAAATGAACAAAAACACATATGAAACTAGTGGTGCGGGAAAGAAAACCAGGGATTAAACCAACAAATCACAACATAGGGAAAGAACAAACAGTCAACCAATGCAGAAAGAGGAAACAAAAGGTGAGGAAAATGAGGAGAGGCTCAGAAACCTATGGGACAGCTATAAGCAGGCCAACATCTGAATCATAGGGTTGTCAGAAGGTGAAGAAGAAGGACTAGAAATTTAAAAATTATGTGAAAAAATAATGAAGCAGAGCTTCCCGAACTTGGGGAAGGAAATAGATTTACAGGTCCAGGAAGCACAGAGAGTTCCAAACAAACTGGACCCAGGGAGAACCACACCAAGACACATTATAATCAAAATGTCAGAAATTAAGGATAAAGAGACAATCTTAAATGCAGAAAGAGAGAAGAAGAGAATTACATACAAAGGTGTCTCAATAAGACTATCAGCTGATTTCTCAAAAGAAACTCTGTAGGCAAGAAGAAACTGGCAAGAAATAATCAAAGTAATGAAAAGCAAAAATCTACAACCATGATTACTCTATCCAGCGAAATTGTCATTCAGAATAGAAAGGCAGAGAAAGTGCTTCCAGGACAAAGTAAAACTGAACGAGTTCATCAGATCCAAACCACTGTTATATGAGATGTTAAAGGGACTTGTTTAGGAGAAAGAGGATCAAAACTATGAACATTAAAGTGAAAACCATATCACAACAACCAACAACAGAAGCTAGGGAATTGAAACAAAAGCAAATTAGGCAATGAGAGTGGAAAAAGAATTTTAGGTATAGGGAACATTTTGGGGGGAGGTCAGCTCGGAGGGGAAAGGGGGAAAAGGGAGGGAGATGGTACAGGAATTAAGAAGCATAGTAGGAGGGAGTGGAGTGGACAGGAAGATGTTGAGTAGAACTATATGCACAACCAATGGGCATGGACTAAGGAGGGAGACAACTGGAGGGAGGGGGTCACTGGGTGGAGGGGAACAAAAGGAAAAGAAACTGGGACAACTGTAACAGTATAATCAATAAAGCATACTAAAAAAAAATAAAAAATAAATAAAACTATATTAGTTAATGCAAGAAAAATTATAGAATATAATGCCTTATCTCAATACTCTTCCAGATCCCACTGGATCTTGGACTCCTTTCTGTTTTTTGCCCATTTTTCAAATGGAGAGTGGAAAGTGCCTGAAAATGTATCTGGTGACCATCACTGAAAGAGAGCCTGAAAACCTCAGTTTCTTTGACTCCTGTCTGAACAACATGTAGTTTATATTCCCCTGAGTTTCCCCACAAGAACAGAATGAAACTCTCCTCTGGAGGACTTTGTCTAAAATGCATCTATGCTTGTTTGCCTTTCCTTCTTTGCCCTGTTTTTCCCCACTCCCTTACCAGTTTCTCCTGGAATACTTTTTAAATACATCAGTTACAAATAATCCTCAAATCAGAGTTTGCTTCTGGGGAAGTTTACTGAAGCAAGAGCAGGAAAAAAATTTTTTTTTTTTTTCTGGTTGGTGTGGCTCAGCAGATTAAGTGCCAGACTGCAAACCAAAGGCTCGCTGGTTTGATTCCAAGTCAGGGCACATGCCTGGGTTGTGGGCCAGGTCCCCAGTTGGGGGCATGCAAGAGGCAACCACACATTGATGTTTCTCTCCCTCTCTTTCCCTCTTACTTTCCTTCTCTCTAAAAATAAAAAAATTAATTAAAAATATTTTTAAAATTCTATACTTCTTATGTTGAATATATAAATCTTGAGGTGTGTCTGATACAATTTATTTTACTAATGTCTATGCTGACTTTTCTTTTCTTATGGGTCTGGGGCTGGAAGTTGAAAAATATTTTTCCCAGACTCCCTTGCCAGCAAAGTTCCAGTTAGGTACCAGATAGGCACTGATGCAATATTAGAAGGCAGGGAGAAGAGAGAAGCCATCTTTCTTTCATTTTCTTATAACAGCAGTAGGACTTTGGGAAACACCACTTTCTTTTTTTATGCCAGCTTTAGGGGAGGTGGTATCTTTCTAAAGTTACTGATCTGTGAATAACATGACCTCTGTTGCTCTGCCTGTGCTACCAATCAGTTATTGGGCCAATTCCGTATGTTAATTCCCTCTTTTGTCTGAAGTGCCTAGAATAGATTCTATGGTTATAACTGGCCATTGATTAATAAACAAATTCTTATTAATATTATTTAAGTTTTCAAAATACATAAAAAATAAATAAAATGGTAATTTTAAGTTGTGCTTTTGGGTGAGAATGATATCTATAAGTACCAAAGACTGGGATGGCTTCTTCTATACTGGAGAACTTTCAACAATAAAAATAAAAGTTCAGGACTAAACTCTTGAATTTAGGCATGGTTAAGAGGACAATCTTTTCTCTGACGGCAATAAATAATCCTTACTGCTACTAGCCTCAAGGCTGCTATAGCTATAAATATGACATAAAATTTATCTCCCAGTTGCGTAATTACAATATAAGTTAACTTTCAATCTTCAAATCTCAGGTGAATATTAAGATATTTCTTTGGACAGAGGAGGATGAAGAGAATTGGAATGGCAACATTTGAGTAGATACAAAAAAATCTGAAAACCTGGAACCTCAGATCCCCTTGTGTCTCCTCAGTCAATATAAACACACCCACTTTCTTCTCTGAGGGAACTAGTCTTTTTTTGTATTGGTTAGGCCAATTTTCCTCAGGGATTACCTTCTTCTCCTCTGCTTTGTGGCCTCCACATCCCTAACTGGAGTCAGATCCATGACATGCCAGGAGAACAAGTACAAAATCTGGTACAGGAGGAGACATATGACACATGAAAGAAATTATAAACATTTTTCTAATTTATATCAACAGCAACTTGGGGTATAGGTGTGGCAGTGGATTCTAGATGAATGAGCGTGAGTGGAATTGGTTGATTGGTTCACTAAATCTAAAAACTTAGGAAGATGGGGATTCTATGGTGGATCTCTGGGAAAACTCCCAGAATCATGACTCTTATGGTTTCGAGGTAAAGCAATGCCATCATTTGTAAATGACCATTCTCCTCTTGAGAAATAGCTCTTAGCTTACTATTAAACCCTGCTTAAGACTACATGATCAAACATCCACGGTTGAGATTTAAAAATAAAAAGAAGAAGACTACATGACTTACTAGATGCAAGCAAACAAGCAGACCATGTTACCAAAGACCATTTCACCATAGCTGCCCAATATAAACCAGGTATTATCTCATCCACAAAGTCATAAAATTGAATATGCACAGTAGATTCCATTCACAACAGACAGTGAAATATATGAGTTTAGGCTTGAACATTGCCTGATTACACAAGTAAGTTGCATGTACAGGTGGCTGAAAAAACCATGACATCTACTATTATGGAATTATCACTACTTCCTCAACCAGCACCTTTTGCTTCATAGAATGTTTATTCTATTAATTCATAAAAAGAAAAATCTCAGTCCAAAATTAGAGATTGTTCTGTACTATATCATAGCACCAGTCCAAAGTGAACAACATTGCATTCTCCCTCAGAGGTGATCTAAAAGAGAGTAGAGAAGGGAAGTCCTATTAGTGAGCAAAACTTCCTCTTTTTCCAAGGAATTTCCAGAGATATGGAGGTACATACAATCTATGAAAAGAGGTTAATGGCTTGTTTAGCTTCTTAGAAACTATGAAAAATTAAGTTGGAGTATTTGTGACAGGAAGGTCTGTCTGAGGGGGAGGTATGTGGCTGGACCTCTCAGAATGGGTAAAGTGTGAGAATAATGGACCTATGTGAATGCATGCCATCCAAGAGCACCTGCTGCAGGAGTCTCTTCTTAATAATAGGGTAGACAAGAGGACTTCATCTTGCAGATGTGAGTAAGTCTCTTGTCACCCTGTGCTTTCTCAGTGGGCCATAAACAAAGTGGCCATGATGGAAGATATGGTAATATAATGCCTTCCATAACCAGTTCTACATACAAAAGTTGCCTTGGCTGCTAGTCACCAACCTGCCAAATGCAGAAGCAAACTCTTATCCCCTGATATGGTATTATATTGTCATGCTGTCCCTGATGAAATGTGCCAGCCACTTGAGGTAACGTTAATTATATTGGAACCCTTCCACAATGGAGGGATAAGTGATGAATCTCTTAAGCACTTACATAGATGTGAATCTCTCTTTTTGGCCCTCGATGCTTCTGCAAGTACCAATACCCATGAGCTTGCTCATTGTCAGAGTATTAAATTTAATATTGCTTCTGACAACAAAGGTAATTTTATAGTAAAAGAAATGAAATTGGCTTGTCCCCATTACCAGGTGCCCCATTGTTGACCTTACAGAATGGCATATAATGGACTCAGTTAAAGCACAATCATGGAGATGGCTCTTGACAAAGTTTGGTTGCTTGGGATCAGCAGTCAGGATGTGCTATGGTTTTACTCACAGTAAAAATAATTGAGTCTGGGTATCAAGAAGTTGACATAGGAGTCACTGGCTTCCCTTCCCTACAACTTTGTGCTCTAGTGATTTCAAAGTCTTAATATGTAAGAGGGGAAAAACTTCATTAGTAGCTTCACCTGATGATTAGAGGCTTCTTATTTTCACAAACCAACAAGTAAGAGAGATCTATATCTGGAACCCATAGGATTCTCTGGGGTTACCACTTACCACATTTAAATATAAACCAATCAAGGCAAGAACTCTGATCATCTGAGGGCAGGGGACTATGGACTGTATAATAGAAGAAAAAGTTGGAAATATAAGTTCTGTTTTCATAATAGTTACTGAGATGAGGTCTGTGGCTGAAATGTGTATTCTCTTTTTTGCTTGTGACATATCCATTTCTGCTACACAGCAATGTGTTTTTCCTCTTTCTTGTCTTTATTATTATATAGCGATGTTATAATTAATTAATTTTGTAATGAATTATATAATTTATAGAAGATCCAGAACAGATTATGATCAAACTAGGAGAGAAATTAACATCACTCAGAGATTGCTATAGAAACAATGGGACTTTTGATGGAGGACCATTTGGGAGATGGTGTGATAGCATCTTCTTTGATATAAGGGACAAAATCATGATGTTGTTAGAGTTGTCATTTGGAAGTTTAAATATGGGCTGAGGCTGTGTACAGAGACTGAATAACCAAAAGGATGGACAGTACCACATATTGTGTATTGATTCTCAAGCCCACACCGCCCTTTTTCCCTCTCTCCAGTGCTAGAAATTTGCCAGCTGGATTCCACTTAGGTTAGAAGAAGAAAAGAAATACATCCTATTTTGTTTTCTGCTTTGACAGCACTGTCTTTAGTAGTTTGACACCTGGATTTCTGCTCAGTGTCAGAAGTGGTTCCAGAAACAGTTGCTGCTATTTCTGGCAGTAAGATCAGGAGTGGGGGCTTTGGGGTGCTGGATACCACCATTTTCTCATTTTCTCCCTTTTCCTCTTCCAGCACAAAGGGCAAGCTCAACCCTGGTTAAACCCTACTATCTACCTAATTCCTATTTAAATTTTGCCAAATACATAACTAAAGAAAAAAATTATCATGGCCTTTTTAAAATTCATGTTCTCAAATGGGCACTTAATATTGCTTCATAATTTTACTAAACTTTGCCAATGTATTTGTTTTCCATGTTTCTAAAGTGACTATTTAACCATTTTTTCTCACTTTAGACTTCTCACACCTCCTCTTTTCCATCACTTTCAGTTGATCTTCCATTATATTTACATGGGTTGGCAAATGTAGGCTTACAGTTGTCCATATGGAAAAAGACATACAGGCTATGATTATTACAATAGCTTTATTAACTCAATGTTATAATGCAATTGTAAACCTACTCTTGCTCACTCCTATTTTATATTTTTTAAGAAATTGAAGCAACCCAACTGAACTCCAACCTCCCACTACTAATCTCCCTGCATCTATACCCATGTTGTTGACCTTCCCTCTTCTTACACTATATAGAATGTCACTGCTCCTATCAAAGGTCAGTTCTTCATTTGTACTCTGCATTCCATCTCCTTTAATCTTTCCAAGGACTTTATTCCAGCTGTTATCCTCCCTTGTTACTCTCTCTCCTGAAAAGGATACAGAAATTATTGACTATAGTTATGTTCTCCCTTGATTTTACATCTATCTTCAATCAATACCCTCTTTCTCCTTTTTTCTTTTTCTTTTTTGGGAGAACTTTTGAAATAGCATTTGTGGTTTTGCTTTACTTCATCCATGATCCCTGCACAGTCTACTCTGTTTGGGGTTTCATCCTCTCTACCCAATTTAAACTGCTTTTGTCAAGGTCATGGACTAGCCGTAGAGGGAGTCAGGAAGTTCCATGTTGACAAAACTATTGGTTACTTCCGATTCTCATTTAATCCAGTCTTTCAGCAACTGCAACACTTCCTTTGAAATTCTTTCTTTGGTCTCTGTGGTAGTCCATAGTCCTAATGTCTGCTTTTTGTTTGCTTGTTTGTTTGTTTATTTGTTGTTTTTTATCACCTCACTGATGGTTATTGATTCCACTCTGGTTGAGCTATAGATATTGGAGTATTCTGTAACTAGTTATATGGTTCCTTGTTTAGGTATGTTCTTCCTAGGTTATCTCTTCCTGTATTGTGGCTTTTATTGTCACTTATGTTTATATCCTTATAGTTTATGTCTCTAGCCGAGACCACCTCCCTAAACTCCAGTCTTGTATATCCAGCTTCCTACTTGTTGAAATCGGGTGCTAATAGGTGTCTCAAATTTATCTGAGCCAATGAACATTCTTGATTGCCACCACAGTTCAAGCCTAATGTTGTTGAAATCTTTACCATTTGGGTAATATCACTGCTACCTATCCAGGTGCTCAAGCCCAATATCTAGGTTCCTCTTGACATCCTGCCATCATTATTGATTTCTCCGTTTTCTCACTCCAAAATATCTAACCTATCATTAAGTATTAATATACTACCAGAATGTATCTTGAATCTATCAATTTCTCTCCATCTCTACTATACCAAGATACCACCATCTCTCACTTGAACTACTTTATCTATCTCATAATGGATCTTTCTACTTTTAATGCTGTACATTTCAGTCAATTCACAGGGGCAAGGAAGGATATTTTTAATCAGATTAGGACATTTGAAATCCTCTAGTGGGTTTTTCATTGCATTAAAATAAAATGTATACTCTATAAAGCACAATATGACAAAATTTACTGTCTACAAGGTCCAATATGTTCTGACTCCCTATGAATCTGTAGTTAATCTTTTCTGAAGCTTTTTCTTACTCACTACCTTGAGCTATGCTAGCCTTTCTTTTATCTTTTTGTTCCTTTTTTTGTTTCTTTAACTACTTTACTGAGATACTATATTGTATTATCAATAATACTTATAATAAATAAAGTGAGCAGAAAGAAACTTTTCAAGGTGATGGGTATATTTAAGACATAGATTGTGGTGATATATTCATGAACGTATACTCAGCTTCAAGCTAATCAAGTTGTATACATTAAATATGATAATTTTTCTAATCCTTGAACAGGTCAAACTGATTATTATTAAATACTTACATTCTATGTACTTATTATTCTCCCTGCTCAAACTCTTTTCCCTCAGATCTCTTCAGTGCTATTGCCCTCTTGTAAATTAGATCTCATTTAAATTACATCCAAAAGGAAATCTTCCTTGAATAAACATTCTAAAGTAGTCTGATGCCCAGTTGCTATTTCACCACCCTTTTTAAATGTTATCAAAGCAATCAGATATATTTTATTTCTTTGTTGGTTATTTTGTTGATTGGTTGGTTAATTGCTTGGCTAATCCACAATATTTTAGGCTTTCTGAAAGTAGGAACTTTTTCTGTTTCTTTATCTCTAGAGCATGCAACAGGCCTTGCATATTTATAATCACTATGTAGGTTACTGTTAAATTATGAATAAATTACTGGTGAAGAGAAAAGCAATATGCTCATTATTAAGCCTTGGGAGATACCAGTGAATGTGAACAAGAAAAGTAAGGGAATTTGGTATAGTAATTTCTTAAAGATTGTTGTTCCTTAGTCCTTTCTTAGTTTCTCTTCTCTGTTTTTTCTACAGTCTTTTTCTTGGTGGTCTCATTTAGTCCCATGAATTTAATTACTATTTATAGTTTTAGATTATCACAATAAATCTTAAGCCCAGACTTCTCTTTGGACCACAGTTCTTCACTGTGAACTCAATATTCACAGCACAGCCCACTTTCTTCCATTTAAAAGAGGATGCATATAATTTCTAGCTGTCCCTGTGTTAGGTATTTTACATACATTAATCCTGATATTCATAGCAACTATATGATAATAGGTATTATTTTCATATTCATATCAAGGAATAAAAGCTTAGAGAGTTGAAATAGCACACTTAAATTCTTATGTAAGACTGGGTGGGATTCAAACCCTCTTCTCTCATTCCAAACTCCCTGCTTCTCAGCTATGTGGATTTCAACAAAAATAATCACTGGTATGTACCTCACATCAGAAATAGAGGATAATACCCTTAGGTGGTGAAGTGCTGCAAGAGGTACTGAAAATAGAGCAAATCAGAAGGATTCATCTAGGAAGGCTTTGGTTCTATGAATATGAAGATGAATATAGCAACTGGAAGTAAGTATAAATTGAAGTATTAGAGGAGATCAGTAAACCTCAAGAGGAAGAAAATAGGAGTCTGATTTAACTATTTTTCATTCATTAAGGTTTAAAAATCAACTGAAGGAAGAAAGTTGAATTCAGTAGTGTTGATGAAAGATACATAGTTGATGAAATGACTTTGCAATGTGTTTAGGAATTGTCTTTGCTCTCATGAGAAATGAGATTCTTTTTAATCAGTAGGGACATGTTCTCAAAATAATTTTTAACATTTCAATTAAGCTAGACTTCAAGATCTTGGCAAGAGATCACATGTATTCTTTAATGTTAAATTGTATATCCAGTGTTTCAGAGGCTCTAACTTTGGACGATGGTGTTAAATTTCTGAAAAAACAACAAAAACTATCAGCACATCTCAGTAGATTGCTATAACTATCTCTAAGTCTTGACTACCCCAGCAATTTTTAAATCTCAATATATTCTAATGTACTGTACTAATATGTTCCATAACATATAGGAGATCTGCCCAAACATAGAAGAAATTAACCAGATCAGAGTTATAAATATCATGAAATAAGTGAGATCAAAGTGAGAAAGGTTTTGACTCTGTTTTATTGGTACAGACAAGAAGAGATGATGTTTTCTAGCTAATGAAAACTCGGGTGAACAATTAAGAGAACAAATTGTAGGATGGTGGGTGTGCAGGCCAGAACATACAACTGATTGTTCATTTTCCTGGTGATAGCTATCACTTTAGACTGGCTTTTCTAAAGTATATCTGTGCTTTTCCTCCATCAGCATCAAGGGAGACTCTTGAGCTCTTTTGATGCATGAATTACATAGTGTTATATCTTAGGCTTGTTGGAGATTCAGAAGTGAATTAGACAAACAAACCCTTTGCTCTCATTAAGCTTGCACTCTACTGGAGGGAATCAGACAATAAACAAAAATCTTGAGAGGTTCTTATGCCATGTGATAAAAGTTGTGCTAGAAAGACTCTTTCATTAGAAATAGTTAATATATTTATTTAGTTATATATATCAGTCTCACTTTACTTTTCTGATTCCTTCCAAAGTGATAATGGTCTGAAAAAAAAACTTAGATGCTGAGAGAAGGGAAGGGAGAGCATAATGACCCTAAGAGCCTTTGCTTTGGCAGAGAGAAAACATCAGGTAGAAAATAGCTGCCAGAGACCCTTAAGTAAAGCTGTGGCTATTGCAGAGTTTTCACTGTGTTGTCCTTTTCTATAGTATTGTTGCATTTACCTGCTACAGGTGGTGACTGGGTCATAATGACATTAACCTGTGAATACACTTTTTTCAGAGTTGCCTAGTCTGACCTGATACTTCAATGACATATAAACAGCATTCATAATACCTACTTTAGCTATAAAAATGACAGCTGGCCCACTTCAACCCATCTTACCTTCCCAGAGACTTTCACAGAAGCCTGTGCAGTGAGTAGGTCTGAGAAGTCATCCTGCCTCCGTAACCCAGTTAAGTACAATACAAGGAGTGCTACAATGTAGTGTAATAGAAATTCCTAAGAAATGTTTTCTTCTCAAATTTACTTTATTGTGTTTGATTTAGAGCAGAGTAGATCAACAAAACCCACTTTTATTACCACACATCAGGTCAAGATGTGTAAATGGGAATGAATCAAAAAGCCAGTATGATCTGAGAAGTATCTAATAAATTGCTTTGTACACTATAGAGATCAAAAATTTATTTATTATGCCAGGGTATATTTACTGGTTTGAGAGAAAGGAGTGATGTTTTTGATTTCTTCTTTCATTTATTTTGAGCCTATAAACTATTTTACAACATTAAAATTTGACATTTAACTTCAAGCCTTGGGAAACAAAGGGAATGTGTTGTCCAGCATTTTCTATATGGACTTAGAATTTGGTAGAATATTTTTCAGGTTATATTTAACCAAGAGAAGTATACCTTTAGGTTATATAATTATAGAGATACACTATTATATTCACAATTATTAAAACCAATAATTATTTAATAAATTTTATGACATTTATTTTAAAATTAGGGAGCTGGATGGCTTAAAATGCTCAAAGAAACTAGTACAAATATTTTGTGTATATGTGCATGCATTGTTTTTAGAATTATACATATAAGATATTTTAATCTAATATAGGATTATATCATGAATATTGTTCTAGATATTTAGTTATAAAAATGGTGACCTAGGGCAAAGAGGTTTCAGTGGCTGAAATTGACCCTAAGGAGCTGACAGCCAGTCTTCTGTTAAAATTTGATATTATTTTTTTATCATTTGTTTTTTAAAAATATTTTATTAAAATATAATTTATCATGATTAAATGTTTTTGTGTGTGTGTGCCTTTTTAAATTTTGCAGCTTGCCTTAACTTTTTTTCCTTTCATGCCTTACTTGCCTGATTTACCTCAGCCTAATCCTGGCCCTGTCATCTGGGAAGCTGTTCCTGCAGCTGGGCAGAAATTACTTCCTCCAAGAGGGTTCTGGACAGTCATCTTGATATCTACCATAAGAAGTGACATTCCTAATTATAGACTCTTTCTCATCTTGCATCACTAAGCAAGTATGATATAAAATAGAGCCTCTAACCAACATGTTTAGTGAGAAATAAACTTTTATTGTTTTCAGACCCTGAGATCTTGTGAACTGTTTATTACCAAGGCCATTTTGACCTATACAGAAGTTCCTACTCAAAGTTGGATGCCTAACAGCAACCTAAAATATATAAAGCAATTGGCTTCAGCTAAATGATCAGAGTATAGATAATGAGAAAATTGCTGTCAGAGGCTGGAAATATGGCAATTCATGTTGTGCTGTGGCAAAACATTGAGTGAAAATAGTGCCTTTGGTTTTTTGGAATGAGGATCTTCTCCCAACAAAATTCTTGCTATAAAAGAGGAAATGAGAAAAAAATTTTGTGGTGTGTGTTGGTTGTTTTGTCTGTCTTTAGTAAGTTAATAAAAGAAAGATGTGCTCCAACACCAATTGGTCAGTGTACAAGCAGGAATTAAGAAGAATGGAGCCCATAGTTCTTGGATTCATGAAATTAGAAGAGGCAGCTGTTATTCAATTTCAAACACTAAAAGACAAAGTTGAGAAATGCTCAAATCAACAAAGTCTGACTGAAATCATGGCCATTCAGCAAGGGTCAAATTAAGGATATGGCCAATAGACACATCATTAAGATAACTTAAAGCATAACTGTGTGGAATCTTGTAAATTGCACACTTCTAGGTTAACATTGGATTGGCCAAAAAGTTTGTTTGGTTTTTTCCATAAGATGGCTCTAGTAGCACTTAGTCGTCTTTAATGTCATTCAAACAATTTTGTTAGATTATATTGGGACAGCTATCAAATAGAGACAGAAATAAGGAACAAACTAACTGACAGCAACCAGAAGGGCAGGAGGAGGGGGGTAATAGGGGGAAAAAGGAAAAGGGTCTAGTTAAGCAACTAGTATAAAGAACCCATGACATGGACAATGGGGTGGGGATTGACTGTGGGAGAGGGAGGGTGGGTAGGACAGGGGACACGGGGGAAATTTGGGACAACTGTAATTGAACAACAGTAAAATAAAATAAATTAAAAAATTGGTGAATGCGTAGCCACTTTAATATTGAAGATTGAAGAAAATACACAACATTTTTGGCATATTGTGCTTTATTATTTTAAGAAAGGTAAAAATGCAACCGAAACACAAAAAGTAAAATAAAATTTGTGCAATGTATGGAGAAGGTGCTGTGACTGATCGAACTTGTCAAAAGTTGTTTGCAACTTCTGGCCAAGATGGAAGCATAGACAGACATGCTACGTCTCCCTCCACAACTAAAAAGGAATAAAACTACCTCAAAACTAGAAACAACCAGAAGTTTCAGAAAATTAAAGTGCATGGAAGTCCTGCAAATGAGGATATAAAGAAGAAATACTCATCCAGACAGGTAGGAGGGGCGGAACCCAGGCAGAGAGGACATGGCGTGGTGGTGGCAGCAGTGACAACAGCAGCAGGCTGGCGGAAAGTGCAATTACACATTTTAAAAAGTCAGGAGGGACACCTGGGGAGCACTCCCAGCTCCTCACCAGAGCAGCTTACTGTCCCAGCTCCAGGGAAAATTAAGCCTCATTGCTTTTGACTGTGCAAACCAGTAGGGGTTGAGAAGGAGGCAGAAACTGCCAGTCTCAGCAGAGTCTGCTTGTTTAAAGGGCCCCCATGTCCTAGGACCTAGAATGTCCACAGACTCACCCACTCTGGGAACAACGGCCAGGGCAGCAGCTAGAGGGCACCAGTCCGGTGTGGAAGTGGGAGAAGTGCCTGGAAAAGGGGCGAGTGCTGGGCAAGTGGCTTTGTTTCTTCTCAGGCCCCTCCCCCACATATAGTGCCACAACGTGGTAAAACAAGTAGCCCATTACTGACGAATCCCTAAGGCTCCACCCGTACAATGTAGTAGGAGCAACAGCTCTCCCTGGACACGGAAACTGACACACCCTTCTCCCTCCACAACTAAGAAGACATACAACTACCACAAAACCAGCAATAACCAGAAGTTCCAGGAAATAAGTGGAAGTCCAACGTATGAAGTTATAAAGAAGTGGTGTTCGTCCGGACAGGTAGAAGGGGTGAACTCGGGGAGGAGAGGTCAAGCTGTGCTGTCTGTGGCAGCAGCAGTGATGGCGGCAGGACAGCGGTAAGCACAGACACCCATGTTTAAGGGGAGGTGAGAAGTGCCTGGGGAGCACCCCCGGCTGCAGACAAGACCCATCAGCTTGCGATTCCAAAGCCGGGGAAGGCACACCCCCATTGCCTTGGACTGTGAGGCCTGGTTGGGGTGGGGATGGAAGAGGAGGCTCCCGTCTCTCAGCGGAGATTGAATGGCAGGAATCCATCTTGGACCCCCACCCCTGCTGAAATGCCAGGTTGTGACGAGTGCACAGGGCTCCCCCCCACATAGTGTAAGAGGTGTGACAGCCCTGCCCAGGAAGCAAAGGTAAACACAAAACTGTTCAGGATGGCACAGATCATGATAAAGATCCCAGTGATGTAGCTGATCAGGCAGCAAATTTCTAATCTAATGAAGCAGCAGACAGAAAATCTTTCTAAGGAACAGTTCAGAGCTTTGCTTATAAAAGCACTTACAGATCTAACAGCAGATCTTAAACAAGACAGGGAAGGAATGAAGGCTGGTCCTGCTGAAATGAACAAAAACACATATGAAGCTAGAGGTGAGAGCAAGAAAACCAGGGATTAAATCAACAAATCGGAACATAGGGAAGGAACAAACAGTCAACCAGTGCAGAAAGAGGAAATGAGAAGTGAGGAAAATGAAGAGAGGCTCAGAAACTTATCAGCTATAAGGGGGCCAACATTCAAATCATAGGGTTGCCAGAAGGTGAAGAAGAAGAACTAGAAATTTAAAAATTATGTGAAAAAATAATGGAGCAGAATTTCCCTAACTTGGGGAAGGAAATAGACTTATAGGTCCAGGAAGCACAGAGAGTTCAAAAACAATTGGACCCAGGGAGAACCACACCAAGACACATTAGAATCAAAATGTCAAAAATTCAAGATAAAGAGAATCTTAAAAGCAGCAAGAAAGAAGAGAATTACATACAAAGGTGTCCGAATAAGACTGTCAGCTTATTTCTCAAAAGAAACTCTGCAGGCAAGAAGGAACTGGCAAGAAATATTCAAAGTAATGCAAAGCAAAAACCTACAACCACAATTACTCTATTCAGTGAAGCTGTCATTCAGAATAAAAGGGCAGAGAAAGTGCTTCCAGGACAAAGTAAAACTGAAGGAATTCATCAGATCCAAACCACTGCTATATGAGATGTTAAAGGAACTTGTTTAGGAGAAAGAGGATCAAAACTATGAACATTAAAATGAAAGCTGTATCACAACAACCAACAACAGAAGCTAGGGAGTAGAAACAAAGGCAAACTAAGTAGGCAACAAGAGTGTGAAAAGAATTATAGGTATGAGGAATATTATCGGGGGAGGTCAGCTGGAAGGGGGAAGGGGACAAAGGGAGGAAGATGGTGCAGGAATTAGGAAGCGTAGTAGGAGGGAGTGGAGTAGATAGGAGGAGGTCGAGAGGAACTATATACACAACCAATGGGCATGGACTAAGTGGGGGTGGACAACTGAAGGGAGGGATGTCACTGGGTGGAGGGGAACAAAGGGAAAAGAAATTGAGTCAACTGTAACAGCATAATCAATAAAGCATATATATATTTTTTAAGTTGCAAAGTTTTGTGCTGGAGACTTCTCACTGGTTGGGCAGACCAGTTGAAATTGATAGTGATCAAAATGAGATATTAATTGAGAACAACCAACATTATATCATTCAGGAGATAAACACACTCAAAATATCCAAATTAATGAAATTATTGGTGAAAATAAAAAATGTGTCCTTTATTTTATGAAAAACAAATAAATGAACTTTTTGGCCAATGCAACAT
This sequence comes from Furipterus horrens, assembly GCF_987537825.1. Taxonomy (NCBI): domain Eukaryota; kingdom Metazoa; phylum Chordata; class Mammalia; order Chiroptera; family Furipteridae; genus Furipterus; species Furipterus horrens. Next base: position 65,014,882 of record NW_028327172.1, on the reverse strand, counting down.
TTACTTTCTTTCAGCACTTCAAAGGTATTATTCTTCCATTTTTGACTTATATCATTGCTATTCAGAGAGCCTAATTATATTCTAGATTTTTAATTTCTATGCTGATATGATCTTTTTGTCTTAATTGCTCTGAAATTTGATTTTGGTGTATCTAGGTATGGTTTTTTATATATTTATTTTTCTTGATCAATTTTGTGCCAGTGAATTTATTCTCAGCTGTTATACCTTCTGATTTTACTTTTTTTTTTATTCTTTGTTTTTGTCTCTTCTGGAATTGCATTTGGATCTGTTAGAATTTATTCTCTCTTTCAGGTTGCTTACAATTCATATTCTTTTATCTTTTCATATCTGTGGGTTGTATCTGAGTAACAGATTTTTTCCAGTTAAACAATTTTTCATTGGTTATCTTACAAACAACTGAGTTTCCAATTCCATTAACTATATTTTTATTTTTGGAAGATATCTTGGTACATTGTCAAATACTTCTGATTATTTTTGATAGCACATTATTTCTTGCTCGTTTTTCTTGGAATCTAGCCTTTAGTTTTTGAAATGAATTAAATATACTTTTATATTTTTCATCCAAACATCTCAATATCTAAAGTCTTGAGAGTTCTAAGTTTGTTGTTTTTTATTTCTTCTGACTCTGTTTTTTTAAGTATATTTTATTGATTATGTTCTTACATTAATTTCAATTTTTTTCTCTTTGTTCCCCACTGCCCAGTACCCAACTTCCCTTCAGCAATCCCACCCCCTTAGTTCATGTCCATGGGTCGTGCATATAAATTCTTTGGCTTCACCTTTTCCTATATTATTTTTAACTTCCCCCTGTCTATTTTGTACCAACTGATTATGCTTCTCAGTCCCTGCACCATTTCCCCATTTCTCCCCCTCCCAGCTGATAACCCTCTAAATGACCCCCATACCTATGATTCTGTTCCTGTTCTGGTTTGCTTAGTTGTTCCTGTTCTGGTTTGCTTAGTTGGATTTTTTTCTTATTTTTTAGATTCAGTTGTTGATAGTTGTGAGTTTGTTGTCATTTTAATGTTCATAGTTTTGGTCTTCTTTTTCTTAAGTAAGTCCCTTTAACATTTCATATAATAATGGCCTGGTGATGATGAACTCCTTTAGCTTCACCTTGTCCAGGAAGCACTTCATCTGCCCTTCCATTCCAAATGATAGCTTTACTGGATAGAGTAATCTTGGTTGCAGGTTACTTTTCATCACATTGAATACTGCTTGCCAGTCCCTTCCTGCCTGCAAAGTGTCCTCTGAGAAATCAGCTGATAGTCCTATAGGCACCCCCCTGTAGGCAACTCTCTACCTCTCTCTTGCTGACCCCAGGACTCTGTCTTCATCTTTCACCTTTGGCATCTCAGTCATGATGCGTCCTGATGTGGTCCCCTCTGGGTCCAGCTTGCCCGGGACCCTCCGTGCTTCCCAGACCTGTATGTCCATCTCCTTTGCAAAATTTGGGACACTTTCCTCATTTTTTCAATTCTTGCTTCCTCATTCTGCACTGGCTGACTGTTTTTCTCTTCCTTATGTTCCAAATCATTGTTCTGAACCTCCATTTTCTTTCCTTCAGCATTAGTTTTGTGTGGATTTTTTTGTTGTTGTTTCATTTAGCATAGCCTTCACTTCTTCTCTTATGCATTTGCCATAATCAAGCATATCTGTCAAGGCTTTGAGCATCTTTATCACCAGTGTTTTGAATTCTGTGTCTGTTAGGTTGTCTATCTCCTCATCTGTTAGGTTCGCTATCTCCTCGTCGTTTAGTTCTCCCACTGGAACCTTGATCCATTTCCCCTTTTGGGCCATACTTCTTTGTCCTCTCATTCTGACAGGCTCCTGTGTTTGTTTGCCTCCATGTCCCAGGTAGAGCTGGCACTCTTGTTATGTTGTAAACTGCAGAGCCTTAGGGATTCGTCAGTACATGGTAACCTGTTTTACCACATTGTGGCGCTGTATGTGGAGGAGAGGTCCTAGAGGGAACAGTGCCACCTGCCCAGCACTCACCCCTTTTCCAGGCACCTCTCTCACCTCTGCACTGGACTGGCGTCCCTCTAATTGCTGCCCTCGCTGTCGTTACCAGAGTGGGTGGATCTGCGGACATTCTAGGACCGTGAGGGACATTTAAACAAGCGGACTTTGCCGAAACTGGCAGTTTCTGCCTCCATTTCAACCCCTACTGATCTGCAAAGTCAGAAGCAATGAGGCTTGATTTTCCCTGGTGCTGGGACCTTGGGCTTCAAGGTCTGGTGAGGAGCTGGGAACGCTCCCCAGTTGTCCCTCCTGACTTTTTAAAACGGGTGACTGTGCTTTCTGCCAGCCTGCTATTGCCACCACTGCTACTGCCACCACATTGAGTCCTCTCTGCCCCAGCTCCGCTCCTCCTGTCTGTCTGAATGAGTATTTCTTCTTTATATCTTTGTTTATTGGATTTCCATGCACTTTGATTTTCTGGAACTTCTGGTTTTTTCTAGTTTTGAGGTAGTTGTATTCTTTCTTAGTGTGGAGGGAGACGCCTCTTCTGACTTTCTTGGTGAATTATTTATTCATGTACTTGGTCAATTTTTATTGCAAGATCATAATTATTTGAATTTGATCTTTGGGACACTTGAGGAACTTGGATGAAGATTGTTTTATCTAGGAAGGGTTTTATTTGCTTATTCCAGAGACAAGGGGGAACTATTAAACTAAGACAACATAAGTTTAATTACTCATATTGCATTCGTCCTGATTCTTTCTGAGGTTTAATTGTATACAACTTATGTTATAATAATTTCAAGGTTATATAAATGCTGCAACATCTATATTTTTCACCAAGATTTTCTAAATTTTTAATGTTTTGCCACATATGTTACTAATCTATCTATCTATTAATCTTTTTCAGGACCATTTGAAAACAAGCTTCAGACATGCTGTGTCATCACCCACAAATTCTTCATTGTATGTTTCCCAAGAACAAGGGGTCTCTCCAACTTTAGCACCATATAATTATTCAAAAAGGAAATAACCATCAATGCAACAATACTATATAATCCACAGACCCCTCTGAAGTCTTGTTCCCAGTATCAATGACCTTTTTTCTTTCTGGTCCAGGGTCTATTCCAGGATAAAACTTTGCATTTCCCTTTATTTTATTTCAGTCTGGAACAATTCTTCAGTCTTTCTATTTTATAAGATTGATAGTTTTTTTTCTTAATGTCTACCCATTGTTTACATTTCAGCCTATTCTTTCATGAAGAATAATTAAAATCTTCATTTACTGACAGAATAACATTTCACCTTCTTAACTATCCTCTCCAGACTAAATATTCTTAATTGTTTTAATTGCATCAAATATATTATAGTTTCTAGTCCTGTTCTCTATCTTTTAAAATATAATTCCACTTCAAAAATATTCTGGACTAGGCTTCTAATTATAATAAGCAAAGCCAATTTTATAGATTAGACACAGATTTGCAACCAAAACTTTGGAGAATTTTTGGCATGAGAAACTAAACATGATTATAGGAGGATTGCTGGCACAGAGTGTTGCCTGTTTGCAAAAGTGGTTGGTTTTGTCTTTTTTAGTTCTCTCTCAGACACATCAAGATAGTATTGAAAATAGTTGCATTAGGGTGATGGGATATCAAGGACTTCTTCCAATATTCATTTTAGTTTACATGCTTACCCATTTTACAGAATTATAACTATGTATGATGGAACAAAAGTATATTTACTGTTGTTCATATGGAGAATAATACAGTAACAAATAATAATACGAGAATAAACTCTGATTTGCATACTCACAACTATAAACCTACTTTTGCCCCATTTTATAATCTGTATTCCAACTTAGTCTATTCTTTTCCCTTAACAATGTTTTATAAACCTTTGCCCCATTGCTATATAGTGTTCGTAAGTACAACTTCAGTATTTCATAACATTCCATAATACTAGTTTGCCATAATTTACCTAATAGTTAAATAGTTTTGCAAAATTTTATAATCTTATACCATTATAGGTAACCAATGAGATACTTTTTTCTGATTAAAATCATTTTTAAAATATATTTTCAGAAATGGTATTATTGGACCAAAATAAAAATGTTTTTGCAATTCACACAATTACTTTTCTGAAGACTTGGGGCCAGTTACAGTGTCATCAGAAAAGAATGAGTGTACAGATTTCACAAGAAGTTTTAAAACTCTGATAAAAAAAATAATTTATCTATTTGTTTGTTTGTTTGTTTTATTTTTAGAGAGAGGGGAAAGGATAAAGAGAGGAAAAGAAACATCACTGTGTGGTTGCCTCTCATTCATGCTCCCGGTTGGAGACCTGACGTGCAACCTAGTTTTGTGCCCTGACTGGGAATCAAACCAGCAACACTTGGCTTGCAGGCCAATGCTCAATCCACTGAGCCACAGCAGCCAGGGATTCAAAATCTGATTTTATTTATATATTTTTATGATATGATCTTCTGTATCTTCTAAAATAATAATGGTAAATCATCATGGTTTTGTTGTTGTTGTTCTGTTTTTCAAGTAATTGTATTAATTCCAGTAACGTAGTATACTTTCTCCCTTTAAGGTTTAGATGTATAGGTGGTCATATAGAAAATATATGATAAACTGTGATGGCCAAACTTATTTGTATTGTCAGTCTTTGCTGTGATAATAATTTTAAAATCTCAATAGCTTACCACAGTAAGCATTTGCTTTGTGCTCATGCATATGTGGAGCAGTTTTGGTGCAGTTCATCCAGCTTATGCTCTGTTTGGGTACACATATAGTCTCATGCTAAGAACCTAGAGGAAGGAGTTGTCCCTGTCTAGGACATGCAGTGTTCAAAGGGGAGACCCACCCACAAGAGACCATGCCACAACAAGCAGTTCACATTAAAGCTTGTGCTTATGATTAGCAGTGTCACTTCTGCTTAGATTCCACTGGACAAGGCAAGTCATACAGCCAAGCCTGACAGAGGGAAGGGGAAATATGCTCTACTTGCAGATATATACCTCGATTACATTGATGTGGATGTGGGTATATAATAACCTTCATGTGAGGTGAAAACAGTTGGGGATAGTCCCTGAAACTTTCTTCGCTTACATGATACTTATTCTTTATGTGCTTTTTATTGTATCATTTATTGTTACATTTATTTCCTTTAAGTTCCTCAAGGGTAGAAATAGTGCTTTATTCATGATTTGTATATCCCCAGTGCCTAGGACAGAGCACATCATATATAGGTTCTCAAAACATATGTTGCACTGAATGGTCTATACTTTTCATGCAATAATGATCTGCTTCCATGTTCTTCGATGTTAGAACTGAAAAAAGGCAATGCATGTTAATACTTCCCAAAATCACTAGACTCTATGATGTGTCTTTTTAATGAAAGAAAAGATTACTACTCATATGTATTTTAAAATTTATTTCAGGACTGTGGGAGAAAGAGCAGGCTTTTCATTTGTACTAGGTAACAGGATGAGGAGCATATCAGCACTGATGTCAATCAAAAGCCCATAGCATATTCATCTGCACTCAGTTCAACAGAAGCTCTCTGATCAAGTCAGGCTCTGATAAGGTAAATGTATAATAGGCTAAGTACTCTAAGAGAGAGAAATTAAAAGGTTGCCTGCTGATGAAAGTAATTTTTCTTAAAAAATTATTTAAAAAATAGATTTGGAGTCTGGGTGTGGAGACCAAACTACACATTGTCACCACTGAAAAGATTACTAGAGATGATTGAGAAGTTGAGGAGAGGAAAGAGAATGTTGAAAGGCAAAGCAAACTAAAAAGGAAACACAGTCAAGGCTAACTTATCCATTGGGCACAGAAGGAACAGTGCTTAAAGCCCATGATATTTACAGCAGTCCATGAAAATGAAAATAATTTTAATATCTTTTATATTTGAAGAAAAATGAAAACAATAAACATATAATCATATATTTAGTTGGGAATATATCTGTTTTTATATCATCATGGTCATAAAATATAATTATTAGTATATTTTATTGAGGAAGGGGCCAACAAAAGCAAAGATATCTAGGGCCCACAAAGTCATCACATAACCCTGTTTATGGTGAGGAAATCTGTTGCTGTCAGAAAGAATGTACAGCCACTGAGTTGAATAGAGCCCTCCACAATTATAGACTTGGCCTCATGCTCAGAGTAGAATGATTTATATCCTTTCAACATTATTTGGTTATTAATGATAGAACTTACTTGGGGGAAAATCATGAAGAAAATTTGAGTGCTTCCAGTCCCTTTTTTACCCCTTACTTTTTGAACTCCCTTGTCTCCTCCCCTCTATCTCCCTCCCCTCTATCTTTTTATCTGTATCTCTCTCTCTCCATATATATGTATATATGTATATATATGAATATAAATGTATGTGAACTTTTAAAAGATAAACTGAGGCATATTAAAATTTTTAAGAGTTTATTTGAGCAAAATTTCATTCCAATCATTCAGGACCAAACTGGAACTGGTTAGGAGTGGTCACAAGACAGGGGCCAGGGGAAAGATATATAAAGAAAGTGAGGAAGTAAAGGAAGTAAATTATTTGATTACCTATAGGTTAAAGCCTAATTGGTTGTTTGCCATTGGTTACCCTTAGGTTTCAACTTATTAACCTTAAGGCATTTATAGGCTTGGATTTTGGCTTGCTTACCTATACTGCCAAAACATTGGAGCCGCCTCAGTATAATGCCTCCTGGCTTAATTTAACAGTATGCCTTTATATATATACATATGTATGCATATTGCCACTAATGCAGTTTGATAAATATTTACTGAGTAGTTCCTTATAATGTGTTGGACCCTGTTCCAGCAACTTAATATATATTATTTAATAAATAAATAAATATATATCAACAGTCTCTGCCCTCTGAGCCTGTAGAAGTCAGAATGTGGTTTGTAGACCAGCTGATAATGGCTTTATTCCTTTAATTAAAAAATGAATGAGGGGAAATCCAAGATGGAGGCCAGAGAGGTGGAAGGTACACTCACCTGATCCAGGACCAGACTGAAATTACAACTAAAATATAGAACAATCAGCCGGAATAACCAACTGAAGACTAGCTAAACCAAAGTCTTATTACAGGGCCTTACAGAAGAATCTACATTGAGTCTGGCAGGAAGGAAGGAGATGTGAAAAGGGATAGGCCAGCTCCCAGAGGAGGTGGCTGAGATTCTGGAGGGATATCTCAGGTGCAAAGGTTTCCTTTGAGGAGTATGAGGTCTCAACTCTATGCTGAGCTCATCAGCCCAGAGCACCAGAGCTAGGAAGAGGAGCCCTCATAACACCTAGTTGTGAAATCAGTGGTAATTTGTATTCCAGAAAGAGAAGGGAGTCTGCTAGAGACACAGGCACCCTCTTGAAGAGCCAACACACAAAATATTGTTCACAACCACACTCTAAACTCTAGTGGATGGAGGGTTGAGAGGACTAGATCCTCATAGTCAGCAAGCCTGAGGGTCAATTGCATGCTTGAATGGGTGAATAGCAATCAAGGCTCAATTACAACAGGAGGGCTCATATAACATACACAAGTGACATTTCTGTAGCACTCAGCTCAGGTGATCAAGGAAACTGCACCACTAGGGCCCACAGGAAACCTACTACATAAGATCACCCTACTAAGATTGGGATTCAGGGAATATCTACCCAATATAGAAACAAGCAGAGAAAGACAGCTAAAATGAGGAAACAAAGAAACATGCTCCAAAAGAAAAAGAAAAGAAGAAATCTACAGAAAAAGAACTCAATGAAATGGAGGCAAGCAATTTAGCACATATAAAGTTTTTAAAAAAATGCTTAAAAGGAACTTAGTAAGACCTGCAGCAGCATGAAAAAGGACATTAAAAACCATGGAAAAATACCCAGTCATAATACATTGAAAGAAATACACAGTAGATTGGATGAAGCAGACAATCAAATCAGCAATTTGGGAGACAGGGTAGTGGGAAATATTCAATTAGAGCAGCAAAAAGAAAAAAATTTTAAAAAAATGAGGATAGTTTAAAGGACCTCTGGGACTAGATCCACACCATAAAGGTACCAGAAGGAGAAGGACACCAAGACATAGAGAATCTATTTGAAGAAATAAGGCTGAAAACTCCCCTAACCTGGTTAAGGAAAAAGACACAATATCCAGAAGTACAAAGAGTCCCAAACAAGATGAACCCAAAGAGGTCCAACCAAAGCACACCATAATTAAAATGCCAAAAGTTAAAGGCAAAGAGAAAATCTTAAAAGCAGCAAGAGAAAAGCAGTTAGTTACCCACAAGGAAGTCCCCATAAGACTGTCAGCTGATTTCTCAAAAAATAAAAATAAAAAAAGAAAGAAAGGAAGGAAGGAAGGAAGAAAGGAAGGAAGGAAGGAAGGAAGGAAGGAAGGATGGATGGGAGAAAGAAAGAAAGGAAGGAAGACCCTTGCAGGCTAGAAGGGACAGAAATATTCAAAGTGATGAAAAGCAAGGATCTACAACCAAAACTACTCTATCCAGAAAGGTTATTATTTAAAATTAAAAGAGAAATAAGGAGCTTCCCAGGCAAAAAAAAAAAAAAAAAAAGCTAAAGGAGTTCATTACCACTAAACCAATATTATTTTAAAAAGTCAGAGTCTTCTTTAAAGAGAAGAAGAGAAAGAACAAGGTACAATTATAAATAATAAAATGGAAATATATGTACATACCAATAACTGCTTTAAATATAAATGGCTTAAGTGATCTAATCAAAACACATAGTGTAGCTAAATAGGAAAAAAAAAAGACCATATATATGCTGTCCACAAGAAACCCACCTCAGAATGGAAGAGACACACAGACTAAAAGTAAAGGGGTGGAAAAAGATATTTTGTGCAAATGGAAACAAAAAAAAGCTGGTTTAGCAATTATTATATCAAATAAAATAGACTTTAAAACAAAGGTAGAGATAAAAAAGAACACGACAAAATGATAGATGGGGCAATGCAATAAGAAAATATATTCCTTGTAAACATTTATGCATCCAACATGGGAGCACCTAAATATATAAAGTAAATCTTGATGAACATAAATGGACAGATTGACAGTCATACAGTCATACAAGGGGATTTTAACACCCCATTGACATTAATGGATACATCTTCCAGACAGAATATCAACAAGGAAACAGGAGCCTTAAATATTACAAAAGATCAGGTGGATTTAATTGATAATCTCCAGAGAATTTCACACCAAAGCAGCAGCCCAAGTGCCCATCAGTAAATGAGAGGATAAAAAATATATGGTACATGTACACAATAGAATACTACTTGGCTATAAAAAAAAAGAAGGATATCTTACTTTTGTAACAGTGTGGATGAACCTGGAGAGTATTGTTAAGTGAAATAAGCCAGTCAAAGGAAGACAAATACCATATACTCTCACATATATGTGGAATCTAATGAAGAAAATAAACAAACAAAATAGGAACAGAATCATAGATATGTATAACAGAATGACAGCTATCAGAGAGGAGGGGGGCGTTAGAAGTCTGTGTGAGAAGAGTGAAGGGATTAATGGGTGAAAAAAACCCTCATAGACACAGACAACGGTACAGTTATTACCAGAGGAAAGGGGGTTGGAAGTATTTAGAAAAGGGTAAAAGGGAGATAAAATGGTGAAAGAAGGAGACTTGACTTAGGATGGTGAACATACAAAGCAATATACACATGACATATAGAATTGTACACTAGAAACCTTTATAATTTTATTAACCAGTGTCACCCCAATAAGTTCAATAAAAATTTTAAAAAACTAATGATATAAGATCTGTTCAGAAAAAGTATAACCATTGCTCATATTGGAATGTGCATGCATGAACAATAAAGACTTTAAGAGAATGGGAGTAGACACTGTTGGGTGAATATGTGTACTGTGGCCATCACGTTAAAAATGACTGAGCAAGTAGAGCAATGAATCTGCATCAAATTTTGTGTTAAGCTTAAACATTCCTCCTTGGAACTATTCAGATAATTCAGAAGCCCATAACTATGGGCAACTGGTGATTGGCAGCTTCATCAGCACAACATGCCCACCCATGCATCACATCTGTACAGAGAGTCATTTGGTAAAATATCAAATCACCCAGGTGACTCAGCCCCCATACAGCCCAGGTTTGGTGCCCTGCAACTCTGGCTTTTCCAAAAACTAAAATCACCTTTGAAATGAAAGAGATTTCAGATTGTCAATGAGATTCAGAAAAATACAAAGGGACAGCTGATGGTGATTGGGAGAACTGAGTGAGGTCCCAAGGTGCCTACTTTGAAGGGGACTGAGGCATCATTGTCCTATGTACAATGTTTCTTGTATCTTGTATCTTCCTCAATAAATGTCTGTATTTTTAATACTGTATGGCTGGATACCTTGTGGACAGACCTCATATGTCTTTATGATTTAAAAGTGAGATTGCTCATTAAAGAAGAATGGCTATTAATTTGTCAGGTTTTCATCACAATGAAGAAGCATCAAATATGTATTTATAAATCACACCCCACACACAATTTTACTGCTTTCATTTTTGAGAATATGAGTACGTAGAAATTTACAGAGAGAGGGCAGGGTGGTGGTGTGGCATAGAGGAGAAAGACATACAAAGTAGTATACAGATACAAGGTCAAATGTGCAAGGAATAAGTGGCATGGAGTCTCACTTTAATAAAGTTCTGGTTTTTGAGGTAAATATGCAGTGAAATGCACATATTTTAGGTATACATATGTATAAGTAGTTTCTTGACATTTTATGTGGAAATGTGCCAATATAGAGAAAATTTGAAAAAATTTTACAATGAACACCCATCCATCCACCACACAAACTCTATCATCAATATTCTGCTGTATTTGTCACATATTATATATGTTCATCTCTCCATTTATTTCCCACTCATTAGTCCACCTTAATTTTAGGTGTATTTCAAGGTATATTGTCATCAGGAGACTCACCCCTACCACTTAGTAAAATTTTTTTTTACAATTTTTAAGTATGTTATTAATTATGTTATTACAGTTGTCCCAATATTTTTCCCTTTTTCTACCCCTGTCCAGTACCCCTCTTCCTACAGCAATCCTAACCCTCTTAGTTCATGTCCATGGGTCATGCATGTAAGTTCTTGGCTTCACCCTTTCCTCTACTATTATTAACATCCCCCTATTTTGTACCTACTAATTATGCTTCTTAATCTCTGCACTATTTCCTCTTTCTTCCCCTCCCCCTTCCTAGATGGTGATCCTCCAAATGATCCCCATACCTATGATTCTGTTCCTATTCTGGTTGTTTGCTTAGTTGGATTTTGTTTTTATTTTTTAGATTCAGTTGTTGATAGTTGTGTTTGTTGTCATTTTAATGTTCATAGTGTTGATTTTATTTTTCTTAAATAAGTCCTTTTAACATTTCATACAATAAGGGCTTGGTGATAATGAACTCCTTTAGCTTTACCTTGCCTGGGAAGCACTCTATCTGCTCTTGCCTTCTAAATGATAGCTTTGCTGGAGAGAGTAATCTTGATTGTAGGCCCTTGCTTTTCATCACTTTGAATTCTTCTTGCCAGTCCCTTCTGGCCTGCAAAGTTTCTTTTGAGAAATCAGCTGATAGTCTTATAGGAACCCCTTTGTATGTAACTCTGTTCTTTTTTCTTGCTGCTTTTAAGATTCTCTTTTTATCTTTACCCTTTGGCATTTTAATTATGATATGTCTTGGTGAGGTCTTCTTTGGTTCTAGCTTGTTTGGGACTCTTTGTGTTTCCTGGACTCATATGTCTGTTTCCTTCACCAAATTAGGAAATTTTTTCTTCATTATTTTATCAAATAAGTTTTTGATTTCTTGCTCTTCCTCTTCTCCTTCTGACACCTTTATGATTCAGATCTTGGCATGTTTAAAGTTGTCCCAGAGGTTCCTAAGACTCTCCTCATTTTTTTGAATTTTGTTTCTTCATTCTGTACTGGTTGACTGTTTATTCCTTTCTTGTGTTCCAAATCATTGATTTGAACATTGGATTCCTTCCCTTCCCCACTAGTTTCCTGTATATTTTTCTTCATTTCACTTATCACAGCCTTCACTTCTTCCTTTATGCATTTGCTGTACTCATGAATGTCTCTCAAGTCTCTGAGCATTGTTATCACCAGTGCTTTAAACTCTGTGTCTGTTAGGTTGGCTATCTCATTGCTTAGTTCTCAACTGGAACCTTGATCCATTCCCCCTTTTGGGCCATACTTCTCTGCATCCTCAACTTGATAGCCTCCTTTGTTTGCCTCTGTCTTAGGTAGAGCTGTCACACCTGTTACATTCTAAGGCGCAGAGCCTTAGGTATTGGTAAAGCGGGGTGACCCATTTCACCACGTTGTGGTGCTGTATGTGGGGGATAAGTCTGAGAGAAAACAATGTTACTTGCTCAGCACTTGCTTGTTTTCCAGGTACTTCACCCACTTCCTGTATGGGACTGGAACCCCTTTAGCTGTTGCCCTGGTTGTGGTTCCCAGACTGGGCGTGCTTGCATACATTCTAGCACCATGGGGACCCTCTAAATAAACAGACTCGGCTGTGATACTGGCAACTTTTTCTGCTGCCCCAAACCACTGATTTTTACAGTCAGAAGCAATGAGGCTTTGTTTTCCCAGGTACTAGAACAATGAACTGCATGGTCTGGTCTGGGGCTGGGATTGCTCCCCAGCTGTCCCTCCCAACTTTTATGTGTGGCTGCACTTTCTGCTGGCCAAAGCCTGCACCTTGTTGCTGCCACAGCCACTGCCACCACTGTCACACTGCATCCTCTCCACCCTGGCTCCTCCCCTCCTAACTGCCTGGATGAATATTACTTCTTTATATCTTTTTTTGTTGGAATTCCATAAAGTTTGATTTTCTGGTTGTTTTTAGTTTTGAGGTAGATGTAATCTTTCTTATGGTTGTGGAAGGAGACAAAACTTGTCTACCTATGCTTCCATCTTGGCTGGAAGTTACAACTTTTTTTTTTTTTTTAAGTAAAATTTATATCTAATCAAAAGTTAGGTTTTAACTGAAGATGAGTTTTCACAAATGCATATACCTTTAAACCACAAATATCACTCCAGAAAGTCCCTTTGTCCCTTTTCTCAATCAATCAACACCCTCAACTCCCTGAGGCAACAACTACAATTCAGTTGTTCTAAGTGGAATCATATAATATGTGGTATTATGTTTTAAAACTTTTTTGACTTAGTAGATGTTTTTAAGATTTACCTTTGCTATGATTTGTGTCTATAGTTTGTTGCTTTAGTAAGTTGTAGAGGGGTAATCCTTTGTATAAGTATACAGGATGGAGCAAATGTATGTTTACAATTGTTTGTATGGAAAATAATGCAATAATAAATAACAGAGGAACAGTATTTAACATAATTACTGTTGAGTTAGATTTTTCAGCTGTTTTAGACTTAAATAGGCATTCTAAATTCAAAACTATAGTTAGTTTTCTTCTATCATGTCAAGTTTTTTTCTGTACAACTTATCTTAATGCGACCATTCTAGGATGGATTCAGCCTGGATCGACTGAAGCACTAGTGCTCTCCTATTGGCTGAGAGCAAATCTCCCTCGAGTGGGGAGAGATGGGGGATGACCTTGGAGACCAGCGACAGGTTCATACTTGTCAAGGCTATTCAGTTACACATGAGAAAGTGTGGTGAGAGGTTGTGTGCTGCTCTTTGTAGTGAATCATACTCCAAAGTGTAGTACGAGTTCTTGTCTGTATACAAGGAGTTAGCAGAATTTATTTTTTTTTTATTTATATACGTACTTATTTCCTTTCCTTCAGATCATGTGTGCCTCTGCTGTTTCTCATCGTAAGTACCTAAACATCCCTGATTCGTTTTGTTATATCTGAGGCAGTTTCACCATTCCCAGTCAAAGCACAAACATCAGCATGTTTGTCAGCGTCTTTTGCATATTTTAAAGTAAACCGTGGTTAGCAAGATAAGTCATGGGCCCCTCACAAGTAGTGCAAGCAGTGTTTTTAGAGTTTATGGATGTGGACAAAGGGAACACGTGATAAATTGCCATTTGGTATACCTATGGTTTGGAGAGAGCCCAGAGATCATTCAAGTGACTGTTACTTTTGTATAGTGAAAATGTCAGGATATAACAAAAAAAATAAATGTAAAATAGAGTATCCTAGTCTGCCATCAGCTATACACCCAGTGCCTCATTCAGCTGAAATCCCAGTGCCAGTTTTCATTGAACTACTGTCTTTCGAAAAACAGGAGTATGATGAAGAACTAAGTGACAGCAATGATGAAGATTTTGAAATTGAAGATGACTCAGTTTGTAAGGGATTTGATCAGCATGAGTTGAATGATTTGGCACGAGATTTGGGAATATCCCAAAAGACTTCAGAACTCCTAGCATCGAGACTGCATGAGAAAAACTTGCTTGAAAAAAAGAGGAAAGGTATCCTACTTTCGATCAAGAGAAAGTGCATTTCTGAAGTATTTTCCAAGTGACAGTGACTTTGTGTATTGCCATAACATACATGGTTTAATGAAGGAATTGGGAATTCCAATCTATAACACAACTGAATGGCGGTTGTTCATTGATAGCTCAAAGCAGAGCTTAAGTGTGTCCTCCTCTACATTGGCAATTTATTTGGTGCAGTCCCAACTGGCCATTCAGTTTGTTTTTGTGAAGAATATGAAGACATAAAGAGAGTCATTGATCTGTTGCAATATCCCAAGCACAATTGGATCATCTGTGTTGACCTTAAAATGATCTCCTTTCTTCTTGGTCAGCAATGCAGATACACCAAGTATCCCTGTTTTCTGTGTGTGTGTGGGACAGCAGAGCTTGTGAGAAGCATTAGCCATCGAAATGGCCTCCAAGATTTGACCTCAAACCTGGTGATCAAAACATCCTACATGAACCACTTGTTGACAGAAAGAACATTCTATTCCCACCTCTACACAAAAAACTGGGTCTCATGAAGCAATTTGTTAAAGTTTTGCCAACTGAATGAGACTGTTTCAAGTATCTCATTTTGGCATTTTCTAGCCTGTCATTTGAAAAAATAAAATACTTTAATATATATGCTTGGTAGCAGAACTTTACTACTTATACACAATTTGACTTACAGTAACAATATATAGCCTTTATGTGACTAAAATAACTCTAAACTGACAATATATTCAGGCAATTTTTTCTTTATTTTCCTTTATATGTACATTTTGTATAATTTTTGGGACAAAGAGAGGGTATCTTGTGCCTTCATAAATTGATGTGATAGAGAAAAACTGGGGTAATTTTTGGATTCAGATGTCAAAAGTTAGTAAAAAAGAAATGTCAGATCTAACTCAACGAAAATTGTCTTCCCCAGTGTAATACAAGAATAAATTTTGTTTCCTATACTTACAACTGTAAACCCACTTTTGCTTCACCTTGTACAATAATTTATCTGTTCTTCTGTTGGTGAACACCTAACTTATTTACAGATTTTATCTATTATTAATAAAGTTGCTATGAACATTCTTGCAAAAATCTTTTATTTGGATATGTTATTATCTATCTTGGGTAAATTATTTAGCAGTTGGTCATAGTGTAGATTTAGTTTTATGAGAATTTAACACTCCCTTTTATCATACCATTTTACATTCCCATCAACATATTTGAAAAGTCCAATTCCTCTACATGCTCATCACTCTTTGGTACTGTTATTCTTTTAATTTTAACTATTCCTTTCAGTGTGTTGTGATTTCTTATTCTGGTCTTAATTTTTAAGTTCCCTAATGAGTAATTATTTTTAGAACTTCTTAATGTTTTCCTTTATCATTTTTACATCTTCTTTTCTGGAGTCTCTTCATATTTTTTGGTAACTTTTTATTGTGTGTGTGGATTTCTTTTTTCACTTTTATTATTGAGCTGTGCTAGTTTTTTATGTATTCCAGATACCAAATTTCTGTCATTTTTACTGAATATATGTATTGTACATGTATCCTCCCAGTCTGTGGTTTGGTTTTTCACTTTCTTACAGTATTCTTTAATGAACAGAAGTTTTAAATTTTGGTGAAGTCTAATTTTCTTTTTTCCCCATGATTGTTGCTCTCTGTGTCCAATCTAAAAAAATCTTTGTCCACCCCCAAGTTACAAAGATATTCTCCTATGTTTTGTTCTAGGCTTTACATTTTTTTGCATTTATGTTTAGATCCATGGTCTATCTCAAATTAATTATTGTAAACTATATGCGTGTGTGGGAGGTTAAGATTTATCTTTTTCTGCATGGGTTTTCAGTTGTACCAGATATCATTTGTTAAAGACTTTTCTCATTGGATTGTGGCTTTGATGCTTTTGTCAGGAATCCATGATTATATAAATACGGTGTACTTTTGGGTGCTCTATTTTGTTCCATTGTTGTATGTGTTGATTCTGATGCTAGTTATCACATTCTTTTAATTATTGTAGCTTTACTGTTAGTATTATAGTCAGGTAGTCACCAACATTTTCATAAGTGTTTGAGATAGTCTAGGTCCTTTGAACTGTCATACAATTTTAAAATTAGCTTGTTGATCTCTACAAAAATATCTGCCTGGGTTTTTATTGTGATTACACTGAATATATAGAGCAATTTGGTAAGAACTGACCTTGACAATAGAGAATATTGAGTCTTGCATATATAAACATGGTATATATATCTCCATTTACTTAAGTCTTTTTAACTTTATTACAACAAATTACTGTAATATCCAATGCAAACATTTTGCATGCCCTTTAAAAAGTTTATTTTCATTGTATGGTGACACTACAGTAAATAAAATCATTTTATCTATCTATCTATCTATATTTATTTATTTATTTATATTTTATTCTTTCCATTACTATTTATTCCCCTTATGCCCTTTTACACGTCCACCAACTCCCACACCTCACAATCACCACATTTTTGTCCATCTGTTTGATGATAATATGTAACTATACAATAATTTTTGTGTATTAACCTTGTAGTCTGAATTCTTGCTAAACTTAAGCATTATTTTTTCTTATTTTTATGTATCCCTTAGGATTTTTAAAATAAAAACAATGAAGGCATCTGTAAATATAAAGTTTTACCAATTATCTTTTCCAATTTTGATGTCCTTTATTCTTGTTATTGCAATACCTAAAACTTTAACAAAAATATTGGATGAAAGTGGTGAGTATGGCATTTGTGCATTGATCCCAGTCTGAGGTCACAATTAAATATTACAAAATCAAGTGTTATAATATCTGTAGAATTTTCAAAAAAATGTTTTGATTAGTTTGAGGAACTTATCTTCTATCCTTAGTTTTCTGAGTGTGCTTATTATGAAAGGTTTTTATTTTATATTTGATTTTTACAGAGAGGAAAAGGAAAGGAGAAAGAGAAGAAAAGAAATATCAATATGAGGGAAAAACATTAAATGGTTGCCTTTTGTCTGCACCCCGGGAGACTAAACCTGTAACTCAGGCATATGGAATAACTGGGGATTAAACCAGTGACCTTTAATTTTGCAGGCTGATGCCCAACCAAATGAGCCACACTAGTCAGAGCTATCATGAATGGTTTTTAAATTTGGTCCAATTCTTTTGTTTCATTCCCATCATCATATGGTTTTCTTTTTATTCTACTAAAGGGGTGAATTAAATTGACTGATTTTTGAATGTTAAAACAAATTTATCTTCCTGATAATGATATATTATGTTTCTAAATATTATTGGATTCTATTTTATAATTTTTTAAGGATTTATTCTTTATGTATTCATGAAAGGTACTGCCCTGCAGTTATTTCTTTGTCTTGTAATGTCTTTATCATGATTTTATATTAGGGTTATGCAGGCCTCATAAACTGAGTAAGAAAGTGTTTTCCCCTTTCTATTTTTTGGAAAGACTTTGTATAAAATTTTATTATTCATTCCTTAAATAACAATTTATTTAATTTCTTGTGTAATCTGGGCCTGCAAATTTATTTGTGAGAGTTTTCCTGATAGAAATTTAATTTAATTTTTAACAGATATAAAACTATGAAGATCTTATGTTTCATCAGTTGGTAAGTTTTATCTTTAAAGAAATTTGACACAAAATTAATTTATTGCCATAAAACTGTTAATAACATTCCTTCATTATTCTTTAATGTCTAGGATTTCTAGTGATAACCTATTTTTTATTCTCAAGATTGGTAATTTTTAATTTTACTCCTTTTCCTTTTCCTGAAATTAAGACCAAAAATTATTTTTAAATTATTTTAATTTTTAAATTTTTGTTAATTCTGTTAACAGTTGTCTCAACACCCCCCCCCATTTGCCCTGCTCTGTCCAGCCCACATCCCACTGTCTAACCCCACATCATTGTCCCTGTCCATGGGTCACTCATACATGTTCTTTAATTAATCATTCCCCTTCTTTCCACCATACCCTCCTACCCCCTTCCCTCTGGCAGCTGTCAGCCTGTTCCCTGTTTCCATGTCTCTGGTTCTGTTTTGCTTGTTAGTTTATTTTGCTCATTAGATTCCTCTTATATGTTAGAGCATATGGTATTTGTCTTTCACTGACGGTCTTATTTCACTTAGCATAATAGTCTCCAGTTCCATCCATGTTGTCATGTAGGATAGGAATCCCTTCTTCTTTCTTTGTGCTGCACAGTATTCAATTGTGTAAATGTACCACAGTTCTTTAATCCATTCATCTACTGATAGGCACTTAGGCTGTTTCTAACACCTGGCTATTGTAAATAGCAGTGCTATGTACATAGGGGGGGCATAAATTCTTTTGAATTGGTGTTTCAGGATTCTTAAAATATATTCCAACCAGTGGAATTGCCAGGTCAAAAGGCAGTCCATTTTTAACTTTTTGAGGAAACCTCATATTGTTTTTCACTGTATTTGCACCAGTCTGCATTCCCACCAACAGTGCACTAGGGTCTCCTTTTCTCCAAATCCTTGTAAGCACTTGTTGTTTGTTGATTTGTTAATGATGGTTATTCTGACAGGTATGAGGTGATAGCTTATTGTGCTTTTAATTTGCATCTATTCGATGGCTAGTAATGTTGTGCATTTGTTTATATATTATTGAGCCATCTATATATCCTTCTTGGAATAGTGTCTATTCAGGTCCTTTGCCCATTTTAAAAATCAAATTGTTTGTCTTCCTGGTTTTGAGTTTGATGAGTTCTTTATATATTTTAGAGATTAAACACTTGTCTGATATACCATTGACAAATATGTTCTCCCATACAGCCAGTACCCTTTTCATTTTTATGATGGTTTCTTTAGTTGTGCAGAAGCTTTTTAATTTGATGTAATCCCATTTGTTTATTTTTCCTTTATTTCCCTTACCCTAAGAGATATATTGACAAACATATTGCTAAATTTTACTGCCTATGTTTTTTTCTAGGATTTTTATGATATCATGACTCATATTTAAGCCTCTTTTCCATTTGGAGTTTATTCTAGTGTATGGTGTAGGTAGGTGGTCTAGTTTCATTTTTTTGCATGTACCAGTTTAGTTCTCCTAATGCCATATCTTGAATAGACAGTCTTTCTATACTCCATTGTATGCATATACCCTCTTTGTCAAATATCAATTGAATATAAAGACATGGGTTTAATTTTGAACTCTCCATTCTGTTCTGTTGACCTATTTGTCTATTCTTTTGCCAGTACCAGACTGTTTTGATTACAGTGGCCTTCATATATTTTATATATTTTAGAGATTTATATATTTTATAAGATTATAAGAAATTACTATGAACAACTACATGACAAGAAATTAGACAATCTGGGTGAAATGGATAAATTTCTAGAAACATACAATCTTCCAAAGCTGAATAGTTTGATCTCAGGTATTGTGACCCCTCCAAGTTGTTCTCTTTCTCAAGATTGCTGAGGCTATTTGAGGTCTTTTAGGTTCTATATAAATTTTTGGACTATTTGTTCTAGATCTATGAAACATGCCATTAGTATTTTAATAGGAATTGTGTTGAATCTATAGATTGCATTGGGTAGTATGGAAATTTTATTAATATTAATTCTTCTAATCTGTGAACATGATATACACTTTCATTTATTTGTATCTTCCTCAATTTCTTTCTTCAGTGTTCTGTAGCTTGAGTACAGTTCTT
Organism: Furipterus horrens; assembly: GCF_987537825.1. Lineage (NCBI taxonomy): Eukaryota > Metazoa > Chordata > Mammalia > Chiroptera > Furipteridae > Furipterus > Furipterus horrens. Next base: position 64,994,784 of record NW_028327172.1, on the reverse strand, counting down.
TTACCTTCTTGGTTAAAATTATTTCTAGGTACTTTCTTTGTTGTTGTTGTTGCTATAGGAAATGGGATTTGTTTCTCTTTCTGTTAGTTCATTGTTGGTGTACAAAAATGCCATTGGTTTCCAAATATTGTCTTTGTATCCTGCTACTTTATTGAATTCACCTATTAGGTCAAGTAGGCTTTTGGTGGAGTCCATAGGGTTTTCTTTGTGGACTATCATGTCATCTGCAAATAATGAGTTTTACTTCCTCCTTTCCAATTTGGTTGCCTTTTATTTCTTCTTGTTGTCTGATTGCTATGACTAGAACTTCCAGCACTATGTTTAATAAGAGTGGTGAAAGCATACACCCTTGTCTTATTCCTGATCTAAAGGAAAATGCTTGTAGTTCTTGCTCATTTAGTATGATACTGGCAGTAGGTTTTTCATATGTGGCCTTTATTATGTTGAGATATGCTCCCTCTATTTCCACTTTGTGGTATTTTTTTTCCCATAAATTAACATTGGATTTCATCAAATATGTTTTCAGCATCTACTGATATGATCATGCGATTTTTGTCTTTCATTTTGTTTATGTACTCTGTTACATTTATTGATTTGCAAATACTCTTCCATCCTTGCATCCCTGAAAAAAAATCCCACTTGATCATGGTATATGTTTTTTTTTTTTTTAATTTATGGCTGGATCTGGTTTGCTAATATTTTGTTGAGAATTTTAGCATCTATGTTCATCAGAGATATTGGCCTGGAATTTCCTTTCTTTCTTGTATGTTTACCTGGTTTCAGTATTAGGTTAATACTGGCCTCATAAAAAGAGCTTGGGACTATTCTCTCTTCTTGAATTTTTCTGGAATAGTTTGAGAAGAATAGGTATTATTTCTTTGAATGTTTGGTAAAATTCACCTTTCAAGCACCCAGTCCTGGGCATTTGTGCACTGGGAGTGTTTTTATTACTGCTTCAATTTTGCTAGTTGTAACCAGTCTATTCAGGTTTTCTGATTCTTCCTGATTCAGCTTTGGAAGATTGAATGTTTCTAGAAATTTATCCATTTCATCCAGATTGTCCAATTTCTTGGCATGTAGTTGTTCATAATAATTTCTTATAATCTTTGTTTTTCTGTGGTTGTTACTTCTGCTTTTCCTTTCTGATTTTATTAATTTGGGTCCTCTTTTTTTCTTGATGAGTTTGGTTAAAGGTCAGTCAATTTTATTTATCTTTTCAAAGAATCAGCTCCTGGATTCATTGGTCCTTTGAATTGTTTTTTGTTTTGTTTTGTTTTGTTTTGCTTGTTTGTTTGTTTTTAGTCTCTATGCCATTGAATTCTTCTCTGATTTTATTTCCTTTTTCTATTCACTCTGGGTTTTGATGTTGTTCCTATAGGTCTTGTAGATGTAGGGTTAGATTGTTTATTTGAGATTTTTCTATCTTTCTTAGGTAGACCTGTATTCTTGTGAACTTTCCTCTCAGGACTGCCTCACTGTGTCCTATAGGTTTTGGGTTGCTCGCTGTTCATTTTCATTTGTTCAAGATACTTTATGATTTCTTTCTTGATCTCCTGGTTAACCCATTCATTATTTATTAGCATGGTATTCAGCCTCCACGTATTTGAATGTTTTTGAGTTTTTATCTTGAGGTTGGTTTCTAGTTTCTGGCTATTGTGATCTGAGAAGATGCTTGATATAATTTTAATTTTCTTGCATTAGTTAAGGCTTGTTTTGTGTCCTACCATACAGCCTGTCTTTGAAAATGATCCATGTGCATTTGAGAAGAATGTATATTTTCCTTCTTTGGGGTAAAATGTTCTCTAAATATCAATTAAGTCCATTTGATCTAGAGTGTCATTTAATGCCACAATATCTCTGTTGATATTTTTGTTTGGGAGAGCTACCAATTTTTGGCAGTGGGGTGTTAAAATCCCCTACAGTGACTACTGCTGTTTATCTCTTCCTTAAAGTTCTCCAAGATTTTCTTTATATATTTAGTGCTTCTATATTGGGTGCAAATATGTTTACAGGAGTTATATTCTCTTGTTGGACTACCCCCTTAAGTATTATGTGGCGACCTTCTTTGTCCCTTGTTATGGCTTTGTTTTGAAGCCTATTTTTTCTGATACAAGTATTGTTACCCCAGCTTTTATTTCATGTCTATTTGTATGGAATATTTTTTCCATCCCTTCACTTTCAGCCTGTGTATACATTTTGTTCTGAGATGGGTCTCTTTTAGACAGCATATGTATGGTTTCTGTTTTCTTATCCATTCAGCAACCTATGTCTTTTGTTTAGAGCATTTAATCCATTTACATTTAAGGTTATTATTGATTGGTACTTATTCACTGCCATTTTTTCCCTTTCTTCCTGTGTTCTTCTCTGTCTATTTCTTCTTCTTCTGAAGCAGTCCCTTTAGCAACTCTTGCAATGCTGGTTTGGTAGAGATGTACTCTTTTAACCTTTTTTTTTTGGTCTGGGAAGCTCTTTTTTTTTTTTTTTTTTTTTTTCTTCTTCTATGTTAAATGAGAGTCCTGCTGTATGGAGTACTCTTGGCTGCAGGTCCTTGATTTTCATTACTTGGAATATTTGTGCCAGACCCTTCTGGCTTGTAGTGTTTCTGTTGAGAATCAGCCGATAGCCTTATTAAATCTCCCTTGTATATTACTAAATGTTTCTCCCTTGCTGCCTTTAAGATTCTCTCTTTGTCTTTAAATTTGCCATTTTAATTATGATGTGTCTTGGAATGGATCTCTTTAGATTCATTTTTAATGGAAACTTCTGTGCTTCCTGAACTTCTGTGACTTTTTCCCTCACATTGTCCCAAAGCTTCCTTAAAATATCCACTTAGTTTTTGAGTCATTTTTTGTTTTGTTGCTCTGACTAGGTATTTTTTTCTACCTTGTCTTCCAACTTGCTGATTTGATCCTCTGCTTCATTCAACCTGCTTTTATTTCTTTCTAGTGTATTCTTCACTTCAGATGTTGTATTACTATTTTCCAACTAGTTTTTATTCATAGTTTCTTATGTCCTTTTTCATGCTGATATAGTTTCTACTAAGTTCTCTGTGTCTCCCATAAAGTTCCTTGCAGTTCTCATCAAGTTCTCTGAGTATCCTTATAACCATTGCTTTGAAGTCTATGACTGATCAATGCTTGCCTCAATTTCATTTAGCCCTTTTCCTGGGGATTCCCTCTTTCTTTTCAATTGGGGATTGTTCGTTTGTTTCCACATTTTAGGTGAATTTTCTTGTTTGTTTCTATGTATTTCATTGATCTGTTTTGACTCCCTGTCTTCATGGCTTGGCCTTCTTTGGTAACAGTACTGTGGTACCAATGGTGCAGTCTCCTGATCTTCTGAGCTGGGTGCTCTTGGGATGCCCTTTATGCAGTTTATATGGATTCTCCTGTTGGATTTTGTATGTTATCAGCTCATCTGTTGGTGGGTTCTCCCCTCCAGCTGGCTGATTTAGAGCCTCAATCCCCACCATGCCTTGTGTGCTGTTGTACAGGTGCTGACAGAACAACACAATAAACCCACATCAACAAAAATATCCTCCAACAACAACAGAATATCAATAACAAATGAACAAAGATTAATAAGGGTGGAAAGAGAATAAGAATATTATAAGAAAAGAAAAAAGATTATGATATGACTAAAGGAAAGAAAAATGATTTTGAGGGGGTAGAGGGAGGAGAAATAATAAAAGTAGGGAATTAAAAAAGGTGAAGAAAGTAAAAGTAAAAATTTAAATGTAAATAAGAAAGGGAAGGAAGAAGACAAAAGGGTGTAAGAAAAGTGGAGAGTAAAATATGAGGTTTCAAATAAAAAAGTAAAAAAATAAGAACAAAATTGAAGAAAACAACAGTGCAATCAACCACAAATGAGTAAAGATAAATAAAGATGAAAAGAGACTAAGAATATTATAAGAAAGAAAAAAGAATATGAGATGACTAAAAGAAAGAACGATGATTTTAGAGGGGAAAGGGAGGAGAAATAATAAGCATATGGATTAGGAACAAGGCAAAGAAAGGGAAAAATAAAATTTAAAACAAAAAAAAAGGGGGGGAAAGAAGACAGCAAAATGGAGTGTGAAAAAGAAAGAATAAAATATGAGATTTGAAATACGAATTAGTAAAATATAAGAACAAAATTAAAGAAAAAGTGTTAAAAAGCCATGCAAAAGAAAAAAATACTGAAAAAGAACAAAGTGGAATTTGTCTCAGCAGGTTTGCATGCTGGCTTTTCCTTCTGAATGTATCTCTGATAATGTCAGACGCTGTCCCCATCGAGCTCTTGGCAGCCTGTTCGAAGCTACAAGTGATCCATAGCCTATGGGTGTCCTCTTCAGGCTTGGCTGGATGGACCTTGCTGCTCTGCCCTGCTGGCTTTTTATCAGCACAAGGCCCAGAGGTGGGTCATCCAACACCTGAAAACCCCACAGATACCACTTCTACCTGCTTCTATCTGCAGTTCTACCTTTAGTCTTAGCCTCACCACTGACCCATCTGGTTCTGAGTGGGCTTCCATTGCAATCAGGAGCATGGACCCCTGGATCTTCCCTGGGAGGTGCTGTTCAGACTTCAGGGAAAGTATTGGTGTTTTACCCCGCCCCTGCACCACATGTCTTGGTCTGTCCCAGATTATTTCCAGTAATGTATAGTTTCTGATGAGTTAGCTGTTCATTTCATGTGAGGGGACAGTCTGTGTAAAAGGGTCAGCTCTTTTTTGCTTGTCATTGATGGCAGCTCTGTGTAAGAGCTGGGGCTGGGTGGGGCCCTGAACACCATTTGTTGCACCAGATCTCTCTGCCAACTGGTTTTAGCGGAATAGTACCCAGGGAACCAGCATGGTTGGCAGGCTGAGAAAAGTTCAGAAAGACTTCTTTTGGAGTTTCTCTTTCTGTCCCCTGTGGAAATGTGCCCAGCAAGATCTTTAGCCTAGCAGGACTGTTCTGCAGAGTTTCCCCATTGGATGTGGTGTTTGCAATTCTCTAGGAAGGAGATGGGCACATCTTTTCCTTCCCAGAGGTTTTTCCTTTGGGGATCAGGCGGACGGCAGTGTCTGCCTGGCTGCAAAGAATCTCAGGTGCTCAACTCTTGCTCATCTAACTCCAACCTATTGCCTTTGCATGAGATACAGTCCAGATCTCTCGTTCTGTGCAGCTCCTGGCTTGTTTGCTAGCCAAGCTGGGCAGGGCCCAGCAAACCCCTCTTTGCACAACTTTCTGATTTTCCTGTCCAGCTGGATTTAGTGAGAATGGACTCAGAGATCTAGCATGGTTTGGAGTGGCTGAGAAAAGTTCAGAATGTGTCAAAAGGCAATTTTCCCATTCTGCAAGGTTTCTCTCCACAGCTGCATCAGCAGCAGCTGATCAGCTCCTGCCGGGGCTGTGGAGGGGAGGAGAGGGTAGGGTGCTTCTCACAGACTTGAGACTGGGCAAACCAGTTTTCTTACCCAGTCTGCTCAGGAAGGTCTCTGTTCTGGCCTCCTCCTGTGTTGCACCAATCTCTAATCTCTCTGTCCAGCTGGTCTCATTGGGAAAGAACCAGTAGATCCAGTGTGGCTCAGCTCAACTGTGAGAGATTCAGAACAGGTACATGAGAAGCACTTTTCCCCTTCTGCTAGATTTCTCTCTGTAAGTGCTCTTTCAGTCTGGTCTCTGCTGGCAGAGCAGCTGAATGTGGGGTCCTTGCCCAGCCATGTTTCAGCTCCTTTTAAAAAAGTCTCTATGTGGTATCCACACTACAGTACTGAGTCACTGACTGATCCTCATGAATACCACCTCCCCACAAAGCAAAATGTCTCTCAAGGTTATGGCTGGCTATAGCCTGCAGGTACCTCTGACAAACCTGCTCGTTTTAGGTGATTGAGTTCCTACCTGGAACTCTCCAGGTTGGCGCTGCAGCTATGGATGTGCTGCTCACTGTGTGTGTGTACCCTGGGTCTCCCCAAACTCGGTATATCCTCCCAAGTCACTCCCGATTAGGGTTGGGGATCCCTGTGCAGGACTGGGGCTTTCTGCTCAGAGAGGGTAGGGAGCTCCAAAACTGCTAATTCTGTCTGGTCTCTTAGCTGCTGCTGGAGCCTCATACCGGGTATTTTACCTTCAACTTATAAAATCTCCTAACTGAGTGTTACGAAGCATTCTTCTGTACTTTTTGGCTTCAAAACTTCATATAGCTAAGATTCCGTTGATTGTTCAGGTTAACTTGGAACATCACCCAAAAATCTGAGTTGGGGTCAAGAGCAAGTGGATTCAGTTTCTACCTACTTGGCCACCATTTTTGTCTCAAACCACCGACTTTAACCAAATACAAAATGTGAAGTCATTTTGAACTTGAAGGATGCAATGAGAAATTATTTTGCATACTTGTGATTTTTTTTTAGCATATAGCGTGGGGATATTAAGACACTTTTCACTTAACATTCTTCTGAGAAGCAGTAGTCCATAACAAGCAGTAGAACATATAGAGAGACAAAAACTAATTTTAAAATATTTTGTATGGTGAATTGGAATCAGGCAACATAAGAAGAATAAGCAGGCAACATATTTAAAATACCCACTAACTTACTTCAAATAAGAAAGTGCTCTGGAGCTCTAAAAATGTCAATGGCAAATATAGGACAAGTCAGTGTGCCATAGCCAAGGACAGAAACCATTTTCTTGAGAAAGTCTCATGAACTCAATCAGTGAATATATTTACTGATTCAGAACTTCATGGGGGATATATCAGAAAGAGGAGACATTATTGTCCTTGTCTGCATTAGAGAGACAGAGTTCCAAGATCTTTTTGGTTAAGAAAATTCAGTTTCTTCCTACTTATGACAGTTTTAGATCATAAAAGTCAATACCTGAATAGCATAAAAACACATTAAAGATTTTGATGTAATAAAGAGTTTCCAAACTAATAGTGAAATCTTCAGTCCTTTACCTGTGAGATACATTCATATAAATAGATATGAAAAGAAATCAGAAGTTTTTAATGAAATGTACTTTACTTAGTATAGCAGATTCTTGAATAATGTTTTGTTCAATGTTATTTCATTATAATGTTGATGAAATACCACAGGAACTTAACTCTTGTTTATATCAATTGTCTGCTGGTAAAAGTAGTTTCATTATACATCATTCCACTCAAAGCAGCAGAATGTGTCAATGATGCTAAGTGAGGATTTACTGTATTTAAAGTAAACCTATACAAATATGGGGCATTTCCCTACATACTTTGAACCCCACAATTCCCATCTCTCTACAGGGCAGCATTTCTATGGCCAACACCCTGGTAAAACGGGAGTCTGTATTTGCTGAATAAGTGGTCTATGACATCTTATTTATCAATTTTTTAAAAAAACAAATGTTTGATATTCATAAATATAAGAATATGGAGAACATTTTACTTATGGCAAGCTTTCTTTGGGAACATGTAGGTTTGTTTTTTTTTTAAGGTTAGATGGCCTGGAAAATCTCAAAGGAATAGAGACAGAACTCTTCCCAGCCTCTGGTGAGCTGCCTTCAAATTTTCAAAAGAGAGTAAAGCAGTTCTTCATCACTGATGGAGAATGTGGAGGTGAGTAAGTAAAGGAGGAATTTTTTTTCTTTAATCTTGAAGCAATGGTATTTGATAAATTTAATATTTCTGTTCCTATTTTTATCCTGTTCCTATTTTTATCCTGTTTGCTTCAAATGCTTTCTTTTACAACAAAATGTAAGATGGCATAAGTAATCTTTATCTATGGCCTTTGGAGTATACCAGGGCTTTAGGATTTAGGGAAGTTTAAAATGGTAGAGGTCAGGATTTGATTCCACAGCCTGTGTTCTTAGTTGCTCTGCCCAATTCTTCCATGACAATAAATGTAATATTCATAAGAGCACTCATTTTTTTCTTTTCTTTTCTTTTCCAGGGTATGAAAACAAGCACACTTAGGTAAGAACACTCGTTTCTTAAGAGTTAGCTCTTCATACTATACAACACTGCCCAAATTTCCTAGACCCAGAAATGTCCATCTTGAGACTTGGGGGTTACTATTTGAAATGTGTAGAAGGGATTTCTGTATAGGGCAGGAAGTTGGGTTAGATGCTCTTTAGGTATAGTACTTCTAATGTCATGTTTTAATACTAGGGTCTTTACCACCCGAGGTTCATGGACTAGAAGTAGGATGGCTATGTAAGAGGTCCATAAACCCTCAAAAGAGTATACAAAATATTTTATGCTTATGTAATTATGATTTTTCAGGAAGATAATAATAGATTTTATTTTATTTATAACCCCAAATCTTATTCAAATATATTTGTTGATTATAAATATAAAAGTCCAAGTATCAGCTCCTTTTCCTTAAATAACTAGCAATATATTTGAGAAAGACTATCAATTAAAATGGATTAAGATATTTAATATTATTATTCTAACAAATACTATGACTTGCTTTTTTGTAATAGTTTATAGTTCACAGAGTGCTTCTTTCATATATTGTCTCATTTAGCCTAATGCCAATGCTATGGGGTAGATAGTTTTATTATCATTTTTATAAATAAGGAAACAAAGATTTGGAGTCAGGCCCAGTTTACTTTGCTATTAAGTAGGGGAGGTGGAACCCAAACCTAGGTCCATTAACAACCAACCTAAATAATTTTCAACATTAATATGATTCATCTTTCTATTTCTTTATTAGTTACAGCTTTATTAAAAAATAATGAATAAAAATTGCACATTTTAAGGGTCAAATTTGATTAGTTTAGACACATATATATCTGTGAAATCATGACAATCAAGAGAATGAACATAGCTTTCCGCCCAAAAGGTTTCTCTAGGATTCTTGGTAATTCCTCTTGCTCATTCTTTTCCATCCCTAAGCAACCACCTGTTTTCTTTCTATGACTATAGATTAGTTTGAATTTTTAGAATTTTATATATAATAAATGGAAACATATGTTGTATCCTTTCTTTTATGCTTTCATTCAGCATAATTATTTTGAAATCAATGTTATTGTTTGTATCAATATTTTATTTCTTCTTATTGCTGAGTAGTATTCTATTTTATGGATATACCACATCTGGTTTATCCATTTACTTGTTAATGGACATTTGTGTTGTATCCAGTGTTTGGCTTATTACAAATAAAACTGATATAAACATTTGTGAACAAATCTTTGCATGAAAATATCCTTTCATTTCTCTTAGGTAAAATACCTAGAAGTAGAAAGACTGGATTATATGATAAGTGTATAATCAGTCTTCTTAATTATAGCCACTCTGTGTATGTAAAATCATCTTGTGATTTGGATGTCATGAATAATAATGTTGAACATTTTTGTGTGCTTATTTGCCATTACTATATTTTATTTATTTATTCATTTATTTATTTATTGTTTTTCTATTATAGTTATCCCATTTTTTCCCCCACTGCTTCCCATCCCACTGAGCCCACCCGTTCCCCCACAGTCAACATGAAGTATTCAAATCTTTGCTCATTTCTTTATTTGGTTTTTATTTTATTATTATTGGGTTTTTAGAGTTCTTTATATATTCTGAACCCAAATTCTTTTCAGATATATGATTTTCAAATAGTTTCTCCCAGTCAGTGGTTCATCTTTATATTTTTAAAAGAACAGAGGTTTTTAATTTTGATGTTCAATTTATAACTTTTTCTAGTATTGATTATATTGTTGATGTTATATTTAAGAAATAGTTGCCTAATCTAAGGTCACAAAGATTTGTTTTGTTTTATTCTAAAAGTCTTATAGTTTTATGTTTTAAATTTGGGACTGTGATCTTTTTTAATTTTTGTATTTGGTGAAAGTTATAAACCAAACTTCACTTTTAAACATATGTAATAGATATCCAATTGTTCCAGCAACCATTTATTATATATGAACATATTACTGTATTCTCTATTCTGTTTCATAAGTCTATATCTCTATTTTTATGTTAATACCACATTGCCTTGGTTATTGAGGCTTTATAATAAATCTTAAAAGTACACAGTGTTTACTGTAATAGGTTCTCTGCATTTCCATATGAATTTTAGAATCACCTTGTTAAATTCTACAAAAAAAATAATAAAAAACCTGTTGAAATTATTGTTGGGGTTTTATTTTATCTATAGATCAATTCAGGGAGAACTGACATATGAACAATATTGAGTTCAATGCATTATCACAATATATCAATATATATTTCTATTTATTTATATCTCCTTTAGTGTCTTTAAGTAATCTTGATGATTTTTCCCTTATGGCACTGGCTAAAATCTAGTGTAGTAATATTGAATGGAGTGGTGAGAACAGACATCCTTGTCAGTTTCTGGTTTTAAGGGGATAGCACTCAGTGTTTCACCATTAAGAGTATTTTTTCCCTTTCTATCTTGACCCCTTCCTAGTCCTTTGGCTAGAGAGACTAGACTTTCTGAAGTCTTTTATTGTCTGCACCTGTTGGCATTTAAATGTTGCTGGCTTTCTTAGCACCTAGTCTGGGATACACAGTATGAGGCATAATGAATAAATAAATAAGCTAGGGAACTCACTACCATGTCATTCCTTGGGTTTCAAGGTCCAAGTATACCTTCTTTTTACCAATTTTCAGATATTTTTAATGTTCATTTTATATATATTCACCAGGGCTTTTAGTTGTACTTAGTGAGAAGAATTGAAAAAAGAATGTCTACTCCATTTTTCAAAAGTAGAAGCCCTACTTAGCTCTCTTTTAAAGAGATTTAAATGATAAGAAATAAATACATATTTACCTGCTTACTGATCATGCCTTCATATTTTTGCATCTTTATATAGGTCCATATTTTCATGTGGTGTCATTTTTCTTCTCCCTACAGGACTTCCTTTGACATTTCTTGTTCTATGTATCTGTAGATGAATTCTTTTGACTTTCCATGCAGACAAAGCTCTTTATTTATCTCTACTTTTATAATATTATTTTTGATTAGTTTAGAATTCTGGTTTGAAAGTTTTCTTTTCTTTTTAAAAATATGTTGTTCCAGTGTCTTCTGGCTTTCATTGCTTCCAACAAGAAATCTGTTTCATCAATTTATTTATTTCAGTCTTTTAACTCTGGCTGTTTTTAAGATTTTTTCTTTATCACTAGTTTTGAGCAATTTGATTATGATATGCATTGGCATATTTTTCATACATTTCTTGTTCTTGGGGTTTATTGAGCTGCTGATAGTTTGCATCAGATACAAAAGATTTTTTTACCATGATTTCCTTAAATATATTTTTGGACCCCCTCTCTCCTTCAGTAATAGCAATTACATGGTGTTAAGATGCCAGAAGTTTCCCTATACCTCACTAATGATTTTTATTTTTTAAGTTCTCTTTATTTTTGTATTTAATTTTTCATTATTTCTCCTTCTATGTGTTCAAGTTCAGTAACTTTTCTCTGCATCCAGTATATTTTTTATTTCAGATGTTATAGTTTTTTCATCTCTAACAACTTGTGTTTGTCATTTTTATATTTTCCATACTGCTACTTAAATTTTTAAGCATATGGAATACATTTATAAGCACCAAATAACATACTTTTCTGCAACTTTAACATCTGAGTCAATTTTAGGTTGTTTTAATGGATTGATTTTTCTCTTCTTAATGATCTGTATTTATTTTTTTCCATCCAATTTTGATTGGATGCCTAACATTTTACATTTTACCTTTTTGGGTGCTGAATATTTTCATATTGCTAAAATATTCTTCAGCTTTGCTCTGGGATACAGTTAAGTTACCTGGGAACAGAACGATCTGTTTTGGTCTTGCTTTCAAATGTGTTAGGTAGGATGAGAGCAGTGATTTATCTAACCTCATTAGTGTCCACTATTGAGATACTGTACCCAATACACATGAATTAGGTGGTTTTCTAATTTGTAGGAAAAGGCATTATTACTGCCCTTGTGTGAGTGCTCAGTGTGTAACTTCTAAGTCTTTTGGATGTTTTCCTTCCTGCTTTGGGTAGTTTCCTAACATACAGGAGTTTATTAATACTCTGCTTTATGCTCACGGGAGCATTGTGGAGACATCTAGAGTTCTCCCGTGCAGCTTTCTCCTCTTTGGTACTCTGTCCTGACAACTCCAGTTCCCTTGATCTCTTTGGACACTCAGGTCCATTTGAAAGTCTCCTGGCTCTGCCTACGACCCACTCCCTCTGTGTAGCTTAGAAAAAATCTCAAAGTAGTAAGCTAAAGAATTTGTAGGTCCACCTCATTTGTTCCCAATATCTGTCCTTTGTTGCTTGATGTTCAATGCTTGACACCACCGTTTCATATATTTTGTCCAGTTTAGGTTATTTCACACAGAGAGGCAAATTTAGATTATTTTTACTCCACTTTATCCAGAAGCAGAAGTCTCCTACCCTTTTATTGTTCATCTTTGTCAACTCAGAATATTTTAAAAAAGAAAGAAAAATACCTATCCTTTTTTGCCATTTGCTAACTTGTATATACTTGACATATCTTTCTGTCTGTAAAATTATTATATGTTGGAGCAAGAACAACTATGTCCTATCAAATGTAGCAATCTCACTGCCTAGTACAATGGCTAGCAGATAATTATTCTGTATCAACTGACTTAATAAGTGAATAAATTGACAAATATATAAAATCCCAGCTGTACTGGTGAAGGAGATTAATGGTGTGTTTATATAATACATAGTATTGGAGTAGTTTGACAATTCCTTTCATAATAAAATTGAAATAGAAGTTAAAAAAGGGAATGTAGAAAAGACATGCAAGAAAGACTTACAGAATTGATTGGCTATTGCTTAGAAGTGAGGTTTGGAACCTGGGCTTCCTAAAAATATACAGAGCATTGCCTCCTGGCCATTGTCTGTTACCAGTCTAAAGGGGGTGTGGCGCCATAGTTTCAAGTCCACTCATTTTTTTTTCTCTGATATATTTTCTTTCCCTTTCCCTCTCCCTTCCCTCCTCACCTGATATTATATGTGCTACATTTAGGGAACCTAAAACTCATTCGCCAGATAATTGTGTTGATAGGGTTTGGTGGGAACTTCACAGTGTAAGCACAAATCTAGCAAGAACAGAGGGTGCTCTCTGTAACTAAAAAACTGGACAAGATTACTACTGAGGCCCTTCTAGCTCTGTGTTTCTCTTTACCTGAAGGATCTGAGGGAGAGAAGCAGTCCTCTGGATTACATTAATGTGCTCTATTTAATTTACTGCTTTTATTTATAGCAACATAATTTAACACTAATTTTCTCTTACTCTGTATTCCTTCAAAGAATTACTTTGAAATGTTTAACATGCCTTAAAGTAATTCTTACTTTAAGATGTCATTTGTTTAGAAGCATCTTATATTTTAAACACTGTATTTGTTACATTTTAAATGTTAAATTTCTATAATTGCATATTAAGGCCTTATTTAAAAATAAAGTTAGGGACAAAATCACATTAACAAAATAACAGCTGTCCATATGAAGGCTTGTGATATTGTGTTTTATTTCTCTCAATTAATATAGCAGTGTTCCCAGAAAACAAAATAAAACAAACCACAAAAATCATTGCCTTTTTGAAGTGAATTTTTCCATGAACACCATGATAGGTCAGGACACCCTTGTGTATTTTTATACCTGCCCATCTTGATATATGTCTAATATTTTCTTCTGCCTTTAATTCTGCAAACATTCTATCCTTAGTTAGTGCTTACTTTTGATGCAATCAAGTTCATGGCACACCTGCCTCTGTGGATGAAAAGAGAGTGAGTCATTTGGGAAGAGGGCAGTCACATTAACTCTTGGAAGACACAAAGGATAATTTAGGAAATTGAGTTTTTGGGGACATAACATGATGCCCTCATAAGTAAAAAGAACTCATGCATCTCCTGAAAGAGGTCATCTGCTCATTCTCAGTGAGGGGCTGCACAGCCATTAAATGCCAAGTTAAACTCTAGAGTTAGTGCCGTAGGATATTTTTAAATAGTTGCAACAAATAGCTGTAAGAAATACTATTAAGAATGTTTATTCTCAGTCTGCTTCTATGTGGCTGCAAATCAGCCAGGTTGAACATGTTTGTACCTTTCTGTTCTGTTTTGGAAATTTTTTACCTTTAGTGTCAGTCCCATCTGTGTTTGAGGAACACAGATCTGAGGAAAATCAAGCCAGTATTACTCCATTCAGTTGTGGCCTTTGACTTCTAGTGGAAACAGCACTCTTCATTTTGTCACTGAGTTCTTTCCCTAGCTGTACACTGAAAGGGGAAAAGAGCATAAAAATGAATAATAAAAGCCATCCCATGATGGGACAGAGCAAAGAGAACACAGTGTCAGGATGGCATTTCATAATAATAAGGAAAAAGCAATTTGTTCATCTAGGTGAGTGCTTTATCCTCTGGGGGTGTGTAACCTGAAGAAGGTAAATTACTTTTTCCTGGTACCACTTGGTATCCAAGAGGAGGTAATTTACCCCATAATGTCAAGACACCCTGCTTCCACAAATTTGGTTATATCCCTAGCTTGCTACAAAGAGGGTGCTTTGCTCACAGTCAAGCTGATCCCTTTATAAATCACCCAATACAAGGCTAAGATGTTTGAGAGCTTAAGAACAAGTGTACAAATGAATAGATGTTTTTTTCGGGGGTTGCTGGAAGTATGTTTTAGTCCCTCCAGTGGTTGCAATATAAATGCACTGTTCCCTTGGAAACAGATTTTTTTCATTCTAAAATGGTTAAAAGGAAAGTAAAATTTTCTCACTGGTTTATAGGACTGCAGCTCAGTTTCCCATATGCCTCTACAGCTGTGGGACGACTTCCTCTGCTTGCTGTTCTAAGACCCCACATGTGCCAAGGAGATTGGGTCAGTTGAAGTTCCTGAGAGAGGCCTGCCTCTTTACCACAAAGGAAATAATTGATCACTGGGATAGGAATTTATTACTTTTGCTACATTTTTTGAGAAAGAGCTTTAAGTAGAGTAATGCTGAATATTGATCTAGACACCTTTAAACAGTCACACTGCTTAAAGCCACTCAAACTAAATGCCTAAAGCTCAGCTTTGGCACATCTGTCTTTCATAAGCTGACAAGATTACACTATCATTTTGTTCCAAGGTATGTATGAAACAAGGGGAACAGAATTGTGGACCTAGATGGAGAACTGGGGTATCAATTCTTCCTTCGTTTCATTCATTTCTTGATTTACTAAATATTTATTGGGAACCTACCATGTTCTAGATACTGTGATAAATGCTGTGTTCAAACATAAACAACACAAACACAATCATAGTGTGGACAACCTGGGCTTCCAGTTTAGTTAGATACATGAGTATTAAAGAGGAAACCACACAAATAATTAGAATTCCAATAAGTCCTGTAAATGAAAAGTAGAGGATACAATAAGATATATAATATGGGACTTGATTTACTCTGGATGGTAAGGTGTCAGTCTGTATGTATAATAAACATTTATATTACATTTATTCTGTTTTAAGAACAGCTGTAAGTGCTTAAAATATTTATGTTTAATCTTTATAATAATCTTATAGTTATATACTATTATTATCCCCATTTTATAGATGTGAAAACTGAGACACAGTTTTAATATGAGAGCAGGGCATGTATCATCAAGAAGATGCAAAGCTATGTGAAATATTTAAAATTTTATCCCAAGAGCAATAGGAATTTATAGGATGGTTTTAAGTGGAGGAATACCTTCATCAACTTTTAATTTAAACTAGATATTACTGATCAGTGCCTGAAGGATGAGAATGAAGCAGGGAATGTAGCAAGAATAGATGAGAAAAACATTTAGGGGGCTATTGCAGGATTATGGGAAAGAGATGATAGCTAGAGGTGATTCAAGAATTTTTTTAGGAATTAAAGGAATAGAACTTGGAGATAGGATAGACATGGTCCATGTAAAAGTCAGGGATGATATTTCAGATTTTTGTCATAAATAAAAACCATTTACTGGCTTAGGGAACACAGCTGAAGAAGCATGTTTGGGTAGTAGGGACAGAGAAGAACCATAAATTGTGGTTCAGCTATAATGAGTTTCTAGGGTATATTTATGTAGAAATATAGAGAATATATTTCAATTTGGGTTAATAAAATTTTAAATAAAATCTGAGAAAATATATATTTTAATTTGGAAGTTAGCTGACCTTTACTAATTAAATTTTCAGCTTGCTTGTTTCTTCTCTAGACTCTAATGTGGACACCAACAAGTATAAGAGACAATATTGAAGACATTCCAATGCAATTGTGTAGTCTATAAAAGTAATGAGAACTTTGAGGCCACCAAAACTTTGCACAGATTATCGTGTTGGGGATGTTGATGTTACTTCTGCATAATTGGTTGAGAGGAAAATACATAGGAAGAAAAGGCTTGACAGAGGCAAAGGGTTGACCAATAGATTCTTGGTCATTATTTCATGGTCTTTCGATAACAAAAATTGTTGGCAGCTTATATTCTGAGTTTCCACGGTTTTAACAATATTTTAAAAGGTCTTGATTTCATCCTTATCTCAAGCTTCTGCAAAACACAATCTACCAACCCCCCACTAAAAACTTTCTCCTAAAATCAAGATCTAGAAATGAGTGATGCATTTCATATATACAACATATATCTAATTGTGAGACTTTCTTTTACTGAGCCAGATTCCATACTGAAGAGAAGTTTAGGTCATTTATTTCCATCATGCCAGACTACAAAATGGAGCATCAAATCAATGGATCTCTAGAAAAACTAACTCCACTTAAATCCACTTTGTAATAAGCTATTTCCTTGCAATTAATGGCATCTAAAAGCATTTTCTGAGAAAAGAGCAAAAGCTTCGGAAGCCATCATCCCTCCTTTACTTTTACAGTTTACTTACTTTGTAACCATTTCATTATTTCCTCTTGCTATTCTACATCTTCCAATCATTTTGGCTTTTCCTATGTCTTACCCCAAGCCTCTTTAATTTCTCCTCTGGGTTTATTATGGATATGTGACATTTCACTGGTGTTGAAGCTGAAAAAATCTATAAAAATAGGTGTGTGTGTGTGTGTGTGTGTGTGTGTGTGAGTGCATATACAGGGTGGGGCAAAAGTAGGTTTACAGTTGCTTGCATCGAAATAATATAATAATTAATAAATAACAATAAAATACAAGAATAAACTTTTGTGTACTCACAACTGTAAACCTACTTTTGCCTGTATGTATATATGACACTATTACAAATATATTTATTAAAAAAGGTAATAGACAAACTGCATTTCATTTAATGAGCTCTGTTCTTCTAATTAATATTGAGGTTGAGAGAAGATCCTCAGCCTCCTGAATATGTGCTCTCCACTCTGTGAAGTGGGTGGAGGGCTTGGTAAGGAGTCGATTCTACTTTTGACTCCAGCAGGTTTCCTCGTGAGTTTGGACAAGAGGATCTGCAAAGTTTCTTTGAACTCTACATTATTCGATTCACTTTCTGGATAGAAATGCTGATTTGTGATAAAAGTAAAACAAGAAAATCAGCTTTCATAAGGATGTAACTTCTTTGAAGATTTTTCCAAAAAATAAACAACTGCTAATATGAAGTTAGTGATAAAGCAGACTGTAGAAGAAAATTGCCAGACTTTTCACATCAAAAGCACATGGAAGTCAAAAGGAATAATTATGTTTATTTTTCACATCAACAAATAATAATTCAGACTAGGATGTGGATAGGAGTGCATTTCCTCACCCAGGAATTTTAGGCAAGTAAATACAAATTGCCTAATAGTGAACCAGTAGTCTCGTGAATGGCTCCATATATTAAAATCCCAGGACCCATAAAGAAAGATAAAGGAATAAAGTTAGCTGGGGGCGTCTGTTGTCACGGTGATCAGTTTTGAAATACAATTTACATTATTTTATTGGTTTCATATTGCTATTGCTATTTCTTTGGCTCTCGAAACATTGGTTACTGTCTCCAGGATTTAGAATTTTTTTAAAATATTTTATTTATTTATTTTTAGAGCAAGACGAAGGGAGAAGGGAAGGGGGAGAGAAATATGAATGTGTGGTTGCCTCTCACATGCCCCCAACTGTGGACCTGGCCCACAACCCAGACATGTGACCTGGCTGGGAATCGAACCAGAAATCCTTTGGTTCACAGGCCGGCACTCAATCCCTCTGAACCACACCAACTAGGGAAGAATTAGAATGTTTTAAGGACTATAATGAGGAAAAAAGATAAGGGAAAAATGCCTGTTGTGGCCTGTCAGTGATACTATGAACATAATCTAATCTACAGAAAGTTGTGAGCTATGCTCACACAAAACATGTGAACGAATATGAGCTTGTAAAAGAAAACGACCTGATGGAAAGCTGTCAACAAGCTCAAAAAAAAAAAAAAAAACTGAAAAATATCCTCAGCATAATATTATTTCAGCCCAAAGAGAACTTGAATAGCATGTATTTGGCCTTGGGCAGAAATACACCAAGAGAGGCAACAGTCTCACCACTATTTCTTGATACTAAATTGGACATGAAGGAGAGAATTTTAACTAGTCCAGAACAAACTCTAGATGCTATATAAGACCTCTACTTAATGTAAAAAAAAAAATGGGTGAAGTCCATAAATTATTAAGAAGTAAAAATCTTCTGTCTGTCAAACACAGAGCTTTAACTCCTATTAACATTTTGACATATTACTTTCCAGTGACGGACAAATAGCCTCAGTGGGGAGAGGATTAACCATTCTTTTGAAAGGATGGGTTTGGAAGTGAGAGTTCCAGGTAGGAAAGAAGGCTGTATTTACTCTGTGAAAATGGAGATAAGCTATCTGCAGCCTCGCTATTATTTTCTCTCTCTTTTTTTTTTTTTTTCTTATATTTCTTGGTTATTTGTTTCTTTATGTAAACTTTATTTATTTTTTAAATTTTATTGTTATTCTATTACAGTTGTCCAAATTTTGTCCCCTTTGTTCTCCTCCACCCAGCCCACCCCCTGTTCCCACAATCAATCCCCAACCTGTTGTTCATGTCCTTGGGTCATTCATATCATTCATACATGTTCTTTGACTAGTCCTTTCCCCTTCTTTCCATCATTATCCCCCTCTCTGCTCTCCTCCTGTTTCTGTCATGTTTCCATGTTTCCATGCCTCTGGTTCTATTTTGCTCATTAGTTTATTTTGTGCATTGGATTCCTCTTATTGATCAGATCATATGGTATTTGTCTTTCGTCAACTGGCTTATTTCACTTAGCATAATACTCTCCATTTCTATCCATGCTGTCACAAACGGTTTTAGTTCCTTCTTTTTTTATTCTTCGCTGTGTAGTATATCCATTGAGTAAATGTACCACAGTTTTTTGATCCATTCATTTACTTGTGGGCACTTAGGCTGTTTCTAGCACTTGGCTATTTATTGTAAATAATGCCACTATGAACATAGAGGTACATAGGATCTTTTGAATTGGTGATTCAGGATTCTTAGGGTGTATTCCCAGAAGTAGAATCATTGGGTCATAAGACAGTTCCATTTTTAGTTTTTTTGAGGAAATTCTGTACTGGTTTCCACAGTGGCTACACCAGTCTGCATTCCCAACAACAATAAGAGAAACTAGGGGGGAAAATCCCATTTACTATAGCAACAGGTAAAGTACCTTGGAATAGATTAACCAAGAAAGTGATAGACCTATACTCAGAAAACTATAGAACACTAAAAAAAGAAATTAAGGAAGATATAAATAAATGGAAACAGACACCATGTTCATGGGCTGGAAGAATTAACATCATTGAAATGTCCATACTACCCAAAGCAATCTATAGATTCAATGCAATTTCTATTAAAATGCCAATGGTGTATTTCACAGATCTAGAATAAATATTTTAAAACTGTATATGGAACCAGAGGACCCCAAATAGACTCAGCAGTCTTGAGAAAGAAGGACAAAGTAGGAGGGATACTGTAATGAAAACAGTCTGGTACTGGCACAAGAACAGACACATAGACCAATGGAACAAAATAGTAGAGAGCCCAGAAATAAACCCATGTCTCTATGGTCAATTAATATTTGACAAAGGGATCACGAGCATGCAATGGAATAAAAATAACACCTTCAATAAATGGTGTTGGGAAAACTGGATTGATACATGCAAAAAAAATGAAACTAAGCCACCAACTTATACCATACGCCAAAATAAACTCAAAATAGATAAAAGAAAAATATAAGTTATGACATCATGAGAGTCCTAGAGGAAACATAGGCAGAAAAGTTTCAGATATCCCACATAGCAATATTTTGCCAATATATCTCCTTGGGCAAGGGGAGGAAATAAAGGGAAAAATAAACAAATGGACTACATCAAATTAAAAAGCTTCTGCACAGCTAAAGAAATCATCAACAAAATGAGAAGGAGAACAACTGTATGGGAGAACATATTTGCCAGTGATACATTGGACATAGGTTTTATCTCCAAATTATATAAAGAACTCATATGACACAGCACCAGAAAGACTAACAATTCAATTGAAATATGGGCAAAGGACCTGAACAGACACTTTTCCAAGGAAGACACACAGAGGGACCATAGACATATGAAAGGATGCTCAATATCACTAGCCATTAGAAAGATGCAAATTAAAACCACAATGAGATACCACCTCACACTGGTCAGAATGGTCATCATTAATAAGTCAATAAACAAGTTCTGGCCAAAATGTGGAGAAAAGGGAACCCTCACCATTATTTTCTAAATGAGTTTATTTTTGTTACTAAACTCTTTGCTCCTCAAGGGCATATGTTATGCCATTTACATCTTTGATCACCCAGGGATGATTATAATGGCTAGTATAAAATAGATGATCCATGAGTATTTAGTGACACTAAATACAAAGAGTGACAGAGACCAGAAAGAACTGGAGCTTAGTAAAAATTTTAATACAGTACAAAAGTCTTGTAAAAGTACTTGGAGATGAGGAGAAGCATAAAAAAGGGCAGACCTATGTCTGGGTTCACAAATGACAGAATGACAGCTACTCTCCCTTTAGCCTCATTAGTCTCTTGGGATCTTATAACTAGAAAGGAAAAACAGTCACATCTAAATAGAGACCCAATATGAGGACATTTCACTCATTGATAAGTCTTGGGAAATGGTACAGATGTTGAAGTGCTTGAAGAGTCACAGAAAACAGAAGGGACAATCTGCTGGAAATGTAAAAACACTAAATAATTACTGGGAAAAATGGATGCTAGACATTATGGTTTAGATATAAAATGGGATAATTTTTCCCCAGAATTTAGAATGGATTATTAGGCAAAGCCATACTGCCTTGATTCAATGTTGGCATTACTGTTTTCCAGCTATGGATATCAATAAGTTGTATAACTTCTCTGTCCCACAGTTTCCTCAGCTGTAAAATTGGAATATTCTTAGTACCTATCTTATAAGGATGCTGTAAAGATTAAAATTTTTAAGGCATGGCAAAGATTATAGTCACATAATAAGTGCTCAGTACAATTGAGCACTTATTATTATTATTACTATTCTTATATCACTAACACTTAAAAGGAAATGATTATCATCAGAGGATATCTCTAATAAGAATTATACTTTACAAACATTTTAAATATTTTTGAAAAGTCTTTAGATTGCTCATTCATAGATAGTTTTGGGTGACAATAAAGCTTCTTGACATCATCTTTACAGATCTCCTCATAAGGGTACTGATGATATCTGTTTATGAGAGATTTTAATGAGGAGACTGTAATATAAGTTTGGTGCAAAAATAATGTCCTATTTTGAGGTCTATTTTAAAAATAAAAAAGCCCATAATTATGAAAGTATTTATTCATTAACATAACCTCCCTTGCTTTCTAGAACCTCATTCCATCTGTCAACTAGCTTATAAATGTCATGTTTTTAAAATTCTTTAGGCTTTGAAGCAAAATGTGAATCCAACTCATTTTCAACCTCTTCCCTTGATGTCAACCTAAGACCATCAAAATGATTCTGTAGTCCTAGAAACAAGTAATAATCAGAAGGAGCAAGGGCAGGAGAATATGGAGGATAAAGTAATGTTTCCCCACCAAACTCTTTCAAGAAATTTTTGGTGAGTCGAGCTGTGTGAAGACAAGCATTATTGTGATGGAAGATGACACCCTTTCTATTGACTAAGGAGGGTCGCTTTTGGTTCAAAGGTGTTTTCAAACAATGAAGTTGTTTACAGTAAAGATTAACAGTAATTATTTGATTGTTGTCTAACAGTTCATAATGGAAAATTTCTTCCATATCCCACCATACACTCAACATGATCTTCTTTGGATGAGTTCCTCCTCTTGGTTGTTGAACTCTTCTTCCTCCTCGACTGATTCATGATTGGCAGCATTTACTGTTATGGTAAAGAATCCACTTCTCAGCACTTGTAACAAGCTACCTAAAAATGGTGCGTGAAGGTGTCATGGAAGCAATGATTCACAACAACCAACATGCTGTCGCAGATTCTCTGGAGACAGTTCGTGTGTGACCCACTCTCCAACTACTGAAATCTTTATGATCCTTTTCCTATAAGTGCTCTGAATAGACTTTGCTGCTGTAGTTGCATTGGCACCCTTATGAAACTCATAGAGTAAAACATTTCTAATGTGGTCTTTAGATGGGGTGAACATGGGTACAAAGATTGTGGATGATTATGAACAATGCTTTGATAATCTGAAAAAGTAAGGTATAAATTAGTCACCGTGACATCAAAAAATTATAAGAAGAGGCACAAATTTAATAAATACTATCTAAAACTTTCTTTTAAAAGGGTCGGACATTACTTTTGCACCAACCTGATAGTATTAGAACAAATGAGTTATATTTTCTACCTGTAAAAGCTATGCAGACTACTTGAAGAACATATAGTAAATATTTTTCTCACTATAAACAACTTTATAATAATTAAAATTTCCTAACATTAGTAACTTTTAGAGCAGAAATGAAACCAAAAAACCTTTAATCCAAATGCTCATATTCTAGCTGAAAAAATGAGAGTAAGAGAGAGGTTTAATGCATTGCCTATGGAAACACAGTTAGTGTGTAGCATAGCTGGTGCCAAATGTGTTTCAAGCTACTCTCTGGTAAGAGGAAAGTTAAGGTATAGATCATATTGTTTTTCTCTCTAGGGGGTTATTTTCTTATCAGTCAATAATACAAAGTCAAGGTGCCCATTGACTAACCATCATGGTAGAAGTAGTGAAGTTACTTGTTCTTACAGCAGGCACTACCTTGCCAATCTTCCCAGCTGAAAGGCAACATGGGCTTAAATGATATTCACTGAGGAGGTTCAGGCAATTTTCTTGAAGTTGCAAAGAAATTGAAGGTTTAGGACATGTTTGTTCTTCAAGCATATTTCCCCGAGTAACACAAAGCACAAGTCTTTGCTATCTGGACTTTGAGTTTCAAACTTGTGGTTAAATTTTTTTTTTTAATTTAAATGCCTCTAGGTTATGCGAGTCTCCTTTGGTCTGATAGAGGCATCAGCACTCCCTACTTTTCTGCCTCTTGAAGTCATTTGAGTTGTGATCCCTGATGCAGAACTCAGAAGTGTTCCACATGAACACATCTTCATCTGCAGATACTCTCCTTTCCATGCAGCATCTCTTACTTAACCTCCCAATATCAGTTTTCCTATTCTCACCCACTTTTCCCAGCAAGCACCATTACTCTTCTCACTACATGCTACCTTCTTTCTCTAAATTTCTAAAATTCTAAAAATGTGATGGCTTCAGATAATTTCAGAATGTAAATCCTTGTGAGAGAAAGGGTGAGTTCTGGTCTCAGAGCTTGCTACCTTGAGGAGGAATATGGGGATCTACAGAGAGTAGAGAGGAGCACAAAATTGTGGAATGGCTTCAATTCAGGGTTACAAATGTATTTTTCTTTCGATATTGAAAATCAAACACACTTCATTACAGTATGATGAGAAGCTCATATTTTTTAAATTAATATAACAGTGACACCCTTTTGGTGAATGAAATAATTCTAGCCTTTTAGTATTGAAAATACATTAACCACACTGCACTAGGTATATTTGTAAATTTTCTTATATTAACTGTCAAGAAAGCATTTGGGTCAAAGCTGTCTTTCTCTAATCTTATATTTGGCTCTGGACTACAGGAAGTTATGAAAGAATTTTTAGCTCACCCATAATCCACTATACTCACTTAAAAGTAAAAAGAACATTTATTGAATGCCAGTTATGCTCTGGGCACTGTGTTATTTATTTCTTTTTCTCAGTCTCTAAGACAGAGCTCCTGCCCTAGAGGGAATCACAGCATTACTGTGGTTTTTGGTTTTATGAAATCCAATGAAGAAGGTCAACAAGAACTGGAAGAGTCTTGGAACGAAAGCCTCATAATCGATTGAGGACTTTAGTGGATTCCATGGGATTTGGATGCACAAAAGAGATTGGGAAAGTGTCATGATAAAAAGAACAGCATATATAGAGACACAAGGGTATGAGTGGCAATAGAAGGAAAAAGTTGATTCTACAGGAAAATAAGCACAGTATTAAAATTTAGCAATGGAAAGGGTATGTCCAAAAGTCAGATTCAAAAGTTTTTCTTAATGAATTTATATAGCACTAGACTATGCTCCAGGAAACTAAACTCATTTGCCTATTCAATATTTCCTAAACATTTCTAATTGCCAAGTTCCATGCTAGAGTTTTGAAATAAAGAGTTAAATAAGGCACAGTCCCTTCAATTAAGTAGCTTACAGTCAACTGATCATAATTCAAGTTCTTTTCAAATGCAACATAGAGCACTCCTCCCCTCACCTGCAACACTATTTTCAAAAGATGTCAGAGAACAACATGGAGGAAGCTACATAAGGGGCAGAGTACAAATTAGTTGAGAAAAATTATCCCAAATCTATTCTATGCCCAAGTTCTTTCTAGGTATCAAAAAATAAACAATAGCAAGAAATTTCCCATTTTGTTAGCATCTGCACATTCATTTATTTTTAATTTTAAATTTCATCCCTATTGTGTGTAAGGTACCATGTTAGAGTCTGGGGATTCAGAAATGACCAATAAATTTATTCCATAGCCTTCTTGAGTTTATAACATATCACTGCTAGAAGATGTACAGAGTGAGAAAGAGATACATAACAAATTTTTTTAAAAGTGTAGGAAGAGATATGGGAGTGTTTCTTGGAAAAATCAAAACGGAGGGTAAATTCAAGTTTTCTAAACAAAAAATAAAATAAACATTGTACCAGACCTAGGGAACAGCACGTAAGAAGATCTGAAGAGAAGGTAAGGTATATGTGATGAAACTCAGAGAAGTTTATTGTCATATGAATAATCTAGGCCTTTTTGCTTTTGCTCAAAAGACCATCTCTGATACTTCTGGCCAAGATGGAGGTGTAGACAGACATGCTGCATCTCCCTCCACAACGAAAAAGGAATACAACTACCTCAAAACTAGAACAACCAGAAGTTCCAGAAAATCAAACTGCATGGAAGTCCAGCAAACAAAGATATAAAGAAGAAATACTCATCCAGAGAGGTAGGAGGGGCAGAGCCAGGGCGGAGAGGATGTGGTGTGGTGGCAGCATGGCGGCAGCTGCAGGCTGGCAGAAAGCACAGTCACAAGTTTTAAAAAGTCAAGAGGGACACCTGGAAAACATTTCTAGCTCTTCACTGGACCTCACAGCCCACCTTCCCAGCACCAGGGAAAATCAAGCCTCATTGCTTCTGACTGTGCAGACCAATGGGGGTTGGGGTGGGGGCAGAAACTGCCAGTCTCAGCAGAGTCCGCTTCTTTAAAGGGCCCCCATGGTCCTAGAACATCTGCAGACACACTCACTCCGGGAACAATGGCCAGGGCAGCAGCTAGAGGGATGCCAGTCCAGTGCAGAAGTGGGAGAGATGCCTGGAAAAGGGGCGAGTGCAGGGCTTACAGCATTGTTCCCTCTTGGGCCCCTCCCTCACATACAGCACCACAAGGTGGTGAAACAGATCACCCTGTACTGATGAATCCCTAAGGCTCCGCCCCTTACAACATAACAGCAGCAACACCTCTACCTGAGACACAGAGGCAAACAAATGCAGGAGCCTGTCAGAATGAGGAGACAAAGAAGCATGGCCCAAAAGGAGAAACGGATCAAGGTTCCAGTGGGAGAACATAGTGACAAGGAGATAGACAACCTCACAGATGCAGAATTCAAAACACTGGTGATAAAGATGCTCACAGACTTGACAGATATGCTTGAGTATGGCAAATGCATAAGAGAAGAAGTGAAGGCTATACTAAGTGAAATGAAGGAAAATCCACACAAAACCAATGGTGAATGGAAGGAAACTGGGGTTCAAATCAATGATTTGGAACATAAGGAAGAAAAATACAGTCAACCAGTGCAGAATGAGGAAGCAAGAATTGAAAAAAATGAGGAAAACTTCCCAATTTTAGCAAAGGAGATGGACATACAAGTCCAGGAAACAAGGAGGGTCCCAGGCGAGCGGGACCCAGAGGTTACCACACCAGGACGCATCATGACTGAGATGCCAAAGGTGAAAGATAAAGACAGAGTCCTGGTGGCAGCAAGAGAGAGGCAGAGAGTTGCCTACAGGTAGGTGCCTATAGGACTATCAGCTGATTTCTCAGAGGACAGTTTGTAGGGAAGAAGGGACTGGCAAACAGTACTCAGTGTGATGAAAAAGAAGCTACAACCAAGATTACTCTATCAAGCAAAGCTATCATTTAGAATGGAAGGGCAGATGAAGTGCTTCCCAGACAAGGTGAAGCTAAAAGAGTTCATCATCACCAAGCCATTATTATATGAAATGTCAAAGGGACTTACTTAAGAAAAAGATGATCAAAACTATGAACACTAAAATGACAACAAACTCACAATTATCAACTACTGAATCTAAAAAATAAAAACAAAATCCAACTAAGCAAACCGGAATAGGAACAGAATCATAGGTATGGGGATCATTTGTAGGGTTATCAGCTGTGAGGGGGGGAGGGGAGAAATGGGGAAATGGTGAAGGGACTAAGAAGCATAATTGGTTGGTACAAAATAGACAGGGGGATGTTAAGAATAATATAGGAAAGGGTGAATCCAAAGAACTTATATGCACCACCCATGGGCATGAACTAAAGGGGTTGGGATTACTGGAGGGAAGGGAGGTACCGGACAGAGGGGAGCAAAGGTGAAAAAAATTGGAACTACTGTAACAACATAATCAATAAAATATACTTTTTTTAAAAAGGCCATCTCCATGTAGTAATATATTCAAAATAAACAAATGCTAATAACCAAAAGCTTGGAATCATAATAGTAATTCATACAACCCATAGCAAAATTACTAAAAGTCCTTTTTAGACAATGATCATGGCTTGGGTCCTTTAGAACCAGAGCCTGAGACAGGAACAGGTTGCATGTCATTTATTCAGGGAGAACCAGTAAAAAAAAGCAGAAAACAAAGGCAATAGAGCCAAAAAAGGATGCGATTTCCTGTGAGGTCTAACCATGGCCTGATATATCAGGGCATGGCTCTGTAGCATCAACCACACCAGAGATTCCCACCCACAACTTCTTGAGGAAAGAGGCCTGTTCTTTTATACGTGCAATAACCAGTCATGGACAGGTTTAATATTAGGTGCATAATTTTCTTGTTCTCTTTTAAATCATTTTACCCTTTTGAG
Source organism: Furipterus horrens (assembly GCF_987537825.1). NCBI lineage: Eukaryota > Metazoa > Chordata > Mammalia > Chiroptera > Furipteridae > Furipterus > Furipterus horrens. The sequence continues at coordinate 64,967,196 of NW_028327172.1, read as the reverse complement.
TTTCTTCCCTTGTTCATTATCTTGACCACAAAATGATGACCAGGGCTAAGTCATTCTAAAGCTCAGTAATACAAATACAGACCACTTCTTTGAAAGTTGAGATGGGAAAAAAACAATCATGCTAATGCTGTGATGTTTTTGCCAGTCTTTCTGGGCTGCTGAGTGGGAGAAGTGGAGCCTGAGGAGAAACTAAGACTGAAGAGGTATGTAAGCAGCCAGGTGATGGGAAACAGAAAAACATCAAAGAGGGTCCAGGATTAATTTAGTAAAACGGAGTCTGTCAGATGAAGGTCTGAAAATGTGGACTACTATGTCCCGGTGTGGCTCAGAAGACTTGATAGTTTGTGTTGGCCTCTGATTCTTCCAAAGTGACTCATGGATTCCTGAGAGAATCATAAACTTAGTTTTTCTGTTGTCTGGAAGTTAAGTCAAGTAATTTTTCTGTCTTGTGATTAGAATTGGAATAACATACTCCTACAGTGATCTTTTAGGATCATAAAAATAGTGAAATCTGCCTGGAACTGCATCCTCTACATGTCTCCCATATCTCCCCTGCCTCCTCAAATTTGATCTTTCAAAAATAAATCACTTTTTATGCATCCTGATATTTAAATTACCATATACATTTTATTTTCTAACCACATTAGCTCATATCCTCCTTATGGTTTAGAACTTTGCTCAAGGTAAATAATTTCTTTTACTTGTTCTTAGAGTTCAGGTTCTTTTTATGATGATTATGAATTAATAAAGATATCTTCCTTTATGGATAGTGCATTATTCTGTTTAGACATCCATATCTTAATATATAATAATGATTTATTTAGTTTCCTGATTTCTGGAGCATGTGGTCAGATAGTATATGTTTATAAACCACCATTCTGCTTTCAATAATGTTCTTGACCCTTTTGGGTGTTATGGAAACAGATTGAAAAAGTCTTACTTCTGAGAAAATAATAAACTAGTTAAAAGAAAATAAAACGAGTTATACTCCATATTAAAGAACAAAAGTTACAAATTTGAAGTGTATTGCTTCAAGAAGCAATTAATTCTTTGATGGGCAAACCTTAGTGTTTTATTTCACAAAACTTAATGACTAACATTTGCCACTCAACAGTCTTACAAAAAATGATTACATAGCCCATAATATTCAAGTACACTGAATTTGTTTTGGGAATAAAACAGATGTGACAAAAATAAATAGACAACTGACAAAATGGTCAGTGTGATTTGAGCTTAATGTTTGCAATTCAGTTTCCCAATATTATGAGCACCATAACAGTCAGAAATAAGGCAGTTGGAGGTTACTGATCGGGAATGCTTATGGCCTCTATTTTCAAAAGAAAAATGAAAATGAGTTGTGCAGGAAAATCTCCCACAAGACAAAAAACTTTAGAACTCCTGTATATAAGAACAATAAAAGAAACACCATACATAGATTTCTTGAAAAAAAAATAGGGAGAAAATATTTACAACATATATGAAAGGTGAAGGATAACTAGCAATAATATGAGTTTTTGTTTAATAAGGGAAAAGTAGTAACCCTGTGAGCAAACAGAGAAAATATATGAACAAGTAAGTCCCAGAAGAAATAACAATGGCCAGAAATTTGAATGTGCCAAGCTTGTTTCTGTCTACGTATTTTTTACTTGCTGTTTCTTCTACTTGAAACCCTGTCACCTGTGGATAACCACATGGCTCATCCTTTCACTTCCTTCAAGTCTCTGTTATAATGACTTTTTGTCAGAAATACCTTCCATACCCACTCTGTGTAAGACATCGTGCCCCAAGTTAGTCTCTATTTGTGTATTGTCTGTTTTCCTGAAATAGAAAATAAACTCCATGAGAATGGGAACCCTGTCTCTCTTTCCGATAAGAGCACCTACAAGAGGCCTTGCATATAGTAAGTATTCCAAAGAGAGGTGTTAATTTAATGACTAAAACTTATTTAACTAATCAATAAAAATCTATGTCAAATGCAGCATGATATATTTTCACTGTCATTATGGTAGTTATTAAAAGATTAATAATATCTATGGTTGGTAAAGATAAAGTGAAGTATGTATTACCAGATACTGTCAAATTGCCCTCTAAAACATGACAGTAATTATAAAAATTTTAATTAAATATATCAAATTAAAATCCACATACCTTTCAATACAGCAATAAAGCAAGCAAAGGTATTTTGTAACAGTAACAGTGATAGCAAAAACTTAGAGGCAAATTAAATGTGCACCAAAGGGAAAGTAGTTATCACATCCATGTAATGAAACTTTTAAAATAATCAGGTAGTTTTATACTAATAGTAATAGAAGGTTTTTTGAGAGACATATGTGAAATGACAAATGCAGAATGATTCTGTTTCTGAATAAATTTCGGTCATCTATATTCATAAATTCCACAAGAAAATCCCAAGAATGATACACACTAAACCATTTACTGCAGTTTCTCTAGGGGAGAGAAGGATTTGGTCAGTGATGGGTGTGGAGTGGGAACTGTACTTGAAATTGTTTATTTTATGGGCTTTCCTATTTTTAATACAATTAGTATGTATGCATTGCTTTATCAGAAACATAAGATAGAAGGGAAGTTGAATCACACAAATTAATATAAAATTGTAAGCTAATGAAGAATGTCTTCCACAATTTTCACCACACCTTCAGGATTTGGGACAAAAAAAAATGGGACTGCAGCTCTGCTACATCAAAGAAGGGTTGCAAGATATAGCCACTGACTAATAACAAAGGGAAATTGTCTCTCCTCACATTGATGTTTTCTGAGACCTTGTGGTCCTTCACAGGGACTTGCTCTGTCACTCTGCTCACCTCTTGCCTCTGAACTGCCCTGATCTTAGGTCATCTGAGCATCTCTGAAAGTTAGACTTTAAAGACAGAAAATTTATTTCTTATCAGAAAACAAAAAAGATTCTCTGAGATAATTCTAGCCTATGAAGGGTAGTATTAGTAGATTTTTGGGAATAGTCTGGGAAAACAATATATTTTGAAAGAGTTCTAATTAGATAGTCTCTAGGGGAAAGAAAAACTGGATAAATGTATATTTACCATTCAGCAGAGTCTCAGGATATGTACTTTTAAGAAACATAGTTTTCACAAGTTGACCAGCTTTCAAACTCCTATAATAGGGTGAACAACCTTCCAGCATTTGCCTAGGACTTATGGGTATCCTGGGATGCAGGATTTTTGCTACAAAATTCAGATAGTTTGTATCAACTTGGGACAAGTTGGTTATCCTACAGGATGAGGAGCAAGACTGATGCAATAATTATTAAATAGTTCAATAAGTATTTAATAAATGTCTAATAAATGCTGTACAGTGTGCTAGACACTAGGGATTACAACAGAGAACAAAACAGACACCTACTGAATTCCTATCTTTGTAGAACTTAAAGCCTTTACTTGAAAGAGTAGAGAAGAGTAATACTGATTATACCACACTTATTTTCTCATTATTATATGTGGTTTGGTTAAGTGCTATTGTCACTCAGGGAGAGAGATCTATAGATTTTTTGTGGAAGAGAAAGGAATTGAGCAGATTCTTAAAGAGATGGCCGAATTTTTGTTAGCTCAGATCCTTGTATATGGTGGATCCTCTACAGATGTTTGTTGGATTAAAGTGACATGAATTTTGAAACAAACTTCTCATTCATGGATTGGTACCAAAGAGGAGGAGAAAGTCATATGGACTGGAGTCTGGCTTCTGTTTTGGGCAGACACTCTGATTTTGCTATAGTTACATGCTCTGAAGTCTTGCCCTCTGACTGTCCAAAAAAAAAGATCTTTATTTGTTCATTTACTTAGAGATATTGCACTCTGGGGAACTTATTCAAAATAATTTACAATTGGTTATATAGTTTATTAGGTAGATTGAATATTTATATGCAATAATGATGGCTGCCTCTTTCTGGAATGAAAGCAGATGTGTAAACTGATTAACAACCAAAAAGATGTGGGAGAACAGAGAACAACAACTTGGAGCCCTAGTGGATACTTTTCATCAAGCTGTGGGGTCTGATGATTCACTCTTTGTTCTGTGTGCCAAATCTGCCAAGTGGACAGAATGCTGACGTCGTTGGTCAGGATCAGTATTATGATATAAAAAGCACAGTGCTGTTATTTAGAGGGACCTGGATTCCCACCAGGCTTTTCCAAAAGCTGACTGTGTGACTTGACAGAAGTCACTTAACTTGTCTGGCTATAGCTTCCTCATTTCTAAAATGAGAAGGCCACTTATAAGCACAATTCTAACAATAATAGTCTGGATGTTTACTGTTTTTTGTGTTTTTTAAAAATTCTGGATACCTGCTCATCATTACTTTGTCATTAAATTTGCTTTCTCAAATTTAATGAACTTTATGACATGCTACAACATGATTTATACTAACCATATTTTATGATAATGACTTCTGAATGACATGTATGAAACTACTTAATCTTATCAGTAACATGCCTCCCTTTACACTATAATGAAGCAGGGAAGGCAGAAAAGCCAAGATGCGAATGCTCAATTCTAAGAGACAGTCCTTAAGAAGCTGTATAAACTGCATCTCAGAATAGATGAAGGGAAAGAGCAAAGAATTATCCACGATATTTATCATTGGTTAAAGACTAATTTTATAGGTCATTGATACCCCCATTTTTCTGGGTTATAAATATGTGAATATCATGTGGTGTTCCACTGCATCCCACCCCAGGTAGGAGGTGAAAGCTACCTTGCACCCACACCAGCATAAGACAAGGTGCTTTGAGGTTGCTGTAGAACCCATAAAGATCAGTTCACTGTGACAGCAGCTAGATCAAGGAACAGAAGAGAATTAGAGGGTTGAACTAATACTTAAGAGGTTTCTATTTCTTTTTATTTATTTATTTATTTTGGTGGGTGAAACTGGATGGTGGGGTAGTATTCATTTTAATCTTTATAAGGAAATTCTTCATTTTTTTATGGGGGCCACTGTCCTAAACAAGTTTATTGTGCTGTTCTTACATTCCAAACCCAATCCCCACTCCCAATGGAGAACAGCAGAGGGATATTCACAGTACCTGTGTTTTTCCCCATCAAGCTCCCCTCTTAAGCCTCAGTCTGTCTATCTGTAGCCCACTGAAATGTAGCCAAGGACAAGGGCTGAGGAGAATGAGAATTTATCCTCGGAAGAACAGGAAGAAGAGGCTAGAGAGCTTGATAACTCCCACCTCCTGTACCCTCAGAGAACAGAGGTCAGCAAACAGTCCATGCCATTCAGCCCAGTGGGCTGGGGGAGAGGAAGATGGGCTTGCTGCTTAGGTACCAGAAGTATAGGAAGGAGGCTATCCAACCTGTCCATTAGACTCAATAAAAGGCCACCATAGAATCAGGGAGATTTGGCCTTGATATACGGTTCAAAGTTACTAGTTATTTTGACCATAGACAAGTCACTTAGATCTATAAATGTTATGAAAAAGTAGAGGAGTAATCTTTGGATTTGTGTGCCTGGCTCACTCCCCCTGACAAACTACTGTGTGTGGTGACTATAAGTTCATCAATCTGTTTAAAAAAGGATAGATGTGTGCCACTATTCAGAATATGTAAGGATTAAATTTAAAATCCTGTAGTCTGCTGAGGTGATTTGCATGATATATTTCTCTGGTTTGTCTAATAGTTGAGCCAAAGGTGATGGGCTTACAATTTATCCTGATTGATATTTCTCTTGTAAGCATATGAGCACACACAACAAGGTCATGATAAATTAACCTGAGGAATATAAAAGCCTGACTCCAGGAAGTAGTCACCGTGACATAGCTGTGAGTAGAGACTTCTGTTCTTGTACTGAAGCTCCCTAACTTTCTCTTGTCTCACGCCTGTCTGTCCATTGCCCAGAAGAGCTAGCCAGCCTGGTATCTCTCAGTCTTGTGCTGATGCCTTCCATCAGCAGGAACAGGCTGCACTACCAACCTGGTGCTCACCTCCTCTCCCCAATGTCATGTTCTTACACTGTAATGAATTGAATACTGAATTTGTTAACTGGGCCAAAGCCAGGAAAGATTTCAGCTTCTTCGACATGCACCTCTTGGCTAAAAAAGAGCAGGTGTTGAGATGGAACAAATAAAACTCCCTCTTCTTAAATCTTGCCCTTGTTTAACCCATGGAACTAGTATTTAGGCTTTAAGCTAGGAACTATCAACTGATATAATAATGCTTGTGAATCAGAAATCACAGATTAATCCTAAACTCTTGTCATTGGTGAGGATTTAGATGTTTCTGGCAATTGATAGGGTGGCCTAGCAGAGTTCTATTTTTATAAGGAGATTGCTGGGTGAGAACGCAGCTGAAGGACATCAGGAGTGGGCACCAAATATTTGATTTAATATAAAAGCTCTACTGGTCAGAGTGGAGTGTGGCAGAGCAGAGTGAACAATTTCTTGCAGTGCCACAAACCTGGGTCTAGACCCTTGCCAGATAAAGAAACCAGATTAAAAATGCAAAGAGCTTCTTCACTAAAACTCTTTTGAAGGGGAATAAAATGTTTGTGTGTGTTGCAGTGTTTGATTGGCTGGAGTACAAACCGTCACATAGCATTGACAACCAGAAGCTTCCAAGGGGCAGAGCAGTGTGCAGCAGGAAAAAGCAGAAGCATGGGAGTATCAGAGGTGCCCAGCAGGTCATTACAGATGAGGACTAAATTATTTTAGGTACTTAGGAGATACTTCAAGAAGTTAAGGTCCTGCATTGGTGAGTGGAAGCAACAGCCATGAGATATGACTTAGATTCTAGAAAAAATGGGAAAATTGACTCTAAGTTCAAGAACACACAACAGGTGAAAGTTCATTCAAATTCCTTTCCTTTTCTCTCCCCTTCCCCCTACTCTGTATGCCATGACGAAAATACCCATATGGACATGGAGTTAAGGTTGAGACCAACTTTACTATTGCAGCTACCTAATGGTCTGATATCTATATATTTTTAAAGATTTTGTTTATTTATTTTTGTAGAGAGGGGAAGGGAGGAAGAGAGTGAGGGAGAGAAACATCAATGTGTGGTTGCCTCTTGCGTGCCCCACCTGAGGACCTGGCCCCCAACCCAGGCATGTGCCCTGACTGGGAATTGAACCAGTGGCCCTTTGGTTCGCAGGCTGGCGCTCAATCCACTGAGCCACACCAGCCAGGACTGATAGCTATATTTTTACTGTTATTTGAAAGAACTAAGACGTCAAATGTGGTTCCAACTCTTTCTTATATTCACTGTCAAAGAACCTAGAGATCTATCCCACCAGGTCTGGTATGTCCATCAGTCTATTTTTCTAGTTGTATGTAAAGTGAGGATTTAAAAATCTCAATTCAAGTTCTAACTACTCTCATAAAACCATCCACCAGATCTCACTCAATAACTGTCCTATTAGCATACCTCAGACTCTTTAGATGGGACTGAGTTCAACTGCATACAGTAGATCACCCAAAATAATAGTTAAGTAAGATAGAAGGTTTTTGTTTTTGTTTTTCATGTAGAAAAAGCCAAGGTAGGCAGGGATGATAGGGTCTCTCTGTAGTCATCAAGAACCCATACTCTTTCTATCTATCTGCTTTACTAGTCCTTTTATTTTCACCATGACCTCATGGTCCAAGATGGCTGTTGGACATTCAGTCATTATATCTTCATTCTAGGGAGAAAGCCAGAAGAAGAGATGAAGAACAAGCATCTCAGATATCTAGCTTTTTTTCAGAATCCTCCTAGAAGTCATACCCCCAAAGTTCTCTTTAAGTTCCTACAGCCAAAAAGGTATCACATAGTCCTATAAGTCTGGTTGGGAAATGTCACATTTTAGCTGAGGTCATTGCTTCCCTAAACACAACCAGGGTTCTATTAAGTAAGAAAAAAAGAGAAAGTGGGTTTTAAGGTCTCAGCCACACCAAGATCTCCTCCCCAAACACTAATTATTTATAATTATGGATTACATACATTTTGCCCTTTCTCCTCTATTGAAATTGTTAATTCTTTGTGGGAAGAATTTCTCTCTAATTTTAATTGCAAACCACCAGGACATATCTATTGCTCTGTATTTCAGTTCATCATTCCCCTGGGAGCCAAACAGGGAGGAATTGGGCAAGTTATTTTAATGGGAGTTGTTACCATACTTCATTTCATGGCTTACCATTTGTGAGGGCTGTATGTATGCTTAGGGAACAACTAATTTTCAGGTAAAGCAGAACTTTCTATGTAGTATACCATGGCATACTACTGGACCATTAATAGATTTGATGCTTGGATGCTGAAGAAACACAGTTGTCACTATTTCATTTCAAAACATCACTCAAGTTACCTCATTATAGGAAGTTAATAGAAAGATTTCCATTGGCTGGAATAGACGGAGAACTTCAGATTCAGCAGCAATTTTCCCTTGCTCTCTTATGGAAAACACAGGCTCTCTGTTTTGAAACCCCACCTTCTCTCTACACATTAATTCTCTTTTTCTCTTTCTTTACCATTCTAGTTTTCTTTCAATTTCTGCTACCTCATTAGTTTGGTGGTACATGACTATCAGGGTTCCTCTCTTCTTTCTATGTCATGACTTTGCTCCTAGCTGTTGCTTCTCTTGATATCTCTGATGTTCATGGATATCCTAACTCATTGTTTTACGCCAGGCCACATCACATTGCTTTCTTAAGTAAGGTACCTAATATTGGTTCAATCATCCATGGGCTGAAGAGTTCCCATAGATACCATATGTCAAACTTGGGCACTATGTTAAATCAAGAGGAAATGTATTAGCATAAGAGTGTTAAATATAAATAATTTTTCTAATGAATATGGAATAGTCCAAGCTTTAGGTTGACAGGTATATTCAAGGGATACTAAGTAGGTCCAAAACCAGTACACAGTTTTCTTGGCAGGGGTTGCTATTCCAAAAATAAGGTTGACATTTAGAAATAGCAATTAAAATATAAACATACCAGGCATCACCATATTCTCCTTTAGCACCCTGCTTTGGAATTAGCAGACATTTCCTATAACAAAATTGCTCTCCCCATTCATTATTTTCTATTTCATACAATGCATAAAATTTTTTTAAGTTCTAAGTATTGAATAACTGACAAAAGCCAGCAAGTGTTGGTTGTTATGCAATGATTTTGATCCCCTTTCAAGGTGATCTCTAGATCTTGATATCTGTGTTCTATTCACATATCTAATTCTAATAGCTTTGTGACAACAGGAAATGTTTTTGTACCACACCTTTCATGTTTGTGAAATCATCATGTGCAAATATCTTTGGAAAGGCTATCTACATTTACTGTATCTTTATATATTTATTATGTGTTCATTTTAAATTCTTCCAGTATCCAGTAAATATTCATTAAGAGTCTTCAAAGAGTGATCAGTGGACCGCGCATTTGCAATTTATATCATTTTAAGTGGTTACTGCAAATTGCAGTATCTGAACTGCCATGCATTACACTCATGGCTTTGTGATTAGATACCAGAAAAGAAAATTCTTCTTGCAAAGTCAAATCTAATTCTCTACATAATTACTTTCTGGTTTAATGTACACAAGATACCTACTAAAATAATATTAATTTAGAGGGTATTGTTTTGTAAATCTAAATTTTCTTTATTTAACCTCTCAAAACCCCAACTTCTTCATCTATAAAATACTGTGTACAAAATATAACAGCTAAAATTAGCAGCAGAGGTTTGAATTCCAGTTCATCTGATTCCAAAGTCTAAGTAGTCAACCACTACCAACACAGTAAGTGTATGTTATTGAGTGGATTTTAGACTATCAAGGGAAAAGAGGTGTTAATGTATATTTAAGAATGGGAATGAAACATTTTGATTTTATTGTTCCTGAGCAGGAACAACTTGAGAACAATCCTTTAAGGTCTAGAGGTAGCAGAGAAACTAGTTTGGGTGTATTTCCAGGAATTAATTCTTATGTGACTATATTCCACTGTTTCATAAATGCTATTGTAACTGTTAATGTAATCTAATTTTTTACTTGCCTCTTGGAGAAGTAAGAATGAATTTTCAGAGTAACCATGCAGTGATGGGTGACTAGTGAAGCACATAAAAACTCACAATCTCTTTGAATCAAATTTAGGATGAAGCAACACATTGTACATGATGTTTAAACTGTAATAAATTCTTAACTTCATTATTACTTAATTACGTAGACTAGCTCACTTGTCTTTCATTTGGGAGTACTGAAGGCAAGCAGGTTGGGAGGAAATAGCAAAAAATAAAATATTCTTAGATTTATTCATTTAATAATTTTTATGTAAACAGATAGGCATATGAGACCTCCCAGTTTATAGTTTCAATTTTATTAGGAAACATTAACTGAGCTCTAACTTTTATCTGTTTTACTGTTTTAACTACTTACAAAGAGAAATAACTACACATTAGCCATATAGTTAAAACTAGGCTCTTTCTTTATGGAATTTGCAATCCACCAAACTGTTTCATCTGTTTTAAACGACCATTTTATTTCCTTTGACCCTCTGCCATACCCAAATGTCAAAGACCTATCTTTCATTCACTTAATATACATTTATTTATTAATAATGAGTGACTACTTCATACTAGGCATTGTGTTAGATACTGGGGAAAAAAAGTCAATTGAAGGGAAATATATGACTTCTATCCTTAAGGAGCTTACTGTGTAAGCAGAGGCACTTGTTCTGGCAGCCCTGAGATTCATATCTGAATCCTTGAATAGGTATCTGAATGTCACTTGAAATTGTAGGCTAAATTTGTGTGACTATATTTTTCTAGAAAGTTGATTTAAAGCATTTATCAGAACCTCAAAGATCTAAGTATAAATGACTTAGGTTTAAAAAATTGGTCTAGTTAGAAGGGAAAGAATGTAAATAAAAAATAATTTTGATAAAAGTATGCATTTCTATCTATGAAAGCAGAGAAAGGTCATATAAATAAAATTGTGGGATAGATTATAATTGAAGCAATAGATTAAAACTGAGCTCCATTTTGAAGACTGCAAAACTGTGTGAGAGGACAGAAGGAAATCCTAGGCAGAACTGTGCTGGCAGGCATGAGGGCATTTAACAACACAATGATTTGGGGTCCCTGAGAGTAACTTTCTATATTTGGGTTGAGGGTGGGGGCAACAGATGAAGAAGCAGGGTATAAAGGAAGAGGCTTGCATATTTTTTAATATCATATGCCATCCATTTATTCATCAACAAATATTTGGTGAACACCTGCTGTGTGTGCTAAGATACACAGGCCTCTATTTTATAGATCTAACATTTTAATGGGGGGAAACAAGTAAATAGCACATAGATAAAATAATTTTCAGATTGTAACAACTATTGTGAAGAAAACAAGATGATGTGAAAGTAAGTGACCTGAAGAGTAGCGTTTTTTTATTGTTGTTGTTGTTGTTTTTGTCTTTAATTGGGAGGCCAGGAAAAGCCTTTTTCTCTTTTTTTCTACATTTTCTTTAATTCTTATTTTCTTCTATTACAGTTGTCCCAGTTTTTCCCCCTTTGCCATCCTCCACCTAGCCCACCCCCCACAGTCCATCCCCACAGTGTTGTCCATGTCCATGGGTCATTCATACATGTTCTTGACTAATCCCTTCCCCTTATTTTCACCATTCTCCCCCTTCCACTTTCCGCTGGCAGCTATCAGTCTGTTCCATGTTTCCATGTCTCTGATTCTTGAGTATTAAGCCTAGAGAGACGCTGTATGTGCAAAGACACCCAGAGTTAGAAATCCTTTTGTTACTTCATGCCACATTCAGGACAAATATTGGGTAAAAACAGTGGATTTGAAATTTTTAATTTGCAGCAAGAAGATAGATAAAGACAATCTGAATATAAAACAAAATAAAGAAAAAAGAAAGAAAGAAAGAGAAAGAAAGAAAGAAAAAGAAAGAGAAAGAAAGAAAGACAGAAGAAAGAAAGAAAGAAAGAAAGAAAGAAAGAAAGAAAGAAAGAAAGAAAGAAAGAAAGAAAGAAAGAAAAAGGAAAGAAAGAAAGAAAGAAAATTACTGCCAGGCAAAAAATAATGCAGCTGAATTGAAGTTATTACTGAGGTTATAAAGAGAGTAAAACTGGCAGACTTCCAGCCAAGATAGAGGTGTTGGCAGACATGCTATGTCCCCCTCTACAACTAAGAAGGAATACAAACTACCTCAAAACTAGAAACAACCAGAATTTCCAGAAAATCAAACTGCATGGAAAACCAGCAAACAAAGATATAAAGAAGAAATACTCATCTAGACAGGTAGGAGGGGTGGCGCTGGGGTGGAGAGGATGCAGTGTGGTGCAGCAGTGGTAGCAACAGCGGGCTGGTGGAAAGCACAGTCACACGTTTTAAAGTCAGGAGGGACACCTGGAGTGCATTCCCAGCTCCTCACCAGACCTTGCAGCCCATGGTCCCAGCACCGGAAAAAATCAAGCCTCGTTGCTTCTGACTGTGAAGACCAGTGGGGGTTGGGGTGGAGACAGAAACTGCTGGTCTCAGCAGAGTCCACTTGTTAAAGAGCCCCCATGGTCTAGGACGTCCAAAGACCCAGCCACTCTGGGAATGATGGCCAGGACAGCAGCTAGAGAAGTGCCAGCCTGGTGTGGAAGTGGAAGAGGTGCCTGGAAAGGGGGCGAGTGCAGGGCACCAGCATTGTTCCCTCTCGAACCCCTCTCCCACATACAGCACCACAACGTGGTGAGACAGGTCGCCGTGTACTGATGAATCCCTAAGGCTCCGCCCCTTACAACATAACAGGAGCAACACTGCTACCTGAGACGCAGAGGCAAACAAACGCAGGAGTCTGTCAGAATAAGGAGACAGAGAAGTATAGCCCAAAAGGGGAAATGGATCAAGGTTCCAGTGGGAGAACTAAGTGACAAGGAGATAGCCAACCTAACAGACACAGAATTCAAAATACTGGTAATAAAGATGCTCACAGGCTTGGCAGATATGCTTGAGTACGGCAAACGCATAAGAGAAGAAGTGAAGGCTATGCTAAGTGAAATGAAGGAAAATCCACACAAAACCAATGGTGAGGGGAAGGAAACTGGGGTTCAAATCAATGATTTGGAACATAAGGAAGAAAAAGACACAGTCAACCAGTGCAGAATGAGGAAGCAAGAATTGAAAAAAAATGAAAACTTCCCAAATTTTGTGAAGGAGATGGACATACAGGTCCAGGAAGCATGGAGGGTCCTGGACAAGCTGGACTCAGAGGGGAACACACCAGGACACATTATAATTGAGATGCCAAAGATGAAAGATAAAGACAGAGTCCTGGGGACAATAAGAGAGAGGTGGAGAGTTGCCTACAGGTGGTTGTCTATAGGACTATTAGCTGATTTCTCAGAGGACACTTTGCAGGCAGGAAGGGACTAGCAAGCAGTATTCAATGTGATGAAAGGCAACCTGCAATCAGGATTATTCTATCCAGCAAAGCTATTATTTAGAATGGAAGGGCAGATGAAGTGCTTCCCAGACAAGGTGAAGCTAAAGGAGCTCATCATCACCAAGCCATTATTATATGAAATGTCAAAGGGACTTACTTAAGAAAAAGAAGATCAGAGAGCATCTCAGTGAGCAGCTGGAAACTGGCAGGAGTCAAGCCTTGGCACTGCTGGATTAAAGAAAAACCATCTGGGTACAACCTGTTTAATGAGGATAGCAGAGGAAAAAGGGATGAAATGGGATTCCTGACTGTGGTGGCTGCCCAAGCTGCGACTGGAAGAACACAAAGGCTTTTTGGCGACCACAGGCTTTCCCAGAGGGGAGTCAGGAGGAAAGCGGATCTCTGCCCACTGGCAGAGGCAGGACTCGACCAGGTAGCGTTGGCGCTGGAAGACGGGAGACAGCGTACTGCTGTGCAAGTGAAAACCATTTCCACAAAAGAACTCAAGACAAAGTGGATAGAGTGACTCTCAATCAACTAGCCACAAGGAAGATCCTAACAAAGAGCATCTGAAAAATAACCAGACAGCATAAACAAATGACATAAAGGGTAACCCAAGAACATCAGGCTCAGGAGATCAAAAAGACTGCACCACTGAAACCCCCAGATCTCCTATAAAGACTCTCATACCACAAAGGAGGGAAGTCAAAGCAGAAAAACCCAAAAAACAAACATAAACAAGAAAAATCCAACATGGTAAGACACAGAAACAACCTCTCAATTGAAAGAAAAGAGGAATCCCCAGAAAAAGAGGTAGATGGAATAGACATAGCCCAAATGTAAGACACGGAATTCAAAACAATGATGGTGAAGAAGCTCAATATACTCGACAACCTTAAAAACAACTATGACAACCTCCAAGGACATTACCAACAGCTCCAAGAAAATTACAGGGAACTTGCAGAGAACTACAGCAGCATAAAAAAAGACATAGAAACTATCAACAAGAACTAGGAAGAAATGAAGAATGCAATCTCTGAACTGAAAAACACAGCAGAATCAGTCAAAAGCAAACTAAATGAAGCAGAGGGTCGGATTAGTGAGTTAGAAGATAATGTAGAAAAAAATTCCCAAATGATACAGCAAAATGAAAAAAGATTGAAAAAGTATGAAGAAAAGGTAAGGGAATTACAGGATAGCATAAGGAAGAACAATATCAGAGTCATTGGAATTAAAGAGAATTCAGAAGAACAAGGAATAGATAAACTCATAGGAGAAATAGTGACAGAAAATTTTCCCAACCAGATGAGAGAAAAAGTTATGCAAGTCCAGAAAGCACAGAGAGTCCCAATAAAGAGGAACCCGAAAAAAATCCACTCCAAGGCACATCATAGTTAAAATGGCAACATTCCAAGACAAAGAGAGAATCCTAAAAGCAGCAAGAGAAAAACAGCAAATAACATACAAGGGAGCTCCGATAAGGCTATCAACCGATTTCTCAACAGAAACACTACAAGCCAGAAGGGAATGATCAAAAATATTTCAAGCAATGAAAAACAGATGCCTACAACCAAGAATACTCTATGCAGCAAGGCTCTCATTCAAAATGGAGGGTGAAATAAGGAATTTCTCAGACAAAGGAAGACTTAAAGAATACATCCCCACCAAACCAGCATTGCAAGAGAGGCTAAAGGGAATTTTCTAAGAAAAAGGAGGGGAGAAAACAAAAAAAGAGTAGAGGAACAGAGGTACAAAGGGAAATGAATAAATACATGTCAATAATAACCTTAAATGTAAATGGTTTAAATGCTCCAATTAAAAGACATAGGGTCCGGAATGGATCAGAAAACAGGACCCACATATTTGCTGTCTACAAGAAACACACCTCAAAACAAAAGATTTACATAGACTGAAAGTAAAGGGATATAAAAAAATATTCCAAGCAAATGGATCTGAAAAAAAAGCTGGGGTAGCAGTCCTCATATCAGACAAAACGGATTTCAAAGCAAGGGCAATAAAAAGAGACAAAGAAGGACATTTCATAATACTTAAAGGAACAATCCATCAAGAAGATATAACACTGATAAACATATATGCACCCAACATAGGAGCACCCCAATACATAAAGCAAAAACTAGAAGACCACAATAAGGATATTAACAACAACACACTCATAGTAGGGGACTCCAACACACCATTATCAATAATAGACAGATCATCGAAGCAAAGAAACACCAAGGATATACAGGAATGGAACAACACACTAAACCACATGGACTTAACTGATATATATATATATAGAACTTTTCACCCCAAAGAAGCAAAATATACATTCTTTTCAAATGCACATGGCACATTTTCAAAGATAGACCACATAATAGGACACAAAAAAAGCCTCAACAAATTCAAGAAAATTGAAATTGTATCAAGCATCTTTTCAGACCACAATGCCTTGAAACTAAAAATCAACCTTGGAGAAAAAAATTAAAGACACCCAAACTCATGGAGAATGAATAACACGCTATTAAATAATGAATGGGTTAACAATGACATCAAAGAAGAAATCAAGAAATTTCTAGAAACTAATGACAATGAACACACAACAGCCCAAAAACTATGGGACACAGCAAAAGCAGTCCTAAGAGGAAAGTTCATAGCAATACAGGCATATCTAAAAAGGATAGAAGGAGCTCAAATAAAAAATCTAATCCTAAAGCTAAAAGAACTAGAACAACAACAAATAAAGTCTAGGGTAAGAAGAAGAAAGGAAATCATCAAGATCGGAGCAGAATTAAATGACATAGAGACTAAACAAACAATCCAAAAAATCAACGAAACTAGGAGCTGGTTCTTCAAAAAAATAAACAAAATCAACAAGCCTCTAGCCAGGCTCATCAAGAAAAAAAGAGAGAAGACCCAAATAAACAAAATCAGAAATGAAAGAGGAGAAATCGCGACTGATACCACAGAAATACAAACAACTGTAAGAAATTACTACAGACAACTATGGCAAGAAATTTGACAACCTAGAAGAAATGGACAAATTTTTAGAAACATATAACCTTCCAAAACTGAATCAAGAAGAAGTAGAAAGTCTCAACAGACCAATAACAAAAAAGGAAATTGAAACAGTAATCAAAAATCTCCCTCCACACAAAAGCCCTGGACTGGATGACTTCACAGGCAAATTTTACAAAACATTTAAGGAAGAACTAACTCCTACCCTCCTCAAACTATTCCAAAAAATCCAAGAAGAGGGAAAAATCCCAAACTCTTTCTATGAAGCCAGAATTACCCTAATTCCAAAACCAGGTCAAATCACAACAAAGAAAGAAAACTACAAGCCAATATCACTGATGAATATAGATGCTAAAATCCTCAATAAAATATTAGCAAACAAGATCCAGCAATACATTAAAAAGATTATACACCACAATCAAGTGGGATTCATCCCAGGGATGCAAGGATGGTTTAATATTCGCAAATCAATAAATATAATACATCACCTAAACAAAATGAAAGACAAAAATCACACGATCATATCTATAGATGCAGAAAAAGCATTTGATAAAGTACAACACCCATTTATGATAAAAACACTCAGCAAAATGGGAATAGAGGAAGCATACCTTAACATAATTAAGGCTATATATGAGATGCCTGAAGCCAACATCATACTCAATGGACAAAAACTGAAAGCATTTCCCCTGAAATCAGGAACTAGACAAGGCTGTCCACTCTCTCCACTCCTATTCAACATAGTGTTGGAAGTCCTAGCCACAGCAATCAGACAAGAAAAAGAAATAAAAGGCATCCAAATTGGGAAAGAGGAAGTAAATCTATCATTATATGCAGATGACATGATAGTATACATAGAAAATCCTATAAACTTCACTAAAAGATTACTTGATATAATAAGTGAATTTGGCAAAATAGCAGGGTACAAAATAAATATACAGAAATCTAAGGCATTTCTGTACACCAACAATAAAATATTGGAGACAGAGACAAAAAAGAAAATACCCTTTACTATAGCAACAAGAAAAATAAAATACCTAGGAATAAACTTAACCAAAGAGGTAAAAGACCTGTACACTGAAAATTACGCAACATTGAAGAAAGAAATTAAGGAAGATACAAATAAATGGAAGCAAATACCATGTTCCTGGATGGGAAGAATCAACATCATCAAAATGGACATACTGCCCAAAGCAATTTACAGATTCAATGCAATCCCTATTAAAATACCAATGACATATTTCACTGACCTAGAACAAATACTCCAAAAACTCATATGGAACCAAAAAAGACCCCGAATAGCAAAAGCAATCTTGAAACAGAAGAACACAGTAGGAGGAATCATGATACCAGACATCAAACAATACTACAAAGCCACTGTGATCAAAACAGTCTGGTACTGGCATAAGAACAGACATATAGATCAATGGAACAGACTAGAGAGTCCAGAAATAAACCCAGGCCTCTATGGTCAACTAATATTTGATAAAGGAGGAAGGAACGTAAAATGGAGTGAGAAGAGCCTCTTTAACAAATGGTGCTGGGAGAACTGGACAGGGATGTGCAAAAAAATGGAACTAGACCACCAACTTATACCACACACAAGAATAAACTCAAGATGGATCAAAGACTTAAATGTAAGCCATGACACCATAAAAGTCCTAGAGGAAAATATAGGCAGGAAAATTTCAGATATCTCACGTAACAATATCTTCACGGATACATCTCCTAAGGCAAGAGAAATAAAGGAAAAAATAAACAAATGGGACTACATCAAACGAAAGAGTTTCTGCTCAGCAAAAGAAAACATCAGCAAGATGAAAAGGAAACCAACCATATGGGAAAACATATTTGCCAATGACATCACAGACAGGGGACTGATCTCCAAAATATATAAAGAGCGTATACGACTCAACATCAAGAAAACAAACTCAATTAAAAAATGGGCAAAGGACCTGAACAAACACTTCTCTGAAGAGGACATACAGAAGGTCCACAGACACATGAAAAAATGCTCAACATTATTGGCCATTAGAGAGATGCAAATAAAAACCACAATGAGATACCACCTCACGCCTGTCAGAATGGCCATCATCAACAAAACAACAAACAACAAGTGCTGGCGAGGATGTGGAGAAATGGGAACCCTACTGCACTGTTGGTGGGAATGCAGACTGGTGCAGCCACTATGGAGAACAGTATGGAATTACCTCAAAAAACTAAAAATGGAACTGCGTTTTGAAACAGCTATTCCACTGCTAGGATTATACCCGAAAAATCCTAAAACCCTAATTCAAAAAAACTTATGCACCCCTATGTTCATAGCAGCCCTGTTTACAATAGCCAAGTGCTGGAAACAGCCTAAGTGCCCATCTGTAGATGAGTGGATCAAAAAACTGTGGTACATTTACACAATGGAGTACTATGTAGCAGAGAGAAAGAAGGAACTCCTGCCATTTGAGACAACATGGATGGAACTAGAGAGAATTATGCTTAGTGAAATAAGCCAGGCAAAGAAAGCAAAATACCATATGATATCACCTAATACAGGAAACTAAAGAACAACACAAGCAAACAAACTAAATAGGACAAAGAGTAGAATAGCAGTCAATAGGGGGGTGAGGGGAGGGAGAGAAGGGGGATAAGTAAGGGAAGGGTCTAGTCAAGGAACGTGTATAAATGACTCATGGACATGGACAACGGGGAGGAATATGATTGTGGGAGAAGGGGTGGGCTGGGTGGGGGGGGAACAATGGGGGAAAATGGGACAACTGTAATTGAAAAACCAAAAAATAAAAGAAAAAAAGAAAGAAAATAAAATTCAAAATTTTAGAATATTTTGGAGGAAAAAAAGAAAAAGAATATCAAAACTATGAACACTAAAATGACAACAAACTCACAACTATCAACAACTGAATCTAAAAAATAAAAATGAAATCCAACTAAGCAAACCAGAACAGGAACAGAATCATAGGTATGGGGATCATTTGGAGGGTTATCAGCTAGGAGGGGGAAGGGGAAGAAATGAGGAAATGGTGCAGGGACTAAGAAGCATAACTGGTTGGTACGAAATAGACAGGGGGATGTTAAGAATAATATAGGAAAGGGTGAAGTGAAGAAGTTATATGCACTACCCATGGACATGAACTAAGGGAGGTGGGATTGCTGGAGGGAAGGGGGTTTTTGGGCAGAGGGGAGCAAAGAGGAAAAAAATTGCAACTACTGTAACAACATAATCAGTAAAATATACTTAAAGAAAAAAATAAAGAGGGTGAAACCAAGGGGTGTACTGGTAAAATAGAATCCATAGACCTGGGTAACTTTCAGAGAAAAGGAATGAGTAAGAAGAGGTTAGAGCATATTAATATTTCACTAGCACTCATGGGCTAAGGATTGCAAGAAGAGAAGCGCATTTGAAAGAAACCAAATATGGTTTTGAACATATTGAATTTAGATGTCAATGAGATAATCAAGTGGAGATGTACAGTAAATGGTTATCATACAGGTTTGGAACTCAGGCAATAGCTAGTATGGGGGATATAAATTTAAAGACATTAACATATTGTGCACATGTGAAGAATGTTGTCATCAGGGCAAGTACATGGCATAATAAGAGAGAAGATCACAGAACAATCTAGGAAATAAGAAAAGGAGGAGGAAATTTGAGACAGAGAGAGATTTGGAAAACTAGAAGAGAAACTAAGGGAAGGACAGAGTGGCAAAGAGTGGCAAATGTTTCAGAATGGTAAATTAGAATTAAGGCTCATTCCACTGGATTGGTATCCTGATCAATGTGTATAAAGATTTCCTCCTTTGTTTTGTGAATGGGAGGCACATCTCTAGTATCTTCTTCTCCAAGGATCCATTTCAGGTTCTCTGCCCAGGTATTAATCCCTTTCAGCTTCAATACTTCACATGATGTTATTTAAAACATTATATTCCACTCTACTGTTTTTAGTATATGTGTATTTCATTTCCTCCCCTGGAATGTAAATTCCAAGATGACAATAATCATGTATTGTTTATCATTGTATCAAAGATAGAACCCTATATAGTTCTGGGCATGATATAGATTCTCAATAAATACCTGCAGAATTGAATTAAATTATTATGTTTTTTTAATATATCTTATTTTCTTTATTTGACTAAATGCTAATGAAATAGTCTTTGCTTGGAAAATGATATTTTTGGCACCTTGCTTTCACAAATCAATTTTTTTCATTGTTATCTTACTGAAATTACATGGCTGGCATTTTGTGTAACACTCAAAAAATGATTCCAAATTTTTGTTTTGCAACATGGCACCACTATCTCAAGCAGTGTCGTTAAATTTACAAAAAGAACATAAAATTAGCTCTGAATTTAGAAAATTTGCACATATTCCATTTTGCTTTTGAGAGGAGGGAGGCACAGATGTTTCAGAAACTAAAAAATTGCACTACAGTATTTCACAATTCCAAAATGTTTGTATATCACAGTTTTAGGTGTTCCTGTCAACTACAGAAAGGAACAAATTTGTAATTTACATATATATCTTGATATCATAATCTCATTTTTGGAGACTTTGCTTTCCTCTCAGTCTTCTCTACAAAAATAAACAGTCTGAGTGATTTTTGCTTATGTCGAAATAAATTTAATGTATACCAGTAGCTACTTTGATGTTAATGGGTGATTTGGAGTCTGTGCGAATTTGTGATATTGACCATCATAATACAAACAAACAAGCATAATTCCAGAAAAGCAGAACTTAGGTTTTTTGTTTAGGGAATTTCTACAAGACCAGTTTTGAAATTTATTTTCTTTGTATTGAGTACATAATTTCTATAAAATATTTCATAGTAAAACAAAGATTTTAACAGTGTTCCATTGTTATCATACTTCAGTCCTTCAAGGTGAGCATAGTTCCAGGAGGCAGTATGCTGAGAAAGTGGGCTGTGAAGTCTGAGCATGAATCCTGACTCCAGCCTTCATAGGTCTTGTGAGCCAAGACTTGTTTAGCAGTAGATATGCAGGAAGAGTGTCAGACCAGAGTTTGAATCTAACTCAGCTCTCTGACCCACAGTCAATTGCTTAACTTTTCTAAGCTCTGTTTTCTGTAAATGGGAGAAATTGTGATATTACCAACCATAAAAGATTTGTGAAGATTAAATGGTACAATTAAATAAATATTTATACATTTCCTGGCTCATAATAATAACTCAAAAATTTATTTTTTTACTATTGTAAGAAGGTGATAGTAGCTCCCTCATGGAATAGCTGTGAAGGTTAAATAAGGATCTCTGTGTTATGTATCTTTTTATTCTCTAGACCTACAATAAGTTTACTTCTCCATCCGTGTAACAGTCATTGGTTCATTCCACAAATATCCATTGAGAGCCTAACATGTGCTTGTTACTATATAGATCAATACACATAGAAGGATCTCATAAATGAAATAACTAAGAGCGCATGAGCTTGTAGAACAATCTCTAGTTCTAGAGACAGAAAGCTGAGATTATCATTTTAGCTTCACTATTCTTTAGCTTTATGAATTTGGTTAACTCATTCAACTTTTCTGGTAGTCTGTTTCCTTATCTCCTAAACTGGCATAGTTACTACTGCCCTGCCTGACATCAGAGGTATTGATAGGAACAACATAATGCATGTAAATGTTCTACATAAAGTGCCAAATGCTATTGATAACAATTTGCTACTATTGTATTCATAAAGATGAATGGGCATCAGAGAGGAAATTTCTTGGTGCACTCAGAATTTACTTCTAAGAAGGATCAAATGAGAAGTGGTTTCACAGGAGACTCATTTCCTCCTCCTAGCTTTTAGATTTAAATGGTTGGCAAAGTCCTACAAGTCAAAATTATCTAAACTCCAAAGCACATAATACTATAGGATTTAAAGGTTGAAGTTATATATGTTAATGTGACATGGGCAAAGAAGTTTGTCATAAGCAGTAGTTTCTGCAATGATTCTTATACTTGTGATGCTGCCAAATAAGTTACCATCTCATGCAGGACTAAACCTTGGATGCTTAGATATTTCTAGATATTTCAGAAAATAGTTTAATACCACCAAATCCACAAAAATTTGTTTATATTATTGCCCCACACAGAACACACCTCCAGTCAATCTGTGATCACTTGACTTGCAGACTTCTCCAGACTAGCAATTTGCTGCTTTCTGCTCCCTTGTTGGTAACCTGTTTTCATTAGTCTCTTGCAAACAGTATTGAAGGCTTACGGGGCCTTAAAATGGTTTAAATTTACAGCAAACATTATTAGCAGCTGCAGTCACATTCTCTCTTCTTCCTGTGTTTACAGTCCAAAATTCTCAAACCTTAAACCAAGAAACTGTGTAAGACAGTCAACAGTAGAGGTGCAAAGTATCAAAGAACCCTGGATTTTCGACGGGCATGGTACCAACTGTGAAGAATTTTCTTCTCATCATTTCTTATACTTTCTCCCATGGGGAGAAACAATTTAGTTTACTAATACCAAATCTTTTTCACATTGTTTGCTCTAGAATGGAATTATCAAAGTTATATCTTTATTAAAAAAATCCATGTACAAATTTGAGAGTCAAACAAAACATGATAATCTCAGAAGTAGTTTCAAAAATCTGAAAATGTCAGAACAACATTTATAGTTAGTAAACAACTTCTCTATAATTTAGAGATTTTTTTTCTATGCCATTCCAGAAATAACAGTAATCTTCCTGATTGGAAACGCATCAAAGCTCATATATTTTTGAAAGTCAAAAGTGCGTAATGCAAGCCCTGGCTGCTGTGGCTCAGTGGATTGAGCATCGGCCTGCGAGCCAAGTGTCACTGATTCTATTCCCAGTCAGGGCACGTAACTAGGTTGCACGACAGGTCCTTAGTTGGGGCCACGAGTGAGAGGCAACCACACAGTGATGTTTCTCTCCCTCTCTTTCTCCTTTCCCATCTATCTAAAAATAAAATAAACAAATAAATTTAAAAAAATAACCACTTTGAACATCAATGGTCTAAAAACAGCAATTAAGAGACAGAAACTGTCAGAATAAATTTTTTTTTAAAGTGCATAATGCTGCAACAGAGGCTGTATGTGTTGACAAAGCAAGAAGGCCCTTTGGTGAAGGACTCGGTCAGAAATATTTCGTCTACCTCAGTTCCCAGATTGCTTGAAGTTACTCCTTTGGGAAGCTAGTAGGGAGATGTGAGCCACTATTGGAGAAGTGGGCAAGCAGATCAAGAGTTTGATAGAAGAGATCATAAAATTACTACATTTTAATGGAAAGGAAAGAAAAGAAAAGAAAAGAATTGATTCAGAGCACTATGGAATTCACTAGGTTTTCTCAGAATCAACATGACAATATTAGGAATGTGAGATGGGAAGAGGAAGAAAGTAAACCATACTTTCTTCTTTGATTAATTTAAAAAATATTGAGTTTAAACATGTTAGGTTCCAAAGATATATAGTTTCCAACCTCAAAAAGATTAAAGTAGAGGAAAACAGAAAGATAAACAGGTCATTTTATTTTATTTTTAAGAGTTCATTTTTGTTGTATTTTTTCATTACCATACCCTCTTCCACCTCCAACCACCCCCTGCTCCCAACACAATCACCACACTGTTGTCCATGTCCTTGAGTCCTTTTCCTTTTTTGCTCAATCCTTCCTCCCCAAACCCCTCACCCCAGAGCTGTCAGGCTGCTCTCTGAGTCTGTCTCTATTTTGCTTGTTAGTTTAATTTGTTCATTAGATTCCACATATGAGTGAAATCATATGGTATTTGTCTTTCTCTGACTGGCTTATTTCACTTAGCATAGTGTTCTGCAGGTCCATCCATGATGTCACAAAGGGTAACATTTTCTTCTTTTTTTTCTTTTTACAACCAAGTAGTATTTGATTGTGTAAATGCCTCATAGCTGTTTTATCCACTCATTTATTGATAGTGAACAAGTCACTTTAATATCTTGTGAGTAGTACTACTTTAGGAGTAGTACAGGAGCACAAGACGAGGGGCACCTAAATACATAAGTTATCTGGAGGAGGTGAATGCTGAATTATGACATTTTTGTTATCCAGGCAAAGAGAGAAATGATGCAGTTATAGGAAACAGCATATTCTCCCTATCATCTCAAGGCTGCATTTCAGAAGAGCTGCAATGCATTTAATACAATTGCAACAGAACGTTGCGAAGAGACATGACCAGAAATAAGGTTGTTAAGCATGTACTCAATTCCTGAAGGACTCTGCCAACTTTGTTAGACACTATACTTTATTCTAAGGGTGAGTTGAACTTGATTCTAAGGAAAATGATGACAGTGTATTTTAGCAAGCACTCAATTAGTATTAGGTATTAGTATTATGATGTTTTAATTTAGAGAATAACATGATTAGACATGTTTTAAAATGATCACTTGGACCTCAAAAGGGAGAATGGTTTTATGGTTCACCCAACAATGTAAAATAATAACAAGTTTTCCTTGTAGAGAATACTTGGATATATGTGTTGGATATACATGTATTTATAAAGAGAAGCTTATATGATCTTTTAGCTTTAATATATAAGTAAATTGAGTCTTAAAGAGGTTAAATGACTTCCTCAAAATCCTAGAGCATAATATTAGCTGTGAGGTTATCATATACAGCTTTAATTATGTTGAGGAATGTTCCTTTTATTACCACTTTGCTGAGAGTTTCTATCGTAAGTTGGGGCTGGATTTTATCAAGTGCTTTTTCTACATTTATTGATATGATCAAATAATTTTTATTCTTCATTTTGTTTATGTGGTATATCACAATGATTGATTTGTGGCTTTTGTACCAACCTGGCCTTTCACTTTATCACATAGTGTATTATCTTTTCAATGTTTTACTGAATTTGTTTTTCTAATATTTTGCAATACTTCCAGATGGCTCAATTTTTTGGCATATTGGTATTTGTAATATTTTCTTATAATCTTTTGTATTTCTATGGTGTCAGTTGTTACTTCTCCTCTTTTATTTCTGCTTTTATTTTGGACAGTCTTCTTCTCTTTTTTTCTTTATGTGTGGTTAAGGGTTTATTAATCTTCCTTACCTTTCAGAGAACCAATTCTTTGTTTTATTGATCTTCTGTATTCTTTTTTAGACTCTATTTTATTGATTTTCAGTGTATCTTTATTATTTCATTCTTTCTACTCACTTTGGAACTTGTCTGTTGTTCTTTCTCTAGTTCATTTGTAAGGTTAGTTTTTTTATTTGAGATTTTCCTTGCTTCTTGAAGTAGGTTTGTATTGCTATGAATTTCTCTTTTAGGACTGCTTTCACTGTGTCCCATAGGTTTTGGGTGGTCATGTTTTTATTTTCACTTGTCTTAAGGTACCTTCTGATTTATTTCTTGATGTCATTGTTAACCCATGCATTGCTTAGTAACATGTTATTTAGCTTCTATGTCTTTGTGTTTTTTTGTTTTTATCTTTCTAATTGATTTTTAATTTCATACCATTGTGGTCAGAGATGCTTGATATGACTTCAGTCTTTTAAATTTTATTGAGACTTTTTTTGTGGCCCAATTTGTGATTTATTCTGAAAAATGTTCCATGTGCACTTGAAAAGAATGTATATTCTTCTGTTTTGGGGTGAAATGCTCTGAAAGAAACATTGGGTCCTTTAGATCTTAGTTCATCACTTTGTGTTTAGTCATTCTTTGTGTTCTTAAAAGACCATGAAAATAGTGGATCAACAATGACTAAAGTTTATTAGTTAGATCCTTTTCCATGCAGCAAGTCTCATTCAGACTATCAGGAAACATTGTGCTTGGCATTTAACTAACTTCCCTGGGCACTATTCCCTGTGCTATTGAAAGTTCTTTGTTGATTTTCTTTTCTAGCTTACCTTTAAAAAAATGAAAGGAACTCTCAGTTGAGTACATTCTATTTCCCAATTTCTGACCAAATCCCTAAAGTGAAATGAAAAACAAACTGCCCTCTTGCGTGTAAGTAATTGTTAGAAGCAGAAACACTCTGGGAAATGTTTATTTCTCAGACAATGTCCCTGTAATATAACCTTTTAAGAATTGCTTCAAGGACAGTATTTTTCACTGAAAAATGGGAAAAATTCTGATGCTGCTTTCAATCACAGAAATTAGAACAAGGAAACTTTTTAAAGACTTTGGTTCCACTTCTCTCCACTGCTACATTGCTCATCAGAACTTCGCAAATGGCTTCGTGCCTCCATATTTGGTGGTGGAATCATGGGGCAGGGCGCCAGCATTGTTTGTCTTGTGCCTTTGAGTAAATGATTTGATCTCCTTTTTTATTTATCTATGAAATGAGAAAGAATGAGTGAGTGGTTTATAAACATAGCTTTCTCATGTGATATGACAAAAGCATCAAACAATATTTAACTCAGAGAATTGAACTCAAAATAGTACTTGTTATATTACTTTTTATTACCTTTATTTAAAATTGATTGGTTGATAAGTGTCATTTTCTGATATAGGGTCCTTGGGCTTATTAGCATGTAAATATTTAACTCAATATTTAATATGTTGTTCTATTCACATCCATCTTTAGCCACTACCAAGGTTTCATGTTGAAGAGAGCTGCTAATAAAAATATTGCAAATCTGAGCAATAAATATCAACTGAATCCCTTTCCCTAGAATCAATCAAGCAGACAGTTAAACAGGCTTGGAATAATGCCTAAGGGCATGGACATTTGCCCTACCTACTCAATTTGTACCTGCCTCCTCGATTTCATGGAAAGGGTGCAAATAGGGCCTGCTACCTCTGGAAAGGGAACCTCCATGTTACCCTGTGATAATTGGAAAATTTCTTTTTTTAGTATTCACCGTAGATGAAGCAATAACATGCCTACAGGAAAGTGGGTGATTAATGTGTTTTTTTTTCTTAAGAAGGGCATTCAAGCTCACAGTTTATTTCACATGTATGTAGGAATAGAAGGGAGGATTAGGGGAAGGGGACATTTTCAGTGACTAATAGATCTTAGCAGAAAAGGTGTTGTAGTTTGAAGAGTATAAAGATATTATTGAGTTAATAGTTTCACTATTTATTATTCATGTAATTATTAAGCATTTTTGTTTATAAATATTATACCATATGGGTACAGCACAGTAGTGAAAATACTGGTGATACTAGTTACTTATAAATGGCATACAACACCTAGAATATAGCATACAGTCTAAAAGTCAGTCATTGTGTTACATACTTCAACATTTTGGGGAAGAATAGGTCTTTCATTTGTGAAGGATCCTTGGAAGATCCTAGAACTGAAAAAGTTAAACACTGTTTTTGACCAACTTTCATTTTGGTGGGAAAAGCAGTCCTCTCTCACATTTTTCTCTACTATGAATTAAACTGAATAAATTGACAGATGAACCTGAACATACTATTCTCATCTTACTGCATCCTCATCTACATAACTAAAGGCTCTTTGACTTTAAACAAGTCATTTAATTTCTTACTTTCCAAGGCCTGCAATGTAGGTACTTAAAGGGTTGGTGGACAGATTATACAAGGTATGAAGAGCCTTTAGGTGGTTTTAAGCCTAGAAATTACAAGGTTTAACTTTTTAAAAAGCAGACCTAGTAAGCTGACTCACTCTGTTATGTTTGAAGGCTACTGCAAAAAAAAAAAAAAAAAAAAAATCAATTGGAAGTTGTTAGAAACCCAGACTAGGATAATGGCCGGGAACATGGTGAGAAATGGTCAGATTCTGGATATAGCTTGAAAGTGGGGTCAGCTAGATTTCCTTGTCAGATTGTCTGTGAGACAAGGGCAAAAAAGAAGCCAACAATACTTCCAAAGTTTATGGCCTCAGCAGCTAAAATTATGGAATCATATCAGCTGAGATAGAAAGGTTGCAAGTGAAGCAATGTGTGTATGTGTGTGTTATGTGTTTGTGTGGAGGGAGTGATTTGCAGCTCAGCTTTTAGATATTAAGTTTGACATTTCTACTCATTTCCTTTATATTTTGGACAGCAGGCTTAGCCAAATCACCCTAAGGCTGTCAGGCAAAACAGTAACTAAAAGACTGTGCACATTAGGGTTTTACAGATCTGGACTCTGGTGCTAGCTCCTCCTCCACTTACTGGCTTTTGAAACATGGGAAGACACATTAATAAGTTCCAACTTTAGAATCTGTAAAATGAACACAATGATATCAACTATGGTATCTATTCTCATGAGGATAAATAAAATACCAAAGGTAAAACACCTGGCACATTGTGTATAATTTATCAATTTATTAGTAGTATTATTATTAACAATCCAAACTACTCTTCCATGCACAGTGGTGAGTCATGACTTTCCATATTCTACTATGAACTCTGCCCTCAATCTATCTCCTGAATTTCAGACCCTAGAGCTCTGTTCTCTCACCTGCCTACCATCCTGCCTTAGTTGGTATGGTATGATATGCTATTTCTTCTCTTTCATTCACAGAGTTACCTGTATCCTATTCTAATATGCCCTTTAACTCAATTGAGATGAGATCTTAAAGTCCAGAGCCACAGATTTTATTTACTGGTAACTATTTGATTAATACTGACTTGTATCTAACAGAGTAAAATCTAGAAGAATAAGATGATATCATATTTCTAATATCTTTTTTCAGAAATGATAGTAAAGATGGGACCTTCACAGTCTTATTGTGAGCTGTGAAGCTAGAATCATAAAGCCTCAGTCCCTCCCATGAAGGATCAGAGAATGACACTGAGAAAAATCATCAGAGTCAGCAAGAGTGAACTTTGAGAAGTCTACCTGAGTGGATGTCTCGTCTTTTTGCAAAGAGCTCATCAATAGAGGATCCTGGCCTTATGCACAAGTCTTGATTCCAATGCTGTGCTTCATAAAAGATAAAATCAAGTCTCTATGATAAACTCCAATTCCTTACTACTGGGGCTTATATCAGCATAGTTCCGGTTTTGTTGTTGGTGGTGTTGCTTGTACCTACATAGTTTCCATTTTATCCAGAGAGTTTAGCTAAGAATATACAGTACACACACACACACACACACACACACACACACACACACACACATACACACACACACTTCATACAACTCTAGCTATAAACTCTATACATATATGTCCTAGATGCCCTAGATGTCTGTAGGGAGGATTTCTGCATTATTAGTCTGCATTTTGTTTGAAATATCAAAAGAATTCCTCCTCAAATAAATATTAACATTGACATGGCAATCATTTCTTTCTTCTTTCACAGAGTAAGGCTTTCTATTGTGATGATTGTGGAAGGGAGGGTATCTTATTGGCAACTCTCTGATTTCCTGTATTTGGATATTGTTTTCTTCCACAGGTGAGGAGACTTTTCAGTCATTTTTTTTTCAAGTAAGTTTTCCGGCCCTTTCTCCCTTTTTTTTCTGGAACCCTAATAATGCAACTGCAGGTCCACTCTATGTTGTCCCATGAGACTCTTAATCTATCATCAGTGTTTTTCAATTTTTTTTTTTTTTTGAGGCTCCAATTGGATGAGTTGTAATGCCCTGTCTTATAGTTTATTTATGCTTTCTTCCACTTCATCTACTCTATTTTTTGAGCCCCTATGGTGTATTTTTCATTTTAGTTGTTATATTCTTCAGCACTATGACTTCCATTTGGTCATTTCTTATGTCTTCTATGTTTTTGTTTGAAGTTCTTACTTTGTCCATGCATTCTTCTTCTGTACTCAGTATCTTAATAGTTGCTATTGTTTACACTTTATCAGGTAAGTCACTTGTCTACATTTCATAAGGCCTTTTTTGAGGTTTATCTTGGTCCTTTTGTGTGAAACATATTCCTTTGTTTCTTCATTTTCCTTGACTCTCTGTGTTGGTTTTTATGCATAAGATAAAATAGACCTGAAGGAGTGGCCTTTGTAGCACATAGATCTTACGTTCAACCCTGTTCCAGTTCTTGGTTGTCTCTCAAACATGAGGGATTATCCAAGCAGCTTACTTTATTTTTAGCAGCTCACAGTAGTTGGGGGTGTGCCAAGACCTGTCAGTGTCCCAAATGGAAGCATCTTAGTCACCACCTAGATTCAGACTGATTGGAAGTTAGACTTGCAGTCAGCAGCTTTTAAAGTATGCAAACATACCTATTTCAGGGGAAGACTGAGAGATGGCCATTTCTTTCTGCTCCCTCTACACTGAGTCCCAGGGTAATAGCCACTTAAGGACTATTTCTTTGTTTGTAACTGTCCTGTTAAATCCATGAACACAAGCTCCTCTGGCCACCACAGCCAGGCTATCAAGGGATGTGTCCTCTGAACAGTAAACACAAAAGTCAGGGCATAATATGTGTACACAACCTCCTTTTTCAAAGACACTTAATGACCTGGGTGGGGCAGAGGGTGAGCTCAACGATGGCACTTGCCAGCCTACCCAGTCTGTAGAAGATATTGCAGCTGGCTCCTACATGTGTGTTCAATTAGAAGCCTGCCCCTCAGGCCATAGCTGTAAGGATAAATGAATAGATCTCATTCTTTTTCAAAATAAGACTAAGGGTGCATTTTAGTCGGCTTTTGGAGGAGTAGCTGATTAAAAAGTGTTACTCTGTTTATAATAGTTCTTCAGGACCTACAAGTTCAAACTCTGCTGTCCACCAGAGTGAGATGGATGATCAAGAGACATCCCCTGGGTAGCAATCACAAAAATCAGAGATACAGATGAGTACACAGGTTCCCCCACCAGGAGATACCAGTGACCTGAAATGAGGCAGAGGAAGAGAGAGCATCGTGGTGATGCCCACCAATCTCGATCCCCAGAGAGCATTTTAGTAGCCCCCAGAAGTGTGCCAAACCAGAAGCCTGCTCCATAGACTGAAGCTTCAAGATTAGCAAATAAACCTCTTCCATAGAAAGACTGGGAATGTGTTACAGTCTGCTGTCTCTGCGCTGTGCCCTGGGGTAGGCAGCCTGCCAAGAACTGTCTCTTTATTTGCTCAAGTCTCATGTGACCCATGAAAGCAAGCCCAGCTGGCTACCAGAGCCAGGCAATAAAGAGGTGACAGCCACAAAACTGGGTAATAAAATATTTTTAAATTTGCATTATGATTTCCTCTAGACATGAATTATTTGGGTGCATGTTTCTTAATTTACAAATGTACAAAGCTTACTTAGCCATCTTTTCATCATTATAAAAACCAGGTAATCAGAAGCATGTATAATCTTCCCTCTGGGATTCTGACTCCCTGGAGAGCAGCAGAGCAGAGCAAGAAGCTAGTGCCCGCCCTCTAATGTCTCTGGAGAGGATTACAGTAGGACCTTGCATGTGTATTTAATTAGAAACCTTCACCTCAGACTAGAGCTATGAAAATAAGCTAAAGAACTTCTTTCTCCAAAAGACTGGACACCTCAGACTTTTGCTTTTCTCTTGTGCCCTGGGAGTGGTAGCTGGTTAAGAACTCTTTCTCTGTTTGGTACAGTTCATGCGGGGATTGTGAGTTTCCTTGCGATTGTGGGTCTCAATGTTGGGGGAAGGGAGGTTGTACCAAGACCATGAAAATGTGTCTTAACCTCTCCTACCTGTTTTGATGTTTTTTCCCCCTCATTTCCTGATGTGTAGTTTGGGTTTTTTCCCAGAGGAAATTTCTCCATGTGTAGCTGTAGATTCTGCATGTCCTTCAGAGGTGAATTCACAATCCTCTTATGTAGCCATCTTGAACTAGTACTAGCTTTGTTTTTAATCCCTAAATATTTAAGAGTCAACTGTAAGAAGTGAAGTTTCTATATCTTTAATTTTATCTTCTATATTCTGACAATGGATTTATTTTTCTATAAATCATTTAAAAATTATCTTCCTCCTGGGCTCTTTGCATTTTAAGTTTCACTCTAATAGCAATTATGGTTTCACCAGGAAGAGGCAGCCATGTGTGGGTACATATTCTTCATAATACACTGGATAATTTTGCTGTCCAAAATTAACATGGAAGAATAATGCATTTCTATTTACTTATTCTTCATTGTGTATGATTAGACAGGCATGAAAAGGTTCATGTAAGAAAAACAAATATTCATGTAAAGTTATTATTCACAGGAAATTCCCTTGAACAATTTCTGTTTTCCTGTTCTGATAAGGATTATCTTTCAAGATTATTTGGTTAAAATGATAGAGACTACTCTCTGTTCAACCTTATGTTACCCCAGATAAAGCACTCTAATCTGTAGGTCAAAAGACTGCCTGTTTGCTTTGATTTGTACAGATTTTTGAGGACTTTGTCTTTAGAGTTGAATCATTTATTTCAGCTTACTTGGAATTGTAATGAATGCTACAGGTGATTCATAAATTAATGAGCCCAACACATTGAAACCAGGGGTTTGTAGATTATAAGATTGGCATTTCCCAAGTTCCTGCTTTTTCGCCGCATCATAATCATTGTTGGGAAAGAAAATAACTGAATTATAAGAAAAAAGATGTCGGATTCAATTCATGCTGATGAAGTTGTTCATTTCAAATATATCTTCACCTTATATTTGCCTTTTTTAAAAATAGATCATATGCACTTTGTCCAGATTTCTTAGGTAGTTTTCTGACAACTCAAATTAAACATATTTGAAACGAAATCTAGAAAAAAAAATTTTTAATGCAAGACCCAGTTGAAGTTTTCACTTATTTATACATAAGCCACCACTGGGTTAGTTAATAGATCTAAGGCCTTAATTCAAATAAAATATTAACAGATGCATTTTAATGGTCTGTCATGAGAATTTTATTTTATTTTTTAAGTATATTTTATTGATTATATTGTTACAATAGTTCCAATTTTTTCCCCTTTGCTCCCCTTTGCCCAGCACCCCCCAGCAATCCACCCCTCAAGTCCACGCCCATAGGTTGTACATACAAGCTCTCCCACTTCGCCCTTTCATATATTCTTCTTATTATTATTCTTTTAATAATTAATTAATTATTTTAACAATAAAAAATAACAATCCTTCCCTCTCAGACTCAAGACCCTTTATAATCTTATAAAGGACAATGGGCAAAGGTCTTGAGCTCCTCTAGCTGCTTCAAGCTGGACATGGACATTGTCCTACCTACCCTTGAGTCCAGAAATCTCTAATAAGAGTGGGGGTGTGGAGGGGAGGGTGTCCTTCCCACATGGGGAAGGGTCATGCAGACTCCAGGTCGGTTGGCTGTCCCCGGACAATGGCATGCTTGATTTAACAGGCTGGCATCCTTGTTTTATTCTGGAGGCAACAGATTTGGCAACAGGGTTAAAGGCATCATTAAATCCGTAACCACTAGATGACAAAAGGCAGGTATTAATTTTTCAATGTCCCACATTAGGGAAAAGAAGGGTTTCTTTGGAAGAAGGTGTGCCAGGCACATCTCACCTATCCAAAACCCTTTTGTGTATTATACTCAGTTTGGGCTGAGGGAAATATTTTGGTTCCCCCCCCACCCCACCTCAGACCTCTGGGCTCTTTCTGTCCAAGCCATTAGGATAGAAAAGAGAAACCAGTTTTAAAGTGAAGCCCACAGACCACCACATACTTCACCAACCCAGCCACTTAGTTCAGCCAAACCATTGAGTCTCAGGAGGCAGCACTGCAGACAGGATTAAGTGAGGCCTATATATACAGACAATCACTCAGGTAATGAGATCATAGGCTTATGCCCTTTGAAAACAGAAAACACATGTTAATTTATGTAACATAACCCACAAACAAGTCTCTAAATATGTAAGACTGTCTTATTGGAAAAACATCCAGTTGCAAGGGATTTGACATTCTTCTTGCCTGTAAATTAAACATCTTTGATAATACCACAGATGTAGTTTAACTTTCAAAGGAAAACAAATTTTAAATGAAAAGAAATTTTAAAGACAGTTAACTGCACTACTTTATAGTTTACCACTGAGCATTGTGATTTTACCCCTGGCTGGTTTGGCTCAGTGGATTGAGCGTCGGCCTGCGAGCTAAGTGTCGCTGGTTCGATCTTCCAGTCAGGGCACATCAGAGAAGAAAAACTCTGACTCCAAAAAACCTCTGCTGCCTTGCGGCATACCTCTTCAGGGGAAAGGCTAAGGGAGTAAACCCCGACAGAAAATCCGGAGCCGGAGTCCCTAAGGCGGTTTGACATTGTAGTCAACACCGGCAACTCCTGCGGCGCACCTGAAGCCAAGCTGTATTGACTCCGTCTTTCCCTTGGATCCTTCAGCTGCGAAGAGAGGGGGGGTCTGCTGCATGGGCAACAGCAGACCCTCCATATCACCCTGCCCAGGCTCTGTAGCTTCAGCTTCACTGGAGAGGACACTCCAGCGTCATCGTAAGATGTCGATTCAACACGGGAGGAGACAGATACCGTGTCACTCCCGAGTCGGACTGCACAGCCATTCTCGGCGGTGCAGATAGACTCTTAAGAAGCTACACCATCGTCTCTCGAGACGGACGGGCATGGGCAACTATTGTGATTTTCCTTGAATCACGATTTCTTTTTCCCTAAGATTACTCTCCTTGTCATTAAAGGGACTGCATTAAGTCCATTTTTAATATACCCTGTTCATTTGCATAAACATAACAAGAGCAGCAAACGATCACTTATGATCTTTAAGTCTGCTTTGCTGGAACTTACCCAAGGAACATTTAGGGTGACCTTCAGTCTGCCCTTCAGAGCACAGACTGTCATGAGAATTTTAATAAGACCTAATATGTAGCCGTGGCAGTGTTGCTCAGTTGGTTGAAGTGCTTTCCTGTACACCAAAGGTTGGGGGTTTGATTCCCTAGGGCACATACCTAGGTTGTGGGCTCAGTGTTCAATAGCAGTGTGTGTGAGGCAAGTGATCGATATTTCACTCTCAAATCACTGTTTCTCTCTCTCTTTTCTTTCTCTCTCTCTGTCTTCATTCTTCTCTTTTAAAAAAAAATCAGTAAACATATCTTCTAATGAGGATTAAAATAAAAGACCCAGTGTTGACTATGTTTGCAGTCAGCTTCATTTTCCTATACTTAAACAAGTTGTTTATCAATTCCCAGTCGAAAAGAGGAAGAGAATTTGAATTAACTCCAGAATGGGAAATAATACTTAGAACCTCTCCTCTTCTCACTCTTTTATATCAATTGACTTACAGAGATTTTTTTTTTTTTTTTGCCTCATAGTATTTCTTGATTTAGTCTTCTTTTATCCAGTTCTAATTTCACTGAGGAGCTTTTGTCCAACTAACCATCTCACTAATCTTTGAATTGTTTCTGCAACCACTTTTAGGACTTTTTCCTACCTATCCATTTTGGGGTCTTATTTTGCCAGTATTTTTCTAACTTCTAAAGATGGATGTTTAGTTCAATAAATATTAGACATTTTTTTCTTTTCTAATATAAGCTTTAAGGTTATAAAATTTCCTTTTATTGTTTTAACCACATCACACACATTTTGATATAAAGTTTTATTGAATTCTAAATACTTTCTAATTTTCATTATGATTTCCTTTATTTTTTAAAAAACTTTATTTACTTATTTTTTTTTCAGAGAGATAGAAAAGAAAGAAGAGAGGGAGTGAGACATTGATGTGAAAATATTGATCGATTGCCTCTTATACACACCCCGACAAGGACTGAAACCTCAACCTAGACATGTACCCTGACTGGGAATTGAACCTGCAACCTTGTGCTTTGCAGGCTGACAACCAACCAAGCCACACCAGTCAGAGCATGATTTCCTTTAGACATATGAATCATTTGGATGTATGTTTTTAAATTTCCAAACATATATATTTGTTTAGCTATCTATCATTATTTCTAGTTTAATGTTATTGGTGTCAGAGAAAAATCTCTGTGGTCCTTTTTTTTTTTTTAAATATGTCTTGTTTTATTGTCCACTCTGCAGTCTGTTTTTGTAAATGTTTTATGTAAACTAGACAAAACAAAAGTATATCCTGTTTTTCTGTGGTTCAGTGTTCTGTATGCTGTGTACATCAAAGTTATTTATTATTTTATTCAGATCTCCTAGACCTCACTGATTTTTATATGTTTAATCTATCAGTTTTGTAGGCAAATACACAATTATATTCTCAACATAAATAGAAAGAAAATTCACAGAACAGAGGAGACAAACACATGCACAAACCTTCCACTCATAAGTAACTACATTTTTTAAATAGTTAATTCTTCTTGGTGAATTGAACTTGCAGTTTTTCTCAAGTTAGTGTCTCATTTTCTGTGAATGCTTTTACTCCAAGTCTATGTTTACATAGTTTTTCAACAATTTTTTAGATAACATTTGACTAAAATATAATTTTTTTATTATTTTACTTTCTTATCCTTATCTTTTAAATATTTTTTCTGTGTAGAGTCTATACTTATGTTTGTTTTTTATATTATTTAATTTGTATTTTTCTTTTGTTTTTAAACTGAGGAATTTAAGGTATTTATATTTATTGTGATGACTGATTATTGTGGTGTGTAGATACTGTATCATTTTATGCTTTCTTTTTGTTCTTTTTTTATGTTTTATTTACTTTCCTCACTAGTTTTCTGTTTGTCTGATTGAATATTATTTTTTCTTATTTCTCTCTGTTTGGAAGTCCTACACCTTATTTACTCTTTGAGAGACTGGCCTAGAAATTATTGCATGCATCTTAACATTTCAAAATCTAAAATTAGTCAAGGTTCTACTTGCTTTTTAAACAATACAAATATAGGAAAAACTTTAATTTGATTTAACCCCATTCCCAAAATATATGCTATTGTTTAGTACATTTATTTTCACCTTTTAAAAAACTTAATAAAGTATTATTTATTTTTATTATTAACACTCAATATTTGTTTACATGTATCTATATATTTAAGTTTTTGATCAAAAAGCTTGTTTATTTCAAATATGTCACTTAACATAATGCTTTTACAGTGTAAAAACTGTAACAATCATAGTTTACAAATCACTTTAAAAATGGTTCATTTTTTTACTTGTTCTCATTGAAAAATAAAGTGTTTTGTAGCTTTTCAAGTACATACTTACTAGATTTAATGCTATACATATTTTAACTTAAAGCAAACACTGTTTTTTACTTTCCTCACTGCTCTATTGCAAACTTAACTTTAATTATTATCTCTAACCAAACTTCATAGCAAATGTAATCCTTTTCCATGTGTTATACTTCTTTCCGACTGTAATAATAATTCAAATATTAACTTCAACCTAGAGTCATAAACCTAACTATAACTTCAATTCTAATGACATAACAGGAAATAACACTAGACAAACTGTAACACATTAGTTTATCTTAGATATTTCAAGCTTAACATAAGACTAACCTGGTCTTTACATTTGTCTAATAATTGACTCCTGTTTAAAACTAACCTGAATTTTAACTTTTTTAAATTTTAAATTTTTTTTTATTAAATCATTTTTTATTGTTCTTCTATTACAGTTGTCCCAATTTTCCCCCCTTTACCTTCCTCTGCCCATCCCACCCCTCCCCCTGCCCGCTCCAACAGTCAATTCCCAGACTGTCGTTCATGTCCGTGGGTCATTCATACATGTTCTTTGTCTAGTCCCATCTCCTTCTTTCCACCATTATCCCTTTCCCCCATCCCCTCTGGTCACATTCAGTCTGTTCCATGCTTCCATGCTTGTGGTTCTACTTTATTTGCTTATTATATCTTCTTGCATCTCAGACATTCCAATAGGCATCACTTCCTTCTAAGTGAAGTACATCCTTTAGAACTTACTTTGGTCAGGGTTTGCTGTATCAAGTTACATGCTATGGTACATTTATCTAAAAATATCTTTATTTTGCCATCATTTTTAAAATATATTTTCACTGTGTATGATTTTTAAAATAACTTTGTTGAAATATTCAGATAATTAATAATTCATGAGTATTAAGTTTGGTGAACTCTCCCAAACTGAACACTAAGTAACCACTGCCCAGATTAAGACGAGAATACTTTGGAGTCCCCTGTTGATCTTTCCAGTTCCCTTCTTCCCAGAGGTGACTTCTCTCCTGATATTTAATACCATGGATTAGTGTCACCCGTTTTAGGTTTTATATAAATAATTTTATGTAGTCTTTCATTTCTCCCTTATTTTGTTCAATATTATGTTGGTGCAATTCATCTATGTGTGTAGCAATAATTTGGTCATTTTCTTTCTTTACAGATTCCATTGTATGAATATATTGTTCTAGAAATTATTTATCCTTTATATATGGTTGATGGATATTTGAATTGTTCTAGTTTGGACCTATTCCACATAATATTGCATGACATGCTTGTACATATCCTTTTTTGCACATATAGTGGTCTGTTGGTTATATATCAAGGAGTGGCATTGCTTGGGCATAGAGTTAGTGCATGTTCTTTTAGATTCTGCCAAATAACTTTACAGTGTTTGCACAAGTTTGTACTCCCAGCAACAAAATATGGCAGTTTCACATCTTTGCCAAAACCCAGAATTGTCAGTCCCTTTAATTTTTGTTATTCTGATAGGTATATACTGGTATCACATTGTTGTCTTAATTTATATATCTCTGATGACTAATCCTCCTCTTTCTTTTTTTTTTCTTTCTTTCTTTTTTTTTTTTGAAAAATAATTCCTGCATATGTTTACTTGGCTTCTGTCAAGCAGTTAAGGTTGGGACAAATAGTTTCAATTCAATCAGAGATTAAAACCATTACCAAACAATGCTTCAAGGTTTGTGTTTATTTCTAATTCATCTCTATTCCTAGAGGGTAGACCTGTGGAATTTCCATCTGACAGCTATGGGTGATTAACAAGCCCCCACTTTTTTCTGCCCCTGAGCTCTACTGTTCTCCCAGCTCTATAAAGCCCACTGAAAGCTCTTCTCAGCTTCTCAGCCACTAAGCATCTGCACCCAAGTCAGAAGATGCCTCAGTGAGAAACGTGACAGTGGCTGCCAAGATCACTTAGCTGGGCTTGGCTTCTCAATTCCTTGCTGCATGGGTAGGTCTCTGATATCTTCAAATTGTATTGACTAACAACAATCTGTTTTGCAATTACCAAATATTTTAGATTGCTATTTTCCTTCAACATATTGACGATACTATTTCACTGAATTTTTACTTCCATGGTGTTGCTATTGATATGTCATTTTCAATATAACTATTATCCTTTGATAAGCTCTATGTTTGTATGCTGTTAATATACATCATCATGTTTGGTTCATTACTTTCATTATGAGTGCCTAAATATGAACTTGTTTTCATCTTGCTTGGGAATTATTGAACATCTTTTGTTTGTGATTGCTTTTATTAGATTTTTGAAAATTTTTTATCATTATTGCTTCCAATTGCCTCTGTCCAATACTTTTTCTGAGGTCTGGACTGAGATATATGTATGTTAAATCTCCCATGTATATTTTTCAAAAATTTGGCTTTTTTGTTATAGATTTCTTTTTGTGATATACTTCTCAGTTCACATATTATTTAGTTTTGTCTAAGTTGCTGTTATAACCATCCACTCATTATTTTAAATATTAGTTATTGATTTTTTTGAAAAATTCTACCTTATACTACTTTTCTAGGTCATTTTAGTTTCCTGTTCCCTTCATTGATATTTGTTGGTTTTCATTACCTTAAATATGCTAAACATTATTTTATATTTGCTGCTGGCCTGTTTCAACTGCTTATTGTTTCTACTGGTTTTCATTTAGAGATTAGTGATTTATATTTATAGTACTTTTACTGTTAGTTGCTCATTTTTCTTGTAAGTTCATTAGTGGGAATTCTTTACTTTTTAAATTATATTTTATTGATTATGCTATTACAATGGTCTCAGTTTTTCCCCCTTTACCTTCCTCCCCACAGCAAGCATCATCAACTCGCTCAGGCAATCCCCCCACCATTGTTCATGTCCACAGGTCATGCGTGTAAGTTCTTTGGCTACTCCATTTCCTAACTGTATTTTGCATCCCCATGGCCATTCTGTAACTACCTATTTGTACTTCTTACTCCCCTCACCTCTGCCCCCATTCACCCACACTCCCCATCCATCTGATAACTACCAAAATGCTCTCCGTATTCATGATTGTGTATCTGTTCTTCTTGTTTGCTTAGTTTGCTTTTTAGATGCAATTGTTGATAGATATGTTTTTATTGCTATTCTGTTGTTCATAGCATTTTTATCTTCTTTTTCTTAAACAAATCCCATTAACATTTCATATAATAATAGTTTGGTGCTATTGAACTCCTTTAGTTTTTGTCTATTTGTTTTTTGTTTTCTGGTTTTCGTCTGGGAAGCTCTTTATCTGTCCTTTGAATCTAAATGATAGCTTTGCTGGGTAGAACAATCTTGGCCATAGGTCTCTGCTTTTCATGATTTTGAATATTTCTTGCCAATCCCTTCTAGCCTGCAACATTTCTTTTGAGAAATTAGCTCACAGTCTTATGGGAACTCCCCTGTAGGCAACAATTTTTCTCTTGCTGTTTTTAAGACTCTCTCTTTATCTTTAACATTTGGCATTCTAGTTATGATGTGCCTTGGAGTGGGCCTCTTTGCATCCTTCTTGTTTGGGATTCTCTGTACTTCCTGGACTTGCATGTTTATTTCCTTCACCAAATTAGAGAAGTTTTCTTTCATTATTTTTTCAAATAGATTTCCATTTTTTTGCTTTCTCTTTTCTTCTGGCACCACTATGATGCAAATGTTGGAATGCTTGAAGTTGTCCCAGAGGCTGCTTACACTATTCTTGATTTTTTTTTTTTTTTTTTTTTGGCTCCTTATGTTACAAATCACTGATTTGATTCTTGGCTTCATTCAATCTACAGTTTTTCTATAAATTGTTCTTTATGTCATAGTGCATCCTTTGTTTTTGACTGGATCTCTTTTATGCTATTGAGATCCTCACTAAGTTCCTTGAGCATCCTTATGAACAGCGTTTGGAACTCGGCATTTGATAGATTTCTTATCTACATTTTGTTTAGTTCTTTTTCTGGGGTTTTGATCTGTGTTTTCATTTGGGCCAGGTTTCTTTGTCTCTTCATTTTGGCAGCTTCCCTGTGTTTGTTTGTATGTGTTATGTAGAGCTGCAATGACTCCCTGTCTTGGTAGTGTGGCCTAATGTAGTAGGTGTCCTGTAGGATCCAGTGGCACAGACTCCACTGGGAATTCTTTGATGCTTAGGGTAAAGGTAATTTCCTTCATTGCAGATTTGCTTTACCTCTCTGGCAGCTAGAGGCACTACCTATGTGGGACACATGAACTAAAATCACACTTATGTATTTTGCTTTACTCAGGCAATGTGAATTTGAAGTGCAAATCCATGAGAGATCCAATTCATGTCACACTTCAGAGGAGTACTTTCCCCTTTCACTCAGTGCTATGGTTGGAAGAGATAATTTTTCTTGACAAGAGAAGGATTAGGAGGTGGTGAACTTATTTCTAATGTTCTCTAATACTGGCAGTGTGCCTTTTGAAGTAGTAGCTTTAAGGGTAGTGTCTCTGTGATTGTCCTTACTTTGGGTGGGCTTACCTGTGTCTTATTTTGCTTGTACCCAAAAAGAATGAAGAACAAAGCCCAAGTTCTGCATGTTCAGCTGAACTGAGGCCAAAAGCTAGTTTCTGTGTCCCTTTATCTATATGGGTTCCTGACTCCATGTGGATTTGACCTCAAGTTCCAACTATTCTTTCTAGTTCATTGATGACCTTTATATTTTATGTAGCACTTTTAGTTGTTTTTAGTGAGCAGTCTGGTTTTATTCCCAAGTCTGTCATTACTGAAAATAGAAAATCCCACCAAACTAGTTTCTACTGGCAACCATGTGATCTGGTTTGTTTCATTTTGTTTTTTAATTTCTCATGTTATATCAATTCATTAACAGATTTCTGTTTCTCTCAAGATAAAGATAAAATGTTTGAAATCTTTTGAGAAGAAGTGTTAGTTCTTCTTGAAATGTTTCATAAAATTCATCTGTGAAGCCACCTGGTCCAGGGCTTTTGTTTTGTTGTGATTTTTTTTATTACTACTTCTATTTTACTAGATGTAATCTGTATATTCATATTCTCTGATTCTTCTTGATTTAGTTTTGGAAGATTGTATGCTTCGAGGAATTTATCCATTTTGTACAGATTGTCCAATTTGTTGGCCTATAGTTGTTTGTTCATAATGTTTTCTTAAAATCCTGTGTATTTCTTTGTTATTTCTCCTCTTTCATTTCTGATTGTATTTATTGGGGTCCTTTTTCATTTTTCTTGATGGGCTGGTTAAAAGTTTGTCAATTTTGTTTATCTTTTCAAAGAACCATCTCTTGGCTTCATTGATTTTTGTATTTTTTTAGACTAGTTATTACTGTTCTGATCTTTCTTATTGTCTTTCTTCTACTCACTTTGGGTTTTGCTTATTGTTGAACTAAAAATAGCTTATCCAATAAATGATGTTGGAAAAATTGAACAGAAAAATGAAACTAGACCACTTTCTTACACCACACACTAAAATAAATTAAAAATGGATTAAAGACTTAAATCTTAGACTTGAAACCATTAAAATCCCAGAAGAAAACATAGGCAGAAAAATCTCAGACATTGCTGGTAGCAATATTTTTCTGACAGATCTCCTCAGGCAAGGGAAACAAAAGAAAAAATAAACAAATGGGACTACATCAAACTAAAAAGTTTTTGCACAGCAACGGTAACCATCAGCAAAATAAAAAGACAGCCCACTCAATGAGAAGACATATTCACCAATACATCTGATAAGGTGTTAACATCCAATATTTAAAGAACTTACAAAATGCAACACACAAAAACAAACAAATTTAAAAATGGGCAGAGGAAACTTCTCCAAATAGGAAATACAGATGGCCAATAGACATGTAAAAAGATGCTCAATGTCACTAATCATCAATAAGTGCAAATTAAAACCACAATGAGATTATTACCTCTCACTGATCAGAATAGCTATCATCAATAAATCAACAAACAAAAGTGCTGGATAGGATATGGAGAAAGGGGAACCATTTTGCACTGTTGATGAGATTTCAGATTGGTGCCAGTACTGTGGAAAGCAGAATAGCGATACCTCAAAAAAATTAAAAATGAAACTGCCTTATGACCCAGCAATCCCACCTCTTGAAATTTATCCAAAGAACCTGACATACTAATTTGAAAAAACATAAGCATCCCTATGTTCATTGCAGAATTATTTGCAATAGCCAAAATATGGAAGAAACACAAGTGTCCATCAGTAGATGAATGAGTAAAACAGCTATAAGAAATTTATAAAATGGAATACTACTCAGCTGTAAAAAAGAAGAAAATTTTACCCTTTGCGAAAGCATGAATGGACCTGGAAAACATTATGCTAAGTGAAATAAGCCAGTCAGAGAAAGACAAATACCATATGATTTCACTCATATGCGGTATCTAATGAACAAACTGACCTAACAAGCAAAATAGAGACAGACTCATAGATAGAGAGCAGGCAAACAGCTCTTGGGGTGGTTGTTAGGGGGTGGAGGGATTGAGCAAAAAGGAAAAAGGACTCATGGACATAGACAACAGTGTGGTTATTGCAGTGGGAAGAGACTATAAGGAGGATAAATCCTCATGGAGAAAAATACAATAAAAAATAAAATAAAAAGTAGAAATTTCTTCTTTTTTTCTGTGAGCAGTATTCCATTGTATATACTGGAGACTATTACACTAAGCAAAATAAGCCAGTCAATGAAAGACAAGCATCATATGATCTCACTTATAACTGAAATCTAATGAAAAAAAAAACTAACAAGCAAAATAAAACCGGAGACCTGGAAACATGGAACGGACTGACAGCAATAAAAGGGGAGGAGGGAAAGGGGGAATGGTAGAGGAAGGGGAAAGGATTAATCAAAGAACATGTCTATGGCCATGGACAATGAAGTTTGGATTATTTGAGGGAGGGTGGGGTGGACTGGGTGGAGGGGAGCAAAGGGAAAATAATTGGGGCAACTGTAATAGAATAAACATTCTTTTTTTTTTTTTCAGTTCTAAAGGAAACAAAATTCCTA
The DNA here is from genome assembly GCF_987537825.1 of Furipterus horrens. Taxonomy (NCBI): domain Eukaryota; kingdom Metazoa; phylum Chordata; class Mammalia; order Chiroptera; family Furipteridae; genus Furipterus; species Furipterus horrens. The sequence goes on along the minus strand of NW_028327172.1, from coordinate 64,922,895 downwards.
AGGATGATAAATATGTGACACCACCACTAAAGATCACTTCAGAACATTAAAGTTTATGAATTAAAGGAAAAATAAAATTAAAGTTTTGTTTTTACAAATAGAAAAAATAAAATAAAAATAAATAAAAAGGAAAGGGAATTAATAAGAAAGCCTCTGTGATCTCCTTCCCTAATGTTCAATGTCATCTCATGCCACATTTTCCTTTAACATTCTGTTCTTTAGTCAAATTGCTTCTTCTACAGTTTCTTGCATGCCTTGTTCAAATGGCTGATAATTTTGTGATTTTATCTCTGAATTTGAGAATTTTTTTTTCTTTTGGTAGGTGCTTGTTATGTGATTATGGTCAAGTGTGAAATGTTCCACTAAATGTGGAGTCCTTCAGTTTGACTTTGAGGGTATGTGATTCCCACCTTGCCAAGGTCAGAACTTAATGAGGTTTCCTGTGTTGCCCTTCCTACACCATGCAAAGCTGTAACATAAGAGCTAATGTTGCTGCTGCCAATTGCTTAGCTCAACTCAGCAAAGGCAAGGAGCCATTGGTCCACCTGCTTTGAATGTAGTGACCAAGTTATTAACCCTAGCTATTGCACAAGGGCTCCCTCCTGTTCATTGAACTTTTCAGTGCTACTGTGGGGAAGAAAATGGATTCTGGGAAAACCCTAGTCTCATTGTTTTTCTCCTTATATTTTGGACCACAATTCTCTATTATCTGAATGAATATGATTGCTTTTATTTTTGTCCAGGAATTCCTCAAATATCATCTGTGAAGGTAAAATTTATGTGTTAACTTGGCTATACCATGGTATGCAGATATTTGATCAAACATTATTCTAGAAATTTTTGAATCTATTTTTATTTATTTTTTATTTTTAAGTATATTTTATTAATTATGTTGTTACAGTAGTCCCAATTTTTCCCCTTTGCTCGCCTCTGCCCAGTACCCCCTTTTCTCCAGCAATCCCACCCACCTTAGTTCATGTCCATGGGCATGCATATAAGTTCTTTGGCTTCACCATTTCTATATTATTCTTAACTTCCCCCTGTCTATTTTGTACCAACCAATTATGCTTCTTAATCCCTGCACCATTTCCCCATTTCTCCCCCTTCCACCTCCCTGCTGATAATCCTCCAAATGATCCCCATACCTATGATTCTGTTTCTGTTCCAGTTGGCTTAGTTAAATTTTCTTTTTATATTTTAGATTCAGTTGTTGATAGTTGTGAGTTTGTTGTCATTTTAGTGTTCATAGTTTTGATCTTCTTTTTCTTAAATGAGTCCCTTTAACATTTCATATAATGGCTTGGTGATGATGAACTCTTTTAGCTTCACCTTGTCTGGGAAGCACTTCATCTGCCCTTCCATTCTAAATGATAGCTTTGCTGGATAGAGTAATCTTGATTGTATGTCATTTCTTTTCATTACATTGAATACTTCTTGCCAGTCCCTTCTTGCCTGCAAAGTTTTTTTTGTTTTGTTTTGTTTTGTTTTTTGAGAAATCAGCTCATAGTCTCTTAGGCACCCCTTTATAGGTAACTCTCTGCTTTTCCGTTGCTGCTTTTAAGATTCTCTCTTTATCTTAAACATTTGGCATTTTAATTATGACGTGTCTTGGTGTGGTCCACTTTTGAGTCTAGCTTGTTTGGAACTCTTTGTGCTTCCTGGACTTGTATGTCTATTTCCTTTGCCAAATTTGGGAAGTTTTCTTTCATTATTTTTTCAGATAAGTTTTCAAGTTCTTGCTCTTCCTCATCTCCTTCTGGCACCCCTATGATTCGGATGTTGACATGTTTAACGTTCTCCCAGAGGTTCCTAAGCCTCTTCTCATTATTTTCAATTCTTGTTTCCTCATTCTGTACTGGTTGACTGTTTTTCTCTTCCTTATGTTCCAAATCATTGATTTGAACCCTGGCTTCCTTCCCTACACTATTGGTTTTGTGAGTATTTTCCTTTGTTTCACTTAGCATAGCCTTCACTTCTTCTCTTATGCTTTTGCCATACTCAAGCATACTGTCAAGCCTGTGAGCATCTTTATCACCAGTACTTTGAACTCTGCAACTGTTAGGTTGACTATCTCCTCATTTGTTAGGTTCACTATCTCCTCATCACTTAGTTCTCCCACTCTCTGTAAACTTCATCCATTTCTCCTCATCTTGACAGGATCCTGTGTTTGTTTGCTTCTGTGTCTTAGGTAGAGCTGTTACTCCTGTTATGTTGTAGGGGGTGGAGCCTTAGGTATTCACCAGTTTGAGCAACCTGTTTCACCATGCTGTGGTACTGTATGTGGGGGAGGGGCCTGAGAGGGAGCAATGCCACTTGCTAATCACTTGCCCCTTTTGCAGGCTCTTCTCCCACTTCCATGTGGGACTGGAGTCTCTCCAGCTGTTGCCCTGGCCATCGTTCCCAGAGTAGGTGGGTCTGTGGAAGTTCTAGGACCATGGGGGACCTTTAAACAAGTGGACTTTGCTCAGAGACTGGCAGTTTCTTCCCCAACCCCCACTGGTTTGCACAGTCAGATGCAATGAGGCTTGATTCTCCTCGGCTCTGGGACCTGAGCTGCATGGTCTAGTCAGGAGCTGGGAACACTCCCCAGGTGTCCCTCTCAACCTTTTAAAATGTGTAACTGTGCTTTCTACTGGCCTACTGCTGCCGCTGCCACCACACCACGTCCTCTATGCCCTGGCTCTGCCCCTACCTGTCTGGATGAATATTTCCTCTTTATTTCTTTGTTTGTTGGACTTCATGCAGCTCAATTTTCTGGAACTTCTGGTTGTCTCTAGTTTTGCGGTAGTTGTATTCCTTCTTAGTTGTGGAGAGAGATGCAGTGTGTCTGTCTAGGCCTCCATCTTGGCTGGAAGTCCCCAAAGCTATTTTTAGATGAGATTATGAGTAAATAAGGTTAACCTTTATAGCATGAGTGGGCCTCATCCAACCACTTAAAGGCCATGATGGAAAAAGACTGGCATTTTCTGAGGAAGAGGGAATTCTACCAGTAAATTGCCTTCAAATTTGAAATGCAGCATCAACTCTCCCTAGGTCTCTAGGCTACAGGCTTACTCTGAAGATTTTGGATTTGCCAGCTTCCACAAGCACATGAAGCAATTCCTTATAATAAATCTTTCTCTTTGTACGTGTATGTGTGTACACATACATACATCTTTTTTTTTTAAAGTATATTTTATTGATTATGTTGTTACAGTAGTTCCAATTTTTTCCCCTTTACTCCCCTCCACCCAGTATCTCCCTCCCCCAGCATCCCCCCCCAAGTCCATACCCATGGTTCGTAAAAAATAACTACCCCTCCCTCTCAGATATTAAGACCCTTTGTAATCTTGTAAAGGACAATGGGCGAAGGTCTCAAGCTCCTCTAGCTGCTTCAAGCTGGACATGGTCGTCGTCCTACCTACCCTTGGGTCCAGAAATCCCTAATAACAGTGGGGGTGTGGAGGGGAGGGTGGCCTTCCCACATGGGGAAGGATTGTGCAGACTCCAGGTCAGTTGGCTGTCTCCGGACAACGGCGTGCTTGGTTTAGCAGGCTGGCATCCTTGTTGTGTTCTGGGGGCAACAGATTTGGCAAAAAGGGTTAAAAAGCATCATTCAATCCATAACTACTAGGTGGCAAAAGGCAGGGATTAATTTTTCAATGTTCCACATTAGGAGAAAAAAAAAAAGGGCTTCTTTGGAGGAAGGTGTGCTAGGCACATCTCTCCTGTCCAAAACCCTTTTGTCCATTTTATTTAGTTTGGGCTGAGGGAAATAGTTTATGTTTCCCCCCTCTCAGACCTCTGGGCCCTTTCTGTCCAAGCCATTAGGATAGAAAAGAGAATTCAGTTTTAAAGTGAAGCCCACAGACCACCCCATTCTTCACCAACTCAGCCATTTAGTTCAGCCAAACTGTTGAGTCTCCGGAGGCAGCGCTGCAGAGAGGATTAAGTGAGGCTTATGCGTACAGACAATCACTCAGGTAATGCGGTCATAGGCTTATGCCCTCTGGTTCAATTTTGCTCATTTGTTTGTGTTGTTCATTAGTTTCCTGTAATAGGTGACAGCATAACGTATTTTTCTTTCGTTGCCTGGCTTATTTCGCTAAGCATAATTCTCTCTAGTTCCATCCATGTTGTTGCAAATGGTAGAAGTTCCTTCTTTCTTTCTGCTACATAGAACTCCATTGTGTAAATGTACCACAGTTTTTTGATCCACTCATCTACAGATGGGCATTTAGGTTGTTTCCAGCACTTGGCTATTGTAAATAGTGCTGCTATGAACATTGGAGTGCATAGGTTCTTTTGGATTGGTGTTTCAGGATTTTTCGGATATAATCCCAGTAATGGAATTGCTGGTTCAAAAGGCAGTTCCATTTTTAGTTTTTTGAGGAAATTCCAAACTGTTTTCCATAGTGGCTGCACCAGTCTGCATTCCCACCAGCAATGCACCAGGGTTCCCGTTTCTCCGCATCCTCTCCAGCACAAGTTGTTTGTTGATTTGTTGATTATGGCCATTCTGACTGGTGTGAGGTGGTATCTCATTGTGGTTTTTATTTGCATCTCTCTGATGGCTAGTGACGTTGAGCATATTTTCATATGTCTATGGGCCCTCCGTATGTCTTCTTTGGAGAAGTGTTTGTTCAGGTCCTTTGCCCATTTTTTAATTGGGTTGTCTGTCTTCTTGGTGTTGAGTCGTATGAGTTCTTTATATATTTTGGAGATCAATCCCTTGTCTGAGATGTCATTGGCGAATATATTTTCCCATATGGTTGGTTTCCTTTTCATCTTGCTGATGTTTTCTTTAGCTGAGCAGAAACTTTTTAGTTTGATGTAGTCCCATTTGTTTATTCTTTCCTTTATTTCCCTTGCCTTAGGAGATATATCAGTGAAAATGTTGCTACGTGGGATATCTGAAATTTTCCTGCCTATTTTTTCCTCTAGGACTTTTATGGTATCACGGCTTACATTTAAGTCTTTGATCCATTTTGAGTTTATTCTGGTGTATGGTGTAAGTTGGTGGTCTAGTTTCATTTTTTTGCATGTCCCTGTCCAGTTCTCCCAACACCATTTGTTGAAGAGGCTCTTTTCACTCCATTTGATGTTCTTTCCCCCTTTGTCAAATATTAGTTGACCATATGAACCTGGGTTTATTTCTGGGCTCTCTATTCTGTTCCATTGATCTATATGTCTGTTTTTATGCCAGTACCAGACTGTTTTGATTACCGTGGCCTTGTAGTATAGTTTGATATCAGGTATTGTGATTCCTCCTACTGTGTTCTTCTTCCTCATAATTGCTGTGGCTATTCGGGCTCTTTTTTGGTTCCATATAAATTTTTGAAGTATTTGTTCTAGGTCTGTGAAATATGTTGCTGGTATTTTAATAGGGATTGCATTGAATCTATAAATTGCTTTGGGTAGTATGGACATTTTAATGATGTTGATTCTTCCCATCCATGAGCATGGTATATGCTTCCATTTATTTGTATCTTCTTTAATTTCTTTCTTCAATGTTATGTAGTTTTCTGAGTACAGGTCTTTTACCTCCTTGGTTAAGTTTATTCCTAGGTATTTTATTTTTCTTGTTGCTATGGTAAATTGAATTTTTCTTTCAGTTTCTATCTCTGAGTTTTTATTGTTGGTGTATAAAAATGCCTTTGATTTCTTAATATTGACTTTGTATCCTGCTATTTTGCCGAATTCACTTATTAGGTCGAGTAGTTTTTTTGTGGAGTCTATAGGGTTTTCTATGTACACTATCATGTCATCTGCAAATAATGACAGTTTTACTTCCTCTTTTCCAATTTGGATGCCTTTTATTTCTCTTTCTTGTCTGATTGCGGTGGCTAGAACTTCCAAGACTATGTTGAATAGGAGTGGGGAGAGTGGACATCCTTGTCTTGTTCCTGATCTCAGGGGGAATGCTCTCAGTTTTTGCCCATTGAGTATGATGTTGGCTTCAGGTTTCTCATATATGGCCTTTATTATGTTGAGGTATGCTCCCTCTATTCCCATTTTGCTGAGAGTTTTTATCATAAATGGGTGTTGTACTTTATCAAATGCTTTTTCTGCATCTATTGATACTATCATGTGGTTTTTGTCTTTCATTTTGTTTATGTGGTGTATTACGTTTATTGATTTACAAATGTTAAACCATCCTTGCATCCCTGGGATGAATCCTACTTGATCATGGTGTATGATCTTTCTAATGTGTTGCTGGATCCGGTTTGCCAATATTTTGTTGAGGATTTTAGCATCTATGTTCATCAGCGATATTGGCCTGTAGTTTTCTTTCTTTGTTGTGTCTTGACCTGGTTTTGGAATTAGGGTTATACTGGCTTCATAGAATGAGTTTGGCAGTCTTCCCTCTTCTTGTATCTTTTGGAATAGTCTGAGAAGGATAGGAGTTAGTTCTTTCCTAAATGTTTTGTAGAATTCACTTGTGAAGCCATTCGGTCCAGGGCTTTTGTGTGCTGGGAGTTTTTTGATTACTGCTTCAATTTCACTAGCTGTTATTGGTCTATTCAGACTTTCTGCTTCTTCTTGATTCAGTTTGGGAAGACTATAGGTTTCCAGGAATCTGTCCATTTCCTCTAGGTTGTCAAATTTCTTGCCATACAGTTGTTCATAATAATTTCTTATAATCCTTTGTATTTCTGTGGTATCAGTTGTGATTTCTCCTCTTTCATTTCTGATTTTATTTATTTGGGTCCTCTCTCTTTTTTTCTTGATGAGCCTGCTTAAAGGCTTGTCAATTTTGTTTATTTTTTCAAAGAACCAGCTCCTACTTTTGTTGATCTTTTGAATTGTTAGTTTAGACTCTATGTCATTTAATTCTGCTCTGATCTTGATGATTTCCTTCCTTCTACTTGATCTGGGCTTTGCTTGTTGTTCTTCCTCTAGATCTTGTAGCTGTAGGGTTAAATTTTTTATTAGATATTCCTCTAGCTTTTTTAGGTAGGCCTGTATTGCTATGAACTTTCCTCTTAGGACTGCTTTCGCTGTATCCCATAGGTTTTGGGTTGTTGTGTGTTCATTATCATTAGTTTCCAGAAACTTTTTGATTTCTTCCTTGATGTCATTGTTAACCCATTCATTATTTAATAGCATGTTATTCATTCTCCATGAGTTTGAATGTTTTTGAGTTTTTTCCTTGAGGTTGATTTCCAATTTTAAGCCATTGTGATCTGAGAAGATGCTTGATATAATTTCAATTTTCTTGAATTTGTTAAGGCTTGTTTTGTGTCCTACCATGTGGTCTATCTTTGAAAATGTTCCATGTGCACTTGAGAAGTATGTATATTTTGCTTCTTTGGGGTGAAAACTTCTATATATATCGACTAAGTCCATTTGATCTAGAGTGTTGTTCAGTGCCTCCATATCTTTGGTGTTTCTTTGCTTCGAAGTTCTGTCCATTATTGACAATGGGGTGTTAAAGTCCCCTACTATGAGTGTGTTGTTGTCTATATCTTTCTTGGAGTCTTTCAAAAGTTTCCTTACATATTTGGGTGCTCCTAAATTTGGTGCATATATATTTATAAGGGTTATATCTTCTTGATGGATTTTTCCCTTAAGTATTATGAAATGCCCTTCTTTGTCTCTTTTTATGGACTTTGCTGTGAAATCTGTTTTGTCTGATATAAGTATTGCTACCCCAGCTTTTTTTTCACGTCCATTTGCTTGGAATACATTTTTCCATCCCTTTACTTTCAGTCTGTGTAGATCTTTTGTTCTAAGGTGGGTCTCTTGTAGACAGCATATATGTGGGTCATTCTTTCTAATCCATTCAGCTACCCTATGTCTTTTAATTGGAGCGTTTAATCCATTTACATTTAAGGTTATTACCGATAAGTACTTATTCATTGTCATTTTTCCCCTTTGTACTCGTGTTCTTCTCTGTCTCTCTCTGTTTCTTTATCTTCTTAGAGCAGACCTTTTAGCATCTCTTGCATTGCTGGTTTGGTGGAGATGTATTCTTTTAGCCTTCTTTTGTCTTGGAAGCTCCTTATTTCACCCTCCATTTTGAATGAGAGCTTTGCTGGGTATAGTATTCTAGGTTGTAGGCCTTTGTTTTTCATTGCTTGGAATACTTTTTGCCATTCCCTTCTGGCTTGTAGTGTTTCTGCTGAGAAATCTGATGATAGCCTTATTGGAGTACCCTTGTATGTTATTAGTTGTTTTTCTCTTGCTGCTTTTAGGATCCTCTCTTTGTCTTTGAATGTTGCCATTTTAATTATGATGTGTCTTGAGGTGGGCCTGTTGGGGTTCATCTTCATTGGGACCCTCTGTGCTTCCTGGACTTGCGTGACTCTTTCTCTCGTCATGTTAGGGAAGTTTTCTGTCATTAGTTTTTCAAAGAGGTTTTCTATCCCTTGCTCTTCTTCTTCTCCTTCTGGAATTCCTATGATACGGATATTATTACGTTTCATGTTGTCCTGCAGCTGTCTTAGAACCTCTTCAGTCTTGTTCAGTCTTTTTTCATTTTGTTGCATTGTCTGGGAGTTTTTGTGTAGGTTGTCCTCCAGCTCGCTGATCCGATCTTCTGCTTCCTCTAGCCTGCTTTTAATTCCTTCTACTGTGTTCTTCAATTCAGAGATCGTATTCTTCATTTCCTCCTGGCTCTTATTGATAGCTTCTATGTCCTTTTTCATGCTCACGTAATTTTCTGTGAGTTCCTTGTAGTTTTTCTGGAGTTCTTTGAAGTTTCCGCTGAGCTCATTCAGCTTCTCCATAATCCATGTTTTGAATTCCATATCTGATAGTTCGCTCCCCTCTATTTCATTTAGCACTCTTTCTGGCGATTCTACCTTTCCTTTTGATGGGAGGTTGTTTCTCTGTCTCCCCATTTTTTTGACTTCTATTGTTTGTTGGTGCTTCTTGGAATGATCTGCACTTCCTGGATCTGCCTCTGGTGGCGTCAGATCATGTACCAGTCTGGCCCTAGGCAGCCTGTTGGAGACTTCCAGGGATCTACTGCTGTTGTCTGTCTTCTTTGATTGTTAATCTATTCAATCTGTGATTAGCTGTCAGGCTTAAGGACTGTGGGTGTGGCAGCTTAATTCCTGTAGGCAGGGCTTTTGCTTCCCCTCAGGCTGACGCCACTTGGAGGGGAATGGTCTACCCGCAGTACTGGGGATGAGTCAGCACTGGGACCCAGTCAGCTGCTCCTCCAGTTCTCCCCTCAAAGCCACCGTGCCAAATTCTCCCCAAGTGTCTCCAGTCCTCTCTGCCTTCCCTCTGCTTGAGCCCAGGGTAAGTGGTGGCCAAAATATTTTCGTATGTGATCCACTTAAGAGCTCTTTTTCTCCTGCTGTTTCTCTCCGGCTAGCAAGAAAGCCTGTGGCTTTTCGCTTTTCACAGCTGATACTATTTTACTTTCCACTCTGTCGCTGTAGGCTGGGAAGCCCAGCTGGGGGTTTAGACCCTGCCCTTCTCAGGGGGAATCCCCGGCTGCTGAGCTGTTTCTCAGTCCCTTCAGCAGCCACCCGTGTGAGCCCAGCCAGCCCTTCCGCGTCTCCGCACTCCCTACCGGTCACGTTGTGATGTAGCGGCCTTTTCTGTCTCTCCGTGGTTATAAGACTTCTTTCCAGCTAGTGTTCCGTTGGTTATTCCAGATGATTTCTCCAAAATTAAGTTGTAAATCCAGACTGGTCCTGGGAGGAGGTTAGTGTAGCTTCCACTTACTCCTCCGCCATCTTGGATCCTCCCACATACATACATCTTATTGGTTACATTTCTCTGGCGAACCTTGACTTCATCCATCATCACACTTGGCATCCCTTCTTGTTTTACAGTAGTCCCTCTCTATATTATGGTTCACTTATCATGGCCTCACTGTATCGTGGGATTTTTAAGATATTATATTTAATTATTTATTGCAGATTTTTCCCTATATCACGTGGTTTTGTGATACTGTATACGTATGTTGTTAAAGTTACATAGGCTTAAGAGTTTAGAATATTGTTTAAGAACTTAAGTAGTGTTTATAAAAGTGTGGAAAGGGTTAATAAGGGAGTGGGAAAGGTTAATAAGGGACTGGGAATGGTTTATAAGTGTGTGGAAAGGGTTTATAAAGCCTTAAAATATATATAAATACTAAAATAAATGTAAGGTTCCTACTTCGCGAATTTTCACCTATCGCAGGGGGGTCTAGAATGTGATACCCGCTATAAGTGAGGAAATAATGTATACCTTAATTGCAGTTTTATTCTTTATATTGACAAATAAAATTGCATCTATTTAAAGTACACGTCATGATGATTTTGGTATATCTATACATTGTGAACTGATTACCACAATCAAGTTAGTTAACACATTTCTCATCTCACATAATTACTTTTGTTGTGTGGAGAAAATGCTCAAAATCTACTCTTAGCAAATTTTAATAAAATGCTGTATTATTAACTATAGTCACCATGCCCTACAGTAGATCTCCAGATCTTGTTTATCCTACAACTGAAAATTTGTAACATTTGACCAACATCTCTTTATTGCCGCCACCTTCCAGACCCTTATGCTTTTGGTTCCATGAGTGAGTTTTTCAGATTTCACATATGAATGAGATCACACAGAATTTGTCTTTTTGTGTCTGGCTTATTTTGCTTAGCATAATATCCTCAAGGTTCATCAATGTTGTCATAAATGTCAGGATTTCCTTCTTTTTATGGATGAATAATATTGCATTGTATATACAAGGGTGTGGCAAAAGTAGATTGACCATTATGAGTATGCAACACACAGGTTATTCTTGTATTATTATTTGTTAATTATTGTATTATTTTCCATATAAACAATTGCCTCACACTGCATACGTCATATTTTCTTCATCCACTCATCTGTTGACACACATTGTTTCCATATGTTTTTTTATTGTAAATAGTGCTGAAATTAACATGAGAGTGCATTTTGTGGTGTTCATTCTCTTCAGATACTTATCAAGAGGTGGAATTGCTGAATCATATGGTAGTTCTATTTTTACATTTTTGAGGAAACTTCATACTTTTTTTCTATAATAGCTATAACATTTCACATCCGCAATAACAATACATAAGGGCTACCTTTTGTCCACTCTTTGCCAGCACATTTTATCTCTTATCATTTTAATAATAGCCATCTTAACAGATGTCAGGTTATATCTTGTGGTTTTGATTTGCATTTTCCTAATGATTAGTGATGTTGCACCCCTTTTTTACATAACCGTGGCCATCTGTATGTCTTATTTGGAAAAATATCTATTCATGTCTTTGGTCCAATTTTATCTTGGATTATTTGTTTTCTTGTTTTTTGTTTTGTTTTGTTTTTGTTCTTTAGTTGTATGAGTTTCTTATATTTTTTAGATATTAACCTCTTATTAGATATAATTTGCAAATATCTTCTTCCATTTTGCAGGTTGCCTTTTCTTTTTCTTTTTTTGATGATTTCTTTTGCTGTGCAGGAATTTTTTCTTTTGATATAATCCTACTTGTTTATTTTTTCTTTTGTTTCCTTTGCTTTTGGTGTCATAGCCAAATAATTGTTTCCAAGACCAGTAAAATAGTCTTCAGTCTTCCTTTATAAACAATTAAATCTATGTTTCAGAGGAATTCATGCCCTGTCATTAATCCTTTTGCCATTCTAGATGATTTTTCTTTCTTCTAGATTCATAGCTTTACAGGTCCTCTCAATTTGGATTGCAGACTGACTTTTCTTCCTGATTGGTAGAGTCTTCCTGTAAAAACTAGACTGGAAGACTATAAAAACTGCACTTAGCTCTCAATATACAGCTTGCATTGAAATGTTTCTGTGGCAATATTCACTTGTCTTGCAGAGTAGTCAAAATCAGATTACCACTTTCAATAATATATTACAAAAAACAATTGATAGCACTCAGACAACACTACTTTCTTCTTTCACTGTCAGGTTTTCCAGCCTGCTCTAAACTTAAAAACTGATTGACAAGAACAAATGGACTTTTATCAAGTTGCTAGACTGGTGGCAGCATGATTTTGTGATTTCTTTTCCATTTGCTTTAGTGGTGCTAGCTATTAGAGAGGAAGTTAGCACACCATTCTTTGGCTGATTGAATGATAAATGGCAAGAAGAACATTTGGACGATATACAGGTGAATTATAAAATAAAAAATATGCCTGCTCTGTTTTTATTTTTTAAGAGAAATGCCTGGAAGAAAGGATGCCTCCTTCAAATGAAATAATAATAATAAAAGAATTTTTTTCTCTAAATTGAAAAAAATAACTAAAAGAAATGAATTCAATAAACATTTATTAAGTGTTTCCTTAGTGCTAAGCATTATGCTAAGTGGCGAGGATACCAAAATAATAAAACGCAGTCTCTGTCCTTAAAAAACCCTTGGCTCATTAGAGACAACATGACACTCAATTTTACTTCAGGTTGTGTGTGAATTTGGTATTGCACTTGAACGAGTAAGTGAAAAATGAGAAAACACAGTAGAAAGAGTGGTCGTCTCTATTTATAAAGATGTGATCCAGAAATAGTTTCCATAAGATGTTATATCTGAGCTACAATAGAGAGGCTGAATTGAAGTTCATCAAGTTGCTATAGTGGGTGACAGATAATGGTTGAATGAGGATTTCAGGCAAAAATATAGATATGTGTAAAAGCTCAGAATTGTGAGAAAGCCTGATGCACTTAGGAGTCTGGAAACAGGTTGTACTGCTACAGTATAGACCCTCAAGGGAGCCAGGTTACAGAGACAAGAGATTCATTGGTAACACAAGAAGAAGGGCTCAGGTCATGATGAGTCTTATGTTTCAAGATAGAAGTTTGGGTTTTATTTTTAAGATTATGATTCAAATCTTAATATTTAAATAATTATATCAATCACCTAGGGGAGCTTTTAAAAAATTCTATATCTCATTTTCAAAGATTTTTATTTAGTTTATATGAGATAGGGCATGGACATCAGTGTTTTTATAAAGCTCCCAGTGTTTTTTTGTTTGTTTTATTTATTTATTTTATTTTATTTTATTGTTTTAATGAGCAGCCTGGGTGGAGAGCCACTGGTTTTGAATTTTGTTTCTCAATAAAAGGTAGGGAAAAAATTACATTCACAAGTTTGTTTTATACAGTTTATTCTGGCCATAGAGCTGGAGAGAAAATTTGGATTCAGGGGTCATTTCTGAAAGTAAAGAGAATGACTTTATAATTAGCTACTATTCTCGCTTTTTTTTTTTTTTTTTTTTAAGAGCCTGCACTTCAGGTTCCATTCACTGTCTCAGCAATTTCATTATGGACAGACACCCTCTCTGGACTTCAGTTTCTGCATCTGTAAAACTGGGATCTAGTAATATCCACGTAATGGCATTGCTATAAAATTATATATGTGAGAGCTATGGCTAAGCATAAATTATTTCCTAGGTGCACCTAGTCTACAAGTTGAAATAGATAATGTTCTTGATTGTCCAATGCCCATTATACCCCAACCAGCCATGAGATTTCCATCCCCCATCTACAAGTTTTATTGCTCCTAAGATAGGTCAATGTAGAGACATTGTTTCTCTTCTGCCACTAGACTCTTCTTTTTCTGGAGCTAACTCCTGACATTGCAACAGAATTTTGCTACTGAGGGGAAGAGGTGAAGAGTCTGTGTACATGATGGGAGTGTGGAGAATGGAACACCATCTGGGAGCACACACTACTCCTGAGTTTATTCTTATGTGACATAATACATTTTCTCATTGTGCCCATTTGAATGAGGCTTATTGCAGCAAAAAGATTTGCAAACTATGAATCAAAATATAGGAGTATTCATGGAACAATTATTCAACTTGCTGAAAGCCAACTTAATTTTACCTTGAGCTTGGGCAATTTGGACTGAATGAAAATAGACCTGAAGAGTGTGCCTTGAATGTGATTTGAACTTACTATGTCAGAATGGAAAATTAGATGGAAGGAGTTCTAGGACTATGATACGGCATTAAAAACAATGAGGAAACTGAAATTATTTAATTCTAGGTCCCTAGAGCTAATGTAGCTTTACTTTTCTGTGTTCCTAAGTATTCTTGGAATAACATCCTCTGGGGATGGCATATAACTTAATTCTAAGTGCAAGTTAATTTTTGGTGGGGGTAGGGCCATGGACATACTTTATTGCTTTTTTCTTTCTTTCTTTCTTTTTATTTATTTATTGTTTTTCTATTACAGTTGTCTGATTTTTCCCCCATTACTCCCCCCACCCTGCCCAGTCAACCTCTCCTACATTTAATCCCCACCCTGTTGTCCATGCCATAGGTCATTTATATTAGTTCCTTAACTAGATGCTTCCTCTTCTTTCCCTCTTTTCCCCCTTCTTTTATCCCCCTACCCCATTACCCCTGGTCACTGTCAGCCTGTTCCTTGTTTACATGCCTCTGGTTCTATTTTAACTCTATTTCTTTTTAACTGACACATTACTTAACCTCTCTGAGCCTCATTTTTCTTAACTGAAGCATAAAACGATGCTCTGCTGTGAATATTAAAAGAGATGCAATAAAGCACTTAGTTCAGTACTTGATACACAGTACTAATCACAACAGTACTGGTGGGACTATCCATTTGTACTTAAACACGGAGAGAGGAGGCATGTTTGGCATTGGTGGCTGTGCTAAGGTTGCTCCACACCAAATCTGGTGCCTTGAGCCATGTCTAAACAGACTTAGTCCCCAGAAGAGATGGTAGGGCACATGAGCTATCTTCTTCTTTCTTTAAAAATTGTAAGTAGCTTAAATATAGGATCATCTATTCAGTGTAGAATTTCTACAGGGAGCTTAAGATTTCTACTCTTTATACAAGAAAAACAAAGTTTAGTAAGGAGAAGAATAACTTCATGCAGGAAAAATTTCAGTTTTATTTTTGGCTTCTTTTCTGAAACTAACAGCCTGAAATTTCAGGAATTAAGGAGTTAGTTACCTCATAGCAATTAATGTTCCACAGGCTAAAAAGATGTCCAGCTTTTGATAATTCAGAGATAAAAAGATGAGATTCCCCTGGGAAAATGAAACAATTCTCACTAAGATAAAGTGGCAAAAGTGTACAACTTGGAAGGATGTTAGGGCAGACAATCAAAAAATATAAAATAAAAACTCTGTTTGAGGTAAGAAAAGAAGTTTAAATCCAAATACTGTTACTGAGGACTTGGGCTAGATGATAAATTTTTGAAGAAGGGATGCAGCAAGTTTCATGAACAGAAATGTCTGGCATGAGGGGTAATGGTGAACTGTTGAAGGAAAGGATGAAAATAGCAGATTTAAGGAAAAAGCTTCTTTCTTTCAGAATTGCTCCCAAAGTTTTTTTTTCATTATCATCAGAAATCTAATCTGGTCAACATCTTGGCTCATTTTAACTTTTGGGTCGTGCTTCTCAGCCAATCCTATGAAAAGTTTCAAATTACATTGGCATTGTCTTCAAGCCCTACCACTGCCTGGCTGTGAGAGCGGCTCTGCATCAGCTCTCCAGCCGCTGCAGAATGTTTCTAACCGTGCTCTGTAGCATTAAAACATCTCGCTGTGCAAATGAAGGAAGCCAACTAAGTGTCTTGTCTTTCAAATAGAAAACAAATATAAAAATATATATTTGGTAAACAATTTCATGATTATGTGTGATGTTTTTTACTGCTATACTTAAAAATTATTTTTATTGTTGGCATAACATTCAGGCATTCTTTACTAGAACAATTATACATTTTAGATTAATAACATTTTCAACTGACTATAAGAAGAATGCTTTGATTAAGGTGAACATCTATTGAACAGCTGTGTATTAAGAGCAGCCTATATGACTTAGCTAGAGCATTTTACAAAATTCATGTATTTCATAGACTCATAAGTAATACAGATCAGACATTCTAATTGTCCCCCAAATTCTATATCTAGTTCAACTCCATCACTTTACTAATGAGGACAAAGACCCAGAGAATTAAAAAAAATTACAAAGGATCGTTCAGACAGTGAATCAATGGCCCACATTTTCTAATGCTTCACAACCTTTTCAAAGTGAAGTCTGCACTGGTTTCCCAAATATGTGTGGTTATTTCCTGGAAGAAAACTAGGCATTTAACTGTAGACAACTTTCTTTCATTAACGTTGTCTTCACCTAAAAATAATATTTTATCATATTTGAAGCAGGTAATTTCTAGGTGAGGACAGAATCGAAACTTAGAGGTGAATCTTGAAATCTCATCAGTAGTTTCTAATCTTTTATTGAACCCAGTCAAGTTTAACATACACAAAGTTAAACTTACCTCTTCTAGAATTTTACTATTAAAGCATTGTTATTTTGTGAGGTATTAGACAATTCTCCAAAAGTGGAAATGTCTTTGGGAGGTATGAAGTGGAATCTCAGTTATTTATGTCTTAGTGTGATATGTTTTAATAAGCCATCTCCCCAATTCCACCCTTAACATCAACCATAAACTACAATTATCATTCTTTCTCTGTGGAAGAGATTTGATAGTAATAGATCAGTAGGGATGGATGACTGTAGATTATTGAAAATTGCCCAGTGATGGCAGATTTAAGCTAGCAGCAAAGAACAGTCAATCACAGAGTAGATGGGAGAATTCTGGACACTTGGACATGAGGAAAGCACTTCTGGAAGGAGCAAAAGACACCTGGGTCTCCTAGACACTGCAGAAATGGTCCTTAATACCCTCACTTCAATAAACTAGATTCTAATATTCCTTCTAAGCTATACTGTTGAATAGCCACCCAACACCAAAACATTCCCATTTCATTGCTTATTCTCTTGACTCAGTTATCAGCTGAGGCAAAGCTCTGTTGGACTGAAAAGAAGCACCTTCAAGGAGTTGGGTCAGGTCTCACAGATAGAGGGATTTCTTCAAGGAATTGTGCAGAGGGTCAAGGCAGCCTATTTCATCCTACCTGCCCTCTGGTATCTTTAGGGGAAACCAATATGGCAGATGGCACTGGTGACCTTTACCTTCTGAAACCCAACCCCCAAATAAGAACCAGACGTCCTGACCTGAGGTTTATGTGAAGACATGCTCACTTACTCTGTTCAATGAAGAAAGGAAAGAGGGCTACAAGGTATGTTTTTCTCTCCCTAAGATTCCATTCCCAAACCACCTCTCAGCCTCCTTCTCCAAATGCTGTTCTCCCAGATTACCTACAAGCCCCTTGCATTTCCTCTGAATGCACCAAGTTTTTCTTCCTCAGCATCTTTAATCCATCAGCTTCTCCACTTGGGCTGCTCTTTCCTTAGCCCTTTGTATGACTTGCTCTTCTTAGGCTGAAATGTCATTTTTTCTGACTGCTCTATTTATAATAGAAAAATGTCTTCTGTTTATTTCCTTTCTCAGCCCCATATTAATTATTTAAATGCCCTGAAGGAAATAATTCCAGGTTCTAATATTTTCTTGTTTATTCCCTGATGCTCTCTAACTAGAAAGTGAGCTACCTATATGACAGGCTACGTCTTGTTTACTACTACTTCTGTCACACCTACCACATAATTGAATTTCTTGAAGTACAGAAAATGTGCTGGTTTCACAGAGAATCAGGTGGTGTATTTCCAAGGTCTAGAAGAGGCCAGGCTGCCATAATACTGGAGAAGACTGAGAGCATTGGTAGACTTCCCTGACAAAAGGCAGGATGCCCCACCACAGCATGAGGAGGAGGGAAGCTGGAAGCAGGAGGAACTGACGGGCACTATCCTCAGGAAGGGGATCATCTCTTCTCCAACACTGACTCCTTTGCCGGGGCTCCAGAATTTTGCACTGTGTAAAGTGAGGGACTTTAGACTCAAAAACAGAAAGAAATATGGTTTGATTTGATACTACCTATTGATTATTATGTCCAATAAAAAAGCAAACAAATTTTGCCTAGCCTGTGTGAAACCTAAATTTTTAAAAATTGCTATCTAAAGACTCTAGTCTCCTTGAAGGAAGGTGCTCTGTCTCATTCATCTCTATAATATAAAGCTGGGGGCTGCACTGGCAGGGTGCTAGAGGTGATACATTGTTTAAAAACTACTAACTGTTCCTACATTTAACTGCTAATACTAAATTAACTAAATATTTAAATTAAGTTAATACTAATTGTTCTCTCCCACATGAGAGAGCTTCCAAGAATACTCTTGGAGTATTCCAGTTAACCCAAGAAAGATGATGTTGGTTAAATTTGGATATAACTGACATGATTATTCCTAAGATGATAGCCATTTCCAAGTCCATATTTCCCTTTTCCTTCAGACTCCCTGACATTGAAATTGAATAATCTTGGGGAACTAATGAGGAGTAGGAGGAGCCAGGAGAATTTTACCAAGTGTTTCTTACATAGGAAGCCCTGCTCTACAGGCCTTCCCTCCAGTGTGTTGTAATAATTACATCATCTACAATGTAGTTATTATTTTATGTTTATAGAGGAGCACATTGCGATGTAGAATGCTTACACAAACCAAGAAAGTGGCAAAGCTGAAATTTGAAATGCAATCAGCTATTTTGACTTAGAAACAAGCTCTATTTCTAATACATGACATTTTCAGTAAAATAATCTGAGAAACAGAAGAAATCACTATAAATCCAGTAGAACCCTCCATAAAGGCTTATGTTTTAAAAGAGAAAATCAACAAATAGCAAGTACTGGTGAGGATGTGGAGAAAAGGGAACCCTAATGCACTGTTGGAGGGAATGCAGACTGGTGCAGCCACTGTGGAAAACACTATGGAGTTTCCTCAAAAAATTAAAAATGGAACTACTTTTGACCCGGTGATTCCACTTCTGGGACTATAACTGAAGAAATTCTAAACACTAATTTGAAAGAACATATGCACCCCTGTGTTCATAGCTGCATTATATACAATAGCCAAGTGCTGGAAAGAGCCCAAGTGCCCATCAGTGAATGACTGGATAAAAAAGCTGTGGTACATTTACACAATGCAATACCACTCAGGCATAAAAAAGAGAAAATCTTACCTTTTGCAACAGCATGGATGGACCTTGAAATTATTACAATAAGTGAAATAAGCCAGTCAAAAAAAAAGAAAAATACTATATGATCTAATTTATATATGGAATCTAATGAACAAAATAAACAAAAAAATAGAAACAGAAGTATAGATATATAGAGAGAAATATAGAAGCATTCCTCCATAGAAACTATTCAAATAATTCAAACGGCTGCAGCTATGGGCAACTGGTGATTGGCAGCTTCACCATAACAATGTGCCTGCTTGTGCATCGCATCTCTTGTAGAGTTTTTTTAGTGAAACATCAGATCACACAGAAGACTCAGCACTCCTACAGCCTAGAATTGATGCCCTGTGACTTCTGGCTCTTCTCAAAACTAAAATCACCTTTGAAAAGGAAGAGATTTCAAACTGTCAATGAGATTCAGGAAAATACAACAGGGCAGCTGATGGCAATTGAGAGAACTGTGTGAGGTCCTAAGGTTCCTCCTTTGAAGGGGACTGAGGTATCATTGCTCTATGTACAATGTTTCTTGTATCTTGTGTCTTCTTCAATAAGTGTCTCTATTTTTCACAGTACATGGCTGGAAACCTTCTGGACAGACCATATATATATTTTATAGACATGCAGACACAAACAGCAGTATGGTGACAGCTAGAGGGAAAGGTGGGCGGGGTGAAGTGGAAGTGAACCAAGGGGTGAAAAATGGGGATGGAAGAAGACTTGACTTTGGGTAGTGAATGTATGATGCAGCGTGCAGATGATGTGTTACAGAGTTGTACACTTGAAACCTGCATGATGTCAGTAACCAATGCCGCCCTAAGAAATTCAATAAAAAATAAATTAATTAAATAACAGGTAAAATCAGTAAGAGAGCAATACTTAAACCAAAGAAATACTCTCTAACATAGAATCTCAGTGATTGTAATAACTGCACTGGTCAGTTTTGGAGAAGAGAATCTTTTTCTTCCTGTGAAATGGCATTCACATGATCTTCATATAGGCCAGATCTTGAACTTCATTATTTTTTTTCAGCCATTCTTATTTTAGATCTTATTTCCTTGGGTGTTGGTCATCTGGTATTTCTAATGCCTAGTTGTTTTGCTGAATCACAGCAGCATTCAAAAAGCATTAGTATCCAATATTTTGAAATATTAAGTAGCATTAATTTAAGTCCTTTCTGCAAACACAAACCTTGACTAGGGCTCCCAATTTGCTTTGAGCATAAAACTGCCCATGATAAACATGCCAGGTGTTATTCCAACCTTTGCTATTTCCTCTTCAAGGATCAGAGTGACAAACTGACTATTAATCCAGGCTGACAAAGCCTGCGTCAAGGTGTTTTGTTTAAAACTCAACTCTGTCACAGTGTAACACAGATTGAGTTTCTAAAAAGATCAAAGCACAAAGATAGAAGACAGTCTCTTAAATTCAGTTTTAAAAGCATCTTTTGGAACCCACTCCACAGCATCACCGTAAGCTCGACACCGCACTACGTCCTGTCATCCCATAATAGTGTATCTTTATATCTAAGCATTTTCACTTCCATGTCCATTACCCCTCTTATTTCCACTAAAGTTCTCTTTTGATAGGTGTTGCCACATATTATTTAAATGAGTAAAGAAACCGAGTCAAAGAAAAGTGAAGTAACAGCTAAATTCCAGAGCCTGGACTTATATGAACCTCGGTAGTCTGGAGCAGCAGAGCCTAGGGCCGGCGAACACAGACGTTGGAATCAGACAGAGCTCCATGTTAATCACGCCTCCATTATTTATCTTTTGACAGACACTGGGCAAGTTGCTTAACTACTTTATGCTTTGGCTGAAATAGGGGATAATAGTTATACCTATTTAAAAAGATTATATGAGAATTTAAAAAGACATTATCTATGGAATTGTTAATTATCATTGCTTGTCTGTCTCTGAGTTCTCATTCTTTCCAGTTCATTTCAGCTGTGAGTGAGCAGCCCTGCAACAATAAGCAGCTTCGATAATCCAGCTGCTATCAAGAGAACGTCTTGCCATCTCCATGATGCCTGGTGCAGACATCTCAGATACAGAAAACATTACAAGAAACAGCACTGTTTTTCTCCAAAACAACATCTCAAATGGGAATAGTATTTGGTTCTTTCTTTAAGCTTAAATCAAAGTGAACACGACTTCCAGACCGAAGACTATAAAAGCAAGGTTTTAGATTCTTACTAACTGCAAAGAAAGGTATAGTTCTTCAGCATGCAAGGCACCTTTGCATAACACAATTCTTACAAATGCCCCCTTCCAAAGGAGCAAATTTTCAACCACAGACGACTGTGCTCCCTGAGTACACAGAAAAGGAAAACCAGGCTTCTTTATAAGGGCTTCCATGAGAAGCAAGAGGTCAAGGTCATGGGGCAGGCAGGCAGCAGGGATCAGATTGAAGCAGTGTCTGGAGCAATCAGGGAGCTGGGAAGAGCACAAGCTGTAACAAGGTCCCTGAGGCAGCCCTAAGGAAGGAAGAAGGACATATTTTTAAGGCATCTGCTCCAAGGCAAGAGGGGTGGAGGGCTTGCAAAGGGGCGGGTGTGTGTGTGTGTGGAAAGTCAAGACCTGAACACTCAGATACTTGTGCAGGGGTGAGTAGCTGCCTTTTAGCCTATGTATAGCTTCTATCTCAAATATGATCTTAAATGCTTCTAGGGCTCAGAAAAGTCCCAGGGTGGTAAGGCTTCCAGGATTCTGTGTGGGCTGCTTCTAAAACCAGGAAAAAAATGCAGCAGGCTTGCCAAGAGATGAGCTGCCCTGTCTGAATGCAAGGGAGAAAAGCTCTTTATTCTTTTTTTCTCCCACAGCAAAACGCAAGTACACCCAAGGCCATGGAGACCTGTTCTGCAGGACAACATGACCTTTCACGTTCAAGCCTGGGTCAGCAAATGGAGCAGAATCTGCCACTTCATCTATGTATCCAGTTTGAAAAATTAGTTCATATTCAGGTTTCTAGAAAAATGTATGTTGCACATTTATGTGTTTTTTAAAAGCTTCACTTTGTTTTAGATTTGATTAATGTAAATATTTAGACATGAGACAGATTTTTGAAAGCTGAAACTTAAAGGACAGTATCCCTTTGGTTAATCATTTACTATCTTCTTCACTGACTTGTTCACAAACATAAGTTTAATTTCTCTCCCTAATTTGCTTTTCATGTCAAAGTCAAAACTAAAAATAGCTAAAGCATTCTAGAAGACATAGTGTATTTAGGTTTATGTAATGACTATTATATGTTGACTTTGGTGATAAAGAGGTTTCATTTATGTCAAAACAAATTTTAATAAGGCAATGCCTAAATTAAAATTTGACCAAAGAGAACAATTCCATTAAAAATAATTGAGACTATCATCCTATTTGCTTTAAATGATAATTCAAAATAAAGAAGTGAGAGGATCCCAAACACTAAAAACAGGCCATTTTATTCTTTCCTTCTGCATTACCAACAATCTTCTGCATTGAAATAAATATAATCCTTCCTTTGAAAGTTGTCCTAAAGATGAAGTCAGTTATAGTGGTCTTATGTTATTTCCAAGAGGAAACTTAAGAAAACATTATTCACATGTTGATGCACCAACATGATTGCAGACACTGTGAGCTATAATGAAATGCTTACATTGCTAATAGGCATCTCTTCCTCACTGTGCGCAGGGGGTTTACCTAGGCACACTGACAGACATGCTGTGATTTCTGCGTGGTTTACATGCAGCAACTGGGACATTGGAGAAAAGATTCAGAGGATGGAAACTAGAAATATTGGAATATGAAACCACCACTAAAGCAGCTGACCATGCTAAAGGCATTTCTTGTGTTGCCAGTTAGTTTGTGCAAAGTTATATATCTTTCCAAAGCCATCCTACATCAACATTCAGATTCAATGAGTGATTTCCCAAGACCTACATGGTCCCAGAACTACACCAGACATTCTTTCATGTTTTATTACATGTAGTTGTCACCATCAACGTTCAGAGTAGGCTTTATTCTCACTGCAACCCAGCCGAGGGTTGGGCTCTGGCTCTCTCACTTTTCAATCTTGTAAACTTGTACATGTCAATTGATTTATCTTCAACAAGTGTTGGTTTTGCTTTGCTTTATTTTGTTTTCCTTGCTACTTTTTACTGTGAAATCCCTGGCAGACATAAGCAATGGTTTTCAACCTGGGATGATTTTACCCCACAGGGGACATTGGCAATGTCTGCAGACATTTCTGATTGTCACAATAGGGAGGGTGCTCTGGCATCTAGTGGGTGAGGCCAAGGATGCCACTAAACAAACTATGATGTACAGGAAAGCCCCCACAACAAAGGATTATCCAACTCAAAATGTTTATAGTACTGAGATTGAGAAACCCTCAATAAAAGTAAAGAAATTACATGGCTAAATCATAAAAGAATACACCTGAAATTAGCAGTAGCTCATAATAAAAACAACAGAAGCATTTTTAAACTGCACCTCTCTCCCAATTCATCCATTCTTTTGACAATCCAAAGTATTTGAGGTGGGGAGGGGAGCAGTGAACACAGAGTTCCAGTTACATAAAATTTATTAAACATTGCTTGTATGCCAAATACTATCCACCAGGACATAAAAATAAATAATACATGGTTGCTGTCCTTAGAAAGTTCAGATTCAAATAAAGGGAAGCTGACTAAAAATCCAATTATTTTTATGCATTGTGTAAGTACTGTGATAGTGAAGCACTCACATGTAAGGTCAAGGAATCCTGTCTAGGGCAGCAGAGAAGGCTTTCAGTTACGCAAATTTAAAAAAAAATAGAGTTTATGTATTTGAGTACAACTTGAGATTTATTGTATCCTGGTAGAATCTCAGTCTATTGGATTTTTAATGTGCTCAGTCATTATGTACCTTCTAACATGCTTTTAAAATCCCAGAAATCATTTCAAATTCATCCATATGGGTTTATGTTTTTATCAAGCATGGACAAACCAAAAGATGTTTTCTACTTTCTATGCAAATAGGGTCATAAGTCTGAGTTGCTAGTCTTTTCTGTGGAAGAAAGCCACCTGTATGTCACCCACACCATGCAAGTTCTTAGAATTCTGGTAATGCATTCACCACAGTCCTTCTTAATGAAAACTTAAGAGTTGTGGTTTGTTTATTCAAACCTCTTTATTTCCTTAGCTACTTTTACATTTAGATAATTTTTATAACCTTTATTGTCCAAGTAGGAACACCCAGGAAATAAATCAGCATCTCTTCATTGTTATTTGAGAATAGGTACAAGGTGGAGCAAATGAAACATGGAATTTACTCTTGCATTATTATTTATTAATTATTGTACTATTTTCCATATGAATACTGTAAACCTACTTTTGCCCCACCCTGTGGCTATGAAGACAATTAAGGGAAAGAGATGTGAAGAGATGAATATAAGAAGTTTGCTGTGTGCAATCCCATCCCTTCCCTTCATCTGCTCATTCACCAGTCATGTTGATTCTGCTTAATACCTTCTGAATCTGTGCACATCTCTTTAACTTCATTGTCACTACCTCCTCCTTTTGTGTTTTGCAATAACTTTGTTGACTGTCTGCCAACATGATCTCTGGCTACAGAATAAGGAAGGGCTTAGATGGAGGAGTGATCTTTTATAAATACAATGCTAGTCACTTCAGTCCTTGACTTAAAACCTTTTAATGGCTATGCAGGTCTTTTATGAGGAATTCACTCCTTAAAAAACCTAAATAGATCAAGAACTTTGCAAGAAATCAAAAACTTATTAAAATAACCTAACATGAGATAGATCATTTATATTTCCTTAAGTTCCTCCATTGCATTTGCCTATTCAAATCTGTTTGCATGTATTTCAATACTCAATAATTTCTGATAGAATCCATTATTTCTCTTAGTGTTTAATTTTTTTGTCTTTGTGCATATTTTCTTTTTTTCTTAATTAGGTTAGCTACTGTCATATCTATTTTATTCTGTGTACCTTGAAAGTACATCATACATGTATTGGTGATCCTACTGTTTTTCAATTATCTGACTCAGTAGTTTTTAAGATGTTATTATTACTGCCTTTCTTCTTATTTCTTGTATTCATTTTGTTGCTCTTGTCTTGTTTCTTCAGCTGAGTACTTATATCACTAAAAATTATGAAAACACTACATTTGGAAAGCTATGAATTTTCCTGGTGGTCTCAGGTTCAGTCATATTTAGTTGACTTTTATATATAGTATATAAATTATTAGTGTCTTAGATGTTTTGGAACTTTGTTTTTTATTTTTTGAAAAACATATTTAGGAGACTTCTTCAGTTAAATTGCTGGAATTTTTTGTTTGTTTTTATACTTTTACTTGGAATTATTTTCTAATTTTATTGCATTTAGGTCAGATAATTAGTTTTATAGATTTTTGAGGGGGAATTTTTGGGGAATTAATTTTGGCCACTTTTTCTAGAATGTTTCATGGACACTTAACCATCAGTCTGATGAAAAGAAGGTCTATACTGTTAAGAGATTTTAAGTCATACTGATGAAAAGAAGCTACACTAATTGTAAAGTTATGAGGGGGTTGCAACAATGATTGATGTCTTACAGGATTACTCAAGGTTTAAAATGTATGAGTGGAACAATTTCAGATGGGACCAAGTTCTAATGTATAACCATGGGAGTGGCTAGTGATAGAGAAGATGATGAGAAGGTACTGTGGTCACATGTGTGAGTCTCAAATAGTACCATGAACTATAGCATGAAAACATCATTGAGGAAACAGGAGGATGCTGGCTACACCTCTGAACTCCTTTTATATAAAATGTAAGAGAATAAGCAGTGCTTGTGAAAGACACCTTTAGAAAAAGTTCCTATGATTTAGGTCAAAGAGGTTTAGGGACAGTTCTTTAAAAATAGTGAGTATATACTTGGAATTGACCCTACATTTATGTTTGTCCAGGACAAATCCAGTCCAAGGTGTCTTAGTCTGGAAGAAAAATGTGGTCATCCTAGAAAAGGGGGATATTGTTTTTAAAATCCATATAAAATTATAGAAGATTCAATGTAAATATTGGGGAAAGGAGAAAAATTAAAATAAGGATCAAGGGATAGGAGCAACAGGCTGGTTTGGGAATAAGAACTTTCCCTTGTCCCCAATTTTAAAGAGAAAATTAAAGCCAACAGATGCTAACTTTTTATTTTTTTTATTTTTTTAAGTATATTTTATTGATTATATTGTTACAATAGTTCCAATTTTTTCCCCTTTGCTCCCCTCTGCCCAGCACCCCCCTTCCCCGACAATCCCCTCCCCAAGTCCATGCCCATGGCTCACCCTTTCATATATTCTTCTTCTTCTTTTTTTAAAAATAATTAATTAATTAGTTAAATATTTTAACAATAAAAAATAACAATCCCTCCCTCTCAGACTTGAGACCCTTTACAATCTTATAAAGGACAATGGACGAAGGTCTCGAGCTCCTCTAGCTGCTTCAAGCTGGACATGGTCATTGTCCTACCTACCCTTGGGTCAAGAAATCCCTAATAAGAGTGGGGGTGTGGAGGGGAGGGTGGCCTTCCCACAAGGGAAAGGATCGTGCAGACTCCAGGTTGGTTGGCTGTCTCTGGACAACGGCATGCTTGGTTTAACAGGCTGGCATCCTTGTTGTATTCTGGGGGCAACAGGGTTAAAGGACATCATTCAATCCGTAACCACTAGATGACAAAAGACAGGTATTAATTTTTCAATGTCCCACATTAGGGAAAAGAAGGGCTTCTTTGTAGGAAGGTATGCCAGGTACATCTCACCTGTCCAAAACCCTTTTGCCCATTATACTTAGTTTGGACTGAGGGAAATATTTTAGGTATCCCCCCTCTCAGGCCGCTGGGCTCTTTCTGTCCAAGCCATTAGGACAGAAAAGAGAAACCAGTTTTAAAGTGAAGCCCACAGACCACCCCGTTCTTCACCAACCCAGCCACTTAGTTCAGCCAAACCATTGCGTCTCAGGAGGCAGCAATGCAGACAGGATTAAGTGAGGCCTATACGTACAGACAATCACTCAGGTAATGAGATTGTAGGCTTATGCCCTTTGAAAACAGAAAACACATGTTAATTTATGTAACATAACCCACATACATGTCTCTAAATCTGTAGGACTGTCTTATCGGATAGACATCCAGTTGCAAGGCATTTGACGTTCTTCTTGCCTGTAAATTAAACATCTTTGATAATGCCACAGTCATAGCTTAACTTTCAAATGAAAACAAATTTTAAATGAAAAGAAACTTTAAAGACGGTTAGCTGCACTACTTTATAGTCTACCACTGGGCATTGTGATCTTCCTTGAATCTTGATTTTTCTCCCTAAGATTACCCTCCTTGTCATTAAAGGGACTGCATTAAGTTCATTTTTAATTTATCCTGTTCATTTGCATAAACGCAACAAGAGCAGAAAATGATCACTTATGATCTTTAGTTCTGCTTTGCTGGAACTTATGCAAGGAACATTTAGGGTGACCTTCAGTCTGCCCTTCAGGGCACAGAAGTTGAGCCACATACCTGGCATTCAGCCTTGCCTGTAAACACCTGTCTTTTCCAGGTCCTCCTGGTTTTCCATTGTGCCTTAAGGTCCCTTCTAGCCATCTTTCAGGAAAACAACCTTCGTTCCTTCCCTGGAAAGATTGCTATGGAATGCTCATCCATCCAAGGTACCAGGCCTTTTATCTCGTGGACTTTTATTACTTTTGAAGGTCAGTCCCAGTTGCTCAGGGCTTTTTGGTAACAACCAAAGCCCAAGCATGTCTCCTTTAGGCATGACATTCCAGTCAAAGTCTTAGTCAAAAAAATCGTTATTAACAACTGGTCTTATTAGTTTTATGCAAAGAAACTTAGGTCATTACTTACTTCTTTAGAATGCCAAATTCTGGAGGGATCAGATAGGGAGAAAATATCTACAGTGTGAAGGAAAAACCTTGTCCTTCTAATATTCACTGAACTTGCATTTCTATTCTTTATATTTTTATTTTTCCCCCCCACTAAAAATTTTTCTGTTTGTTTTTCCATTACAGTTGTCTCACTTTTTTCCCCCTCTTGCTTCTCTGCACCCTGTCCCTCCCTTCTCCCACATTCAGTCCCCATCCAGTTGTCCATGTCCATGGGTCATTTATACATGTTCTTTGACTAGACCCTTCCCCTTCTTACCACTTCTCTCCCTCCCATCTCCCCCTTTGTTACTGTTAGTTTATTCCTCGTTTACATACCTCTGGTTCAATTTTGCTCATTTGTTTGTGTTGTTCATTAGTTTCCTTTAACAGGTGATAGCATAAGGTAATTTTCTTTTGTTGCCTGGCTTATTTTGCTAAGCATAATTCTCTCTAGTTCCAATCATGTTGTTGCAAATGGTAGAAGTTCCTTCTTTCTTTCAGTACTTATTCATTGTCATTTTCCCCCTTTGTACTCGTGTTCCTCTCTGTCTCTCTCTGTTTCTTCATCTTCTTAAAGCAGACCCTTTAGCATCTCTTGCAATACTGGTTTGGTGGAGATGTATTCTTTTAACCTTCTTTTGTCTTGGAAACTCCTTATTTCACCTTCCATTTTGAATGAGAGTCTTGCTGGGTAGAGTATTCTTGGTTGTAGGCCTTTGTTTTTCATTACTTGGATTATATTTTGCCATTCCCTTCTGGCTTGTAGTGTTTCTGCTGAGAAATCTGATGATAGCCTTATTGGAGCTCCCTTGTATGTTATTAGTTGTTTCTCTCTTGCTGCTTTTAGGATTCTCTCTTTGTCTTTGAATGTTGCCATTTTAATTATGATGTGTCTTGAAGTGGGCCTGTTGGGGTTCATCTTCATTGGGACCCTCTGTACTTCCTGGACTTGCATGATTCTTTCTCTCTTCATGTTAGGGAAGTTTTCTGTCATTAGTTTTTCAAAGAGGTTTTCTATTCCTTGCTCTTCTTCTTCTCCTTCTGGAATTCCTATGATACGGATATTATTACGTTTCATGTTGTCCTGCAGCTGTCTTAGAGCCTCTTCAGTCTTGTTCAGCCATTTTTCATTTTGTTGCATTGTCTGTGAGTTTTTGTCTACATTGTCCTCCAGCTTACTGATCCGATTTTCTGCTTCCTCTAGCCTGTTTTTAATTCCTTCTACTGTGTTCTTCAATTCAGAGATCGTATTCTTCATTTCCTCCTGGCTCTTATTGATAGCTTCCATGTCCTTTTTCATGCTGGTGTAATTCTCAGTAAGTTCCTTGTAGTTTTTCTGGAGTTCACTGTAGTTTTTCTGGAGTTCTTTGCAGTTTCTGCTGAGCTCATTGAGCTTCTCCATAATCCGTGCTTTCAATTCCATATCTGATAGTTGGCTCCCCTCTATTTCATTTAGCACTCTTTCTGGGGATTCTACCTTTCCTTTCGATGGGGGGGTTGTTTCTCTGTCTCCCCATTTTTGTGACTCCTATTGTTTGTTGGTGCTTCTTAGAATGATCTAGATGCTAACTTTTTAAATGCTCTCCTGTTAGACTCACACAGTTATGGAATCCACATCTGTATCCTTGCTTTCTCATTAAATAAAGAGGCATTGCCTTTCTAAGGATTAGCTCTCCGTCGGTATTACTGCACATCCTATTTCCACAGGTAACTTATTTCTACTTTACCCATCTCTCTTGTCTCTTCAACTTGTGCTTCATCAGCCTTTAAATATGCTTAAATTTCTCCTATATTAAGAATAATAACCTCTCTCCAAAAGAATAATCTTCCAGGTACTATATTGTGGTTTACTACAATTATTATCACTTTTTCACTTTCCATTTACTATTCAACCCTCTGTAATCTGGCTCCAGCTTCTTCAGCTCCATTGAAACTATAATCTTAAAGATCACCAATGAGTTTTTCTTTTGCTAAATCTAAAGTCCCTTGTACATTCAGATGTTAAATGACCATATACTGAAAGTGTTGACCATTCCTTCTCACTTTGAAATCATCCCACTCTCCCTAACTCAAACTCCTCGTTAGAGTTTCCTTTTCAGCTTCTTTTTCATTGTCCATCCTTTCAATGCTGCCATTCATCTGAGTTCTGTCCAAGTACCGTTTTGCTTTCTCACTCTTCTTGGTTATTCTTATTCATGCCCATTGTCCTAACTCTTACAGTAGTCCCTCTCTATATCGCGGTTCACTTATCATGGCCTCACTGTATCACGGGATTTTAAAAAATATTATATTTATTTATTTATCGTGGATTTTTTGCTATATTGCAGGATTTTGCGGCACTATATACCTATGTTGTTTAAGTTACGTAGGTTTAAGAGTGTATAATATGTTTAAGAACATAAGTAGTGTTTATAAAAGTGTGGAAAAGGTTAATAAGGGACTGGAAATGGTTAATAAGGGACTAAGAATGGTTTATAAGTGTGTGGGGAGGGTTTATAAAGCCTTAAAATATAAATAAATACTAAAATAAATGTAAAGTTCCTACTTCATAAATCTTCACCTATCACAGGGGGGTCTAGAATGTAATACCCATGATAAGTGAGGGAACACTGTATATATAAGCTGATGACCCTAAAGTCTCTATCTCCCATCATATCCTGGTCTTCCCAACTGAAGATCAATACAGACAGCTGCTAACCAAACATCATCTTTCATTTGACAGTCCCACAAATACTTCAAATCAGCAGGTTTACAACTGAAATTATGATATTTTCTTCCAACATGCTGTTCCCCACGTTCCTCATCTAGTTACATGGCACCGCCATCTACCCAGCTGCTAAACTGCAAAGATTGAAGTTATTCTGACTACTCCTTCCTCCACCCCAGTCACATTAATTCAGTTCACATTTCAAAATGCACCTACTTTTATCTATTAAAAATAGTTCACCTGCCACCCATTTTCCATATTGTACCAGTGATCTCTCTAAGTGTGAATATGATCAGACTACCTTCTTCCTTAAAAGAGTTCAATGTCACCTCATTACCCTGAGGAAAACATCAAATTCTAGCTGCTTGGAGTGTCTCAGTTTGATGGGGTATGACCTTGATGCTTTTAATTTTCTCCATTCACTGCTGGTAGTCCATATTGACTCTCATAAAGTAGGGCTCTTCATGACATTTTGGGCAGATTCTTTAACACTCAGGTCATTTTTGTCTTATTGAAAGTCTATTGAGTTTAAAATTCCAGTTTCCTAGTAGGGATTAAACTAACCTGCTTCTCTGTTTCTCTTGTTAGTCAGGTGGGTGGAAGAGGGAGTGGGAGCCTCTTCCCTGCCTCCTCAGCTTGTGTCAGAAGAAGCATGATCTGCCTCTGGGACTCTTCCTTTTCTTCTTTTTTCTAAAGTTCTCACTCCCAAGGTATGCCAAGGCAGGATAGAAGCAGGCAGCAGTCCAGGGTAAAGGCAGTCCTCTCTCTGCTGGTTGTTCCTACTTCTCTGGCTAACCTGACTAATCCTTGTTTCATATTCTGGCTTCTACTTCACTTTTGAATTTTCATTTTACAGAGAAGAGGCACTGCTACATCCCTCAATTTTGATTTCTTTCTTTATTCATCACTTTATCCTACATTCTCCTTCTGTGCCTTGGCTCCTCCCATCTATTATTTAGAGAATCGTTGATAAGAGTCAGTCCTATGGAGTAATTTGTGGTTTAAAAAGTAGGCCTCTTTGAGGTGTACACAGACTTCTCCAGAATGCCACTTCCCTGTCAGACAGGTCTTAGGGGGAGCTACACAGTACCAGGAGGATGTGATACCACAAAAAATGTTCTATTCATACCTCCTGCTGCAGGGAACATAACTAACTAGTGGCATCAGCTGCTGCCTTTCTGGGATGTATGATAGGGCCATGCTTCCCATGGATTCCTCCTGGCTGACAAATGAGTATGGTCAGAGAACTAAGCAGAAGTATTCCCGCAAAACAAGACTTCATTGTCCCTCTGAATGATGTTCTATACTTCAAGGCAGCTTTGCTTAAGAATTTTCAATTGGCTGAAATTTTCTTAAAATTATGCTGTAGTCTGAAACTCTTGCTACTCAATTCCCTTTACCATCCCCTTGCATTCACAAGTTTAAAGATTATCATGTACTAAAGTCTCTTTCTGCCTTCTCTGCTATCTTCCCTTTAAGCCTTAATTGGTGTCTCCTTCAATAAATTGAATTCCATCTTGACATCTGCTTCTCCCAGGAACTAAACTAACACAAGTGGAGCCCAAAGTGACCCAGGAAAAAGTCAGTAAGATGGCAGTTTGGGACTGACTTACTCATTGTCCAGTGACCCAGGAGGCAAATGGTCTATGATGCAAGGGTAGTCCATGGCATATGGTGGGATCTCATGCTAAAGATTTCCCAAGTAGTGACCTGGAGAAATTCCCCAGTGGAAGGAAACATCATTGCAGGTACAATGATTCAAGCTTTTTAACAATATGGAAGTGAAATGCCTATAAGGCAGCAGGGCTGGTCAGTGACTGCTAAGCTGTACTGATGTCTGGCAGAGAGACAATGAAAATTTAGGGCCTTTATCAAGCATTTAATGGCTACATATGAGAACCAGAGGGCTTCTTGAGTAGCTTGTTTTCTTCAGTGGAAAAGTTGACATGGCTAAGTACCTGAGCAGATCTCTAAAGATTAAAGTCAGAGCTCTTAAGATGTTTCAATATTCAGAAAGCTTGGAAAACTTGGATAAAATCTGAGACTCTGAAAAATGCAATGAGAGGCTCTGGATGGATATCCTATGAATGCTGGCACTGCACACAAACCGTAGCCCGCCCGACAATCCCCAGAGTGTACAGCACTCACCTCTCCTTACAGACTCATAACCTGCTGAAAGATATGCTGGTCCCAATAACAGAAGGGGGACATTATGTATTGAGAGGAGCTGTAAAAACTAGCTAGCCTATGTCACTATTGCATTTGGAGAGTGTTTGATCAAGGGTGGTAGAATATAACAGGGATCCCTGGCTGGTGTGGCTCAGTGGGTTAACCACTGGCCTGCAAACTGAAAGGTCACCGGTTTAATTCTGATTCCCACCAGGGCACAGGCCTGGGTTGCAGGCCAGGTTTATCTGTATTTCTCTCCCTCTCTTTCTCCCTTCTTTCCCCTTTCTCTAAAAATAAATAAAAATAAAATCTTTAAATAAAGAATGTAAGAGGGAATAAGAAAAAATTTATTACTTGGGGGACCTTTCCAAAGACACTGAATTTAACATCCTGGCAAAGACTCTAGGGAAAGGGCAAACTCACTACTAGGGTGTCTATAAAAAGCCTAGAAAAAATGGGGGCACATTTTGAGTAATGTGCAGGTACTTGAGTTACCCTGGAAGACAGTAAAGGAAGGAATAAGAGGCAGAGGGATTGTGGGCATGCCTGCATGCATATATTATGTGAGATCAGATGATTCAACAGAGAATTCTCTTTTTCAAGAAAGTCCAGAGGACACACCATTCACCAAGGCCAGCAGCAGCAGAATCACTGAGTTTAATGGTGGCTCTTCTCAGCAGGCCAGGGCTGGGAGTGGGAGAGGCAGGCTTGCAGCTGACAGAACTGGGCTTATTAATATCCATAAGGATGATGGTGCCTTGAAGTATTAGCATTTGGGTGGTGGCAGAAGGCCATAATTACCATAATGGGCAGTAACAGAGGGCAGTCAAGGGGACTTGATTTTCAGTGAGATTTGTAGATGGCTAATTGAGCATATTATTCCTAGGAGCAAAATAGATGGCAGCACAAAAAATGTTAGAATGAAGGAGTAGGGGGCTGAGGACAGCTACTGCAATTAAAAGCCAAGATTGTTTGCTCAGTTCCCAGACCTAAGTCCTATTTCAGATGTGGAACTGATTGACGTATCTTATCCTGGAAGGGATGGTGCCACAATGAAATACCTTAAAAATGCAGAGGCTGTTGTTCTAGTTATCTTTAATTTTTCTCGTATTAATATACTTTATTTTGAGAGCAATTTTAGGAATACAGAAAAACCAAGCAGAAAGTACAGAGTCCCATGTACCCCTTCTTCCTCACACACACATAATTCTCTATTATTAACAACTTGCATTACTTTGATACATTTGCTACAACTGATAAACCAATATTGATACTTTATTATTAATTAAATTCCATAGTTTACATTAGGGCGCACTCTCTTTCATCAAGTTGTGTGGGTTTTAATAAATTCATAATGCCATGTATCCACCATTACTGCAGCATGCAGAATAGTTCTATTGCCCTAAAAATCTCCTGTGCTTCACCTGGTCCTTACTCACTCACTCCTCCTGAACACCTGGTAACCACCGAAAACTTCATTGCCTCTTTTATAGTCTTACCTTTTTCAGAATATCATATTGTTGGGTTCATACAATATGTAGCCTTATCAGACTACCTTTTCCAATTAGCAAGAGGCATGTAAGTCTCTTCCATGCCTTTTTGTGACTTGATAGTTCATTTACTTTTGCAGCTAAATAATATTTCTTTTTTATGATTGAACTTATTGGGGTTACATTCGTTAATAAAATTATATAGTTTTCAAGTGTACAATTCTATAATACCTCATCTGTATGTCACATTGTATGTTCACTATCCAAAGCCATTTCCTTCCATCACCATTATTCTGTTTACCCTCTTCTACCTGGCCCCACACCCCTTTTCCTCCGGTAATCACCATACTGTTGTCTGTGTCTATGAGCGGTCTTGTGTGTGTGTATATGATCCCTTCACTTATTTCACTCAGCCCAGAATCCCTCTCCCCTTTGCCATCAGTCAGTCTCTTCTCTCCATCCATGAATCTGTTTCTATTTTATTTGTTTATTTTTGTTCATTAGGGTCCATATATAAGTAAAATCATATGGTATTTGTCTTTCTCTGACTGGCTGATTTCACTTAGCATAATGTTCTCTAGGTCCATCCATGCTGACAGAACAAGGTAAAATTTACTTCTTTTTTACAACTGAGTATTATATCATTGTGTAAATGTAGCACAGCTTTTTTCTCCACTCATCTACTGATGGGCACTTGGGCTGCTTCCATATCTTGGCTATTGTAAATAGTGCTGCAATGAACATAGGGATGCATATATTCTTTTGAATTAGTGTTTTGGATTTCTTCAGATATATTCCCAGAAATGGTGTCACTGGGTCAGGTGGCTCCATTTTTAATTTTTTAAGGAAACTGTACTATTTTCCACAGTGGCTGCACCAGTCTGCATTCTCACCAACAGTGTGCAAGGGTTCCCTTTTCTCCACATCCTTGTCAGCCCTTCTTTGGTTGATCAGCCATCTATATGTCCTCTTTGGAGAAGTGTCTATTCAGATCTTTTGTCCATTTTTTAATTAGATTTTTTTTGGTGTTGAGCTTCGTAAATTCTTTATAAATTTTGGCTAGTAGTCCCTTATCAATGTGTTACTGATGAATATGTTCTCCCGTGCAGTGAATTGTCTTTTTGTTTTGTTGATGGTATCCTTTGCTGTGCAAAAACTTTTTAGTTTGATGTAGTTCCATTTGTTTATTTTTTATTTTGTTTCCTTTGCCTGAGGAGATATATCAGAAAAATATTGTTATGAAAAATATCCAAGATTTTACTGCTTATGTTTTATTCTAGGATTTTTATGGTTTTGGGTTTTGCACTTAAGTCTTTAATTCATTTTGATTTTATTCTTGTATATAGTGTAAGGAGGCGGTCTTGTTTTGTTTTTGTTTTTTGGATGTATCTGTCCAGTTTTCTTAACAGTATTTATTGGATAAACTGCCTTTACCCCATTGTATGTTTTTTTCCTCCTTTGTCAAATATTAATTGACCATAAAGGCGTGGGTTTATTGTTAGGCTCTCTATTTTGTTCTATTGGTCTACATGTCTGTTTTCACGTGCTATTTTAATTACTATGGTCATAGTATAGTTTGATATCAGGTAGGTTGAAACCTCTAGCTTTGTTCTTTCTTCTCAAAATTGCAGAGGCTATTTGGGGTATTGTGTGGTTCCTTATAAATTTTTGGAATATTTATTCTAGTTCTGCAAAATACAAAATACTTTGTCCAGAAAGTATCTATCCATGTACTATGAAAAATAGAGACATTTATTGAAGAAGATACAAGATACAAGAAACATTGTTCATAGGACAATGAGGCCTCAGTCTCCTTCAAAGTAGGCACATTGGGACCTCACACATTTCTCCCAATTGCCATCAGCTGCTCTGTTGTATTTTCCTGAATCTCATTTATGGTCTAAAATCTGTTGCCTTTCAAGGGTGATTTTAGTTTGGGGAAAAGCTGGAAGTTGCAGGGTGCCAAATCTGGACTGTAGGGGGTTGAATCAGTTGGGTTATTTGATGTCTTGTCAAATAAATTGGCACAAAACATGATGCATGAGTGGGCATGTTGTCATGATAAATCTGTCAGTCACCAGCTATCCATATCTGCAGCCTTCTGAATCAGATGATTAGATTTCATGGAGGAATCTTCAAGCTTAATGCAAAATTTGTTGCAAAGTCATTGCCCTACTTGCTCAGTCATTTTGAATGAGACAGCCACACATTACACATTCTCACTTAGTGGCACCTACCCCGTATCACTGACTAGTACAATGAAGTCACTATTGTTCACGCATGACATTCCAGTCCACTCTCCATGGCTTCCAAGTTACATTGGTGTCGTGCAAACTGTTCTCATTATATTAACAGTGGTTGGATTTTTTCAGGACAGACCTTGGTATATCATTGGTATTTTGATAGAAATTGCTTTGAAGCTGTAGGTTGCTATAGATGTTTTAATAAGTTCATTTTTCCTGCCCATGAGCATGATATATGCTTCAACTTATTTGTGTCTTCCTCGGATTTTCTCTTCAGTATCTTATAATTTTACAAAGATATGTTTTTTACATTTTTGGTTAAATTTATTCTTAGGTCCCTTATTTTATTCTTTTGCAATTATAAATAGGATTGTCTTTTCAGTGTCCCTTTCTGATAATTCATTATTGGTATATAAAATGCCACCAATTTCTGAATATTGATATTTGTATCCTATTTTACTGAATTTATTTCTCAGTTATAGTAGTTTTTGGTGGAATCTTTAGGGTTCTCTATATAGAGTATCATGTGATCTGCAAATAATGATAGTTTTAGTTTTTGCTTTCTAATTTAGATGCCTTTTATTTCTTCTTCTAGTCTGATAGCTGTGTCTAGTATGTCTAGGACTTCCCATACTATGTTGAATAAGAGTGGTGAAAAAAGATATCCCTGTCTTGTTCCTAATCTTAAGGGAAATGTTTATAGTTTTTGCCCATTCTTTATTATGTTGGCTGTTGATTTCTCATATATGGCCTTTTTTATTTGAGGTATGTTCCCTCTGTTCCCACTTTGCTGAGAGTTTTTCTCATAAATGAGTGCTGGATTTTATCACATGCCATTCCTGCATCTATTGATATGATCATGTGATTTTTTATCCTTTATTTTGTTTATGTGATGTATCATATTTATGGATTTGCAATATTGTACTAACCTTGCGTGCTTGGAATAAATTCCACCTGATCATGGTGTGTGACCTCTTTACTGTTTTGCTAAATCCAGTTTGTAATTATTTTGTTGAGAATTTTTGCATCTATGTTCATCAAGGATATTGGCCTGTAATATTCTATCTTTGTAGTGCCAAATCTGGTTTTGGAATTAGGATAATGCTGGTCTCATAAAATGAGATTGGGAGTCTTTTCTCCCTTTGAAATTTTTGGAGTATTTTGAGAAGAATAAGTGTTAGTTTTTCTTTGAGTGTTTGGTAAAATTTGTCTGTGAAGCCACATGGTCCAGGACTTGTTTGCTAGGAGTTTTTGATCACTGCTTCAATTTTATTAGTTGTAAGTGGTCTATTCAGATTTTCTTGTTCCTCCTACTCATTTTTGGAAGTTTCTATGTTTCTAGAAATTTATCCATTTCATTCTGGTTGTCCAGTTTTTTGGCATATAGTTGTTCATAATACTTTTCTACAATTCTTTGTATTTATATGTTGCCAGTTGTTACTTCTCTTTCATTTGTGATTTTATTTATTTGGGTCCTATCTCTTTTTTTCTTGATGAGTCTGGCTAAAGGTTTGTCAATCCTGTTTATGTTTTCAAAGAACCAGCTCTTGGTATCACTGATCTTTCATATTATTTTTCATCTCTATGTTATTTATTTCCCCTCCAATCTTTATTATTGCCTTCCTTCTATTAGTGTGGGTTTTGTTTGTTGTTCTTTCTCTAGTGTTTTTGGGTGTAAGATTAGATTGTTTGTTTGAAGTTCTTTTTGCTTCTTGAAGTAGGACTGTATTATGTCTTCATGTAACTTGCCAGTCTGGTCTCTATAGAAAGAGGGAGCCTAGAAATAGACTGCAGAGTTTCAGAAGCTCAGCTGAGTAGCAGACATCATCACACTGATCCATTCCAAAAATGATATCAGGCTGATCAGGCAAGATGAGAAAGAGGGCCCCAACCCTTTCCCTAGGTCACGCGAGCATGCACATGGAAGAACCCCAGTCTGCCCACCCAGGCACTCAACCAACTCACCAGTTGTAGAACACAGGCACCCCTGGCCTGCCCCAATAGGCGCCAAACCAATGTGCCGGATGCTTGCCCAGAAGCTACCCAGGCACGCCCCAGTGGGTGTGAGACCAGCAGGCCAGCTGCTGCGCATAGGTGCCCACCGCCACTGTGCACATGTGCCTGTGGCCCTGCCCCAACGGGTGCAAAACCAACTCGCCAGCCACCGCACACAGGCGCAGGACCAGTGCGCTGGCCACGGTGTATAGGCGCCACCCAGATCCACCCCAACAGGTGTGAAACCAACACACCGGCCACCCCAATAGGCCCACAATAAACTCGCCTACTGACGCATAGAGGCCTCTTCCATTGCTGGAACAGGAGAGCAACCAGTCATCCTTGGACTTGCCTATCCTGGTGCACAATGGGTCAACCTGCCCCTGGCCTGTGCAACAGAATGCACTTGCCTCTGGCTGAGGCCAAAGGACAGTGAAATGAACTAGGGGCACTTTGTAATAAGTTTGGGTGCTGGCTATCGAGAAAGAGCTGGGAGAGCAGTGGACTAGGTCCCAGTACAGAAGCATCCCAAGTACTATGGGAGAAATCACTTAAGCAGACTGCTCCCCTCTAAGTGGCATCAGCTGGAGGCAGCAGCTCAACAACTGTGTACAAGAAGTTCACACCATAAAGGCAGAAAATAAAAGCAGATCAATCTAAGAAGCAGAAACAAGATCAGTGCCCAAAATAGGGAGGCAGAATAATACCCCACAAGGAAAGAAGAAATTCCCAGAAGGAGCGATAGATGACATAGAAGCAAGCAGACTATCTGACATGGAATTCAAAACAATAGTAATGAGGAAGCTCATGAACTCAACAAACACAAAGAACACTGTAACAAACTCCAGGGGAACTATAAAGAACTCTGGGGAAACTACAGAGAACTACAGGGAAGCTAAAAAGAACTTACTGAGAACTACACCAGCATAAAAAAGAACATAGGAACTATCAATAAGAATGAGAAAGAAATGAAGAATACAATTTCTGAACTGAAGAACACAGTAGAAGCAATCAAAAGCAGGCTAAATGAAGCAGAGGGTTGGGTCAGTGAGTTAGAGGACAATGTAGAAAAAAATTCCCAAACAATGCAACAAAATGAAAAAGACTGAAAAAGAGTGAAGAGGGTTTAAGAGAACTGCAGGACAACATGAGACTAAACAACATTAGAATCATCGGGATACA
Organism: Furipterus horrens; assembly: GCF_987537825.1. NCBI lineage: Eukaryota > Metazoa > Chordata > Mammalia > Chiroptera > Furipteridae > Furipterus > Furipterus horrens. The sequence continues at coordinate 64,883,323 of NW_028327172.1, read as the reverse complement.
AGAAGGAGAATAAGAGGAGCAAGGATAGAAAACCTGATTGAAAAAATAATGACAGAGAATTATTCTAACTTGATGGGAGAGAAAGTCATGCAAGTCCAGGAAGCACAAAGGGTCTCAATGAAGATGAACCCCAAAAGGCCCACTCCAAGGCACATCATAATTAAAATGGCAACATTCAAAGACAAAGAGAGAATCCTAAAAGGAGTAACAGAAAAACAGCAAATAACATACAAGGGAGCTCTGATAAGACTATCAACTGACTTCTCAACAGAAACACTATAAGCCAGAAGGGAATGGCAAAAAATATTTCAAGCAATAAAAAACAAAGGCCTACAACCAAGAATACTCTACCCAGCAAGGCTCTCTTTCAAAATGGAAGGTGAAATAAGGAGTTTCCAAGACAAATGAAAACTAAAAGAATACATCTCCACCAAACCAGCATTACAAGAGATGCTAAAGGGAATGCTGTAATAAAAAGAATAAAAAGAGAGAGGGAGAGGAACACAAGTACAAAGGGAAATGAATAAATACCTGTCAATAATAACCTTAAATGTAAATGGATTAAATGTTCCAATCAAAAGACATAGGATAGCAGAATGGATATGAATACATGACCCACATATATGCTGTCTACAAGAGACACGCCTCAAAACAAAAGATTTACATAGACTGAAAGTGAAGGGATGGAAAAAAGTATTCCAAGCAAACGAACATGAAAAAAAGCTGGAGTAGCAATACTTATATCAGACAAAACAGATTTCAGAGTAAAAGCCATAAAAAGAGACAAGAAAGGACATTTCTTAATACTTAAGGGAACAATCCATCAAGAAGATATAGACCTGATAATCATATATGCACCCAATATAAGTGCACCAAAATATATAAGGAAAATATTGGAAGACTACAAAAAATATATCAACAACAACACACTCATAGTAGGGGATTTCAATACCCCATTGTCAACAATGGACAGATCTTTGAAGAAAAGAAACACCAAAGATATTCAGGCATTGATCAACACTCTAGACAAAATGGACTTAATTGACATACATAGAACTTTTCATCCCAAAGAAGCAAAATATACATTCTTTTCAAATGCACATGGGATATTTTCAAAGATAAACCACATGGTAGGATGCAAAACAAATCGCAACAAATTCAAGAAAATTGGAATTATATCAAGCTTCTTCTCAGATCACAATGCCTTGAAACTAGAAATCAATTTCAAGGAAAAAACTAAAAAACATTCAAACTCATTGAGAATGAATAACATGCTATTAAATAATAAATGGGTTAACAATGACATAAAGGAAAAAATCAAAAAGTTTCTGGAAACAAATGATAATGAGCACACAACAGCCCAAAACCTATGGGACACAGCAAAAGCAGTCCTAAGAGGGAAGTTCATAGCAATACAGGCCTACCTAAAAAGGATAGAAGAATCTCAAATAAAAAATCTAACCCTACAGCTACAAGAATTAGAACAACAGCAAACAAAGCCCAGGGCGAGTAGAAGGAAGGAAATCATCAAGATCAGAGCAGAATTAAATGACATAGGGACTAAACTAACAATTCAAAAGATCAACATAAGTAGGAGCTGGTTCTTTGAAAAGATAAACAAAATTGACAAGCCTTTAACCAGGTTCATCAAGAAAAAAAGAGAGAGGACCCAAATAACAAAATGAGAAATGAAAGAGAAAACACAACTGATATCACAGAAATATAACGGATTGTAAGAAATTACTACAAACAACTATATGGCAAGAAACTTGACAACCTAGATGAAATGGACAAATTTCTAGAAACATATAATCTTCCAAAACTAAATCAAGAAGAAGCAGGAAGCCTGACCAGACCAATAACAAAAAGTGAAATTGAAACACTAATCAAAAAATTCCCGGCACATAAAAGCCCTGGACCGAATGGCTTCATGGACGAATTTTACAAAACATTTAAGGAAGAACTAACACTTCCCTTCTCAAACTATTCCAAGAAATCCAAGAAGAGGGAAGACTCCCAAACTCGTTCTGTGAAGCCAGTATTACCCTAATTCCAAAACCAGGTCAAGACACAACAAAGAAAGAAAACTACAGGCCAATATCACTGATGAACATAGATGCTAAAATGCTCAACAAAATATTGGCAAACCGGATCCAGCAACACATTAAAAAGATCATACATCATGATCAAGTGGGATTCATCCCAGGGATGCAAGGATGGTTTAATATTCACAAATCAATAAACGTAATACACCACATAAACAAAATGAAAGACAAAAACCACATGATCTTGTCAATAGATGCTAAAAAAGCATTTGATAAAGTACGACACCCATTTATGATGAAAACACTCAGCAAAGTGGGAATAGAGGGAGCATACCTCAACATAATAAAGGCCATATACGAGAAACCCGAAGCCAACATCACACTCAATGGACAAAAACTAAAAGCATTCCCCCTGAGACCAGGTACAAGACAAAGATGTCCACTCTCTCCACTCCTATTCACAATAGTATTGGCATTCTAGCTGCAGCAATCAGACAAGAAAAAGAAATAAAAGGCATTTAAATTGGAAAAGAGGAAGTAAAACTGCCACTATTTAAAGATGGCATGATAATATACATAGAAAACTCTATAGACTCCACAAAAAAAAAAAAAAAAAAAAAAAAAAAAAACTACTAAACCTGATAAGTGAATTTGGCAAAATAGCAGGGTACAAAGTTAATTTTCAGAAATCAAAGGCATTTTTGTACACCAGAAATAAAATATCAGAGATCGACACTAGAAAAAACATCCCATTTACTATAGCAACAAGAAAAATAAATTACTTAGGAATAAATTTAACCAAGGAGGTAAAAGACCCGTGCTCAGAAAACTACATAAAACTGAAGAAAGAAATTAAGGAAGATACAAATAAATGGAAGCATAAGCCATATTCATGGATGAAAAGAATCAACATCATTAAAATGTCCATACTACCCAAAGCAATTTATAGATTCAATGAAATCCCTATTAAAATACCAGCGATATATTTCACAGACCTAGAACAAATACTTCAAAAATTTATATGGAACCAAAAGAGACCTTGAATAGCCACAGCGATCTTGAGACAGAAGAACACAATAGGAAGAATTACAATACCTCACATCAAACTATATTACAAGGCCACTGTAATCTAAAGAGCCTGGTACTGGCATAAGAACAGACATATAGATCAGTGGAACAGAATAGAGAGCCCAGAAATAAACCCAGGCCTCTATGGTCCACTAATATTCGACAAAAGGGGAAAGAACATACAAGGGAATGAGAAGAGCCTCTTCAACAAATGGTGCTCGAAGAACTGGACAGGGACGTGCAAAAAATGAAACTAGACCACCAACTTACACTACACACCAGAATAAACTCAAGATGGATCAAAGACTTAAATGTAAGCCGTGACACCATAAAAGTCCTAGAGGAAACATAGGCAGGAAAATTTCAGATATCCCACATAGCAATATTTTCACTGATACATCTTCTAAGGGAAGGGAAATAAAGGAAAAAATAAACAAATGGGACTACATCAAACTAAAGAGCTTCTGCTCAACAAAAGAAAACATCAGCAAGGTGAAAAGTGAACCAACCATATGGGAAAACATATTTGCCAATGGTACATCAGATAAGGGGTTGATCTCCAAAATATACAAAGAACTTACATATCTCAACACAAAGAAGACAGACAGCTGAATTAAAAAATAAGCAAAGAACCTGAACAAACACTTCTCCAAGGAAGATATACAGAGGGTCTATAGGCATATGAAAGAATGCTCAACATAACTAGCCATCAGAGAGATGCAGATAAAAACCACAATGAGATACCACTTCACACCAGTCAGAATGGCCATCATCAACAAATCAACAAACAACAAGAGCTGGCGAGGATGTGGAGAAACAGGAACCCTAGTGCACTGCTGGTGGGAATGCAGACTGGTGCAGCCACCATGGAAAACAAAATGGAATTCCCTCAAACCACTAATAATGGAACTGCCTTTTGAACCAGTGATTCCACTGCTAGGATTTTACCCAAAGAATCCTGAAACACCAATTCAAAAGAACCTATGCACCCCTATGTTCATAGCAGCACTGTTTACAATAGCCAAGTGCTGGAAACAGCCTAAGTGCCCATCTGTAGATGAGTGGATTAAAAAACTGTGGTACATTTACACAATGGAATACTATGCAGCAGAAAGAAAGAAGGAACTCCTGCCATTTGTAACAACATGGATGAAACTAGAGAGAATTATGCTTTGTGAAATAAGCCAGGCAATGAAAGAATAATACCGTATGATATACAATACAGGAGACTAATAAACAACATAAACAAATGAACAAAATTGAACAAGGAACAGAGTAACAGTTATCAAGGGATCGGAGGGAGGGAGGGAGGAAGGGGGGCAAGTAGGGGAAAGGTTTAGTAAAGGAACTAATATAAATGACCCATGAGCATGGACAACAGGGTTGGGATCGACTGTGGGAGAAGGGGTGGCCTGGGTGGAGGGTAGTAATGAGGGTAAAAGTGGGACAATTGTAATAGAAAAACAATAACAATAAATTTTTTTTTAAATCAAATGAAGAGACTAGAACATATGTTCAGGCAGGGTTAAGGTTAAGGAGACACATGAGGGATGTATTGCATCCAGGGACAAACAAGAACAATGTCATTACTTTTCTTAGGCTGGTAAAGTCAGGGTGAGAGAGTCATAACTGTAATTCAAAGAAAGAATTATTACAGTATGGGAGTTGTGGTTTTGGACAGGGGATCATAGACACTTTTTCTCCCCCCAAATCCCCCCAAATAAAACAACACCTATATCTTTTCTTCCCACTTTGACATCTCCTGCTAACATCTCCCAATGTTCAAGCTCAACAAGTAGTCAGAGGACAACAAGTTCAGGTGATGCATCCCAAAGTGGCTAGCCTCTCAAGTCTCTGAGCATCATAGAGAGTGGATCTGAAGAGGTAAACTGGAGAATGACCACCATGAAGTGGAAATTGAAGGAGAACGCCTTAGGCTAAGGAAATAATATGAATAAAGGCAGAAAAATAGGAATTTCCAGAATCTGTTCCAACAATAGTCAGTAGTCTGATTTATCTTGAGTCTGAGTACTTTGGGTTGTAGTTAGAGATTAAGCAGACTTGGTTCAGGAAGGAAGAGGAGGAAGGTTTTGATAGGATCCTGGTTCGGAGACAAAAAAAAAAAAAAGAAAGAAAGAAAAAGGGCCTACTACAGTGGAGACACATGCACTTCAGAGAGTGGGAGATAACCACTGTGAAGATTCAGGGACCTGCAATTTCAGTGATACTTCTCAGAATCCAGTGGTCTGGGGTATGCTGAGATAGCCTTTCCAAAGTACAAGATAAATTGTGTCTTGCCTCTCCTATCACAAAGAAAGAAGCACAGTGCTCAATAGGCCTTTTGGAGTCTAGAGGCAACACATTCCACCTGTAGGAATGCTGATTTTGTCCAGGTTCCAGACGACATAGAAGACTACCAGCCGTGACAGAAGCTTAGGGCAGTAGGCCCAGATGACAGAGCAAGCAGCCCTGTCCATTGGGCAATACAGTCTATCTAACTCTGTGGGATGTGCAATCCAGCCAGTGGTGGAAAGATATTCATCGCAGAACTTATGGTAAATCCAGTGGGAGAAACACATACCAGACTCTTTGTATTCTGGGGCAAGGATACAGCAGAGAATTCATTACACAGCTTCTGAGAAACGGCTCCTGATATGGAACACTTGACCATGGGACACCAAATAACCATGCATGCTAGATTGCCCCATATTAGTTGGGTCTATCAGAGCCACAAAGCAATAACGTTGGACAGGTCACACTTGTGTAAGGCTGTGCCAGTCCATGACTGATAACAGTGGGGCTGAACTCCAGGTCCATTCTTGTGAGAAACAGGACCACTTCCTCAGGCACCTTTGGCTGCAGCACTGCCCCTTGGCCTGGCTGAAACCTTCCTGAGGGCTGTACTGCAGTTCGCTGCAGGCCGAATCTCTTCCCACCCAAAAGTCCTTCCCCCTTTCCCTCACAGGTGCCCACCTTCTCAATTTCCCCTCCTGTTTACCTTTACAGGTGTTTTCTTCCATGAACCTCTTGAGAAACTAATCCCATCTTATATCAGCCTTTAAGAGGGTCCAAACTAACATAGAGGAGCCTTTTGGTATTAGTCTATAAGGAAAAAAAGTCAGAAAGAGTGTGAAACTCCATAAGGACTTGTTTTCCTTGGGGATTTTTTTCTCCTGGATATTTTCACCCAATCTTCAGTAAACAGCTTTAAATAGTGAGTTGTTTGTCCCCAAGCTACCCCCACACTCTCAGACTCAGAACTATTTCCTGAGGCTACTCCCTCCACAGCAATGTTATAAATTATAACTCTGATGGAGGCAGAGATTGAAGAATGTGAGCTCCAAGTCAGGCCTCCCAGGCCAGAGGGCTCTCATTTTATCCTCAAGCCTCCCATTCCAAATCAGCTTTAATTGGTGATCATTAAAACAAAAGCTGATCTTAGTCTTGTGTGGTCTCTCCTTCTATGCCTCCCTTTACTTTTATTCTTAATAGTGTTGTAGGTGGCCCAGTAGGGAGCCACCGGGCCTGTATCCACAAATGGCCACCCTAGACAAATCATGGTGTGGTTCTGATAAGATTTCAGGATCTGTCCTGTCCAAGGCTGACAGAAAGAGCCCCCTGGGAGTCTGAAGACAGGCTCTGGAGGTGAGAGCACCCTGTGCCAATCACCTTCCATTTGAGCTGAAACTGACAATGACTTCCACCAAGTATACACTCACTTGTAAGCAAGGAATAAGCTGGCCACTGGGGACTGCCTTTATCACAGCAATCCCTGACTCTCCAAGGCCATGTCTTTATACAGATATTGTATATAGCCCCCGCCTGACTGACAGGGAGTTGTATCCATTAATTTGCTGTGTGAGGCGCACATTACTTTGTGTGCCTTTTCCAAAATGCGTACTGTCAAACACTGATGCCTTGGGATAGTAACAATTGCTCTGCAAAAAAATTGATTGCTGGGGTTAAATTAATTAATTAAACATGAAAGTCATTAGGCTGAGGTGGCTCTAATGCTGTGGGGGACTAAGTAAGCAAACCATAATCCATGCTTATAAATGCCTCAAGGTTAAGAAATAGAAACCTAAGGACATTCAATCACAAACAGCCAGCTGGACTTGAAGCTAGCTTATAACTAATCAAATAATTCCCCTGTTTTCTCCCTCACTTTCTCTATATGTTTTTCCCCTGGCTCTTGTTGAAGTGTTCCTGACCACTTCAGTTTGTCGGTGCCTGATTCAAATTGATTTTTTCTCAAACAAACTCAACATTTTTAATATGCCTTAGTTTATCTTTTAACAATGGTTAAATAAGTTTTCAAAATGCTGAACTAAAAAAAATAAGTCATGACATACAAAAGAAAAAAAAAGCACCGGTTGGCTTCAGGACTTCTCAGTGTATTTAAGATGATGAAGAGCATTGTGTATCTGCAAGAGGAAGATAGAATATGTAACATTTGCCAAGAGTAGTTACCACAAAACCCAGTGAGTCCATCCTGATTTCTGCAGGATAACTTTCCACAAGTAATGCCTCAGGGACTGGCATTCGAGGCTGAGTGGTGAAAAGAATGGAGGTGCCGACCTCCATCTCATAAAAAGTCTCAACTGGAATGAGTCTGGTCCCTGTCGCCCTCTCCACGGAGCTGCCTGCAGCCAAAGCCATCAAGACTGGGAACAACTTGATTTTTTAAAGCCTTGGATGCTTCTCTGGCAACATAAGTGTTTAACTTTAGTCACTGTCTTCAGCCTTACATACTGCAAGATCCAGACTGTGGGGTGTACAGTTCATTATTTTTGTTCTGTTTTCCCAGATACAATTGGATCCCAACAGAAAACAAAGCTCATGGTGGCTGAGAAAAACAGGTCACAGTTTGAATTCATTTAGAAACAAAGGGTAATAGATTATGTCCCTGAATATCCCCTCTGGCAACATTAAAACTTCCAAGCTTTTGATAAATAAACTGTCCCTGTTTGTGTGACACATTGTAAGATCCAAAAGTCCAGACTGCCCTTCTGTTTGAAGGCCTCCTGAGTTGTGGTTTGTATACAAACCTACTGTACATCATAACCCACTGTTTAGCAAAGCACTCCAGGATGCATATACACGCAGAGGCTTCCTGAGATGGGTTGTCATCTAACCACAACCTGGATCGCTTTCGCACAAATATCTTTGTCAATTCCTCTCTGGAGTTAGGGGCTCATTTTCACATAGATGAGCATGCCAGACCCAAGGAGGAAAGACAGCCTGAATCAAATGGGAAAAATTCAAGTGGTTGGCTGATACTCAAAGCAAATTGTAGGGAATCTGGGCTTTGGGAGTAGTACCCTTGCAGGAGCATTTATTGTTGGTTTTCTTGTGGTGTTGAAGCTACGTCTGACAGTTGGACATAATTCAGTTTTTAAATACGCCATGGCAAACTTGGGGATACTAGCCTCAGGGGACTATCTAGGATTATATAGGAAATTGCTGCCACATGGTGGAATATTCAGTGGTTACATGCAATTTCTTTTAAAATCTCCATAAATTTCCTTCATAAAATATTGAGGATTTATTTCAATATTTTTCTGTTTATGTATTCATTGGTTGATTTTTTTCACTAGGATCTAAGGGCATTGATTTATTTTACAAATATGATATTTTTCCAGACACACAAATTCATTTCCACATCAAGTGCCCAAAAAGTGAACTACATTACCTCTCCTATAGCAATAGAATGTTACAACTTTCCTCTTTGCCACTTTTTCTGGATAAATGTCACAGTACTTATAGTTAATGTATCTAATAATGATTTAGTGATAATGAACCCCTTTAGTTTTCTCTTGTCTTGGAAGTTCTTTATCTGCCCTTTGATCCTAAATGATAGCTTCGCTGGGTAGAGCAATCTTGACTGTAGGTCCCTGCTTTTCATGACTTGGATCGAGCCTTAGTTAGGACCTCAAGAGCATAAAAAAGATCCAGTAAGAAACGAAGTATACACTAATTGAAATAAGGAACAATTTACAGGGAAACAACAATAGAGTGGATGAAGCCGAGACTCAAATCAATGAGTTGGACAATAAGGAAGCAAAAAAACAATGAATAAGAACAAGAAGAAAAAAAGAATAAAAAAAAAAAACAAGGATAGTATAAGCAGCCTATGAGATAATTTCAGGTATTCCAACATTCACATCATAGGGGTGCCAGAAGGAGAATAAAAAGAGCAAGAAATTGGAACTCTATTTGAAAAAGTAATGAAAGGAAATTTCCCTAATTTGGTGAAGGAAATAGACATGCAAGTCCAGGAAGCACAGAGAGTCCCAAACAAGATGGATGCAAAGAGGCCCACTCCAAGACACAACATAATTAAAATGCAAAAGGTTAAAGATAAAGAGAGAATCTTAAAGGTGGCAAGAGAAAAGCAGTCAGTTACCTACAAGAGGATTCCCATAAGACTGCCAGCTGATTTCTCAAAAGAAACTTTGCTGAAATGTTAAAGGGACTTATTTAAGAAAAAGAAGATCAAAACTATGAACAATAAAATGGCAATAAATATGTATCTATCAATAATTTAATCTAAAAACCAAACTGAGCAAGCAAGAACAGAGATAGAATCATGAGTAGGGAGAGCATTTTGATGATTGCCAGATGGGAGGGGGATGGGGAGGAATGGGTGAAGAGGTGAGGCGATTAAGAAGTGCAAATAGGTAGATACAGAATAATCATGGAAATGTAAAGAACAGTATAGGAAATGGAATAGCCAAAGAATTTATACACATGACCCATTGATATGAACAAGGGTGTGGGGATTGCCTGAGGCTGTGGGGGTTGCTAGGTGGAGGGAGATAAGGGGAAAAAATCAGGGTAACTGTAATAGCATAATCAATAAAATATAATTTAAAAAATAATAAAGTTAATGTATATATTGAGACCCATGAAACAGAGGCCACTTCAGTGGTCCAGCCCATGTCACAAATCTAAATCTAAGTCAGCCTGAATTTATGGGAAATGCCTCACTGTCAAAGAAATGTAGCAAACACCAAGCACAATCCCCCAACTCATCTGTGGCTAGTTTACCTTACCCTAGAAAATAGGACCTGCTGGCCTTATAAGGAAATCCCCGACCTCCCAGCCAATGCTGCCATTTCTGCTCTACTTCTCCCAGGCTTACAGAACTCGCTGTTGCCTAAATCCCTCAGGGAAAATTCTACACTGTTTCTCAGGCACGGCACTCCCCCAGTTCAGGGATTGTTTTCCCTTGAATAACTGACACCAAACTCATTACTAAACTGTTTCAGTTTTGTCATTTGACAGTTTACAGGAGGAGGCCTATTCGTTGAAGTACTGCAAGCAGGCTGGCAGGGAGAGGACCTGTAAAACCACCGTTGGTGGAAGGCATGGTTGAGAAAGGCTTAGGGGAAATGAGGACAGAATTAATGAGCTTGTAAACAACAAGAAGATAACAGGAAACTTCGTGTATTTGACTATTCTCGGCGGTGCAGATAGACTCTTAAGAAGCTACACCATCGTCTCTCGAGATGGACGGCTGACTATCTAAAGCCCCCATTTAATCGCTCCCTTATCTGTGCAGCATCTTGTAGCTGTTGTGCATTCACCTTGTGAGTTAACTACATAAATCTTTAACAACGGCCTTTTCCTAAGAGAACCTTGGACACTTCCGGCCTGCAAAAGACAAGAATACTGTAGCTGAATGCATTTTCCAGGATTTTTTTATGTCCAAAGGAAATAAAATGAAATCACAGACAATTTTGTAGGAGAAAAAACAATGGAATTAAATGAAGTTGGACATACAGACCCTAATGGTACCGTGCTGGGGCCTGAGTGAAGCAGCTAGAGGCCCCCATCAAAGCCAGAGGGTTATCCCTTAGCAAGGGGTAGGGGAGCACTGGGGGCATGCTGGAAAGAACTATACCAAGTAGATGACACAGTCCTTTCACCTATCGGCTCTTTTCTAATCAATTTACAGGAGGGAAAAATTCAAATTATGTGCTGGAAAGCCATTTGCATTCCCCAATATGGTGTTCTTGTTTCCATAAACTGAGACGTTCTCTACAATTCTTACTCTACAGCAATAGAGTAAATTGTTCCCTTATCTGCATCTTGTGACTTTTGTGCATAGGTCTGTTACATGATCACAATTACCACCCTGTTTGAGTACTTACCTGTCCTGTGTATTAGACTCATCCTGGAGGCTCAGGTAGCATGACACATTCATCTCACTTCCTCAGGGCCTAGCACAGTGCCAGGTAATTACTAAAAGCTCAGCTGATGTTTGTTAGACGTCATTGAATCAAAGGTGTCCACAGTGGGAGAGGAGAGGGGAAAGACAGAGGTGTAAAACCTACTTTCTTTTTATACTTGGAAAGAAATTAATGACACAGTTCTTGGAATCATTAAGCTTTATTTTCCCACCTGCAGCCAGAAATCTGTTATTTCCAGTTAAGTTTGTGCAGACCTGCAAGCATTAACGACACACCCTACCTCCTTTATAGCTCAGCCTGAAAACTGAGGCTCTGTCTCCATAGTTCACAGCCCAAATAAGCCAATCTGAGTTTGTACCAGCTACCAGCTGCTCCCTGTCCTTGTCAAACAGAAAAGTAGATACATGACCTATAGCTGTCACAAATTACAGTGCTCATGCTAACCAGAATAGTACAAACTGTTCTTTCTTTTCTCAATAGTCAATCAACCTAGATATGGAAAACCCATTAGGGCATCTTTGCTGTACTTCCTCTGCCTCTCTCTTCTGCTTGTTGCATCCCTGCAAGAATGCCTCTGGGCCTAACTATTTCTTTTTCTAACTTAATTAATGTTGGGGACAGCCACTGCTACTGATGGAAGGCGATTACACACACGAGCAGATTTTATTATTAATCTCTCCCCCTTAAACTGCTCCATACTCAATTTTCCATGGCTTGGTTTCACCTATTACTCCTAATTAGAGCCAGTACCTACTACTCAATTCATCAGGTGTCTACAAAGCATCTTATGAGCATAAGGCTGTGTCTGAAACCACTGGCAACAAAAGGACAAATCTAAACATCATCTGTGCCTGATCTTCCACATGATCACTACTGATGCACTCACGACCATGACCAGAGAGGGTAGCTGAGGAAGGTGATTACCACCTTGTTATTCTTGAGGGTATTTAAGCTGAGATTTCACTAATTCATTTATTCAGTCCATCAACCAGTAGTTATTAGGTGCTCACTGTGGACAGAAACCCCTGTGTTGTCTGCTATCTTACTTCTGTGCTGAATAAGGTGGCTGCATGAGAATTATGAACTGGTGGTAGTGATGGTGGTGGTGGTGGTGGTTGGGGGGTGAGATTAAAGCTCATTCTGTATCAAAGTTTAAACTCTCTGACTCTGATAGAACTGGGAAAAGCTAATTATTGACAAACTAATCTTCTCTGCCAATCAATCAATCATCAATCAATCAATTAAAGTAAAGCTATTTCAAGAAAGACAACATGAACGATTGTTTTCCCTCCTAGGTGTCATTTACTCATTTTTATGTATTTTCTACTGATCTTTTAAAAAGCTTTGAAGACACTTTTGAAGATATCAAATTAATTGTATCCATAGCTCCCTATTTGCTTAAAGGTAAATTTTCTTAAACATGTGCTGAATTTCATGGAACACGGATACAGGGGCCTTATGTCTTCAGAAGTTTGGGAGCCTCTTCCGGGACCTTTCCCTTTGGGCAATGCTGGGCCTTACCACCACACCACAGAGAGGGGCAATGACACCCCCTAGTGGCTGACTTGTCAAGATGTTTTTTGCTGCTGTCCTTGCCTGGTAAATTGAGTCTCTGTTCTTTATCCAACTTCACCGCTGGTAGGAGCAACTTGACCAGAGTATGATGATTATTAGTCCAACACTTAACGTCTTGCACGCATAAAGTACTGGCCTTGGCTTTAAAAAAAAAAGGTATTAGAATCAGAATCCTGGATTCAAGAAAGAATAATGGTTGCTACTTCTTTTCTCTAAATCTCAATATGGGGACTGCTGTGCGAATTAAAATAAACAAATATGTTAAGAAAGCACAGGAAGTACAGCAGGAGAAAAATAGTACATTAAACAAGTATTCCCCAAGGGGGCTGCTGACCTATTTTTTCTTTAATAGTCAAATGGGACCCAAATATATGAAAATAATCAGAAGGGCACAGTGATTCTTAACAGATATTTTAGTCATTTTTATGAAGTATTGAGTAATTAGGCACAACTTACTCTACACACTTATAAGAACCTTCCGTGTACAACTTGGATCAGGCTTCAATTTCTTACTAAGGAGCTGGGGTTTGTTTTAACACATGTGATAAGAAAATGGAAGAGAGACCTAGCTGCTGTGGCTCAGTGGATTGAGTGATGGCCTGCAAACCAGAGGGTTGCCAGTTCAATTCCCAATCAGGGCACATGTGTGGGTTACGGGCCTGAGTCCCCAGCTGGGGGTGTGCGAGAGGCAACCATACATTGATGTTTTTCTCCCTCCTTTTCCCTCTCTCTAAAAATAAATAAATAAAATCTTAAAAAGAAAATGGAAGGGAATTCAAACTGGATTATCAGCAAAAGTCTCATCTGAACAAGCCACTATCTACGTCAGCTTTATGTTTTGGGTAGTGCAGAGCCGAAGCCCTCTCTGTGACGTGGGCTTCTGCAGATGTCTGCTGCCACACCCTCCCCAAGGAAACAGTGTGTCGATGGGCTGTGATAGTGCATGGGGTGGCAACTGAAGTGGGAGCCAAAAGTATATTCCTCCATTTGTGGAACACTAATACATCCCCTGTGCAATGCCATTAAACATGCAGATCATCCTCTGTCCACAAAAGTGGCCACAGCTATGTGAATTAAATGCATTTTAACACCAGCATCTGTGCTCTTTCCACTTCACCGTAGTTTTCAAACAGATCTGTATTTAAATCCTGACCCTACCACATAGTAACTGTATGACTTTGGGCAAACTTGTAAATCTAACTGAACTTGAATGTTTTGTCTATGAAAAAACAATAATATCTAATCTAAAGGTTGTCATGAAGGTTACATGAGATGATACATTTGTGTGTTGAATAGATGACACTGCTGATTAATATTACTAAATCTTCCACAAGTAATAGACTTTAAGCAATAAAACATTTCAATGATATAATGTAATAGTTCTAATTAAAAAATCTTTATAAGCTTAGATGTATTTGGTTATGTTTGAACAGTTACTTGCAAAATCCAAACATCACAGCACTGTCCCACTCATTGTTGGCGAAGGTAATGTGACGTAAAAACTTGTGCTTGGCCGTAATTGCATTCACTCTTCAGTCTTTGGGGCCCCATCTCAAATGCCATGATTATGTGCATGGTTAATTAGAGCCATCAATCCAGCCTCCTGTGGGCGCGCTCCGCGCCTCCCGGCAGGCGGCTAGCAGCTGGAACCCGCACTGCTCCTCGGACGCGCCGGCCCGCTGAAGAGCTGCACGCATCGCCCCAGCTCCGCCACAGAGCGGCGCCAGACAGCGGCTAAGGAATGTGGCTCCTACTGGCCCAGGTTTGCTTCAGAACTAAAAGCGCTTTTCATTTGCCCTCAAATAGTGGCTGAAATCAGAATTTGAAGACGAGAAAAGAAGAGGTTTTTTAATTAATTTTTTAAAAATAAATTCACTGCTTGGCCTATAATTCCTGAGGCAAGCACTATGCTGCTTTTATCATCATTTCTTGATAATAAATGGGCAGAGGGAAGACACGGAATCTTCCCACTAATCCCCAGGCAGCTTGGTGTCTTTCACTAGCTACAAGTAGGTATTTAGAAAACCCCGAGGCTGGTGCAAGCTTCAGGGCATGTAGAGGCAAAATAGTCCATTTCAAGGGCATTATGGGGAAAGGAAGGAGAAAGGGGGAGAAGGAAGCTTGCAGGCATGAGGCAGAAAGTGGGGAGTGTACGCTATGATCAGAGAGTGTAAATGGGTATGATTGATCAGTTCCGTTCCTACCGGTATGGCAAGAGCAGAGGTCTGCAGCGGACATCACCTCGCAAGGCTTTGACCCAGATGTTCCTATGCTCCCCACATGTCCACACCAAATTGCCATTCAGGTGATAATGGTAATGGTAAGATCCAGAAAGCCTGGGCTCAGCTGCTGCAGAATGAGGGAAAGAAACAGGCCCAGAGAGATAACTGGAGAATAATTTCTTTTTCACTAACTTCGAGATCCTGCTATGATTTCCAGTTGTACTCAGAGTAAAAGCCACAGCCTTCCGCGGCCCTCACTGCCCTCCAGTACCTGGCCAGGACCTGTTTCCTGTCTGATATCATCTCCTCTTGCTCACCCCCTCCCTCCCTCTGTCCCAGTCCCACTCCCCTCTTCTCACTATTTCTCAAACACACTGGAAGTGCTCCTGCCTCAACGTCTTTGTGCTCAAGTTCACCCTGCCTGCCTAGAATGCTCCTTCTCTGTCCTCCTTCAGGGCAGTTTGTTTGTTTGGTTGGTTGGTTAGTGGGATTTTGGGGGGGGAGGTCTTTTCTGACCACTCTACTTAAAATTGCAACCCCTTCACCTCTTCTTTATTTTTTTATAGCACATATCACCTTCTAACACATTACATGCTTCACTTACTTATTTTGCTTGCCTGCTTTTCCCTTCCTGAGTGCAAGCCCATGAGGAGGCAGAGGTTTGCCCTGGGCTCTCCATCACCCAGATCAAAGCCTCACACACATTAGGCCATTGGTGCATATTTTTCGTACAACAAGAAATGTTGGATTCACTGTTCTCAGCACCATATCTATGAGCATAGAAGCTCCAGGAAATCCTAAATCCTGGCACAAGAGGCTCACACATCAAGATGGGGTTCTAATCCAGCCGGCTGTAGAGTGCCAATGTGTTTAAGACTTAACAATGGAGTCCTTCCATCTGTGGGGTGGTCACCCAACTGACTTTGAGGAATAGGCATAAGATTGGGAGTCCAATGACTAAGCCCCTCCCATCAGGACCCCAGGGGCATCAGAAAATAAAGCCAAGCATGGAGCTCTGTCCGCATGAGAGAGAACAGCCATATGTTGAAGGCAACATATGTGTGAAGTTTGGAGGCAAATCTTAGGACCCAGATTACCCAAGGGTTATAGATAAGATTGGGGTGTGTGTGCCTTGATGTGGCTCTATGCTGCTCCTCTTCCCCAAATGCTTGGCAAAAGTCAGTTCACATCTCTGCTTGGTCTTCATTGGCCCAAATACACATCCTGAGGCTTTTCCTGGGATTATTTTACAGGCACGAATGGTCTCTCAAAATTAAGTTGGGTATCTGGGCAGACAAGAGGTAAATGATGTCTGAAGATTGTATCAACCAATTCCTGACAGAGATTGTAAGATCATCAGAGGCCAAGTGCTCCTCATACATGTTTGTATATATCCTCACGTTGACCTCATGAGAAAGATATTTTTGAACAGCTGAGGAAAATGAGCCACAGAAAGGTTCAACATTGGTACAAGTTCAAATGGGAGGTGGCAAGTGACAGTATAGGAGTTTTCCTCCAGATCTGTCTCTGAAGCTATGTACATTTTTCTGAACCACATTGTAACATGACATCAGTGAGTGCCAGCAGACTGGGCACTTTCTGCCTGGTTCCTTGCAGGTCCTGTCATCAACCTGCTTGAACTGTGTCAGTGTTACCCAGGTCTGGATTATATTGGTGTAGTTTGGCTAACAGCCTGGCATAATGGGAATAAAAAGAGCCCAAGTCCACTTTAATGTATAGCATGATGACTACAGTTAATAATACTCATTGTATATTTGAAAGTTGCTGAGACAGTAAATTTTAAAAGTTCTCAGAAGAAAAAAAATTATAACTATATATGGTTACAGAGGTTAGATTTATTATGTGATCATTTCACAAGATATACAGATATCAAATAATTATCTTATACACCTGAAATTAAAATAATATGTCAATTGTATCTCAACTTTTTAAAAATGAAGGAGGAATTATGAGAGGAAAAAGCCAAAGTGGTCAGAGGACCCAAAGAATATCTCTTTCCATGAAACCAGTCAAAGGCTGGGTTGATATTTGTTCTATTTCCATTAAAATATCTCTTCCTGTGGGATTTTGTTAGACGATCATCTTAATTATTCCAAGCAAATGACAACCTTTAGTGGGTAGAATGCCATCACTTGAATTCCATTGCTGGGTTTCTGGGCAGGGAGGCTGCCTTGCTCTGAGGAGTGATTTTATAACACTTAAGAGACATCATTTTTAGACCTCAATATAATCTCAGGATGTCAAGAGCATGAGTGACTCCCTTCCTCTTCTGCTGAAGGGAGCCAGGAAAGTGGAGACAGGCTGCTTCCTGCTGCCTCTTTCTCCCCAGCAATTGGGATCATGCTGTGTCACCCAGGCAGCCTCTTCTCGCCCCTCATTTGTCTTCCAGTGAGGATGAAAGGTCATACCCAGAGGGCAGGGACCAGAATAAAGTCCTCACAAAGTTAAAAAAAAGGAACACAAATTAAGGCAGATTTGTGTGTTCTTTCTGTCCGTCCGTGGGTAGATCTATGGTAGCTAGACAGAAAGAGCTTCCCCAGGGGTTAAGAGATGCATGCCCTTCACTAGGTCTCGATACTGATAGAGCCTGAAAAATGGTCCAGGTGTTTGGCCAGCAAGACTTAAAATGGTTTTCCTCAGGAGTTTCTCTGCCTGGGACCTGTCCTATTTTTCTTCTCCCAGGATGTGGCTGCGAGTCCTATGGAAGTAGCAAGTGGCATCAAATGCAGAATTTATCCAGAAAATGTATTCATTCAGCAAATACTTTTTGAGGATGCAGTATGTTCTTGGAACTTTCAAAATGCGTGTGCAATAAATCTGTTTGTTATAGGTCTCCAAGGGTCATGCAAATTCTTTTTGGGGGGCAGGGGGAGGGGACCGTGAAAGGAACATGAGTATGGTGAACTGGGCCATATAAGGGAAAATTAGTCGTTGGTGCTCCTTGATGCATTTTATTAAGGCTGCCGTTGGCTCTTGCATCCCCCATAGCTACTACATTTCTGCTTTGTCTTCGGCCAGCAATACTGCTATGGTTATAAAGTAGCTTAATTGAATGGCTCCATAGTATGGACTTTTTCTTAGACCCACCTCATCTAAAGTTATCAATTTTGGGTCTCATTATTTAGAGGTCCAGATATGTCTATTCAAGATAAAGTTCATAATTGGTTACTGAATCACCCTTATTAAAATTACATTTCAAAGCAACATATTATACCTCCACTCAAAGAAACGACAGCTGATGGGCAGTATGAAGGGCCTACCTGCCTCACAGGTACATTGGTCCAGGATATGTGTGTAACTCCCAACATACATCATTTAGTTTAATGGAGTGAGCAGCCACCTGTGAAAGCAGCCTTGTTTCTGGAGGACACAGACATCACTTGGTTTAACCCCAAGTAACCCAAATGTTCTTTGATTTCAAGAGGATCCCATCTGTCTCCTCTACAGACTCAAAAAAAGTTACAATTTATCGGATTTCTCAAAAATGCTATTGGAAAACCAGATAGCATTTTAGAAGCCTGATGCAATCCATGGTTACAATGACTACTGTCCTTGGCACTGGACACTAAGTGGGTGACGTCTACAGATGCTGGCAGCCCCTGCACAGCATGTCCCTGCCAAACGTCAGCATGCTTTTTTTGCTTCATGTGCCTGCTGCTCTCTGGGAGAGGGCCCTCAGGCTGCTGGAGCCTTTCCTGAATGTGCCTGGGAGGTTACATCCCCCAGCCAGCCCTTAGTCAGGGACTGATGGGCAAGGAGTGTGAAAGTCCAGCTCAGAGGCAGAACTTCAGGATTCCTCTGCCAGACTAGGTGGAAGTTACTCTTAGCAAGATTTTGCCTGAATCGCACAGTTGTTTGGCAATCTATGCCACTGTTCTGCTTCCCCTAGCTTTTTATCAGTTTCTCCTAGTCCTGGGAGCACTTTCTGCATAAATCACTTGCACGTCCTCATATCAGGTCTCTTTCTGGGGAACTCTATTCAAGAGTACATGAAGACAAGCAACATGCCAAATCATTGTCTCAGGGGAAAAGTACCAATGCTTCAGTTTAAGTGCAGGTTCCTCCAAAATACATGTTACTTCCAACCAGAAGCTTCTTTGACCTGAAATACATGTGCACCCCTCCTTACGCTCATTCCGGGGGCTTTTACGGCATTTAACGGACTACATGGCTGATTCCTGTGTCTGACTAAAAACTCCTTGAGTGTAGGGACTGTGTTCTGATTATTGTTTGATTTTTAAGTGAAATGATTGAATAAATCATGTATTGCTGGGCACCCACAAAGTCTCAGGAGCTCCTTTGTGCATGGAAAAGCGATTAGGATGAAAGTAACATTAAATACTCTTGTAAAACACAGGTCAAAACATACTGAGTACTGCATTAATTTTCTGATCATGCATTTGGTATGAATGGTCTTGCAATTTTGATGAAATATTGGCAAAATGCTAGCAGGCTGCAGGCCTGGTCCCTGCTTGGAGGAAGGGGAGCAATGAGATGATGCAGATTATCTCCTTGGTGGCAGCCAGCAGCTAAATTACAGTTAATGTCTAAATTATTTCTCTAACACTGGGCATTAGTGAATTGCTGGAAGAAATCATTACTTCTGCATAATGTTGGAACTTCAGTCTACTGCTTAGGGGAGACTTTTTTTTTTAGTTTGCTGATCCTGTGACATATTAAGTGCTATTACTAACCACAAACAAGACTTCAGGACTTTTGATTTGTCCTGAGAGATGGTCATTCGAAAGGCCGCAGAGCACCTTAATTGCTCCTCACACCAAGGTTTTCTTCATAAAGACTCTCTGAGCTCTTACGTCATTGGTTTAAGAGAGAAGAGCTCAGGGTCAAACCTACCTGACTTGGGGATTTGTGAGAAGTAGTTAGGTCTCAGAATGAACAGCATCAGGCAGAAGCCACAAACTGGGTCAACCACCTTGTGTCTTCCTCATGAACGAGGCTAAAGGAACTTATGGCACCAGGCAAGGGTTAACTCTATCCTAATAGTCAATCATGCAAGATGACTGGATAATGTCTGTGAGGCAATTGGATAGGCTACACCAGCAATTTTCAATCCTTTCCATCTCATGGCACACATAAACTAATTACTCAAATCCTGCAGCATGCCAAAAATATATATTTTTTGCTGATCTGACAAAAAAAAAATAGGTATTAAGTTTGATTCATTCACACCAGACAGTTATTGTTGTGTTGGCTCTTGCCATTTTTTAAAAAAAATTGACAGTCTAAGGGGAAAGATGTCAGTGCCCCTGACTAAATAGTCAGATATTGCATGTTTTAAAAATTCTTGCAGAACACTAGTGGAAAATTGCTGGACTAGTCACATAAATGAATTAGTAAGAAGCAGCTGGTTGTGGTTAATTTATTCCTATTACTTCTTGAGTCAAAAGATACATTTTGTATTAAACGAAAGTATGAAGTGAATGAATCAAGTTGCTTACCCTCCAAGAGGAAGATGAAAATCAATCAGAAACTACCCAATGACTAGGAAGTGCCCAAATTTTCTTATGTGGGTTTGGTTCATCCTCTAAGAAATAAAATGAAATCACAAAACCTAGCAGGTAAAATAAACCAACAAATGAGTCCAGGCTTGACTTTCTATCTTGTAGACGCTGAAAAATTTCTTCTTAAGCTTTCTGTAGCTACCTGGGATGAATAAATTAAAATAGGCCTAATGGAACCAGCTTGTATGAATCAAGTCTCTGGCTTATAAGTAGACAACTTGTATTCTGTTTCTAGTACTGCTATTGGCATCACTCAGCACATTGCAATAACTATAATAAGTTTTAAATAAAAATGTTATGAGTGGGATCTAATATGCTCTAAACCAGCTTATAATACTATTACAGAATGATATAAAATTATTACAATCAAAAGTGATTAAATATGTCTTGAAATTTTCCCAAAAATTATTCAAATGATTCATTTTTCTCAAGAATGAAAAATATATGGCCTGAGGACCATCATTTCATGTCCATGGCACACCTTGTTAATTGTCTCTAGTCATTCTTTCCTACTTATCCTGATGGGGCCTTGGGATCTTTCTTAAAGCAGTGGTCCAGACACCATGTTCCAATTAGTCAGAGAAACATTGAGTTGCAACCTAAATTTCATTAGATTGTATGAGGTTTAAGACAAAGTAGAAAAGGGAATTTGAGAGCCACATCCTTTTTCTATATTTGCTGACACTGACTGGATGCTTATACAATATATGCCAAGTACTATTTTCTGATCCTAAGGTGTATTAACTCATTTCATCCTCACAAAAACTCTATGCAAAATATGATGTTAGTTTTGTTTTTTCTGTAGAATTGGATAATGAGGCACAGAAAGGTTAAGAAACTTAGTGAAGAATGCACAGCTGGTAATTAATTGTTAGAGCTGGGATTCCAGCCCACATGTTCTGGCTCCAGATTCTATACTACAAGGCTGAAAAAACTTACCAGAAAAGGTAGATATTATAGAGAGACTAGAAAAAAAATGGAAATCATTGAAATTAAAAAAGAAAGAACATGACAAATGAGAAAAAGAACCAAAAAAATATATTTGTAGCACAATGTTTTTCCCCCCAGGATTTTAACAATATTTTGAAGAATATCTTTGATTATATAACATAACATATATATATATATATATTATATATGCATTACATGGTTATATTATCATACATCATGACAAACTATATGTGTGTGTACATATACTTCTATATGTCAACAAATAGCAACAATATGATGTTAACATTTTTTTGAAATACAAGGTAACACTAAAATTTGACCTTTCCCAATTATTCTGAGGGATAGTCCATTTTCTGAAAAACAGTGAAGGGTAAATGTCAGATGGCTGAATCACAGAATACTGAAAAGGTTAAGGCAAAAGCAGAGCATCCCCATCATTCTTTTAGTCTGAGACATGATGATACATAAACTTGCCTTGTTCTGAGATTGTTCTTGTGATGCCATAAAAGTCTATTTTCATGGACAATGGTTAGGACAAAAATTAAGGGTAATGAAGTTCAAAACTTATTTTCTAAATGTCATCATCAAGGTTTTCTCTAATGATTTAAGAAAACAAAATTCATGATGTCTGTGCCCTTCCTAGGGGATACACCTAGCTGTCTACCTGTTACACACAGTTCCAATACTTCATCAATGGACAATGGGAAAAGCCTACAGCCTACAGCGTAGACATTGGAAAGAGAAAAAATGTGAGAAATCCTTGGATTCTATGCATACCAATTTTCCGCTGGCTTTTACTCCAATGTCCTAGATAAAATTATACTTAGGGAACACTATGACTATTATTAATATATGACCTTTTTAGTAGGTATAATTCTCCTTACCTTGAATAACATGACAACTTGATACATAATTTTCATGAAGAGTTTGGAAACCATGAATCAATATTCCTATGATCACTTACACTGGGTAAATTGATTGTCCATCAATGATATTAATATGAAAATAAAACTATCACATAGCTAGTCAGTGTCTCTAGCTATCTACTTAGTTGTACAAAAATCTCTGCAAAAACTGAATCCAAAATGAAAGCCTTTTGTGACTTGTGAAGAGGTGTTATCATTAAATTCATCCTGGGAAGATGTTTTTTAAAGTGTCTGTGGAAGATTTTATGGCTGTAGTTGTAAATACAGAGTAAAGAAGAAAATTCAAGCAATGACACTAATGATTCAAGAAAAAAAAATTTTTTCCAAGTTTTTCAGAGAGTTCATGGTATATTCCTCACCTCAGCTAGTTACATACAAAAGGACTCATCCCTGGACTACTGGCTCAGTTGGTTAGAGCATCATCCCCCACACCAAAAGGCTGAGGGTTTGATTCTTGGTCAGGCACACACCCAGGTTGCAGGTTTGATCCCTGTTGGGGCATGTGCAGGAGGCAACCAATCAATATTTTTCTCCCTCTCTCTCTTTTTCTCAATCTTCTTCTCTCTAAAACATATCCTTGGGTGAGAATTTTTTAAAAAAGAAAAAAGTTAGAACTCAGATTATGAGTTATATTTTGTATGATAATTTTCAACTTCCATCCACGGTAGGAAGCTGGGCTTCACTCCTACACAGCCTTTGATTAATTTGCTCACTCAGAAAGCTAATTAGACATTTCCTGAATATAATGTAGAAGTTTAGGTCAGAAATTCATATTCTTTTCTGCTCCTCCAGTAATTTAGCCTGCACACTCTACCTCAAAGGGTAGAGACTAATGACAGCATAGGAATTTATATTCAGTGCCATTCAACAGAGTTGTAGGGACAACTGGCATTACTCTCATTACCTCCCCAGAGCATTATGACAAAGGAAACTTTCAGAGTAAAGAAGAAGGCTGTATCTGCTTGTTAGAGTCAGAACAGATGTAGGCCATTCTTCAAATATGGCACATGGAGAAACATCTCTTCTTTGGCCTGAAGCTGGAAATTGGTCCTGACAGTGATTCTATTAGGAAACTCCTCTGTCAGTCTACCTGGCTGGCATATACTACCAAATAGTATCTGCATTTTAATGGGATGTTTGGTTTGCTTTACTACTTACATGGAGATAAAATTCTTTCATACTGGAATAACCTTTGATAGGTGGGATAGACTTCCCTGGAAGAGTCAATCTGTTTTCCTCATGAGTCACAGTCATTGAATATACTATTCTCTCTGAAAAGCTTTCTTACTCATGCCCAACTCTTGACCTGGCTCACACTATTCCCACCCCTTCATTATACATCTGCATCTTTCATTCTTTTTTATACCTACAATCCTTTTGAAAGCAAATCTTCTTTACCCATAGCTTTGATTAACGCTATTGTCTGTGTCTGGAATGGTTATTTAATGGAAATTAGGGTTTTCATGTACAGCCCACTTTTTCTCATTCAGAGATTGAAATGTAAGTTTCACAACGAGATAATCACACTCTAGTGTGATCAGTCAAGACTCCAAGTAAGTGTGAGACCTCTGCTGTGAGGCAGGCCCTGGTTTTGTTCCTGGCTCTGACACATAATTCTTGGTACAAGTTACTTAACCTCCAAAAGCTTTGGTTTTCTCTATTTACTAAGGTAAATGGTTTTTACTTTATTCAGTTGTCATTAGCATTGAGTAAGAGTAAGTTAGATAATGCATGGAAAGCATTTACCACAGTGCCTGGGCCAGGGTAGGTGTTCAGTCAATATTTCTCATAGTTGTATTAACTCCCATTTCTTTACTTGGTGGCAAGTTCATTAGGGACAGACACTAATTTTCTATTCCTTTGAGTACCTGGCAAAGTTTTAATCAGACAGTAGAGTCTGGTAATTCACTTTATATGCCTAGTAAAATCATATTGAATTTGTGTTATTTCTCAGTTTCAGAATAATGAGAATGGCAGAGAGTAAGAGTAGGCATTGATGTACAAAAACTGGGACGTCATTTTGTTCATTGGTGGTGGGTCTGTCATGAGGAGCATGAACATGGCTTGGCCCCCAGGGAGCAGCTAAGTGGTCGAAGTGTTAGGTATCACTGTTGTGTCCTCTTTTGGTAGCCAAGCCTCCAGAAAGCACCAAATCGGAGAGGGGAAATATGACAGAGAGACAGCAGTTTAGATATTCAACTTACTAATCACTTTATTTCAAGAGGTTAAACTGACTGCAACATGAATACAAAATTTAAAGCCAGTAGTCTTGAGATTAATGAAGGATGATGGTGTTCTTGACCATTCTTTGACAATATGACTTTAATTAAGCTCTCTAAAAACCTTTCTTAAGAATATGGTGGGCTTCTCTTTTCATCTTTCAATTAAAAGAAATTAGAAGAGGTACCAGTCCAGCTGCACTCCGAGGAAAATCCGCTGACTCCTTGGCATGGAGGCCAATCTCACACATGGCCCAAAACACAAGCTTTGTGAATTTTTCATTATTTTAATTCGCTGATAATGTTTTTGGTATGAGGTTGATTTTTGCAACTTCTAATTCAACTATTGTCACACGACATTTGAAAATAGACCTTTTCTTGTATCACTAAATAGCTTAATAAATAATACCTACAAATACAAAATCACTGAACACAAAATTTCAGCTATATTTACTGCTGGTTACATAAAAGTCTTTTGATTTAAATTCAGTCAAATTTGAGGCTAAACAGATTTTCTATGACCATTTTATCTTTAAAATTAAGTTATATTTCTGTACTTGAAGCCCTTTATTGAATTTAAAGCTGCACTTTCAGTTAATGCCCAGCATTAAACTAAATATTGATGATCTTTGGGTAGTTGAACAGATGACCCTTCATTTCTCTTTTACTTGTTTTGCTGCCTCACATCATCAGTCAGTAATAACCTCTCAGTGAATTAACACAAATGCAAATTTCTGTTTTCTATTTTGAAAGGAGGGTAGAACATACTTACTATAAGAGATAAGTATTTGCAAGTTCCTTCAGTACTTTTTCTTTCTTTATATTTAATGCCAAATGTGGGAATTCACCTGTAAAGCCCCTTGGAAATGGCACAAAATTGTGCTATAATTGGACCAGATGACCACAACTGTTTGTGGCTTTGGTACTTCTCCATAAGTGGTTCTTACTTGGTCAACAATTTTTCAGTCACAATAAAAAATTACAGCATAAAAAGCTTCTGAGGGTTTATATTAACTGCAAAAGAAAACAGGGTAAGCATTTCATACACACATACATACAACACAAACGGAAGCATGTTTTAGGGTTCAGTGGAGGAAATACTTTTTCACAGGTAAGTATAATATTTTCAAAGAGATGAATCAAAAAGTTTAGGAAACATTTAACCCTATTTTGCACAGACATTATCAATCATATTCCGTGGGGGCTAAGCAGGATAGATGATTAAATAGCATTCTCTAAATGACCATAGTTTTTTTTTTTTCCTTTAGATTTCAGGGGTTCCACAGAGCAGGCAAGAAGTTGCCTAAAATCAATGTCACAGGATAATGTGTAGGTCCCTTGCCAACTGAGATTATTCCCAGGCAGATACTACATAGCAATCACACCATCACAATAGTTATAACCAAGAAAGCAGTCAATAAAACAAGCACCAAACAACTGGGCATAATTTTTATCATAATCTGAAATCTTTAGCCTCAATGAAATTTATCCATGAAAAATATTAAATATTGTTGTTCCAGATGACAGTATTACCCAAGTTATTTCTAAACATTTTCTTATTTAAAAGGTGGTCACACTGGCCCTTAAAAAAATAAATCAGAAAATAATATGGTTTCAAGTGGACAAATAAATATAATTTTAGGAAAGTCTGCATTATCTATTGCTTTCCTCTCGATTTGGTTCCATTGATAATTTCTCCCCAAGTTTTCTAATAAGTTCTGCTAGGTCTTCTGAATTATGAGTTTTTTCTTCCAAGAGTTCATAGCGGAGACTTGAGATGTCCTGTTTAATTTCCTTCAGTTCCCCTTTGAAAAACAAGAGCAATAAGAAGTTAACTATAAATACATAATGCAGAGAAACTAAGCAATTTGGGGGTAGAGTGGAATCAGCCCTAACTCCACACACATCTGTATTTTGAATCCTCCTGAAGGAAATAACTTCCTAATGAGCAAGTTTCTATTTTGTCAGCTAAGTATTTTGGTTAAAAGATTATAGAAAAAATTATAACAAAAGTCCTCTGAAAGTAAGTTAAAGGAAAACACAGGTGGCAAACGTTTGAGGGATTGGGAGGAACAGCCCCCAGCTTTCCCAACCACTTTCTCCTCTCTCCAAGACCCCCATAAAAACAATAGCTACTTTAACTACTGGCATCTGCCTCAACTGTGGAGAAATAGCATATTTCCTGAGAAGTTAATGGTATTGAGGGTTGGTGAGAATCTGTCTTCTCTTCCCCTTGAAGCTCAGGGTTCCCATGCCTTTCTTTCCAGCTCCCCCTCAGCTCTGCATTCTGGTTCAAGCTCAGTGTCGACTTGTCCCTGTGTTCAACTCACCTTCATTCACTTCGTCACTTTCCTTATCAATCTGGGCTTTTAGGACATATCTCTTAATGAGCCTCTTCATTATTTTCTGCAGAGAGAAAAAAATCCATCTCAGTTCATGACAAATCTCTCATTTGGAATAAATTTGAGTCATTCTCTCTTTAGTAAGCACTTTCCAAGTGAAGGCTATCAAAGATTAAGAGGATCCACCCATCAGGGAATGCACACTATCTCTAGATTTTTTAAAGCGATTTTCACATCACCTGGACTAATGACTCAAAAATTAATTCTTCACCCAGGCTGCTGTGGCTCAGTGGATTGAGCATCGGCCTATGAGCCAAGTGTCGCTGGTTCGATTCCCAGTCAGGGCACATTACTAGGTTGCACGTCAGGTCCCCAGTTAGGGGCACGAGTGAGAGGCAACCACACAGTGATCTTTCTCTCTCTCTCTTTCTCCTTTCCCCTTTCTCTAAAAAAAATAAAATTAAACAAATAAATAAATAATTTTTAAAAAATTAATTTTTCAGGAAGCAGCAAGTTCAGAATAAGTATCTAACCCTTGATTCATTGCCTATATTTTATTTGAAAATTATTAGGGCAAGCACAGCATTTCCACTAGACAGGTATGTGGTACTGCAGATGGAAATGAAAAATTAAGCAAACGGGCAAAAACTCATTCATTTTTTCCCTTCTCCCTTATCGAAAAATGTAGCCAGCTTTGATTTTATGCTTGCTAGTAATTTATGAATGGTCAGTTACAATGTAAAACAGCTCCTCCAGGGCTTCTTGCATGGGGATGTGCCTTTACTAGATATTTTTCTTGAAAAGTAGGAGGATCAGCACATGTGCAGGAAGTCCTGAGTGAAGATATAGCTAAAGCAAACCTTACAATCTAAGCCCAAAAGAGATGGTGGACAGTAAAATTCCAATTGCAAGAAGTTATGCCAAGGATATAATTAGGTTCATGGACAAATATGTTCATAATAGTACTATATAATAGTAGAAAATAAACATTAATTGTCCATCAAGGGATTATTTTAATAGATTATCATATATTTATACAAAGGAATATTATGTACCCATAAATATTAATATGAATATGCTTTGTGAAGTGAAAAGCTATTGCTCATTACATAAGCATTAATTTATTTATATATTTTATATATACAAGGTCTGTCCAGAAGGTATCCAGCCATGCAATATGAAAAATAGACTTTTTTTAGTAGGATTTTGTTTTTATTTTTTAGATTCAGTTGTTGATAGTGGTGAGTTTGTTGTCATTTTAGTGTTCATAGTTTTGATCTTCTTTTTCTTAAGGAAGTCCCTTTGACATTTCATATAATAATGGCTTGGTGATGATGAACTCTTAGCTTTACCTTGTCTGGGAAGCACTTCATCTGCCCTTCCATTCCAAATGATATCTTTGTTGGATAGAGTAATTTTGGTTGTAGGTTGCTTTTCATCACATTGAATACTGCTTGCCAGTCCCTTCTTGCTTGCAAAGTGTCTTTTGAGAAATCAGCCAATAGTCTTATAGGCACACCTTTGTAGGCAACTCTCCACTTCTCTCTTGCTGCTTTTAGGATTCTCTATCTTTAACTTTTGGCATTTTAATCATGATGTGTCTTGATGTGGTCCCTTCTGGGTCCAGCTCACCCAGGACTCTGTGCTTCCTGGACTTGTATGCCTATTTCCTTCACAAAATTTGGGAAGTTTTCCTCCATTATTTTTTCACATAAACTTTAAATTTTTTGCTCTTCCTCTTCTCCTTCTGGCACCCCCATGAATCGGATGTTG
This sequence comes from Furipterus horrens, assembly GCF_987537825.1. Lineage (NCBI taxonomy): Eukaryota > Metazoa > Chordata > Mammalia > Chiroptera > Furipteridae > Furipterus > Furipterus horrens. The sequence continues at coordinate 64,854,464 of NW_028327172.1, read as the reverse complement.
GCATGTTTAAAGTTGTCCCAGAGCTTCCAAGCCTCTCCTCATTTTTTGCGATTCTTGTTTCCTCGTTATGTACTGGTTGACTGTTTTTTTCTTCCTTATGTTCCAAATCATTGATTTGAACCCCAGTTTTCTTCCCTTCATCATTGGTTTTGTGTGGATTTTCCTTCGTTTCACTTAGCATAGCCTTTACTTCTTCTTTTATGCATTTGCCATACTCAAGCATATCTGTCAAGCTTGTGAGCATCTTTATCACCAGTGTTTTGAATTCTGCATCTGTTAGGTGGGATATCCCCTCATCTGTTAGGTTGGGTATCTCCTCATCGCTTAGTTCTCCCACTGGAACCTTGATCCGTTCCCTATTTTGGGCCATACTTCCATGTCTCTTCATCTTGACAGGCTCCTTTCTTTGTTTGCCTCTGTGTCTTCTTCTGAGCTGTCGCTCCTGCTACATTCTAAGGGGTGGAGCCTTAGGGATTCATCAGTACAGGGCAATCTGTGTCAGCACGTTGTGGCACTGTATGTAGGGGAGGGGTCTGAGAGGGAACAATGCCGCTTGCCCAGCACTCACCTCTTTTCCAGGCATTTCTCCCTTTTCTGTATGGTACTCACGCCTCTCTAGCTGTTGCCCTGGCAATCATTCCCAGAGTGGGTGAGTCTGCAGACATTCTAGGACTGAGGGGGCCCTTTAAACAAGTGGACCCTGCTGAGAGACTGGCAGTTTCTTCCTCCACCCCAACTCCCACTGGTTTGCACAGTCAGAAGCAATGAGACTTGATTTTCCCTGGTGCTGGGTCTGTGAGCTGCGTGGTCTGGTGAAGAGCTGGGAACACTCCCCAGGTGTCCCTCCCAACTTTTTAAATGTGTGACTGCGATTTCTGCTGGCCTTCTGTTACTACCACTGCTGCCACCACAACACTATCTTCTCTCTGCCCTAGCTCTGTCCATCCTACCTGTCTAGATGAGTATTTATTCTTTATATCTCTGTTTACTGGACTTCCATGCAGTTTGATTTTCTGGAACTTCTGGTTGTTTCTAGTTTTGAGGAGGTTGTATTCCTTCTTAGTTGTGGAGGGAGATGCAGTGTGTCTGTCTACACCTCCATCTTGGCCAGAAGTCCAAAATACAGACATTTTTTGAAGAAGATACAAAATGCAAGAAACATTATACATACAACAATGATGCCTCAGTCCCCTTCAAAGGAGGCACCTTGGGACTTCACACAGTTCTCCCAATTGCCATCAGCTGCCACATCGTATTTTCCTGAATCTTATCCACAGTCTGAAGTCTCTTCCCTTTCAAAAGTGATTTTAGTTTTAGGGAAAGCTAGAAATCGCAGGGTGTCAAATCTAGGCTAAAGGAATACTGAGTCACCTGGGTGATTTGATGTTTAACCAAAAAACTTTGCAAGGGACATGATGCAGGAGCAGGCACGTTATCATGATGAAGTTACCAATCACCAGTTGCCCATAGCGGTGGCCTTCTGAATCACCCAAATAGTTTCCGCAGAGAAATGTTCAAGCTTAATGCAAAATTTCATGCAGATTCATTGCTCTACTCACTCAGTCATTTTGAATGCAATGGCCACACAGTACACATGCTCACATAACAGCATCTACGATGCCCACTGACTAGTACACTAAAGTTGTCATTATTCATACATACACATTCCAGTTCACTCTCATTGGCTACCAGGTTACATGGATGTCGCACTAACAGTTCTCATTATATTAATAATGGCAGGATTTTTTCCAGACAGACCATGTACATTTATATATGAATATTGATATATGTAAAATTCTACACATACATATAATCATCTGACAGAATATTCACCAAAATAAGTAGTTTTTATTCCTCAGTGGTAGGGTTTGAGATGAATTTTACTCACTTCTTAATGTTTTTAGTAAGGAAAGACTTTTTATAATGAACATGGAGACTCTAAGCTCCATGATGCCAAGACTTCATCTATTTTCTTTCCTTGTGCATCTCTAGTACTTATAACAAAGTGCCTGGACCTGGCTGGTGTGGCTCAGTTGGTTAAAGAATCATCCTGTAAACCAAAAGGTTGTGGGGTTCAATTCCCAGCAGGACACATGCCTAGGTTGTAGGTTCAGTCCCAGGGCTCATACAAGAGGCAACCAACTGATGTTTTTCTCCCTCTCTCTCTCCCACCCTTCCCCTCTCTCTAAAATCAATAAGCTGTCCTCTAATGAGGATAAAAAATAAAATAGAAAGTCCTGGCACATGGTAATTAATAAAAATTTGTTGAATTAATGCATTTTGATTGCATAATTTGATATTCTTTATATTACAAATAACTAATCTCATTTCTTTAAATATCATGCTTAGCCTTAGCTGGTATGGCTCATTTGGTTGGGTGTCATCCTGCAAACCAAAATGTCACTGTTTCAATTCCCAATTAGGGCACATGTCTGGGTTGTGGGTTTGGTCCCCGGTCATCGTGTGTATGGAAGGAGACTAATAAATGTTTCTCTCTCACATAGATGTTTCTCTCCCTCCTTGTCTCCCTTCCTTCCCCTCTCTTTGTTAAAAAAAAAGTCATCTTTACCTGATATTGTCTTGGAGGCTTATTGAAACTATTTAACTGGAAATCTTCTGAGCTTCTTATACTTGATTGTTTACTATGCCCAAGCTGTAATTTGAAAATATTAGAAACTGATTTTGTTATCTTTTTAAAATGTGATGAGATTTATTGGTTATAGATGAATAGTCATATATATTATGTATAAATAATCTTATCTCTCTCTATATAGTGCCATTTTAACTTCACTTGCTTAATATTCTATCTTCCAAGACAAATCATAGGCACTTCAGGTGAGTTCAGTCTCTCAATGGCTGTTAGAGGTTGTCTGCGGAGCCTTTTAGACTTTGTGGCATCAATCATGTTGTCATGGCAATCACACTTTAACCTTCCCACAGACAAATCTATGATAGAGGGAGAGACAAGTGAGTTGGGAAAATAATATCGATGACCTCGGAAGTCCATTGATGAAGGATCAACAGGCCAGTATGATTGACTACATCTGTGCCAGCAGTAGGATATGCCAGGATGAGACTGTTGTGAGACACAATTCAGTTCCAAGAAAACTAATTAATCCATTTGACTTTCAGCATCTGTGTAGTATCCAATGTAGGAAGCACTTTTCAAGCAATATGTTTGCTTGAACAGGCAAACATTTAACAAAGAATTAAAGCAATCTGCAATAAAAGTTTCCACAAATCACGTTAACATGCTGAGGATGATTTTAAAAGTCTTCAAGTCATTTTTCAAAGGAAGAAAAGGATAACCTGAGTGAAACAGAGCAGTTCCAAATTTGTATGTTGGGGTATACAACTGTTTACAGGGGATGAGGAACTTTAAGACTGTCTTCAAAGATATTTCCCAATGACACCTAAGTTGATGTAAGTACAGCTCAGTGAGACTCAATTAAAATCCTTTACTTCAATACTTTTATTTTTAAATGCCTACATGCTGAATTAAAACAGATATGTACACATTCATCCACTGAATTAGTATGTATTGAGTGTCTTCTATGCGTAAGGTGCCACTGTGCTAGGTTATGGGTACTAATGAAGGACATAAACAATTATGGTCTAGCTGAGTTATAATAATAAGAATAAATAGCAAGGCTGACAAACTCCATAAAATATATATAATTTTGATAATATTGTTTAGATAGCATCTTTTTTTCACGTAGCTAATTTCCCTTTTTCTTTCACCCTCTCTAAAAACTTCAGCAAAATGTACATTAATTTATTTTATACTAACTTTAAACAAAATTAAGATGAAATTATACAATTGACCAAATTAACCAAAGAAAAGCAGTTTAGATTTTTAAGGGCACTTGATGGAAACATGAAGACTCAAATCTGTCTCTGCCACAAGTTAGCCGTAGAACAGTAGGCAAGATGCTAAAACTATTATTTCTTCTAAAAATGAAGGGAGTGGCCTATTTGACCTCTATAATCCTTCAAGTTCTTGAACATGTGAAATTAATGCAAACAAGCATATTTTAATAACATAATTTTTAAATATAATTTTAATATAATTTATTTGAAAATAATATAATTATTCATTTATTTTTTTAATGCTATAATTATTTCTGGCTTTCAAACTGTAACTTATACCTTAAGGACATCATTAAATGTGACATCCAGGTTCAAGATCCTTTCAACCCCATTTTTTATGATAAAGCATGGAGGGTGAGAACCAGTTCATAATTAGAGGGAAAAGATCCAGACAAATGATATCTTCGCACATACTGTACTACCCATTCATGAATTCACACCTCATGGTTGCTAATCATTAATGTGATGTCTCATTTTTATGTATTAGAGGCTACTAGTACATCCAGAGGTGTTCATAAAAAAAAGAAAGTGAAAATTTTTGCTTCCTAGGGATATTTTGAAGGCAAATGTGTGGTACTTAATAATCGCTATGCCAATGTTCCCCAATTAAAGCAGCTCCATGGCACACCATGCCTATGGAGATAATCCTTTCTTTTTTGAAACAATATTATAGTAATGTCACACAGGGATCTTTCCTAATTTAAGGTCTTTGTGTTTGCTGTTTCCAATTTCTGGAACACTCTTTTTCTGGCTCTTTGCCTAGATGACTAGCTCTGTCTCATCTTTTAGGTTTTTGCTTAAAACATAAGCTTCTCAGAGAAGCTTTGCCTGCCTGCTCCGTGAAAAATAGCTCTGAGCAAGCTAGCCTTTTGTTTCCTTCCTAACATACTTCACAACTAACCATTATTATATTCACTAGCTTAGTTACATGTTTATTATCTACATTCTCTAGGCTGTATGGAACGATGGACTGTGTTTAGTTCATCCCAATGACCCTAGTGCCAGCACTTCCCAGCGTGTGGCAAGTGCTCACAATTGTTGGCCAGTGAACTAAGCAAAGGAAAAAGTACTCTTGGGTCACGAACGGACACCTTGCTATGCAAATTATGTGCGATCTATGTTAATGAGCCAGTTGGTTGCCTCTAATATACATGATAAATATAGGTCTAAAACATGGTGAACTGGTTTTAAGGCATAAGGCAGGTAACACACTGGGTCGCACAGAAGAAGTAACAGTGCCGGGAAAGCCAGAAAATGGTATTCTGTTTATTTGAGAATGTGTATGATTGTGGGTTTTCCATAGCATAGCTCTTACAGTGTTAATGACCATAGCTACAGTGTGTTCACACAGTTTCAGCCCAACATGCAGCTCTCCCATGTGTGTACTCAGTGGACAGAGTTCAAGGTTTCTCAATCGGGCTAGATAATTCTTTATTGTGGGGGGCTTTTTGTGTATTATAGCATGCTTAGCAGCGTCCATGCCCCTTACCCACTAGATGCCAGTAACAGCTATCCTTTCTGGCAATGACAACCAAAAATGTCTCCAGCTTTTATGAATGCACCCCAGGGAAGCTGGTGGGCATGAGGGGAGGACAAAACAACCCCTGGTTGGGAACCACCAGAATAGTTAAATGATATACGACTCAACAGTTGTAAAGGTATTTGGAACATTTTTTGTGCAACTAGTTCTGCTCTAAATCTGTGATACAAATTTGAAGGCAAATATAACATTTTTAAGAACAATTTCTAATCATTTTCTAATACATAATAGGTATTCTATGAATACATGCAGAAATTGAATAATACAAAAACAGCATGCAAGGAGAAGCTTACCCAATGGTGCAAAGAAGCATATTGCCACTTGGTGGCAGAAAATTCTAATATATAATTGTTTCTATGTACACTACTAAAGTAGACTAGAAAGTTAAGGAAATTTAACCTGCAACATGAATAATATTTAAACCTTAAGAAATAGGTAATTATAGATTGTTCCAACAACTATTAATATAATGTGATAGGCGTGGGAAGGGGAAGCTGGTTGAATAGAAGCAGGAAGGATTGGGTATAAGCTTTGTTCCTGATTAATGCATAAATATACACTCCCATTGCCTATCCTTATTCTTAATATACCTCCTACCACATTTCCTTCATTCTTTATGTTTTTTTCTCTGTTTCATTTTCTAATAATTACTTTGTAGCTGCATTGTAGAAATTAGGGTGAGGAACACAAACTTGTTTTGTTATTAAGAGGAACAAGTAAGCTTCGTTCAGCCTTCGGAATTTATTATGGGGCCGACCATAGCAACAGTTTTGAGAGTCTCCCATTCTCTACAGCATGAAATGGCCTGAGGCCAGGAGTAAAACCACGAACTGAAGAGGTATAAGCAATATATTGAGCAGCAGTAAATGCAGACATGAAGTGAAGCCATGCAGTACGTACAGTGCTCATAAACCTCTCGCTTTGAAATCAAGTAGATGGGAATTGTCGCTTGTCTGAAATGCGACTTTGGGCAAGTCATTTCACCTCTATTAATCCTCATGTTTCTCATGTATGAAATAGATCAAATGGTATTACCAACCTCATACATCTAATGTGAGGATTAAAGAGATAAGTTTTGTAGAATATGTAGCTTGGCGTACAGTAGGTGTTCTATAAGTGTCAGTAGCTGTTATTATATAAAAGTTATAAATATCTACTATGTGGCTTTAGGCCTATTTCATGATTTGTTTTAATCTAGTTTATTTATTCTGGACACACTCTGCAAATATTGCTTTTTACTGACATGTCCAAGGTCATGATTAAGTTATGCAGGGAATGAAATATTCAGTGACTCCCACATCCAGATGAGCATCAGAATCTCCAGAGGTCTTATTAAAATATACACATACCCAGGCTTCATTGCCAGAGACTGTAACTTGATAGGCCTGACCAGGACTGGGAATTTGTACAAAAGTCACCCAGAGAAATGATCCTGGTGATAGTGACAAACTGAAACCGCTATGTGTGCTTGTTCCATCAGAGGATTAAAAAGATAGCCTCTTATTTGATTCAAAGTAAAAGGATATAGTTCCTGGATATGTAAGTGATTTTAAAAAATTTATACTTCTCACTCAATCCAGACCAAAATACTAAAATAACGTGTGTATGCTCCACATTGGCTTACTGTGTCAGGTGCAAACACCTGCTCTAACACCGGCGACTTGAGAGTGATCTGTTCTGGACCGGGCACACAGCAGTTACTCAAGAAGTTATTTGGCATTTTTAGGTTTACATATGTAGTATAGATGGCAGAGATTAACTTTTAATGTATGTTGTCCTTTCAAACTATATATCTGAAAAGCTAATGTTAGCAATAGCCAAAGTCAAGTGACTCCAGGGGGTTATAATCGAAAATAACAAACAGATCTGCTTGCTTTGCTTCAAAAGTACTTTTATATTGCTCGTGCTACTGATTTCCATGGTGTACTTGAATCAGATGTGAAGAAAGTGTTTGTGCAACCCAACCACAATAACCTTCAAGGAGTTAGAAGAACTGAGTAAAATTGAAACTTAACTCTTATTTTAGACATAGACTTAATGAAAAGGAATAAGCAAAAGCCATGTGAATTTAAGAAAGAATGAATCCTGAGTTTATTGTTTATTCTTAGAACATGTCAGAGCCTATCTCAGTAACAATAGACAAAAATGTTTGGACACATAAATGGTTGCTTTTAAAAAACATTTTCTCAGAAATATGTATAGTTGGTGTATCACAAAAAAAGCAAGCTATGTGAAATGTGCCTCAACTTTTGCTCATCACAAGCTTACAGGATAAGGGAAAATAAAGCAGACACTTCTGTTGAGTTGGTCCTCCAGGAACCAAACTCCAAGATCAAATTAGAAATATAAACTGTACTTAGAACTTTGCATCTGAAAGATAATGGAGAATGGCAGCAGGAGAAGGCAAAAAAAAGCTTTCAGACTGTGAGGCTCAGCTCCCCTGTGAAAGAGGGAGAGGTAAAAAAAAAAGTGCCTGTGAAAGTCAGCCAGCCCAATGGGGAATCCAGTGCAAGGACTTCCCCCAAAGGGGTCCTGTGACATCCTGGACCTGAAGAGCATGGCCACTGTAGGAAAGCTGAGGGGGAATTCCAAAGGCGCTGCAGCTGAAGGCTGTTAGCTCACCACACCTGAAGCAGGCTCTTCTGACAGAGGTGGGAATGGCCCATCTCCATGGTACCGCAGTAAATGGTTATGCAGAAGGGTCCCTACATGATTAAACTGATATTAGAATCAACGTTTTATTGATATACAATCAGGGTCAGATACTACATGCTCAGTATTACTCTTAAAGAGTTTAATATAGGATTAAAGTATGTGCTATTGGAAAGTATAAGGTGATCCACACCTTGTTTAAAAAATATAAAATGTATTTTTCAGATGATTAAAACAAATTTTAATTTTCTACATTTTTGGAGAAACTCCAAATAAATTAATATTATTTGACTTGAGAGATACCATAGTTTCTATCATAAAAAAATATTAAATTCTCCTTGAATTTTTCTGATATTTGTCTAATGATTTTTGGGGTCATGCATTCATCACAATTTCAGCACAAGTAGTTTCTTACTATAAAACTATAAAGTCCAACTTAGACTGACCTATTTTTGCAAAAATTTTATTGAGTTATTTATACCCAAATAACAAAAAAGCCACTTCTCTATGACAAGTACTTTGCATTTATACAGTGTTTATAATTTACAAAGCACCAATTTAGTCCTCCCAACAGTCTTGTGTGTTGGATTGCATAACTTGATCATCCCTATTTTATAGATGAGACAATTGAAGTTCATAAAAGCTAAACAAATTGCTAAAAGGGCAGAGATGAGATAAAAGAACTTAGTTCGATGTTCTTACTATCAATATGTCAACACTTATGAGTATTCTTGTTGTGTTGGTGGAGGTAAGATAGCTAGCTTAACAACAAAACAAAAAAGCTCCCCTCCTCAGAATTTGAGTCCCATGGAGTGACTTTGTAGAATACTTCTGGGTAATAATATATAAAAACAGAAATTGCTGGGGAGCACTTCTGAGAATGGTGGCAGACTCAGATGGCATGCCCCACTTTTCCTTTGCCCTTATTCGTCTTCATGTCTATAAAGCAGGTGTGATGGCTGGATGTGAAGTTCTCTGACATCTTACATCTTACTATCACACACACATACACACACACAAAAAAACCAAAATCCAAGAAAATCACAGAGACCCATCTCTGGCAACACTCCTGTAGTGCCTAACTCTGCAGAGTTAAATGGAAGGGGAGAAAACAACTGTCTTGTAAAATGCCATGATTTGGGTTTTTTTATGTCCAACTGAATGCAAGTCCTACCTGATACATTGGCCTTCTCTTAATTAATTCATGGATAATTTCCTTTCATCAATAAGCATTTCTTACACCTCTATATGCATGCTGCAAGAAGGAAGCAAACATCCTCATCACTGGGGATTCTGCCACTCCAAATTAGGCAGATGATACATTTAGGAGGCACATTGCTCATTATGAACTATGCCAACTACAATAGCCATTGAGTTCTCCTGGTGCCTTGACAGCTTCTTGATCACTGACAAATAAGGAGGTTCTGCTAGATGTGCTTACGCTCCACTTAAGCTGTGAATAGTTGAATCATATCTCCATCAATCCTTGACAAGTTCCTCTATTATTTTAATTTTTCCCTCTTTACATGTTACTCCTATATTCCATCATTCATAAGTTCCCAAAAATATGTGTTCAATATGTCTTAATTACACATAATTCTTTTTGCTGATTATTTGAACATAGGTTTATTTCCACCTCTCAGTAATAGATTCTTTGAGCATTGTTAAATTCTTTAATGTGTCTGATTCCTGTTTCTTGAAGTCACTTCAGAACATTTGTTCTTTTCTCTGAAAAGATAAGTCTGATAATATGCATGCCTTCATATTTTCAAAGATGATCTTACCTGTTTTCTGTCAAGTGATAATTTTGAAAGGTCTTCATGACTTCCTAAAATTCCAAATTTATTTTCTTTGTTTCTCTTTTAAAGATAAATAATAAAATGAGTATAATTGCTGATTGTACAGTTGTAATCACAAAACCAATTTTATTCATTCTTTATTCTATATTTTAAAAGACACCAGGTCTAACTCTCCAGCAAGTTTCAATAAGAGGAAAATGCTTTTACCAGGGTCTTACCTTTGGTAAGTGCATAGACATTTCCTTTGAACATTTAATTTTCTCACACTGGAACTCTAGTGACAACTTAATTTTATGAACTAAATTATACACTTAATTTTATTAAGTAAAGCAAGGAAAATTTTTGTTACTCAACCCACTGAGTTCTATATTATAAATATAGAAAAATATCATAAATAGCAAATTTTCCCAAAATTCCAACACAAAATACTCATAATAATAACGATATCTAAAGAGAGTTTTGTGTAGTCCCATTAGTTTATTATTTTCTTTATTTCACTTGCCCTAAAAGATATATCAGCAAAAATATTGCTGTGTAGGATATCTGAAATTTTCCTGCTTATGTTTTCCTCTAGGACTTTCATGGTGTTATGGCTTATGTTTAAGTCTTTTATCCATCTTGAGTTTATTCTGGTGTATGGTGTAAGCCCGTGGTCTAGTTTCATTTTTTGCATGTACCATTCCTTTTCTACCAACACCATACATTGAAGAGCCTATTTTTACTCCACTGTATGCTCCTACACCCTTTGTCAAAATTTAAGTGACCATAGAGACTTGGGTTTATTTCTGGGCTGTTTATTCTGTGTCATTGACCTATGTCTGTTGTTATGCCAATACCAGGCTGCTTTGATTACAGTGGCTTTGTAATATAGGTTGATGACAGGTATTGTGATTCCTCCTACTTTGTTCTTCTTTCTCAAAATTGCTACATAAAATTTAAAAGCTTCTGCATGGCTGAAGAAAACATTAACAAAATGAGAAGGGAATCAATTGTTTGGGAAAATAATACCTCAGACAAAAGTTTGATCTACAAAATATAAAAAAATTCAAATGACTCAACACCAGGAAGACAGACAATCCAATTAAAAAATGGGCAAAGGACCTGGACAGGCACTTCTTCAAGGAGGATGTGCAGAGGGTCCATATGCATATGAAAGAATGCTCAACATCACTAGCTGTCAGAGAGATGCAAATAAAAATGACAATGGAATCCCACCTCACACTGGTCATCATTAACAAGTCAACAAACAACAAGTGCTGGCAAGGATGTGGAGAAAAGGGGATCCTAGTGCACTGCTGGTGGGAATGCAGACTGGTGCAGCTATTGTGGAAAGCAGTATGGAATTTCCTCAAAAAAACTAAAAATAGAACTGCCTTTTGATCCAGTGATTCCACTGCTGAGATTATGCCCTAAGACTCCTGAAACACCAATTCAAAATAACCTATGCACCCCAATGTTCATAGCAGCATTATTTACAATAGCCAAGTGCTGGAAACAGCCTAAGTACCCATCAGTAAAGGAGTAGATAAAAAAATATGTGGCTACCATTCACCACAGCACGGATGGAACTGGAAAGTATTATGCTAAGTGAAATAAACCAGGTGGTGAAAGAAAAATACCATATGATCTCACCTATTAGTAGAACCTAGTGAACAAAACAAACAAATGAGCAAAACAGAACCAGAGACATGGAAATAAGGAACCAACAGACAGTGACCAGAAGGGAGAGAGGTGAGGGGAGGGGGATAATGAGAGAGAAAAGTGGAAGATTCTAGTCAAGGAACAATAAAGGACCCATGGATATGGACAACAGGGTGGGAATTGACTGTGGAAGTCGGGGTGGGTGGGTATAGCAGGGGAGAGCCATGGGGCAAAAATTGGGACAACTGGAACTGAACAACAATAAATTTTTTTAAAGAAAAAAAAAAGAGGGTTTTGGAATTATCAAAGCACTTTAAATATTTATTTGTTTTTATTTTCATGATGTAATTATAATTTTTTATTCCCTTAATGCAGTTAAAAAAAACTAGGACTCAGAGAGTTTATCACTCACTTAAGAATCCTAAGTAGTACGTGACAAACAGGGCAAGAATTAGAAAGTTTCCTTTTTCTTCAGTGATAGAATCTTACACGTAGTGGCAAGGAATTTTTACAATCACTTGGCTCAATTGTCCACCCAGTGTAGGAAGATCTATATATATTCCAAGGTTGGTCACCCAGCATATTGATTACTTTCAATGATGGGGCACTATTTACTGCATAAGATAGCCCACCATCCTGTTGGGAAGATTTTGTTACCATTGGTTTTTACGTAGAACCAAAATTGAACTATGTGCAACTTTCACCCTTGCCTCTCTTCCTATTTGTGAAGGGACAAAAACAGTTGTATTTCTTAGTGAGTGGGAATTCTAAAGGTATTCATTTTCCTCTTCAATCCTCCTTCTTCAGGTGAAACAGCCAGCTCCTTCAATTTTCCATCACATGACAGACACCCTATCCATGCCTGTCCCCATCAGGGTACTCTTCCGGATGCATCTACTCCTCCTGGGTGTAGAGTTGTGCTGCCAGCAGGGTTTCTTGCATAGAGTAAGCACCTCACAGACACAGTTATATGCAACATTTTACACATGCTCTAAACATTTATGAACATACTATGATCATCCTATCCCTTCATCTAAGCAAAATACCTCTTTTATGGTTTCTTGAAATTGCATTGTCTTGTGGATTTATTGTTACCAATTAGTGCACTTAGATCTTTTTTTCTTGAACTATGTATTGCCAAGCCTAATCTCCCATAAGGCAGGTGAGCAGTTGATTTCTGAACTTTTCAATGTATAAGTTACTTAAGTGTCAAATTCCCCCAAGTCATTATCCACTACTGATGCTTTGCCAAGCTGTTTGAATTGAAGGTGAGGTGAGAGACATGTAGCCACAACAGCAAAAAACAGGTCTCAGAATAGTTCTCCCTTTCAGTATCTGCTCTAAATAATGTATTACGTTAGTCGTATTTCATAATTTTTTTCTTATATTCCTCTGAGTAGGACATGTCCAATGTGTTCCTGTTAAACAGACATAAGCTAGCTGACTACATAAAGAATAAATGAACTTCTGGCCAAGAAGGAGGTATAGACAGACATGCTGCATCTCTCTCCACAACTAAGAAGGAATACAACTACCTCAAAACTAGAAACAACCAGAAGTTCCAGAAAATCAAACTGCATGGGAGTCCAGCAAACAAAGATGTAAAGAAGAAATACTCATCCAGACAGGTAGGAGAGGCAGAGCCGGGGCAGAGAGAACTCAATGTGGTGGCAGTAGGAGGCTGCCAGAAAGTGCAGTCACATGTTTTAAAAGGTCAGGAGGGACACCTGGGGAGCGTTCCCAGCTCCTAACGGGACATAGCAGTTCATGGTCCCAGCACTGGGGAAAATCAAGCCTCATTTCTTCTGACTGTGCAAACCAGTGGGGGTAGGGGCAGAAAAGAAACTACTGATCTCAGCAGAGTCTGCTTGTTTAAAGGGCCCCCATGGCCCTGGAACATCCGCAGACCCACCTACTCTGGAAATGATGGCCAGGGCAGCAGCTAGAGGGGTGCCAGTCTGGTGCAAAAGAGGAAAAGTTGCCTGGAAAAGGCGCAAGTTCTGGGAAGGCAGCATTGTCCCCTCTCAGACCCCTCCCCAACATACAGCGCCACAACATGGTGATGATGAATCCCTGTACTGATGAATCCCTAAGGCTCTGCTCCTTACAACATAACAGGAGTGACAGCTCTACCTGGGATGCAAACAAACACAGGAGCCTGTCAGAAAGAGGAGACAGAGAAGTATGGCCCAAAACAGGGACAGATCAAGGTTCCAGTGGGAGAAGTAAGCGACGAGGAGATAACCAACCTAACAGATGAGGAGATAGACAACCTAACAGACACAAAATTCAAAACACTGGTGATAAAGATGCTCAAAGACTTGACAGATATGCTTGAGTATGGCAAACGCATAAGAGAAGAAGTAAAGGCTATGCTAAGTGAAACGAAGGAAAATCCACACAAACCAATGGTGAAGGGAAGAAAACCGGGGTTCAAATCAGTGATTCAGAACATAAGGAAGAAAAAAACAGTCAGCCAGTGCAAAATGAGGAAGAAGGAATTGGAAAAAAAATGAGGAAAACTTCCCAAATTTTGGGAAGGAGATGGACATACAGGTCCAGGAAGCGCAGAGGGTTCTGAGTGAGCTGGACCCAGAGGGGACCACACCAGGACACATCATGATTGAGATACCAAATGTGAAAGATAGAGAGTCCTGGGGGCAGCAAGAGAGAGGCGGAGGGTTGCCTACAGGGGGCTGCCTATAGGACTATCAACTGATTTCTCAGAGGATGCTTTGCAAGCAGGAAGGGACTGGCAAGCAGTATTCAATGTGATGAAAAGCAACCTACAACCAAGATTACTCTATCCAACAAAGATATCATTTGGAATGGAAGGGCAGATGAAGTGCTTCCCAGACAAGGTGAAGCTAAAAGAGTTCATCACCAAGCCATTATTATATGAAATGTCAAAGGGACTTCCTTAAGAAAAAGAAGATCAAAACTATGAACACTAAAATGACAACAAACTCACAACTATCAACAACTGAATTTAAAAAATAAAAACAAAATCCAACTAAGCAAGCCAGAATAGGAACAGAATCATAGGTATGGGGATCATTTGGAGGATTATCAGCTGGTAAGGGGGAGGGGGAGCAATGGGGAAATGGTGCAGGGATTAAGAAGCATAATTGGTTGGTACAAAATAGACAGGGGATGTTAAGAATAATATAGGAAAGGGTGAAGCCAAAGAACTTATATGCATGACCCATGGACATGAACTAAGAGGGGTGGGATTGCTGGAGGGAACTGGGGTACTGAGCAGAGGGGAGCAAAGGTGAAAAAATTGGAACTACTGTAACAACATAATCAATAAAATATACTTTAAAAATTTTTTAAAAGAATAAATGGACATGTCATAATGAATTGCTTCTGCTTCTTTTTAAAGGGATGTAATACAGTAGTTCTAACGGCCACATCATTTAAAATATAATAAAAAATTATCAAGTCAAATTACCTTGTTCATCTCTGCATCCTCATGGAAACCTTTTTTATGACTCTGGAACAGCTCAGAAATCCATTTTTTAAGCTTCAGTAAGAGATAGAAGAGGGACTTTGGACTTGGCACCAGGTTGAAGGGAACAGGAAGAGTTCTTCCCTCCTCAAAGTATGAAAACCAAAGTTTGGCCCTTGCAAATTTCCATTCCACATCAGCATCATCCTGTACAAATACGCATGACAGTTCAGCAAGGAGATGCATAAACAAAATCACTGGAATGCTCCCAACAGTGTGTGCCTAGATGAAAGTAACGATGGCTGCAAACACTCAATCCCTAAGACAGCTCCTAGATTTTTCCAAAATGTTGGTTCTACACACACCCTCTTTCCGCAATCTGTCTAAAACTGTATCAGGCTTACAGGACTACAGATCTCAAAACTTGCACATGTTGATAAATACACTGAAAGATACAAATGTATTTTCCTACATTCTGAAAAACACTATAAAAATTATTCACTCTTATTCTGCAACAAATCACTTATTTGATTAATTCAGGAGAAAACCGAGGTTTCTGGAATAAAAATTTACTATCACTCTAAATTTGAGAAAAGGTCAATTTTGAACATCACTCAAAAAGATTCAGAGAACAGTGGTATTTATAAGCAATATATTTTTGGATAGAGTAAATTAAAACTGCTATAATATTTCTAGTTTTTTTACCAATAAAAAATCAGACAGCATTTCTCCTTCTCATGCCTTACTCTCCCACCACACACACTGATGTTACATCTGGAAGCAAAGAGTTAAAATTTCCTAGGTTACTGGTCAAACAATTATATAAAACAAGGAAAGAACAAAGGAGAGAAAGCAGTTCACATTTTCACCACCACTGATGAGTTGGTCCCTAGAAAAGTTAAAACAGTAGGCACAGAGTACACAAATATATAGAGATTATACCTCAATTTCCTGGAATGAACTGTTGATCATTGCAATTAACATGTTTAGCAAAACAATGACCATTGTAACATTGTAGACGCCATAAAGAACATAACCAATGTTTTCAATAAATTTATGATTATAGTTGATGACTACTGATTTCACTTCAGAAAGTCCAAATATAGCCCAGAACAGTGTCTTAAAACTCTCTTCGACTCTGGGAAAAAATAAAGAGAGAAAAGAAATAATGAAGTGCATAAATAAGTGGCAGTGCTACCAAAATAAAATTGAGTTAACTTAATGTTGTTACAAATTACTAGGTATTCATGAGAAAATTTTTACTTCCTTGAACCTCATTTTTTTCTATAAAATAGATACTTTAAGTTACAGGATGGTTGCAAGAATGAGCTATTATTGTGCATATGAAGACATAGCTCAATATCTAACATAAAATAAGCACTCAATAAATGTTATTAACGTAACTTCATAACTACAGATGTTAACATTTAAATAACCCATAGCTTTGGCAATGGAAGAGTTAAATGTATTACTTAATACAAATAATATAATGTGTTAGAGTCCCTTTAGATTTCCTGCTCATCTATACGTACTCTTCTTATATGCAGTAAATATTGATAGTATGTGTCCTAAGAGAAATATGACAATATAAATATAGATTGTTATATATATAAACTGTTGCTCAAATCACTGCAATGTCTTGGTAGCGATTTCAATGCTTTAGGCATAATCACTGACCAAAGCTAAGCTCCTCTGCTTAACCCAGGTGGTCTCATTTCTCTAATAAACTGTACCAACAAAAAATATGGGTAGCAATAGGTTACACGTCAGTCGATGACTCTGATTATGACACGGAATACCTAATTTTTAAGTAATCGATTACAAATATACTTTATTTTTAAAAAAACACATGCCTATGGTAAATGTAAGTCAAAACTTTTGTCACTGTTGGTAACTCAGATCTTCTCAATAAGATCCGACAAATTAAATTAAGAAACAGATCTTCCCATAGCCAGATCCCAAGCATCATACAAGCAGAAGGGTGCAACAGTTAACAGCACAGGTGCTAAAGGCCATGGACAAGGGGTTACATTCCAGCTTTTCCAAATAATGTTCACAGCAAGATGTTTAACTTTTCTGAGCTTCAGTTTCCTCTTTTTGTGAAATGGAGATAATGAAATAATACATGTGACTGATTTATTATAGTATCTGGCTCTAAAAATGTTAGCTGTTATTACTTTATATTAGGAAGGTTCCTATATTTTTGAGTTATTGCAACTAATTTAGAATTCCTGTCATTTTGCTAAAAAGGAACTGCAAATAAATCTTTATCAAGGCATTATTTATCCTGTGGATATATACAAATATTGTTAAGCCAACATTTATTTAATTGGCAATCTTCACCACCAAAACTTCTGAGAGCACCTACATCATGAAAGTCTCATTTTGTTTTACATAATATATTAAATCTGTAATCATTTAAGTTCATATTTATTTAATATGCAATCATCATCATCAAAATATCTGAAATCACATACGTTGTGAAGGCTTCATTTTGTTTTGCACCAATGTAGTAAGAGTAGAGGTTGAACATTCCAATCATGAAGGCCACAAACACCATGATGAATATGACCATGAACTTAAAGATGTCTTTTACTGTTCTTCCAAGTGATATCTGCAGAGGTCCAAAGCTTTCATTTGCTGGTAAGATATAAGCTATTCTGGAGAAACTTAAAACTACAGCAATTGCATAAAGACCTTCAGATATAATTTGAGGATCAGAGGGGTCCCACTTTATCCTGGCTAAGAAAAAAGGAAAGACAAGAGTTAAAATGAGTTTCTTTAAGTTGTTTATTTAGGTAACTTCTCCTGGTTAAGGATGTAATTACTTTAGCAATCTAGTTCCCAATGGAACTTTCTGATCTTCAAGGGTTTCTTTAAGTGTCAGGTATATTTGAGCTGTGAATTTATTGAGAAAATGACCCCCTGATTTGCTGGGTACATATATCATAATGGTTAAGAGCTCAAGCTATGGACTCAGTATATATAAAAATTGCAGTAGATATACTGGAAAAACTGGTACAAATTATGTAACTTCTCTTATCCTTATTTTCCCATCCTTGAAAATGAGATATCACTCTTAGTTCTCTCATCTGCTTTGAGAATTTAATAAGTCAACATATATTTTGTGGTTAAAAAGTGCTTGACACTAAATAAATGGTAGCATTTATTACATAATCTTAAACTATAAATATACTATAATGTAATTTTGTGCTTGTGAAATACTTGCAGTTATTTAAACTTACTAAAGTAATTTTATGGGTCACTCCAGTCTTTTTATCATAAAAATGAGCAATTATTCATTTATTAATTTTGATGATCTGATATAGTAATTATGTCAGGTTATCAAAAACCCAATTAAAAAAATCATGAAGAAAAATACAAAAACAATGTATAAAAAAAGGAAAAATATTACTATAAATTTGTCTTTGCTTTCTTGCTGGGAAGTGGAATTAAGAAAGAATACAAGAAACTAATAAAAGCAGTTTCTTTTTTTATAGTGCTTTGACTGTAAGTACCACATATAAACAGATAGACAGCTTTGACTTTATAAAATTCTGTATATTAAAAAAACTAATTAAATGTTAAAATAAATATTTTAAATTAATAATAAAAAAATTCTTATGTGATATAGCAAATAAGCCTGTAGAGATATCAGTTGAATGTGTTAACTGATTTCTTATCAGAGGATTTAAAGTAAGTATTCAGCGGGAATTTTTCCCACTCCAGGTTTCTACGAGAAGGGATTTTCTTTAGGCAAATAACTGAACCTATTTCCATCCTTTAGTCACTTTCCTCCTGTGGAGATAAAATGGCTTATCAGATTGCTAAATCAGGATGGATAACTAAACATACCTGGTGAAGCTCTGCCCTCTTTTTCTTGAGAATTCTCCTGGGGCCCTCCACAGAGGGATCTCACGCTCAGGGACATGCTGCCATATGCCTCTTGGGGATGACTGCCTGTACTCTACTGTCTGGATGCTGGAGGATTTATCTGCCTACTTCTGGGAGCAGTACTGCTGAGCCCATTGAGGAATGACTCAAAACTGTATCATCTACCCTAAACTTCTATCAGGGCAGATTAGAGGTGATGATCTGGCTTCCTAACTTTGGCTTTATTTCTCAACTAGCTCAAAGCCTAAGTGGGAAATAGTGGTGTTATTTATTGGGGGCCCTTTCAGAGAATCCAAGAATTCCCTTGTTTTCAAATAATTTATATGTCTTAAATAGAAATGGTACTCAAATGTGTACTTTTAATAGACAAGAGGAAAAACATAAAGCCAAGACATAAGACAGGCATTATGCATGGAGTTTGGTAGTTAGCCAATTGATCCAAGAGATAAGGGAGATAATTTTTTGTGGTTAAGAGAGATTTCTAGCCAGAAGAAAGGTAGAACAAAGAAGCAAAAAGCATGCTTGTTCAGATCCAGATACTCTGAAGAAGCTGAAAACTAGCCAATAATGAGAATTGATAGTAACCAAACTACTATTGACTGTATTTTTATTAAAAAGTTCTACATTTGTATTAATTTATATTGACTGTGTACTGTAAACTCACCCAAATTGTAGTATTTGACATTGTCTCCCAGTGTGACTTTTGTTAAGTCCTTCAAAGTATCATTTGCATCAATGATTCTCTGAGCTTTGGAAGCATGCCAAAATGCCATGAATCTTGCAATGAAAGATGCTGCAAAGATTGCTAACATACCAAAATCAAGCATATTCCACAATTCAAACAAATATTCCTTGGGGCCTTGAGTCCAAATTTCTTTACATTCAGCCCATATCATGCCTTCATTTGGAAAGAAATTAAAATATCAGTTAAATTTAATTCCAGCCTTAGCTCTTCAATAAAACAAAATAAATTTCAAAGTTCTCATCTTGATATTGAAAACCCTTCAACATTTGGTCCCATATCAACCATTCATCCATAATTCCCATCTCCTCCCAAATCCCATAGTCCATCAATATCAGTGCATTATCTGAGAGCAATTTGACAAAGTTCATGAAGATGCTTAAAAAAACATTTTTGATCCATTAATTCTACACGTAAAAAATATATTGAAAAGATGTTCACTGTAGGATTCTTTATAACCAAAACACACACATACACACACACACTCAAAGTAGAAATAAATATGGGACTTCCACAGGTAGAGTATTATGCAGCCATTTGGTATGATATTTTAATTGCCATGGGGTAGTGGCCACGAGAATGTACCTCACTCACAGACCTCCAATTACAGAAATTTAATTGGCCATGGACCTCAGCTACTGCATTCTGAAAATTATTGTCACTTCTGTCCCACAACATGCTTCCCGTGGGCAACTCCCGGCCAATGACTGAGAACACACTTTTTGAGGAGTCATGGGAGTCCTCTAATGGCTGATTTTGGCTCAAGGATTTCCTGAGAACCTTACTGAACTTTTCCTGAACTGCATGATGATCGAGGATGCTTCTTCCCCACTGTTCTTCCCTCTCTCCTTCCCTCATGGTCACACCTGCATCCCAGAGACAGCCCCTGCACCCTTCCTCACTCCCTCTCCATTTTCTTTCACATAAAATTTCCCTTAATAGAATTTCAACTTCCCTTAATAAAATTGTCATATATTTAGTCCAGTCTTCACACATGCTTCTTGGAAGCCCTGGACTAATATGGTGGCAGATGTCTGTCATAAGCATTTAAACATGTTAAGTAAAAAAGTCAAATATGCTTCGTATCCTATGACTTTATGTTTAAAGCAAGCACAATAAAAGAGCTGAAAGAATTTGGGATCCTATTAATGGTAGTTGTCTCTTTCTGCACATTCTTTCTAAAATTACTAATAATATTGTATGTTCTTTCTAAAATTTAATGGAGTATTTCAGAATGTAGATTTTGGGATCAGATTGACATGGGTTTGAGAACTTGTCCCTCCACTAGTTAGCTGTGTATAATCTTTGGCAACTTGCTTAAATCTAAAACTCACTTTGTAAATTGAGTATGATAGGAGTTTGCACCTATTTCATAGAATTGTCATGAGACAAATAAAATCATACATGTAAACAACATAGCACAGTGTCTGACAATTGGGAAAAGTAATGACTAACATTTATTGGGCACTTACAATTTTTTTAATGTTTATGATTTGCATGTATATTCTTTCTTAATTTGAAAAACCTTACTTTATCATAAAGAGTGACTTTACTCCAACTGCTTTTAAGATACCCTATTCTCTGACGTCCTGCTTCCTCCAAGGTCCAGGCGAAGGATAAAATCTTTGGATTCTAGCACTCAGTTAAAACCTACCTTCATCAAGAAGTCTTTCATAGTCCCTTAGTTGAAATTAATCTTCTCCCCTTCCTTATAGCAACCTCCTGCCCCAAATTCTCACGTTTGTCGTGAACCTCTAACAGAGAACCTGCCTTGTGAATGGTCTCTACTCACTAATTTACTGTGCTCTTCTCCAAATTAGCATTCAGTGCAGCACAGAGTACATGGTTTTATGAGAATACAACTTAATTGTTGTATTTTGAATTTTTCCACGTTGAGGAGACTAGGATTAAATTTATACATATTTTAGTTCCTCAAATTTAAAACAGGAAATACAGCATCTGCACACACAAACACATACCTCCTCCCTAACCCCCAAAACTATGAACAGGAATGAAAAAAATCTGAAGGCAGCTTTTGTTTTCTGTGGCCCCTGAGATTCTGCCAGTTGCTTCAATAGAAGACAAGGATAGTTTAGAGAACAGAAGCATAGGGATTAATGGGACATTTGAACTTGCCTGGTTGTTTTCAAAGCTTCCTCTCCCTTCATGCTCTCATTTCTCCATATTCTCTGTCTCTGTCTCTCTTTCTCTCATAAAATTATTGATAAAAATATCTTACCAAAGCTTAAAAACAAACAATTACAGTGACCTATTCTACCTCAAGAGTCTCTGTCTTATTTCCCCTGAGAGCCCTCAGGAGCTGCCATCATAAGTTGAAATCCCCCATTTAGTCCAACTTCTCTTCCAAGCAAGGGGCTTCTCCATGGGGACCAAGCCTCTGCTTGAACATGTCTGTAAGTGAGATACTTACTACTTCTGAAGGCTGCCCATCCCATTGCTGAATTGGCAGGAAGTATCCTCTCTGTGTGGACCTCCTGGTGCTAATTCTGCTCTCTAGGGCAGTAGAGAAAAAGTCTGCTCCCTCTGCTTCTATTTTTTGAATAAAATAAAAACACCTGTGTGCTCATTAAATCTATTATTCTCCAGCAGACAGGTTTACCATGAAGCTAATGAAGTTTAAATTTCAAGACGCCTTATTCACCTGGGCTCCTTCTAAAGCCGAGTTCTGTCTTCTTTTTCTCTAAGTGGGGCTCTCCAAACAAATGATCTTCAGGCTCCACAGCCTCTGGCTCCACTCCTCCCCCATCCTCCAGGGTAAGCTTCCTTGGTCCCCTCAAGTGAAGTCCAGGGGTTGGGGGGCACTCACTCTTCTGGTTGCTTTCCCTGGGATGCTCCCCAGTGTGCCCATGGCCTACATGTGGTACCCAGAGTCACACACAATCCTGCATGTGTAGCCCAGCCAGACTATGGGGCAGTGGGTTGGCTAATTACAGCCCTTGACTGCAGTCCCGTCCTTTGGTTGAAGAGTCAGCCAGCACTGCACTTGCTTCCTCAGCAGCTCACACTGGACATTAAGTAAAAAGTGCTCCTTTGGACCTTTTCACATGAAGCAGCATCAAGCATGTCTCCCCCCATGTCCTTGCTTCACCTCCTCTCGTCGGTTTGGACTCACCATTTATCCATGTCAAGATCTACTGGACTGTCAAGTCTGTCATTCAGCCCTTTGACTTTTAGCAACAAAAATTAGATAAATTTGCTTTCTGTGACCAATAATGAGAATCTTTTCCTTCAAGACACTGGCATCAACCTAAGTAAATCCCTTATTAATATTTCCAGAAGGTACAACTTTCTTTTAAGAATAAGTTCAAAAAGAAAAAATGCCAGTGTCAGAAAGCAAACAAGAAGTCTAATATATGCTATAAAGTATCAGTCGTCTGTTCTGAGTCGTTAATTGTTTACCTTTTAAATAAACACTGTAAGAAAATATTTGAAATCAAAACACAGGTTAGCAGCTAATATTTGAAGAAAGACGTATGTATTCATAAAATTGCAAATTATTCTAGTAGTCTTTGTTTAGGTTTCTATGTGAAAAAGGGAAAATGTCTAAGTTTATAGTAAAATATTAGTATAAGGAGAATGAATTATGTGTGATAAAGAATAAAATGAACATTCATTATATCTTTGATATAATTTTTCAAAGCTTTACATTGAAATAGGCTAACTTTCTTGATATGTTTTCAGTAGGAACTACCATTCTTATTTAAAAGTAGAATATGAATTCTTAGTGAAGAGTTTAATAATAATTATCTGAAATTTATTGAACTTTTCCTGTGTGTTGAACACTGTATCATGTACTTCACATATACTAGTTCATAGAAAAAATAAACTATAACACACAGGCTTTTAGTCTGATAAGATAAAGGCAATTTTCAAATGATTGTTTATTCTTATTTTAAATCAAGTATTGGAGATAAAATGTAATCTGTTATAGTTTAGTGGTGGGAAGTAAATATTAAATTAGAAAAGAAATAGTGGAAATTCAAAGTCCTCCACTTTATCTAAGATACAATTTACATTGTAAGCCACTATCCATTTTTCTCTTTAAAACATAGCCAAGAAATAAGATGTTTCAGAAGTTTTGAATAACAATGTTGTTGAATTACCCCAGGTGCATTTAAAATAATCATATGGTGATTTGCATAGCGCTTCATAATATTTCAATGTATGATGATCCTATTGGGCTCCAGTGTGAGTAAACCAAGAAGACATCTGCTGCCCTAATCAGCGGACCCCAACCTTTTTGGCACCAGGGACTGGTTTCGTGGAAGACGATTTTTCCATGGACTGGGGTTGGGGGGTTAGTTTCAGGATGATTCAAGTGCATTACATTCAAGCTCCTCCCCTGCTGTGAGGCCTGTTTCCTAACAGGCCCAGTCCAGGACCAGGTTGCAGCCTCGAGGTTGGGGATCCCTGCATAAGTGACACAAAATTAACTGTAGATGTTTTTCCAGACCACTGGGGGGAAATAAAGCTCATAGTTTAATTAACTAAAGGTTTTGAATGAAGATTCTTTGAGCCCTCTTCTCTTTACACTCTGTATATTTCTACTATAGGTCATATCATGCACAATCAGAGCCTTAAGTACCATCTAGGAAATAGTTGCTGAAACTTTATCCATAACCCAGACTTCTCCCAGGGGTTGTATACTCTATTATTTAGTAGCCATCTTCACATGGAAGTTCCATGGGCACTTCAAAGTCAATCACAAGCCAAACCAAACAGCTATTTTTCCTCCCAGACCCAAGCATTTTCTCCTACATTTTCCCTCTTAGAGAATTGCAGTCACCACCAAGTCATCCAAGGTGGAATCCTCAGCTCTCCCTCTCCACTGAGTTTTCTGAAGTGCATCTTTTAAGAAGCTCTCATGTCCTTTCCCCCACCCCCTTATTTCCAGCCCTCATCCTCACGGGAATCTAATTATCTCTCACCTCCAGACTCATCCCTTCTCCAAGCCACCCTCTACCTCAAAACCACTGTGACTTCTATAAAACATGAATGACCTGATCACATCACAAATACTGAAAATCACCCATTCTCCATTCACCACACCACCCTCATCTCCCGTCTGCCACGTCCACAAAAGCACCTGTGCTTCAGCTGGGCCTGACTAATAACATCTCAAGCGTACCAGGTGTGTTCCTAGTTCCGCAGCCTCGAGTCTAACGTTTCCATGCCTGCAGTGCCCTTGCTCCCTCCTAAACCCTAAACACTTGACTCACTTAACATTTCCTTATCTTCAAGGTCTCAGACCGAAGGTACAGTCCAAGGAGGCCTTCTTTGCCCCTTCCGCATTCCACCTCACTCAGCTTGAGATGCCCAATCTGTGTACATTCACAGCATCCAAACAGCTCCTCAGTTATAGTATTTCTCACATAGGTTTTAATTACCGATTTACTTATCAACCTGTCCCCAGATTTAACTTCGTTGAGCACAAGGACTGTGTCTCATTCACCTCAATATTCTCACTACTTAACAAAGGCACTCAATAGCTATTGGATTTATTCATTCATAAATATCCAATTGAAAGACCTTTCCATTTGCATTATATTTAATGATGAGTCATATGTATGACTGATTGACAAATAGCATAGTAGTTAGCACTGCATTCCCTCTGTTTCACTTACCATCTGGGAGCACTAAAGTAAATTACTTAATCCTCACATAAATGCTGTAAGGTCGATGTAGTTATCATGTTACAGAATAGGAAACAGAGGCAGAGAGATTGTGTGATTTGATGTATATAAAGTGCCTTGAACAATTTCAGGTATGTAATGTTCCAAAAATGGGTTCTTATTAAATTTTAATGTAAAATCATGTGCTTGTTTTTAAGCTTTAAGTAATAGCTCTCCCAAAATATAAATGGTGGTTTTTCATCACTGATGGTGTTTGATTAACACCATCCTGTTTATTTTCTTCCTGGATTTTCTTTGGGGCAAGTGAAAAGACCTAGTACCGATGATGCACCCAAGATAACACTGTTTTAAAAACACAGAGAAAATCATACTGTGTGGTGCACTGTATCATGCTGTATACATTTGTATAGCTGATGCGTGAAGAAATCTGTGTCATTCAGTCCAACTGCTAAGGCTGCAAAAATACATGATGACAGAAAATCAGTCTTTACCTATTACCCAGGATATAATAAGCATCTCCATCCATGAGAAGCAGGATGTTTTCATCCTGAACAGCTGTTTTGCATTATCTGTGCTGGTCTCATTAGGAAGGAGTTTGGTGCCTTCAAATCTGTCAGCTGCATTCATGACTAGCAGTCCCAGAAAAATGGTGAAGGAGGCTGCGTGTGCTACAAACTTCATGAATGGTCCACGCATTATCTTTCCCATCTGCCAAAACACACAACAAAAGAAAAATTTAGCTTTGTTTTGTATGCTTTGCAAAACACACAAGCATTTACACAAGAATAATCACACGTGTACTGCAATATTCTCCTAAGGTAATGATGTATATTTATATAGCTAGTAATAAAATAATTATTTATGCTGTTGTAAAATTTTCATCACATTCCTCATCTACATATGTTGATGTTCTGGACTGATAATTAAATAAATTGACTTTTCTATTAAATGATATTTAAATTCTGACATTACATAGCACTGATGAAATTTTTCACTAATATAATAATGACAAAAAGCAAAGCATAGTATCATCATTATTCATAAAAAGCAAATTAATTTAGTTGGCATGAAGTATTAAGGAAGTAGCAATAAATATATTAAACTGAATCTACTTTGCAATGCACAGATCTTTGGCTGGATATTAGCCTTGCTTGTTGTCCCCATGTATATTTCACTGACTTGGGTACAATCAGGCCTCAGGTGATGGTGCTATGTTGGTGATGTAAATGGAGTATAAGTCATGAGTACCAAGAAAAGGACTTCCAACTGAGGAGAGGACAGCAGGGCAGGTCCCATAATGTATCAGAACAATGTCCTGGACTGACATTGGATTTAAAGTCCAACATTTCAGGTTCAAGCTCTAGCTCCATTCCTTCATTAACTAAGTGGAAATAAGTGAATTTCCTAAATTATATGAAAATCAAATTTTTTCCTATGAAATCTGGAGACACTAAAACCTCTTGTGCCTCTATAGTGCAGGATTCATTTCTATCTGAGACGCACAGACTCTAGCTGGAGCAGAAGAATAGTATGTGAACAGGATGTGTCTCAAGAGCTCTGTCCATCCACTGAAATGGTGAGCAAAACTCAATATGTGTGTGCAGGTTTTCCCTTGGGAGAGGACCCATAGCTTTCAACAGCCTTCCAAAAGAGTTTATTATTACAGAAAAATTTATAAATTAATTAAAATACCAACAATACAGATTTACTATGTGTCAAGTACTATTTTAAGTGTTTTATTGTGAACTCGTGTAATCATTATAATAGTAAAATAGTAAAATGCCTATTTTATAGATAAAAAACTGAGAAAGTGAAGTTCAGAAACTTGCTTAAAGGTCACACAACTCATAAGTGGTAGAGTTGAAATTTGAACCCAGGCATTCTTGTTTTAGAGTAATTTGCTTTGCAAAGTAATTTATTATTTTATCATTAATGTACATATACAGTTATATGTAAACTCTTAGAGAAAATAACAAGGTCTTTTTAAGTGAATAATAACTATATATGGTACCAGCTGGGTACTAGACTTATTGGGGGGGATCACTTCGTAAGTTATATACATGTCTAACCACTATACTGTACACCTGAAACTAATAAAATATTGAATGTCAACAGTCGTGGAAAAATAAAAATATTAGAAAGGCTCTAAAATGCTAAATGCTACTATGGAAGGAATTCAATCAATGTTTTCTGTTCCTGTAAGTTTTATTTGTCTATATAATTTTCAAAATCTTGTAAGTTAACTCTAAAGTAAATCATATAGTTCAGTTCTTTGTCTCTTGAATTTAGAATCTTAGGCCAGACAGGATATCAGAATATTTGCACAAGAGCATGTATGGTATATGTGCATGCGCACACATGTGTACCTATATATTCCTATATAGTTTTAAGCCAAAGGATATATCTAGACAGATATATTTTGAGCCAATCCATAGTTACTTTGTGAAAATCCACTATAAAAATCATCCCTAAAAACCATACTTCCATAAGAATGCTCATTATTTGACTTCAAGAGTATTTTTTGTTACTGTTTTTTTAGACCCTGTTTAAATAGAGCTCTCAAATAATCAAATGAGGGCAAGGTTAAAACAAATGGGAAACAAAGGATGCTTCATTTTCCTTTGCATGTTGTCTTTAGCTGTGTTTTTTAAAAATATAGACCATAAACGAATGAACAATACATTTTTATTTTTCCATGGGGTATCGCATGTATAATTTTAATTCTATAATTTTTACATTTGATTTATTTTAATCTTGTAATATAGAAAATAAAAACGTAGCACAAGATTTAATAAGTTCCTCATACAAAAACTATTATAAAACTTTTTTAAATTTTTGAAATCATTTTTATTTTTTAATTAAGTTGACATACAATATTATATTAGTTTCAGGTGCACACCCCAGTGATTAGACATCATATAACTTATTAAGTGATCATCCCAATAAATCTCACACCCATCCCACACCTAATAGTTATTAGAATATTATTGACTATATTCCCTATGCTGTACTTTATATCCTGCCACTGGCTGGTTTGGCTCAGTGGATTGAGCGTCGCCCTGCGAGCTAAGTGTCACTGGTTCGATCTTCCAGTCAGGGCACATCAGAGAAGGAAAACTGACTCCAAAAAACCTCCGCTGCCTTGCGGCATACCTCATCAGGGGAAAGGCTAAGAGAGTAAACCCCGACAGAAAATCCGGAGCCGGAGTCCCTAAGGCGGTTTGACGTTGTAGTCAATACCGGCAACTCCTGCGGCGCACCTGAAACCAAGCTGTATTGACTCCGTCTTTCCCTTGGACCCTTCAGCTGCGAAGAGAGGGGGGGTCTGCTGCATGGGCAACAGCAGACCCTCCATATCACCCTGCCCAGGCTCTGTAGCTTCAGCTTCACTGGAGAGGACACTCCAGCGTCATCGCAAGATGTCGATTCAACACGGGAGGAGACAGATACCGTGTCACTCCCGAGTCGGACTGCACAACCATTTTTGGCGGTGCAGATAGACTCTTAAGAAGCTACACCATCGTCTCTCGAGACGGACGGCTGCCGACGACGACTTTATATCCCTACGACTATTCTTCTTTTTTTTAAATATATTTTATTGATTATACTCTTACAGTTGTCCCAATTTCCCTTCCCTCTGCTCCCCTCCACCCAGTGGCCCCCCTCCCTCCACTTGTCCCCCCCTTTTAGTCCATGTTCATTGGTTGTGCATATAGTTCTTCTCAACATCTTCCTGTCTACTCCATTCCCTCCTACTATGCTTCTTATTTCCTATACCATCTCCCTCCCTTTCCCCATCCCCTCTCCCTGTTGCCCTCCCCCCGAAATGTTCCCCATACCTATAGTTCTTTTTCCACTCTTGTTGCCTACTTAGTTTGCCTTTGTTTCAATTTCCTAGCTTCTGTTGTTGGTTCTTGTGATGCCGTTTTCATTTTAATGTTCATAATTTTGATCCTCCTTCTTTTAAACCAGTCCCTTTAACACCTCATATAATAGTGGTTTGGGTCTAATGAACTCTTTCAGTTTTATTTTGTCCTGGAAGCACTTTCTCTGCCTTTCTATTTTGAATGAGAATTTCGCTGTATAGAGTATTCGTGGGTATAGGTTTTTGATTTTCATTACTTTGAATATTTCTTGCCAGTCCCTTCTTGCCTGCAGGGTCTCCCTTGAGAAATCCGCTGATTCTCTTCTTCTCTCTTGCTGCTTTTAAGATTCTCTCCTTATCTTTAATTTTTGACAATTTGATTATAATGTGTCTTGAAGTGATTCTCCCAGGGTCCAGTTTTTCTGGAACTCTCTATGCTTCCTGGACCTGTAAGTCTATTTCCTTCCCCAAGTTTGGGAAGTTCTGCTTCATTACTTTTTCACATAATTTTTTCAATTTCTAGTTCTTCTTCTTTGCCTTCTGGCAATCCTATAATCCATATGTTCAATCTCTTATAGCTGTCCCAGAGATTTCTGATCCTTTCCTCACTTCCCTTGATTTCTGTTTCCTCTTTCCACACTGGTTGACTGTTTGTTCCTTCCCTATGTTCTGGTTGTTGATTTGATCTCTGGATTGTATTTCCTCACCACTTGCCTCGTATGTATAATGGGTCATTTTTTACTCTTTGCCATTTTTTGCGTTTTACCCCAGTGGCAGGTTATTTTTTTTGCTCACGTATCCTAGCAACCTTGAGCCCCCCCTTTGCTAGCTGACCCTAGCTGTAGCCAAGGACATGAGAATAGTTTTGTGCCAAGTATTTATCAGCTGAAGCTCCTTCTAAATTAGAAAGTGTGTGTATATGTAGTTTCTCACACCCGTGTAGTTTTTCTGTTGTTATCTGGCTACCCCAAGGACATGAGTATAGTTCTTTTGCCTTTAAAAACCTTTTAGTCTGTAAGGCGGGGCGGGCTCTCCCATCTTCTGCTTCTGAAGGTGGGAAGACCTGTCCCTGGCCAGGTAAATAAACGCCATAAATTTATTTCTAAATTACCTCGTGTCTTCTTTGCTTGCTAATGCTCCATAACAGTATGTGTTTTCATTCTTTTCAGTATTCTTATCTTTTGTTAATTCTGTAAGCCACCTAATGACTATAGCTCTGAATTGAGCCTCTGAAAGGTTTCTTATTTGTTCGTCTGTCAGATTCTTCATCTGCTGCCTGGTGAGCCACGTCACCGGGATTTCTATAGTTGTCTGCCACATTTTGACAGCTTTGCTTCTTGGGCCGGCTATAGGGGGCGGAGCCCTGTGTACTTGTCACAACCCTGTGACCAGCGGTGATCCCGACCTTTTTCCCCCCCTGTGCTGTGGCGCTTTGAGTGGGGGCGGGGGGTCCAAGATGGATTCCTGCCATTATTCTCTGATGTGCGACCAGGACTGTCATCCCGCCCTCTGGGCCTCACTGTCTGAGGTAATGCGGGGGCTGCCTTTCCCGGCGTTGGGGTCGCGAGCTGCTGGGGCTCAACTGCAGCCGGGATTGCTCCCCCTGCTGCTACCGCAAACAGCACCACCCAATTTTGCCTCTCCTACCTGTCCGACGAGCAATGCTGGTTTATAACTTAGTACGTTGGGCTTCCATGTAGTTTTATTTTCTGGAATTTCTGGTTATCTTTTGTTTTGAGGTAGTTGTATTCCTTTCTCGTTGTAGAGGGAGACTGAGCATGTCAGCCTAAGCCTCCATTTTGGTGGGAAGTTCGCTACGACTGTTCTGTAACAATCAATTTGTACTTCTTAATCCCTTCACCTTTTTCACCCATCCTCCTAACTCCTTCCATCAGCAATTGTCAAAATGTTCTCTGTATCTGTGAGTCTGTTTCTGTTCAGCTTATTTGTTTTTTTAGTCAATTATTGATAGATATATATTTATTGCCATTTTATTGTTAATACTTTTTATCTCGTTTTTTTTTTCTTCTTCTTCTTCTTCCTCTCCTCCTCCTCCTTCTTCTTCCCCTTTTTCTTAAATAAGACCCTTTAACATTTCTTGTAATACTGGCTTGGTGGCAATGAACTTGTTTAGTTTTTTCTTGTCTGGGAAGCTCTTTATCTGCCCTTCTATTCTAAATGATAGCTTTATTGGGTAGAGTGATCTTGGTCATGGCTCCTTGCTTTTCATTACTTTAAATACTCCTTGGCAATCCCTCCTGGCCTACCAAGTTTCTGTTGAGAAAACAGCTGACAGTCTTATGGGAGTCACTTTGTCAGTAACTAATTGCTTTTCTCTTGCTTCTTTAAAGATATTTCTCTTTGTCTTTAACCTTTTGTGTTTGAATTATGATGTGTCTCAGTGCCTCTTTGAGTTCATCTTGTTTGAAACTCTGTGCTTCCTGGCCTTGTATGTCTATTTCCTTCACCAAGTTAGGAAGGTTTCCTGTCATTTTTTTTTTTCAAATAGGTTTCCAATTTCTTGCTCTCTCCATTCACCTTCCAGCAACCCCCATGAAGTAAATGATAGCACACTTGACGTTGTCCCAGAGTCTCCTTATGCTATTCTCATTTTTAAATTTTTTTCTTTCTGCTGTTCTGATTGGGTATTTTTTGCTTCCTTGTATTCCAAATTGCTGTCTTGAGTCTTTGCTTCATATACTCCACTGTTGATTTCCTGTAAATTATTCTTCATTTCAGTTAGTATAACCTTCATTTCTGACTGGCCCTTTTTATGCTGCTGAGGTTCTCACTAAGTTCATTGAGCATCCTTATACCCAGTGATTTGAACTCTGCATCTAGCAGATTGCTTGTCTCCATTTTGTTAGTTCTTTTTCTGAAGTTTTGTTTCATTCTTTCATTTGGGACATGTTTCTATGTCTCCTCCTTTTGGCAGCCTCCCTATGTTTGTTTCTACATATTACAATGAAGAACTGCTTGGTAGGGTGACCTAAAATAATAAGTGTTCCATAGGATCCAGTGGCACAGCCTCCCTATCACCCAAGCTGGGCACTTTAGGTGCAGCCCCTCCATGTCAGCTGTGTGCACCCTCCTCTTGTACTTGCTTCTTGGTTGCTGTTTGCACATCAATGGGAAGGATTTACCCCCAGGCCAATCAGCTGCAAGGACTGGCTACAATCGCTGGCCACAGACCTCTTACCACCGTGGAGGATCAGCAACGCAGGGGCTTACTCCACAAACCAGGGCTTACTTCAGTGGGACTCTAGTGCCTACTGACTCTGCCTCTTGAATGTGTGTTTGTGGAGGAGGTTGTGTGGTGATGCTTTGACATGGTCTGAAGATGTCCACTGGGTGTGCTGGCTCTGGGACTCTTGGGAGGCATAGCCCAAAGTCAGCTTCTGACTGTGTTCTGCCCTGGGCCACCCACCATGAGCTACAAAGCGATCTTCAAATAGCTGCTACTTGTGCTGAGCTTGGAGATGGCAGGCAAGGCCAAGCTGCAGGCCAAACTGCAACACAAGGCTACTAGTGCCAGGGCTAGGGCCACTGAATGAGAGGTATGGGGCATGCTGAGGCCAGATGCTGCTTGTTTAAGAGATTTTAGTAAAGTCTAAGGCTTTTTGTATGAAAAAGCCACTGGAAACAACTTGGGTGAGCCTGAAAGTTGGGTGGAGTGGGATCTCAGGGTATCACCCAGGCAAGGCCAAAGGTGTTAGCCAGATTGATAGTCTCATAAATGGCCCTTGCCTGCCAGTTATATGGAGGGAGGGTTCATCAAAGGAACAATGGCCTTTGCCAGCACTTCTGTCTGGGAGAAAGTTGCCCCTCAGCCTAGCCCTGATGCCAGACAATTCAGTTCCTCCCCATATGACTCTGATGCCTTTAAAGCTGCTGCCCCAGTGCTGGAGCTCAGAAAGAGTGAGTTTGATCAAGTCTGTGCATGGGCCCTTTAACAGGAAAACCTATAACTCCAGAAGCCCTCTGTCTTACTCAGCTGCTGATATTTCCAGTAAGAAGTTATGAAGATTTCTCTTCCTGTCACTGGAAGCCTGGTGTAGGGCTGGGACCCCTTGTTCCACAGAAAAGACCTCTGCAGCCAACATATCCCTCCCAAATTTTATCTGCCACATGTGGGTATAAGACCAGCTCATTCCACGTATCCATCCCTCCTATCAATCAATGTGGCTTCTTCTTTAATTCCCTAGCTGTAGGAATTCCATTAAGCCAGATTTCAGGCAGTACTAAATGATGTTTAGTTGTAATTTTGATGTTTTTGCAGGAGGAGGCAAGTACCGTCTTTACCTATGCTGCCATCTTGCTCAGTTTTTGTAAATATTAAACCAATTCTTTTAAATTCTCAATTTATTTGACTGCTTTGGAAAACTGATTAGAGCAATGACTATTAGTAGTGAAATCCATAGAAAATTTATTCATTTTCTGCCTTGTTCCAGAAAGAATCAGAGGCAGCCTTCAAAGTATTGCACAAAGTTACCCAAAACACCAGAAAGCACAAATTTAAAAAGGGGAAGGAGAATGAAAAGGTGAAAGAGAAGAAAAGAAAATGTTGGGAACATAGAACAGGGATGAGAATAAAGCTATCTACATTAGAGTGCACCATAAGTCTGAAAACTCCGGAACTTGAGTGTTGCTATCCTGGATACATCCAGAGTCAATGCTCACTTATTCAGGGCAGGGTCTCTGAACTATGCCTCACTCCTGACTTGGCTGGCATGACTTCTTCATTGAATTACTGGCCTTTATGTAACATTACTCCTTTATTTTATTCAGAAGGGAGAAAGGAGAATCAAATCAGGTGGTTTTGCTGCTTATTAAACTTTCTAGTTCCAAAAAGAAAAGCTAAAAAATAAAAAGTTTGCCCTGGTTGGTATGGCTCAGTTGGTTAGAATGTTAGTGTTGTCCCATAGACCAAAAGGTTATGGGTTTGATTCCCTGTCAGGGCACGTGTCTAGGTTGTAGGTTCAATTGACTGTTGGGCATGTAAGGAAGGAAACCACTGATTTCTCTCTTTCTCTCTCTCTCTCTCTCTCTCTCTCTCTCTCTCTCTCTCTCTCTCTCTCTCTCTCTCTCTCTCTCTCTCTCTCTCTCTCTCTCCCTCCCTTCCTCTCTCCCTTCCCTCTAATCTTCTATGGCTCTCTTCTTCTACCTCTGTGACATTCCTACGTAAACTTTCTCTAATCATTTCAGTTTTGGATCTCATTCTTCTCCTAACAAAAACTCAACAGAACTGAGGTTGATGAACCAAAGTTAACACCTGTTTCCATTGCTAACAAAATCATTGAGAGTAGTGTTTTTCTTTAAACAAAGGCAGATTTTGGCACCATTTCATGGACTTTAAGAATCTAAGTGATTTTCCATTTTAGTAAAATTTGTCAGTTACATCTTCTGAGATGTAAACAAATTTATCAAAAATAATTGTAAAGGAGGGGACTTGTCAATTGAACATGATAAATAATTAATGTACCTGACAAATTATTGAGTAGAAGCACTGAAAGAAATACTTCTTTTAAGTATTATATATTGTACTCTTAGAAGTATTTATTGATGACCAAATACCTAACTCCTAAATATCAAAATAGAAAAAGGCTGACACTAACTTAAACTAAAATAATTTGAAATCATAGTGTGATCTGTTTTATTGTAATGAGCATAAAATGATTGACATTTGGGTTACAGTGGAAAAAGAAAACAAGTTAGGACAAAAATAGTTTCTGAAAAGAGAAGAAAGCAAATTTGAAGAAAGAAAACGAACTCCAAAAAGAAACAAGACTCTGTCAAGGTGCATAGGCCTACCATTTGATATGGCTAAACTTGAATGGATGTATTAGAAATGTTTAAATATTTAAAATAGTACTTTTAATAAAAGCATTAATATATGTTAAGCAATCTTCACCCATAAAAATCAATTCTGTAACATACAAATAATGTTTATGTTCATTGCTAAATGTAAAAATTATAAAATAGATTTTATCATCATGCTTCAAAGGCTAAATATCAGTCAGTAAAAGATTGTAATATGAGAAGAAAATACCTTGACAGTGTCCTTTAAATTTGATTATTTGCCTCAGTGTTCATAAACGAGGATGGAAAACAGATGCCAGAAAGAAACATGGCCAGGGAAGAAGAAATAGTGAAGGAAATCAAGTTAATTAGGATTCAATCAAAATTTAGGAAACGTGTAATTCCAAAGACTGCCAAAAATAATCTGTGTCAAAACACCAAACACTCTGGGAGACATTATGCTTTTGAACTCAATAGATATGGGAAAGGACAATTATTCAGTTTAGAAAATATATTATAATGTAATTGATCACAGAATGATATAATTCAGAAACTCCTCCCCTTTTAATTCATCTTAAGTCTCTGAAGACTCAGGAGATATTAGTTGAATCAGAACAGAAACTGTGTACACAGATGTAGTCTTTGTTCCAATAAGGACAATTTAGAATTTTTTTCAAAGTGGAATCTGTGATTGCTATGAAGAGGAAAGAAAAAAATTGTAACTTTCTAGAAGAAAATCTATGCTTTAAATTTCTTATTTAATAAACCTCGCTATTTTCATCATTTATATTTTATTTACAAGAGATAAATTTTGGGCTTTATATAGTTTAAGGGGGAAAATGTGGTGATAGGTTCTATACTCATAAGAAAATGCAGTTTCCAGCAGTTCCGATCATCATCACTAGAAGTAATTATGAAGTTCACACTATATTTAAAAAAAAAAAAAAGATTTTGCACCAGTTATCGACCAAAAGGTGATGATAAAAGTCCCTATAAGGCTAAAGTACCATATATGTGACTAAGTAATAAAATAGTATGTTAGTAATGGTGATATTTGTGTTTGTACCCACACATTTACAAATGTTTGAAAATGTGTCATGCCCATGTTTAAAAACAGCAAGTGATTCGATTGACATTTTTGCAGAGCTCATAAATAGATGGTCCAGAAGATATTTTGCCATATAACTTCAGAATTGTTTCAGTCTGACTCTCAGAGCTGTAATTTAAATAGGTCCAGAAATGTGGCTTTAAAAGCATGGAAAAACAAGATCATTGGCAATGCAGGACAAATAAATGTCTGCACCTGTTAACAGAATTCAAACATCTGAATAATTTCAAACTTGTTCTGTCACACTAAAGAAAGTCTAGGTCCATTTGAACATATTTTCACCAAAGCCTGAGCAGATAAATTTTGGGTGCGGGGAAAGGCTGTTTTTGCTGTCAGGTTACAAAGTATTCCATTCCTAAATTAAATATTCTGCACTAAAACTACCATTACATTAGTTTTGATATGATTGTCTTTTATTTAAATTAAGATTTATCTGGTCATACTAGCTAAAGCAAATGCAAAACAAAAATTTTCATCTCAAATTTGCCAGAGGACAAATAGAGAAAGCATGTTTATCTTTTAGGATTTTATTTGAAATATCTTCTCAATACACACTATAACTTAACTTCATTTAAACAAATAAAAATTCATGCTTGGACATGACTAGAGAGAAGACAAGAAGGAAATACACCAGCATGGGAATTGAGACTTCCTTTTACATAATAATAGTGATGATATTACAGGTGAATTTTCCCTTCTTTCCATTTCTTTCGCTATTTCCTAGCTAATATATGCTATTTTTGCAACATTAAAAATAACAACATTATTTAGCCCAATCTGACCTTCATAAAATTTTCATTTGGGAGCTATAATTTTCTATGCATAACTAACTAGCTTTGATATATGCAAGTAGACGTACTTCTAGCAGATCTCAGAGGTCCAGACTTCACAGACATACCTTACTGCATGGAGCGAACCAGTAAATGAGAGCCAAGAAGGGCAGACCCATGGCGACGGCGAGGACCACGAGGAACTTGACAGCCATCGTCTGCTGCCGCAAACCAGAAAGGTTCTCGTACCATATGGAGAGAAGCTGCTGTTGACAATTTGGATGAGCTACAAACTAATAAGAAAATGACAAAACACTTAACAGTTAATTAAAGAAATGTTCAACATGAACTATTTTCTTTTGTTCTAATGTTTTGTTCTGTGCTTTCCCATGAAAGGTAGTGTTAGAATTAAGGAACAAACATAGAACATCTAGCTGACAGACACCCAGCAGGATGGCAGGATGTTCTTACATGTATTATACAAATTAGAAGATTCCAATTTATTAAACTTTTCCTTTATAACAAATGAGCTTTCTTTCAAAGCATAGAAAGTTTTCTGAAATTTAATATTAAAAAAAGATTCATCAATGTTTTACACAGGACTTTTATAATGATGTGTTTTTTCCATCTAGAAACAATGCTGCTAGTCCAGATATTTAAATATTTTTTAAAGAGTTATATCATCTTTTCTCTGCTGACATAAAATAGTAAACTTATTTTATACTAAATTTTCATTTTATATATTTGTTTATGGATGGCCTATTCTTTTTCTAGGCTATAAACTTTCAATCAAAAGGCTTTTACAGAGTGGTTTTATTCTCATATATTTAATTTATTAAATTAAATGTATTGTGGTAGCACTGGTAAATAATATAAGTTTCATATGTACTATTCTATAATATATCATCTATATATTGCATTGTGTATCACCACCCAAAGTCTAGTCTCCTTCCATCACTATACCCCTTTATTCTCTTCACCCTCTCCCCACCCCCACCCCACCCCTGATAACCACCATACTGTTATCTGTGTCTATGAATTTGTTTTACATATTTATTTTCAAAAGTGATCTCTACATAGGACAAAGGGCAACATTATTTAATATACAAAAACCAGCAACCTAAAATTTAAAAAATTGATAAAGAATATTGAAAGGTTAATAAAGGACAGGTTACATGAAGGAACTACGAATAATTCCTAAGGATGGTTAACCTTGAAGATTAAAAAATATCCAATGTTTATCTTCTCAAAATGGTAAAGTTTAATAATACCCATTGTGAGAGGAAGAAATAAGCTCAGTCAAACACCATTACTGGCCTGTATAAACTGGTACATCTTTTTTGAAGGGAAACTAAGCAAATGTTTTGAAATTAAAAAATAAAAATTTTCCATACTAATTGCACACTTGGGAATTTTATCTGTGGATAAAGCTCATGCAAGTCAGCAAGCTATACAAACAAGTATGTTTACTGTAGCATCCTGTAATAACAATAACTAACCTAAACAAAATAATGAACACCCTTAAACAGAATGATATAACAAGGCATCTTTTGAAAAGATGAAGTGGATGTTTATTTACTGATATGTGAAGATGTCTAACATATACATTTGTTGAGAGAAATATACTAGTGATTGACTACTTCCTATAAGAACTGGGAAGACAGAAAGGAGGTACATCTATACTGTTTGAAAACTTACCATAAATATGCATTACCTTTATTATAAAACTTAGCTTCAAAAAAAATTTTAAAGGTGGCATGCATAACCTAAGAAAGTAGTCAAGGATTTGAGGAGGAGGATACTTCATAGAGAAAGTGTAAAAATATTCCACAAATAAAGATACAATTGGAGGAGATTCAAATGTACTGAAGAGGGAACTGGAATATAACAATAAATGGAAAAATGGAATTGGGTCTTAATGATGTTGCCATCATATAACGAATACCTTGTTATTTGGATGTACAAAAGTCATGGTTATGTCATTAGTTAAGTACAGGTAAGTAGTATCACTGCATAAGGAAATCTAGATTTTAAAGACTGTCATTCAATGTAGGTGAGACACCTCATAATTAGGTTCTTAGGATTCATCTGCCTAATGCAACTGCTAATTAGAAATACCCAGCTCATTTAACTATGCCAATCCTTCATCCTTATTTAGCGCCAATACAAACTGAAATAATGTAAATAGGCTTCATGCCTGACCTTACTTTTTTTACTTCATATTTAATGGCAAGTTTTAAACGGCTGAGATTTGGACGACTGTGATCTCCACCACTATGGTGTGTTTCAACATCCCCATTCAGAATGGCCTCGACTTCTTCGGTATTTCTGCACAGGTCAAGGAGCCCAACGACAAAATCTTTGCACTGCATGGACAGTTTCTTGTAGTCATTCTAGGAAAGACAAAGAAGAACAAAAAAATAATAATAATGTAGAAGCAGCACCTTTTACTATGATACTCAGTGGAATTTATCAGTAACTTGGTTTGCAGAGAAAACAAAGGGAAAATTTATTTTTTTAGGTTTGCGGTTCTTTTAATATGCTTTAATCGCTAATCTTTTGAGTGCCCTCCGAAATACCTTAGCATCCTAAGGATTTTCTTCATATTCTAAAAAAGGAAATTTGTTTAGAGCATGGTCAAATTTACCTGCTGAGTCAGGAGAAATTTAAAATAAGCAATTTTTCCCACTACTTTGCATACATCATATTTCTTATGTTCATAACTTCATCAGCTAGGCACTGAAGAGCCATTTGGTAGATCTTTGGAAGACTTTGTGAACTGCTTTGGTTAACTTAAGAAACAGGACATTTGGAGAGGTTCCGGAGAAAAACACATAACACTTATATATTTAATAAACAGTTACTGAGGAATTTTATGTGCCACACACATGGTCAAAAGGCAAGTCTAATGTAAAGTCTACAGATTCTTTTCTTCAGAGAAAAGAAAGTTTAATGAAAATGCTTTTATTGTAATTTATGGCTAATACCTAGTATAATGCTGGCAAGATTTAGAGAATGCAGATCTTATTTAAATACCAAAACTCATGTCAAACTTATATACAGCATGAATTCACATGTTCACTCAGGTCCTTCTAATAGTTCCTTCTTCTTTATTATCTTACATTGAAATAAGACCATTTATAACCCAATGTTAATCAAGATAGCCAACTAGCTAGCACTTGTTGCATTGCAAGTGGATTATATTATCTCATTTAATTTTCACGGTCTCTTGCTCTCTTAGGTCAAATAATGTGTCCGACATCCTACAGCCACTAAGCATCAAAATCAGGCTTTGAAACTAATTCCATTTGGCCCTAAATCCTGTGCCTTTAAGATTTATGCCACTTTGTCTGTTTTTTGTAAAATGCTTTCTATTTTTATCTTGAGGAACTAGGAGGCAAGCAGGGCAAATACTACTCCCATTTTGCACATGAGAAAACTAAGGTCCCCTGAGCTTTACAGCTGCAGCGGCAGAGTATTCTCTTAAAGCCAGCTTTGCAGATTCAGTTAGCTGTCTCTTCCATCCTGGAGCCACCAATATGTTTTGCAATGAAAAGATCCCTTGGCAAGATCAAGAGCGAAATATGTTGGAGAAATAGGATAAGCTCTGGGCGTCAGTCAATAAGGTAATATTTTAGAGAAGTCCACAAGAAAATAGCCTCATACCAGGTAGGTGAAAAGCATCTACTAGGGCTCCTCTCTGTAAATCATGCCAAGTGACCATTGAATGCATTTAGGAACTTACTAACAGACTATACTTTGCTAACTGCAAGTCAAAACAGTTTCTATAAAAGCAAATTGATTTAAAAAAATTATCTTTTAGCTGAGAATGGCTCAAACCAGTTTTAAAAGGTAACTGATCAGACAGCACAAGCAGAATTACAAGGAAAACAGCTTCACTCTTTCCATAAAATAGTCAGGTAAGGTCATGGGGACAAATTTTGAGGTGTGGATGTGCAGATGTTGCACATGTCCACTATACTCTAGTTAAAAACTTGGACTTTTAGAGCTAAGTATACCTTTAATCACATCCCAAGTCTTCCATTTTTTAGCCATGTGACCTTAAATATGTTAAAACCTCTCTATGAGGCAGGTACTATTATTGGTCTCATTTTAAGATGAGAAAACTGAAATTAAATAACTGTAACAGATCATACATGCAAAGTTCATAACATGGTGGTGAGCATATAGCAAGCATTCAATAAAACATAATTATTTTATTTTATATCATCAAAGGCGGGATCTGAAAATAGGTGATTTCCTGACATTCATGAGAACCCATGAAGCTATGACAAAATCGAATGCACATAACCTCTCCCCTATGTAGTTTTCAGTCTTGGATGTATCCTTAGTCATTTTAAAGTCAAAAATGTAATGGTCAAAATTAATACTCTGTAAAATTCTAAAAAGGCTAATGGTGAAATTAGACATTGAAAAAGAGAATATGATCCATCAACTTGGGGTAATGCTTTTTAGGAGAAGCCACATTGATGGAAAAAGTAAACTGCAGGAGCTTTGTGTTGTTTAATACCTTGTTTCCAATTTACTGCTAATTCTCAAGGAAAATAAAATCCCAAAACTCATTTTCACAAAAAAAAGGGAAGAATAAGACTCTGCTTTTAGAAATAAATGCTTTTTTCACCTTGGAAATCCATTTACAAAGGTTTTCATGTTTTAAGATCTCTCAAGTGGACATGTAAACTCATTTACAATGAAAGGCTGGCAGCAGTTCATTAGCCGGATGCAGCAGTGATTTTGGTTCCTTGGAAAGAGAAGTGAAGCTGGCATGTTGGTTTAATGCCGGGTCATGTCTCTGGGTCACACATCCACACCATACCCTATAAAATCAGAAGAGGGTGCTCGCCTATTAACCTTTGAGTTGAGAAAAGATGACTGATAAAGGGCTCATAGGACAGAACTTAGAGATTATAAGACATAAAAATGTCCCTGTTAAAATTATCTTTTCAAAGGTTCATCTTAATTGCATATTACATAGTAGATGTTAAGATCTGTACTCTAATGTCTGGCTCTTCCTTCTATACAAAAAATGAAGCTTACTTCATAAAAATTAACAGGGAAAAAGCATGCCTTAATTCTTTTATTAATCAGCACTCTGGGCTTTGGAGAAGGGCAGACCTGGGTTTGAAATTAGGAGCAACCACTTTGAAACTAATGG
The DNA here is from genome assembly GCF_987537825.1 of Furipterus horrens. Taxonomy (NCBI): domain Eukaryota; kingdom Metazoa; phylum Chordata; class Mammalia; order Chiroptera; family Furipteridae; genus Furipterus; species Furipterus horrens. The sequence goes on along the minus strand of NW_028327172.1, from coordinate 64,812,503 downwards.
CATTGCTTTAGGCAAATGACTTAACCCCTTAAGTTCTCAAAATTCTCATGTGTAAAATGAGGATAACACCAGTGCCCATTTTCAGGGTGCTGTGAAAATTATACCAAATATAGATGCCAACTTCCTGGTAATTATTAGGATTATTATTGTATCCATAAACAACATTCAGGTGTTCTCATTCCCTCAGCACAACGTTGTGCTAACAAATATAGAGCATGTTGGGATTCCCGGGCAGCATCTTCATGCATTCTTTAACAAATATCCTATGCACTAGTTGTGTGATAGACACCATAGTCTTACTAAGACAGGTGTTTTGTAATATAGCATTATATACTTGAAGGTTAAGGTATATATTGAATATTATTATCTGTTAGCCAGCCATGCTTCTTGGGATCACATGTAACATGGGGTCTTTCTTGTTCTTAGAATTAGTGTCACTAAGCGTCACATTGATCATTGAGCTCTGTTACAGCGGATGTGATGATTAGCAAGTATTTATACAGGACCTTCCAGGCAGGGTTGCAAGGTATATAAACGTTACACTACTCTAGAGAAAAGGTAAAGAGATGAGATACAATTTCAAATGTGAATTAGATATGGCAGGTGCTACTGATTTGCATGTTGACTGTTGCCATCATCTGTGGCTACATATCTAATTTAACACAGTATTTGATAACCAGCTTTTCTTGTTCCCTTAGCATAAAATTCTCAGGTCCCACTGAGCTGGCAAAGGAGCAATGAAGTAAATGTGGTTTCCGGGGCTGAGGCCTCTTATGATGCAAATTGCTGCACTGAACTTCCCTCCATTAGTGCTGACTTGCCTTACATCTAAAATTCTGTCACAATGAGATTTTCTCTGTCCATCTAATTCAAATTAGGATAGGAAATTTAAAAGCAAGAACATACACACACACTCATACACTTTAGTGCATTTATTTGTTTACATATCTGCCTCTCTTGAGTAGATTCAAATATCCTTCAGAGCAAAGACTACTACAGATCTTAATCATCTTTGAGCCCTTACATCCTAGAACAGCGTGTGGCACATGGTAGATAATCAAAAATGTTGTTGAGTGATGTAAAGATAGGAACATGGCTGGAAACAAAACATACCTGGATTTTCATTTTTGCTCCACTACTTTATATAATCTTAGAAAGGTCACTATATTTTCTAGGTTTTTGCTAATTCCTCCTAATTAGAACTTAAATGTTGCTGTATCATAAAGTTAGAGTGTAACTCACTTAGAATAATTCATACAGCTCAGGAACGGTACATGTCCTCATTCCTCTTTGGTCTGGATACCAGCACTGGGCTTCTGATGCTATGCTTTGCCTTGTAGGTTACTTAGGACTTTTGCTAAAGTGACACCTTTGTCACTCTGCTAAGGTTTGACAGCAGTCATACTGCCTTTTTGCTAACAAAAACTACTTTTCAGCTCAATCAATTTCTTAAAGGATATTTCTTTCAAACAATGCCAAACATTTCTGAACATCTGAATACCAGAACATTAGCAACAGTTTAAAAACAGACGAAGCAGGAGTTGCTCTACCTTCCCCTTTCTCAAAGTCAACAGCAGAGACATCTGGAGGGTCATGTGCAGGTTTAGGCACAGATCCCAGGAAGACATGAAAGATCTGCAAAAGCTCCAGAAAAGCTGCTTCTCCAGAGTGACAGGGAAGATGACAATCCCTGAAGTATAAAAGAGGTGACTTTAGGGTAAAGAAAACATTGTTGCCACAAGCAACCTAAAATATCAATACGTTCAAAAAAAATTTAGAGATATGTCATATGTACATAATGAGATGCTCGAAAGAAATTAGAAATTTGGGAGAATAAATTTGCTGACAAAACCATCTCTGGTGTTGATCTCTTTATCTGTAAGATTATTCTACCTTATCTGAACTTCATCTTGAGTCAAGGAGAGAAGCCAAGCAGTCATGCTTTCTTGTTATCAAAAAGTTATGTTCTGGGTGTTCCTTTTTTTATTGACTTGGTATTTGTTTTAAAATTTAGGCTTAGCCAAAGTTTAAGGTGGCTGAAAAAAATTCAATACAAAAATTGAATTTGAATGGGTGAAAAATTATGAATCTAGTTTCTCCCCATTCTCTTCAAAGACATGCAATTCCTCAAGTTTATTAGTTTCTTTCTTATTCCTATGGCTTCACCTAATTGTTAGATTTCTCTGCTGTAGTCTGGTTGTGTCTCTGCATGGAACCAGCTACAGACCTAGTGATAAATGCAATTCATTTGGTTTAGGAGATTCAAGGAGCAAGATTAAATTGCCCATGATACTCAGTAGCAACAACTCTGGCCTCTTTCATTAATGGAAAGAAAGAACCTGGGAGGAGCTTAGAAAAGCTATATGTTAGATCTTACAGAAATCTTTGTGAAAGTTCACATTCTCTGACTCACAAAGTAGATCAGATGCCTTCAAACAGATATGCAAAGACTTTCCATGGGATCCCAGAACATTGATAGCTTTAAGGGAATCAATTTCTAGATCCTCAACTTTCCTAAAGGTAATTTCCTTCAAAATATATCTTTTGCCCTTTTCCAAAAATCTCCCCACTTTTACCCACCCATGTAGGCAGCAATAAGTAATCTCCCTTTAATGATTAATCCCAGTACCACACATCCTGAAAGGTCCCTGAATTTCCCTGCCCTCGTACAAACCCTAGTACACAGTTCTGTTGAAAGTAAAACTCAGTGATGGAAATACAATGTGCTGGTTCATGTTAGAATGTTCTGAATTTAGAAATATGGCACCATGTGGTAATAGGAACAATGACAACTTTTGTTTAATGTATTTTCCTCTTCATTATCCAACAATTGTCAAAAAATGCATCCCTCTTAAGTGACAGTCAGTGAATATTGACTATAAGGTATATTGAATACAAAAATAAAATTTTCATGTACTTAAATGTGTGAATCTTTTATTTGTTATTTATTTTATTTAGTGGGTGTGAATCTTTTAAATTAGTCTGAATACTTATACTTAGGATGTATCATTAGGTAGAATGAAAATCATCTCAAATGGCCAACATAGGAAAAGACTACTAAGGATGATTCTTTTTAATGTGACTTGGAATAGTTTCCAGACTCAAAATTTTCACAGGACATTGGCTAACACACATAGATAAAACTTTTAGGTGATTTTTTCAGATTCAATATGTGTAATTTATTAAGGTAGTTATCAAATCATACCAAGAAATATTTATTCTACCTACAGTAAACCCTCTTTTAATTTTATACCATAAAATTAAAAATAATTTATATAGCATATTAGCAAAAACTAAAGTAACATGCTGGCTTACTTATCAAAATATTTTTAGCAGGATATGCCTTTCTCTTTCATTAAATACATAACAAAAGTGTAGACATGATTAATCCCACTAAAAATTTATTTCCGATAAGAATTTGTGTCATAACAGTCAAGTTTATTTTTCAGGATTTGTGTATATTTGTTATATTAAAAAATGGTGTTTGATTTATGTAGTTTTGTTCAAATGCACAAAAAGATGTAAAATTAATTCTTTCCAGAATATTTTAATACCCAGAGCCTAATGGTGATAAGAAATTAAAGTAAAAAATTATATATATGTATATTTCATATATACATACATAAAGCTTCACATATATAATGATTATGAAAGACTATGATAGAAAGCAATAACATTAGGAATCACATTTGAGGAGGAAATTAGACAGAAAGAGGAAAGCTGTAGCTATTATGAACGTTAGAGAAGAGGTTGTTTCCTCAGCTTGTTCATCTTTCTGACCTCAGCAGTATGGATCACGTGCTCTGAATACACAAAGGGTTTTATAGGCGAAAGAACCTGGGTTTTAGAGTACAGCACACCTGGATTCTGATCCCAGCTCTGTCATTTACCAGTTGTTGACCTTGGGCCTTACTTAACCTTTCTATACCTCCATTTCTCCATCTGAAAAGGAACTAATATCTTTTCAAGGTTGTGATAAAGATTATACATAATAACTGTAAAATGTCTAGTATATAACAGAATATCTCTAAATGGTAGCAATCACTTTTACTGCATATAATTATAACAAGGAGCTTGTTGAAAAAAATATCAAATTACCTACTGACGACAGTAACTAGCACCATACTGAGTACACAGTGGAAGTGTGTATACCTTGACTTATGGAGGGTGAAGTCCTGATGTGAAAGACTTACCTTGAACTCTTTCTCAATGTTGGCCAGCACTGCTAGCTCATTACTAAGTTCTAAAGCTGTCATGACTGGATCTTCACTAGACAATGACAGGTAAGCTGGACTTGCCAGACCTTTATAGGCATTAATCCTAGATCTGGAATGGCTAAAGGAATCGTGTTTCTGTTTCTGGTTGCATTCACTGCATTTGCAGAAATAATCATGTGGCCGTTCAATCCGAGCACCCTTCCGTAGCAGGGTGTGCACAATTTCATATTCCTGGCAGTGGGCAGCCAGAATGACTGGCGTCACATCATGGGAGAACCGTGTGCCATCTTCATCATAAGCATAAAAATCATCTTGATGGAGTTCAGACTGGCTGGGGCTGGTTGCTAACCTCTTTCCTTCAGCAAAAGCTGGATGATTGAGAATGGCTTCCACAATCCGTACATAGCCTTTACTAATAGCTAGAAGCAAGGCATCCCCAACACGAGAGAGATTTTCTTTCTTGAGTAGAAGTTCTGTAATTTCCAGGTGCTCGTTGGCCACTGCCAGCTGCAGGGCATTCTGGCCCATGTAATCAACACAGTTAACATTGAGTGAGAGGCATTCTTCCAACATCTTTCTCACCACTGGGATGTTGCCATATTCAGCCGCATCTAAAAAGCGCTCCTCCTCAGCAGATAGGCTTGTTGAGCGATCATTAAACATGTATGCTGGTCCTCGGTTAGCTAGCCTTCTCCCCTTCTCACGGAGGATTGTCTGCCGCCGGTGGGCCAGTCTGTTGTCGGTGCCTCGGCTGTAATAACATAGAAAAATTGTGAACAAATCATATTAAGAGCAATTTAGTGTGCCAAATGACTTACCATCTAATGCAATCCTGCAGTATATTAGATGTTGTCTCATTGTCTCTAGACCAGCTATAATATAAAATGAAGATGCATTTACTAGTTAATGGATTCCAAGAACTTTTCCTTTAAGAAAGCCAAGCACTTTGCACATTTTAACATTCTAATTTAGGGTTAAGACCAGCAATTCCCATAATCTCTTGTGCCAATCACACAGAGATTAATATGTGTTTTTCAATCACAGATGGTGTAGATATACAAAAGACCCACAATCGGTCACCATTATAATATAGAGTGTGAAAATATTCTTTTGAAAGCAGGAAAATAGTAAATCCATTCAAATCAACCCAGACTTGAGTCCTTATGCCAGGGTTAGACATTATATAAGGCCCAGAATAACCAATGTGTAAAAAAAAAGAGAAAGTTTTACGTCCTTATAAGTCTTGTAGCCTAAAGGGAAAATGGACATTTACCACAATACCTTGTTGTCAGCTATTTAATTATCATGATAAACCTATAGCAGGGTCATCTAGCCTAGCTTCTAGGAGAAGGTAACTTGTCAAAAATAAAAGGATGAGTAGGAGTCATGTGAGAGTGTGTTCAGGAAGGTAAAACAGGGATCAGGTGCAGGTGGAGAGCTTTCTCCAGGACAGGGATCAATCATATGCTACAACATAGATTTCATTAAAAGGGAACATTAATGCTTCGATTCTGCTAGGTGTTGTTCTAAACATTATTGGGAATTTGATGCAATTGTGATCAAGATTGTAGGTGGGAAGAATTCTTCTGTAAACCTTCCTTTAATATATTCAACATACTATGTGTTTTTTCAGTTTTAGCTTCTTGAAGAATCTCTTCTGTAATCTTCTGATCTGTTGCTAACTGGACTGGTTGCTGTCTAGATTTGATGAGTGTATGTTCTCTTTGAATCTTCCTTTTGGCATCATTCCAAGGATTCTCTTTGTTTGGCTTTTATGTTGGGTTTCTTGTTTTCTGTACCCCAGATCCTCCTTTTTCTTAGTTTATTCCTGTGGTCTAGTACAGCATATCTTCCAGTAACTGACTGAGAAAGCATACATGGGAGGTAAATTTCTTGAAATTTTACAAGTCCAAACATGACTTTATTGCCAACCTTAATTAATAGTTTGGCTGGGTAGAGAATTCTAGGTTGACAATAACTTTGAAAGTCTTGTTCTGCTAGATTCTAGTTTTTGTAGTTGCCATTGAGAAGTATGATTCTGGATATTTTCTTTTTGTTGACCTAAAATTACATGATCTTTTTATTGGATGGGATCTCTTTTCCTCCATAGTTCTGAACATGCAGTAAACCTTTTAATCTGGAAAAATACGTCCTTTTCTGAGAAACATTTTTTGCTTATTTTCTGATTAATTTGTTTCCTGCTTTTAGTGGTTTTTCTGGAACTCTTTTGGATGTTGGACACTCTGGACTTACTTCTAAATTTTTTATTTTTTTCTTATTTTCTAATTACTTACTGTTTTACATTATACTCTGGGGTATTGCTTTAATTTTATGATCCTAATATATCTTATGTTTTTATTTTTCAAAAACATCTTTTTGTTCTTTAAATGTTTCTTTATATAACACTTTTTCTACCTTCAAAAACATAGTATCTTGTCCTATCTAATTCTGGAGATATTGTGATAAAGAGTACACAGATCAGAATACTTCAGAGAACTTACTCCTAAGTTGCTTTTTGTTAGTTTTCTTTGTTCTCTATACTATTCTTTTCATTTAAACAAATAATTATTAATTCTAATATTTTTCAAAGACAGTAGAATTTTCCCTCAGAATTAGCCAGATTCTACTGTTGATTTTAGTAGGTGATTCTTAAGAGGTGAGTTTCCAGAACAGCAGCATTATTTCTGAGTTAACAAGATAGATGAGGTAGAAGAGATGAGAAGTCCCCCAAAATTGTTACATGAGCAACCATCCATCATCTTACCCCTGAACTTCTGAGCTCTCTTCCTTTCTCTCTGTCAGTCACTTTTCTGGCTACAAATAACCTCTTTCACCTTTCACTTCCTTTTTTGTCTTCTGTATATATTAGATTCTATAGTTTGGGTTGTACACAAGAGGAAGTTCAATAATTGGAAGGGGGTTGTCTGCTGAACATAGATAATGCTTTGATAAAAATTATTTAAAATTAATGGAGAAAAGAGCAAGGATTAGGGAATTTATAAAAGTGAGAGGAAAGTGATGAGAATGAGCACTTGCAATAAAACTTTTCATGTAACTAAAAAAAAAAGACATAAAATTGACACAAAATAATACAAAGTACCAAAAGACCAAGAACTAAGCCTGTTTTTTGCTCTCTTTCTTCTTAAAAATGGGAGAAATAATTGTTCCAGCTTATGTCACATAATTATTTACAGGGTCCATTGAAATTATCATACGGAAAGTGCTTAAATTTAGGTTTTATTGTTTTTTATAACTAAAGGAATGTGCCTTTATATAAATAAGAAAACAGTGACTTTATCATTTTTTAGCTGTTACTCAATTAGAAAACCCATGAAAAGGCAAGAATTCCAATGGTAATTGGTATAAATGGTTTTTATTTTTTATTTTTTGGAAAGAACAAATATAATCAGTAGCTATATTCATGTCTTAATTTTTAATCTGGTTCCCAAAGTTTTATTTGTTCATATAACACCTCAAAATTTACACTGAGGTAGAATAAGCCTGAGTTTTGAAATCTTTAATTCTAAAATCTTAAAATAACAATATATGATTTAAATTTATTTGAATAATGGCAAAATCTGTTTTAACAACCCACTAATCTTAATAGTCTTTCCTATTTCCTTCTAAACTATCATGACTTTCATATCTATAACTTTCATCCTTTTGAAGGAACAGCAAAGACATTTCCATAGAAAATATTATCTTCAGTTTTAAAGCATCTCCTGTCTATTTCGTTGGGACCACAAATATTAATCATATGCAGTGACATCATGATTTTTTTAAAAAATACCCAAATTATCATCCTCTCAAACACTGTCAACAGTAAAACAAGATGCGGAATGTTTATAGAGGCATTTATGATTGAGTTAGGAAGATGACTACTCCTTGTCTTCCCTAAGAAGAGCAAAAGGCTCCATGTATACTATTTTGTCACAAGTGCTGTTGCTTAAACCCCAACTTTCAGATGCAAAAGCAAAATGTGTAAAACAACCTTTTAAGTAACAAATATTTAAAGCCTTTCAAGAAAATACTAAACATCACAAGGTTATATTACCTCTCTGAGAATGAATTTCATAAGGTTATGTATTATAGCATTCTACATTAATTACCTATGCAACCTAGAAAATCATCTACTAGAAAACAGTGCAAAACACTATGCCTATAAAAGAGGTAGTTTCATTCCAGCTAAAGGAACACTTTTACAAAGTCGCCTCTTCTATTTAAGAAAAATATTTACTAAGAATTTTTCTTCATCCAGGTAGCCATATTTAGCATGGTTGAATGTTCAGTTACATACATTTTCATGTCTGTATTTTTAAAATTTGTTTAATCACACACAAAATACATATAAATACCAGTTGTAGAACAGAGTGTAACTAGCTACTGCCCCATGGTACTCAAATATTGATTAGGTTATGAAAAATCAACAGTATTTATATACCTCATTTTCCTGAATCTTTTTGCTGGTAAAATAGTGCTTATTGTGCCAGATAGTGAGAGATGGAATAATCCATCTCTACTGAAAATTCCAGCAACACCAGTTAGTCTCTGAGTCAAATGGATTGTGTACTTGAGTCCAGAGCATGTGCAGTAATTTCCTGTACTTGCTGTTCAAATATGAGGCATCTTTACCAAATGAAGCTGCTCCTCCTATACAAGCTAAACTCTGTATGAAGCATCTAGCCTTACTTTTATTATTTTCCTCAAGAATACTTAAAAAGACCTGAATTAAGCCACAATTCTACTAAAGCAGAACTGTTAGAAATGTATATGGCACATAACTATTCCAGGCAGCATGGAAAAGCCAGAAGAGTAGGCTTTTAAACTCATCCTAGGAAGGTGAAAAATAAAGGAAACATATTTTATTACATACACATTATCCATGGAAAAGAAATTGACTTGGATATTTAGAAATTAACAATCAACACAACTAGCAGTTTTGTAGACTATTTTAGGGAGTTGAATGATAAAAGGAGTTTTATTCTAATTTTATAAAAATGAGACCATTATTACTGTCTACTTAACCTCTGGTCACATACCTGTCTCCCTTTCTCCAAGGTGAGGGAGCACTAACCAATTAAAGTAGTTTTCCTTTGTCTCCTGAGAGCAAAGAATATTTTTGCCTTATTCACCACCGGATATCCAATGCACAGAAAGACACATTGCAAGTACTTTGAACATAATTGTCAAATGCATGAATCTCTCTTGTCAAAGGAATAAAGTTCAAAGCCTGTTTGTTCTCTATTAAACTGACAGCAAATCATTACTATGTACAACCACACAAACAAAAAGAAACAAAACGTAAAATTTGAAACACAGAATTTCCTGGTGTATACATAGTATTTTATACTCGTTTAAAATAAGCAGCAAACTCAACAGGAAATGCAGGAAGTTAAAAGGCATATTTTAAATGACATCTTCCTGATTTGTCTTTGATCCAGAAATGGAGATTTTCTTGTCTTTAAAGGCAGAACTCGTATTCTCTCATCTCTCCTGCTCTTTCTGCCTACCCTTGACATTGACTACAGAGCATTATCACCCATCTTCACAGCACATTACTAAACCTCTTTCAGCCTCAGATAGTTTTCTTGATAGCAATCCTTTATTCAATCAGCTCTGATTTTCCCAATGGACTCCTCCCATTTCATCAAATACTAAGTTTCCATTTGATCAGTCATGCATCACACCACTCTGAACGCCTTATTACTTTACAAGCAAATCAACCTGAACTGTTCGTCACCTTTAGTTGGGAACCAGCAAAAGTGTGACTGAAAAATGTCTTGTGCATGTTACATATTTTTACCTTGTTTATTTTTATCACCAATGTGTGTATAAATTAGAAACCTAACTATGTGAGAGAATAAAAACATGAGTAAATAATGGGACAGTTATAGAAACATGACTTTTTATAAAACAACAAAAGTCTGAACTATCATTGTTTCTTTTCAGCCTGCTGTTTTGTTTAATTTATTTCATGTGTTACATAGTCCTCCTTTGAAATGTTCTTGAGTAGTTCTCTGGGTGCGTACGTTTATTTTAATTGAGGACTCTTGGGAATATTAAAGTTTGTGTGTGTTATAAGCAAAATGTATCCCAATTATGTCATCAGAGAAAGAGATTTAAACCCTTTGCTTCTATTATCAAAAGCCATCATAAAGCATATTTTCCCATTCCACAGATAACTTCTGTGTAAGACAGATTCCAGGCAGGAAAAAGATAGCATACCTAAATTGGGTAATCTGAGAAGTTTAGTGAAGAGATTCTAGGAATATGTGGGCAGAAGTTAGGGAAATTCAGCATGGTGGCCTGCAATACTCAGGTCTAGGCCAGTATAAGAGTAGATCTAAAAGGGGCATAAGGAGGGAGTAGTTACCAGAAGTTAAACAGCGTACTTAAACAGAGTGTCTGACATTTAAGAGGGTAATAACCAACACTCAAGAAGAGAGCCAGGGGAATTGACACCCTGACCTCACTCTCCTGTCCTTTACTATCCCACAGGGGCCTCCCATGAGCTGCATACAGCTGCAACCAAAATCTGGGGACACTGGAGCATATTCATGTAGTCCACACAGGTCTGCTATCTGCCCAGGCAGAGGACAGTATGCAAATGGTGGAGAGTGGACCAGGAAGCCAAGAAAACAGCACTCAGCACACACTCTATCAGAGAATTGGCCTGCCATGATTAATCCCTTCAAAATCACTGATGAAACATTTGCACAGAGAAAATGATAAGTATATAAATTTTTTTATTATGAGTCACTGATGCATCATCAGTTCTCACCTTCCTGAGCTTTTTTTCCCTTCTCTAAGCTGTCAGGAAAGACACCCACATTCAACTTCAAGCAGTCCATTATCTTTAAATAACAAGCCTTTAAGATTCATTTATCTGCACTTTATGTTGAAGCTCACATGAGACTTAAAATGAACAACTCTGATTCTGAGGGTGAGAAGGAGGGTGTGATGTCATAGAAACATTTAAAATTACTAAAAGTGTGCATATAGCACAAGCCAAACTGCTGACTGTCAGAGATAATGTTGCTAAATAAATGGATTTAAATGATAGCTCTGGAACATGCTCTCAACCTCTAGCACAGGGGCTAGATCCAACTGTTTGAAGTACGAATAGATGTCTCTTATTCCAAGAATGAGGGAGAAGTTAGCAGAGAGGAAAGACAAGAAGAAACCCTCCAGGCAGAGAGAACCACACTTGTATAAATCAATAATCCAGAGAAAACAGAAAGATGTATATTACAGCTGGAATGTACAGGAGTTTCCTCCCCAAAGGGCCTTCTGATTCCTGGCTCAATTTAACTGAAAGTTGAAGGTCCGGGGTTAGAAGCTGGAGTCTGGATTCCATTGCTGTTCTCAGCTCTGCACTTATGACTTACTCCTTAGGGCTGAAAGATTCCAGTTTAGGAGATTCAAACTTCAGGACTCAAGTTTTGGGTCTTCAGCTCAAGGAGTTCTGTTATGAGGTTTTTGGAGCTTCTATAATTCAAGGTCCTGAGTTTAGAAAACTTAAGAATAAATTTAGGGTTGCTGAGAACTGAGTCCTTAGGGATCTAGACTTGAGGCAACTCTGGGGAGCCATGGGAAATATTGGGAAGAATATAGTTCTGATGAAAGACAGGCTTTGCTGGGAGTCCTGACTCTGCCAAAAATGAGCTGTGTCCCCTCTCTGAGCCGCAGATTCTTGGTTATACAATGGATGGGTGAGGCAGGAGAGGGATAGTAGTTATTTTGCAGGGTTACTATGATATTGGTGATTGTGAAATTCAGCTTAAAGTAATTTGATCCCTCATTTATTATGATTTTAAATCCTTCTTAATCATATTCGTTCAATGCCTTGCAGTTTGAAGATGTTCTGCCTAATAAACAAAATGAAAGCTAAGTAGCAGCTATTAAATAGCTTCTCTTTCCCCTGGCTTATTTCACTAAGCATAATTCTCTCTAATTCCATCCATGTTGTCGCAAATGGAAGGAGTTCCTTCTTTCTTTCTGCTACATAGTATTCCATTGTGTAGATGTACCACAGTTTTTTGATCCACAATTATGCTTAGTGAAATAAGCCAGGCAAAGAAAACAAAATACCATATGATATCACCCAATACAGGAAACTAAAGAGCAACACAAACAAACGAACTAAATAAGCAAAGACTAGAATAGTAGTCAGTAGGGGGGAGGGGGGAGGGAGAGAAGGGGGATAAGTAAGGGAAGGGTCAGGTCAAGGAACGTATATGAATGACTCATGGACATGGACAACGGGGAAGGATATAATTGTGGGAGAAGGGATGGGCTGGGAGGGGGGAGCAATGGGAGAAAAATGGGACAACTGTAATTGAATAACAAAAAATAAAATTAAAAAAATAATAATAAATAAATAAATAAATAAATAGCTTCTCTTTCCCCAATACCATCTATTGTATTTGTACCACGTGCCCAAAACAACAGATTGACTCTTTCTTGTTTCTTTTTTTCCCTTGCTTTGTACATCAACATGGCTAAAAAGCAATTTTAATTGTCTTACTGTTTTTTTAATCTTCAACATATTATGTGTCTCAGCCTTGCTAGCATTGTTCTTAATCTTTGTTCCACTCTTTTCTCTTTGTTCCCCGATTGCATATTAATATTTCTCTGACCCTTCTTGTATACATGGGTTCTTCAAATCTGAACTCTTCATATCCCAGTATTAAGTACAAGGCCAGGCATAAAATGTCCTAGGAACCTGCAAATGGATGAATAAGTAATAGAAAGAAAAGGGTTTCAAAAAAATAAATAAATGGAGAGCATCTTGTGTTTGACATTTTTAAGTGTTTCCCAAACTATTGTATTACATATCAAGAACTCATTTTTTACTATACAATTAGAATGTCACATCATCAATAACTAATGTGTACCAACCATACTACACAAACTACCTCACCATTAGAGAGTTAAATTTTGAAGGAAAAAAAAAGTGTATCCTGTATTTATGAAGTGGAGGGGGTCAGAACAAGTCACCCCAAGATGTGCCTCAGTGGTATGTGGATTATTTTGAGCTAAAGGCAACTGAAACCCTGGGGGCTCAAGAGAAACATCTGCCCTTAACTTAACTATCCAGAAGAATTTAAATTAGAAGCTTGGTCCATGATAAGAGTTATAACCAGAACTGACTTTTTAACCTATCTATATGGCAGGGCAAACTAATAATTTCTCAACATGTGCTCTCCCCTCAGTGACCTTCTGAAGCCCCAAGACACCTTATCTCATCCCTAACTCAGAATGCCTTACATACTCATGTTCCTTTCTGTCTCTGAATTCCTCATGTATGTAGGCTCTCTGACTCTCTCAGGGTTTCCATACATATGTATGTATTAAATTTGGTTATTTTCTCCTGCTAATCTGTCTCCTGTCTATTTGATTATTAGACCAGCTATAAGAACCTTGAAGGAAGAGGAAAGTTTGCTTCATTCACACAGAAGTAAACATGACTCTTCATAATGTTCCATCATCACTCGGCAGCTGGCTGAGAGCAATGTAGGCAGACCACTATGTAGATGGAACCACTTCTGCTTCACTTTCCACAAAGTGACAGTCTGCTCATTTAGATTTTCTCCTCCCAGAGGGATGCAATCTCATTAATAACACACCAGTATTTAGATCATGGACCTCTGGGGGGAAAAATAATTTTGTACTTCAATAGGAAAATGGTTTCAAGACTAAATAAACCAATTTTTACATATTAACTTGATAGAACTAAAATCTTTTAATAATTCACAATGCCCTCTTTTAAATGGGCTGGTGCCTTTGAAACAAAGGGCAAAGGGTTAGAAAGCATTGTAAGTAGTAAATGTTGCCCAATGACTTTCAAAATCATCTACATTCTATAAATTTGTCCTTTATACTGTTCCTAGCATCATAACATCAGATGTTTTTAAGCTCCACAATTGTTTTCCTCATCCAGCACCCAAATTCATAATTTCCATCAAATACTCCAGATTCACAGTGGTTAAAAGCACAGATGCTTAAGTAACAAGACATGGATTCCAGTCCTAGCCATATGTTGACTTTCTGGCTTTCTCCAAATAAGGATTATAATGTTTCTACTTCACCGGATTGGTGGGAGAGTTAAAATAGTGTGTGTAATTTATTTAGAAAATATTACTAATAACCCTGGCATAATACTAAGTGCTTAATTTAATTAATGTTCTTAACACCCTTGTGCAGTATATAGTCTTATTGTTTTTATTGAGGTGAAGATAATGTAAAGCATTTACTGCTTCACAATATTGTGTTCAATAAATAGTCTTGTTATTATTTTACAGTATTTTACAGTAATTTTTCTCACCATTAACTCAAAATATTTATCCATCCTAATTAAAAATAAAATATGGCAACTTCATATTTTTATTTTGAGCATACTAGTGAATCAAGAACTTACAATTTCACTATATACATGTCCATATTTCTCTCGCTTTATAAACAAAACTACTGGATAAACTCTTAGGAACCTATCTATATTAACTTAATTTTATGAGAACTGGGAGAATGGGAACTGACATTTATGAAAGTTTACTATGTGTGAGTCATTTTATCAATGTTATTTTACTTTTCACTGTAGTTGGTAAAGTTGGCTTTGCTACTTCCACTTCACGAATGAAAAAAATGTTTGGGGGTTGATTCAAAACAGGGTTGATATACATAAGGAAAAGTGTTATTTTTATAATAGAGCTGAAAAAAGATAACATTGAATACTCTAAAAATAAACTCTCTACAATGCCTGGAAATAGTTCTGTTACATAGAAAATTCTTAAGTTCATACTTATAACAATGGTAAAACAAGATTGAAAACTTAGACTTGCAGGTGTCATATTTCATTTTTAAATCTTGTTTTTGTTATTGTGATATGCATGCTGAAGAGAACTACAATTTTAAGTTTATTAATAAAATTAATTATCTGCCCCCCACCAACTCCCACCCTACCACTCATCCAAGACCACACTAGACCATCTGATAACTTTGAAGACCTCTGCTTGCCCATTTTGAATCACTAATTTCTCCCTGCACTTCAACAAGTGACCACTACACCACTATCTGGTTTTTGTGTTAAATATTCTCTTCACTTTATTTTTATAGCTTCTTCATCTTTGTATGTCCTGAACAATATACATTAGTTTGGAAAAAGTGAGTAATTAGCACAAAGCTGGCAAGGGAAATATTGCCACTGTTAACTATTGGAAGAAAGCTCTGATAGTAAGATAAGCAGAGTATGGTTCATGCTCTGGCGCCAGCTTCCCTAAGAGTTTAAGAGGTCCCCTGTGGATTAGGCAGAGGCTGATCATGAATTAGTGTCACCCTCATTCATCAGAATTGCACAGTTCAGCTACTTCAGTGGGTTGTTGACTGTTTTGCTGGTGGGAGATGGAGTTGCCCCTTCAATTTTTTGGTTATCTTCCAGGATAAAGACTTTCCCCTCTTTGCTTCTTTTCTCTTTCAGTACTTAACACTTCTCACATCATTTTTACCTTTTCCCCTAGAAGGTACACATTTTGAAGAATACTTTCCTGTAGTAAATGCTCTCATCTACCAGAACATCTTTTCAAAATATTTCTCAGACTTGGGGTAGGTATAGTTTTTCTGGCTGTAGTTTTAGATTCCCTGAGGCTCCTCACTAGTTTTTTTCTCTCTTCCTTGTCATTTTCCTTGGTACATCCTCTTCCCCGAAGCAGGGCAGGCTGGAGGGGATGGGGCAGGAGAATGAGCGATCCTGCTTTAGGACTGTTAAATAGAAAACCACAGGCCCCAAATGGTGTCACTTGTGCAAAAGCCCATGATTCCAAACCTAGATTTAATACCTGACCTAATTGTTGTTTCAATCTCTCCCAGAAACAAAAACTTAATTGACCAGTCTGGAGTTTGCTGATCAAATCATGAGGCAATCTGTCACATGGGCCCTCTCTAGTCCCTACAGAAAAAAGAGGCAATCTGCATGATAAAAACCTTTACAGTTCTCCTCCTCCCCCAAAAGAGGTCCTGGTCTAAAAATAATACTTTCTTTTATTAGTAGCTCTCTTGACCCACCTTTCTTTCCATAAAAATCTTCCAGTTTTCACAACCTGTAGGAGCACCCTTCTAGCTGCTAGATGGGATACTGCCCAATCTGTGAATCCATTAATAACACCAATTAGATCTTCCAGTTTACTCAGCTGAATTTTGTTTTTTTAATAGGATTTAGTAGGTTTTTTCCTTTTTCTTCTTGCAGCTATTTTGAAATATAATTCCACTTAACTTCGGGAACTCACTCTGTGATTAAACAAATTTTGATCTTCAGTGAAGAGTTAAAAAAGCAAAAATTCAATATTTTCCTTAGGTTAGACAAGAGTTCATCTTGTAGATATTTATTGTTGGCTGAAATTAAATAGAATGCAAGTTGAAAAAGAATAAGCCATTTCAGTGGTACTGCATTTCAGATAAAAGTGTATCTAATCACTACTTAAATACTCTGCTGTACTTGTAATGACTATTAAAAGCAGGTGCATGTGAGAAGGACATCAAGCTGTTTACGATGTTTTTAATGTTGCATTAAAAATAAAGTATGAATGAATATGGTGATTCTATGTAAAATTTTCTGCCCCTCCCACATCAATATTTGAGGAAAACATTCTTCTTTTACTTTTCTCATCCCTGTATTCCTTTGTGGTTTTGAGATTATAATGGCTATTAATTTGGGAAGTGTCTCTCTAAGAAGGAATTGCTTTGTCCCTGCCAAGGTGAACACAAGATTACTCAATGATAGCCAGTTGCCTGGCTCAATGATAACCAGGTTGCTGGTTCAATTTCCAGTCAAATCACACACATGGGTTGTGAGCCAGATCCCCCGTTGGGGGCATGAGAGAAGCAATAGATCATTGTTTCTCTTGCACATTGTGTTTCTCTCATCACTTTCTCCCTCCTTTCCTTTCTCCCTAAAAATAAATAAACAAAATCTTTTTAAAAAAGAAAAGTATGTATATTCTGCTGCTTTAGGCTGAACTGCTCTGAAGATGTCAATTAAATCCATTTGATCTAGTGAGTCATTTAAGGCTGCTGTCTCCTTGTTGATTTTCTGTCTGGAAGGTCTATCCATTGAAGTCAGTTAGGGTGTTAAAATCCCCAGCTATGATTGTATTTTTCTGTCCATCAAGATTTGTTTTACATCTTGAGGTGCTCCTATGTTGGGTGTGTAAATGTTTACTAGGTTATATCCTCTTGTTGGATTGTTCCCTTTATCATTTATGTAGTGTCCCTCTTTGTCTCTTACTATAGTCTTAGTTTCAAAGTCTACTTTGTCAGATACAAATACTGCTACAACAGCTTTTTTTTTTCTTTTCCATTTGCATGAAATATATTTTTCCACCCTTTTATTTTTAGTCTGTGTGTATCTTTCTGATCTGAGATGGGTCTCTTGGAGGCAACATATATATAGGTCTTGTTTTCTTATCCGTTCAACTACCCTGCCTTCCGGTTGGAGCATTTAAGCCATTTATATTTAAGGTGATTATTGATAGATATGTTTGTAGTGCTATTTTATTGTTAGACTGTTTTCCTCCATTTTTTTTCTTTCTTTCCTTCTCATTTTCTTCTTCTTCTTAAAACAAGCCCTTTAATATTTGTTGCAGTGCTGGTTTAGTGCTAGCAAACTCCTTAGTTTTTTCTTGTCTGGGAAGCTCCTTATTTCTCCCTCAATTTTAAATGATAGCCTTGCTGGGTAAAGTAGCCTTGGTTATATGTCCTTGCATTTCATCACCTTCAATATTCATGCCACTCCCTTCTGGCCTAAAATGTTTTTGATGAGTAATCAGATAACAGTCTAATTGGTGTTCTCTTACAGGTAACTACCTGCTTTTCTCTTGTGGCTTTTAGGATTCTCTCTTTGTCTTTAAGCCTTGTTATTTTAACTGTGATGTGTCTTGGTGTAAGCCTCTTTGAGTCCAACTTGTTTGGGACTCTCTGAGCTTCCTGAACTTGTGTATATGTATGAGAATGTGTGTGCATATAATACCTTTTGATTATTTTGATGGACACTTTGCAGCTTTTATAAAAATAATGATCCACAATTTGAAATTTACAAACTAATCACCTTTATGAAATTATTTATTTACAAAAAGATATGTTTTAAAATGAAGTAACTAAATAGTTGTTTTTAGTTCTTTGTTCAAATTACTGCCACCCTAAATCTTTTCTTAAAGGCTATGGAATATAAAATAATTTTTATCTATGTCTGCCTCTATATCTATATCTATAGCCAGATTTATATCTGTTTGAATAAGCAAATTTGTTACACTTATGTATTTTTTTATTACTTTAAGCATGTTTTATGGAAAAGGTAAAAGTTATATTAATGAAGTATCATCCAAATGTTAGGTCCTGAGATATTGACATGCAAGGATGTGGACCATATACGATCTGAAAGCACAATGCAGACCATAGAGCACTATATGCAATATGATCTTATTTACTAATATAAACTGACTATTAAATACTTTGTTTAAAAGTTATCTTTAAATTTCAGATATTACCTTAAACTGTTGTTGACCTCTGTATATAAGTAACACATCATAAAGAGCTGCTCAGCTTGGCACTTGGCACACATTAAGCATGCAATTAATGCTGTTATCATTATTTTATCATTGTTATTAATTCTCATATGTAGTCTGCTTTCTTTAATCATAGAAATCTATGAGGATGCAGGCTCACCACCTTTGCTTCATGGTGCTTTCTTAGTCTGTGCATATTAGAAAAATATAAACATGTTTAGTAATATGAGGTCATAAGTAAATGTGTCAGTGAAAATCATTGGAGCCAAACAGAATTTTGACAAACAAAAAAGTTTCTTAGATGTTTTCCCAAAGGCTAAGCTGCCCTAAGAATACATATGAAAATAATTTATAGAAAGGGAAGACGGCGGCGGAGTAGGAGTGGTGTTGTCTGCTCACTCCCGTCATGGAAGGACTTGGGGTGCAAACACGGAGAGCAGTGAGTGAGTGAGTGCAGATTTCAGGCAGCGCGAACAGGGAAGGGAGTGTGGGAGCAGCGTGAAGAAGGAAGGAAAGTTCAGCAACGCACTCCAGGCTGAGTCGCTGGGCCTTCGGGACTGGTGTGTCTGCCGTACCACACCCAAGGGGGGCAACTGCTGACCAGCTCGTTAGCCAGGAGCTGCTTGGAGGCTTCCCCCTGCCAGGGGCGCACTGACCAGCGAAGTCTCGCAGGAAGTCAGCGAGAGGGTTTGGCTGAAAAGGCTGGAGGCGTGGGAGGACAGTGAACAACTCAGACTGGGAGAAACTGTATGAGGTTGGGACCCCCTTGGCTGCAACCGGGGACTGAAAGCTCTGTGCTCTGGGCACTCATTGCACTCGCTCCGGGGCCCCACTAAGCAAAGGGGCAGATTTGAGCCATGAAGAGGGGCCCATATGGAAAAGCTGAGGCAGAACTGCAGACTCGGTGGGGACCCCTAGGCTGGCAGGTGGCGCACGTGGGCATATAGGCAGGGATAGAGACAGAACAGGAGGCAGAGCAGAGACTACTGGCATGCACACACTGGACCACCAGCAGAACAACGTTTCTAGACAAGCCTGAAGAGGGCTGAGGGCACCGCAGGAGAGGACTCAACTAAGTGTGGCTCACAGCAGAGCGGCAGCAGGCCCAAGAGTAAGAGACTAGCAACCCCAGAATCAAGCTGGATCTCCTCACAGCCACCAGCCAGAAAAGATTTGAAACCCTTGGAATTTTGACCAGGGGCAGATCCAGAGAAAAGAAGACTGCACCCAAAGGTTGAACTGAGTAAAAACTTTTCTTTTTTTTTTGTTCCTTTTTCATTTCCCTTCCTTTCCTTTCTTTTTTTCTTCCCTTCCCTTTCTTTTCTTTCTTTCTCTCTTTTTTCTTTCTTTCTTTTTTTCTATTTTTTTAAAAACTCTTTCTTTAATCTGTTTCCTACCTTCTATCCCGCCTATCATTCATCTTTAATTTTTGTTTGTTTGTTTGTCTGTTTTATTCATCCTCCCTCTCACACTAAACATATAGCATATAACTGCTATATAAAACTAAAACTACACTTCCACTTTCTCACTTCATTCTGCATTCTTCCTTTCTTTTTTAAACATACAATGTAAATATTACTTGCTGTCTCGCATAGCCTTGACCCTACATGCTACTATTATTATTCTATCACCTTCCCTCTCAAAAATTATCTTTCTTTCATTTAAAACAACTTCTATCTGTTTCTCCTATAATATATAATAGTCTTAACCTCTCTACATTTATATTAATACTGGCTTGTTTGCTGCTGATAGTGGGATTGTGGGTGGGGAATATTTTGGAAGGTGTGGGTTTCTTGCCTGGGTTGTGTGTTTATGTTTTAACAGCATCTCCACAAAAGAACTCAAGACAAGGTGGGCAGAGTGACTCTCAGTCAACTAGCCAGAGGAAAGGATCCACCAAAGAGTAACTGAAATACAACCAAAAGCTTAAACAAGCAGCATAAAGGGCAACACAAGAGCATTAGGCTCAGAAGATCAAAGAGACTACACCACTGAATTCCCCAGGTCTCCTATAAAGAATCTCATATCACAAAAGCAGGAAATCAAAGCAGACAAATCTAATAAACAAAAATAAACAACAAGAAATCGACATGGGGAGACACAGACACATCTCCCAATGAAAGGAAAAGCAGAATCCCCAGAAAGAGAGATAGTTGGAATAGGCATAAGCCAACAACCACATATAGAATTCAAAAAAGTGGTTATAAAGAAGCTCAATGACCTTGACAATCTCAAAGAAAACTACAACAAACTCCAGGGAAATTACCAGCAACTCCAAGGAAACTATTAAGAATCACAGGGAAGCTACAGGAAACTTAAAGAAAACTACACCAGCATTAAAAAAAGACATAAAAACTATTAATAAGAACCAGGAAGAAGTGAAGAATACAATTTCTGAACTTAAGAACACAGTACAATCAATCAAAAGCTGGTTAAACAAAGCAGAGGATTGGATCAGTGAGTTAGAGGACAATGTAGAAAAAAATTCCTAGACAATACAACAAAATGAAAAAAAAATTTTAAA
This sequence comes from Furipterus horrens, assembly GCF_987537825.1. Classification (NCBI taxonomy): domain Eukaryota; kingdom Metazoa; phylum Chordata; class Mammalia; order Chiroptera; family Furipteridae; genus Furipterus; species Furipterus horrens. Next base: position 64,791,207 of record NW_028327172.1, on the reverse strand, counting down.
GAATGAAGAGAGATAAAGAAAACTGCAGGACAATATGAGACTAAACAACATTAGAATCATAGGGATACAAGAAGGAGAAGAGGAGGAAAAGGGATAGAAAACCTGATAGGAAAAGTAATGACAGGAAATTTTCCTAACCTGATGAGAGAAAAACTCATGCAAGTCCAGAAAGCACAGAGAGTCCCAATGAAGATGAACCCAAAAAGGCTCACTCCAAGGCACATCATAATTAAAATGGCTACATCCAAAGATAAAGTGAGAATCCTAAAAGCAGCAAGAGAAAAACAGCAAATAAAATACAAGGGAGCTCCAATAAGGCTATCAAATGACTTCTCAATAGAAACCCTACAAGCGAGAAGGGAATGGCAAAAAATATTTCAAGCAATGAAAAACAAAGGCCTACAACCAAGAATACTCTACCCAGCAAGGCTCTCATTCAAAATGGAAGGTGAAATAAGGAGTTTCTCAGACAAAGGAAGACTAAAAGAATACATCTCCACCTAACCAGCTTTGCAAGAGATGCTAAAGGGTCTGCTTTAAGAAGATGAAGAAACGGAGAGAGACAGAGAAAAACACAAGTACAAAGGGAGAAAATGACAATGAATAAGTACCTATCAATAATAACCTTAAATGTAAATGGAGTAAATGTTCCAATAAAAAGACATAAGGTAGCTTAATGGATTAGAAAACATGACCCACATTTATGCTGTCTACAAGAGACCCACCTTAGAACAAAAGATCTACACATACTGAAAGTGAAGGGATGAAAAAAAGTACTTCCAGCAAATGGACATGAAAAAAAAAAAAAGCTGGGGTAGCAATACTTATATCAGATAAAAAATATTACACAGCAAAGGCCATAAAAAAGAGGCAAAAAAGGACATTTCATAATACTTCAAGGAAAAATCCATCAGGAAGATATAACCCTTATGAACATATATGAACCCAACTTAGGAGCACCCAAATATGTAAGGAAATTTTTGAAAGACCTCAGGAAGGATAGAGACAACAACACACTCATAGTAAGAAATTTTAACATCCCACTGTCAACAATGGACAGATCTTCAAAGCAAAGAAACAACAAAGATATTGAGACATTGAACAACACTCTAGATCAAATGGATTTAGTTGATATATATATAGAACTTTTCACCCCAAAGAAGCAAAATATACATTCATTTCAAGTGCACATGGAATATTTTCAAAGGTAGACCACATGGTAGGACACAAAACAAGCCTGAACAAATTCAAGAAAATTGAAACTATATCAAGCATCTTCTCAGATCAAAATGGCTTAAAACTGGAAACCAACCTCAAGCAAAACACTCAAAAACATTCAAACTCATGGAGAATAAATAACATGCTATTAAATAATGAATGGGTTAACAATGACATCAAGAAAGAAATCAAAAAGTTTCTGGAAACATATGATAATGAACACACAACAACCAAAAACCTATGAGATACAGTGAAACCAGTCCTGAGAGGAAAGTTCACAGCAATACACGCCTACCTGAAAAGGATAGAAAAATCTCTAATAAAATATCTAACCCTACAGCTACAAGAACTAGTTGAAGAACAACAAGCAAAGCCCAGAGTGGGTAGAAAGAAGGAAATCATCAAAATAAGAGGAGATTAAATGACACAGAAACCAAACAAACAATTCAAAAAATCAGCAAAAGTAGGAGCTGGTTCTTTGAAAAGATAAATAAAAGTGACAAGACTTTAACCAGGCTCATCAAGAAAAAAAGAGAGAGGACCCAAATAAACAAAATCAGACATGAAAGAGGAGAAATCACAACCAATACCACAGAAATACAAAGGATTGTAAGAAATTATTATGGACAACTGTATCACAAGAAATTTGACAACCTAGATGAAATGGACAAATTTATAAAAACATATAATCTTCTGAAAGTAAATCAAAAAGAAGCAGAAAGCCTGAACAGACCAATAACAACCACTGAAATTGAAGCAATAAACAAAAAACTCTCAGCACACAAAAGCTCTGGACCAGACGGTTTCATAGGTGAATTGTACAAAACACTTAGGAAAGAACTAACTCCTATTCTTCTCAGACTATTCAAAAAAATCCATGAAGAGAGAAGACTCCCAAACTCGTTCTATGAAGGCAGTATTACTCTAATTCCAATACCAAGTCAAGACACAACAAAGAAAACTATATAGCTGATGAATATAGATGCTAAAATTCTCAACAAAATATTGACAAACCAGATCCAGCAACACATTAGAAAGATTATACACCACGCTCAAGTCGGATTCATTGCAGGGATGCAAGGATGGTTTAATATTTGCAAATCAATAAACATAATATACCACATAAAAAAATGAGAAAAAAAAACATGGTAATATTAATAGATGCAGATAAAGCATTTGATAAGTACAACACCCATTTATGATGAAAACTCTCAACAAAATGGGAATAGAGAGAGCATACCTCAACCTAATAAAAACCGTATATGAGAAACCTGAAGCCAACATCATACTCAATGTGCAAAAACTGAGAGCATTCTCTCTGCGGTCAGGAATAAGACAAGTATGTCCACTCTCTCCCTCCTATTCAACATAGTACTGAAAGTTCTAGCCACAGCAATCAGACAAGAAAGAGAAATAAAAGGCATCCAAATTGGAAGAGAGGAAGTAAAACGGTCATTATTTGCAGATGACATGATAATGTACATAGAAAACCCTACAGACTCCATGAAAAAAACTACTCAACCTAATAAGTGAATTCAGCAAAATACCAGGGTACATAGTTAATATTCAGAAGCCAAAGGCATTTCTGTACACCAACAATAAAATATCAGAAATAGAAACTAAAAGAAAAATCTCATTTACCACAGCAACAAGAAAAATAAAGTACCTAGGAATAAACTTAACCATGGAGGTAAAGGACCTGTATTCAGAAAACTGCATAACACTGAAGAGAGAAATTAAGGAAGATTCAAATAAATGAAAGCATATACCATGTTCATGAATGGGAAGAATCAACATCATTAAAATGTCCAGATGACCCAAAGCAATTTATAGATTCAATGCAATCCCTATTAAAATACCAACAACATATTTCACAGACCTAGAACAAGTACTTCAAAAATTTATATGGAACCAAAAAAAGAGCCTGAATAGCCACAGCAATCTTGAGGAAGAAGAATACAGTAGGAGGAATCACAATACATGATATCAAACTATACTACAAGGCCATGGTAATCAAAACAGTCTGGTACTGGCATAAGAGCAATCATATAGATCAATGGAACAAAATAGAGAGTCCAGATAAACCAAAGTTTATATGGTCAACTAATATTTGACAAAGGGGGAAGAAATATCAAATGGAGTGAAAAGAGCCTCTTCAACAAATGGTGTTGGGAGAACTCGAAAGGGACATGCACAAAAATGAAACTAGAACACCAACTTACACCACACACCAGAATAAACTCAAGATGGATCAAAGACTTAAATGTAAATGATGACACCGTATAAGCCCTAGAGAAAAACATAGGCAGGAAAATTTCAGATATCTCTCATAGCAACATTTTCACTGATATATCTTCTAATGCAAGGGAAATAAAGAAAAGAATAAACAAATGGGACTACATCAAACTAAAGAGTTTCTGCTCAGAAAAAGAAAACATCAGCAAGATGAAAGAGGAACCAACCATATGGGAAAATATATTTGCCAATGATACCTCAGACAAGGGATTGATCTCCAAAATATATAAAGAGCTTATACAACTCAACCCCAAGAAGACAGATGACCCAATTAAAAAATGGGCAAAGGACCCGAACAAACACTTCTCCAAAGAGGGCATACGGAGGGTCCATGAGCATATGAAAGAATGCTCAACATCACTAGCCATCAGAGAGATGCAAATAAAAACCACAATGGGATACCATCTCACACCAGTCAGAATGGCATCATCAACCAATCAACAAACAACATGCGCTGGCAAGGATGCAAAAAAGGGAACTTTGGTGCACTGCTGATGGGAATGCAGAGTGGTGCAGCCACTATGGAAAACAGTATGGAATTTCCTCAAAAAACTAAAAATGGAACTGCCTTTTAAACCAGCAATTCCATTGCTAGGATTATACCTGAAGAATCCTGAAACACCAATTCAATAGAACCTCTGCACCCCTATGTTCATAGCAGCACTATTTATAATAGCCAAGTGCTGGAAACAACCTAAGAGCCCATCTATAGATGAGTGGATCAAAACACTGTCGTACATTTACACAATGGAGTACTATGTCGCAGAAAGAAACAAGGAACTTCTACCATTTGCAACAACATGAATAGAACTAGAGAGAATTATGCTTAGTGAAATAAGCCAGGCAAGGAAAGAAAAATCCCTTATACTATCACCTATTACAGGAGACTAATGAACAACACAAACAAGCAAAATTGAACCAGAGGTATGTAAACAAGGAGTAGACTAACAATGACAAGGGAAGGGGCGAAGAGAGAGAAGACGGTAAGAAAGAGAAGGGTCTAGTCAAAGAACATGTATAAATGATCCATGTTCATGGACAACTGGGTGGGGACTGAGTGTGGGAGAAGGGGTGGGCAGGGTGCAGGGAAGCAATGGGGAAAAAAGTGGGAGAACTGTAATAGAAAAACAAATAAGCAAAAATTTTTAGTGGGGGAATAAAAATAAAAGCAAAATAAATTAATAAATCAGCCAGCAAACTCCTCTCAAAAACAAACAAACAAACAAACAAAAAAACCACCTCACATGTAGGACAGTGAACAAAAGAAAATGTAAAGTATGAAAATACAATCTTAGTGAGTATTAGAAGGACAAGGATTTTCCTCCACATTGTTATTTTTCTCCCTACCTGATCCCTCCAGAATTTGGCATTCTGAAGAAGTAAGTAATGGCATAGGGTTCTTTGCATAGAACTAATAAGACCAGTTGTTAAAGAGGTTTTGTTGACCATGACTTTGACTGGAATGTCATGCCTAAAGGAGACATGCTTGGGCTCTGGTTGTTACCAAAAGCCCTGAGGAGCTGAGATTGACTTTTGAAGGTAATAAAAGCCCATGAGATAAAAGGCCTGGTATCTTGGTTGGTTGTGCAGTCCATGGCTATCTTTCCAGGGAACGAACAAAGGTTGCTTTCCTGAAAGATGGCTAGAAGGGACCTTAAAGCACAATTGAAAACCCAAAGGACTTGGAAAAGACAGGTGTTTACAAACAAGGTTGAATGGCAGGTATGCAGTTCAGCTTCTGTGTCCTGAAGGGCAGACTGAAAGTCGCCCTAAAGGTTCCCTGTATAAGTTCCAGCAAAGCAGACTTAAAGATTATATGTAATCATTTGCTGCTCTTGTTGTGTTTATGCAAATGAACAGAATAAATTAAAACTGGACTTAATGCAGTTCCATTAATGACAAGGAGGGTAATCTGAAGGAGAAAAATTGTGATACAAGGAAAACCACGATGCTTAGTGGTAGACTCTAAAGTAGTGTAGCTAACTGTCTTTAAAGTTCATTTTCATTAAAAGTTTGTTTTCATTTGAAAGTTAAACTAGGTCTGTGACATCATCAAAGATGCTTAATTTACAGGCAAGAAGAATGTCAAATGCCTTGCAACTGGATGTCTTTCCAATAAGAGAGTCTTGCAGATATAAAGATTGACTTGTGGGTTATGTTACATAAATTAACATGTGTTTTCTGGTTTCAAAGGGCATAAGCCTATGATCTCATTATCTGAGTGATTGTCTTTACATATAGGCCTCACTTAATCCTGTCTGCATCACTGCCTCCTGAGACTCAAGAGTTTGACTGAACTAAGTGGCTGGGTTGGTGAAGTATGTGGTCGTCTGTGGGCTTCACTTTAAAGCTGGTTTCTCTTTTCTATCCTAATGGCTTGGACAGAAAGGGCCCAGAGGTCTGAGAGGGGGAAACCTAAAATATTCCCCTCAACCCAAACTAAGTATAGTGTGCAAAAAGGTTTTGGGCAGGTGTAACATGCCTGGTACACATTCCTCCAAAGAGCCTTTTTTTCCCCCTAATATGGGACATTGAAAAATTAATCCCTGCCTTTTGTCATCTAGTGGTTATGGATCGAATGATGCCTTTTAACCCTTTTGCCAAATCTGTTGTCCCCAGAATACAAAAAGGATGCCAGCCTGTTAAACCAAGTATGCTGTGGTGCAGGGACAGCCAACTGACCTGGAATCTGCAAGATCCTTCCCCTTGTGGGAAGGCCACTCTCTCCTCCACACCCCAACTCTTATTAGGTGTTTCTGGACTTAAGGGTAGGTAGAACGACGACCATGTCCAGCTTGAAGAAACTAGAGGAGCAAGAGACCTTCACTTATTGTCCTTTATAAGATTATAAAGGGTCTTAATTCTGAGAGGGGGGAATTGTTATTTTTTATTGTTATAAAAATCAATTAATTATTTATTTTTTAAAAAAGAATATAGGAAAGGGTAAAGCCAAAGAACTTGTATGCACGACCCATGGACATGAACTAAGGAGGGTGGGATTGCTGGGGGAAGAGGAGTACTGGGCAGAGGGGAGCAAAGGGAGAAAAAAATTGGAACTATTGTAACAACATGATCAATAAAATATATTTTTTTTTAAAAAAGAGTTTAGGTAGACAGACAAGAGAAGCAGTAGCTCTCACCTCCTAAGTCTTTGTATTGGCTTATTCATATTGGGCCATAATTAAAGTCATCCCACCTTGTCCTATATAGTAGAATAGACTATATTTTTAAATATATTTATATATTTGTTTATATATTTTGCAGACCAGATGAGCAAAGTATATTTTTTCCTAAAATTATTAATGTGAGGTTATTATTGAAGATATTATAAAACATAGGAAGAAAAGGTCCCTGTTAAGAAAATGTAATTTCATCCCCTATAAAAATAATTATGAAAATGAAAACTTAGTCATTCCTAAAAAGAGTATTTAGAATTTAGATCCTATACCTTAAGCCTTTTAGGGTCATTAGAAATACTTTTTTGTCCATGTCATTTTATAAGTGAGTCCCTGGAGTTTCAGAAAGGTGCAAGGACTTGCTTAAGGTCACACAGCTAGTTAGTAAGGGAGACAAGACTAGAAAATTGTAGCCTGAATTATACATACCTTGTCACGTCATATATTTTTATGTATATACCCAGACCCTAAGAACTATGATTCTATTTAGAATCATGGTTATGTGTTATACAAAGTTGTTTTGTTTAAAAGTTCTATTGAAAAAATAAAGTTTTCAAGACTATGTTTAAAAAAAGAACAGGATGCTTAAAATATATAAGTACTAGGCCCCACAAAACCTAGGTCTTCTTCTGGTTGAAAATATGGTTTTAATCACACCTTCAAGGTTCAATTCAGTTAAGCTCTTTGGAAAGTTGTAAATCAGATTAAATGCATCCCTTGAGTCCTACAAGCTTCCTCCCACCATCTTTGAGGAATTTGTAGTTTTTTTCATAAATTTTGGGGGCTAACCTGAGTTTGAGGTAGATCTCCTCTCTAAAAAAAATCTTTTCCCCCACCTCTATGCTTGCTAGATTCCTTGAGACTGGGCCCGACGTGCCTATCTGGAACCTTCCATTCCATCTAGTTCGGGAAGCTTCTCTTTCATAACAGTCTGCAGTCAAGAAGTTCCCTCAGTTCCTGCCCTTCCCTAGTGTTGACTCTGCACTCAGCCCTGGCTCCTTTCACTTCTTACATAACCCATGCTCAAGTTATCATTACAAGGTAAGGATTTGGTGTGTAGTTATCCAAAAGCAAACAAATTCATCTAGAATTATAATTGATAAATGTCAAGGAACTTTTAAAAAATAGTTGGCCAAATAATACTATAGGCAAAAGATCAAAAATTTCATACATTCCTAATCTAATTGAAAAAAAGATTAAATAACCAATATATATTTAGCAATAGAGGGCTCACATCTCTTTAACACATCACTTCACAGCAAAGTGAATTTTAACCCTATATTATTTTTCAAAAGTTAAATCAGCAGTTCATTAAGAAATCCTGATTGAACGACAGAAGCTATGGAAAATTCATACCTCACTATAATATTTATGTGAGAAAATAAATGCATGTAAATCATTTAAGATAATTTTAAAAGTTTCCAGTGTGCTCAGAGTAATATGTCCTTATTTTTATGGTTAATTTAGTTACTAGCCAAATAATTAATTTATTTCATTTTGTGTTTTACTTTAACCCTTGTTACTGAAAGTCTTCCTAAAAGAGATTTATTTATCCACCCTTGTGTCAAGATAATAAAATTCATTTTTTTTCATGACTTGGGACTTCAAAGGACTGTACGGTCATTATTCTGAACATTTATGTTCACCTCAAATATAGAAAATATAGAAAACTAGACCGACTCTGAGATATGACTTACTAGTTTTGCTTACATTTTAGTAAAATCCGTGATAATAGACTTTTTCTCCACTGTGGTTTGACTAGTCTGTTCAAAGCAGAGCATAAAAGCATCGCTAATTGGGGGGAACAAGTTAATCAGCTTTTATTGTATTTGTAAGTTAAGATGGAAAGAATGAAATATTTTTCAGATAAATGACCTGCCTGGAAAAGTTTTAATTAAATAAGTGACAGCCAGATTAATGGCTGTGGAATGTGAGAATATCCTATAAATAATATTCCTAAAAATATAAAAAGATGACATCACGCTTGGTTTTAATAAATGCAAAGATTAGAGCAAATAAGATAGCAGCCTCTTTTATTTTCAGTCCTATTTAGACAGTCATTCTCTTATTCACTCAATAAATATTTAATCAATATTTGCTATGTGCTATGAAACTGATCTCATAGAAATAATATAGTTTAAACTAGCAGTGGGGGAATGATGGGGGACTCAAATGTTGGAAAATTTTAGTTTCAGGTAACCGCTAATAAGCTTAGTGATCAATATATAGAAAAAGCTATTGTTTCAGGAAATGGAGGTATGACCCACACTGACTCCAGGAAACAAGAAGCAGTCCCACCTCTGTGCCTCAGGAGGACTGCAGGCAATCAGGATGATGTCTGAGCTATTATACTCTAGGGTGAGATGACCACTGCCCAGGACACAAAGACTACGGCCCAGGGGACAGAAGAAAGAATGCTGCAGCTTTTATCTGATTAACTTTTTCCCTGAATTCCAAACCCCTTACCTACACTTTTCCTCTCCTTTAAAAAGGGTCCATTTATAATCGAACTTAAGATGGGTGCAACCCCGCTGTCTTCTCAGATTGCTGACCATCTGAACAAAGAGCCCGTAAAGATTCAAAAAAATAAATATATACATATATATTTATACATATTTATATATATTTGCTATCTGCTTGGAAGTGGGGATGATATAGGAAATAGGTAGACAGATTTCTCTCTTCATGGAACTTCTGTGTTGACGGTGGGGGGTGGGGGGAGGCTTTGAAATTGCGAGTACAAATGCTCAGAGTGTTACAAAGAAGCTCAGTGTGCTATGCACTTGGGGCTTCATTCTCTAGTCCAAGGTAGGGATCAGGAATATTTTCCTGGAGAAGGTGACATCTAAGCTGAAACCTGAAGGAAGAAAGATGTAGGAGGAGGAGGGGAATGCTTTTTAGGAAGAGAAAACAAAGTGATGACCCTTAAGACTCTGGCATGTTTGACTAGCCAAAAGAACACCAGAAGGGTGAGAGAATCGGAGCGCTGGAAGGAGAATGGCAACCTTGAGAGCTCAAGCCTTAGCCGAGGGCTCTGTCCTTCAGGCTATTGCAGCCATTCTCAGGGCTCTGGAAAGCCACGGGAGCGGTGTGATGACACGTGTTTATAGAGGTAACATGGCAGTGTAAGGAATAGATTGGAGAGTGGACAGAAGACCAGTTAGGAGACCACTGCAGTACTTCAGGTGAGAGACAATGACATTGTTACGATGGAGAGGAGATGGATGTGAGAAACACTTGAAAGGTAGAACTGATAGGATTTGCAGACTGAATGAATTAACAGTGTTGATGAGGACGGAATTGAAGATTCTAAGGGATAAGTATGCTTATCAAGTCTCTAGACTGAATATCCAGGGCTGTAGTGCTACAATCTACACTTGGAAAAGTAGGACTTGGGATAACATAATGTAGTCATTGAGTCTCACTTATTTTAGGAAACCTTTGAGACAATTTCATATTTTAAGATAAAATCATATTGATACTTCCAATTCAAATTTAGAACTATAGAGTTTTTCACTTAACCTCTCATAGCCATATCTCTTTCATCTGTACCAATGATCCTATGTCTCAAGGATACAAGAAATGGCTTATTTCACCACAAACAAAGGAACTAAATAGAACAAAGAGCAGAATAGCAGTCAATAGGGGGGAGGGGAGGGGGAGAGAAGGGGGATAAGTAAGGGAAGGGTTTAATTAAAGAGCCTGTATAAAAGACTCATGGACATGGACAACGGGGAGGGATATGATTGCGGGAGAGGAGGTGGGTTGGGTGGGGGAGAGAAATTAGGGGAAAAGGGGACAACTGTAATTGAAAAACCAAAATTAAAAAAAATAAATAAATAAAAAGGATACAAGAAATGACAGACTATCCCATATATAGTCATTTTACTTTATCCCACATTATACACAAAATGGTTTCAGAATAACAATACACTACTATCTCTTATATAGTAATTACTTGGAATGGGTTAATTTTTTTTTTTTTTTTGGCATATGTGCTTTCCATTCTATTTCTATTTTGTAGTAGTTGAACTATATTCTTTTTGAGCAAATAGCTATTATAAATCATACTCTCTCCCCTTCAATATTATTTAGTCTGAATTCTTTAAGTAACTATACATTAAATGCCACTACATGGCCTTATATTGATATTTCTCTGCTATTTTGGTAGTTAAAAAACATATTTATGGAAGAATTCTGAGAACTATTTCCCTGAGTTCTTGTATATTGTTCACAGTTTATCTATACTCTTTATATTTGAAGGTTATTTTTCTAAATATAAAATCCCTGGCTAAAATTTCTTTCCTTGAGTATCTTAAATATGTTACTCCATTTTCTGCTAGTATAAAATATTGCTATCAAAAAAGGTCTGATGGTAATATAATTTTCTTTCCCTTATTAATTAATCACTTGCTGGTTTTGCTCAGATGCTCAATTAGTTTTTATTTAAAGTGCAGTAATTTTACTAGAATATATCTTAATGTTGGTCATTGTTGGTTGATATTCTTAGGTACTCAGGGTGCTCTCAATATATAATTTCAAATATTCATATTTTTAGAAAATTTTTCTTAAGTTACTGTTAGAGTTTTTTTTGTTTGTTTCCTTGCTTTGTTCTTAATGCTTTCCAGAAACCTTAATTAACTTACGTTGAATCTTCATTACCTACTCTCAATGTTTTTAAATTTCTCTTTAAACCTTCTTTAAATTTCTTCATTTTTAAATATTTACTACATTGTCCTTTTTCACCTTCAATTTCTCTTAAAGCACCCACTTATGTTTATTCTCTAGTGTTGATTTTTTTTATTTCTAATACTTCAATTCTGGCACCTTTTTTCTGAATTTTTCTCATTCTGATGAATATTGTTCTTTCACAGGTTGTACCATACTTTTAAGTCTCGAAGCTTGTTTTTTAAATAAAAGACTATGCCTGTGCTTTGCTGTTGCCTTTTTACATGAAATTGGTTTCTTTGAGCTTTTAGGAGCAATAGCTGAGGTAACTTTTCTAATGTCACAGAGCTCTCTCTTCTGTTGTTTTTGTGAAGCACCTTGCTTCTGAGATTTCCTGGCTCTGAGGCCCTCCCCGAGTGGGGTAGGTGAAATGGGCCTCTAAAAGTCATCATTCTAATTCCTGGAACCTGTGAACATATATGTGACATAGCAAAAGGGACTCTACAGATGTAATCAAGGTTATGGACCATAATATAAAATCCAAGAAGATATCCTGGAGTATCTGTATAAACCCAATCTAAACATGTGAGTCCATAAAAGCAGAGGACTTTCTCCATCTGGAGGTAGGAGAGATGCAGCAGAACCAGAGATCAGACAATTGTGAGACAGAAGAAGGACTCAACGCACATGAAAAGACCACTGTTACTAGCGTTTAAGATGAAGAGGGTCCTGAACTAGGGAATGCAGGCAGGCTCTAGAAGCTAAAAATTATTCTTGGGATAGATGGCAAGGAAATGGGAACCTGGGTCCTACAACCGCGTGGCACTGAGCACTGCCCATGGCCTGCATGAGCACAGAAGTGAATTCTTCCTAGAATCTCCCAGAAAAAGTCCAGACAGCTGATACCTGGGTTTCAGACTCAGAAAAGAGAACCAGACAAGACCATCCATAATTCTGACCTATAGAACCATGAGATAATATATTTAAGTTGTTTTAAGTCACTAAATTTTTGGTAATGTTTTACAGTAGTAATTGAAAACAAACACATCTACTTTTTAAATACTTTTTTAGCAGTTTTAGATTCACAGCAAAATTGAGTGGGAGATACAGAAATTTCCCAGGTATCCCCTACTCCCATTCATGCATAGCCTCCTCAATTATCAACATTCTCCACTAGAGCCATACAATTATTACAATAGATGAGCCTACCTTGACACCAAAAGACCATACTTTACATTAGCAGTCCCTCTTGGTGTTATATATCCTGTGAGCTTAAATAAATGTATAGTGACATATATCCATCATGAAAAATAGTTTCACTACCTTAAAATTCTTCTGTGCCTATTCATCCCCCACTGTACCCAGCCCCTACAACTACTGATTTTTTACCATCTCTATGACTTTGCCTTTTCCATAATATCATAACGCTGGAATAATTTCAGGTTGTCTTCTTTCATTTAGTAATATGCATTTAAGTTTCCTTCATATCTTTTCATGGCTCAGCCACTTTTGTTTAAGCCTTCTTTTCCTTTCTCTCTGTCATCCTTACCATTCTTAGTGTTGGTCCCACAGCTTATTTTGAGATCTTCTCTGAGAAAGAAACTCTAAAAGCTCAGTTTTGAAATTTTGCCAGGGTTAGACTGCTCTTGTGTCTAGGATTTACCATAAGTCCCTTGTACCCTTGCTATTGAAGTGAGCAAAACCCTCCCAGTTTCAGCTGCTATTCTCAGATTGGCCTGGGCCCTCTAGTAAACACCTGTTGGCTGCTGTGAGCTAATCTCTTCTCAGTTTCTCAGATACCACACTGAGCATCCCTCTGCTTTCTGCAATTCACACACCAATAGCAAGCAGACCTTGTGGCTCTTGCTGCCTTATCCTATCAGCCATCATTTGGGGGGCTTGTGGTGATACTCTGTTACCAATTTTGTTGTAAATGTCTGCTGGTTTTTGGTTTTGTTAAATAGCTGCCTTTGTTGTTTATATGTGGGAATTTGAAGACATTTAAAAAACTATGCTGTTTCTGTTGTCACCATCTTTCCAGAATCCTGGTCCTAATTTAGATATACTTATAAAAAACTGCTTGTCAATATTATTATTAAAAATTGGGTCATAGTTCAATCACCTAATGGCAGCTCCTCTTGCAAGTGAATTCAGTGACAAGTTTTTTCTTTAAAGAGAGTTACTTAAAATGTGTGATGTCCTAGGCTGTCTGTTGTATGGATGTGGTGTGTTCGCAAGTAAGTCCAGCCTATATAATACAGACTAGGTGCATTAATGCTAAGAAATTCACAGGTGGTGAAGTAAAAGCCATTCGGACTCAATCATGGATCAGTTTCAATAAGATCATTTATTTTTATTCTGTGATTAATTATAGATTTGAAATAGAAAATCACGTTTTAAGGTTTCAGTTATGTCAAAACACAGCAAGAAATTGAGTGAGTGATATAAGAAGATTAAGAATTTACTCAAAACTTTTTTAGTTCCTCCTAGCACTGAGCAATGAATATCTGTAAAACTTTCTATTTTCTAAGAAATGTTGAAACAATCATCAGCAGTGGAAGTGAGGTAACACCATGGGGTTAGAGGAATCCAAGACTGCCTAACGCTTCTGTGAAACGGCTGCAGTGGGGAGGGTACCAGTGACCAACAGCAGATGAAGAAATCAAAAATAATGCAGGGTCTAAGGAATAATTTGAAAACTAAGTAGATTTAGGTACTCAAAGCAGTTATGACTTTAATTTTATTTTCATGTCTTAAAGGCATGAAAGAAAGGAAAGGGTGGTACTATTCACAGTATATATATATATATATATATATATATATATATATATATATATATATATATATATATTTTAAATTATCATATGCATTTTTCCCAGGCTTATGTAGTCTTAAATGGCTGCATTTATCATACATGCTTGGAGTATATTGAAATTCATTTTTTGTTAAACTGAGTTGCCACATATAAAAATAATGGTATTTTTCATAGTTTCTATGAAACAGAAAGCTTAGGCCAGAGGCAGGCTGAATAGATGGCATATGATGAGGGAATTCTTTACGCACACTTTCTGATTAGGTGTTCCACTCATGCCTGCTTTGTCAAGGACTGCAAAACACCTTGAGGGATGTTGGACTAAAAGATACCTTTTGTCACTCAGTGATGAAGAAAGCCAGAATTGCCCTATTAGTATTCTCAATAATTCAAGAATCAAATCTCAGAGAGTGTTAATGAATGTTAACTAGTGTTAATGACAATATGTTCTCAAGTGGACAAAAGGGAAGATGTAAAGCAGAACTCCAACCAGGAACTATCCATGAAGCTTCTATTATCTCAAAAAATAGACTGTGTCAGGAAGTCTGGAGTATCTGAAAATATCAGGCCACTCTCAAACTATTCAAGTTGGGATCAGCAATTGTCAGGTCTAAAGTGTTACTGGTAGACCAGCTGGTGGATGCTCTTATTAAAAAAGAAGACAAAGCCCTAGATAAACCTCTAAAATAATTAAAATTGAAAGCACTATTATCTTTAGTTTATTGGTTTTCTTTAGTGTCTAGTGTCTTGGTCTCTGGTGTCTTGACCATTGTAATTCAAGGACACAATCTGAGATACAGAGTCAATTAGAAGTGCAGAGTCTGTTTGGCAACTTCTGAGACAGCCATCTAAGTAGGTGATAACTTAATGCTAAAATCAATTGTAAATAGGGTGCCAAATGACTCCTCATGGCTGAAAAACATAAGTCAGTCACTTACTCAGTCTCACTGATGAAGATAGTGCTTTTCCATGACAATCTAAATACACATCATACTGGAATAGACCTAACTCTGTTGGGTAGTTTTGCAAGTTTGTCTTGTGTGAACACCTATTTCAACTGGCTAATAATCATGACTAAAGTCAACAGTCAAGCCCAGTTGATACTCAGAAACCAAATGATGCCTATGTCCTAAGTTTTACCTTGGGTGAGTGCTTCATTATCTAAAATTTAAACCCTTTCTGATGAGCCCTTAAAAGCACACTACTCAGAGAAACAAAAAACAAAACTCAAAAGAGAATATTATCTACTAAAAAGTAAAAATATTTTTCCATGGAGGCCATGAAATAAAGTATCTAAACAAATTTTGAACAAGTTTTTATAGCTAGATTTGACTAAGCAATTATTATGTTTAGTCAATGTGATACAGGTATAATTCTAAATGATAAAAAGTGGAAATGAAATATGAATCTAAACAGATTAACATGCTGTAGATATTAGACCCTAATGTAAGGGATAAAAATTTGGAAGAAAATGTATGAGAAAAATCTTTATAACTTTAGACTAGACAAAGATTTCTTAAACAGCTGGAAAACCATTCAAAATTGATAAGCTATGCTTCATCAAAATTGAAAAACTTCAGCTTTTTGATAGACACTCAGAAAATGAAAAGACAAACTGCAGACAGGGCAAAAATATTTCTAAAGTACATATGTGATAAAGTCCTTATATCCAGCATATATATATATATATAGAACTCTTACAACTCAGTAAGACAATTCAAAAAATGGGGGCAAAGATTTAAAATACACTTCAACAAAGCAAATATACAAATGGCTAGAAAACACATGAAAAGAAGCTCAATTTTATTAATCATCAAATGAATAATTGAAACGACTGACTATTGTCAAGGATGTGGAGAACCTGGAAGTCATACATTGTTGTTAGGAATGCAAAATTGTACAGCCATTTTGAAAAGTACTTTGGCGGTTTCTGATAGTTAAACCTACATGTACCCTATCATCCAGCAATCCTACTCCAAGACAAGTGAAAATATATGTTTACACAAATATTTGTATGCAAATGTTAATACCAACTTCATTCACAATTGAAAAAACTTGAGAAAAATCCAAATGTCCATTAACTTGTGAATAAATTATAGTAATCCATCCAATAAAATACTATTCATCAATAAAAATGAATGAGCTACTGATATATGCAACAACATAAATATATCCCCAAAGCATTCTGTTAAGCTAAAGAAGCCAGAAACAAAAAACATGTGTAATTCTATTTGTATGACATTCTAGGAAAGGCAAAATTATAGGGACAATAAGTCAGTGATTACAGGGTGATAGGGTCAAGAGAGGAAAACTTGAGGTGATAAAATGTTCTATATTTTTATTTTGGTGGTAGTTTCATGACTATACATTTCCCAAAACTCATTGAACTGTATGCTTAATAGGGGTGAATTTTATTGTATATAATTTATTACTCCATATAAACTTTTCAAAAATTAGATTTTATACCAACTGAATCATTGATATTTTTAAATGCTGTGGGAATTTGCTTTGCTCAATATTGCTGTAAATTAACATGTATCCAATGAGCCATACACAGTTATTTTCAATAAATGACATGTTTAGACTTAAGAAGAGCAATTTTTGAAGTAAAGTCAAATTATTAGCTTGTCTAGTTCTCACACACCAATGCCCAGTGCCATAAAATACTATAGAAAACAGATATTTCCCTGAGTCTTCAAATTACTTCATAGTTTGTGAAATTTCAAGGAATGAAGTGGGAGCACCAGCAATCTTCTGAGTGTAGAAACTCTGCCCTATCAGTACCTTAGGAATTTGCTGGGTTGGATTCATGAAGATCACCTTTAAGCCCTTTAAGTATGTGACTCCTATAAAAGTTGTGCTTTTGAAAGAGAAATACGTCTGTACTCATTTTTATGCACATCCATATCATGTACATGTACCCATAATATTGCTACCATATTTGACAGAAAACAAAATTAATATGCTTACAAGGCAGACTGGCCTCTGTCTATAATCCATAAAGTAGCTTCCTTGGATTATAGTGCTTAATAGTGTGCCTGGATCTTTTGACTGCTAATCTAACACAATAAACCATCACAGAGTCTCCTCATGAAAAGCCAACAGTTGGATAAAGTGCTCACTTAGGTTTATTTATTTAGCTTTGTTTATTCAGCACTCATTCAGCCCTGATACTTTTCTTATAATTTAGCTAACACATTAGAAGTTGTTCACCAATGCTTAAAATAATATGTAAGTAGATGATAGAGGCCTTTATCACTTTTTCTTCCTTTGACTACTACATCTTTCCATTTGCCTTATACTACTGAGATAAACTTTATTTTTCACATCAGCTACTAAGCATAGACATCGATTTTACCTCACCCATTTGTCCTTGTAGCATCCCCAGTGCCTTCTAGTTTACATACAGAAAGGCCCTCCATTTATTTGTTTTGCATAGGACTATTCACTTGTTCCATTATATAAATAGGGCAATAAAGAAGAGAAAAAAGTGAAGATGAACTATTTGATTTCATAGAGAATAGAAAAGTGATGAGTTTAGGATCATATTTTAGAGCTCTTTATATTCAAACTCAGATGATAAGAAGAGAAAGTTTGCAACTACAAAGATTTTAAGGAAAGATAAAGGTTCCTCAGTAACAATTTATTAAATAAATACATGCATAACCTAAAGAATGAGTAAGTGAAGTGGCCAGTGAAACCTGAGTTTGAATCCTACCTCTTCCATTGAGTACCTAAAAATCTGGGCAGGCTACTTAGCCTTTCTGAACTTTACTATTTTCATTTACAGGATGGAAATAATAATACTTACTTTGCAAAACTGATCTGAAGATTAGATAAGATGAAATATGAAGCATCCAGCACATCATTTGGGAAGTAGGGGATTTTCAAAAAAAGTAAAGCGCAGCTGCAGGAAAAACGCTTGACCAAATTCAAGTTCTATTTATGATTTTAAATAAGAAGTCTCTTAGCAAACCAGGAATAGAAGGGAACTCAGTCTGACTAAATATAGCTATGAAAAACTAGGAAATGCAAAGAGCCAATTGTAGCAGAGAAATTTTTAAAGAAAAATAACCAGTAAGAAAGACTTACCCTATTAAGTAAGACTTACTGCAAGGTATTGGAAATAAAGTATAATATTGGTATAGTGGTAGATAAACAGAACAAAACTTAAAAATAAAGTAGCATTAACAGACCTCTGGATATTTTTTTATATAGCCAGGATGATATTACAGATTAATGGAGAATGAATAAAATTTTTAATAAATGATGTTAAGAAAACTGGTTTTTTTATTGAAGAAAAATATTTTATCCCTACCTAACATAAATAAAAAACAATCCAGGGAGAAAAATGACCTAAATGAGAAAAACAAAACTATAAGGCAATTGAAAAACTATAGAAAAAGAAATCTTCCAACTTTCAAGATAGAAAGGATTTCTTAATAAAACACAGAAGTACAAATCTCTCTCTCTCTCTCTCTCTCTCTCTCTCTCTCTCTCTCTCTCTCTCTCTCTCTCCCTACTCCCTCTTTCTCTCTCAAAGACCAATAAATATATCTTCAGATGAGGATTAAAAAATAAGTTAAAGGCAAACCACAGAACAGAACATAACTGCAATACTTATTATCAAAAAAAGCACCAGTGTCCAGAATAGCAAAAGAACTTCTATAAAGCAATATGACAAAAGCAGGCAGCTTGACAGGAAAAAAAAAGATAGAAACCTTGGCCAGGCACTTAAAAAAGAAAGAGGACTACCAAATGAGTAATAAATATGTGAAAAATGTGTTGAACCTCTTTAATAATCAAGGAAAATAAAATTAATATTACATGCAACACTATTATACTTCTACTAGATTCACAAATATTGAAACATCTAAAATATGTTATTGATTGAATTGTACCCCTCCCTTCCAAATTCATATGTTGAGGTTCTAAACCCCAGGACCTCAGAATGTAATGTTATTTGAAGATAGGTAATCAATTCAAAAGAATGTCATTAGGGTGGGTTCTAATCCTGTATGATGCTATTCTTATCAAAAGGGAAAATCTGTACCCAAAAAGACATACAAAGGGAAGACAATGTAAAGACACAGGGAGAAGATACCGTTTACAGGCCAAGGAGAGAAGCCTGAAACAGCTCATTCTTTCACAACTCTGTGAAGAGACCAAGCCTGCTGACAACCTCAGACTTCTAGCCTCCAGAACTGTGAGACAATAAATTTCTATTGTTTCCACGGCCCATTTTGTGGTACTTTGTTTGCTACAGCAGCTCTAGCTAACTAATAGAATATCTAAGCCAAGTATTAATGAGGATGTAGAATTAGGAGCAGGATTCTCAGGTTCTGTTGAGTGGAATATAAACTAGTACAACCACTTTGAAAACCACTTTGGCCTTATCTGGTAAGGTTGAAGATAAGTTTATACCAGGTCCTAACAATTTCACTCTTAGGTATGTACCCTAGAGCTGGGCTGTTCAATCGAACTTTCTGGAGTGATGGAACTGTTCTATAATTGGTGCTGTCCAGTACTATTACTACAAGTCACGTGTGGCTGTTGAACCCTTGAAATGTGGCTAACACAAGTGAGAAACTAAATTTTTAATTTTACTTAACCTTAACAAATTTAAGTTTAAATAGTCACTGTCTAGTTCTTGTGGTGGATGATGGTACAGCCCTACAGCAAGCAACTCAAATAACCATGCATATAAGGATACTTATAGCAGCAATGATTATAATAGTCCAAATCTAGAAAGAACACAAATATCTATCAATAATACAATAGTAAAATAAATTATGGTATATTTATACAATGAGATACTGTATAGTAATGAAAACAAATGATCTAGAGTGACACACCAAGTTGATGAATCACAAAATTATAATATGATTAAATAAAGCAAGCAATAAAAGAATACAAATGGAATAATTCATTTACATAAAGTTCACACGGTATGTTGTTTAAGAATAAATACATAGGTAGCAAACAATAAACAAAAACAAAGAAATGGTCATTACAGAAGTCAGGTTGGGAAGAGGCCCATGGGAATCTTCTGGATTTTGCAAATGTGTTGCTTGACCTTGGCATTGGTTATATAAACTTCATTTTACAGTTATTAGTTAAGTTGTACATGTATGTTTTATTTATTTTTCTGCATATGTGATATGTCTTTCAATATAGAATGAGAACAAAATTATATTTATTATCATTACTCTTAGACATTATTTTTAATTAATGTTGCTTTTCTTTCTCAAGCATTATTTAATCTATGTACATGAAGTCATAGTCAGATATTTTTAGTAGAAGTCCAAGTCCTTAAGTTCTTTAATATATATTAATTCTTCAATTTAAAGGCACAATACAAAACCATATACAAGATACTTTCTTTACTTGCCTCATATCTAACCTGTAAATGAACTAATGTGATATATTTGGAAAACAAACTCCCTGATGCTCTTACCACACAAAATGCCTGTGGCTAATGTACATGACACTACTTCTCTGACAGCTCCAACAAAAACCAGTTCTGTAATTTTATTAATAGAGTAGGCATGTAAAATGAGATTTGTCAGTTTTATGAAGACTAATTTGTGTCTTTGGGAAAACTTGATAAGGGAGAGTCTATTAAGAAAAAAAAAGTTCTAAAATTAGATTGAGCAAAGCCACTATAAAGATGAAATCTTAAAAATTGTATACTCTAATCATTTTGGAGTTTTTACCTTGTGATTCTACATTTTAAAAATTATACTGTAAATCAAAATGTGTACATTTATCATGGTTGATAGGAGAAAGACATGAAGCACTTATCATTGGCCCTAAACCTTGAATATGATCAAGGAAAAACTTTGGCTCTACATAAAAATATTGGTGGCTGTACAATGCTACTGTAAGCTTTACCGTAAAGTATTAAGCTATGAGTAAAACATTTTTCATAATTCTGTGCTTCAATTAACTCTTTCAATTAAACTATTAACTGCTGGTACCAACAGGATAAGAGGGCATTTGTGGTTTATTTGGAGGTAAGATGGCGGAGGAGTGAGGAGAGGTTGCGGTTTTAGGCTCCGGAGACCCGTCTGCAGTTTGGTCTAATTGCAGACAGAACATCTCAGTGAGCAGCTGGACATTGGTGGGAGTTGAGCCAAGGCACTGCTGGATTAGAGAAAATCCATCTGGGAACAACCTGTTTAGTGAGGATAGCGGAGAAAAAGGGGACGAAACGGGATTCCTGACTGGGGCGGCTGCCCGAGCTGTGCGGGAAGCACACAAAGGATTTTGGCGACCACAGGCTACCCTAGAGAGGAGTCAGGCGGAGAGCGGGTCTCTGCCCGCTGGCAGAGACGGGACTCGACCAAGTGGCATTGGTGCTGAAGGACAGGAGACAGCGTGCTGCCGGGCAAGTGAGAACATAATTCTCCTTTATATTTTTCTCTAGTGGATGGTGGAGACGGGAGGAAAGTTTGGGGGTGGTAGGCCGTTCTGGAGGAGCCCAGGCGCAGAGGCCCGCTCATCCACTCCTCAACCCTACCCTTGGGTCGCGGGGGCGCACATAGGGAAGTGCTCTCATTCACTGGCCCAGGTGCGCGGGGCCGTGAGTCCAGGCGTCCCTCGGACACTCCCCAACGGACATAAGATCAGTGCCCCAACGGGCACAGGGAGGGCCCACTGAACACGCAGAGGACTGTGCACAGACACCCCTAGACAACTCCCGTGGGCGCAGGGCCCCAGGCCGGAAAGCAGACCACTAGCGCAGGCTCTGTTTGTGCCCGCCCAGACGGGTGAGGGAAGGTGGGCAGCTGCAGCACGGGAACAGCGGAAGGCGGCGACCCACGGACGCTCGATTCCACTGAGCACAAGTGTCCCTGGCCCTGCCCTAAGAGGCGAGAGACCAACTCCCGGAGCTCGGCTCAGCGGGACTGAGGGCACGGGGCGGCGCGCGAGTGCAAAAGCACCTCAGCCAGGGGTCAGTGGGCGCCAATCCTGGGGAAAGCTCTCGGGCCTCCCGCGCAGGCAGGGACACCTCGGCACGAACGCGGAACCGCCGCGGCCCAGCGAAGGCAGGAGCCAATCCCGGGGAAAGCGCTCGGGCCGCCCGCGCGGGCAGGGACACCTCGGCGTGAACGGGGAACCGCCGCGGCCCAGCGAAAGCAGGAGCCAATCCCGGGGAAAGAGCTCGGGCCGCCCGCACGGGCAGGGACGCCTCGGCGCGAACGGGGAACCGCCGCGGCCCAGCGAAAGCAGGAGCCAATCCCGGGGAAAGCGCTCGGGCCGCCCGCGCTGGCAGGGACGCCTCGGCGCGAACGGGGAACCGCCGCGGCCCAGCGAAAGCAGGAGCCAATCCCGGGGAAAGCGCTCGGGCCGCCCGCGTGGGCAGGGACGCCTCGGCGCGAACGGGGAACCGCCGTGGCCCAGCGAAAGCAGGAGCCAATCCCGGGGAAAGAGCTCGGGCCGCTCGCGCGGGCAGGGACGCCTCGGCGCGAACTGGGAACCGCTGCGGCCCGGCAGCAGTGGGCTCCAACCGCGGGGCAAACTCTCGGGCCGCCCGAGAGCGCAGGGGCTTGCGCGCAAGGGCACCTCAACTGGCTCCAGCAAGCAGCAAGGGAGCGCGCCGTGCCGGCAACCGCGGGCGCGCACCATAGCGGCAACCGGGTGCGCACACCAGTCCTGCAAAAAACAAGAACCTCTGACCTGCCACACTAGACCAGCTGCGGACCCAGAAAAAGAAGGCAACACACCAAGGCTAAAACGGAGTAAAAACATCGATTTTTTTTTTCCAAATTTTTTCTCCCAAATTTTTTCTCCCTTGTTCTTTCTTTCTTCTTAATTATTTCTTTTTTTTCCTTCTTTCTTTATTCTTTTCCTGGGGTTTTTTTGGGGGGTTTTGGGGGGATATATATATTTTTTTAATTTTTTTCTCTCTTTTTTCTTTCTTTCTTTCTTCTTTATTCTTTTGTTCTATCTTTCTTTGTTCCTTTCTTTCTTACCTTTTGGGGTTTTTTTTAGGGGGGGGTTGTGGTAAATTTTTTATTTTCTTCTCTTTCTCTCTTTTCTTTCTTCTATTTTCTTGGGGATTTTTTGGGGGGGTGTTTTTCCTTCACCTCTTCCAATAATAACAAACTTTATCTCTAACGTGTTGCATATAACCTCTCCTTCTCATCCTTTCTCTTTAATCGTGGTTTATTCGTTTGTGTGTCTAGCTTAGCCCCCCTATCACTCTAAATAATATAATATAATTACTATATAAACCCAAATACAATACAATCCCACTTTCTTACTATACTATGTATTTTTCTATCCTTTTCTTCTATTTTTATTAACATACAATGTAAATATTACTAATTGGCTTGCACAGTCTCAACTATTATTAATCTATCAACCCCTCTATCAAAAATTATATTTTTCCTCCCCCAAAGCAACTCTTATCTATTCTTCTTATAGTATAAAAGCTCAAATCTCTTTACATTTATATTAATACGGGCTAGTTGGCTAACGATAGCAGGATAGAGTGGGGGATACTTTCTGAGGGTGTGGGTCTCCTGCCTGGGCTGTGTGTTTATGTCTTTAACAGCATATCCACAAAAGAACTCAAGACAAAGCAGATAGAGTGACTCTCAACCAAGTAGCCAGAAGGAAGATCCTATCAAAGAACATCTGAAATATAACCGAACAGCATAAACAAACGACATAAAGGGTAACTCAAGACCATCAGGCTCAGGATATCAAAGAGACTGCACCACTCAAACTCCCAGACCTTCGATAAAGAATATTACACCACAAAGGAGGGAAGTCAAAGCAGACTACCCCCCCAAAAAAAAAATAAATAAATAAATAAAAACAAAAAGAATCCAACATGGTAAGACGCAAAAATAACCCCTCAATGAAAAGAAAAGAGGAATCCTCAGAAAGAGAGATAGACGAAATAGACATAGCCCAAATGTCAGACATGGAATTCAAAACAATGGTGGTAAAGAAGCTCAATATACTCGACATCCTTAAAATCAACTATGACAACCTTCAAGGAAGTTACCAGCAGCTCCAAGAAAATTACAGGGAACTGGCAGAGAACTACACCAGCATAAAAAAAGACATAGAAATTGTTAACAGGAACCAGGAAGAACTTAAGAGTACAATCTCTGAACTGAAAAACACAGTAGAATCAGTCAAAAGCAGACTTAACGAAGCAGAGGATCGGATTAGTGAGTTACAAGATAATGTAGAGAAAAACTCCCAGACAATACAGCAAAATGAAAAACGATTGAAAAAATATGAACAAGATGTAAGGGAATTACAGGATAGCATTAGGAAAAATAATTTAAGGATCATCGGAATACGAGAGGGAGAAGAAAAGGAACATGGAATTGAAAATCTGATAGGAGAAATAGTGACAGAAAATTTTCCGAACCTGATGAGAGGAAAAGCTATGCAAGTCCAAGAAGCACTGAGAGTTCCAATCAAGAGGAACCCCCAAAAACCCACTCCAAGGCACATCATAGTTAAAATGGCAACATTCCAAGACAAAGAGAGAATCCTAAAAGCAGCAAGAGAAAAGCAGCAAATAACATACAAGGGAGCTCCGATAAGACTATCAACTGATTTCTCAACAGAAACATTACAAGCCAGAAGGGAATGGTCAAAAATATATCAAGCAATGAAAAACAAAGGCCTACAACCAAGAATACTCTACCCAGCAAGGCTCTCATTCAAAATAGAAGGTGAAATAAGGAGTTTCTCAGACAAAGGAAGACTGAAAGAATACATCTCCACCAAACCAGCATTGCAAGAGATGCTAAAGGGACTGTTCTAAGAAAAAAAGAAGAAAAAAAACAAGAGAGGAGAGGAACAGAGGTACAAAGGGAAATGAATAAATACACGTCAATAATAACCTTAAATGTAAATGGATTAAATGCTCCAATTAAAAGACACAGAGTAACAGAATGGATAAGAAAACAGGACCCACATATTTGCTGTCTACAAGAAACACACCTCAAAACAAAAGATTTACACAGACTGAAAGTAAAGGGATATAAAAAAATATTCCAAGCAAACGGACCGGAAAAAAAGCCGGGGTAGCAGTTCTCATATCAGACAAAATGGATTTCAAAGCAAGGACAATAAAAAGAGACAAAGAAGGACACTTCATAATACTTAAAGGAACAATCCATCAAGAAGATATGACTTTGATAAACATATATGCACCCAACATAGGAGCACCCAAATACATAAAGCAAATACTAGAAGACCACAAAAAGGATATCAACAACAACACACTCATAGTAGGGGACTTCAACACTCCATTATCAACAATAGACAGATCATCAAAGCAAAGAAACACCAAGGATATACAGGCATTGAACAACACACTAAACCACATGGATCTAACTGATATATATAGAACTTTTCACCCCAAAGAAGCAAAATATACATTCTTTTCAAGTGCACATGGGACATTTTCAAAGATAGACCACATGATAGGTCACAAAACAAGCCTCAACAAATTCAAGAAAATTGAAATCATATCAAGCATCTTTTCAGATCACAATGCCCTGAAACTAGAAATCAACCTCAGAGAAAAAAATCAAAGACACCCAAACTCATGGAGATTGAATAACATGCTATTAAATAATGAATGGGTTAACAATGACATCAAAGAAGAAATCAAGAAATTTCTAGAAACTAATGATAATGAGCACACAACAACCCAAAACCTGTGGGACACAGCAAAAGCAGTCCTGAGAGGGAAGTTTATAGCAATACAGGCATATCTGAAAAGGCTAGAAGAATCTCAAATAAAAAACCTAACCACAATGCTACAAGAACTAGAACAACAACAACAAACAAAGCCTAGGGCAAGAAGAAGGAATGAAATCATCAAGATCAGAGCAGAACTAAATGACATAGAGACTAAACAAACAATCCAAAAGATCAACAAAACTAGGAGCTGGTTCTTCGAAAAAATCAACAAAATCGACAAGCCTCTAGCCAGTCTAATCAAGAAAAAAAGAGAGAAGACACAAATAAACAAAATCAGAAATGAAAGAGGAGAAATCACGACTGATACCTCAGAAATAGAAATGATAGTTAGAAATTACTTCAGACAACTGTATGACAAGAAATTTGACAATCTAGAAGAAATGGACAAATTTCTAGAAACATACAACCTTCCAAAACTAAATCAAGAAGAAGTGGAAAGTCTCAACAAACCAATAACAAAAAAGGAAATTGAAACAGTAATCCAAAATCTCCCGGCACACAAAAGCCCTGGACCGGATGGCTTCACAGGCGAATTCTACAAAACATTCAGGGAAGAACTAACTCCTATCCTCCTCAAACTGTTCCAAAAAATCCAAGAAGAGGGGAAAATCCCAAACTCTTTCTATGAAGCCAGTATTATCCTAATCCCCAAACCAGGTCAAGACACAACAAAGAAAGAAAACTACAGGCCAATATCACTGATGAACATCGATGCTAAAATCCTCAATAAAATATTGGCAAACAGGATCCAGCAATACATCAAAAAGATCATACATCATGATCAAGTGGGCTTCATTCCAGGGATGCAAGGATGGTTTAATATTCGCAAATCAATAAATATAATACATCACCTAAACAGAATGAAAGACAAAAATCACATGATCATATCAATAGATGCAGAAAAAGCATTTGATAAAGTACAACACCCATTTATGATGAAAACACTCAGCAAAATGAGAATAAAGGGAGCATATCTTAACATAATTAAGGCTATATATGAGAAGCCTGAGGCCAACATCATACTCAATGGACAAAAACTGAAAGCATTCCCCCTGAACTCAGGAACTAGACAAGGTTGTCCACTCTCTCCACTCCTTTTCAACATAGTGTTGGAAGTCTTAGCCACAGCAATCAGACAAGAAAAAGAAATAAAAGGCATCCAAATTGGGAAAGAGGAAGTGAAACTTTCATTATATGCAGATGACATGATAGTATACCTAGAAAATCCTATAAATTCCACTAAAAGACTACTCAATATAATAAGTGAATTTGGCAAAATCGCAGGGTACAAAATAAATATACAGAAATCTAAGGCATTTCTGTACACCAACAATAAAATAGCAGAGACAGAGACAAAAAAGAAAATACCATTTACTATAGCAACAAGAAAAATAAAGTACCTAGGAGTAAACTTAACCAAAGAGATAAAAGACCTGTACTCTGAAAATTACATAACATTGAAGAAAGAAATTAAGGAAGAAACAAATAAATGGAAGCAAATACCATGTTCTTGGATGGGAAGAATCAACATCATCAAAATGGCCATACTACCCAAAGCAATTTACAAATTCAATGCAATCCCTATTAAAATACCAATGACATATTTCACAGACCTAGAACAAATACTCCATAAATTCATATGGAACCAAAAAAGACCCCGAATAGCAAAAGCAATCTTGAGACAGAAGAACACAGCAGGAGGAATCACAACACCAGATATCAAACAATACTACAAAGCCACTGTAATCAAAACAGTATGGTACTGGCATAAGAACAGACATATAGATCAGTGGAACAGAATAGAGAGTCCAGAAATAAACCCAGGCCTCTATGGTCAACTAATCTTTGATAAAGGAGGAAGGAACATAAAATGGAGTGAGAATAGCCTCTTTAACAAATGGTGCTGGGAGAACTGGATAGGGACCTGCAAAAAAATGAAACTAGACCACCAACTTACACCACACACAAGAATAAACTCAAGATGGATCAAAGACTTAAATGTAAGCCATGACACCATAAAAGTCCTAGAGGAAAACATAGGCAAGAAAATATCAGATATCTCACGTAACACTCTCTTCACGGATACATCTCCTAAAGCAAGAGAAATAAAGGAAAAAATAAATAAATGGGATTACATCAAACTGAAGAGTTTCTGCTCAGCAAAAGAAAACATCAGCAAGATGAAAAGGAAACCAACCATATGGGAAAACATATTTGCCAATGACATCACAGACAGGGGACTGATTTCCAAAATATATAAAGAGCTGATACGACTCAACATCAAGAAAACAAACAACCCAATTAAAAAATGGGCAAGGGACCTGAACAAACACTTCTCCGAAGAAGACATACAGAAGGTCCATAGACACATGAAAAAATGCTCAAAACATCATTAGCCATCAGGGAGATGCAAATAAAAACCACAATGAGATACCATTTTACACCAGTCAGAATGGCCATCATCAACAAATCAACAAGCAACAAGTGCTGGCGAGGATGTGGAGAAACGGGAACCCTACTGCACTGTTGGTGGGAATGCAGACTGGTGCAGCCACTATGGAGAACAGTATGGAATTACCTCAAAAGATTAAAAATGGAACTGCCTTTTGAACCAATGACTCCACTACTAGGATTATACCCGAAGAATCTTGAAACCCCAATTCAAAAGAACTTATGCACCCCTATGTTCATTGCAGCACTGTTTACAATAGCTAAGTGCTGGAAACAACCTAAGTGCCCATCTGTAGATGAGTGGATCAAAAAACTGTGGTACATTTACACAATGGAATACTATGTAGCAGAAAGAAAGAAGGAACTCCTGCCATTTGCAACAACATGGATGGAACTAGAGAGAATTATGCTTAGTGAAATAAGCCAGGCAAAGAAAGAAAAATACCATATGATATCACCTAATACAGGAAACTAAAGAACAACACAAACAAAGGAACTAAATAGAACAAAGAGCAGAATAGCAGTCAATAGGGGGGAGGGGAGAGGGAGAGAAGGGGGATAAGTAAGGGAAGGGTTTAATTAAAGAGCCTGTATGAAAGACTCATGGACATGGACAACGGGGAGGGATATGATTGTGGGAGAGGGGGTGGGTTGGGTGGGGGAGAGAAATTGGGGCAAAAGGGGACAACTGGAATTGAAAAACCAAAATAAAAAAATTAAAAACATTAAAATAAAAAAAAATAAAATATCAAAAAAAAAAAAAAAAAAGAGGGCATTTGTATTGCATTCTCAACAGGTTAGTGTATGGAACAAGGGGCAAGAATAGGGCACTGGAAGTTGGCTTTAAAAAAGCTCTGTCAGAGAGCAAAAGTTTTCAAAAGTCTTGTATAGACCTATTGTCTCCCTCTTGTCAACCTTATACTCTCTTCAGCATATTCTAATCAGGATTTTATATCTTGTGTTCTTTATATCCCCAAAGTACCTTAATACCTAGGAGCTGGGTGGACCCTAAAATTCCCAGGTGCTCACAAACATTCACATAGTAATATTTTTCTTTTTTATACGGGAAATAATAAAGTAGCTCAAGTTCTCCAGAGTGTGCATAGGAAGAATGGCATAGAGCAAAAACCCTTGCTGCCAAGAACATTTCTTTTGGATTCTAGTACATGATATAGAAACCCCCAAAGCCTTCTTGGTTCAAGCATATCCTGAGGGAACCATCGATTTCTGTTACAGTTCAGTCTTTAGATCATCTCTTCCTGTCTGTAATTTACAAAGGGTGAGTTTGTACTGAAACTTTGCACAGAAAACAGAACATCCAAATGGTAATCCTTCTGTGTTTCAGACTTGTGTCCTCAGAGACACGTAAGGACCAGAAATACACTAACAGAGAGGCATGGAGAATGAGACAGGTACACATGATTATATTTCATTTGGTCTCAGAGGCACTATGTGCTCCTAGATTGCTGCCTCTCTTCTCCTACTCATTAATTTCCAATATTCAGGATTACAAGCAAACTTAGAACATTAAAATGAGACTACTAGCCAATTTGGACACCAAACTGTAACTGTTATGTCAATAAGTAAGCTACATTCAAATATATTCACACAGACTTCTCAAAAGTAAACTGTCTTTAGGAGATGCCAATTATGGCTTTAGGATGCCTTAAAGTTTTGCCATATACATTGAAGCTATTATTTCAATAACGGGACTGAAATAGCATTTCTATAAAACCAAGTAAATTTCAACAAAAGTAGGCTTTCTGTAATATAGTTTTCTCCTATCTTATACTATATACGAGGCATTTAACATTTCCCACCTCATTTAATTTTCCCATCAGCCTTAAAGAGGTATTATACTTATACTAAAGGTGAGAAAAATGAAATTTAAATAAGTCAAGTAGCTTGTCCCAGGATGGGACAAGCATTTAATCAAGGTTAGACTTCAATTCCATGAGACAGCAAAGCCAATACCCTTTCTATTGCCGGAGATGATACATCCACAAAAAATTATGCTCATTTATAAAAAGAAGATTGAAATGAAATAACTTTTCAAACTTTTTGGAAGTTACTTCCATAAGGTGAAATACAATGCAGCCACTAGAAAGAATGGAATAAATCAAAAATTGCTAAAATGCAGGATTCTACAAAATGCACAAGCAATTGAGTAAAAAAAAAAAGGTATAGAAAGGTATGAAAAATAATCTGATTTTACTTTGTAATATGTATATATGCTTTATATATAGGGCTGCAATGTATAGATGTTTTCTAAAAGTACATGTAAGAAAATATTAACGGGCAACTGGGGAGTAGGGCTTATGTAAGGAGAATTAAAGTTTACCATTCTACAGTTGCTGTTTGTTACAGGCTTAGTTACCACTTTTTTTTTATTAAAGAACAACCTAGTTGTTCTTTTTTTTAATGGTGTTATGTTCATATCAAGAGACAGTCTACTACTAAGAGGAACTGAATAATATATATGACTGCTTTAGTCACCTGAAAAGATTAAAGAGAAAATAAGATAAAAAGTTAAATACCAATGTTAGATGAAAACTCAAACCTAGAAATACAATTGATTTATCTTACATTTTAATTTTAAAAGGATACATCATAAAAGAGGAGATCCAAGATAGCAGATGAGTAAGTAGAAGCTACACTAACCTCCTCCCAGAACCAATCTGGAATTTATAACTAAATTGTAGGACATCATCTGGAAAAAACAACTGAACAATAGCTGGAAGAAGCCTTATAACCACAGACAGACAGGAGAAACCACTTCACCACAACATGACTGGTAGGGAGAGCAGAGGAGACATGAGAATGCTGACTGGGTTCCCATAGGCAGCAGCTGAAGTCCTAGAATGAAATTTCAGCAGCCAGGGTTTCCCCTGAGTAGTGTGAGATCTAAACCCCAAGTTGGGCTTCCTAAACTATAGCACCACAGCCAGAAAAAATCAAGATAACACCAAGACCCCACCTCAGAACAAAAGATCTACACAGACCAAAAGTGAAGGGATGAAAAAAAATATTTCCAGCAAACAGACATGAAAAGAAAAAAAAAAAAAAGCTGGGTTAGCAATACTTACGTTAGACAAAACAGATTTCAAAACAAAGGCCATAAAAAGAGACAAGGACACTTCATAATACTTAAGGGAACAATCCATCAGGAAAATATAAATCTTGTAAACATATTGCACCCAATATATGAGCAACCAAATATATAAGGAAAATCTTGAAGGACTTCAAGAAAGATATCAACAGCAACAGACTTATTGTAGGGGATTTTAATACCCCATTGTCAACAATGGATAGATCTTGCAAGCAAAGAATCAACAAGCATATTGTGGTACTGAATGACACTCTAGATCAAATGGACTTAATTGATATATAAGGAACCTTTCACCACAAAGAAACAAAATGTACATTCTTTTCAAATGCATATGGAACACTTTCAAAGATAGACCACATGGTAGGCCACAAAGCAAGCCTCAACAAACTTATGAAAACTGAAATCATATCAAACATCTTCTTGGATCACAATTGCTAGAAACTAGAAATGAACCTCAGGGGAAAAACTCAAAAACAGTCAAATTCATGGAGGAGACTGAATAGCATGCAATTAAATAGTGAATGGATTAACAATGAGATCAAGGAAGTAATCAAAAAATTTCTGGAAACAAATGAAAATGAACACACAACAGCCCAAAAACTATGGGACACAGCATAGGCAGGCCTGACAGGAAAGTTCATAACAATACAGGCCTACAAAGGATAGAAGAACCTCAAATAAACAACCTAACCCTACATCTACAAGAACTAGAGGAACAATAACAAACAATGCCCAGAGCGAGTACAAGGAAGGAAATAATCAAGATCAGAGTAAAATTAAATGACATAGAGACTAAAAGAACAATTAAAAGGATCAATGAATCCAGGAGCTGGTTCTTTGAAAAGATAAACAAAATCAACAAGCCTTTAACCAGACTCATCAAGAAAAGAGAGAGAGAGAAAGAGAGAGAGAGAGAGAGGGCCCAAATAAATAAATTCAGAAATGAGGAGGAGAAATTGCAACCAATACCTCAGAAATACAAAGAATTGTAAGAAATTACTACAAACAATTATATGCCAAGAAATTTGACAACCTGGGTGAAATGGACAAACGTCTAAAAACATAATCTTCTGAAACTGAATCAAAAAGAAGCAGAAAGCCTGAACAGAGCAATAACAACTAGTAACCAAAAAACTCCCACCACACAAAAGCCCTGGACTAGATGGCTTCAAAGGCAAATTTTATCAAACATTTAGGGAAGAGTTAGCTCCTATCCTTCTCAAACTATTCTAAAAAATGCAAGAAGAGGGAAAACTCCCAAACTCTCTTTATGAGGCCAGTATTATCCTAATTCCAAAACCAGGTCAGGACACAACAAAGAAAGAAAACTACAGTCCACTATCTCTGATGAGTATTAATGCTAAAATCCTCAAAAAAATACTGGCAAACCAGATCCAGCAATACGTTAAAAAGATCATACATCATGCTCAAGTGGGATTTATCCCAGGTATGCAAGGATGGTATATTTGCAAATCAATAAACATAATACACCACATAAACAAAATGAAAGACAAAAATTACATAATCATATCAAAAGATGCTAAAAAAGGATTTGATCAAGTACAGCACCCACTTATGATAAAAACCCTCAGAAATGTGGAAATAGAAGGAGCATACTGCAACATAATAAAGGCCATATATGAGAAACCTACAGCCAACATCATACTCAACAGGTAAAAACTAACAGCTTTCCCACTAAGATTAGGAACAAGACAAGGATGTCCACTTTCACCACCTTTTTCAATATAGTATCTGAAGTTCTAACCACAGCAATCAGACAAGAAAAAGAAATAAAAGGCATCCAGATTGGAAAGGAAGAAGTAAAACTGTCATTATTTGCAGATGACATGACAGTGTACATAGAAAACCCTATAGGATTCACCAAAAAAGTACTGACCTAATAAGTGAATTTGGCAAAGTAGCGGGGTACGAAGTCAATATTCAAAGGCATTTTTGTACACCAACAATGAAATATCCAAAACAGAAAATAGGGAAAAAATCTCATTTATTATAACAAAAAGAAAAATAAAGTACCTAGGAATAAACTTAACCAAGGAGGTAACAAACTTGTACTCAGAAAACTACAGAACACTGAAGAAAGAAATTAGGCAAAATATAAATAAATGGAAGCATTTACCGTGTTCATAGGTTGGAAGAATTAACATCATAAAATATCCATACTACCCAAAGCAATCCCTATTAAAATACCAATGACATATTTCACAGATTTAGAAAAAAAATTTCAAAAATTTATATGTAATTAAAAATAACCCTGTATAGCCTCAGCAATCTTGAAACAGAAGAACAAAGTAGGAGGAATCATAATACCTGATATCAAACTATAGTACAAGGCCACTGTAATCCAAGCAGTCTGGTACAAGCATAAGAATAGACACACAGTTCAATGAGAAAGAATAGAAAGCCCAGAAATAAACCCAGGTCTCTCTGGTCAATTAGTATTTGACTAAGGGGGCAGAAACATAAAATTGGATAAAAATACCCTCTTCAATAAATGGTATTGGGAGAACTGGAATGGTACATGCAAAAAAAAAAAAAAACTAGACCACCAGCTTACGTCATACACCAGAATAAACTCCAGATGGATAAAAGACTTAAACATAAGCTGTGACACCATAAAATTCCTAGGGGCAAACATAGGCAGTAAAATTGCAGATATCCCACACAGCAATATTTTCACCAATATATCGTCTAGAGCAAAGGAAATAAAAGAAAGAATAAATAAGTAAAAAAAATGGGACTGCATCAAATTAAAAAGCTTCTGCACAGCTAATGAAAACATCAGCAAAATACAAAGGAAACCAATGGTATGGGAAAACATTTGCCAATGATGCCTCAGACAAGGAATTTATCTCCAAAATATATAAAGAACTTACATACGACTCAGCACCAGGAAGACAAACAATCCAATTTAAAAAAAATGGCAAAGGACCTAAGCAGACACTTCTCCAAGGAGGACATACAGAGAGGGTCCATAGGCATATAAAAGGATGCTCAAAATTACTAGCCATCAGGAAGATGCAAATTAAAACCACAATGAGATACCACCTCACACTGGTCAGAATGGCCATCATTAACAAATCAACAAACAACAATTGCTGACGAGGATGTGGAGACAAGGGAATCCTTTTGCACTGTTGGTGGGAATGCAGACTGGTGCAGCCACTGTGGAAAAGAGTATAGCTTTTCCTCAGAAAACTAAAAATAGAACTGTCTTTTGATCCAACAATTCCACTGCTGGGATTATACCCTAAGACTACTGAAACACCAATTCAAAAGAACCTATGCACACCAATGTTCATAGCAGCATTGTTTACAATAGCCAAGTTCTAGAAACAGCCTAATGCCCATCAGTAAATACATGGATGAAAAAACTGTAGTACATTTACACATTGGAATACTACATAGTAGAAAGAAAGAAGGAACTCTTACTTTTGTTGACAGCATGGCTGGAACTGGAGAGTATTATGCTTAGTGAAGCTAACCAGGTAGTGAAAGACAAATATCATGTATCTCACCTCTAAGAGGAATCTAATGAACAAAACAAACATAGTAGAATAGAACCAAAGGCATGGAAACAAGGAACAGACAGTGACCAGAGGCAAGGGGAGAGGGGAATAATAAGGGAAAGAAGGGGAAGGGTCTAGTCAAGGAACAGGTATAAATGACCCATGGACATGGACAACAGGGTGGGGACTGACTATGGGAGTGGAGGTTGGCAGGACAGAGGAGAGCAATGGGGGGAAAACTGGGACAAGTGCAATTGAACAACAATAAAATAAAATGATAAAAGAAAAGAAATTATGTGATGATATTTTATTTTCTCCTTTCCAATTTGGATGGCTTTTATATCTTTTTCTTGTCTGATTGCTGTCACTAGGACTTCCAGAACTATATTGAATAGAAGTAACAAGAGTAGGCATCATTGTCTCATTCCTGATCTGAAAAAGAACCTTTCAGTTTTACACCAATGAGTATAATGTAACTGTGGATTTGTCATATATGGTCTTTATTGTGATGAGGTACATTCTTTCTATACCTAATTTGTTGAGAGTTTTAAATCGTGAATGAACCTTAAATGTTGTCAAATGCTTTTTCTGGATCTATTGAGATGATCATATGGCTTTATTCTTCATTTTGATATTGTGTTGTGTCACATTTTTTAATTTGAATATATTGAACCATATTTGTATCCCAGGTATGAATCCCACTTAATCATGGTGTATGGTCTTTATAATTTGCTGCTGACTTTAGTTTGCTAATATTTCATTAAGGATTTTTGCATCTATGTTCATCAGAGATATTGGCCTATAATTTTCTTTCCTGTAGTGTCCTTGTCTGGCTTTACTGTCAGGTAATTGTGCCTCAAAATGTGAGTCTGAAAGTGTTTCTTAAAATTTTTTGGAAGAGGTTAGGAAGTATCAGTATAAATTCTCCTTTAACTGTTCGGTAGAATTCACCAGAGAAACCATCTCATCCTGGACTTTTCTTTGTTAAGAGATTTTTGTTGAATCAATTTCCTGACTTGTCATAGGTATGTTCTATTACTTTGTGATGCAGACTTGGGAGGTTGTATGTTTCTAGGAAATAATCTATTTCTTCTACATTATCCTACTTGCTGGCATATAATTGTTTACAGTAGTGTCTTATGATCCTTTGTATTTCTGTGGTATCAGTTGTATTGTCTCATCTTTTATTTATAATTTTATTTATTTAAGCCATCTTTTTTTCTTAGTCAAGCTAAATATGATCTTACATGTAGAAAACCCTAAAGACTCCACCAGGAAGAATTAAAAACTTAGAAAAAATTCTAACCAAGGAGGTGAAAGAGCTATAAAACATTTATGAAAGATATTGAAGAGGGCAAAAATAAATGGAAAGACATCCCATATTCATGGATTAGAAGAATTTTATTATTAAAATGTACATAGTACCCAAAGCAATTTGCCCTGGCTGGTTTAGCTCAGTGGATTGAGCGTCGGCCTGCGAGCTAAGTGTCGCTGGTTCGATCTTCCAGTCAGGGTACATCAGAGAAGGAAAACTCTGACTCCAAAAAACCTCCGCTGCCTTGCGGCATACCTCTTCAGGGGAAAGGCTAAGGGAGTAAACCCCGACAGAAAATCCGGAGCCGGAGTCCCTAAGGCGGTTTGACGTTGTAGTCAACACCGGCAACTCCTGCGGCGCACCTGAACCCAAGCTGTATCGACTCCGTCTTTCCCTTGGACCCTTCAGCTGCGAAGAGAGGGGGGGTCTGCTGCATGGGCAACAGCAGACCCTCCATATTACCCTGCCCAGGCTCTGTAGCTTCAGCGTCATCACAAGATGTCGATTCAACACGGGAGGAGACAGATACCATGTCACTCCCGAGTCGGACTGCACAGCCATTCTCGGCGGTGCAGATAGACTCTTAAGAAGCTACACCATCGTCTCTCGAGACGGACGGCTGCCGACGACCCAAAGCAATCTACAAATTCAGTGCATTTTTCACAGAAATAAAAAACACAATCCTAAAATTTGTAAGGAACCACATAAAAGCCCCTAATTGCCAAAGCAATCATGAGCAAGAAGAGCAAAACTGGAGGCATCACAATTCCTGATTTCAAGATATATTACAAATCTGTAGTAATCAAAACAGTATGGCATTTGAATAAAGACAGACACATCGATCAATGGAACAGAATGAGGCCCCAGAAGTAAACTTATGCTATATGGTCATGTAATTTTCCAAAGAAACACACATGGGGAAAGGATAGTCTCTCTTCAATAACTGATGTTGAAAAGTTACATATTTGCAAACAAAAGAATGAAATTAGGCCACACATGAAAACCAACTAAAAATGAATTAAAAGCTTAATAAGCATTAAACCTGAAACCATAAAATTCCTAGGATAAAACGCAGGGGAAAAGTTCCCTGACACTGGTACTGGCAACGATGTTTTGGATCTGACACCAAAAGTGCAAGCAACAGAAGCAAAAATAAACTCCTGAGAATACAAAGGGGAACCTACAGAATAGGAGAAAGTACTTGCAAACCACCTATCTGATAAAAGGTTAAAGTCCAAAATGTATAAGAAATTCTTACAACTCAATTGCAACAACAACACAAAAACAAACAAACAACAACAAAAAAACCTAACTTGATTGAAAAATGGGCAAGGGAACTAAATAAACATTTTCCCAAAGAAAACATAAGACAGCCAGCAGATACTATATGAAAAAAATACTCAGCATCACTAATCACTAGGGAAATGTAAATCAAAACCATACATTATTTCAGGCATTCAGAATGACTATTACCAAAAAGTCAAAAGTTAACAGAATCCTTGAGGATGTGAAGAAAAGCAAACCTTTGGACATTGCTGATGGGAATGAAAACTGGTACAAAATTTGTACAGCCATATGGAAATCAGTATGGAAGATCCTTGGAAAATTAAAACTAGAACTAGTATTTGATCCTTCAATCTTACTTCTGAGTATATATCCAAAAGAAATAAAGTCAGTACCTTGAATAGAAATTTGCTCTCCAATGTTCATTGCAGTACTATTTACAACAGTCAAAATACAGAAACAACCTAAATGTCCAACAGTGGAAATATGGATAAAGAAATACATATATATCTATACACATACATATATATATGAAAATTATTCAACCTTAAGAAATAACAAAACCCAACAAGATGAATGAAGAATGAAGCTTGAGGGCATATTACTAAGTGAAGAAGTCAGGTACAGAAAGACAAAATGCATGATCTTACTTATGTAAAATATTTTTTAAAGATAAATGCATAGTAACAGAGGGTAGAATGGTGGTTTACCAGAAACTTGAATGAGGGAATAAAAGAAAGAATGAAACTAGACTGCTATATGGCACCATACACAAGAATAAACTCAAAATGGATTAAACACTTGAATATAAAACTTGAAACAATAAAACACATAGAAGAAAACATAGGCACTAAACTTATTGACCTTGGCCTCAGAGTTTTTGTGAACTTGATCCCAAAAGTAAGGGAAGTAAAGGAAGAAATAAATAAATGAGACCACATTAAACTAAAGAGGTTCTGCACAGCAAAAAAAAAAAAAAAAAAAAAAATCAACAGAACAGAAAAGAAACCAACTGAATGGGAGAAGATATTTGCAAATGATACTTCCAAAAAGGGCCTAATATCCAAAATATGTTTTAAAAAACTCATGCAACTCAATAACAAAAACAAGCAAACAAACAGCTGATTAAAAATTGGTAGGGGACCAAAGTAGACTCTTTTCCAAGGATTACATACAGATGGCAGTAGATAAATGAAAAGATGCTCAACATCACTAGTTATAAGGTAAATGCAAATCAAAAGCACAATGAGATACCACCTCACACCTGTAAGAATGGCTTTTATCAATAAAAAAAGCAATAAGTGTTGGAGAGGATGTGGAAAAGGGGGGAACCCTTGCATATTGCTGGTATGAATGCAAATTGGTGCAGCCAATATGGAAAACAGTACAGTTTCCTCAAAAAATTAAGAACAGAACCACCATATGACCACTTAATCCTTCAATGGGTTTCTACCTAAAAATTTGAAAATGCTTACACATAAAGATATATGTAACCCCTACATTCCTTGCAGCATCATTCACAAAAGCCAATACATTTAAAAGAAAAAACCTAAGTATCCTCTGATGGATGATTAGATAAAGAAGATGTGGCACAAATATCCAAGGGAATATTACTCATCCATGAAAAGGTGAAATACTGTCATTTATAACATGAATGAATCTTGAAAGCATCACGTTAAGTGGAATAAGTCAGACAAAAAAGGACAAAAACAGTGAATTTTACTCATATGCGTGATATAAAACAAGAGGCAAACAAATCTGTAAATACAGAGAACAAAATGGTTATCAAAGGGAAAATGATACAGGGAGGACAAAGAAGATAAAAGTGGTCAAATATAGGGTGAGCATACAATGGAGTATGTACAGATGTCATACCGTAAAGTTGTACACCTGATATTTATATGATATTATTAACCAGTGTTATTCCAATAAATTTAATTTTTTTAAGAAGCAGAAATGTGACTGCCAGGGACTAGGGGGAGAGAGTCACAGGAGGTATGGTTAAAGGATGTAGAGATTCACTTTTGCAAGATGAAAAGAGTTCTGAAGATGGATGGTGGTGATGGTTACACCACAATATAACTGTACGAATAATACTGAACTATACACTTAAAAATGCTTAAGATATTAAGTTTTGTGTTATGTGTATTTTAGCACAGTAAAATTTTTAATTAAAAAATTATGTGATAATAATAAGTCAGCTATATGGGAAGATTATTTATATTATTTACACCTCACATTATACCACATAGCTAAACAAACATATGTGATAACATAGTAATATGTGTTTTATTAGTTAACTAAATAAAACAAACCCAAGAAAGTAAAAAAAAGCATTCAATATTTATCAGATCTTGTATGAGTAATTATAAACTTTGATGAAATAAAAGAGACCATAATAAAGTTATAAATGTTTACAATAAAATAATGTCAATAATGAGAAAGTGACAAAGAGAAAAATATGATATTGAATAAGATAGCAAAGGATTAGTTACTATATTTTGAGAAGAGCTTATATAGAAGTTTGAGAAAAAATATTATGGCCTTAACATATAAATAGTCAAAGTTCATGGAAATATAATTCACACAATATAAAATATAATTAACAAGGTGACACTTGAAAAAATAGTCCATCAACTAACAAAAAAAATGCAAATTAAAACTATATACTTAATTATCAGTATTAATAATATCACCAAAATTATACAAGAGTGAAGTGAAATTTATATCTTTTATTTTCAGTGATGACACAGAAATTGGAACAGCCTATTTGGAAAGTATTGTAATTTAATAATATGGTTTAAGAATTATGAGACTATATTAAGTTTTTGAGCTTCAGAAATTCTCCATTTTAGAATTTAGTCAAAAAATCTAATTGCAAGATATTTATATAAGATGTTTTTGACAACTTTATGTGTAAGAACAAAATTTTAGAATCAGCTTACACATGTCCAAGAATAAAAAAATCATTATTTATGTAATAATTAACCCCTTTACAAAAAGTTCTTTAATAGAATTTTATGTGGATTTTAACACAATTATTATAGAGAATACATATCAGATATGTGAAAAGATAGGTATAATGTTTTATAACATTTAAAGATACAAATAAAAATACAGAGATATATGCTATGATGTAAAATAATAGAGTAACAGAGAAATACAATTTGACTTATTAGAGTTCTAGTTTTAGTGATACTTTTTAAATTTTCATTGAATTTCTGTTAATGCTGTTATGAAAATATTTGTGAACTAATAACAATAATTTTTATAATTTTAAGACACAATATAATCTTTTTAAGCAACAAAAAGAAAAATATTTTAATTTCCACTGAAAAATTTTATATTTGTCATAAGCATTAATAAATAGGGACAAAGAGCAGTTGAATAACTACATTATTGTAAATAATGCAAATGCTTCTTAGAGGCTTTGTAACATAATATATCAGAAAGCACAAACAGATTAAGTAAAAATGTATGTGATACATATAGACCCAGTGATATAACTACTGTATATTTGAAAAAATGTGTTTGTATCAAATGTAGCAATTTTTAATACTGCGTACAAATGTATTCCATTTTTATTGAGAAAATAATATACATGCTTAATTGTGTTCATTAGATTCACTTAATATTGTTATGGGATAAGAGATGATTCCTACATTTTATTCATTTGTAATATTTAAAAGAAACTGAACTATATGATTTTAAAATAAGATGTTTTATTCGAGTGCCGCATTAACCAAACTTAAAACAATCATTTCCATTCAGAGCAGTTATATGACTATATATACATAAGTATTTAGGACAAAGTCAGATCCATAAGTCTAGTTTGCTTGAAGAAAATGCTTCTATATTTTAGTAATCAGAAAATAGTTTCTCTGTATAGGAACATATTTTCACATTAACATACTTCCGTTAAAAATAGTTAAACTTCCTGGAAATGAGCATTTAGCATTTAATCAGTAAATACATTCAGCAAAACTACTAAATGAATTAAAAGGACTAAATGGATATCATAAATTGGCACTCATTAAGCATGACATACTTTAAAGCATTAAAGAGTAAAGTGTATTTATGGCCAATTCAGAATTACAAGCTTAGAAACTAATATTTTTATAAACATTATCAAAAAGAAAGCCAAAGATATGTTAGATGTGACCATTTAAACTATTTTTCTTTGTTGGCATAACTTCTCTTTTTTAAAAATAACTAATGCTATTCAAATTATTATCCCAAGAAATAACATTTAGAAAAACCTGATACACCATTTTCAAACCAAAGTTAAATTGCTTTTCATAACTTCCTCATACAGTCATAATCTGCAATTTTTCTGTAGTTGTAAATAATTTTTAAATCAACTTTTCCTTCAACATATTGTCTTTACCAATTACTGACCCAGAAAGACTTCTAAAATCAAATTATTCACAGACAGATCTAAAGTTTTTTGTGTGCAAAGCAATGATTGTCTTTTCTTCCAAACTATAATTTCAAGGATGTTGGTACAGCAAACAGCCTTGAAAAACAAAGATAGTGTCTCCTTCCAGAGCACCGGGGCAGCAGGGTTATTGCCCATCACAAAATATTTAGGTTCCCTAAACTTTGAGTTCTTCTTCTATAACACAACTCACTGTGAGTGCGATGCCACCTTTCAAGTCTCCTTGTGAAAACTGTGGCTTGGGGAACTGATCCAAAAATAAGAATACACTGGCCACTGTTATTGCTAGGGTAATAAACTGTCCTTTGCCTCTGACCCAGGAGGTTTGTATCTTCCACTAGTATCCATGAAACTGTGACAAGCTATCTTATAAGTTTGCAAGTGAAGTAAAATCTCAGACTCTTCACAGTTCTGAGACCTTATAATTTATTTACAATTTCTAAATTATATCCAAGCCCTAGAGGTTATAATTTTCTTTAACTAAGTAAAGCCAGGGCCACTAAGTGCACATTTTCCATTGTGCACCCATCACCCTTAGCTGTTAGAGGCAAGAGAAATAGATAACAAAGAGAAATCAACATAAGCCACATTTGGAACACACAATGACCTATATTTGAAAAAAATAAGAAAGCCACATGAGGCAGAATTTTCTAATTATCCAAAATTGCTTGGCTCTAAATATTTTTATCACCTTCTGTCTCCGAGATTTATGTATCAAGAACCAAAATGGTCCAGGAAGCATTCAGACCAAATAATAAAACTTTAGTCAATCCATTCTAGTACAAAACAGGAACTAAGGGGTTGAGCTAGAAACATCAAGTTCTGCTTTTGAGACATCTTCTCTTCTTTCCATTTAGGTTTGTTTATTTGTTGTCCCACGCAAAAAGAGAGTAGTGGTTGATACTCCAACAACAAATTCTAAAAGAAATTTAGTCTTAGTTATCAGATTACCTAATTTTTAAAAATGTGTCTAAGTAAGATTATAAATGCCTCAAACTCTACATATTTTCTTTAAAATTCCTGCATAATTATTTTTCTATTAGTATTGAGTATTTAGCATACCCCAATGAACGAGGATCAGGTCTAATTATGGGTTCTGGGATGTGCCTAGAAAAACATATGTAAATGTTATGGTGTGAACATGAATGATAGTTACAAATATTGTTGGACTATATCTAGTGTGTTCTTTCTGTTTAGAGTGGCAAAACTGAAATGAAAATATCAGGGCTGGAAAGTTACTCTTTTCTCCAAAAATGGAGAATAAACTAAGTTGTTAATGTAAAAAGAGAAGCGTTTGCAGAAATTGAGGAAGTATGGTATTAATGGGAAGTAAGATAGGGGTCATCCGGTTAAGCAAAATCAAAAAGAGGCGGTCAGTCCCTTCACCCTTGCTGGACTCAGCAACTGCTGCTCAATACCAAACCCTGAGCTAGTCTTGACCAATGCAATTACGCTAGCCTGAGAAGTTTAGAATTGAAACAGGCTTAGTGCAGAAACCAAATCCTCCTGAGCTGTACTCTTCCCTATAACCTATCTCACATCTGCCAGCCCTGCTACCAACCTTTTCTTTTCTTGCTCTTGTTTCTCCCGAATAGGCTTTGTAATCCTCTCTTTGAATCTTTACTATATATAGTTGGTATCCTATTTCAAACTGGATAAATAAAAAATAATTCAGATGACAACATAAGATGAGTCCCAGTGTCTAACTACC
Organism: Furipterus horrens; assembly: GCF_987537825.1. Classification (NCBI taxonomy): domain Eukaryota; kingdom Metazoa; phylum Chordata; class Mammalia; order Chiroptera; family Furipteridae; genus Furipterus; species Furipterus horrens. The sequence continues at coordinate 64,747,458 of NW_028327172.1, read as the reverse complement.
AGTTAATTTCTGCTGTCTTGCCACCCATCAGATCAGATCCTGTGCATGTCGATGTTAACCTGAACCAAGTAATATTAGTCTCATGTTTTGGGACATCATAATCTAGACTACTGATCAATACTTTAGAAACCCCTAAATCATGTTCCTAATAGTTTCCAGCTTTCTTTCCTTCTCAACCAGCTCAACTGCTGAGATCTCAGCTTACAGTGTATCAGGTCCACTAAGGATTATAAAACAGTCTACCACATGTATATGAAAAAGCTCCTTCATTTTATTTATATCTCCTTTGGCTCCTATAATGAGCTCTGGAAGAGTATATGCACCCCGTACATCATTCTCTCCATAAAAATTTACTTATTTATCACATTCCAGATGCTAACCCCCTAGCAGTAAGATGTATACAAAGAAAAATGAGGCACTTGTAGAAAGAAGCAGTTTGTAAATCCCTGCCCTATACTAGATGCTGTTGTAAGTGTTCATAGTTTGGCAGGAGAAACATTCATATGAACACTTTGCACATTTGGTTTAAATGCCATAGTAGAGGTATGTATAATGTGCATGAAAATATGAAAACAGACACACTGAACTGGGACTGCATTGGATCTGAATTCACAGGGAGTTGATTTTAAAGTAAATTGAGAACATGCAAAGAGGTTCTGTAAGTGAAGAGGAAGGAAGAATCTGCATTCCAGGCAAAGAGACCAGTATGTGCAATGAAAACGATGTATGAGACTGCAGACTGTCATTTCAACAGGAAGGACTGAAAGTGGAAATCGTTCCTTTTTATGTCTGGTTTTTTGTTTTTGTTTTTAATTAGGGGACTAGTTTCACAGATGCAGTACAGAAAAGTTTTTATTTCCATATATTCATGTTTTTAAATTTTTGTTTGCATTATGCTTGCTAGGTATATTAGCCAGGTACTCAATCTTATTCAAAAGTTGAGCAATAAGATAATAAAAAAAATTAACCTATTAAGAGAAGGAGCAATAGCCTGAGTATTCTGAAATGTTTCATGTTTCCCATGCCTGCATGATTCTCTGTAAAATACATATGGATTGGGAATATGGTGGACTTTCTGGCTCCAAGGAGAAACATCTCTACAGTACCCCTCAGAGTCCTGGCCCATTTCAGCTCATGGCTGCCCATGGCCAGGCAACAAGAAGAGGCAAGTTATCCATCTCACTGCATCCCTTTTCTGTTTTACCCAGAGAATGAAGAAAACATTAAAAACTAAAATAAAATACAACCAATCAATAAAATTATTTATTAACTACAAATCAGAGTTATTCTATTCTCCAAGCTCAGACAGATAGCAGCTTTCAGAGCAGGATGCTCCCTCAGTAGATCCCGGCCCTATTTCCTCACCCCAGGGGTGGGCACTAGCCCCCTTGCTCCCTCCCCTCACTGTTCTCTCTAAGCCTGCCATGTTCTCTGTACTTCAGAGTCTCAAAACAGGCCACAGAGATTATATTCTACATGTTCAAGTTCCTCCAGGCTGTATTAGTAGTTACAGCCTCTTATTTCCTACTCTTTACGATTTTTATTGCCGGGGAAGTGTGGCCTGATATTCACTGAGCCTTGTCTCTGTGCCAGCCCCTATGCTAGGCCATAGAAGTACTGCTGAGTTTGGGCTTTTGGGCTTATTCTCTGTGACTTGTAATGGATATGAAGGATGAATTCACTGGGTGTCACAACTGACTCTCTTTTTTTGTGAAATCAGCTTTCTTCAACTATTATTCAAAGGCAAGAGACTTTAGACTTGGTGTCAACTGGTCATGGAACACATTGGGGGCTCCACCTTATTTCTTCCGTTCCAAAGACCTCTCTTTGCAACATTGCCACGTGGCATCCTACTCTTTCACCATGTTGAAATGGACCTTCCTTTTAGCCTATTGTCTTAAAAAATCTTCCTCTTGGCTCCCCTAACTCCCTTTTCCTGTCTAGGAAGGACCCATATGTTCAGTGTATTTGCTCATGATCTGAGTTTGAGGAGTGGATGAGTTGGTATTTCTGCTCATAATAATTGATGTGAATCAGCTTTTCCCCATCCTGTTATTAGTGCCACTAAGAATGTGATGAGACATAACAGCAATAGCATACAAAGTTTTGAGTAAACACATTACATATTTTTGGGGAAAGGATGGTGGGAAACTATTTTCTTTTTAGAAAACACGGGAACATTAGGGAACAGATGCACACTTTTATTTTTATTTTTATTTTCAAGATACAAACTTTTAATGTAAAACACATGTGAAAGAATATTTGTGTTTACAGTTGGCTGCATTAGATTTCTATAAGAATCATTCATTTTTTTCCTGTGGTCATGATATGCAATACTAAAAATTTTATATAAATAAAATTTTATTTATAAAACTTTGAGAAGCACTATACTATTTCCTAGAAATTTATCTCTATAGATTTTTAACAGAGCAAATACTTTAAGCCTTAATAATCATGACACATCATGGATGTAACTCTAAGTAAAGGTGAACTTCTTTTTAAGAGAGAATTAACAGAATTTTCTGATAATTTGAAAGGATTTTTATTGCAGTGTTATTTTTCAAAAGCTCTTTCTCTATAAACATGAAAATGTCTACTATCAATTTAATGTCTTTTTTTACAGTTCTTTTTTAAAGTAATAACTGGCTCTCTTGTGAAAATGTAACATGTATCAGCTCAAGTTGAAAAATAAAATTAATACCTGTATGACAAAGATAGCATTCTCTCTCTCTCTCTCCCTCTCTCTCTCTCTCTCTCTCTCTCTCTCTCTCTCATATAACCATTAGAGTGGCAGGTTTAATTATACATAATAGTATATTAATGAACAAAATTTGTTCAATCTGTTATTAGGGTGTCATGGAAATTGACCTTTTTATGCATTCTAAAACTTTAAAAATTGTCATCCTGAGACTTAGATCTGGTCTATAGTCTTTTTAGACCATTTGGTGCTTTAAAGATCAGAACATTTCACATATAAAATCTTTCTTCTGACTTTTCCTTAAAAATCAGAGGATTTAGGACCACAGCCATCTAGTACCTCCTGGTAATAATTGGCCAGGGCTAAGTGGAGACTGCCATTTTCTGTAGGGCCTCCTCTCCAGTTCACTATGTCTCCAACTCACCCTGCCTTTACATCAGACTTGCTTTACTTGTTTTTATTACTTGCCTAAGCATCTGAGTTGACAAGACTGATTCATTTAGCCATCCTTCTACGCATCAGACATTTTTAGATATTGTGCATGACACACTGTTCAGCAACTAACGAGTATATTACTAAGCCCTAGCCTCTCCCCTGGAACACCCGGAAGCCCCATACACCAGACAGAAATGAATCATTGAATGGCAGTGTTGTTAAGAGCAACTCCAGCCTGGAGTGGTGAGGAGGGTCCACGGAAGGATTCTCTCAATGAGTGTGCCTGATAAAAAAAAAAAAGGAGGCACTGGTAATCAAGGCAAAATGAATAGTCTAAAGAAAGGCACAGCAGTAAAAAGCATCAGTATGTTTATTGTGAGAACACAAAGATCAGGACGAAGGTGAAGAGAGTTGATATTGGAGAAGGAAGTCGGATTGTAGAAGCCAGTATACTGAACTGTCCCACAGTACTGCTTCAGATTATATTTGATTGCTGTTAATGAGTTAATCTACATAAAGAAATATTTCAATTTACTATCATGCTTTATAGCATGAACATTTTTTTGTTAACTAAATATGATTTAAAATCTTTCTAAATACATTATAGAACTCTCTTTTGATGACTCAAGGACACTGTAATGTCAATCCTTATACCATGTTGCCAATAAAATATCAGCGCTGTGAGTTTGAGGGTTATGGGACATTTCTGCTTATACTAATAATATTCTCTTTGAGCAACTCATCTTTTTTATATAAAGCCATTAGGCAAATTGACAGCAACGGACAGAAAAGTAAGACATCTCAAGTACTGTCTGCCACTTCTCCTGTGTTGCTTCTGATACACTATAAGTTAAAAGTAAAGGATCAAGCTCATTAGAAGAATACACAGTAATTCTTCAAAATAGGTTGGGATGAGCACTCATAAATTGTATTCATGAGCTTCACACCAACTCAGAAGCCCCCCCCCCCCCATACATACACAAACACTTTTTTAAAACTTAGATGAAGGCTCTTGAGTACTTTCGAGGACAGTGGTCCTCATCCATTTTATCCTTCTACTTTGCATCTGATCTGGTATGGATATCAAAAGGGAGAGAAGCTCCCTTAGGCTCGATATAGATGGGATAGGCTGACTTACACACAGCCCCACTCCGCTCTCTCTTCCACTCAGGAAAGCATATAGAAAGGCATGTCAATATCAGGGGTTTCTAAATTGCCTACATTTAATTTTTTTAAAAAGCAAATTCCTTTGAGAGTTTGGTCCTTTAACTTCAGTTATTAGTACACTGCCTGGGGGACACCTCACAAATGCTGAAGGTACACCATAGCATCACAAAAGGATGATCTCAGTTGCCCAGATGAATGAAGTAAACCTGTGATAAAATAAATATTTTGATATACTAAAAATCCAAACCTGCTTTGTCTATGGGTAGTTCTGTTCCTCCTCTGACCTTCTTGAAAATGGATAGGCCTGGTCATTACAGGGAAGAAAAAGAAACAAGAGATTTAAAAATAAAAATTATAACTGAAGAAAGGTGTGCACAGAGGAAATAAAACAGAGGCCATCACTCAATTTCAATGGGATTTGCCAGGGTTTGAATGAGTAGTTATATATTTAGTACCCATCAGCTCAAGGCAGTCCCTAAATTCAAGAAGGCTCTGACTTCATCCCAAATCCCAAAATACTGCTGGGTAAATCCATTTGCAAATCATACCTTTAAAATCCCTTCTCTATTGTATTTCCTTTTTACTCCTTTCATTATATGAAGACACTTCTTTCTCTACAACCTGAAATTCTAGAAGAAGTGACTTAAATTTTATCTTAGATAATCCTACCAAAAATCCTAGTTTGCACAATAAAATAAAATTCATACTCATATGTAGATAGCCACCTAGTTGTGAGTTGGCATATAATGGGAAAAATTCCTTTGTCTTTGTTTCTGCCCCTTTGGAATATGATACTGGATGTGAGTATTAAAAATGCCTTACCTAAGAGGGTGTAAAGTAGGGATTTAGAATATAGACTTTGGAGTCCAACTGCTTGGATTTGAATCTCTTCCCTGCCAATTATCTATGTGACTTTGTGGAAGTTACTTTAGATGTCAGGTTGACATTTCTTAATCTGTAAAATGGAGGTAACAGTCCTCATGGGTGGAGTGTGGGGTTGCCCAGGATGTCAAACAGGGCACAGCTGGAGGCTGCAGGGTAACTCTGACTTTGGGAGAGTTGGGGGAGTAGGTGTGGATCCTCATGAAAGGGCAGAGACAGGATGGGCCAGATGGTGCTGAGCATATCATGGGTATGAGGGAAAATAATAAAAATAAAAATAGGCTGTTCCTCCTGGGTATTTATGTTAAAAGAGGGAAGAGAACATTCAAAACCCAGAGAACATACAATAAACAAAGCAGCACAATGTGGATGTGCACTCAGCAAGTATTTACTCAACACCTCACACCCAGCTAAGCACTGATGGGGGTGAGGAAGCCATATCTTTGACATTAGGGAGGCCTGATCTTGTGGGCAAGGCGAGGCCATATCTCATTCAATGGAAGATAGCCACTTTTTTTACTTTCAAATATCTTTAAAACTGGACTTTATCTAACAATGATGGCGCCTTTGACTGGATAAACTATAGCAACTGTAGCATAAAGGAGCATCATGCTCTGAGAGCTGTGTAGACCCATCCCAGTTAGACCAGTGGTTCAAAGTCAAGCTACACATTTTTTTAAAAAAGAAAATAGCTTGCTGGACCCCACCCTCCAAGTTTCTGATTCAGTAGGTCTGAGGCAGGGCCCAATGATTTAGATTCCTAACAAGTTCCCAGATGATGCTGGGCACACACACGCCTGGAGAAGTCCTGCTCTAGAACAGCTGTCTTTATAAACTGGAGAATTCACATCCATGGAGCACACACATCCTTGAAAGAAATACATGAACAGAAATTGTTTCACTGAAATCTATTTTCAGGTCCTCCATATCCATATGTATTTATTTCTAAAACTTCCCTGAGGTTTCCCTTAGAGCACCCATGTAGTCAATTGTCCAATTGTCAAATTGGTTCTTCCTTCCCACTTCCCATCTCACAATCTCCCTGCCCTCACTTCACAAGAGAAAAGTATAACCCTCACCCATTCTTAGCATTGCTCTAAGGTGTAAAAGCCTCTTGAATATTAAATAAATGTCCCAAAGTTCAAATGAAGCCTCCTTTAAGCAAGGCACTAAGTCTCCCTATTCATCTTTTTAAGAAATGCATTTCTATAAATTATTAAACAAAAGAAAAACCAAAACTGTAACTGACCAAAATGTGTGAAACTTTGATCCAAAAAAGTCAAAAATATGGAGCCAACATGTCTAGGATCCTATCTTGATTCAATTACTTACTAGCTGTGAAATCTTGAGAAAGTTACTTAATCTCCCTGTGTCTCAAATTCCTCTGTGTAAAATTCAGATACTAATATTAAATTCCTTTAGAATTATTGTGAGTATTAAATGAACTATTATATGTAAGGAGCTTAGAATTGTGTCTGGCACATAGGAACTGCTCTATGTGTTAGGTATTATTGTTATTGTTGTATTGTTGTAATTGTATTAATTATATTAATTGTAATAACGCAAAAGAATTTTTCTAATTTTTAAGTTTTATATAGATTTTCCTTTGTTTCAGGAAACTTTCATAGGGTCATCAATAAAAAGCTTTCAAGAAAAATATTGTGTAACATGATATTTAAGTTATGTGAAAATATGATTTTCTTTTCAAGTAAAAGGAAGTAAAAATATATTAAAGAGGGATTTATGTATTTTAAAATTAATGATGATGAATATTACATTGCTAGCATTTAGATTAAATGAAATATAATTTTATAAGTGATAGGTCAATTTTACTTGAAACTTTTAATTTTCAAAATACATTGCCATCCTTTGCAACTGTTTAAACTTACGATGAAAAGTTTTAGATATTAAGTTAAAGATGTGTGGTGGTAAGTCCCATATGAGAATTTTCTTTATTAAAATACACTTTCCCAATTTATCTGATTATATGATCCTAAAAAATATGAGATTTTTAATCTCAAATTTATACTGTTGGATGAATACACAGTAATAGTTTTCTTGACTGAAATTAGATTTTGTTCCTAAGTCTGGTTTTTATAGTGAATTTAAAGTATCTGAAACAATAAATTTCCCAAACTGGCTACATATTAAAATTATCTGGAGAATTTTTTAATGTTACTCCTAGGTCATAATTTACCCCAAATTCTGATTTAAGGTCTTGTAATTCTTAGGCAATTTTTAAAAATCATGCAGGTGATTCTGATATGCAGGGTGGGACAAAAATAGATTTGCATTTGTTTGTATGGAAAATAACACAATGATTAATAAGCAATAATGCAAGAATAAACTCTGTGTTTTGCGTAACTGAAAAATGCAAACCTACTTTTTCACACCCTGTATAAGCAAAATTGCAAATCACTGGTTAAAACCTTTTGTAATCCACTAGTGTACATGTGTAAAAAAGAAGCTGCTAATATTTTCTGTTTACATCATTTAATGTGCAGCACTTTTCCTTTAGTAATATCTCTCACTATAATTTTCCAGTGATGTTATATAAGACTCTTGCACGTGAGAAAAGGGATAAGGATAATTTCTAAGCCTTTCTGGATATAAGGGAAATTGTAATCCAGCTCGAAAATAATTAATCTCTTAAAGACAGATTATAATGAAAATCAACTGTATGTCTTTGACTACAAGTTTTGCCCAGGCACAACCTGGTCCAAATCAAAGTTATATTATTGATATAATGTAAATTTTAAACCATTTTCACTGAACAGTTTTTCTCACTTTCTTGGTTTTAAGCTCAATTATTTCATTTAAATATTTAAAAGTTTCCTGAATGTTATGAGCTTTCACAAATTCTTTTAACTAATTAAATAAAAAATACCTTTCTTTTTGTTATTTTAGTAGAAACAACAACAAAAATAAATAAATAAATCTCCATGGGATTTATCAACACAATGTAAATAAAGAAAGAATTTATATTCATATATTCTTGTTCGTAGGATTATTTAAAAATATTTAACAAGCACCATTAAGTGACCTAAGCTGAAAAAATATGAAACTCCAACACAGTAGTTTCTAAAAACGCTATGATAAAAACATGATAAAGGCAAAGTCTAGCAAAATCATATGAGACCCAAAGATGAAAGAATTTTAGAGATAGGGCCAATCCACTGAAATCAGTTTTTATAAGGGAGATGTTGATTCATTCATCTAAAAGGTGCTTATTGGATCCCGCCACAGGCTCTAGTACATTGCCAATGCATGTACAAGCATTAAAAGCAATGGCATCCAAAGCTTCAGAAGGATGACAATGGCTGTAAAATAAATCCTGGAAACCGCAGCTGAGCATTCCTTTCAAGCCTGAGAAACAAATACATGTGTGTATGTGCGTGTGTGTGTTGGGAAGGGTGGGACATATGTGAGAAGTAGTGGTGAATCATTTGTTTAGCAACATTCGGAAACTGTTCATCAAAATAGTCTAGCTCTACATAATTGCAAAGTCAGTTTAATTACCTAGCACCCAAAGCTATGTGTCTATCATGGGTTCTTAAAGAAACGCTGCATCATCACTGTTTGTTTGTACAGGGAGGACAGTGCTGTGTGGAAAAACAGGAGCATGGGAGGTTCTGAGTTGAAAAGTGACCAGCAAAGTCCATCTCCAAATGTGAAGAAGCTTTAGGAATACCTTAGCCAAATCTATTTTGTTTATATTTTCTTTTTGCATATGTGCATAAGAGTTATATATGATCCAAATGTCTATCTAATTATGTATAAAGAGCTGCTTCAATAGGTATAAAATAAAAACCTAAGGTATCATTTAATTGACAGCATTCTTTGCTTGTTTTTCAAAGGTATATATAGTACTAGAGCAGGTTACAATTGATAGAACCTTTGATTTGATAAAATACAGTGTTTGTTGTTCCCAAATATGGTGTCCACACATCAAGGGAGCTTATACAAATATTGTTCAAAGCAATTAATACATCCCTCATGATGAAATATAGTACCCAACCCTGGATGCCCCTCAAAGAAAAGAGATCCTGCAGAAATCATGTTCCTGGGTAGCAGTGGGGATTTTCACATTGCTCAGGAACCAGCTTTCTGCAGTCACCACTGCCACCCTTAACCTACTCAGTGCAAAATTCTGTTTCAAGGAGGTTAACATAGTGATAATAAAAAACAAGTCTATCAGCCAAAAGAATTTTCAAAAGAGCTTCAGAGATCATGCATTTTTCAATTCTTATTATAATTCTCAAGATAATTTTGTTAGCAATTCCTATGAAGACAACTCTTCCCAGTTTGGCATGAGGGTTTTGTGCCGACCCACTACATGTCAGGCCAAAATGCTCTCTGTGCTGCAAAGTCAGAGTTGTTATGTTGAAATATGAAATATGCCTTGAATAGGCCATCAGTCTTAACATGACTATCCACACTGTAACTGATGTCTGGCAATATACACCTTCAGATAGATACCATGTAAAATGCTTTTAAAAATTATGTAGGTCCTCCAGTTTCACACTACCATGAGTCAGGTCCATTTTTCTGATACAACCACATTATAGCATAGAATCAATTTCATCCACATGACAGAGAGAAATCAACAGTAAAAGAAAGTTTCATCACTTGTAATCCTTAAAGAGTCATAAAAGTGTGTGGACCACCTGATAAAATAATCTACAGATTGCCTAGTTTAGGTACATTCGTAATCTTTCTTTGGTGAGAAAGACAGGCAATTTTTCAAAACCTATCACTGTTCATCCAGATAAGTGATAAGACAGAATCTTCTGTTTCTTTCTTTCTTTCCATTTTTGTCAACTACCAGCTGGGTAATCTTTGGAAAGTCACTTAACCTCTCATTGCTATGGTGTTTTTTTTATTTCTTATCAGTAAAATGGGATTGAAAATTGCACACCTCATTGGTCTGTTATAAATATTAAATGAGTTAATACTTATAAAACATTTAGAGGATGGCTTAGTACACAGAAGCCCCTAATAAATCTAGCTATCATTTTTATTATTATAGGACATCACCATATAAAAGATAAACGAATATAGATTAATGGATTAGTGAAAGACATGTCATATAAAGCCTGACCTTCAAAGGTAGTTAAGATTTCAAGATAGAGGTTAAACATACTTATTACTGCTATCCATAACCTTTCTTCCTGTCTTCTCCCCTCACTCAGGGTATCACTTAGTTACAAGTAGCAGAGAACAAAAATTTGGTTCAGTAGATCAGAGCCAACCTGTGGCTTCTCAAGCAGCTATGGGAAGAGAGAAAAAGGAATGATGAATATGCTCTCCAGGAGCACAACCCACCAAGTATCTAGCTGTGCTAAGGACAAGCATGATTGTATAGAACGCTGAAAGAACAGGAAACTCTGCAACCTGCCAGCACTTCTGCCCATGTGTTCCAGCCTGTGCTTTCTGAAATGCATTGGTTCTTGTCCACTTGACAACAACTTACCAGCTGTGTAATTTTCTGCACATTTGCTTAACATCTTTAAATTTCAGTACTGTCATTTATAAAATGAACATTTAAAAGACCAAGTGCCTGCTCTAAAGTGCAAATTACACTTTTATGACAACTAGAAAAGGACCTGCTACAGAGTAGATATGCAAAAGGTGTTAGTCCCCCCAAATACATGTGAAGAGTTTAGATTAGTCCTCTACAGAAACAACTTGCATTGAACTGTAACTCTCATTAACTTCATTTCTACTCTTGACCCTGACTGAGTTGTCTAAATTAGGTAATAACAGTTATATCACACTCATATATGCTGTATGGGTATCTGTAACATTCATTTCTATATTCTGTTCCAAACAGACATTCTATAAAAATATGATTGCATCAATTCCATTGGCTTAAGAGTCTTGAACAGCATGCTACATTTTAGATGCTGAAGTTCAATTGAAATTTGGCATATAGATGAGCACTTCTCCATGTACTGAGAGCAAGCAGGAGATTCCTAAACAAAAAGCAATCACAGATGGTAATTTTATCCAACTAGATCCACTTATACTCTTATTTTGCATTTTTTTATGAAGAGAGAAAAACAAGAATGGACTTTAAGAAAATGTTTCCCATTTATGATTTACTTTCTAAAAAACAAAGATAAACTGCCCTATGAAGTAACTTCTTATAACTCAAGGAACATAACTATCTGTCTAGAGAAAAAAATTACACAATGTCTTACTAGAGGTAAACCAACATTCTGTTACAGAATATATGTAGGCATTTCAGTACATCTGGCAATAACTCCACGACCTACAGTGTCTATCCTGTGAAAAAGAAAGTTTCCCGATAATAATTTGTTATTAGCGGGTATTAATAACTTCAAGCAGGGGTGGTTTGGAAACAAAGTAGGTGGTTTCTGTTATGCAGAACCCACATCGACAAAGTGGTCAATTGAAAGAGACCCACTATTAATCCAAGTGGCTGGGGGAGATGTTGATTCCTAAATGAAAAACGGGAAGCAGACCCAAAGCTGATTTTTACACTTGCTTTTCCCCTGAGAGGACCTTTGAAAATGCACACTCTTAGCCAAGGTCCAGGTCTTTGCTTTACGGTTATAAATATTACTTCTAAGAACATAATACTAGGATTATCTCTGAATTTTAAACCACTACATATGCATAAGAAATCATATCACACATGCTCCCTTTGATTGATTTTATCTTTCATTTATATACTTATTATTTTTAAAATCCTCACCCAAGGATATATTTATTGATTTGCAAGAGAGAGACAGAGAGAAAGAAACATCCATCAGTTGCCTCCCATACACACCCCAACTAGATATTGAACCTGCAACCTAGGTATGTGCCTTGACCATGGATCAAACCCACAGCCTTTTGGTGTGCTGGAAGACACTCCAACCAACTGAGCACTCAGCCAGGGCTGATTTTATTTATCTTTTGACGAATATGTTTTTGTAAATAAATGAGTCGCTTGATTTTATGAGCTGCTGGGTGTCATGTTCTGATGCTCTGTCCTTTTGTGGGCCAGAGAGTGAAGCCATACTTCCGTGGGTAGGTGGTGGGTTCTTTGCTTAAATGGGTGAACATACCCAATGTCAATGATTCAGGAAAAAGGAGATCCTAGAAAAAGAAAGAGTTTTAAAGGTGTATCTTACACTGGGTAAAAAGACAGTGGGGGCAGGGGTTTTGTCTGTCTGGACTAGGACTTACTAAGGGCTAGATTGTTTGAGGATGGTCTAAGGAGAGAAGGGAAGAATGCTCTCTGCCAGTTGGATGAAGCTTGGTGCTGGGCAGGGTCCATCCTTAGGAGACTTAGTATATGAGCAGGAAGAGCAGTAATAGCCGGTGAAGTGTTCTTCTCTGTTTGTTCATTCTTCTTGGTTATATCTGAGCATTTGACAGGTCCTGATAAAGACATAGCCTCATCTCAGGTGAGCAGAAGAAACTTGAAGGGAAGAGCCTGAGGCCAGAGAGCTAACAGGAGAGCAGCATGGTAGCAACATCAGTGGCCAGTAACTGATGACCCAGAAGAAGGGGAATCAGTGGATTGGCAACTGGAATATAAGATTTGGGTATCACCTCCTATGTGGACATTTATTCTTCTGCCTAACCTAGAGGATTCAGATGTTATTTTATGAAAAGAGCTGGTATTACTTCATTTCTTATTACAAAAAAGTAGGTTTACGGTTGTGAGTTTATTTTTGCCTTATTTATTTATGTATTATATTATTTATTATTTAACCTACCTTTGTCCATCCCTGTGTGGAGGAAAGGATCATATCTTTGTTAAGGAATAAATTAATTTCTACCTTCTCTTTGTTATACATTATGCTAAATGTAGAGATGGAGGATCACCTCACTTCTAGAGGCTTACTACCATCTAGTAGAAAGACATATATGAATAAATAAGTGTAAAAAAACATAACAGATGTTTGAAAAGACATATTTATCAGACATATGGAGGAAAAATAATGGAGAAACATAAAAATTGAATATGATTCCTAGGCCTGAGTCCATACTCTAACTTCAGTCTTAAACTTCTTCTAGAGACTAAGTATGCCCTTTCATTAATTAATGTCACAAAACATTTTCTAGCCTGCAATCTGAATTTTTTTCATTAGCTTATTTATGCATAAGTGTGTTGAAGACATATTTTATTTTGTCTGGAGAAGATAAGACCATGTTTGGGAATTTTATTTATCTGTGGTCTCTGACATTAGGTTACCTCTCTTAAATCAGGAATTAAAAGTCTGAGTCCTAAGGTTCATGGATGAGTTTCATGTAAAACCATCCTGAAGTCAATAAAAATTTTAAAGAATCCATGACCCATAAAAAGTCATTTTCAGCTGCAATTGAAACAAGAAAGTTAAAAAAAAAAGTGAGTTAACATATTAAAGAAATTTTCCATGTATCTTTATTTAATAATTGGTTCTCCATAATGTATAATTTTAAATAATATTATAGCCCACAAGTAAACATCATAGAAACACTGTTGTGACAATGTGCATAATTCAATATCATGCTTATGGCACATCATTCAAGTTCTTAACTTTGATCATTAATAAAATAATATACCCTAGCTTTAAACAACTGTGATGCTGCAATAGTCTCTTTCTTCAGTATGCATTCTTTATTGCTTAACCATATGCATGGAATAACTTTATTTGTTTCCCAAATAAACAGTAAACATAGTCTTAAAATCTTTGTTCAGAGAATGTCTAGCATTTAATGATTTTTAAAAATCATTAAATAGTCACAATTTCTATTAATTTAAACTATTTTATAAAAGAAAAATATTTTATGGAACTTATAGATTAACTAAAAATAAATATATGTCAAAAAGTCGTGTTTGTTTTTATCATGTGAAATGAATAGAACTAAGACTCTCTGGGTTTTTCTTACAAATTTGGTTCATGATAAGTTACCCTTTAAAGAAGAATCTCTTTTTTGTCCGAATTCTTGTTTAAAGAGATAGTATCAGCAATGGAGCATCAGCTTCGCATAAACGAGTACCTAAAGAGTAAACAAGCCAAGTGGATTGAGCGTCGGTCTGCGAGCTAAGTGTCACTGGTTCAATTCCCAGTCAGGGCACATTACTAGGTTGTACGTCAGGTCCCCAATTGGGGGCACAAGTGAGAGGCAACCACACAGTGATGTTTCTCTCCTTCTTTTTGTCCTTTCCCCTCCCTCTAAAAATAAAAATAAACAAACAAATAAATAAATAAATAAATTTTTAATGAAGCGAACACATTTCCAATCTTTAAAATAAAAAAAGAGTAAACAACATCTTTATGTAAAACAAAAAAACATAGTTCTTACAAGCCACACATTATATAACCTAGGTATCAAGACCCATTAAGAGTGTATTTCCACTGTATATATTTTCAATTTTAAAACTTATTCAAATACATTCTTTTTAAGTGCACATGATACATTTTCTAGGATAGACCACATGTTAAGACACAAAACAAGTCTCAATAAATTTAGGAAGAATGAAATCATATCAAGCATCTTCTCTAACCATAACAGTATGAAACTAGATCAATCACAAGGAAAAGAAAACTGAGAAACACACAAACACATGGAGGCTACATAACATTATTACTAAACAATGATTGATAAACAATCAGATAAAGAAAGAAATCAAAAGGTATTTGAAACACAACAACCCAAAATTTATGGGACATAACAAAAGAAGTCCTTAGAGGGAATTTCATAGCAATAGGCCTACCTCAAGAAACAAGAAAAATCTCGATTAAGCATTCTAACCTTATACTTAAAGCAACTAGAAAAAGGAAAAAAAGCCAAAAGTGAGTAGGAGAAAGGAAAAAATACAGATAAGAGCAAAAATAAACAAAATAGAGTTTAAAAAATTGTGCAAAAGATCAACGAAACCAAGAACTGGTTCTTTGAAAAGATAAACAAGATTGATAAACCTTTAACCAGACTCATCAAGAAAAAAAGAGAGGATTCAAATAAATAAAATCTGCAATAAAAGAGAAAAAGTAACAACTGACACTACAGAAATACAAAGGATTGTAAGAAGATATTGCAAACAATGACATTCTGATAAACTGGACAATCTGGAAGAAATAAATAAATTCCTAGAAAAATACAATAATCCAAAGTTGAATCAAGAAGAAACAGAAAATCTGAACAGACAAATTACAACTAATGAAATTAAAGCAGTAATCAAAAAACTTCCAACAAACAAAAAGTCCTGAACTGGATGTGGATTTACAGGTGAATTTTACCAACCATTCAAAAATGAAGTAATATCCCTCCTCTCAAACTATTCCAAAAAATTCAAGAGAGAAGACTCCTGCGCTGTTGGTATGAATGCAGATTGGTGCAGTCATTGTGAAAAACAGTATGGGGGTTCCTCAGAAATTTCAAAATGGATCTGCCTTATGACCCAGCAATTTCACTTCTGAGTATATATTGAAGAAACCCAAAACACTAATTTGAACAAATGTATGCACCCCTATGTTCACTGCAGCATTATTTACAATAGCCAAGCTATGGAAGCAACCCAAATGCCCATAAATAGACAAGTCATAAAAAAAGTGGTGGTACATATGTACAATGGAATATGACTCAGGCATAAAAAATTATGACATTTAACCATTTGTGACAGCATGGTTGGCTCTAAAGCGTATTATGATTAAGTGAAATAAGTCATCCAGAAAAAGACAGATAGAATATGATTCCACTTACATGTGGAATTTAAAGAACAATCTAAGTAAACAAACAAAACAGAGACAGACTCAAGGATACAGAAAACAGACTGATGGATGCCAGAGCAGAGGGGGGACTAGGTGAAAAAGATGAAGGAATTAAGCAGCATGGGTTGGTAGTTAAAAACAATTATGAAGATTTAAGATACAGCATAGGAAATAAAGTCAATAATATTGTAATAACTATGTATGGTGCTTTTTGGCTACTGGAAGTATCAGTTGGAAAACTTTGTAAAGTATACGATTATCTAAACACTATGTTGTTACCTGAAACTAATACAAAATAATATTAACTGTAAACTGTAATTGAAAATATTTTTAAATTTTAAAAAACTTGTTCAAATCTCTTGTATTTTTGTTCATTTTAATATTTCCTCTTGTCTTTAGTGTTCTGCAGTTTCAGTATGATATGTTTAAATTGTTTATTTTTATGTATTACACTAATATTGCTATACTTCATAAACATGAGAATTTATCATTTCTGGAAAATTGTCACCCCATTATCTATTCAAATGTTGCCTCTCCCTTATTCTCTGAATTTTCTCCTTCTGGAACTCCTACCTTCTTGCTCCACAATTCAATAATGTTTATATTTTTAATTTCTTTATGTCTCTGAATACTGGGTATTATTATCAATTATGCTATGGCTAGTCTGCATTTTAACCCTTCCTTTGAGTTTCTATTTCAAAATTGTACTTTCATTTATAGATTTTCTATTTTTTAACATGTCTTATTCTTTTCTTAGAATTTTATTTCTTCGGATGTATTGTCAACATTTTATTTTATATTCTCTTTCATGTTGTGGCTGTTATATCGCATGCGACCCTCCCTCATGGATTGTATCATCTACTGACTCTCATTCTGGTTGACTATTTCCTTACGTGTTTTATCACATATTATAGTGAGCATATCTTTACCCATGCTCTTTTATCTTCTGTCATTTTCTTGACAATCCTTGCATTTGAGGTGGTTGATACTATCCTTTCGAAAACAGCTTTGCGTTTTAGTCCTCTAGAAGCCCCAAGAATATTTTTCAGCTTGAAGATTTCCAGGTCAGCTAAGCAGTGTAAAAAAATAAACACAAAAGCAAAAACTCACATGACATGCAGGCACAAAGAATGAAATTTTTAGAGGAAGATTTCTTTTCCTCTTATTAATAAAGCTTCTTGTTCTCACTCTGTGCTGGTGACATGTTTTTCTAGCCTAATGTCTCATAAAAATAAGGATCCTGGAAGTGTACAGGGACAGAGATGTCTCAGACCTCACTCTGTCACATCTGGAACTAGTGCCTTAGCTTCTCTCCATTTCATATGGGCACTATATTCCCAGTCACTCAGATCCATAAACCCCAAGGGTGCCACAGCATCAGCTATCCTCTGGCTTTTAATTTCTTTGCTTTTTGACACATGGTAATCCCTTTTACTTTCTGCCAAACTGAGTAAGGTTTTAAAATTATTTTAAATATTTTATCCAGTATTTTTAGATAATAGTAACCATAAATTTTTAAAATTATCTCGGTCTACTCTATCACCAGAGCTTTAGTTTACAATCAGCTCACAGTGTCTTATTCTTAATTATTTAGTCAGAATTTCCCAAATAGAATGTTTAGTTTTACTGTATTTCAGGTCTTGAGAATTCAGAAACCCTTGAGATTACTTTTTTTTTTTTATGTCCAGAATTCTTCCCCATGTTCAGAAGTGATGATTTCTGAACATGGGAAAGAATTTTAATTTCTAAATGATACACTTCCTAAAATTCTGGCAGAAGATGGACATTTTCTTGCTATTCACTGTTACAAATAGATCAAAACAGAGTATATTAATTGATTTCTGATTAAAAGTTAGAAAAATGAAGAATTTTAATCTTTATTTATTGTTTTTCTATTACAACTGTCCCACTTTTCCCTCTATTACTCCCCCTCCACCCCACCACCCCTTCTCCCACAGTCAATCCCCACCCCATTGTCCATGTCCATGGGTCATTTATACTAGTTCCTTGACTAGACTCTTCCCCTACTTACCTCCCTTCTCTCCCTCCCACCTCCCCTCTGGTTACTGTCAGTGAGATGAATCTTTTTCTCCTAAACACCATTTCATAATGCTACTACTAACACACTTAAAGTCTGAAAATATGTTATGGTTCCCAAACAAGATAATTTGCCACAATTTTCAGTAGTAAAAGGCTCAAAATATATGTTAAAAATATTTCTATATAAGTGAAATATGACAATTTTTTAGCAAGAGTCATTGAATTTATCCTGCAGAAATGACAACTTGCAAAAATTTGTGATCTTATAATGAAAAATCTCAGTGATTTGAAAAATTACTTTCACAAATAATACACCTCCCACTCTGGGAAAATATATGAAATTGTTTAAATCACAAATCAAAAGCATATGGAAGGGTTTTAGTTGTACTCTCTACCAGAGTAATTTTCTTTAGCTTTTTGTCTTACTTCATAGGTGGAAGTACTGTTTTTAATTGATTAAAATGTTTTCAGTTACTTTACTTTTTAACTGCAAAAAATAAAACACCTTGCCAGAGCAAGCAGTGATAAAAGGTATAAAAACTATAAAACCATTTGGAAATAGTAGATTTAGACAAGATCAAACTCTACTTCTGGAACAAGGATCACTCTTAAATTTATTATAGTACTTCTAACATGACCTGAGGGGGTGCTCCTTATGAACAGAGGCATATTCATATATTTCTCTCTGCTGCCCAGGTCTAGCCATTAAGAGTGATCTGGAATTCCTGAACTAAGGGAGGAAAATATTCTCTAAATCAGAGGTCCCCAACCTCCATATTGGGTTGGTACAATTCTGGCCTGTTAGAAACCTGGCTGCACAGCAGGAAGTGAACTTGAATGTAATGCACTTGAACCATCCAAAACCAACCTTTTTCTGTGGAAAAATTGTCTCCCATGAAACTGCTCCCTGGTGTCAAAAAGACTGAGGATCGCTGCTCTAATAGTAGATAATGTAAGAACTAGAAAAATCAGTAAGGCAGTAAACCACATTTGAAGAAAGCATTGGGGGAAGTTTTCAGGACATGATCTTATTACTTTATTTAGTCTTTCTTACTACTAATACATTACCACAAGTTTTTTAAATCAAATTATTTTTCCCACAGGCAGTAATAAGAGATTATAGAGTAATCAGGTAATCAAAAGAAAAAAGAAAGGATTTTGTGCATGAGACAGCCTAATTTTTAAAAAGCAGTATAGCTCTTCTAAGTTGCTTAACATTGCCACAGGTAACATTATCCTCTTAGTAAATCTCAAATCTAAGCCAATAAAAAAGGTCTATGTTTTAAACATATATTTTCAAATCAAATTTGAAATAGCTGTATTCACAATATCCAAGGTTGATTTATTTTTCTTTCTATTTGTTTCTCAGTATGTATGTTCTTGCTACTCAGTGTGGTCTCTACACTTCTCAGATACTGTTAGAAATGCAGGATCTTGGGCAGCACCTAGACACTACTGAATCAAAATCTGCATTTTAACAAGATCCCTAGGTAATTCATATGTCTATTAAAGTGTGAGAGGTTCTGTACTGTAAAACAAAAGGATATTCTGTAAATTGAAGTCAAATACAAGATTTCTTTTGGAGGTGATGACAATGTCCTGGAACTAGATAGATGTGATGGCTTCACAACTTTGTGGATATACTGAACACCATTTAGTTGTACAACTTAAAATGAATTGTATGGTATGTGAAGTATACCTTAACTTTAAAAAAATAAAATAAGTAATAGTAAATGCTTTCAAATTGTACAGCCCATAGATGAATGGAACCAGTTCCAACTTTTTCCTTTTATCTTGGGAAAAAAATACACGCTCCATTTCCTAGGGTTCACCTTATTGAGAAAGGGAGCCACAGCAGGGCTTGGCTGTGGGCAGTCCTGACCAAAGATTGGAGGGTGCACCCATCTATCACGAGGGTCTGCTGGGAGCCCACTGGGGGCAAAAATGCCCCTCCCCCACCCCACCCCCCACACACGCCCACACACACCTCTAGATCTGCTTACAGAATAGCTGCTGACAACCGCTTTCCTCGGGAGGAAAACCACTTCTGGATGGACTTGACATGTCAGGAAACAAGACTACCCAATGGAGTAAAGGAGCAATGAGGCAGAAATGCTGTCTACCAAGGCATGTGGGGGAGGGGAGACTTCTCCATTCTGCCCTCTACACGCCTCTGTTACGACCCGCCCCCCACACACACACACAATAAAAAACCCCACACACCCAGATTCTTAAATAAAATATCTTAATTAGTCAGAATGCACTACAAATGACCTGCCTCCCTCACTTCTGCAGTTCACTCGTCTCCTGGCCCACACTCTAGTGGGCTCGGCTCCACCGGACGCCTTTGGTAAAAGCTTCATGCTGCGTGTAAGGCTAGAAGTTCTGTTTCCCAGACTTAACCCGGTGACCTGAAGGCAGGGAAGAGGATGGCCCCAGGGCAAGTCTACCACTTCCCATGCACACCTTCAAACTTCCCTGCGGTCTCGGGTCCGAAGGACCTGTGCGCGCCGCCTGAAAGGCTAAAGCAGCTAGAGCGTGTAGAACACCAGGCGCACGAGTTCTGAGCTCTCCGGGCGCACCGAGGCAGCACCCGGGATCTTTAATGTTGTACTCATCTCTCCCACATAGGCTGAGTCACGGGGGGACACACTTGAATCACTCCCCTGCCCAGAACATGCCTTTGGCTCAGCAGCATTGGGTCTCTTTGGGGGTGCACGGTGGCACCCGAACTGAAGAAATTGACGAGACACCTGATCGCCCTCAGTGGTGTTGATGGCCTACGGTCTCACTCTCACCAAGAGCAACCTAGATCCGCACGTGCCCCTACGCCCCTGGGGTCCCAGCCCAGACTGACACGGCCCTCGGAGGGAAACGCGTGTTCAGACGCACACGGATCCGGTTCGTACACTCCTGCGAGCGCACAGCGTCTGGAGGCTTAGCCCGCGCCCCGCCCGCTCGCCCGCGGCGCCCGCACTTACAAGCAGGGGTAGTAGCCATAAGGAGGCAGCGGAGGCTGCAAGCAGCCTTCGTCTCCCAGCTCGGAGTCCATGAGCAGATAGTCCTGGCTCTCGTTGCGCCGCGCGCCGGCCCCAGCAGTCACCGGGAGAGAGCCGTGCCTCCGGGCCGCGAATGCTGGACTCTGGTTCATGGCGGGGACGCCGACTGGCCCTCGGTCCCGCTGCTGGAGAGACGTCTAGGCAGTTTCAGCGGGACGCCTAAGCACAGTCCGAGTCACTCTCCGGACTGGTCCGGGTCACACTGGTGCCCAGGGGACAATGGTGAGGCAGAGGTTGCGGATGCCTGGCAGTCTGAGATCCAAGAGCCGCTTTGCTGCTAATCCGGGAAGGAGTCACCACTTAGAGGGTCACAAAGGGGACCCTGCAAGGAGGCGGTCCCGACTCGCGGGCTGAGTGAGTACACTCGGGGCGGTGGGTGGCAGCGAACCCTGAGAGCCCAGAGCAAGGGAGTCGGAGCTGAAGAGTTACTATATCATCCAAGATTCTCCAGCCTTGGGCTGGCTCCCGCCTTCTTTCTGCACATCCTCCGTCATGACCCCCACCTTTAAAGGGATCAGAATGACGTTCCACAAAGCAGCCGCCAAAGCCTGTTCTGTAAACACAACTTTCTAGACAACGATGAACCTAAACTAGGCGGAGCCACACACGCTTCCCCCACCCCCATCCTTCCCCTCTAAGAGTCTGCTTATTTAGAAACCATACAAATTAAGAACTTTCTAGGAAGCTTTCCTTAAGTAAGACTCTTGAAGAACCAAGGAAACCTGTTTTTTAAGAGACAAGATATTATAACTATGTAACTACTGTATGTACTTACTGATGCAAGGTGCGTATTTGAAATATCGTGAGACCATTTTGTAAAGTATATGATCGTCTAACCACTATGCTATACACCTTTAACTAATACAAAATAATGTTGAATGTAAACTGTAATTCAAAAAAATAAAAGAGACATGAGCCTCTCCTTTCTCTGGACTGCTTTCACTTTCTTAAGGCATTTTCTTTCCCATCTCCAACCTCCAAAGTTCTTTCAACTCTTCACTTTAAAATGAAGAACTTCAGTGATCCCAGTCCAAGTTGTTCCCACTTCCTGAGCAAACCAACAAAAATAGGCAAGCATTTTCCAATAATACCGATAGAGGCCAACAACCTGCTTACTTCAGAGAAAAACATTTCTTCCATCACTGCAAATGCCGGAATTGTTTCTCTGCCAGATGTTTCCCACATTTCCTAACTGCTTTTTTAATTTTAAGACTTAGTTTTAAATTTCGATTTAGTCTTCATAAATGTGAGACCTAAAAACTTCTAAACAAAGATGAGTCAGTATCTGTAATACAAGCAATAGTCCATTAGGGATCCATTCATTCATTCATTCAACAAATATTTAATCAATGCCAACTGTGTGCCAAGCACCATTTTAGGATCCAGAGGCAGACTAGCCAGATAAGGCTTCTGTCTGCCCTCACAGTCTTCATGGAAGAGATGGAGACAGAGATTAAATAGGCAAATGGGAAAATATCCGAGACAAAAGGTACAATGAAAATAAGACAGCCACTGGTGACTGACTGCTTAAGATTGGGTGTTTTTAAGGGGCCTTTCCAAGGAGGTGCTAGTTAAGTGATGTTGGTTGGCAAAGGGCCCGACATGAAAAGATCAGAAGCCCTGTTGCAAATGGATTGAAGAAAGCCAGACTGTCTAAAATCCTATTCCTAAAGGTACCTTTGCTTGGGTGAACAATAAAATGTTAGAAGTGTGAGCAACAACAATCAACTAGATAGAGGGGGAAAGATGTCACAACTCTAGAGCTTGTGACTTAGCCAGTGTACTAAGAACTAAAGTTCAGAGAAGACAGAAACCATTGTATTCTGAGAGCCTACTTCTATATTTGGCACAGGTATGTGAAAGGAATGAGTGGATGGAAGGGTAGATAAAGTATTAAGAAACAGAATATTTTGTGGCACTAAAAGAACATCGCTGAACAACTAAAACTGATCATTCTGAAGTATGTTGTTCCTGCTTTGAGAGTCTCCTTTTTTAATCTTTTAACGGTGGAGCTATGTTTTAAAAATCTTATTATTTCCTAGTAATTATACATAGCAATAAGATACCCTGCTTGAAATTTGTTTACATCAATTTCTATCTGTCAGACTCAACAGCTTTGATGCTTGAATAAATTAGTTAGCACATGTTTAATTTAAGTAGTGCCAAGTTAATCATTTTGGGAAAATCAAGTAAAGGAAACAATTTACTGGGGAAAGTAACAACTCAGATGTCTTTGACTTGACTCAAATTCTATGAGTTAAAGCAGTTAGGAAGGACTTGTGGTGTTAGTTGAAATATTAATCTTTAACTTAAGAAAAAACAAGACGATTTATTTTGTTGCAGTTAATCAAACTGTTTGTGTCCTTTCTCATAACACTGTTTTTCATACTCAGGTAGCAACATTTACACTGAAAAAATTATTATAGCAAACTTATAATGTCACATCAGTTTATCACTTTGCAAGTCAAGACATGCTTTTCTCTATTTGAAATATAGTTAGTACTGGACCAATTATTCCCAGGGACATTTCTCCCAAGAGAGAAAAAGTGGTATATAAATGATGAGAGGATTCTGAAAGCTTATGATAGGATGAAGTGGAAAGTGCATTAGGTTGGAAATCTGAAAGCCTAAATTCTCCCTCTCCCTCATTTATTCATCAGTAAGTGGATATATAATATTAGGATTCCTAAATTTCTACCTTTCTGTATTTTATGATTATGCAGTTTTATCTTTTCGATTACATTTAAAAACACAGTGAAACAAGAAGACAACTTTTCACCTGATTAATATATTTTTAAATCAAGTACAGCAATGTTGAGTAGATTTGGAATAATGAAGAAAGGCAAGTGAAGAAATAATTTTCACAAAGTTAAAAATTGTTATGTAATTCTATGTTATCTATGTTTCTATAGTATGTTTATGGTACTGAATTATAAAAGAGCACTCAGTTGTAACTCTGAGATATACGAGTGAAGGTAGGGTGTGGGTCTCTTTGGAGGGAGGAAGGGATGCCATTAAGAGAAGACTTTTGCCTCATTATACACATCTGCACTGTTTGATTTTACAAAAAAACAGTTTATTATTACAACACAGTATTTTGAGAAGTCAAATGGGGCAAAATAAGTAAAGAGAAAAGGCTGGCCTCTGGAAAGTCTCACACTAGGAGCCCAAAGAAGGAAAATAAAATTGCTACCAGCATGAGGGTCAGAAGGTTGATAAAATATTGTTAGATGCTCAATGACTCAAGAAGAAGCTAAGAAGGCATTATATGAGAGACTTAGGGCGGCTGCAGTTTATGAGATGCTTTTAATGATGAGAAACCACTGGCATGGGCTTTTCTGAGAAATGTAGTTTGGGGTTAGCTGGCTGACAGCTACAAATAACAGTTTAGTCAGGAGTTCATCTGGATAACTTAAAGCATGGAGACCCTGGGCCCTGACTTCTAACACATATATTGTAGAATCCACAGGGGGGGGAAAAGAAACTTAAAACACCCAGAAGCTTTAGAAGGCCTGATCTTCTAACGAATGAAGGTCCTCTGTAAATTCTGGCTTAAGTGAAGTTGTTGCCAGTGCTACTAGATCTTTGAACTTCAATTTCTTAATTTTTAAAGTAAAAGGGTTGTAATAATACAGTTAATATCTCTGTTGCAGCTGAAACTTTGTTAACTGTTACAAATAAAAATTTAAATAATAACTTTTCATTTTTTTGCTCTAATTTCAACTTAACATAGATGACAAAAATTCTAACATTATTATATGGGTATTTTGTAAGCACTCGTGATTACTGTGGTTTCACTTAGAATAAATCTAATGAGAATAAATGAATCTCTCTTGATAGAATTATTAGAATGCTTTCAGGGAACAATTGCCCAAGGACATCATTTAACAGGTTTGTCAGCAAGACTGAAAACTATGGACTGGGTAACAGAGGGTTGATTCATAGTCAGAACAATGTTGAGAAGACTGCTGATCTACGGTTCAGTATCACCCAGGTTCAGTGAATGGAGACATATCAAGAATGGATGGAGCTGCTTTTTAGGTAGACATATTCAAAGGCAGCCTACACCTCAATTTTCCATGTATGGTATAAAGCGAATGAATGTTTTGGTGGTAAATTAAATGAACACTAAGATCCTTTAAGAAAAATTCAAAAATTCATCCATGGATCAAAAATGCACTGTTAATAAATCTAAATATCTATCCCTGATTTTTTTTTAAACATAATAAACTAAGAATAGCAGACACATCTTTAACATGGCAAAGAAGACCTACTTCAGATAAAACAAACATGGAGAAATACCATAGATGCTTCCATCAATGTAAGAATAAAATAAAGATGTTACTATTACCACTATTACTCATTAACTAAGAACTTGTACAATAAGCTAAATCAAACATAATAGAGGAAAAGGTAGTTTTCAGTAGTTTATAATATAGTTGTCTATTATAAAAAATTCAAGATTTTAAACTGAACATTATTAGAATGATGAGTAAGAAATCTGTTTAGAACAGTGTTATATTACAAAAGTAAATGTAAAATTCAATAGTTTTTCTATATACTAGCAACAGCCAATCAAAATACAACAAAAGCCACAAGATATAAAATAAATAAAAACAAATTGACTCAAGCCCTGGCTGTTGTGGCTCAGTTGGTTGTAGCATCATCTCATAACTGAATGGTTGAGGGTTTGATCCCAAATCAAGGCACAAATGATCCCTGGTCTAGGTGCATACAGGAGGCAATCAATCAATGTTTCTCTCTCCTCCTCTCTCCTTCTTCTGTCTTTGAAAGTAATGAAAAATATGTTCTTGGATGCAGAAAAAAAGTTTTAAAAACAAAACAAATTGAACCAAGAATTATAAGATCTATGTAAATAAAATTAAAAAGCTGTACTAAGACCTAATTTAGAGTCAAATGCCTGCATCAGATTATTCAATACATTTTTATTGATAGTTTGATAAAATTGTTATTAAATTTGTAGCCTAATTTGGGTAAAATGTAGTACAGTTATTTTTAATATTGTCTTCCCCTCTGCCAACAGAATTTCTCTACTATTTATTTTTTCCAAGAATAAATGTGACAAAGACAAACCATTTTTGTGAAAACATTTTTTATTTGTAATCATTTTTTATTGTTATTCTATTACAGTTGTCCCAATTTCTCCCCTTTTGCCCTCCTTCACCCATCCTACCCCCTTGCTCCCCTAGTCAATTCCCACACTGTTGTACATGTCTGGAGATCATTCATACATGTTCTTTGTCTAGTCCCTTCCCCATCTTTCCACCATTATTTCCTTCCCCCCTCCCCTCTGGTCACATTCAGTCTGTTGCATGTTTCCATGCCTGTGGTTCTATTTTGTTCATTAGATTCCTCTTATAGGTGAGACTGTATAGTATTTGCCTTTCCCCGGCTGGATTATTTCACTTAGCATAATAGTCTACAGTTCCACCCATGTTGTCACAAAAGGTAGGAGTTCCTTCTTTTTTTCTGCTGTATAGTATTCCATTGTGTAAATGTACCACAGTTTTTTGATCCACTTATATACTAATGGGCATTTTGGCTGTTTCCACATCTTGGCTATTGTAAATAGCACTACTATGAGCATAGGGATGCATAAGTTCTTTTGAATTGGTGACTTGGGTTTCTTAGGACATATTCCCAGCAGCAGAATTACTGGGTCAAAAAGCAGTTCCTTTTGTAGTTTTTAAGGAAATTCTATGCTGTTTTCCACAGTGGCTGAACCATTCTGCATTCCCACCAACAGTTGCACTAGAGTTCCCTTTTTCCACATCCTCACCAGCACTTGTTGTTTGTTGATTTACTAATGATGGCCATTCTGAAAGGTCTGAGGTGACATTTCATTCTGGTTTTAATTTACATCTTTCTGATGACTAGAAATGTTGAGCATATTTTTATATATCTATGGGCATTCTGTATGTCCTTTTGGAAGAAGTGTCTATTCAGATCCTTTGCCCATTTTTCAATTGGATTTTTGTCTTCCTGGTGTTGAGTCAACTGAACACCAAGAAAATAAAAATTTTTAATCATTTAAAAATCAATGAAAGGAACTTCCCTTATAAAATATTAAATGATTTAGTAAAACCACAGTAAGTAGATTGGTATTAACAAAATAGAAAAAATTAAAAGAACATAATGGAAAAATCAGCCAAAGACTTCAGGACATAAAAGATTTTATAGTATGATAAAGAATACATCGTAAGCCCTGGCCAGTGTGACTCAGTTGATTGGAGCATTTCCCCCATACACCAAAAGGTTGAGGGTTTGATTCCCAGTGTATGGTTTCACAAAATGAAAAGCTAATTGAAAACTAAAAGCAGACTGTTGACCCAGTGATTCCACATTTGGGAATATATCTTAAGAATCCTGAAACACCTATTCAAAAGGATATATACACCTCTATGGTTACAGAAGCAATATCCAAGATGTGGAAACAACCCAAGTGCCCATCAGTAAATTAGTGGATAAAAAACTTATGGTACCTTTACACAATGGAATACTACACGGCAGTAAAAAAGAAAGAACTCTTACCTTTTGTGACACCATGGATGGACCTGGAGACTATTATGCTAAGTAAAGTAAGCTAGTCAGTGAAAGACAAATAACATATGATCTCACATGTGGAATCTAATGAACAAAATAAACTAATGAGCAAAATTGAATCAGGGGCATAGAAACATGGAACAGACTGACAGCTATCGGAGGGGACTGAGAAGGAGGAGACTGGATGAAAGAAGGTGAAGGGGTTAGCCAAGGAACATATATGCATGACCAATGGACATGGACAATGATGTGAAGATTGCCTGAGGGAGTCAGGGGTGCTGGGTGGAGGAGGGCAAAGAGGGAAAAACTGGGACAACTGTAATAGCATAAACAATAAAATATAATTAAAAATAAAAGGAAACTGTTCTAAAAGAATTGATCTTAATTCAATAGGGTAAACTGAGGAATATTGAATAAATGGAATTGGGTAAAATATTTCTGTCTCCATCATTGCCAAAATAAATAGAACGCATTAAGATGTTGAATGTAACTTTTAAAACCATAAAACCTACTAAATAAAAATACATGTAAACATTTTTTAATGTAATCTTCAGATGGATAACACCATTCTAAGCATTCACCAAAAGCTGAAACAAAGAAAAAAATTATAAAATTGACTAATAAAAGCAAAACTTATTCATGTCAATATATATTGAAGCAATGCCACCCACCCAAACCACTTTGTCCAAAGGGATATTCAAAGAATAAGCACCTGAAAGTTCAGGCTTTACTGTGAGCTCCTGGTTCCTTTTGGCACTCTTCTCAAAATTTAGAAAATCTCTTTCCATTAGACTCCAGTCAGCTTATGTGCTAATGATTACACACATTTTTTCTAGTCAAATTTCTTAGATTTGTCATATTTCATTAATACCCCACTCATATGACTCTCTCACTGTCTTACAAGTGAAGGCACCTTGCCCATATGAGGCTGCATGGGAGCACCACACCCTTAGCCATTTTCTTCACTTAAAGGGATGTATTTTGTGCACTTACATTTATCAGGATTTTAACAGTGAGCATCACTGTTAAATCACATCTGTGATTTGAACCTTGATGTGAGGCTGAGATTTATAGGTCTTAGTAGTTTAAATAGTATCACAACTTTATATTTAATCATTTGGGGCTGAAAAGCAGCAGCTTCTTCAACCCTGAAAGGTGCCTGAATTTGAGAATTCTCTATTGCCTTGCATTTCACTTGCAAACTTTCCAACATTGAAGCTCATCTCTTTCTTGTATTAATTGCCAAATATAGCCAACAGCAACCAACATTTGCTATAAACATTCGTTTCTTCAACCCTTCCTTTTAATTAAAACCTTAGTATGTACATTGTCTGTCATCAATGTGATTGAAGATGGCAGTTCTTGACATTTTTTTCTACCACATAAGACCAAGGAACAAACTTCCCTCTTTCTAACATCTGATTCTTTCTCAATCACCACCTGGCATCTAAGAAAATGCCACATATTTTAGTTCCATTGGTTTATTAGATGGTTTTGTTTACAAAACCACCACACTTCTAGCTACTAATTTTTCGGACAGAAATAAAAAGCATCACTTCTGTTGGAGGAGGTAATCCGGAATCATAGTTGTTACATATGGCAGGTTTGAGTCTTAGAGGAATTTAATTTGTGATATGAAAGCAGGCACATCATAGTTTGCTGAAAAACAAAGATAATAAGACAATTTTGAAAGAAGCCAAAGGAAAAGGATGCATTATACATTGGGCAACAGAAGTTCAATTAACCAATGATTTCTCCCTAGAGGGTCATAAGAGAGTAGTAGTACATCTTTAAATCTTATCAAATCTGAATTTTGAGTAGAATTAAGTTGTATGAGGTGTAGAGGAAGTTACCCTCCCTAGGCATGATTTTATTTTTATATCTATATAATTGGTCCATTTTGAAGTTTGTTCTTGTATATGATGTAAGATATGGATTCACTTTCACCCCTTTTCACATGGCTACTCACTTACCCCAGCATCCTTTATTAAAAACTTCACTTTGTCCCAGTGTTTTTACATATCATTATCATATATTAAATTTCCATGTGTACTTAGGTCTATTTACAGACTTGCTATTCTTTTCTATTAGTATGTTTATTTATTCATATGTAAGTTCCAAACAGTTTTAATTATAGAGGATTTATAATATATTTTAATACATTGTAAGACTAGTCCCTTCTTTTAGCTTTTCCTTTCTGTATTTTCCTAGTTATTTTGTATGCTTATTTTTACATATAAACTCTGGGATCAACTTTTCTAACTCCAGAATAAAGGTTTGTTGACATTTTTATTGGGATCACATTAAACTTATAAATTAATTTAAGCAAAACTGAAATATTTGTGACTATAAATTATGTCCAAATACAAGGAGTGCCTTTTTTATTTGCTTATATCTATTTTTGTATCTTGCAGAATTGTTTTAAAGTTTTCATATAGTTTTTACACATCTTTGTTAAGCATATGCCCAAGTTTTAAATTTTTATCACCCTATTTTAAACTTAGTGTGTCTTCCATATATTATCTAAATAGTTATTTTTTGCTTTCATGAAGTCCATTAATTCCTATGCCAATTTTACATCCTAATACCTCACTGAATTCTTCTATTGTTTTAGTCTATCATTGACTCTTTAGAGTTTTCTAAGAATTCCACTATATCATTTAAAATTAAGTTAGTTTTCAATTTTTTCAAATTCCTTTGTCTCTAGTTGTCTCCTGTTGTCTAATTGCATTGATTAATATCCCAGCTACACTGTAAAATAATGGTGTTGATTAAATATATATACATATATGTATATAATATATAAACACATATGGATGTGTGTGTGCATGAGGAAAATATACATCAGTTTCTATTTTCTATAAGTTTTTAATTCTTTTTAAAAAGAGGTTTTACAAACAACTATGGAAATAATCATGATTTTTCTTCCTTAGGCACATTATTTTAATGGATTATAAGTCCTACTTGGTCATTATGTATTATTTTCTAAATATGGCACAGGATTTGGCTTGCTGATGTTTTATTTAGGATTTTTGCACCAATATTCACAAGGGATGGTGATTTTAATATTTTTTTTAGTGCTATAAAAGTAGATGTATTGAAAAACATTCAGAGTGTCAACAAATTGGATGTTTGAGATATTACTGGTGCTAAAAGAGGCTATGGTAATTCATATAAAGCAGATACCGGTTAACAAATGTAAGTTGTTTGATGATTAAAAAGTGACGTTTCCAACATTTTTTATCCTAACATGTTAGTTTATAAATGTATAGATAGTTACAAATAAATTCTTTACTGTGTTTTATTAACATTTTAGGATACTGTTTGAGGATTTGCCATGGACATGAATGCACTACAGCTTTTTCCATTTAAAATAATGATAAATAAGCTCCTCATTAGTGTTTTTTGCATATAATATCATTTTCCATGGATATATTACAGATGTTAAGTAGAAACTACTTGTATAAAAATTCTCAATTAGACCTCAAAATGTATAAAGTAAAAAGTAACAGATCTACAAGTAGAAATGAATCTACAGTCTCAGAGGTTTTAACATGCCCTTTTTTATATTAGATATGGAAAATCTTTCTGCATTGAGAGATATAAAAGATGTGAACACAGTTGGCAGACTTGACCTAATAGTTGTATATAGAACAATTCATTGGAGCAGGAGCTAGAAAACTGGGCCAGATTCTGCCTGTAGCCTGTTTTTGAATGAAATGTTAGCTAAGAATGGTTTTTGTATTTTAAAAGAGTTATGAAAAAAAATAAAGACAAATGTGCTACAAGGACCATATTGTAGACCACAAAGCCTAAAATATTTACTATTTGACTCTTCATAAACAAAGTTTGCTGACTCCTTCCCTAAACAAACTGTATAATACATCCTTTAAAAGTACACTTGGAATATTAATATAAACAATAACATAATGAAATTTAAAATAGGCCTTTAAATACATGACAAAAATGCTGCTATACCTACTTGTAAAGTACTTACCAAACTTTATTTCATTTTCCTCTCCTGAGCATGTAAGAAAGTAACATTTGTTTGTGTTGGGAAAATTTGACAGATATATGCAGAGAAAATGAAATGACCAACTTCTTTCATTATATACAAGAATAAACTCAAAATGGATTAAAGACTTAAACATAAAACTCAATACCATAGAAATCCTAGAAGAAAACATAAGGCAGAATAATCTCAGACATTTCTCTTAGAAATGGTTTTTTCTGATACAGGGGAAACAAAAGAAAAAATAAACAAATGGGTCTTCATCAAAATAAAAGTTTTTGCACAGCAAAGTAAACCATCAACAAAATGAAAAGACAAATGGGAGAACATATTTGCCAGTAATACATCTGATAAGGGGTTAATATCCAAAATTTATAAAGAATTCACATAACTCAACACCAAAAAATAATAATAATAAACAATCTAATTTTTAAAATGGGCCAAAGACCTGAAAAGACACTCTACAAAGAAGACATACAGAAGCAAATAGATGAAAAATACTCAAAGTCACTAATCATCAGAGAGATGCAAATTAAAATCACAATAAGATATGACTTCACACCTGTCAGAATGGCCATCATCAGTAAATCAACAAACAAAAGTGTTTGGCTGTGATGTGCACTGTTGAGAATGAAGATGGGTGCAGCCACTGTGGAAAACAGTATGCAAAAATTGAAACATGAAACTGTCTTATGACCCAGCAATTCCACTTCTGAGTATATGTCTGAAGAAACCCAAAACAGTAATTCAAACAAATGTATGTGTCCTTATGTTCATTGCAGCATGACTTACAATAACCAAACTATGGAAACAACACAAATGCCCATCAACAGACAAGTGGATAAAAAAAGTGGTGGTACATATATACATAAGAAAAAATGAAATTTAACCATTTGTTACAGCATGGTTGGACCTAGAGGGTATTATGATAAGTGAAATAAGTCACTCAGAAAAAGACAAATACCATATAATTCCTTTATATGTGAAATTTAAAGAAAAACATAAATAAACAAACAAAACAGACTCATAGATGCAGAGAACAAAATGATGGCTGCCTGACTAGAGGGAGCTTGAGGGACTGAGTGAAAAAAGTAAAGAGATTGAGAAATACAGATTGGTAGTTATGAAATAGTCATGGGGATGTAAAGTATAGCATAAAAAATATAGTCTGTAATATTATAATAACTATGTATGGTGCTGGTTGGATACTGGAAATATTAGGGGGAACACTTTGTAAAGTATATGATTGTCTAACCACCATGCTGTATACCTGAAATTAATACAAAATATTGAATGTGTCTATGGACCTTCTGTATGTCCTCTACTCCTGCCATTTGCAACAACATGGATGGAACTAGAGAGAATTATGCTTAGTGAAATAAGCCAGGCAAAGAAAGAAAAATACCATATGATATCAGCTAATACAGGAAACTAAAGAACAACACAAGCAAAAGAACTAAATAGGACAAAGAGCAGAATAGCAGCAATAGGGAGGAGGGGGGAGGGAGAGAAGGGGGATAAGTAAGGGAAGGGTTTAGTCAAGGAACGTGTATAAATGACTCATGGACATGGACAACGGGGAGGGATATGATTGTGGGAGAAGGGATGGACTGGGTGGGGGAGAGCAATGGGGGAAAAATGGGACAACTGTAATTGAAAATCAAAAAAAATAAAATAAAATAAATAAATTTAAAAAAAACATAAAAAATATATATTGAATGCAAACTATACTTTACAATTTTTTTAAATAAAAAAATTAACCATACCTGCAATGTCATTGCCACACCTGAAAAAAATAAAGAAAGTAACATTTACCAGATTCTTCTGCAGTTAGTTTGAGGCCATATAACAGGCTATGAGCAATTCTAAACATTTCTGCACAATCATTAACACTCTGTCAATTGACATATGGGATCTATGTTTTCCTCCCCTTAATTGGGATCAACTTTAATGACTCACTTACAGCAATTAAAATGCAGCAGAAACAATCTGTAACTTCCAAGACAAGTTTAGAAAGACCTTATTGTTTCCACTTAGATCTCTTGAGTCACTTGTTTTGGAGCCACCCTGTAAGAAGTACAAACATCTTGAAGCCTTATGCTGTGAAGAACACAGACTACATGAAAAGGCTACATGTAGGTATTCTGGATGAAATTCCAGCTGACAACTATCACCAACAGCCAGACATATGCGTGAATACACTCATGAAATCAGCCCGTAGTCTTGAAGTGACTCCTAGCTATCAAGTCTTATCAGTTGAGGCCTCAGGCATTGTGAGACAGAGGCAAGATATCCCCGATGTATTCTGTTTGAATACCTAACCCACAGAATATGTGAACGTAATAAAATGGTGATGTCATTGCCACTAAGTTTTGGGGTAGTTTGTTATGCAGCAATGGTAACTAGGACACTAACCAGTGGAATAGTGGTGGGAATTATATATGCCACTTCTAGACCTAGCCATATATTTCTCTTTAAATCTCTTCCATAGTTAGTCTCTTAGAACAAGAGGTTTGGTTGGCATTATTATAACAAAAAAGCCTATATTTTTGGAAACCATCTATAGAAATTCTTTGGCTAGAGAACTTCTTGATCCATATTAGACTCATACATAAGTAAAAAAATCTTTACTATGCTGAGTCACTGATAATCAGATTAATTGTCAGTCCTATCCTACAATCACAAATATGTTTTGTAATGTTAAGAATAAACCTAAAGCAGAATTTGGAGGAGAATTAGCTTTAAATTTATATATCACAAAAGGACAATGTTGAAAATTAATGATCCAAGCATCCATTTCAAGGTGGAATAAAAATGAAAACAAAGTAAACCAAAAGAATATAGAAGAAAATAAATAATAAGGACAGAAAATAAAAATATAATTCAACATTAAAAACAAACAATTAAAATTTATTTTTTATTAATTGATGGAATTGATATACCTAACACAAGGCTTATCAAGAAGAGCCAAGGTAAAAGAAAGCGATTTTCAGAACTGCAAAGATGAATATTACTGCACATCCTACAGACATTGAGAAATAATAGAAAAATATTATAAATAAAGTTACACCCATATAAAAGCCTTAAAAAATCCTAGAAAAAATATCTCATCAAAACACAGGAAGAACTAGAACATCTCACTAATCTTATAGTATTGAGGTATAGAATCAGCATTTAAAACTGTTCCATAAAGAAAACAGTACCAAATGACTTCACTGGAAAATTCTACCAAACATTTCAAGAATCAGAGTCCAATTTTACACCAACTTATCACAGAATAGCAAAACAAGGTATTTTTCTAATAACTTTCATAACCTACAAAGTCTTAATATCAAAACAAACTAATAAAAAAAAGAAGGAAAGAAAATTATGAGCCAGTCTCAATCATTACTATGCACTCATAAATCTCCAAAGATTCATCTCGGAGCCCAAATGCATGTGACCAAGATAAATACATAAATATCTAAAAATCAATAATGCATACAATGAAAAAATTTAAGGGAGATTTAATTTAAAAATCCAACAAGTTATTTGCCACATTAATAGTTTAAAGAAGACAATGCAAAAGATCATTTGCCTCTTTTAAGTATATTTTATTTATTATGTTACAGTAGTCCCAATTTTTCCCTTTGCTCCCCTCTACCTTCCTTCCAGCAATCCCACCCCCTTAGTTCATGTCCATGGGTCATGCGTATAAGTTCTTTGGCTTCACCCTGTCTATATTATTCTTAACTTCCCCTTGTCTATTTTGTACCTACCGATTATGCTTCTTAATCCCTGCACCATTTCCCCATTTCTCCCCTTTCCCCCTATCAGCTGATAACTCTCCAAATGATCCCCATACCTATGATTCTGTTCCTATTCTGGTTTGCTTAGTTAGATTTTGTTTTTATTTTTTAGATTCAGTTGTTGATAGTCGTGAGTTTATTGTCATTTTAACGTTCATAATTTTGATCTATTTCTTAAGTAAGTCCCTTTGACATTGCATATAAGAATGGCTTGGTGATGATGAACTCCTTTAGCTTTACCTTGTCTGGGAAGCACTTTATCTGCCCTTCCATTCTAAATGATAGCTTTGCTGGACAGAGTAGTCTTGGTTGTAGGTCCTTGCTTTTCATCACATTGAATACTTCTTGCCAGTCCCTTCTTGCCTGCAAAGTTTCTTTTGAGAAATCAGCTGATAGTCTTATGGGCACCTCTTGGTAGGTAACTCTCTGCTTTTCTCTTGTTGCTTTTAAGATTCTTTCTTTATCTTTCACTTTTGGCATTTTAATTATGATGTGTCTTGGCATGGTCCTTTCTGGGTCTAGCTTGTTTGGGACTCTCTGTGCTTCCTGGACTGGTGTGTCTATCCTTTGCCAAATTTGGGGAGTTTTCCTTCATTATTTATTCACATAAGTTTTCAATTACTTGCTCTTCCTCTTCTCCTTCTGGCACCCCTATGATTCGGATGTTGGTATGTTTAAAGTTTTCCCAGAGGTTCCTATGCCTCTTCTCATTTTTTTTCAATTCTTGTTTCCTCATTCTGTACTGGTTGACCATTTTTTTCTTCCTTGTGTTCCAAATCACTGATTTGAACCCTGGTTTCT
This sequence comes from Furipterus horrens, assembly GCF_987537825.1. Lineage (NCBI taxonomy): Eukaryota > Metazoa > Chordata > Mammalia > Chiroptera > Furipteridae > Furipterus > Furipterus horrens. The sequence goes on along the minus strand of NW_028327172.1, from coordinate 64,711,300 downwards.
TTCCCTTCATCATTGGTTTTGTGTGGATTTTCCTTCATTACACTTAGCATAGCTTTCTCTTCTTCCCTTATGCATTTGCCATACTCAAGCATATCTGTCAAAACCTGTGAGTATCTTTATACCAGTGTTTTGAACTCTGCACCTGTTAGGTTGGCTATTTCCTCATCTGTTAGGTTGGTTATCTTCTTGTCACTTAGTTCTCCCACTGTAACCTTGATCCAGTCCCTCTTTTGGGACATACTTCTCTGTCTCTTCATCTTGACAGGCTCCTGTGTTTGTTTGCCTCTGTGTCTTAGGTAGAGCTGTCGCACCTGTTACATTGTAAGAGGTAGGGCCTTAGATTTTCATCATTACAGGCAACCGTTTCACCACATTGTGGTGCTGTATGTAGGGGAAGGGTCTGCCCTGGCTGTTGTTCCCAGACTGGGTGGGTTTGAGGAGCTTCTAGGACCATGGTGACCCTTTAAACAAGTGGACTTTACTGAGGCATAGGCAGTTTCTTCCTCCGCCCCAACCCCCACTTGTTTTCACAGTCAGAAGCAATGAGGCTTTATTTTCCTCAACGCTAGGATTATGGGCTGTGCAGTCTGGCCTGATGCTAGAAGCACTCCCCTGGTATCCCTCTCTAGTTTTTAAAACATGTGACCACACTTTCCACCAGCCTGCCACTGATGCTACTGCTGCCACCACCACACTGGGTTCTCTCCAACCCAGCTCTACCCCTCCTGCCTCTCTGGATGAATATTTCTTCTTTATGTCTTTGTTTGTTAGACTTCCTTGCAGCTGGATTTTCTGGAACTTCTGGTTGTTTCTAGTTTTGAAATAGTTGTATTTCTTCTTGGTTGTGGAGGGAGATGCCGTGTGTCTGTCTAGGCCTCCATCTTGACCAGAAGTCAATCATTTGTCTCTTAAATCCTGTTTTTGGTTTATATTCTAAGTGAATAATTGAGGATATGGATTTTTTTAAATTGTCCCAATTTTTCACCCATTTCTCTATGCCCTTTGCCATGTGACTTTGCAGTTCCTCACCCTTTGATTCTGAAGCTGGCTGTATGACTTGCTTTGGCCAGTGGATATTAGCATATATTATCCCTTCAGAGACTTGCAAATACAATTGGGCATTTTTACTTCCTCTCTTGCTGTTCCTCAAAGATACCAAGAGTACTTCTGCCTTCAGGCCTTTGTCCTTCCTGCTCCCTCCATCTGGAATGATCTTCCCTGTATATTATCTACACAACCAATTTCTTGCCTTCATTCACATCTCTGCTTCTTACCTCATCAGTGCAGTGTTCCCTGAATACACATATTAAAGTAGTATAACTATGAAAAAAAAGTTCATAGCACTTAATGCTAAATTGTTATCTCCCCTGACTAAATTATGAGCTCTGTGAGTGCATGGACTTAGAATTTCCATCTTACCAGTGAATTCTTAGTGCCTAGAATAGTGCCTGGCATATAGTTAGTATTTCAGGATTATCTGTAACATCAAAAATACACCTTGGGTGGCCATCAGTAACAAAGCAAAAAACAAGTACTGGTGAGGATGTGGAGGAAAAGAAACCCTAGTGCACTGTGGTGGGAATCCAGGTTGGTGGAGCCACTATGGAAAACAGTGTGGAATTTCCTCAAAAAATGAAAAATGAAACTGCCTTTTGATCCATCAATTCCATTGCTAGGATTATACCCAAAGAATCCTGAAACATCAATTCAAAAGAACCTATGCACCCCTGTGTTCATAGCAGCACTATTTTCAATATGCCAAGTGTCGGAAACAACGTAGTGCCCATCTATAGATGAGTAAATCAAAAAACTGTGGTGTATTTACACAATGGAATGCTATGCAGCAAAAAGAAAGAAAGAACTCCTACCATGTACTACAGCATGGATGGAACTTGAGAGTATTATGCTTAGTGAAATAAGCCAGGCAGCAAAAGACAGATACCATATGATCTCACCTAATACAGAAAATTAATGAACAAAACAAACAAATAAGCAAAATAGAACCAGAGATATGTAAACAGGGAACAGACTGACAGTGACCAGAGGGGAGGGGGGAAAGGAGGAAGAGAAGGGGCTGAGTCTAGTCAAGGAACTAATATGAATGACCCATGGACATGGACAACTAAATGGAGATTGACTGTGCGAGAAGGGGGAGGTGTGTGGAGCAGGGGAGAGCAAAGGGGGGGGGGACAACTGTAGCAAAAAACAATAAAAAATAAATTTAAAAAAATACACCTTGGTTATTACTGATTCAACCACTCTGGCCTTTATTAATTTAGCAAAATATAATGCACCCAAACCTGAAACTTGTTGGGGGTGGGGGTGATGGAGTGAGATGGGAGTTAAAAGTTGCTAAAAGATAAAATAGTTACTTAAAACATGGTTAATAGAGTACCTGATTTTCTTTAGTTACAACCACAATGCTTGCATAACTGAATATGTTGTTCAGTAATTAAGCAGATGATAAATGATTTGTGGTTATAATATAGTATCGGTATATAATAAAATTCGAGTAGAGAGACTAACAATGGGTGCTCAACAAAAGCTGAACTCTGGGAATTATTTTCAAGCAAATAATTCAATATATACAGTGGTCTTGTTCATACCAAAGAGCTGCTTTCATTGCATTATTGGAATGACTAGAAGTCTGAAAAGGAAAAAAAAAAAAAAAAAAAAATACGTACCACGGGGCAAATAGCTTGTCTAACTGAGCCTAAATTAGTCTAAGCTATTTTTAGCCTATGATTCTGTCCTAAAAGGCCCCTGGGAATTGAAGGGAAATATAAAGAGAAAATTTGTATTTTTCCCAGCTGAATAATACCAAGATATTCTTGAAATGCATTTTAAAAGGCTTTACGTTCTAAAGATAACTCAGTTTCTGTCAGTCACAGAGAAAATGAAAATGTGGAAAGTTTATTTTTATAATACAACATTTCCTCCAGTGGGCCCTCTCCAGGGTGACTACTCCCTCTTGCTATAGGTGGTGGAAATAGATAGGAATGTCAGTGTAAATGAAATATCTCTAAGTTAGACAAAGAATTTGGTTTGCTTCAGTTTGGGAAAAATTCTTTTTAATTTTATTTGTCTCTCTAACTCTGATTACCCTCTCAAGCCCAAGTTCAGGTGGTTTTTAGTACATTACCTATCCAATATATGTTTTTTAATGTATTGAGACTTCCAGTTTCTTCCAGCATGAAAGGAGTCTGGAAGTTACCACTTCTTCCTAACAAGTAAAAGTGTGAGCAAACTGAAAAATCAACAACTTTTCTTTGATCCTTAAAAGAAATGATGTCTCCATACAAATCAGCAGAGAGTCATAACTCACTGGAGCAGAAACCTTCATGGGAACCCAGGGCTGAGGTAGGAAAACCTGAACTGCAATGAACAAATTGCTGGAGTCACAGTGCTGACAAGTCAGAGAGATAAAAACTCCAGCGACTCGGTCACCAGTGGGCACCCACACTTCTGCGAATTTTACCTCCTGAAACTGTACCAAGTTCTCACAGTGAATATCAGAGAAAAATGCCCCCAGTGCTTCCTACAGGTGGAGAGGCAAAGGAACCATTTTGAAATAGGCCAGAGCCTTCTTGTGCTTAATAAGAGCTGCCTTTAGGAAAAACTAGTTAACCAGAGATTAACTTCTGGTGTTTTATCAGAGCCTAACTGACCTGGGGTGGAGGGGGGAGGAAATAATCAACTCCAGCCCACTCTAGCCACCCTGTCCTGAACAGCCATCATCACCATCACCTCCAGAACTTTTCATATTGCAAAACTGAAACTCCACACCCATTAAAAATACTCTCTATCCCCCACCCTCCCAGCTTCTGGCAACCACCATTCTAGTTTCTGTTTCTGTAAGTTTGACAACTCTAGGCACCTTGTATAAGTAGAATCATTTAATTTTTGTCCTTTTGTGTCTGGCTTATTTCATTCAGCGCAATGCCTTTAAGATTCATCCATTTTGTTGCATATGTCAGATTTCTTCTTGACACACTCTGAATAATATTCTATTGTATGTATGCCAGAATTTTGTTGAGAATGTTTGCATCTATACTTATTGGGGGGATTAGCCTGTAGTTTTTATTTCTTGTTGTGTCCTCATCCGGCTTTAGTATCAGGGAAACTGGTAATAGTGTCAGGGAAATCATGGCTTCATATAATGAATTCAGAAGTATTCAATCCTCTTCAGTTTTTGGAAGAGTTTGAGAAAAACTGGCATTAATTCTGCTTGAAAAAACTCATAGAGTTTTGCCATGAAGCCATCTGATTTTCAGCTTTTCTTCCTTGGGAAGTTTTTCTAATTATTACTACTATTACTGATTCAATCTTCACACTTATTATTGGTTTGTTCAGATTTTCTATTTCTTTATGATTCAGAGTTGGTAGGCTGTATGTTTCTAGCAATTTATTGTTTTCTTCCAGTTTGTCCAATTTGTTGGTGTACAATTATTCAGAGCAGTCGCTTATGATCTTTTGTATTTCTGTGGTATCAAATGTAATGGCTCCTCTTTCATTTATAATTTTATTTATATAAATCCTCTTTTTTTCTTGGTTAGGCTAGCTAAAGTTATGTTAATTTTACCTTTTCAAAAGAGGTGTTGACATTTTCTATTATTTTTCTATTCTCTATTTCATTTATTTCTTCTCTAGCCTTTATTACTTCTGTCTTTCTTTTAATTTTTGGCTTAGTTTGTTATTTTTCTATTTCTTTGAGGTATAAAGTTAGATTATTTGTTTAAGACCTTTTTTTCTTAATCTAGACATTTATAGCTATACATTTTCCTATTTTAACTGCTTTTGCTGCATCCCTTAAATTTTGGTATGTTGTGTTTCCATTTTCATCTGTCTTAAGATAATTTTTTATTTTTCTTTTGATTTCTTCTTTGACTCATTGGTTGCTCAGGAGCATGTTGTTTAATTTATACATATTTATAAATTTCCCAGTTTTTCTCCAGTTATTGATTTCTATTGTGTACTATTGTGGCCAGAAAAGATGCTTGATAAGATTTTGATCTTTTTTATTTTATTAAGACTTGTTTTGGGTCTAGCATATGACCTATTCTGGAAATGCTTTATGTGTACTGGAAAATAATGTATATTCTGGTACTGTTGGATGGAATGTTCTGTATATGTTGTTAGGCCATTCTGTATATAGTTTTATTCAAGTCTGTTGTTTTCTTATTGGTTTTCTGTCTGGATGATATAGCCAATGTTGAAAATGGGGTATTGAGATCCTTTACTCTTATTGTACTGCTATTTTTTCTCCTTTCAATTTTGTTTGCTTAAATATTTAGGTCCTCCAATGTTGAGTGCACATACTTATGATTATTATATTCTCTTGATGAATTGACACTTTTATCATTATATAATGGCTTTCTTTGTCTTTTGTGACAATTTTTTTACTTAAAGTCTATTTTGTACAATATAAGACAGCCTCTCTGGCTCTTGTTTGGTTACAATTTGCGTGGAATATCATTTTCCATCCTTTCATTTTTAACCTATGTTTGTCCTTAAAGCTAAAGTGATTCTCCTGAGACTTGTTTTTTATACTTGGCAGCTTTTCTTCTGGTGAGGGCATTAGCCACCAAGATCTCTCTTACCATCCAGTCTTCACCATCAGGCACTTTAATAATGTATGGGACACATATACATACATTTAAAGAAATTTACTGTTTATGTAAATATCTCAAGTTACATATTGGATAAATTTGTGCTTGATCAATTATATCAGATAAAGCTTCTTCACACAAAAAAAATTTTTCTAAATGCTATGTTTCTTAGATTTTGCACCAGAAGCCCACATATTCACAGATTTTTCCGGAAAAGAGTTAAACTAACTTTACAAGGTGCCAGACTCAGGATGTACCTTGTTTTGTGACATTTACAGGTGATATTTACATATGCCAGCTCCTAAACCCTGTGTATCAACCATTTTTAAAATTTTAGTTTGTTTTCCATGAAGCTTTGTGGTTCTGTGTCCTCTGTCTGTTTTCTCAGTGTGGATTTTGAACACCTAACACAGATGGACTCTGTTTAGAATCCAGTAAAACTGAGAACACCCGTGGTCAGATAACCCAGATAGTCTCAACTTCATTCCATGTTAAGCCCTTAAATATACTTAAGTCTGCCTTTCTTCTTTGCTCTAAGCAGAAAAAATAAGCAAGCAAGGGTGACCTTTATTATTTTGCTTAAGCAGAATCTTTTTCCTTTGAGCTTCCCTCTGAGGACTTATTGGATGTCCCCCACTAGTCCCATGATCCTTAGCTCATATCTGCTTCCACCCTTCTTGGTTTGCCTTTTCATATACATGGAATTAATAGTTAACAGAGGATTTTAGATTAATTTTATTTCTCTGAAATGACATGGTATACAGGGTGGGGCAAAAGTAGGTTTACAGTTGTGAGTATGCAAAAGTTTATTTTTGTATTATTTATTAATTATATTAGTTTCCATATGAACCACTATAAACCTACTTTTGCCCCACCCTGCATTCATTCAATTACCAAGTCAGAGCTCTGATGACATAGAAGTTAGAAAAAAAATCAGGAGCTCATTCTCTACATAATGATAAGAGGACATACAATTTCTGTTCTGTACAATAGTAGTCTGAGTAACAACAAAACGGTTCAAGAGAGAGAAAGTAAACAAGGTGACTCAGAATCTTTAATTCTATTTTGTTCATGACTAAAACCTCCAAAAAGCTTTGAAACAACACTTCCCCCTTTTACATTCTTGTTCTCATGTCCTAAAATAAAATTATAATACAAGAGCTACCAATTATTGAGCAATTGTGACATTTCAGAAACTCCATATATGAGACATTTTTACCCTGATATTTTAAGAAATTGCCTATGAGACAGCGAAGCAGTAGACATGAGATTTCTAGCACAGAGCTACTTGAGTTTAAAGCCCATGATCTGGGATATATGGCTTTTCCATATATGTTTACCCCAATCCAAGTGACGGGTCAGGCAAGGTGAGTGTGATCAGGAACAGTGAGAGATGGAACTCTTCTCAACAGCAGTGGGTGAGTGGCACAATGGGACATTTTATTAGATTAGAGAGGTAGGGGGAGGAAGATGACCAAAACAATTTATGGGAAAGATTGTTTCTTTTGCTTACTCTGCCTTTTCCCTCTTCTTCCTCAACTACTTATTGGGGATTGGTTTTAGAAATTTCTCTTGCTTCCAAACACTTATTAAAAGGTGTATAATTTAATGTTTCTGAATATGACGTATGGTAAAAAATTTTAATAACCCCAGTTAGGAAATAAAAATAAAGACACTAATGAATTTCACATTAAATTAAAAGTATCAAATTGATGTAATATCCTATATTCTAAAAGATATATTTCAAAAATCATTGCATTAAAATGTTAAGTAAAAAAGTAAAAATAGTTTTAGCTTTTTTTTTTTTTTTTTTTTTTGAGGCTGAGTGGAAACACTCTTTAAAATCCTAATGTTTTGTAATCATAGTTCTAACCAAAATAAGATGGGGAGCAAAGAATTCAGTGAGATAACTCTAGCAGGCACATACGTAAATGGAAGGACAGGAATACTGGTGTTGAAGAGATGGTGAAGAAATTATTGCAGTATCCAGCATGGTGTTAAGAGCCTGTAGTTATACAGTGGCAAAGGGGATATAAAGAAGGGATGAGACGTAGGGCATATTCCAGTAGCTTCAAATTCAGTGAGACCTCCATATCACCATAGAAAAGCGATCCAAAGTGCAGCCCCTATGAGAATAAGCAGTGTTCTAGCAGATTATCAGCTAAGTGACACTGTGCCACCGGACTCATAGTAGGTGCTTAAAAATTATTATTCATGATCAGCAATGTGATTTTCTTCTTCTTTCACAACTCTCTGAATGCGATTATGGGAAGCTCACTTTGTAAATGTGAAAGCTGAGGTTCAGGGACAATCTTTTCACATGACTAGAGACTAATTTCACATGGTATAGCAGAAATCTGAACACAGGTCAGAGAGTGTGAGAGGGCACTTGAGCCTGCCCTTGTCAGAGGTGCTGTGTCAAGTCCCATTTGGATAATTATCAGAGAAGCATAAGAGACAGACACAGAATCCCCTGTGACTTCATTGGTAAGGATATTCTGCAGTTAATTTAAAGATAGCAATGTGGCAAGCATGCATTGGCCCCTACTGTGTGCCAGACATTGTGCTAGATCCTGGGCATCAAAAGATAAATTAGACACATCCTGTCCCAGAGGAGCTCAGCATGTAGTGGATGAGTAACATAAATGTTAAGGAAACAATGCTGCAGAGCAGTGATTTTCAGCCTTTTTCATCTCATGGCACACATAAGCTAATTAATAAATTCTGTGGCACGCCAAAAAATATATTTTTTTGCCGATCTGACCAAAAAATAGGTATAACTTTGATTCATTCACACCAGACAGCTGTTGTTATACTGGTTGTTGACATTTTTTATTTGTCAATCTAAGGGAAAAGAGGTCAGAACCCTTGGCTAAATAGTCAAGTATTGCAAGTTCTTTAAATTCTGCAGCACACTGGTTGAAAATGGCTGCTGTAGAGTAACATAGAAAATCTCCAGTATGAATCTCACCTCCACCAACTTACTTTGTGGAAAGAAACACTTTTTTTTTGCTTTATAGTCTGCCATTTGAGATACCAGGCATATATCACACAGAGACATCTAAGAAAATTCATTAAAAATAAAGTTGAACTTTATGATACTGTAAATTTTCAAAGAAGCTATGTAAAAAGTTCCATAAATAATCCTTTATTAAAATGATAATCAATCCTGTCATATTTACTGAATAAAGGCAGTATATTTTAATAGTAGCTAAATCATGAAAAATCTTGAGAGAGCCTCCTTTGCATTCATATATTATTCTCATATTAACTATATGTTTTTGAACATGAAATGCTCTTTAAAATTTGTCTTTAAAAAACAAGTATGGGTTTTAGTTTCTTACCACCCAGAGAAGACCAGCAGGTAGGTTATTAAGAATAGCCATTATTTAAATTTTAAGTACTAAATCTGTTTGGCTCTCGAATGTAATCAGGGCTTGACAAGCCCCAGCATAAACACTATACTTATCCTGGCACTGCTCTTGATGAGCAATCAACATCCTTTCAATCTGGCTTTCTTAAATGTGACCTAGCCTAGACTCACTGTCCCTAGGACTCCCACAGGCTTCTGTCCCCCTAGCCGTCATTCCTCTCTCCAGCACACACACTGCCTGTCACTACCTTACTGCCATCCCCACACAACACACATATACTCACAGCAAGTGCTTATGTCAATGCAGGCCTGCTCATCCTTAAATCTTTTTCTAACCCTTGTTCTTATGTGCCTGTATCACTGTTGGGAGGAGCTGAGGAATAGGAAAGAACTTTTCCAGCTGCTCATCCCAGTTTTGAATAAGTTGGCTTACAGCTGGATTCAGCTAATGGGAGCCACTCCCTAAAGTTGGAGCATGGGTAGAGGAAGAAAAAAACCAAGTTACTTCTCTCCCTTTCTCTGTACCAAGTGCTCCGTCTCCAGTATCAAGGGCAGCTTCTCTGTGGCTCCCGCTCCTGCTCCCTGTGCCCACTGTGGTTCCATCTTTCACTGGGTGACCCCGATTATAACTTAGACTCTTTCCTTCTCCCTCCAGCCTAAGGATGGTAGTGGCTTTCTGCTGCTGCTAATTTTGGGCTGCCTTGACCACCCCCCACCCCCCACTCTATGGTCTTTGCATGTTTTCTATCCACTTGGGTAACTAATTCTGAGCATTAGAACATTTCCTATTCTAAAATCTCAATGTGATCTCTGCTTACCTGTTTGAACCCTTATTGTGCTTTAATAATAGGAGTTTTTCACTATGTGTCTGTCAGGCACTGTACTTTTTATATTCACTTCTTATTTAATCCTCACAACAATCCAAAGGGGTGGATTTTATGTTTGCATGCTATGTGAGAAGGAAAGTGCTCATCTCTCAAAGTCACAGAGTCAGTGACAGAGTTCAGATTGGAACTAAGGTGTAATTACTTTTCACTCATTTTTACTTATTTATACATATATTCATTAGATCATAAACTGTTTAAAATTGGAGTCTGTGAGTGTCCTTCTTACATCTCCTCCATGGTATTTGGCACAGTGTTGATAGAGGCTGAAGAATATGGATTAACTAAGTAATTGCATGGGAAGTATTCAGCTCTAGGAAACCTGTATGCTAACAGCATGTTTTAACCATTTCAGTTGTTTGCTCCCATCTGTGTTCTCTCATCCCAAGGTGACTTATGGGGAAGAAAAGAATTAGCAGAAGGAAGGAGGCACCACCAGGGTTAGAAATGTTTGATTCTAAGAGTGCCCACCAAGGTTCGCATCAAGTAGCAAAGCTTTAGTTCAAACAAAACAAAGTTTTGATGCCAGGAGGTCAGAACAGAGAAAGACATGGCAACTAGACAAGAGAGACATGCCCTGGATAATCTCTTTCTGAGATGAACCATGGAATACTCAAAATAGAGCTGAGTCCAAGGAAACAAAGCTGGGAAGGAATGAGAAAGGAATGCAAGTCCCAGCCAAATGGCTTAGGTACAGCACAAGATGCCTGATGAAGTCCAAAGACATAGCAGAGAGAGAAATTATGGGACCCAAAAGACTGGGCAGATTGACCTCATGAAAGTGGCCAATTGTTAGTGTTGCTAAAACTCACATTAAGAACTTAATTCCTACCCTGGCTGCTGTGACTCAGTGGATTGAGCATCGGCCTGCGAGACAAGTGTCGCTGGTTCGATTCTCAGTCAGGGCACATGACTAGGTTGCATGTCAGGTCCCCAGTTGGGGCTGGAAGTGAGAGGCAACCACACAGTGATGTTTCCCTCCCTCTCTCTAAAAATAAGTAAATAAACAAACAAATAAATTATTTTTTTAAAAGAACTTAATTCCTTCCAATATTCTAACCCTTTGGTATGGAGTTATATAAAACATTTTAAAAACCATAAGTGGGGGCAACATCAAGACCAGTTCAGCTCCCATTGCATTATGAGAAAGCTAGCATAATAGTAACTGGTTTGTAGCCAAGCTTAAGGGTAGGAGCTGATAGCATCCACTCTACTGGGAACTGTATAGTCTGTTTTAAAATAAGGGTTCAATTTCATTCTTTTGTGTGTAGTTATCCAGATTCCCCAACACCATTTATGAAAGAGACCTTCCTCCATTGAGCCAAGACCTTCTTGGTTCCCTTGTCAAACATAAGTTGACTGCATAGCATGGGTTTATTTCTGGGCTCTCTATCTTGTTCCATTAGCCTGTGTGTCCATTTTTATATTACTACCATATTGTTTTGATTACTATAACTTTGTAATGTAGTTTGAGATCAGGAAGTATGATGTTTCCATTTTTGTTCTTTTTCCTCAGGATTGCTTTGGCTATATTGGGTGTTTTGTGGTTTCATATAAATTTTAGAATTTTTTTTCTGTAAAAATGCCATTGGAATTTTAACAAGGATTATAACAAATCCATATATCATGTGGGGTTGTATGAACATTTTTAACAATATTAATTCTTTTGATCCAAGAACATGGGATATCTTTCCATTTATTTCTATCCTCTTCAACTTTTTCATCAATATCTTACAGTTTTCATTGTGTAGGTGTTTCATTTTCTTGGTTAAAGTTATTACTATTTTATTCTGTTGATGCCATTATAAATGGGATTATTTTAATTTCTTCTTCATATGGTTTGTTGTTAGTGTATAGAAATGATACTTTTTTATGGTCATTTTGTATTCTTCAACTTTGTTAAATTTTCTTATTAGTTGTAAAATTTTTTGATGAAGTATATAGGGTTTTCTATATATAAGTTTAGGTCATATGCAAACAGAGACACTTTTACTTCTTCCCTTTTTTGGGATGCCTTTTATTTCTTTTTCTTGCCTAATTGTTCTATTGCTTCTGAAGTGTCTTAAACACTAGTCATGAGAGTGGACATTTTTGTCTTGTTTCTGGTTTTGAAGCATAAGTTTTTAATCATTCACCAATGAGTATGATGTTAGCTTTGCGCTTGTAATATATGGCTTTGTTAAGTTGCAACGTGTTCCTTCTAACACCCAATTTGTTAATGGCTGTTATCATGGAAAGGTGTTGATTTTGTCAAGTGCTTTTTCTGTGCCTATTGAGAGGATCATAAGATTATTTTTATCCTTCATTCTATTAATGTGGTATATCACATTTATTGATTTGCATATACTGAACCATCCTTGCATCTCAGGACTAAATCCCATTTGGTCATGGTGTATGATACTTTTAATGTTCTGTTGAATTTGATTTGTTAGTATTTTCTTGAGAATTTTTGCATCTATATTCATCAGATACATTGGCCTGAATTTTTCTTTTCTTCTAGTGATTCTGTCTGGCTTTCATATCATGGTAATTTGGCCTCATAAAATTAGTTGAGAGTGTTCATTTTTATATTAAATTTTGAAAGAATTTGACAAGGTTTGGAATTAAATGTTCAATAGAATTCACCAGTGAAACCATCTTATTCAATCTCATTACTCATCATTGGTCTGTTTAGATTTTCTATTTCTTCGTGATTAAGAATTGGTATACTGTATTGTATATTTCTAGGAATCTATTTATTTCTTATAAATTATCCAATTTGTTTCATATAATTGATCACAGTGACACAGAGAGATCTGATTAAGATCACTGGGGAGAAGTAGAAGGGGCTGTTTGCCAAGGCAATGGAAAGCAGTCTAGGATGGGATTGGCTGAGAAGCTGAATGCCCCCAGAGCCAATGGAAATAAAAAGAGGGCTGGCTCCTGAGCTGGCTTGGCTCTCTCCCAGGCTTTGACTTTGGCTCTGGTTCTGGTTCTCAGGCTCTTTTTCCTCCAGGATGCCTGGATGATCATGCTGTTGCCTGCATTTCCTAATGGATGTTATTTTGGATGGGAAGAAACTCTGGGTATAGTCTAGGATGAGGCTGGCCTGGCAGAGGGTGAAAAGTTTATTCTTTGGATGTTCTAAAGGGAACAAGCTCTGAGGCACAATTCTGGAATTGTGTAGCTTTTGTGTATTATGTTGTTTTAGTTTGTAAATTAACCCTATAGAAACTATAGGAATAGTAGGAGAACTCTGGTGTTAGAGTTTAGCCTTAATTGATAAGTTAAGTGATTAAGCTGTGCCTTGATAGGCTTAAGTGACTGCTTCTGAATGAATATCCCTTTCCTTTATCACCAAACCTTTGCCTCTGGAATTGTGCCTAGAGGGTGGTCGTGGGCAGCGGGATCTCAACTTGCTGTTCCATAACCATAGTAGCCTTTTGTAATCCTTTGATTTTTGTAGTATTAATTCTAATATCTCCTCTTCCTTTTATAATTTTATTTGAGTCCTCTATTTTTCTTAGTTGGTTTAGATAAGGTTTTGTCAATTTTGTCTTTTTTCTTATAAACCAACCCTTAGTTTAATTGATTTTTTTATTCTTTTAGTATTCCCTATTTCATTGATTTCTGCTCTAGTTTTTATTATTTCCTTCCTTCTGGTAAGTGTGAGCTTATTTTTTTGTTGTTGTTGTGTTTTGTTTTCTAATTTCTTGAGATATAATGTTGTTTAAGATCTTTCTTTTTTTATTAATTAGGCATTTGTGATTATAAATTTTTCTGTACCTCATAAATTTTAGTGTATTTTTTGTCTCAAAATACTTCAGATTACTCTTTTGATTTATTCTTGACACATTAGTTGTTTGAGAGCATGTTGTTTAATTTCCATGTGTTTGTGAATGTTTCAGTTTTCCTCTTTTTTTTTTTCAGATTTAATGTGTTTTATTGATTAAAATATTACATTTGTGCCAATTTCCCTTCCCTCTGCTCCCCTCCACCCGGTGGCCCCCCTCCCTCCAGTTGTCCCCCCCTTTTAGATTATGTCCATTAGTTGTGCATACAGTTCCTCCCAACCTCTCTCCATCTATTCCATTCCCTCCTACCATGATCCCCATTTCCTATATCATCTCTCTCCCTCTCCCCACTCCCCCTCCCTGTTGACCTCCCCCCAATATGCTTCCCGTACCCACAGTTCCTTTTCCACTCTCGTTGCCTGTTTAGTTTGCCTTTGTTTCATCTCCCTAGCTTCTGTTTTTTAAACCAGTCCCTTTAACATCTCATATAACAGTGGTTTGGATCTAATGAACTCTTTCAGTTTTATTTTATCCTGGAAACACTTTCTCTGTCCTTCTATTCTGAATGACAATTTCGCTGGATAGAGTATTCGTGGTTGTAGGTTTTGGATTTTCATTACTTTGAATATTTCTTGCCAGTCCCTTCTTGCCTGTAGGGTCTCCCTTGAGAAGTCAGCTGATAGTCTAATTGGGACCCCTTTGTACATAATTCTTTTCTTCTCTCTTGCTGCTTTTAAGATTCTCTCTTTATCTTTAATTTTTGACATTTTGATTATAATGTGTCTTGGAGTGGTTCTCCCTGGGTCCAGTCTCTTGGGAACTCTCCTTGCTTCCTGGACCTGCAAGTCTATTCCCTTCCCCAAGTCTGGGAAGTTCTCCTTTATTATATTTTCACTCAATTTTTCGAGTTCTAGTTCATCTTCCTCACTCTCTGGCAAACCAATGATTCTTATGTTGGGCCTTTTATAGCTGTCCCAGAGGTTTCTGATCCTCTCATTGTTGCTTCCCATTTCCTCTCTCTGCATTGGTTGACTGCTTGTTCCTTCTCCATATTCCAGTTTGTTGAAATGAACTCTGGATTTTTTTCCTCACCATCTGTCTCGTATGTGGTTTTGTTCCTTTCGTTATGAATGTTTTTCGCTTCTTTCTTATCTTTTTCCTGCTCTTTTGTGAATTCTGTAAGCCACCTGATAACAATGGCCCAGAACTGAGCCTCTGACAGGTTTCTTATCTGTTCATCTGTCAGGTTCTCTATCTGTTGCCTGGTGAGCTGTGCCACCGGGATTTCTATAGTTGTCTGCCATATTTTGACAGATGCGTTTCGTTTTCTTGGGCCGGCTGTAGGGGGCAGTGCCTGTGTACGTGTCACAAGTCAGCGACCGGCGCCTGTCCGCGACCTATTTCGCAGCCCTGTGGTGCTTTCTTTGGGGGCGGGGGTCCAAGATGGATTCACACAGTTATTCAGCTAGGAGACCGGGATCCGTCCTCCCGCCCCCCTGGGCCTCAATGTTCAAGGCGATGGGGTGGCTGCTTTCCTCAGCGCTGGGGTCACGCACCGCCAGGGGCTTGACTGCAGCCGGGATTTTTCGCCGCCCCGCCGCTGTCCCAGGTGCCACCGCAAACAGCGCTGCCCTCTTTAACTCTTACCTGCCCAAATGGCACCGCTGGTTTATAACTTCATATGTTGGGCTTCCATGTAGTTTTATTTTCTGGAATTTCTAGTTATCCTTTGTTTTGAAGTAGTTGTATTCCTCTCTAGTTGTAGAGGGAGACCTAGCTCTAGCGTGTCCGTCTAAGCCTCCATCTTGGCCGGAAGTCCCAGTTTTCCTCCTTTTATTGGTTTCTATTACTATTCCATTGTGGCCAGAAAAAATACTTAGTATGATTTCAATCTTTTTAATTTTTTAAAAACTTGCTTTGTGTCTCAACATATCATCTATCTTAGAGAACATTCTGTATGCATTTGAGAAAAATGTGTATTTTGATGCTGTTGGATGGAATATTTGTTTATGTCTGTTAGATCAGTTGCTCAGTCTACTGTTTCCTTATTGATTTTTTTTCTTTTGTCTGGATGATCTCTACAATGTTGAAAATCGAGTACTAAAGTCCCCATTATTGTTGTATTGCTGTTTACGTCTCCTTTTGCTTCTGTGTTTTCTTTAATTGAGTTGTTCTCATGTTCAGTGCATAAATATTTACAATCTAGGCTAAAAAAAGAGAAAACAATAAGGTGTTAGAGGAAGATACAAGGATTATTATGTGGAATATAAATATGGCAGAGTTACAACTAAGCACAGATATATTTACTAAACTTAGAATAAGGAAGGACAGCCTTTCTTCAAATAAGTAAGAGAAAGCATAAGGATGAGTGTGATTAAAAAATAAGAGTTTGGTAGGGTGATGAAAAACAATGGGAAGAGTTCATGACTAGATCCCCTCTAAATGCTTTGCGTTAAATTTGTGTCTTCTTAGCCTCTTATTAGCTCAAATATAGATTATTAAAGTGGCATTCATGCATATAAACACTCCATTTTCTCTCAAATATATTTCCTACCCTTTCCTATGCTCTATCCTATACCCTGTATCCTTGGGAGCTATACTTCCTAGGATCTCTTCCTTCTGTCTTCATGGTAACTGACTAATTTGCATCATTGGTAGAAGAATGGAGGGCAGAAGGAAGGGATAAACCAGGGTATTTTTTCCCTCCCTCTTTCTATCTGCTTCTTATGGTGTTTGGCAACAGTTATACCTACCCATATCTTGAGATCTTAGAAAGCTGTCTTCTCAGCTCTCAACCAGCAAGTCCCATCCTCTTCTGACACCTTGCAGACAGCATGGCTTCTTGAGACCAGGATAATTTCTTCTGTTATCTCCCTGAAGTTGCTAATCTTTAAATTGCCTCACCACTTCTTAGCTGTTTATCATTTCTACCTCTGTATAACAAATTACTTGTATTAAATTTACTCCATTTGAAGTAACAAAGTGTTTCTCTTTTCCCAGCTGGATCTGAGCTGACCAAGCATTCATACTATCTAAATCATTTTAAAGCAACGTGTAAGGTGCAATTCCAATGCCAAAGTAGAATGAACTTAATCAACCGTCTTTCTGAGAAATATACTCAACTGCAGCTAACTTTTTACAAAATATTGAGCAACAACTATTAGAATTTTTCAGAATCATTGTTGATGATAAATGATTATGTCATTCTACACTAGATTTTTAAAATTATTTTTCAATTGTTTATAATTAACCAATTTCTCAAAAAAGTATAGAGTACTATTTCTAGACAGATCTCTAATCTATAAGTAGTAGAAGTTTGTAATTTATCATACTTTAAAATTTTTATTTACTTATTTATCATAGAGAAGGGGTAGAGAAGGAGAAAAAGAGGGAGAGAAACATCAGTGTGAGAGAGAAACATGGATCATTTGCTCTTTTTTTGTATATTTTATTGATTATGTTGTTACGATAGTTCCAATTTTTCCCCCTTTTTTCCCCTCCACTCAGTACCTCCCTTCCCCCAGCAAAACCACCCCCCTTAATTCATGTCCATGAGTTGTGCATACAAGTTCTTTGGCTTCACTCTTTCCTATTTTCTTTTTTTATTCAATTAATTAATTTTTATAACAATAAAAAATAACAATTCCTCCCTCTCAGACCTAAGACTCTTTATAATCTTATAAAGGACAATGTCCGAGGGACTCATACTCTTCTAGCTGCTTCAAGCTGGACGTAGTCATCATCCTACCTACCCTTGGGTTCAGAAATCCCTAATAAGAGTGAGGGTGTGGAGGAGAGAGTGGCCTTCCCACATGGGGAAGGATCGTGCAGACTCCAGGTCAGCTGGCGGTCCCCGGACCATGGCATGCTTAGTTTAACAGACTGGCATTCTTGTTGTATCCTGGGGACAACAGATTTGGCAACAGAGTTAAAAGGCATCATTCAATCCATAATCACTAGGTGACAAAAGGCAGGGATTAATTTTTCAATGTCCCATATTACGGGGAGAATAAAAAGGCTCTTTGGAGGAAGGTGTGCAAGGCATGTCATACCTGTCCAAAACCCTTTTGCCCACTATATTTAGTTTGGGCTGAGGAGAATACTTTAGATCTCCTCCCTCTC
This sequence comes from Furipterus horrens, assembly GCF_987537825.1. Classification (NCBI taxonomy): domain Eukaryota; kingdom Metazoa; phylum Chordata; class Mammalia; order Chiroptera; family Furipteridae; genus Furipterus; species Furipterus horrens. The sequence continues at coordinate 64,693,539 of NW_028327172.1, read as the reverse complement.
AGACCTCTGGGCCCTTTCTGTCCAAGCCATTAGGATAGAAAAGAGAAACCACTTTTAAAGTGAAGCCCACAGAACACTCCATGCTTCACCAACCCAGCCACTTAGTTCAGCCAAACTGTTGAGTCTCAGGAGGCAGCGATGCACATAGGATTAAGTGAGACCTATACGTATGGACAATCATTTAGGTAATGCGATCATAGGCTTATGCCCTATGAAAACAGAACACACATGTTAATTTATGCAACATAACCCACAAGTCAGTCTCTATATCTGCAAGACTCTCTTATTAGAAAGACATCCAGTTGCAAGACATTTGACATTCTTCTTGCCTGTAAATTAAGCATCTTTGATGATGTCACAGACCCAGTTTAACTTTCAAATAAAAACAAACTTTTAATGAAAATAAACATTAAAGACAGTTAGCTGCACTACTCTATAGTCTACCACTGAGCATTGTGTTTTTCCTTGAATCGCTATTTTCTCCTTAAGATTGCCCTCCTTGTCATTAAAGGGACTGCATTAAGTTCATTTTTAATTTATCCTGTTTGTTTGCATAAACACAACAAGAGCAGAAAATGATCACATATGATCTTTAAGTCTGCTTTGCTGGAACTTACAGAATAAACCTTTAGGGTGATTTTCAGTATGCTCTTCAGGGCATAGGAGCTGAGTCACATACCTGCCATTCAGCCTTGCCTGTAAACACCTGTCTTTTCCAAGTCCTTCAGGTTTTCAGTTGTGTTTTAAGGTCCCTTCTATCCATCTTTCAAGAAAGCAACCTTCGTTTGTTCCCTGGAAAGACCACCATGGACCACAAAACCAACCAAGGTACCAGGCCTTTCATCTCATGGGCTTTTATTACCTTTGAAAGTCAATCCCAGTTCCTCAGGGCTTTTGGGTAACAACCAGAGCCCAAGCATGTCTCCTTTAGGCATGACATTCCAGTCAAAGCTATGGTCAACAAAACCTCTATTAACAACTGGTATTATTAGTTTTATGCAAAGAACCTTATGTCATTACTTACTTCTTCAGAATGCCAGATTCTGAAGGGATCAGATAGGGAGAAAAATATACAATGTGAAGGAAAATCCTTGTCCTTCTAATATTCACTAAAATTTCATTACCATATTTTACTTTTTTTTTTTTGTTCGCTGTCCTACATATGAGGGTTTGTTTGTTTGTTTGTTTTTGTTTGGGGGGGCATTTGCTGGCTCATTTATTTATTTTTCTTTCAATTTTTACCCCCACTAAAAATTTTTGTTTGTTTTTCTGTTACAGTTGTCCCACTTTTTTCCCTATTGCTTTCCCACACCCAGCCCACTCCTTTTCCCACAGTCAGTCCCCACCCAGTTGTCCATGTCTATGGGTCATTTATTAGACCTTTCCCCTTCTTACCCCCTTCTTTCCCTCCCCCTCACCCTTTGTCACTGTTAGTCTACTCCTTGTTTACATACCTCTGGTTCAATTTTGCTCTTTTGTTTGTGTTGTTCATTAGTTTCCTGTAATAGGTGAGAGCATAAGGTATTTTTCTTTTGTTGCCTGGCTTATTTCACTAAGCATAATTCTCTCTAGTTCCATCTATGTTGTTGCAAATGGTAGAATTTGCTTCTTTCTCTCTGCTACATAGTACTTCATTGTGTAAATGTATCACAGTGTTTTTGATCCACTCATCTACAGATGGGCACTTGGCTCTTGTAAATAGTGCTGCTATGAACATATGGGTGCATAGGTTCTTTTGAATTGGTGTTTCAGTGTTCTTTGGATATAATCCTAACAATGGAATGGCCAATTCAAAAGGCAGTCCCATTTTTAGTTTTTTGAGGAAATTTCATACTATTTTCCATAGTGGCTGCAACTTTATGCATTCCCACCATCAGTGCACCAGGGTTCCCATTTGCCTCTTACATGCACCTCAGCTGGGGACCCAACCCAGAACCAAACCTTCAACCAGGCATGTGCCCTGGTGGGGAATCAAAATTAAGACTATTTTGTTTGTGGAACAATGCCCACCAACAGATCTACACTGGCTGTTGTTACTTTAAATTATTCTAAATGTTAAAAAAAACTTTCTCACTCTAGTATAATGTTATTTCACACTCACATGACAAGAAGAGTATTCTCCATGATGTTACATAATAAATAGCAGTGACACTTGTCTCTGAAGAACTAGTATAAAAATTCTTCACAAAACAAGTTTCATTTTTATTGGCAATCTGGTTACAAGTTTCTTGAGATGTAAAAGAAATTTCCTAGAAGGATTGGGATATTTTAAATTCTGGAGGGAAATCTTGAAGGGAGGGGATAAGCATCAATAAGGTGCCAGTGATGTTACTTGAAAGAAAGAGAGAAAATACTCTTCCCTCTAGCTAAGGGTTCCTGGCTAAGAGACAAGTTTTAAAAAAATCAGTTATATTTACTTCTAAATTGTTGGCTGTGGGATGGCTGAGGTAAATCTCTTCTGTCTCCTTTGTGAAGTCATCAGAAAATTGTATGAATTTTACTCACATTTTTATATAAGTGGATTCAAAGGATTCAAAATGAATTCAAGCTGATAGAAACAAGTTGATAAATGAAGGAACAGCTTTTAAAAGAAAACTATGTCTAACTGAGCTTCCATGAATAGATTGCCTATTCTGTACTCTTCTGAATGTGAAGATACGGAATGCTGTGTAAGTATAAAACTTCACTCATTCATCCAGATGGTTATCTCTTGTCCTTAGATGTGGTGTGGATATGTATGCATTGAGCACATGTTCACCCACTTCTAGAGTTAGAAAATGATTAAGTCAAACTATTTAGGTGAATTTTTAATTTTACACTGTGAAATTTTATTACAACACTGGGATTGTCTGATTCACACAGATATGAGGAATCAGGAAGTGGGACTAAGGTCACAGAAGGGATAATGGAAGTAATAGTATAGGTCACTGTTCATATGGCCTGCCCAGGCCAACAAAATGTAAAAAACACTTTCTCTTGGCATTTTCTTGTCATTTCCATACTAAACTTAGTGTCCAAGATTCCTTTCCATGACACTCAAGCAGTTCTCCAAGTACATTTTTTTTGTCCAAAATATGCAGGTTATATGTTTGAGTGACTATACTCATGTATGTGGAGAGGCAGTGCATTCTGAGATATTACCACTGGACATAGCTGTCTGCTTTGAAGGCTCAGAGACTGAGTTGGGTCAGTGTTTCAAGTTTTTCAGACCCTGGAAATCTGACACATGCTTGCTAAAATACACATTGGACTAGTGTTACCCAGTGGAAAACAACTGCTAAAGTGACAGACGATGTAGTGCCCCCGCATTCCCTTTCTGTGGTTAGCAGCATGGGTAACTGTTGAAAAACTATGAAAAGTCTCTGCCTCAGCCCTGGCTGGTGTGTCTCAGTGTATTGAGTGCTGGCCTGCAAACTGAAAGGTTGTCGGTTTGATTCCCAGTCAGGGCACATGAAGTTGTGGGCCAGGTCCAAAGTTGGGGGTGTAAGAGCCAACTGATCCAACTGATCAATGTTTCTCTTACACATTGATGTTTCTCTCCCTCTCTTACCCTCTTCTAAAAATAAATAAAGTATTTTTAAAATGAAAGAAAAGTCTCTGCCTCAGAGATCAAAAATTGAAAATATCTGAAGATCTATTGTCAGCACACATTATTCCTGCAGGCAATCCTGTGGGTGAATTTAGGTGCTCCTTTGTGAAACTTGACTCAGAACAAGGAAAGAGAGCCTGATACTAGTCGTTTTAAGGCTCCTTCTCAAAAGACGTTCTCTCCTCCATTGCACTCTGAGGTAGCAATAAGGTCACACAAAACTGATATTGGTTAATATATACTAATGTATTGATGAAGAAAAAAAAAAGAAAACTACACAGACACACATACACACACACAGAGAAACTTGTCACATAATGCCTCATCCTAATAGATTAGACACATCTCAAATATACCACCTTTGGTGGGGGCTATTAACTAATATTGTTCTCATATTCTTCAGATTACAGCATGTAAGCAATTGTGTTTCCCCTTTCATGTTGGCTCTTCTGCCTCTCATGAAACATGTTCCAGTTCAATTTGGGTATTTGGATCTTAAGACACCCCACACTGATGAGTGATTACTTTAATGACATCTTCCTTGTGAGAGTTTGCAGACATGCTCTCACCTTCTAGTTATTTTCTTGGAAATCTCCTAGCTTATGAGTTACTGTTTGTACTAGCAGGCTAATGAAATCCTTAATGTACAGCCATTCCTAATTTATACATAATGAAATAATGAGGTACAGAATGCTCACCTGCTAAAGCCACAGGACAGCAAAGCTACTGTCTAGTCCATTTAGGGCTCTTTCCAGTGCGTAACACTGCTTCCACCAATGCCCAAACCCTCACTGCTCTGGGCATGTGTGGACAATTTCCCTCCTACTGTCCTAGCAGTGGCCCTTTTATCCTTCCTGATGAAAGATGATGGGACTCTCTTAACTACCCACAGCCTCTATCAATTCAGAGGAAACTGAATTCTTGAAAACATTTCTACACATCTGCTTCAGAGTATTAAACATTCTGTTACATGATGCAGTTAACTTCTGCCATCATGTCATATCTCTGCTAGCAAACTGCTTTATATAGTGCCTTTCTGGACCAAGTGATTCTATCATTTGATAGCTGTTATGTAAAGAAAGTCATTTATACTCCCTAAGCTTCAATATCTCTAAATGCTGAATAATAAAAGTCATTATGTCAAGAGTTTTGTGAGGTTTAAATGAGATAGTGTAGGAAAAGCTCTTAACATGGTTATATAAAAGCAAGTACTATACATAGAAATAGTGATAGCAAAAACAATGTTTTATCTCCATTAAGGACAGATTTGAGCAACATCAAGATAGAAGACATGCACAGAATGAATTTGGGTCCTATCAAATATCACAGTTAATTATTCTTTGGTTGCAAAACTTAGCACAAAAATTTGAAATATAAAATAATTTTCTTTTAAAATATACTTTTCTTGAAGTATAATACCTTTGTCAGTCCAGTGTTAATGTCACTCATGTCAATGTTGAGATATTTTCTCAGAACTGGCTTGGGATGCATCACTGTCTAAGAAATTATAAATAAACGGATAAAGACACCTTTATGACTCCTGAATGTTTGTGTAGGTTACTAAAAATTATTATATTTGTCTGTTATCATGAACTCTTTACACAATAGAGGTTACCTAGTTTCAGAATTTTATTTTCAAGCTTAGAAAACATTAAATAGAGGAACATTTGTACAGTGGCAAATAAATGTTAAAAAGAAATTGATGTCTTTCAAGTGTTTAATAAGTAGTCACTCTATATGTTACTATGCAAAGTTATATGCCTGCAGACATTAAACAAAATCACAATACCAGTCTTCAAGATGTGCATGATTTGGTTGTGTGGGATAAAATAAACTAATAATTACTTTGCAGAATGTCAAGAGTCATGCAGAGAGCTGTGGGAAAGAGCATATGGGAGACACATTTTTAAAAAGCTTAGGGATAAGGAAATTCAAAGGGATTTCTAGAGAAGCCAATGTTAACTAACTTTCAAATGTAGAATGACTCTTTCAAAACCAAAGATATATATAGAGAGAGAAGCATATACTAGACAAAAGGAGAAGTATATGCAAGGATACAGGGAGGCAGTGGTTAGGACAGAATTGATGAACAATTAAAATAATTACGCTTGGGATCAGGGTTGGATAAGATGAATCTTACAGCTTGAGGAAAGATAGAAGATTTAAGTTACTGGAGGCCTTAATTAGGTTCCAGAACATATAGTGTGCGAATGAGGTCCATAACAAGGTTCATGAAATGTACATGGAGAGAGTAGATAAAATGGAGTGGCCAAGAAGGTAACTGGAATAGAGAGGGTCAGGGAATTTTGATGATGGAGTATTCTATGGGCCATCGTGTGGATGCTGATGTCCTTCAGTATGCCAGACATTCTGAGAGGTGCAGAGAAAGACTATAATCCCAGTGCCAATGCCAAGTGTTCAGCTCCTCCACTCCTAGGAGCTAATCCATGCTGAACATGGTTCCTCAGAGAAGCTTAGAAAGCCTCCTGTGATTTTTAGTTAAGAGCACATTTTCAGACCCTTCCGTTGCAGCTCAGTTGATCATAAACTGAAAGGTCCTGGGTTTGATTCTTGGTCAGGGCACATGCCTAGGTTATGAGTTTGTCCCACATATGACAGACAACTGATTCATTTATCTTCCTTTCCTCCCTCTAAAAATCAATGAGCATGTCCTTGGGTGAGGATAATAAAAAAATAATAATAATAATAAAATAAATAAATTCAACTCCAGTTTTTTTATAAGTATATTTTATTGATTATATTGTTACAATAGTTCCAATTTTTCCCCTTTGTTCCCCTCCGCCCAGCACCCCCCTCCCCCAACAATCCCCCCTCCCCAAGTCCATGCCCATGGGTTGTACATATAAGCTCTCCTGCCTCACCCTTTCATATATTCTTCTTCTTCTTCTTCTTTTTTAAATAATTAATAGTAATTAATTTATTATTTTAACAATAAAAAATAACAATCCCTCCCTCTCAGACTTAAGACCCTTTATAATCTTATAAAGGACAATGGGAGAAAGTCTCAAGCTCCTCTAGCTGCTTCAAGCTGGACATGGTTGTCGTCCTACCTACCCTTGGGTCCAGAAATCCCTAATAAGAGTAGGGGTGTGGAGGTGGGGGTGGCCTTCCCACATGGGGAAGGATCATGCAGACTCCAGGTCGGTTGGCTGTCCCCAGACAACGGCATGCTTGGTTTAACAGGCTGGCATCCTTGCTGTATTCTGGATTTGGCAACAGGGTTAAAAGGCATCATTCAATCCATAACCACTAGATGACAAAAGGCAGGGATTAATTTTTCAATGTTCCACATTATGGAAAAGAAGGGCTTCTTTGGACGAAGGTGTGCCAGGTATATTTCACCTGTCCAAAACCCTTTTGCCCATTATACTTAGTTTGGACTGAGGGAAATAGTTTAGGTTTGCCCCTCTCAGACCTCTGGGCTCTTTCTGTCCAAGCCATTAGGACAGAAAAGACAAACCAGTTTTAAAGTGAAGCACACAGACCACCCCATTCTTCAACAACCCAGCCACTTAGTTCAGCCAAACCATTGAGTCTCAGGAGGCAGAGATGCAGACAGAATTAAGTGAGGCCTATACGTACAGACAATCACTCAGGTAATGAGATCATAGGCTTATGCCGTATGAAAACAGAAAACACATGTTAATTTATGTAACATAACCCACATACAAGTCTTTAAATCTGTAGGACTGTCTTATCGGAAAGACATCCAGTTGCAAGTCATTTGACATTCTTCTAGCCTGTAAATTAAACATCTTTGATAATACCACAGACATAGTTTAATTTTCAAATCAAAACAAACTTTAAATGAAGATAAACTTTAAAGACGGTTAGCTGCACTACTTTATAGTCTACCACTGAGCATTGTGATTTTTCCTGAATCACAATTTTTCTCCCTAAGATTACTCTCCTTGTCATTAAAGGGACTGCATTAAGTCCATTTTTAATTTTCCTGTTCATTTGCATAAACACAACAAGAGCAGAAAATGATCACTTATGATCTTTAGTTCTGCTTTGCTGGAACTTATGCAAGAAACATTTAGGGTGACCTTCAGTCTGCCCTTCAAGGCACAGAAGCAGAACGACATACCTGGCATTCAGCCTTGCCTGTAAACACCTGTCTTTTCCAAGTCCTTCTGGTTTTCCATTGTGCCTTAAGGTCCTTTCTAGCCATCTTTCAGGAAAACAATCTTCATTCCTTCCCTGGAAAGATTGCCATGGATCACGCATCCAACCAAGATACCAGACCTTTTATCTCATGGGCTTTTATTACCTTTGAAAGTCAATCCCAGTTCCTCAGGGCTTTTTGGTAACAACCAGAGCCCAAGCATGTCTCCTTTAGGCATGACATTCCAGTCAGAGTCTTAGTAAAAAAAAAACCTCTATTAACAACTGGTCATATTAGTTTTATGCAAAGAAACTTATGTCATTACTTACTTGTTTAGAATGCCAAACTCTAGAGGGATCAGATAGGGATAAAAATATACAGTGTGAAAGAAAATCCTTGTCCTTCTAATATTCACGGAACTTGCATTTCCATTCTTTATATTTTTATTTTTTCCCCCACTTAAAATTGTTTTGTTTGTTTTTCCATTACAGTTGCCCCACTTTTTCCCCCCTCTTGCTTCCCTGCACCCTGGCCCCCCTTCTCCCACATTCAGTCCCCACCCACTTGTCCATGTCCATGGGTCATTTATACATGTTCTTTGACTAAACCCTTCCTCCTCTTACCCTCTTCTCTCCCTCCCATCTCCCCCTTTGTTACTGTTAGTTTATTCCTTGTTTACATACCTCTGGTTCAATTTTGCTCATTTGTTTGTGTTGTTCATTAGTTTCCTGTAATAGGTGATAGCATAAGGTATTTTTCTTTCGTTGCCTGGCTTATTTCGCTAAACATAATTCTCTCTAGTTCCATCTATGTTGTTGCAAATGGTAGAAGTTCCATCTTTCTTTCAGTACTTATTCATTGTCATTTCCCCCCTTTGTACTCATGTTCCTCTCTTTCTCTCTCTGTTTCTTCATCTTCTTAAAGCAGACCCTTTAGCATCTCTTGCAATGCCGGTTTGGTGGAGATGTATTCATTTAGCCTTCTTTTGTCTTGGAAACTCCTTATTTCACCTTCCATTTTAAATGAGAGTCTTGCTGGGCAGAGTATTCTTGGTTGTAGGCCTTCGTTTTTCATTGCTTGAAATATTTTTTGCCATTCTCTTCTGGCTTGTAGTGTTTCTGTTGAGAAATCTGATGATAGCCTTATTGGAGCTCTCTTGTATGTTATTAGTTGTTTCTTGCTGCTTTTAGGATTCTCTCTTTGTCTTTGAATATTGCCATTTTAATTATGATGTGTCTTGAAGTGGGCCTGTTGGGGTTCATCTTCATTGGGACTCTTTGTACTTCCTGGACTTGCGTGACTCTTTCTCTCCTCATGTTAGGGAAGTTTTCTGTCATTAGTTTTTTAAAAAGGTTTTCTATCCCTTGCTCTTCCTCTTCTCCTCCTGGAATTCCTATGATATGGATATTATTACGTTTCATGTTGTCCTGCAGCTGTCTTAGAGCCTCTTTAGTCTTGTTCAGTCTTTTTTTCATTTTGTTGCACTGTCTGGAAGTTTTTGTCTACATTGTCTTCCAGCTCACTGATCCAATCTTCTGCTTCCTCTAGCCTGCTTTTAATTCCTTCTACTGTGTTCTTCAATTCAGAGATTGTATTCTTCATTTCCTCCTGGCTCTTATTGATAGCTTCTATGTCCTTTTTCATGCTGGTGTAATTCTCAGTAAGTTCCTTGTAGTTTCCCTTGAATTCTTTGTAGTTTCCACTGAGCTCATTGAACTTCTCCATAATCCATGCTTTCAATTCCATATCTGATAGTTGGCTCCCCTCTATTTCATTTAGCACTCTTTCTGGGGATTCTACCTTTCCTTTCGATGGGGGGTTGTTTCTCTGTCTCCCCATTTTTGTGACTCCTATTGCTTGTTGGTGCTTCTTAGAATGATCTGCACTTCCTGGATCTGCCCCTGGTGGCGTCAGATCCTGTACTAGTCTGGGCCTAGGCAGCCTGCTGCAGACTTCCAGGGATCTACTGTCTTTATCTGACTTCTTTAGTTGTTTATCTATTCAATCTGTGATTAACTGTCAGGCTTAAGGACCATGGGTGTGGCAGCTTAATTCCTGTAGGCTGGGCTTTTGCTTCCCCTCAGGCTGATGCCACTTGGAGGGGGGGGGTTCTGCCTGCAGTACTGGGGATGAGTCAGCACTGGCACCCAATCGGCTGCTTCCCCAGTTCTCCCCTCAAAGCCACCACACCAAACTCTCCCCAAGCATCTCTAGTCCTCTCTGCCTTCCCTCTGCTCGAGCCCAGGGTAAGTGGGGGCCAAAATATTTTCATATGTGATCTGCTTAAGAGCTCTTTTTCTCCTGCTGTTTCTCTGGCTAGCAAGAAATCCTGTGGCTTTTCACTTGTCACAGCTGGATACTATTTTACTTTCCACTCTGTTGCTGTAGGCTGGGAAGCTGAGCTGGGGGTTTAGACCGTGCCCTTCTCAGGGGGAACCCCTGGCTGCTGAGCTGTTTCTCAGTCCCTTCAGATTCCACCCATGTGAGCCCAGCCAGCCCTTCCACATCTCCGCACTCCCTACCGGTCACATTGTGATGTAGCAGCCTTTTCTGTCTCTCCGTGGTTATAAGACTTCTCTCCAGCTAGTGTTCAGTTGGTTATTCCAGATGATTTCTCCAAAATTAAGTTGTAAATCCAGACTAGTTCTGGGAGGAGGTTAGTGTAGCTTCCACTTACTCTTTCGCCATCTTGTTTCCTCCAGTTTTTTACTGTATCATTTGCTCCTCATTCTGAGAAGATTTCCATACCTGCTTCATAGGACCAAATGGAGGTTCCAAAGTAGTAAACACCTCAATTTCTTTCCTAACCTAAAAAATTGTTCACATCTATACTACTTTTTGTCTCACTTTCCTCAGCTATAAAAAGAGTAATAATTATACACATCTAATAATACTTTGCGTGTACCATATGCAATACTTATGTAGGTGTTGCATATCGTGATCAATACTTATTAGTTATCATTATTGCAATTATTATGGTGTTGTTCAAACCTGATCCAATGCCTGTCCTCAATCCCATCTCAGTCTGCCTCCTGAGGGGACCTCACTTCATCATTTATCCCATCTGTCTCCTGTATTTTCTGCATTTCCGTCTCTAGTAGTTCTTTTATCTCAGCACATGAGATCAATTCTCTCACATCTGGAGAAAAGAAAAAACCTTCCTCCTCAGCTTTGGTTCCTCTCCCCACGTGACCTGCTTGCACCATGCTCCCTGGAAGATACTCAGAATCTGCTGAGTTCACTACCTTTTTTAAATATGAAACCACTGTACAGTCTGATCTCTACCCTGCAGATTCTGCTTTTCAAAAGTTACTTATAATGTGCAAGGTACTAAATCTAATGGATGCTTTTGAATCTAAGGGATACTTGGACCCTCAGGAACATTGTCAAGAATTCCTTCCTTTAAGATATTTTCCATTTTTCCTCCCTCTCCACCTCCCTCTTCCTCACTTTTTCCTTGCTTGAGTTTATTCTTTCATGAACTCAAATATTGATGCTTAGCATGGTATTTGGTACACGTATAGTATTCAATAAATATTTTTGAAATTAATAAAATCACCTTGATAATAATAATATAGTAAGCAAAAATAAATACTCATATATTAAGTATATTTAGTGTCTAAGGACTATTATGTCTGAGCTATGGACACACTCAACATAGAAAGCTGCCTGTATCAGTGTAGAACTTAGATCATTCTCTGAACTACCTTTCTTAATAGAATAAAAAGTTGATTAGTCAGTACCTAGCTAACAATATTTAAAATTACCTAGGGTTGGTTTGTTGATTTGTTTGTTTTTGTTATTTTTAGTAGAAAGAGACAAATTACAAATGAGAAAGCTCACTTACTATAAATTATGTTTATTATCTGCTTTTATTTTTACTGGCTCATAAAATGAAAACATCAATCTTAGAAAATGCCTGGCTGCTTCATTTGGGTCTGGTTAGGTAAAGCTTTAGTGCACCCTTTTATAAAGCTGGTGCCTTAAATGGGAAACAAAGGGCCACTTCAGTTTTCCCAGCTGGCTGTGAACTGTGGTAAGATGCACCTATTTAGGGTATCTCAGATCCCCAATTAGCATTCACAGGGCTTGCAACTTAGCACAGTAAATATCTCATTGAAAACGCTCTGCACTGCTGTCCTCATCACAGTCTTTGTGTATTTAAGTATAGCAGAAACAGATGTGATGACAAAGACAGCCAGTCAGCTTCTCTATGGCTCATTACCACAGCTCTAGGAACAGTAGAATCTGTATTTCTGGACCCACTTTATTCATGGAACTATAAACAGACTTACCACATCTGTTTCACTTGTTAATTTATTCATTAATTTATTCACTCATTCATGTTCTCACACATGCTTTGAATGGACAAGCCTGTATCATTTTTGCAGTCACATAGACTTGATCCTAGTGAATCCCAATTGCACAATCCCTGACAATGTTTACATGACATTAAAACCATTCCATGGATAAGATGACTCCTTTATGTGTGACCTTTCTCTTTCAAATGATGCTACTCTAATTTAGGTCCTTACTGCCTATCATATAGACTAGTGTAACATGTCCTGACTAATGTTGCAGATTCGGTTCCCTGGAAAATGGAATCTGAGTTGGAGCTTAGGATGAAAAATATTTATTAAGAAGTATCCTTGTGGCCCCAGCCACTGAGCCACTGCCAAGGACTCAGCAACTTCCCTCTTGAGCCCCCACTTGCTTCCCAATGCTCCATCCCCCTTGCCCACCTTCTCCCACCGCAGCCTTCTGCAGGCCACTTCCACGGAGGAAAAGGAATCATATCATATGTCCGCTATTTAGAATCTCCACTCTTTCAACCCCTTTGCTGATGCAAGTAAGGGTGATGATCTGCTTCCTGCTAGCACTGAGAATTATATACATAAAAGAATTCAACAGAGAAATGGCAGGAAGACCCTTACTACTGTCCAAGGGATCGCTGATGGTTACGATGAAAAGACACTAGAGAAGATGTTTAAGAAAAAAATTTGCCTACAATGGTACTGTAATTGAGCAACCAGAATATGGAGAAGTAATTCAGCTACAGGGGGACCAGTGCAAGAACATATGCCAGTTCCTCATAAAGATTGGACTGGCTAAGGATGACCAGCTGAAGGTTTAGGGGGTTTCAGTGCTTTCGGCTCACTGAAGCTTAAGTGAGGATTTTCTTGCAATGAGTAGAATTTCCCTTCTGTCCCTTGTCACAAGTTTAAAAACCTCACAGCTTGTATAATGTGACCATTTGGGGTCTGCTTTTAACTTGGACTAGTGTAACTCCTTCATGCAATAAACTGAAAAGAGCCCCAAAAAAGTACCCTTGTGATCAATACCTTGAGAAAGGGAGAAGAAAGCAGGAGAGAACAGAGAGAAGTTAAGCTACAGTCAGACTGAAGGACAGCCTAACCCTACGCCTTACCCCCACCCCATTGGAAGCTCAGAAACCAGAATGACACTTTTTTCCTAAGTTCTGACAGGATGTCTAGGCCATTATAGGCCTGCATAGAGCCATGACTGTATGTGAGTTACTCCTGCAAGGGGCCTGCCCTTGACTGAAGGAGCTACCTGCAGATGAGCCAATCCCTGGCAAATCTAACAACTGCAAGTTGTCTATGAACAACACTCCCAGCAACACTCCTCCCATCCCATTTAGGGAGCAAATCCAACTGTTCACAACTAGTTTTCCTCCCTTCAACTATTCCCCATTGTCATCCAGCACACTCATTATTCCCACACTAATGTATTCTAACACCCAAACCACCTAAGTTTCATCCATAGCACTCACTGATGCATCCTCAAATTAGCCAAATCACCATCCTTAAACCAGTTCAGGCCCCAGTGTGGCCAGATGAACAGTGTATAAGTAAGAATAGTGGTGGACAATCCGTAAAGGCATTTTTGTGAGAGATCTTTGTTGACGTCTCATCCCCTATTCTTACCTTTGCTTCTAAAGGTTCCTCTCTAAATGCCCTGCTAACCAATTTCTAAATAAAAATCCTATTGTTCTTCAAAGTCCAGCTCATTATACTTTCTTCCACACAATTCCTCAGATAAGGAATTTCCAAAGGACTTTTATGAAACACAATATTTAATATTAAATTTTATGTAACCTGGTATGCTGTAGTGTATCTGTCCCTTACCTTTAAAACTACTGACTGCTTGTGTGGGTGATGCTTCTGAGACACCACAAATGGGGCACTCTGCTTCATGTCTTGATCATCTCAGAGACAGAGGATAGAATGGTTGTAGGAGAGAAGACTTGAATAAAACTAAGGGTTCTTAAAAACTTTAAAATGAAGTGCAAAAGGTCCATAAAAATGTAAATCCCTGCCTTGGCCAGATGGCTCACTTTGTTGGAACATCGTCCCATGCACCAAACCCATGTGGGTTTGATTCCCAGTCAGGGCACATACCTAGGTTGCAGATTAGATCCCCAGTTGGGGCATGTACAGGAGGCAACTGGATTGATGTTTCTCTCTGTGTCTCTCTTTTCCTTCCTCTTTCTCTAAAATCAATAAACATATCCTCAGGTGAGGATTAAAAAGTGTAAATCCCTGACAAGTTACATATATTGGGCAAGACACACTACTTCCCCAATACAAGGGAAGAGGACCCCTAGTCATTTAAGTTTTAAATATTAATCTAAAGAGCCCATGAATTCAGAAGATCTGGGAACCACATGTGCCATTTTTAGTTGGGTTTATTGTGCAAAATTAAATGTTTTCAAGTGTCCTTCATGAATTACAGTCAAGGGACCTAAGTGACACTATATTTGCATGATTACTTGGTGATGTTCATGGTTGTAAGCTCTCTAAGGGTGCAGTCTTTGCCTCGTCCATCTTTCTATCACTGAAAGAACAATATCTTACACATAGCAGAGACTCAGTGAATGTTCAATGAATGTTAAATGAGAGCTCTCCCTTACCACAAGTCAGTCCCCATGAGCAAATATATCTATGTATACTGTTTCAGGTGATGGACTTATATTTTTTTTAACAGGATATGAAGTACTTTGTTTTTTAACAAGCATACTTTTATTTTATTTTATTTTATTTGTCTGTTTTTAGAGAGAGGGGAATGAAGAAAGAGAGAGAAACATCAATGTGCAGTTGTCTCTCACACACCCCCAACCAGGGACCTGGCATGCAACCTAGTCATATGACCTGACTGGGAATCAAACCAGCAACACTTGGTTCACAGGCCAATGCTCAATCCACAGCAGCCAGGGCCTTCAGATGATGGATTTAATTACAAAAATAAAATATTTTCAATAAATAAGCTTTAAAGCATCTTTGTATGTGCCTTTTCATTTTCTCATCCTCACCACAGCTGTCAACTGAAAGAGTCAAACATTATAGCATAGAGTTATATACTCAAATGAGATAAAAATCCTCAGAATCTGGGATGAATTTTCATTACCCTGTTTGGGGGGAATAAAGAAGTGAGTCATAATTAAATAACATAATGAGTATAAAACAGTTATTTGCAGATAAGCATTTGATAAATGCCAGCTATTGTTTACTATATCTATATTTTTATACAGAGGTTTAACCTTAAATGATACAAAGTCCAACTATTTGTAAAATCTCAAACTATAAAACAAATTAAAGTGGAGCTACTCATGAAAACAGGTTTCAAGGGATGCTGGAGTCTTGTCTGCTCAGCTCCTCCATCAATTCCACAGACTGGTGTTCTTCCTGGTTCCAATGAATATAGCTGAAAGTGTGTACTCTGTTAGACTGTCACTGAAGCTCCTTCTATTTATGATTCCATGGTCTGCAATTTGAATCTCCTATAGCATGGAACCCGAAGCTACAGGCTAGGTAAATCCCTGTTTAATAAAAGGTAGACAGTTCCACAAGGTGTCCAGGCTTCTGCTACACTCTACTCACATGCATCCTCTAGAAGTGCAACCAAGATACATTATTTTAAAACTGAGGAAAATAATCAATGTCCTCTGATACGGTTACATATTCAAGCCTCTTTTTTGTTTGCTTTATATTAATCAGGATCTTGGGATATAGCATACCCAAAGATGAAAGCGAAGCAAATTTTGTGAAGAGATTATTTGAGAGCTATGCACAAGTTACAGAAACTTACAAGGAATGGTGAACCTTCCTGGGACTAGAAATACTAGGAAGCTTCTACCCTCCTTTGGCTTGACAGGATAAAGGAAAGTAGCTTTTAACAGAATTCATCAACACAAACATTGTGAGAAAAACAATGGCCTTAGGTAGAGGAATGCAGCCACTGCAATATCCCCCAAATAAATACCCCATCTCTGTATAGTCTCACTTACAAATATCTGGCCACTAAAAGTCACCTGCAAATCCAACCAGACTACAGTGAAAATGTATTAGAGGTACAACTGAAGTAGTCAGTTTCCTGATGCACAGAGCTTAGCAACAAAGGTGGAGAGTATACTTGAAAAAAGAAACATATGCCCAGAATATTAGGTGATCCTATATCTATCTATACCATCTGTCAAGACAGTAGGTACATATTAAGGACAGAATACTATACAAATCCAAGAAGGCTGAGTTAAAAAGGCGCAGTAGAACATGCAACAGGAAGTCATTATCTTGAACTGTATAGAGGGGATAATGAGAAAAAATGATAGAAGAAAAAGTCTGGACGATATTAAGAGAAGTTTAAAAATGATACATGTAAAGAAGTATATAGTACCGGAAAGGAGTTTAATATCATGGTTCATAATATATGCTTAGTTGGATCAGTCAGTTAAAGGCCTCTTAGTCTGGATGTTATTATTGAAAGTGGAATCAAACAATAATACGGGAAAAGTGTTGTCATACTTCTTTATTATTCCTTCTTCACTCTCCATGAGAATGTTCAAGGTCTTAAATTATTGTGTGAGGGTGAATATGAAAGATTCAGTAAGGAAAAAAATGACAATTTGAAAACCATAAAGAGAAGAATGTGAAACATACAAAGGATGGTTTATAAATATGTTCTATTTTTGCTGCTATCCAAGATAAGCATTTGTGTAACTTATTTAGGATGTTAAGCTGCTTATCTCTTGGAACCAGATGGAAGTTTATCCTCTTGTTATTAGAGGTTTGTAATTTCTGTGCACAGTATGATATAGTCTGTTTGCAATAGTCTTACATTAGGTCAATTTCTGTTTGTGGGGTGGAATCATAGCTTTCTTCTTTCTCCAGTGAAAAAGAGTTTAAACTTTTGGTTTGAAATTCTGAATAGAAATTAATGCTGTTTCTTTAGCATTTCTTATAACTTTTTTAACACACTATACAATGTTAATAAGTGTTTGAAATCAACTGAGGTAAATGTAGTTCTAAAGAAAAAAATGTATTAAAGCTATTATTGAATTCTTATTTCTGTGTATTAAATAATTTTCTTAATTTTCAGTACATTTTCTTTTTTATTTAGTCTAATTGTTAGTGAATCACAATTTACATGTAGTAAAATCCAGAACTCTTAATTTCAGATCTGAATGAAATTATCTTATGTATATATCCATGTAACAACCATTCCCTGTACACCAACCCAATCAATAATTATAACAGATTAATTTTTTCCATTTTTGACCTGCATATAAAAGTAATCACATACTAAATGTTCTTTTGGTTTCTTTCATTCAACATAATATTTTAAGATTCTTCCATGTTGTTGTATATATAGGTTTGCTGTATATTCAGACCATTAACCATTTTCCTGTTGATGAATATTTAGGAATGTTTCCAGGTTTGGCTATTGTTTAAAAAAGACTTTGGGGGATTCCTGGTAAAGGTGGCTGTGTAGGTAAGCACAGCTGGCCTCCTCACATAGCCACACCAAAATTACAACTAAACTATAGAACAACCATCATTCAGAAATGTCAGAAATTGAGCTGAATGACAGTCCTACAACTATGGAATTAAATGAGAGAGCACATCGAGACTGGTAGAAGGCATGGAGATGTGAAATGAACAGGTCCCACACATGGGAGGAATATTTCAGGAGAAAGGGATCCAAGTCCCACACCAAGACCCTCAGCCCAGGGTCCCAGTGCTGAGAGAATGAATCTTCATAAATTCTGGCTGTAAAATCCTCTGGGGAATAAGACTGTGGAAGACAGAAACTGCTGGCATCCCAGGCAATTCCCCTTAAATGGCCCAAGTGCAGGCTTACTCAGACTCACTCCAATTGTCCAGCATGGAGGCAGCTTTCTCCCAGACAGAAGTGTTCGCAGAGGCTACTCTTCCTTTCCTGAGACCTCTACCCACAGAACAAGAAGGCAGCTGTCATATTTGATATCCCATCGACATGGCTCACCCTGTTTTCCCCACCCTGGTGATTCCCTAAGGCCCAGGCCCACTCAAATTTTAGGCCCACCCAAGCTGTTTCCAGTGGTTTTTCCATATGAATGGTTTGTCTTGGTCCATGCTTCAGATTTTCCTAAATTCTCTCAAACAAGCAGCATCTGGCTTCAGTGAGACCTATTCTTCTCGCTAAGTGGCTCCAGTTCTGGCACTAGCAGTAACCAGCTTGGGTTCATAGCTTGGCCTCTCCTGGGCACCTCTAAGCCCAGCACAAGTAGCAGGCATCTGCAAATCTCTTTGTCACTAATGCTGTGTGGCCCCAGACAAAACACAAGAGCTAGCTGACCTTGGACATGCCAACAGCAATCAAGGCTCAACTACAAGAGGAGGGTGTACACAACCCACACAGTGGGCGCACCTTGCATACTCAGCTAGGGTAATAAGGGAGGGTATGCTATTGGACCCTAAAGAACACCTACTAAATTAATTCACTCTATCAAGCCTGGGAAACATAGTAGGTCTACATAATACATAGAAACAAACACAAGGAGACTACCAAAATGAGGAGACAAAGATATATGGCCCAAATAAAAGAAAAGAACAAAACTCCAGAAAAAGAGCTAAATAAAATGGCAAAAAGCAATCTATCATATGTAGAGTGCAAAACACTGGTTCTAAGGATGCTCTAGCAACTTAGAGAGGACCTCAACAGCATAAAAAAGATTCAGTCATAAATGAAGGGTATACTAATTTAAATAAATAACAGTTTAGAGGGAAACAATAGTAGAGTGGATGAAGCCAAGAATTAAATCAGTGATTTGGAACATAAGGAAGCAAAAAACAACCAATCAGAACAGCAAGAAAGAAAAAGAATCCAAAAATGAAAATAATATAAGTAGCCTCTGGGACAACTTCAAACATACCAAAAATCACATTCAAGGGTGCCAGAAGGAGGAGAGAGAGCAAGAAATTGGAAACCTATTTGAAAAAATAATGAAAGAAAACTTCCCTAATTTGGTAAAGGAAATAGACATACAATTCCAGGAAGAACAGAGGGTCCCAAACAAGATGGACCCAAAGAGGCCCACATCAAGACATATCTTTATTAAAATGCAAAAGGTTAATGAAAAGAGAGAATCTTAAAGGCAGAAAGAGAAAAGCAGTTAGTTACCTACAAGGGAGCCCTCATAAGACTGTCAGATGATTTTTCAATACGACAATAGTAGCCACAATCTGGAAGTAGCACGCTAGATTTGGAGGGTTTAAACTCCCATGTATCAAGATTTAGATTTATTAAAAAGTTACCATAATGGAGACTGTAAACTTTTGATGCTAAGGTAGAGAAATAGCACAATGAAATAGATTACAGAAGTCAAAAAACAAACCTACACATAAACTTGATGACTTGATTTATGATGCTAAGTGGTATTGCAAAGAATGTACTTGTCAAATATCATGCTAACTCAACTACATATTTATATAAAAATAATATGAATCTTGACTCCAATCTGACACTAAAGTCATTTCCAAATGGACCACAGATCTAAATGTAAAGGAAAAAACTATAAAGCTTTTGGAGAAAAACAAAAGAATGCCTCCATGATTTCAGAAATAGGCAAATGTTTCTGAGAGAAAACAGGAAAAGAATTAGCTTTGAATGAAAATTTGATATATTCTATTAAATTTAATTTAATAATTTGAGTTCTTCAGAAGACAATACTAAGAAAGTAAAAGATAAGTCATAAGAGTGGTCTTATTTGTGCAATGAATGATCATCCAGCATGATTGAAGACCCACTCAGAAAAGCACAGATCCCTTACATTAATTGAAGGCAAGAAAGAATATTGATTGTTGGCATTGCAGAACAAGTCCTGAAGGCCCTAGAGAGCGATAAGCACAGCTGCCTCTGGAGGAGTGCCTGCCTAACTTGTGTCATGGAGACTACAAGGGAAGTGGGTGATCACTCTGGGTTCGGTTTTTTGACTTGAGTGAAATGGATAGTCATTCATTGAGATGGGAAGCCTGGGGGAGAAACAGATTTTAGGGGAGTGGTAAGAATTCTATGGGTGTGAAGAAAACAAGAGAGGTTAGAATAATGTACAAACTAAAGCTATACAAAGCCTGAGGATCCAATATAAAATGTGATGATAGCACTGTATTGTATAATTGAAATGTTAAGAGATTAGAACTTGTGTTACCAACAATGACAAATAAGATAAATATGTGAGATGAAGAATATGTTGATTAACTAGATGGAGGAAATCCTTTCACAATGTATTCATATATCACAGTATTATGAAAAACACTTCAAATACCTTATAATTTTATATGTAAATTATAACGCAATAAAGCTGAAATTTAACATTTTTGTTTTATGTTGATCATTTAAATTTGACACTCCTACTATATACAGAAGTAGAGATGCTGGGTAGAATGTTACACACACAATCTAAAATTTAAGAGAGTTGTCTTGGGTGGGGATTTATTTTGGAAGTCATTAGAATATTCTATAGTGATAAAGTAGTGGAATTTAATAAAACTGATTCTGGAAAGGACATAGATAAAGAGGGAAAGAAGGCTCATGACCCACTGCAAAATTACTCTCTTTAGGGTTCAAATCAAAGAGAAGGGCCAGCAAATAAGTTCAAGAAAGATTCCTAAGTGTAGAAAAGCTGTAGGAAACCAGACCTTGTCTATTCTCCCTAACTTGTTTCCTCCACTGATGGAACTTGACCTAACTTGATATCTGATGTTGACAAGTCCAACACTCTACACATACTTATAATACCATACCTTATCCCATTCATCAACCCAGGCTTGGATGGATATCCATGACCAACCTAGAATAAAACTGATTTTGTGATAACTTGTTTGGGCTTTATGTTGGATTGTTGCTGTCCTCTTTACTTCTCTTTACTCACTGCAAACTCATCAGCTTATTGTGAACTCAAAACATTTCTCATTGCTTGTAAAATCTAACTCCTTCCTAAAATTAGTCCCAGACATTATAACATTATAATTAACAGGTATGAGCATTTATTTTAGTGTCAGCCTAAGGTGCTGACACTGAGATAGTACTTATTAAGCTGATACTAACTTAAAGGGTTAATTTATTTTTTAAAATGTTGTAATTAGCATTCTGTTTATTAGTATTTAATATTATAATAAAGTATGTGAACTATGTACAGGTCTGTCCAGAAAGTATCCAGCCATGTACTATGAAAAATAGAGACATTTATTGAAGAAGATACAAGATACAAGGAACATTTACATAAGACAATTATGCCTCAGTCTCCTTCAAAGTAGGCACTCTGGGACCACACACAGTTCTCCCAATCACCATCAACTGCCCCGTCATATTTTCCTGAATCTCTTTGATGGTCTGAAATCCCTTCCCTTTCAAAGCTGATTTCATTTTTGGGAAAAGCCAGAAGCTGCAGGGCAACAAATCTGGGCCATAGGGGGTCTGAGACACCTGGATGACTTGATGTTTTGCCATGCATGAGCAGGTGCATTGTCATGATGAAGCTGCCAGTCACCAGTTAGCCAAAGCTGCAACCTTCTGAATCATCCAAATAATTTCCATGGAGGAATGGTCAAGCTTAATGCAGAATTTGATGAAGATTTGTTGCTCTACTCACTCAGTCATTTTGAATGCAATGGCCAGACAGTACACATGCTCACTCAATGGCATCTACCGCCCCCCACTGACTACTACAGTGAAGTCGTCATTGTTCACATATATACATTCCAGTCCACTCTCGTTGGCTACCAGGTTACATCAATATTATGCAAACCATTCTCATTATATTAACAATGGCTAGACTTTTTCTGGACAGACCTTGTATGTATTCGAAATATTCTCCTTAAAGTTGTTTATATTCTTAGTATTTTCACAGCTCCTGTTTATAAACATAGGCATGGTACTTTTAAAGTATATTTTATTGATTATGCTGTTACAGTTGTTCCAATTTCTCCCCCTTACTGCCCTCAACCCAATAACCCCCTTTCCTCCAGCAATCCCCCTATCTAAATTCATGTCCATAGCTCATGCATGTAAGTTCTTTGGCTTCTCCTTTTCCTATACTATTCTTAGCATCCCCCTGTCTATTTTGCTCCTACCAATTATGCTACTTAATCCATGCACAAGTTCCCCCATTCTCTCCCTTCTCCATCCCAACTGATAACCCTCCCGATGATCTCCATACCTATGATTCTGTTTCTGTTTCCTTAGGTTGTTATTGTTTTTGTTTTTTAGATTCAGTTGTTGATAATGGTGAGTTTGTTGTCATTTTAACATATAGTTTTGATCTTCCTCTTTTTCTTAAATAAGTCCCTTTAACATTTCATATAATAATGACTTGGTGATGATGAACTACTTTAGCTTTACCTTGCCTGGGAAGCACTTTATCTGCCCTTCTGCCCCATCTCCATGACTCCACCCCTCCTACCCATCTGGATGTATGTGACATCTTTAAATTCTTGATTGTTGGACTTCCATATAGCTCAATTTTCTGATGGTTCTGGTTGTTACTTACTTTGGAATCTGATTATAATTCTATGGTTGCAGGAGGAGGTGAAGCATGGCTACCTATACCTCCATCTTGACCAGAAGTTTGTATTTCTTTTATTTTTAGTAATTATTGTAGGGTTTCATGTTTAGTCCTTTTGAAATTAAGTATCAATTTGTATGCACCTTTTGCTCCTTCTCCAGCCCTATTCTTCAGTCACAAGGATAATGTAGTAGTTTAGCTGTTACCACAACAAGCAAGGAGAGATTTTTGTTTTTGAAGACTAGGTTGCTCGTTCAATCCCGGGTTGTGGCATGTAATGGTAGGCCACCAATTGATGTTTCTCTCTCTCTATTTGTCCTTCCTTGCTTGGTTGGCTTCTAGAACTTGGTTCTTTCTTGCAACCTCACCAGAGCACCTTTGCTGGATGCCTCTTCTTTACTTCACTCAGGATTGAAAAGCCACTGCTTTCTCAGATGATCACCAAGACCTGGGGCCAGCTATTCTCCATTCACCACTCTGAGGTACCATTGGAGTCAGGGGCTCTTCCTCTTTTGAAGTGCTAGAGACAAATCCAGTTTGCGATCTGCCAGGCTGCAGCCCCAAGGACTCTGCAGCGGGAGCAGTGACCGTGACTGCAGCAGCCAACAGGTTGGACTAGAGAAAGATGGACAGAACTCGGTACGTGCCTTGTGAGTCTGCTCCCCCAGGCATGGCAATTTAAAAAAAAATCTCTGTATAGATTCTAAGAGCTCTGAAGATATATTTTGGTGTAAGAAATTAAATTGTGTAACTTAGTTTTTTTGGCTCAAATTATATTATGCCCATTTCAATGTGTTTCCAGATTTACAATAACATTTGAATTGTGATGACTCTATACTGATGCATATTATAGGATCCATTTTAGAAGTGGCATTTAATTAGCATTACCAACATCTTTACAACACAAATGTGTGTCCATTACTCACTTCATCACTCATTACTCAGAGCCACCTGCCACTTAAGATTACTACCTATTGCTGAGTAAAGTGATGAGTGTGGTGGGCAGTCTCTAAAATGGTTTCCAATGATTTCTATTTTCCAGTATTCATACCCTTGGGTGATCCATTCTCCTTGAATTTGGTCAGGTTTAGTGTCTTCATTCTAAGAATACAACATAAGTGATAGTACATCAGAGCTTCAGCTATGCAAAGCCTATGACTTCCATCCCGGAAACTCTGTCACGCAAACTCTCTTGCTCTCTCTTGTTTACTCTGGAGGACATGCGTGAAGACACTTGAGCAGCCTAAAGAGATGCAAGGAACTGGCCAACAGCCAGTGAGGAACTGAGTCCTGTCGACAACCTCATAAGGGATCCTTCAGGGCCAGTCAAGTCTTCAGATGACAATAACCCTGACCAACAGTTTGACTGTAACTTCATGAGAGAACTTAAAATAGAGAAACCTAGTTAAGTCATACCAAGACTCCTAACCAATAGAAACTATGAGATAACAAATGCTTATTGTTTCAAGCCATTTAAGTTTTAGGGTATTTTGTTGCACACCTACAGATAACTAATGCAATGAGTAAACATAGTCACACTAAAGTGCTAATGAGTTCCTGTTTAAAGCCTTCCAGAATATCTAATTTCTTAAGGATTTATAAAAGCACAATGCTTAACCCAAAATAAACATCTCTGATGTTGTATTTAAGACTACTCAATATTGTTTGGACACAGTCACCTTCCTGAATGCCTGTAATTACACCATTTCTACTTTGAAGAATTACTCTGAGACTTATAAGGTATAGGTAACATAATTGTCAATTGACAAATTACTATTTTAAACATCTAATGACTTCAATAAATCATTTACAATATAAATATGCACATACCACTGTCTCCAAGTGTAGCTGTCCAGTCACTTAGGAGGTGGTGATGAACTTTAAGTACAATGGTTTCTTTTTGGTCTCATGATAATGTTTATATTTTGTTTTCTTAACATAACTGATGCAGACTAGATCACAGGACACTAGGCTATCAGTCAAGTTTTAGTTTTATTGCTCAACGGTCCTGAACTCACTTGATTTTCATGCATATGACTCTTATTAGCAGTAAACTGTTGAATGCCTCCTTATGGGCTTTTGAAATCTGGTCTTGGGCCTGAAACAATTAAGGAGCTCTGGCTCTTGTTCAAGTGATACAGCAACAAGGTCCTCATGCCACAGATGTTTCTTAAATTGTTCTATTTAGGTACATGTTTTTGGTGTTTTTTTTTTAACCTTGTACTATTTTTTTTTAAATCATGCTATTCTTATCCTTTGTGCCAATAACTGTATGGTACCTCAGGTTCTTTCACACTTGACCTGCCTTGCTATTTACTAGGTTCACTGGATTTGGATCTTGGTGCTACCTTCTAAGCTGGGACTTGCTAAGTTTTACCATTCAATTTGATACTTTCTGTAATTGGCCTGGATTTACATGCATTCAGTTCTTGGACTCACTGATCAGCAGCCTCTCCAGAAATTCCATGGTTTAGCCCATAGTGAAAAAAAAATGTATTCTGTTACTCTGTAATTGTCAGTTGGTCTACAAATGTGGATTGGTCGAAGTGGTTGATAATGTTGTTAAATACATTCTACAGTCCATCTGATTCATTATCAACTTTCCCTATTATTAAAGAAGGAGAAATGGTAAAAGGCCCTACTGTAATTTTGGATTAGTCTCTATCTCCTTTTAGTTCCTTCAGTTTAACTTCATATGTTTTGAAGTTTTGTTTTTATGTTTATATATATTATTTTGTCTCCCTAATAAATTCTCCTTTTTATCATTATGATATAGACTTTGTATATATCTTAATGTTTCTTTTCTTGAAATCTGCTTTGTTTATAATATAGCCACACCAGCTTTCAAATGGGTATTTTTAGAATGATATATTTTTTCTTCTTTTATTATCTACACACCTGTGTCTTTATATCGGTAGGGTATCTCTTTTATAATATACATTAGGTATTACTTTTTTTTTTCACTACAAAAGGCAGTCTGAAAACCTCTGCCTTTTAATTGGAGAACTTAGCTCATTTCACTTAATGTAATTATATGTCTGCATTTAAATGTACCATTTTATGATTTGTTTTCTATTTGGCCCTCTGTTTTCTCCCCCTTAGTTTCTTCTTACTTAGGATTAATTGCATCATTGTATTACTGCATTTTGTTTCATTCTTGTTCCTTGGGTATACAGCTTTTTTTTTTTTATTAATTGAAGATCTAGGAAATGCCCCATGCACCTTTAACTGGTCACATTCTACTTAAGATTAAAGTTGTACTGCTTTATATAAAACATAAGAATCTTGTGACATTATAATTTTGTTTACTCTTTTCCTTGTGTTATTGTTTTCATATATTTTATATCTGTA
Organism: Furipterus horrens; assembly: GCF_987537825.1. Classification (NCBI taxonomy): domain Eukaryota; kingdom Metazoa; phylum Chordata; class Mammalia; order Chiroptera; family Furipteridae; genus Furipterus; species Furipterus horrens. Next base: position 64,667,628 of record NW_028327172.1, on the reverse strand, counting down.
TATATTATAAATCTTGCTTTGTTTTATTTTACTTATATATATTTTTATAAAAATTAAGAGAAAAGACAGTTTCTATCAAATTTACCCACATATTTAAAGTTTCTAGTGCTTTCCATTCCCAACTGTAAACATGATTTTCTATTTAGTGTAACTTCCTTCTGCCTGAAGAAATTCTTTCAATATTTCTTATAGTGCAGATCTGCTGGTGAAGAATTGTCTTAGTTTTACTTATCTGAGAAAATTCATATCTGTTTTTAGTTGACTTTGTTTCTGAAGAACACTTATTACTAGGTTTGGAATTCAGAATTGAATCTTTTCTTCTTTCAGTATTTTAAATATGTTGTTCCAGGAATTCTGGTCTCCATTAGTTCTAATGAGAATTCAGCAGCCATTTATGTTATTCTTAGTCCCTATATAAAGATTATTTTTTCTTATTTGCTTTCAAGATTTCCTGTCATTGATATTTAACACTTAAACTATATTGTGCCTAAGGATGATACTCTTTATATTTATCTTCTTTCAAGTTTGCTGAACTTCTTGAATATATATATTCCCAAGTTAGGAATTTTTTAGTCATTCTTTTAAAAAATATCTTTCTGCCATTTTCTCTTTTCCCTCTCTTTTTGAGACTACAATTACGTATATGTTTTATTTTTGTGACAATATTCCACAGGTCTATAAAGCTCTGCTTTCAGTTCTTTAGAGAAATACATAGACATTACTCAAACTTGAAGTTAAAATTTGTTCTTTTATTATTTTCTATCAGCTATTAAGTCCATGCCATGAATTTTATTTTAGATATTTTATATTTTACCTATATTTTAAAGTTATACTTATTTTATATTTCAATCAGTTTATTTTTAACTTTAGAATCTCTCCTGAATTTCCCACTCACTTTTAACATATGTTTTGATATTTTTATATTTGTTTTAATATATTTTGTATTTTATGGATCAGTCAGGAGCTGAAAAGCAACATAAATAATTTGAATAAAAGAAATGTAATATAGAGAATTGTCAAGAAGACTTCCAGCCAAGATGATGGCCTAGACTGACATGCTCTGTCTCCCTCCACAAGAAGGAATACAACTACTGAAAAACCAGAAATAACCAGAAGTACCAGAAAATAAATGGAAGTCCAATGTATGAAGTTATAAAGAAGTGGTGCTCATTCGAACAGGTAGGAGAGGCAATGCCAGGGACGAGAGTTCAAGCTGTGCTTTCTGCGGCAGCAACAGTGACTGCGGCAGGAGAGCAGTAAGCACAGACACCTGTATTTAAGGGAGGGAGAGAAATGCCTGGGGAGCACCCCCAGCTGCAGACCAGACCTGTCAGCTTGTGTTTCCAAAGCCAGGGAAGGCATACCTCCATTGCCTTGGACTGTGAGGCCCAGAGGTGGTGGGGACAGAGGAGGAGATTCCTAGTCTCTCAGCAGAGAGTGAATAGCAGGAATCCATCTTGGACCAACACCCCCCCCACAGAAAATGTCACAGCGTGGTGAGATGGGTGGCCAGGTTGTGACAAGTGCACAGGGCTCCATCCCCTATAGCATAGGAGATGTGACAGCCCTACTCAGGAAGCAAAGGTAAACACAAAATAGTCAGGATGGCACAGATCATGATAGAGATCCCGGTGACGCAGCTGACCAGACAGCAAATATCTAATCTAATGAAGCAGCAGATAGGAAATCTTTCTGAGGCACAGTTCAGAGCTTTGGTAATAAAAATGCTTACAGACCTAACAGCAGATCTTAAACAAGACAGGGAAGAAATGAAGCCTAGTCCTGCTGAAGTGAACAAAAACACATACGAAACTAGTGGTGAGGGCAAAAAAAACAGGGATCACATCAACAGATCAGAACGTAGGGAAGAAACAAACAGTCAACCAGTGCAGAAAGAGGAAACGAGAATTGAGGAAAATGAGGAGAGGCTCAGAAACTTATCGGACAGCTATAAGCGGGCCAACAACCAAATCATAGGGCTGCCAGAAAGTGAAGAAGAAGAACTAGAAATTGAAAAAATATGTGAAAAAATAATGAAGCAGAACTTCCCGAACTTAGGGAAGAAAATAGACTTACAGGTCCAGGAAACACAGAGAGTTCCAAAAAACTGGACCCAGGGAGAACCACACCAAGACACGTTGTAATCAAAATGTCAAAAATTAAGGATAAAGAGAGAATCTTAAAAGGAGCAAGAGAGAAGAAGAGAATTACATACAAAGGGATCCCAATAAGACTATCAGCTGATTTCTCAAAAGAAACTCTGCAGGCAAGAAGGGACTGGCAAGAAATATTCAAAGGAATGAAAAGCAAAAATCTACAACCACAATTACTCTAACCAGCAAAGCTGTCATTCAGAATAGAAGGGCAGAAAAGTGCTTCCAGAACAAAGTAAAACTGAAGGAGTTCATTAGACCCAAACCACTGTTATATGAAATGTTAAAGGGACTTGTTTAGGAGAAGGAGGATCAAAACTATGAACATTAAAATGAAAACTGTATCAAAACAACCAACAACAGAAGCTAGAGAATTGAAACAAAGGCAGACTAAGTAGGCAACGAGAGTGGGAAAAGAACTATAGGTATGGGGAACATATTGGGGGGAGGTCAGCAGGAAGGGGAAAGGAGAAAAGGGAGAGAGATAGTACAGGAATTAAGAAGCATAGTAGGAGGGACTGGAGTAGACAAGAAAATGTTGAGAAGAACTATATGCACAAGCAATGGGCATGGACTAAGTAGGGAGACAACTGGAAGGAGGTGGGTCACTTGTTGGAGGGGAACAAAGGGAAAAGAAATTGGGACCACTGTAATAGCATAAACAATAAAGCATATTAAAAAATTAAAAATTAAAAAAATAAAAAGAACTAGAGAAAAAAAAGAATTGTCCACTGGTGCCAGGAGATAAAGATATCTCTAAAGAATATGAGTATATAAATAGCAGATATATGATACAGACACTGCCTCTAGGGCTGAGGCAATAATAGACATGGAAAAGGTCTCTTCCACCCACAAAACTGAGAATCAAATACCATTGGAGACAGTGTTGCTTTGACCCACTGGATGACAGGAAAGTTTATGTGTTTTAGGCTAGGGATGGCAAGCAGAAAATCACCTGCTTGGTTGCCCATCCAATGGCAATGCTAGTGGGAAGCTGCCTGCTACATGCTGCTGATGCTCATTGGAAAACCACCCTGTGAACGTCACACATTCTACTGAATGCCTCATGCTGCAGAAGCCAGAATTTATCAATAATAATAACAACAACAACAATAATAATAATAGCAGCACACCAGGACCAGGAGGAGAAGCTCCTTCCTCTTGTACTGCCGTAATTAGTACTTTCTATTAACAAAACCTAACTTTGCCAGTGGGCAAAAAAAAAAAAAAAATGTTTATAGGCTCTAGCTCCAGTATCACAAAGCAAGGCAAATAAAGGTAGAGTTGGAGTTAAGAAACAAATTGATAACCGCCAATTTGAACACAGTTAAAAATGATGCTTTAAAATTCTTGTCTGCTAGGTCCAACATCTATGTCATCTTAGGTTTGATTTCTTTGACTCATTTATCTCTTAACTATGAGTCACATTTTCCTGTTTCTTTGAATTCCTACCAATTTTTAATCTGTGCTAGATGTTGTGGATGATATACTGCAGAGACTAAATTCTGTTATCATCCTCTGGAATGTGTTGATTTTTGTTCTGACAAGCAGTTTAATTATTGATTATCACATTGAAATTGTAGGGGCTTGAACTTTTTGGAGAGGGTTTCATGGGTGGTTTATGCTTAGACTTGGGATGAATCCTTTAAATATGGGAGATAGTCTTTACACCTACAGCATGAAACTTCTAGAGTTTCCATGAATAGAGTTTACAAACAATATTGAAATTCCAAACTCTATTTTCCTTATGGAGGGCAACAACTGAAATCTCTTTCAACCTTTCAGCTGTTGCATTCTGCTGGGCTCCTTGGAGTCTCCACCATGTGTATGCACATCAGAGGTTAACCAAGGATTTAATGGGAATTAATACACAGATTTTTAAGTTTCTTCCTTCTGTGGCTACTTTCTTACCAGGATTTCTCCACTCAATTTCCAGACCTCCCGACAGCCCTCAACTCTCTCCTCTGACATCTCAAGTCAGTAACACAACAGTTTTCAGCTATTTCCAGCTACTCTAGCTTTACAACAGAATTCCTTCAGAGAAAATACCACATTAAAGTATATCCCATCCATTGAAGTTTTCCTTCTTTAAGGATCATATCCTTTCCAGTCTCTACAATGCCTTTTGTGACTTTCAAGTTCCTGAGATAAACTACTCTGCCAGTACTGGAATCAATACTCGTCGTCGTCGTCGGCAGCCGTCCGTCTGGAGAGACGATGGTGTAGCTTCTTAAGAGTCTATCTGCACCGCCGAGAATGGCAGTGCAGTCCAACTCGGGAGTGACACGGTATCTGTCTCCTCCCGTGTTGAATCGACATCTTGTGATGACGCTGGAGTGTCCTCTCCAGTGAAGCTGAAGCTACAGAGCCTGGGCAGGGTGATATGGAGGGTCTGCTGTTGCCCATGCAGCAGACCCCCCCCCCTCTTCGCAGCTGAAGGGTCCAAGGGAAAGACGGAGTCAATACAGCTTGGCTTCAGGTGCGCTGCAGGAGTTGCCGGTGTTGACTACAACGTCGAACCGCCTTAGGGACTCCGGCTCCGGATTTTCTGTCGGGGTTTACTCCCTTAGCCTTTCCCCTGAAGAGGTATGCCGCAAGGCAGCGGAGGTTTTTTGGAGTCAGAGTTTTCCTTCTCTGGAATCAATACTAGACAAGTGATTTCTAGGGACATTTTTACTCTAAGGACTTTGAATCCAACTTCAAGCAATAAGTAAATACCAAAACACATAGAAAAAAATTTTTGTGCTTATTGAAAGAGTTATAAATTTTTATTTTAGTGCAATGTGTATTGTACTTCAATATATACTGATTGCAGGCCTAAACCTGATATTAATTATCCAGGGTTATAATAAAATAGAAATTAGGATGTATGTGACTATAAATAATTCAACTGATTTCCTTTTTCAGAATCAGTATTGAGTGCTATATCTTCATATTAAATAACTTTGTTCAGTCAATTGAGTATACTTATAATACATGTATGTACACAAAAATAGATCAGCCTGTCATAAGGCTTCATATTGTTTTTGAACTTTCCTAATCCTCCTCTTTGGAAACATACAAATGCTTCTGTGTGGGTGAATTATTGCTTCACCACAATCCATTAAACATGGAAGGTCTCTTGGGCAAAGCACCAGTTCACACAGCACAGCTGACAGAAGAGAAGTAATTGGGGGAAAAAATTATAGCTCAGTGACAAGCAGACATCTTCAGGGGCCTGTTTCTTTCTTCTCTCATTAGCTTGTCTGAAGTTCAATTTCCCTGAAACTGTAAGCTGCACATTGCTCCACACTGTAAAAAATTCCAGAACACTCATAAAGAGCAAAGTTTTACAGATCACCCTTAACCTCATTACTCAGTTACTCTAAGCATTTTTCTGTGTAACCTTATACACACATTCAAACATACATTCAGTTCTTTACCAAAATATACATCATAATTAGCTTTATGGACAGCATATTGCATGGAAGTATTAAACATTATGCTTTCAATTCTCTAGATATAGGTATTTTTTAGAACCCAGCAAATAGTTTACTTTTTAACTTTAATTTTTTATTAAGGTATAATTGACAAATAAATTATAATATATTTAAAGTGCAAAATATCATGATTTGATATACATATCCATAGTGATGTGATTCTCACAACAAAGCTAATTAATACATCCATTGCCTCATATAGTTACCCTTTTTATGTGTGTGAGATTGTTTAAAATCTACTTTCAGCAAATTTCAAGTATGCAATTCAGTATTATTAACCATGGTCACCACACTATACATTAGTGTCTAAGAATTTATTCTTTTTATAACTATAAGTTTATACTCTTTGAGCAACCTTTTCTTATTTCTACCCTCTCCTTAACCCAGTCCCAGTTCTGGAAATTGCTTTCTTTCACCTTTGCTCTTCTTGATAAGCCTTGCATTAGGTTAGGTTTATCAATTTCACTAATTTAAAAAAATAAATTTTGTTTGTTTTTAATGTTGAAATACATTTTTATTTTCTACTATTATTATTATTTTTCTGTGAGTTTAACTATTTCTTCTTAACACACATATAAACAATACCCTACAGTATTTTACTTTATCTTTCTCTCTCTGGCCTTTTTCATTTAGCATTATGCTCTCCAGGTTAATCCATGTGGTCACATTTGTTGTCCTTTTAAAGCTTGAATAATGTTCCATCATGTATATACCATGTTTTCTTTCTTTATCTGTCCATGGACACTTAGGTTGTTTCCATATCTAGGCTATCGTGAATAATTCCCAGCACATATTTTAATTCTTCAGAGGTCTTTTTTATTAGTTGAACCTAAGTCACTCACAAATACAATTGCTTATTCTAATTCCATAAAGTGTTTTATCATTACTTGATGTTTTTGTGTTTGTTCATCCATGTACATGGTCATTGTCTGTGTCTTTCTCTAAATTCTAAATGACATGAGATTAAGGACATTTTCTTGTCTGGCCCTGTATCACAACACCAAGAACAGTGTCTTACACAAAGAAAGGTTTCATAAATATTAGTACTGTGAATAAAAACTGAGACTATAATGTCCAAATTGTTTTCAGTGAAGAGGGTGAGAATGTTGGCCAGTATACTTGCAACTTCATATTAGGAAGCTAAGGTCAGTGTAGGCCATACATTAACACAGAAAGATGAGCTTGTAGGGTGGGATAGGCTCCAGCAACCATCTAATAAAAGAAGGGTGATTCCAGGGAAATGTATGTGATCTCCAGCAAGTGTAAGAAGAAGGGAGATTTTAGTTGACAATGGCAAGTATAAAGAGGGCAGCAGAAGCCCCAGGCAGCTCAGCAGACTTCTGATCTACCTTTACATCCCCTAACAATCCCAACCTCAGTAGCCATATCACAAGGGGCTCAAAGCCCTAAAAATTTCCCCAAATATTTAACCACTGATTGAGATTCCTACCCAAATTACTTTTGACATTGACAAAGTTAGGCCTCAAGATGATTGTCTGAGACATAAATGGTCTTAGACCTGTATTAGAATTTTCTTTGAGAAGAAAGTAGCATAACTCAAGTATTTAAGGGAGGCTGGCATCAGTAAAATCAACAAACCTTCTCCTAAAATACACACTCATTAAACCCAGTTCAAACATTCACCAAGTACCTATCATGCACCTACACTATTATTGCCAGCTGTTTGACCTCTGGCATGGCCCGAGTAATTGCTGTGGGTGGCAGACTGAGGCTGCAGGTAGATAAAATGTGAACTAGACAATGAGACCAGAAAGGTACTGGGGTCAGCTCCAACTGTAGGTGACAGAACAGCACAGTAACAAGGAGCATGGGTACAGAGAAAAGGACCTGCCCAAATAAAGGGCAGATCTGTGTCTGAAAATGGAGCTAGAGCACAGTGATGGGGATTCCAGAGCAGGCAATAAATCACCATGTACAAGGGTGCAGGTGCTGGGACAGGACTCTGACCCAAGAGTTTGGGGATCTAACTGGTGGAGATGAAGGGTGAATTAGTCAAAACAAGACACATCTCCAATACTGTTGGTTGATTATTCACTGTATATGTTACCAAATTCAGAAACTCTAGCAAGAATGGGAAAATCAACATACGGGACTTTCCACAGGAAAAACATCTGGACCAGTACAAGTAAGTATCAACATATTTTCTTTGTTTAGCGGTGCCCGGGGGCAGGTAAAAGTGTGTGATTTCCATATTAGGTCAGCACTGGACATGAGATTCTACATTTGGTCAGGATAAGTGTGTAAGGAGCCCTCCATGTCAACATGAAAGAAACAGTAAGTTACAACCTGATAGCTATTCTATCCATATTTTAGTAAAAGAACCCTAATTTTATTTGGGTCAAAAATAGCTCCAGTCAAAAACAACATTTCTCAACCTCACCTTCAGTTATGTGTAAATAAGTTGTATGTATCCCTCAGCTATATGTAAGACTTGGCCAAACTGATGAAGTGGTCTGTGGATATCTAGGAAAAGTATGGGAGCTGCTTCAACTGACTGGAAATTTGATTCTGTCTACCTTTTCTCCTTTGTGTTGGAGATGGTTGTAAGTATTAACTGCCTTTGGACCATGAGATAATCTTGAAACTAGAAACTGTGACTAGAAGACATGCTAAGAATTGCACAGAATGAAGAGAGGGAGTTTAGGCCCCAGGTGAACAGGTGGATCTACCATACCAATCATGATGTGCCTTCCTCTGGACTTACCTTCTTCTTTTTACATGAAAGAGAAATAAAGTTCTGTTATTGCTTTAATCACTGGTAACATGGCTTTTCCATTATATGTAGGTTTCCTTAACCTCAATCAATATACAGGTTAAGGAGTAGTGTGAGCAGACTCTAGGGTGGCCCTCATGATCTCCACTTTCTACTGCCTTTCCTTGAGTGTGGGCAAAACCTGTCACTTGCTTCTATCTAATAGAAAATGGCAAAGGTGTTTATGTTACATTTATAAAACTAAGTCTTGCTAGCAGAGCCATACTACAGACCATGTCTCCCTAGCTAACTTTGAAGAAGTGGCCATGTTGGAAGGCACAGCTGGCAAGGAGCTGAAGGTGGTCTCTAGGATCTGAAAGTGGTCTCCATCCAACAGCTCGCAATAAGCTGAGGTCCTCATTACTACAACCAAAGATAATGAATTCTGCTGACAACCTGACTATGCTTACAAGTGAATTCTTCCCCAGTCAGGATCCAGATGTGAACACAGCACAGCTAACATGTTGATTGCAGTTTCTTTGAGATAGTAAAAAGAGAACTCAGTTAAGCTGTGCCCAGACTTCAGGCCTCCAGAAACTGTGAGATAATAAATATGTGCCATTTTAAGGGCCTGAGTTTGTGGCAATTTGTTATGCAGTAGTAGATCGCTAGCACAAGAAATCTAGACTTAATTTGTGGTTTTCAAAGTTTTTTTATGAATGTAATTCACTTTAGCCTAAAATTTTATTGTTCTGTTATCCTGTAGAATGAGTACATGTGGAGTTCACAGTTACGTGGCCTCACCTATAATGTGAAAAATATTAAATAAATATGAAAAAGTAAAGGTGTGATCTTTACCCTCAAAAAAGTCTGTGAAATGCTTTTGCATTCTTACTAATGCCTTGTCTTGTACCTTCATCAAATGTAGGCAGGAAAGTAGTTAAGTCCCATTCAAGCTCCTTGAGAACAACAGCCAAATGAGACCCTCCTTTGATTTGCCACACAAATTCAATGGTGGACAAAAGTAGGTAGTTTGAACTAATGCACTTTTATAGTTAAAAAAAGAAGGAGAAAAAAATCACAGATTCACATCACCCAGAAGATATGATTATATTAAGTAAACATTGAGATTCTCAGACAAAAGGGTGCCATGAAACTGAAAAACATTTTCATTAATTAACATAGTTGTAAAATTTCAGGTTCCAAGGATAGAAAAATCTTGGAAGCAATTATGAAAGTCATTGTATAATATTTAAATTAAAGAAATACTTCTCTTAAGACAAATAAAACATTAAGTATATCTTTTGATTTTTCCAAATTTGAGTAATCCAATTCACTAGCCCTCACCTATTAGTGGTATTCAAAAAATTGCAGATGACTTAAGAAACATAGATAGCTTCTAACAATGTCACTCCAACCAAATGCATTCTCTTATATCAAATATAATTGTTCTATATGTCATAATAATTGGATAACATAAATGTCATAGAAAGAGAGGCAAAGGAGATGCATTCATGTCCTGTTGAGTTAATAAACAGTGAATAAATTCTAGATGATAAAACAATTTGTGAGCCAGTGTTTTCCTATAATGAATATTTGAGGGGGTGGAGCATGAATGAGAATGATGAGTACATGTATTTAATTTTTTTAATTTTAAAAAGTAAAAGTTCTAAGTATGTCAACTTCTCCTCCTATATCCCACCTAGAGACAAAATATGTGAAGCACTAGTTCAGTCCAATACTTACAACTAAAATAAGCCTTTTGACATGTAACTTAATTATCTGGATTTAAAATATTTTTCCAACTAGGAATTTTATTAACTACAAGCTTGCCTCCAATACTTGACATATAATAGTCTTAGCTCTTTCTTCATCCCCCACCATACCAAAATATTCATCCCCACCCTACTGAAATAAAATATTGAATGGAAAAATTCTGTTCCATAAGCCTTGTGGTTAGTGAAAAATTTCTCCATATTCTAGCAATGAGTTAACCATCATTCTTAGTTGTCAGTGATGGTATGAGTTGTTAACATTTTATATCTTTGTAGAAAATTATGTAATAAGAAGTGGAAGGGAAATAACATGGCAGACTGAATCACGTGTTGTTTACCTCACACCAACATGCCAGTGGGAGGTTAGATTAATAGTATTAATACCAAAACTAAATTTCCACATGCTTCTGAATTTCTTATAAATCAAAACATATAATTCCTATGTATTTTATGCAGATTACTCCTATTTCCTAAGTGATCAATTCGGGGACGATTGTTTATATTAAGTAATTATCAATGTTAATGATAATAATAAGTTATTTCCATAATCAATAAAGAATTTTTTCTTTAAAAAATGTCATGCTGACTCTTCTAGAATAAGTAGAATTGCTCAGGAATTCCAAAGTGACAAAAATGAAAACATGTCAAAAAAAATTCAAAAATGTAGGTTTAAGGGCATGTCCTAATGAGAGAGAAAAGGAGATTAGCTAAGTGGAAGCTGGGGATCAAAAGGGATATTCATGTGGCATACTCATCACATAGATTACCCTGAAGTTGTACACTTTCCATGAAAACCTTTTCTGAAAATTCAGGTAACTTTGATCTGTATATTATTTGATAATTCATATCATTATCTTACATTTGAACATCATTATATTGCTGTGAAGCTGACATTAATTATTCCTAACATAGAGAAGTTTATGGTCATACACTCATAAATGCCCACAAAGAAACTTAAAGCCAAGTGTTCTATTTTACAAAATTGAGTGCTTTTTATTTTGTGCAAATGATACCTTGATAAAATTTATTTTAAAATGCAAAATCATGGAATATTTTTAATGCCATTTTTTAATTGTTTTTGAGGGTGTCCTCTAACATTGTATTTATTTTTACATGTTTCTGGTAGATCTTTTCTCCAGTTATTCTGCAGAGATCCTTAAAAAAAGATACTATGTTATTTATCTTTGAATCTCCCGTAACATTTAACACATAGCATGGCATAGTTAAGGTAATCTATACTATTGCTATTATTTTTTAATTTTTTTTTGTTTTAATTATAGTTGACATACCACATTGTATTAGTTTCAGGTGTACACCCCAGTGATTAGACATTATAAAACACACTAAGTGATAATCCAAATAAATCTTGTACCCATTTGACACCATACATAGTTATTAGAATATTATTGATTATGTCCCTTTGAGGACAATAGAGTCTATCAGGCTCCCTAACACTGGATGCCCAAGCATGGGCTGCTTAGAGATAATAATTAGATTCGCATGTTCAGTGCACTCACAGTTATATAAGCATTGATGCCATATTTTGCCTAGTAGCTGACTTTGTCTATGCATAATATATAAGGGGCAGGAACCCCTACAGCAGGGCAGTGGTGAGCCATGAGGGTTGCAGGGCAAGCAGCAGGAGCGTGGTTGGCGGCCCGCTGGTGGTCCAGCACACACCTATGGTGGGTGCACGAGTGGATGCTGTAATAATATATGCAATAGACTTCCAACCAAAATAGAAGCCTAGACATACACACTGCATCTCCCTCCACAACTAAGAATGAATACAACTACCTCAAAACTAGAGACAACCAGAAGTTCCAGAAAATTTAGCTGCATGGAAGTCCAACAAACAAAGATATAAAGAAGAAATACTCATCCAGACAGGTAGGAGGGGCAGAGCCGGGGCAGGGAGGACTCGGTGTGGTGGTGGCAGCAGAGGAGGCAGTGGTAGGCTGGTGGAAAGCACAGTCACGTATTTTAAAAAGTCAGGAAGGACACCAGGGGAGCCATCCCAGCACCAGACCAGACCGCACAGCTCACGGTCCCAATACATGGGAAAATGAAACCTAATTGCTTTCTACTGTGAAAACCAGTCTGGTCTCTCAGTAAATTCCACTTGTTTAAAGGGCCCCCACAGTCCTATAACATCAGCATACCCACCCACTGGGGGAACGATGGCCAGGGCAGGAGCTAATGAGGCACCAGTCCCATGTGGAAGTGAAAGAAGTGCCTGGAAAAAGGGTGAGTGTAAGCAAGCAGCATTGTTCCCTCTCAGACCCCTTTTCCACATACACGGGTCACCTTGTACTGACAAATACCTAAGGCTCCACCCCTTACAATGTCACAGGTACAACAGCTCTAGCTAAGACACAGAGGCTAACAAACACAGGAGCCTGTCAAGATGCAGAGATAAAGAAGTATGGCCCAAAAGGGAAAATGGATCAAGGTTCCAGTGGGAGAACTAACTGATGAGGAGATAGCTAACCTAACAAATGAGGAGATAGCCAGCCTAACAGACTCAGAGTTCAAAACACTGGTGATAAAGATGCTCACAGACTTGACAGATATGCTTAAATATGGCAAACACATAAGGGAAGAAGTGAAGGCTATACTAAATAAAATGAAGGAAAATTCACACAAAACCATTGGTGAAGGGAAGGAAGCCGTGTTTCAAATCAATGATTTGGAACATAAGGAAGAAAAAAAGTCAACCACTACAGAATGAGGAAGCAAGAATTTTAAAAAAAAGATAGATAGAAGAGGCTTAGGAACCTCTAGAACAACTTTAAACATGTCAACGTCCAAACCATAGGGGTGCCAGAAAGAGAAGAGAAAAAGCAAGAAATCAAAAACTTATGTGAAAAAGTTTAACTCCCCAAATTTGGTGAAGGAAATAGACATACAAGTCCAGGAAGCACAGAGAGTCCCAAACAAGCTAGACCCAAAGAGGACCATGCCAAGACCCATCATCATTAAAATGCAAAAGTTTCAAAATAAACAGAGAATCTTAAAAGCAGCAACAGGAAAGAAGAGAGTCACCTACAAAAGAGTTCCCATAAGACTATCAGCTGATTTCTCAAAAGAAACTTTGCAGGCAAGAAGGGGCTGGCAAGAAGTATTCAGTGGTGGTGAAAAGCAAGGACTTACAACCAAGATTACTTTATCCGGCAAAGCTATTATTTAGAATGGAAGGGCAGAGAAAGTGCTTCACGGACAAGGTAAAGCTAAAGGAGTTCATTATCACCAAGCCATTATTATATAAAATGTCAAAGAGACTTATTTAAGATAAAGAAGATCAAAATTATGAACATTAAAAAGACAACAAACTTATAACTATCAACAACTGAATCTAAAAAATAAAAACAAAATCCAGCTAAGTAAACCAGAATAAGAACAGAATCATAGGTATGGGGGTCACTTGGAGGGTTATCAGCTGGGAGGGGAAATGGGGGGAAATGGAAAAATGGTGCAGGGATTAAGCAGCATAATTGGTTGGTACAAAATAGGGGGAATTTAAGAATAATATAAAAAGGGGTGAAGCCAAAGATTTCTATGCACGACCCATGGACATGAACTAAGAGGAGTGGGATTGCTGGAAGGAGGGGCATACTTGGCAGAGGAGAGCAAAGGGAAAAAATAGGACTATTGTAACAACATAATCAATAAAATATATTTAAAAATAAAACAATAATATCTGCAATAAAGGAATGTCAGAGATTCCAGTTTTACCTCACATATACTTCTGATTGCTGGACAAAAAAGAACCTGCCTTGGGGATTCAACAGTCCCTTATGCTGTACTTCACCACCCTATGACTATTTTGTAACAACCAATTTGTACTTCTGAATCCTTTCACCTTTTCCAACCATCCCCCACCACCAAATCCCACTTCTCATTTTGCAACCATCAAAATGTTCTCTGTATCTATTATTCTCTTCCTGTTATTCTTGTTTGTTTATTTTGTTTTTTATATTCAATTGTTGATAGATATGTATTTCTTCCCAATTTTTTCTTCTCTTCCTCTTTCTCCTCCTTCTCCTTCTCCTCCTCTTCCTCCTCTTCTTCCTCCTCCTCCTCCTCCTCCTCCTCCTCCTCCTTCTTCTTCTTCATTGTCTTCAAGAAGACCCTTTAACATTTCATGCAATGTTAGTTTCATAGTGATGTACTCCTTAACTTTTTTTTTGGTCTGGGAAGCTCTTTATCTGTACTTTGATTCCAAATGATAGCTTTTCTGGGTAGAGAAATCTTGATTGTAGGACCTTGACATTGCTTATCTCCATTTTCTTTAGTTCTTTTTCTAGAGGTTTATTGTTCTTTCATTTGAGATATGTTTCTTTGTTCCCTCATTTTGGCAGCCCCCCTGTGTATGTTTCTACATAATAGACAAAGCTGCTACATCGCCCAGGCTTGGTAGAGTGGCCTAATGTTGTAGATGTCCTATGAGGTCCAGTGGCACAGCTACCCCACTCACCCAAGCTGGAGACTCCAGGTGTGCCCTCCTGTGTGAGATGTGTATACCCTCCTATTGTAATTGAGCCTTGATAGCTGTTGGCACATCAAAGGGAAGAATTTACCCCCAGACTGATTGGCTGCAAGGACTGGCTATGACCACCATGCAGGATAAGCTCTTCAGGGGCCCACCCCATAGAGGAGGACTTACTTCCGTGGGGCTCTGGTCCTTGCTGAGTTCACCTCTAGAGTGTCTTGCTTGGGTATTGCTTTGACATGGTCTGAAGCTGTCCACTGGGTGTGCTGGGTCTGGGGCCTAAGAGGAGGTTTAGGCCAAGGTCAGCTTCTGCCTGTGTTGTGCCCAGGGTCACCTGGCATGAACTGCAAAGCCTTCTGCAGATGGCTGCCTCTTGTGTAGGGCTTTGAGGTACCCAGAAGAAGCCAAGTTGTGAACTAAAGCCAGCTAATGCTAGTTTTGGGCCTGGGGCCACATAGAGAGAGGTACAGGGCACACTGAGGCCAGACGCTACTTGTTTAAGAGATTTTAGGAAAGTCTGGAGCATGAATGAAGACAGGCCATTTGTATGGAAGGGCCACTGGAAACAGCTTGGATAGGTCCACAAGTTGGTAGGATGAGGTCTTAGGGAATCACCAGAGTGAATAGTGTGAGCCAACTTGATGGAGACTCAGATATGGTTCCCATTGCTGGGTCTGTGTGGAAAGGGCTCAGAAAAGAAATAATGACTTCTGCCAGCACTTCTATCTGGGAGAAAGCTGTCCCTCAGCTCTCACCCTCATGTCAAATACTTAAGTTTCTTTTCATATATTCCTGGTGTCTTCTGAGATGCTGCCCCAGCACTGGAGCTCAGAGAAGTGAGTCTGAGTAAGCCTGTGTGTGAGCTTTTTAAGAGGAATGCCTGGGACTCCAGAAGCTCTCCATCTCACTCAGCCACAATCTCCCCTGGTTTTTATAGCCAGAACTGATGAGGATTACTTTTTCTGTCACTAGAACCCTTGACTTGGTGCCTGGCCTAGGGCTGGGACCCTCATTCCTTATTGGGGACCTCCACAGCTGAGACAGCCTTCACATGGGACCAGCCTGCTCTGTATCTTTACCCCTTCTATGAAACTCACGGGGCTTCTTCTTTATATCCATAGTTGTAGGACTTCTGTTCAGCTAGATTTCAGGAGGTTCTGAATGATGATTGTTCTGTAGCTTAGTTGTATTTTTATATCTCTATACTATTGCTTTTAGAAGTGGGACAAAGGGTCCAGAAAATATAGATATACCTCCGTGTGTCTGCGCACATGCATACACATGTGCACATACACATAAAGAGTGAGTGTGAGACTGGGACTGGTCAGCTGCTCCCCCAGTTCTCCCCTTGGGGCCACTGCACCAAACTCTCCAGGAGTGTCTCCAGTCCCCTCTGCCTTCTCTCTGATTGAGCCCAGGAGAGAGAGAAAAATAGAGAAAGAGAGAAGAGCATCAATGTGAGAGAAAAACATGGATGCATTGCCTCCCACGTGTGCCCCGACCAGCGATCAAAGCTGCAACCTACCATTTTCATGGACCAAGTGTTTATGCTTTGCCTGGATTCTCCCTCTATGAATTGTTCAGAATTCAGAAGGTCCCCTTAACATGTTTTCTGGAATTCGAATCATTTCCTCCACATTCTAGACTTCAGAAGGAAGAAAAGTTGGGGATAATGTTACTCTTAAGGAGTTTTCCAAAGATGGAAGTTCCATGTATTTTCCACTAATTTTGGAGAACAGTGTGTGGCATAATGGAAAAAGAACATGTCTGACAAGCTGTGTAACTTAGACAAATGAATACCTGTTGTTTAAGAATATACAGAACATCCTTGGTGGGAAGGTGGAGGTGGATAAAGCAGTTGTTTTCTGAAGCTTCCCATGCAGGTCTTTTGCAAAACATCATAATACAATGCAAAACAGAGCCAAGAAATTCCGGCCAAGATGGAGGCTTAGACGGACACGCTAGAGCTAGGTCTCCCTCTACAACTAGAGAGGAATACAACTACTTCAAAACAAAGGATAACTAGAAATTCCAGAAAATAAAACTACACGGAAGCCCAACATATGAAGTTATAAACCAGCGGTGCCATTTGGGCAGGTAAGAGTTAAAGAGGGCAGCGCTGTTTGTGGTGGCACCTGGGACAGCGGCGGGGCGGCGAAAAATCCCGGCTGCAGTCAAGCCCCTGGCGGTGCGCGACCCCAGCGCTGGGGAAAGCAGCCCCCGCATCGCCTTGAACAGTGAGACCCAGGGGGGCGGGAGGACGGATCCCGGTCTCCTAGCTGAATAACTGTGTGAATCCATATTGGACCCCCGCCCCCAAAGAAAGCACCACAGGGCTGCGAAATAGGTCGCGGACAGGCGCCGGTCGCTGACTTGTGACACGTACACAGGCACTGCCCCCTACAGCCGGCCCAAGAAAACAAAACGCATCTGTCAAAATGAGGCAGACAACTATAGAAATCCCGGTGGCACAGCTCACCAGGCAACAGATAGAGAACCTGACAGATGAACAGATAAGAAACCTGTCAGAGGCTCAGTTCTGGGCCATTGTTATCAGGTGGCTTACAGAATTCACAAAAGAGCAGGAAAAAGATAAGAAAGAAGTGAAAAACTTTCATAACGAAAGGAACAAAACCGCATACGAGACAGAAGGTGAGGAAAACAAATCCAGAGTTCATTTCAACAAACTGGAATATGGAGAAGGAACAAGCAGTCAACCAATGCAGAGAGAGGAAATGGGAAGCAACAATGAGAGGATCAGAAACCTCTGGGACAGCTATAAAAGGCCCAACATAAGAATCATTGGTTTGCCAGAGAGTGAGGAAGATGAACTAGAACTTGAAAAATTGAGTGAAAATATAATAAAGGAGAACTTCCCAGACTTGGGGAAGGGAATAGACTTGCAGGTCCAGGAAGCAAGGAGAGTTCCCAAGAGACTGGACCCAGGGAGAACCACTCCAAGACACATTATAATCAAAATGTCAAAAATTAAAGATAAAGAGAGAATCTTAAAAGCAGCAAGAGAGAAGAAAAGAATTATGTACAAAGGGGTCCCAATTAGACTATCAGCTGACTTCTCAAGGGAGACCCTACAGGCAAGAAGGGACTGGCAAGAAATATTCAAAGTAATGAAAATCCAAAACCTACAACCATGAATACTCTATCCAGCGAAATTGTCATTCAGAATAGAAGGACAGAGAAAGTGTTTCCAGGACAAAATAAAACTGAAAGAGTTCATTAGATCCAAACCACTGTTATATGAGATGTTAAAGGGACTGGTTTAAAAAACAGAAGCTAGGGAGATGAAACAAAGGCAAACTAAACAGGCAATGAGAGTGGAAAAGGAACTGTGGGTACGGGAAGCATATTGGGGGGAGGTCAACAGGGAGGGGGAGTGGGGAGAGGGAGGGAGATGATATAGGAATTGGGGATCATGGTAGGAGGGAATGGAATAGACGGAGAGAGGTTGGGAGGAACTGTATGCAGAACTAATGGACATAATCTAAAAGGGGGGGACAACTGGAGGGAGGGGGGCCACCGGGTGGAGGGGAGCAGAGGGAAGGGAAATTGGCACAAATGTAATATTTTAATCAATAAAACACATTAAATCTGGAAAAAAAAAGATAACTAGAAATTCCAGAAAATAAAACTACACAAAAGCCCAACATACAAAGTTATAAACCAGCGGCACTTGTTGGACAGGGAGGAAGAGAGAAAGTGGGCGGTGCTATTTGCGGTAGCACCAGGGACAGCAGCAGGGAGAGCGATCCCCACTGTAGTCAAGCCCCAGCAGCTCCCGAACCCAAAGCTGGGAAAAGCAGCCACTGCATTGCCTCAAACAATGAGGCCCAGAGGGCAGAAGGATGGATCCTGGTCTCCCAGTGGAGAATAACAGCAGGTATCCATCTTGGACCCCCGCCCCCACACAAAGCGCCACAGCACCACGAAATAGGTTGTGGATCGCCACCGGTCACCAGTTAGTGAAAACCAAGCACCACAGCATGGCGAAAAAGGTTGCAGATCACTGCCGGTAGCCAGGTTGTGACGAGTACACAGGCTCCGCCCCCTACAGCCTGCCCCAGAAGCAAAGCAAAATGCAAATCTGTCAAAATGAGGCAGACAACTATAGAAATCCCGGTGATGCAGTTCACCAGGCAACAGATGAAGAATCTGACAGATGAACAAATAAGAAACGTATCAGAGGCTCAATTCAGAGCTATAGTCATTAGGTTGCTTGCAGAATTAACATAAGATTTGGAACAAGATGAGAAAGAATTGAAAGCCACTCATACTGAAAAGAACAAAAACACATATGAGACAAGTGGTGAGGAAATAAAATCCAGAGATCAAATCAACAAACCAGAACATAGGGAAGAAACAGTCAACTAGTGCGGAAAGAGGAAACAGAAAGCAAGGAAAGTGAGAAGAGAATCAGAAACCTCTGGAACCGCTATAAGCAATCGAACATACAGATTATAGGATTGCCAATGGGTGAAGAAGAAGAACTAGAAATTGAAAAATTAAGTGAAAATATAATAAAGCAGAACTTCCCAAACTTGGAGAAGGAAATAGACTTACAGGTCCAGGAAGCACAGAGAGTTCCAGAAAAACTGGATCCAGGGAGAACCACTCCAAGTCATATTATAGTCAAATTGTCAAAAATTAAAGAAAAAGAGAGAATCTTAAAAGCAGCAAGAAAGAAGAAAAGAATTATGTACAAAGGGGTCCCAATAAGACTATCAGCTGACTTCTCAAGGGAGACCCTACAGGCAAGAAGGGACTGGCAAGAAATATTCAAAGGAATGAAAAGCAAAAACCTACAGCCATGAATACTCTATCCAGCAAAATTGTCATTCAGAATAGAAGGGCAGAGAAAGTGTTTCAAGGACAAAATAAAACTAAAAGAGTTCATTAGATCTAAACAACTATTATATGAAATATTAAAGGGACTGGTTTAGAAAAAGGAGGATCAAAACTATGAACATTAAAATGAAAACTGCATCACAAGAATGGAGCAGACAGGAAGAGGTTGAGAAGAACTATATGCACAACCAATGGACATGGACTAAAAGGTGAGGGCAACTGGAGGGAGGGGGGCCACCGGGTGGAGGGGAGCAGAGGGAAGGGAAATTGGGACAACTGTAACAGTATAATCAATAAAATATATTTTTTTAAAAAAGAAGTGAGCATGAGGCAAAATATAAAATTCAACAAAGGCACCTCTGCATTATTACCAACCTCATTAGCACATCAACATTCATGATCATCCAAGTTAATATATTAAGAAATATAGGAAGGGCTTAGAGAATTCAGAGTTTCACAATTTGGGAGATAAAATGTTATAAACTAAACATGTTAGAAATAAACAATTAGCATATCCTAATCCAAATGTTCTAGAGTGGTGCTTCTCAAAGTTTAATTGAATATTTGTTAAAATGCAGATTCTAGTTGAGTAGGTATAGGGTGTGTCCTGAGAGCCAGTGTTTATAACAAGCTGCCACATGGTGCTGATATTGCTGGTTCATGTGGATCACACTTTCAACAGCAAAGTTTTAGACTATATACAGTGCTCTTTCCATTACATTATACACTTCTCACTCCTGTTCCATAGCTATTGACATTGGTACCAAATATTTTATCATTTAAAGATGTCATGTTCTGTGTGCAAAAATTTCTTATATTTTCTCATATATAAATATATCACTCTTTAACAAAGTACCTGGTAAAGTTTGTTGGATAAATAAGCAAACTATATACTAAGAATCTGAAGGGCATAGTCTACATGATATGAGCATTTGATTTGTCAAATATCTGGGAAAACAGAATACATTGAATCTGAATTTGTAATAAAATTTTTTTTAATTAAAAAGATGAATTTAAAATTGAGGTAATCACTTTGGCTATCCAGACAAAACAATGGATACCTATTCTTCACCATAGTGAAGAAATAAAATGGATTTCAGGGAAATAGAGTCCTGGTCTGAGAAGAGGCTAAGGTTTGAGGTTCAGAGATGTCTAAGCCAAACTCAAGATTCACAAGTCATGTGACGCTGAAACTATCATTCATCAAGCACATGCTATAGTTTGTCACCTTTAATAGTTCTGACAGCTGCAGTAAAGCAGTGAAATAGAAATGTTAACATCAAGGTTTCCATAGGAAACCATGATACACTAAAAGCTACTCGCCTAAGTGAGGAGCCAAAGCACAACAGTTTCCTTACCCCTGACATCTTCACCCAGGGTTCCTGACACCACTTCAAGGTTCCAGAGAAATATGAGGCCTGCCTGAGACAATGATTTCACCAAAGACCAAGAGTAAAATTCACTCTGCTGTCCAGTCATCAGACTAAATAATGAGAGACACAAATAAAATGTTCTTTGCTGTAACCTGTCACTCACATTTGTTTAAGATACCCTTCATGTAGTCTGGTAGTTTGGGTTGACTTTGAGGGCACATTGAACTACTCACAGTGAGGACCAACTGGAAATAAAGTGTGGGACTGTGATGTCACAATCACGGGCACAGAATTTCCTTAGTGAAATCAGGAACCCAGTTCGCACTGCCATCACGTCCCACCACAGGTGTGGAGAACTGGTACAGGAGCCTGTAGCTCTTGCCTCCTGAGACTGAGCTAACACTAATCAGAATTTTGATTTAAAAAACTGTTCTAGGATGTAATAATTTTAAAATTTTTAACACATTTTTCTACTTAGAGTGGAAATCTTACTTGTTTCTGTTATGGAGTAAGTGCGAGAACCAAACGGTTGGAGACAATCAAATTAGAATTTAAAGAGCCTTTATTAGCTGGCCAGCAACTGCCCACCTGTCCACAAGCCGGACTTACGTGGACAGCCCCGACTTTAGGGATTGGGGGGTTTATAAAGCATTTCAGGTGCATTCATGTTCCTGCAGGTGCAAACACTTGGACAGAAATACAGCTTGTATAAGCAAAAAAAAAATTTCCCACTATTCCCCAGGTCATTGCTCAAAGGAATAGGTCACTGCTCAAAGGAGGAACAGTTAGGTCAAGTTCCTTGTTCTGCTTGGTTTAAGCATACAGCCGCGGGGGTCTGGTTCCCGGGACCCAAGTTCAGCTGATTATCCTACTGGCTAGACATCTAAGAAATACCCTTTAACAGTTTCAAGTGAACGTACCCTTCAACTAACAAGATAAATTAGTCTTAGGAAGCTATGTTGCCTAAAATGGAGAAATGCTAAAAATGTTTACATTTTATGCTTCTCTCATCTATTAGGTCCATTGTACAGATAGGCATTTCAAAATATCTTCAAAGAAAAACAATGACAAGTAGTTATTTAATAAGACAATATTGAAAAAAATAAATGAGTCCTTTGTTTCAGATTTTTTTGGACAAACCCAATTGTTCCTTTAAGTGGTTCCAAGGCGCTGCTTGAAATATTTATATATTTATCAACTTGGACTTAGAATTAAATCCAAGTTGATAAATTTTCTCTTAAGCTTCTACTTTAATACAAATGTAACAAAAATGTAAGCATTCAAGCCAAGAAATATGACTTGCCTAAAGAGGATTTCTCCCCTATATTTAAGGTAGCAGCAAAATGATTAAATATAACTAATCAAAATTTCACACTTTAGGTGAAAACTTGACCATTATCAATATTTTTTATAATAGGGAAATTAACTAGAAATAACACTTTTGCTAGTTTTTAATTAGTTGAAATAGTACTATAGTATAAAGAGGTTTCATTGTATGCAATGTTTTATGAATAAGATCAGATAATTGAAGACAACTCTTGTGGATAGTTTTATTTGAAATTGTCTCCTTATGAAATAAAAAGCAAGTTATGTGAGATTTTATTTAACTTTTTTCTTGAAGTTGTTCTTTTGATAAAATTTTAATTCATTTTAGTTAAAATAAGAACTTGTAAATTTACTTATGTCATACACTGCTAGATATTATCAGGCATTCATAAAAAGCATTTGACATATTGATATCAAGATAACTATCTAGAAGAGAAATAAGATTAACATAAGAAACTACAAGCCAAATGCTGACATCCATAATGTAGATTCAATAATTACAGTAATATGGAAAACAAGAAAGAAGAAATACTAGTGTGGGCTGGTTTGATCAAAAAGAACATCCTTACAGACTAGTGCCCAAATCACTGAATTTTTCTACCTCTGATCTGTTCTTTTTAAGCCCCGGCTGGTTTGGCTCAGTGGATTGAGCGTCGGCCTGTGAGCTAAGTGTCGCTGGTTCGATCTTCCAGTCAGGGCACATCAGAGAAGGAAAACTCTGACTCCAAAAAACCTCCGCTGCCTTGCGGCATACCTCTTCAGGGGAAAGGCTAAGGGAGTAAACCCCGACAGAAAATCCAGAGCCGGAGTCCCTAAGGCGGTTGACGTTGTAGTCAACACCAGCAACTCCTGCGGCGCACCTGAAGCCAAGCTGTATTGACTCCGTCTTTCCCTTGGACCCTTCAGCTGCGAAGAGAGGGGGGGTCTGCTGCATGGGCAACAGCAGACCCTCCATATCACCCTGCCCAGGCTCTGTAGCTTCAGCTTCACTGGAGAGGACACCCCAGCGTCATCGCAAGATGTCAATTCAACACGGGAGGAGACAGATACCGTGTCACTCCTGAGTCGGACTGCACAGCCATTCTCGGCGGTGCAGATAGACTCTTAAGAAGCTACACCATCGTCTCTCGAGACGGACGGCTGCCGACGACGACGGATCTGTTCTTTTTAAAGATATGAATAATATATTAAACCTACATTAACTTAACATTATCTTTCAGAACTAAAGCTATTCTACCTTGATCAAAATCATAAAACTGTACAAAGTGAATCTTTTGTACAGGCACTACCTACTTATGCCATACTGCTTTAGAGAGCTTAGACTTAATTAAATTACAGATACCTCTCCAGATGTAGCTCTTCTAATGTATTAATTCAAGCTTCAATATGAGAAAGAAAATTCTGTATTTTATCATCCATTTTAATTTATTTTTTACTTGCTGCTGAGAAATGCAATAAAAGAAAATGTTTATGAAAGAAACATAGAGAACTTCTTGGGTACCACACTTGGCAAAAAACATTTTCAGTCTCCTGACTCAAGTCTCACCAGTTCCTTAATTGTTATCCTTACATTATATTATTAATACCTTCCTACCTTCATTCATTCCTTCTTACTTCCCTTTCTCTTTTTCTTTTGTTCTTCCTTTTCTTCCTTCCTTCCTTCCTTCTTTCCAAATCAAATATATGACTGAACACTTTCAGAAACTTGGTTTTTGAAGTTGGAAGGCAAAGACAAACTCTTATTAAAAAAAATAATTGGATTTGAAAATCAAAAGTAGATACCATTTGCTTCTACCACTTACTAGCTGTGTGACTCTGCCTGGACCTCTGTTTCCTCATCAGTAAAATGAAAAGGATAACTTTTTATAGGCTTGATGTGAATATTAAATGATAAAATGTACCCTCTTCAAACTTTGAAATTTTATGTAAATTAAGGAATTGTTATAAATTGAATATGTCCCCAAATCAGATATTAATTGGTCCTAAATGACTATACTTTTTTTTAGGATGCAGCATTTGCTCAGCAAAATGCCTGGAGTTACTCTTAATGTTTATTTTTAAGTGAAAGCTAGAGGGGAAAATGTTTTTTAAGATTCATAATTAACTCAAATATTTTTAACAATGTTGTCTAGAAAGGTTAACTTATTCACTTACATAATAGAACTATTTTTTTATCAATTTAGAATAAAAAGCAGGACTCTGAAGGCCTAAAATGAAAGCAGGTAAATGTTGATGGAAAAGTGGGATGGATGGAAAAGATAAGTGAGAGAAATTAAACCAAGGAGAGAAAACTGAGAACCATGAGAAGACTCAAGATTAAGGAAACCTGAGGAAGAAAGGGTCCCAAAGACCCAGGCTTTGGGTACATGCCACCTACCACAGTGTTGTGATTTCTTGCTCACTTATCTGTCTCCCTAATTAAAATATAAGCACCTCGCTTTCCAGAACTGTATTTTCTAGCCTTGTTTTACTGTATATAATTAGTGAGGAACAACTGAGTAAATCTGTGAAAAATCTGTTTCAATTTTTTTGACACCTATCCTTTTATCCATCTTTTCATTGTTTCATCCTTCTTCCCTTGTCACCTTGAAGCACTTATTGAGTAAATATTGACAGAAGGCACTACAGGCAGTGCTGTCAATTAAGGGGAAAAGAAAGGCAGTCCTGTATAAATTTGAAATTTCCAAATATCAGATAACACCATTTTATATAAATGTTATTGAACTTGCTAATATGAAATACACTGAGGAATTGTTACCCATTATGTAAAGTTGAAGCTATAGCACACAAGAAAAAATCACTCCCACAAGTCAAATGATTATAGATTAACAGTGAAGATGTTTTGAGAGATGCAGTTTTCTTTTCCAGTTAACAGTTTCAACAGCACTCATCCCAGAGATTACTTCATGAAGCCACTGAGGTGTGTGTTACATTTTGCTTTCTTAGTAGAAGGGGGAGTTGATACATTTGGCTATTTAGTACAGCTCTTTATATGGTTATTTAAGTGTGGTTAGTAGCCTTTTACAGTGAAATTCATTTCCAGTGACTATAATAGATGTGAAAAATGTTCATAGCTTGAACAAATGCCAACAGAGTGTCTTTCCTGGGGACAGCAATGAATGACTCTGGCTCTCACTCAGCCTAACTGGTATGCCTGGGAAAATATGATAAAATCAATTTGCAAAATTTTCTAGAGAACATGGGTCTGTGAAGAACAAAGCCTAGGAAAATTAATCTCTTAAGCCAAAATTCAATGACATGGGTTTAGTAGATTAAGAGGAAGTGTTGAAGTTTAACTTTATAAGAATTTTGATCCTTCCTTTATGAAAAATAAACAACCTACTGGAAAAATAATGGAGGTGAGCCAGGGAAACAAAGGTTTGCCTTCCTACACAGGGCACCAGTGATATAATGCTGTGAACTCACCTAAAACCACATATGGGACATCTTGTAATAAGGAGAATTAGTCCTAATCAGTCCTGACTCTATTGTTGCAGAGGATGCACTAGACTAAAAAGCTACCATCTTAAAGTTAAAAGCCTTCCCTTGACTCCACTTCCTTCTCTGATTGTATTTTCTGATCTAATTTATATAAAATTTCTTGAAAGAATTGTCCATAGTCCCTGACTCCAATTCCTCTTCTTCCATTATAGAACTAATTACATAATTGGCTGGGCCTAGTGCAAAGTAAAAATGTGAGACCCTTTCTCAAAATTATTAATAATTTCATAACAATGATAGCAGAGTGTCTATCCAAGTGTGGGGCTTTTGTAAAAGTGGGGCATTTTGTGACCTGTACAGATCATACACCCCTGAAGCTGACCCCACTCCATTGTCATATGAGCCTACTCATCTGGCTTTCATGCTCCACCAATTCAACAAACACAGTTCTTGTCAATGTCAGCAATGATTTCCATTATCTTAGATCTAACAGTCAATTCTCACCTTCATCTTACTGGATCCGTGAATGGAACTTAACAGAGTGAACACTCCCTTCTTCTTAAAGCACTTGTCATCACCTGGTTCCAGAACACACTTTCTCCATTCACTGTCTACATCACTGGATGTTGATTTTTTTAGTATTATCTTCTGGTTTCTTCTTGTGGTAGACTGAAATTGGTCCCCCAAATGTATCCATGCTACAATAGTGTGAACCTATGACTATATTAGCTTACATTGTAAAAGAGCTTTGTAGATATGATTCAGTAAAGATATGTTGACCATCTTGCCCACTCAAGACAGTCCAATGTAATAACATGGATCCTTATAAGAGGGAGGCAGGAGAATCAGAATCAATAGTAAATGATGTGATGATGGAAGCAAGAGGTTGGAGTAATATGAGGAAGGGGCACGAGCCAAGGAAAACAGGAAACCTCTATAGGATAAAAAAAAAAAAAGAGGAAACAGACCCTTTCCTGAAGCCTCCAAAAGGAACACCATTCTAAAGCTCTGACAGGAACTTGATTTTAGACTTTGACCTCCAGAACTGTAAAAGAATAAATTGGTGTTGTTTTAAGCCACTCGGCGGCGGTGGCAGCCGTCCGTCTCGAGAGACAATGGTGTAGCTTCTCAAGAGTCTATCTGCACCGCCGAGAATGGCTGTGCAGTCCGACTCGGGAGTGACATGGTATCTGTCTCCTCCCGTGTTGAATCGACATCTTGTGATGACGCTGAAGCTACAGAGCCTGGGCAGGGTGATATGGAGGGTCTGCTGTTGCCCATGCAGCAGACCCCCCCTCTCTTCGCAGCTGAAGGGTCCAAGGGAAAGACGGAGTCAATACAGCTTGGCTTCAAGTGCGCCGCAGGAGTTGCCGGTGTTGACTACAACGTCAAACCGCCTTAGGGACTCTGGCTCCAGATTTTCTGTCGGGGTTTACTCCCTTAGCCTTTCCCCTGAAGAGGTATGCCGCAAGGCAGCGGAGGTTTTTTGGAGTCAGAGTTTTCCTTCTCTGATGTGCCCTGACTGGAAGATCGAACGAGCGACACTTAGCTCGCAGGCTACAAGAACTAGACGGAGAACAACAAGCAAAGCCCAGAGCGAGTAGAAGGAAGAAAATTATCAAGATCACAGCAAAATTAAATGACATAGAGAATAAACAAACAATTCAAAAGATCAACAAAAATAGAAGCTGGATCATTGAAAAGATAAACAAAACTGACAAGGCTTTACCAGACTCATCAAGAAAAAAATAGAGGAACCAAATAAACAAAATCAGGAAAGAAAGAGAAAAAAATCAAACCCGATATCACAGAAATACAAAGGATTGTTAAAAATTACTACAAACAACTATATGGCAGGTAAGTTGACAACCTAGATGAAAGGGATAAATTTCTAGATATTTATATTCTTCCAACTGAACCAAAAAAAGCAGAAAGCCTGAACAGACTGATAACAAAGAGTGAAATTGAAACAGTAATCAAAAACTCCTGGCACACAAAAGCCCTGGTCCTGATGACTTCACGAGTAAATTTTACAAAACATTTAGGGAAGAACTAATGCCTACCCTTCTCAAACTTTTCAAAAAAATTCAAGAAGGGGAAAGACTCCCAAATTTGTTCTATGAAGCCAGTATAATCCTAATTCCAAAACTAGTCAAGACACAACAAAGAAAACTACAGGCCAAAATTGCTAATGAACACAGATGCTAAAATCCTCAACAGAATATTGGCAAACCAGATCCAGCAACACATTAAAAAGATCATACACCACTATTAAGTGGGATTCATCCCACGGATGCAAAGATGGTTTAATATTTGCAAATCAATAAATGTAATACACCACATAAACAAAATGAAAGACAAAAATCACATGATCATATCAACAGATGCAGAAAAAGCATTTGATAAAGTTCAACACCCATTTCTGATGAAAACACTCAGCAAAATGGGAATAGAGAGAGCATACATCAACATAATAAAGGCCATATATGAGAAACCTGAAGCCAACATCATACTCAATGGGCAAAAACTGAAAATATTCCCCCTGAGGTCAGAAACAAGACAAAGATGTCCACTCTCTCCACTCCTTTTCAACATAGTCTTGGAAGTTCTAGTCACAGCAATCAGACAAGAAAGAGAAATAAAAAACATCCAATTGGAAAGGAGGAAGAAAAGTGTCATTATTTGCAGATGACATGATAGTGTACATAGAAAACCCTATAGACTCCACAAAAAAAACTACTTGACCTAATAACTGGATTTGGCAAAATAGCAGGGTACAAAGCCAATATTCAGAAGTCAAGGCATTTCTGTACACCAACAATAAAATATCAGAGAGAGAAACTAGGAAAAAAATCCCATTTACCATAGCAACAAGAAAAATAAAGTACCTAGGAATAAACTTAACCAAGGAGGTAAAGACCTATACTCAGAAAACTACATAACACTTAAGAAAGAAATTAAGGAAGATACAAATAAATGGGAGCAGATACCATGCTCATGATGGGAAGAATGACATCCTTAAAATGTCCAGATGACCCAGAAAAATTTATAGATACAATGCAATTCCTGTTAATATACCAACAACATATTTCACAGACCTAGAACAAGTACTTCAAAAATTCATATGGAACCAAGAAAACCCCAAATAGCCACAGAAATCTTGAGGAAGAAGAATACAGTAGGAGGAATCACGACACCTGATACCAAACTATACTACAAGGCCACGGTAACCAAAAGAGTCTGGTACTGGCATAAGAACAGACATATAGATCAAAGGAACAGAATAGAGAGCCCAGAAATAAACCCAGTTCTTTATGGTCAACTAATACTTGACAAAGAGAGAAGGAACGTAAAATGGAGTGAGAAGAGCCTCTTCAACAAATGGTGTTGGGAGAGCTGGACAGGTTCATGCAAAAAAATGAAACTAGAACACCAACTTACACCACACACGAGAATAAACTCAAGGTGGATCAAAGACTTAAATGTAAGCTGTGACATCCTAAAAGTCCTAGAGAAAAACATAGGCAGGAATATTTCAGATATCCCACATAGCAATATTTTCACCAATACATCTCCTAAGGCAAGGGAAATTAAGGAAAAAAAAAATGGGACTACATCAAACTAAAAAGTTTCTGCTCAGCAAAAGAAAACATCAGCTAGATGAAAAGGGAACCAAACTATGGAAAAATATATTTGCCAATGATACCTCAGACAAGGGATTGATCTCCAAAATATATAAAGAACTTATATGACTCAACATCAAGAAGACAGACAACCCAATTTAAAAATGGGCAAAGGACCTGAACAAACATTTCTCCAAAGAGGACATACAGAGGGTCCAAAGGCATATGGAAAAATGCTCAACATCACTAGCCATCAGAGAATGCAAATAAAAACCAAAATGAGATACCACCTCACAACAGTCAGAATGGCATCATCAACAGTTCAACAAACAACAAGTGCTGGCGAGGATGAGGAGAAAAGAAAACCCTAGTGCGCTGTTGGTAGAATGCAGACTGGTGCAGCCACTACTAAAAACAGTATGGAATTTCCTCAAAAAACTAAAAATAAAACTGCCTTTTGGTTCAGCAATTTCATTGCTAGGATTACAGTTGTCCCTCTCTACATTGCGGATCACTTATCGCAGCCTCACTATATCGCGGGATTTTTAAAAAATATTATATTTAATTATTTATCGCGGATTTTTTGCTATACCGCAGGATTTTGTGATACTGTATATGTGTGTTGTTAAAGTTATGTAGGTTTAAGAGTGTAGAATAAATGTAAGGTTCCCACTTCACGGAGCAGGGCCTAGAACATAATACCCGTGATAAGTGAGGAAATAGTGTATATTCGAAGAATCCTGAAACACCAATTTAAAAGAACCTATGCACCCATATTTTCATAGCATCACTATTTACAATAGCCAAGTGCTGGAAACAACCTAAGTGCCCACCTATAGATGCTTGGATCAAAAAACTGTGGTACATTTACACAATGGAGTACTATGTAGCAGAAAGAAAGAAGGAACTTCTACCATTTGCAACACATGGATGGAACTAAGAGAGAATTATGCTTAGTGAATTAAACCAGGCAATGAAAGAAAAATACCATATGATATCACCTAATACAGAAGACTAATGAAAAACACAAACAAACGAGCAAAATTGAACCAGAGGCATGTAAACAAGTAGTAGACTAACAGCGACAAGTGGTGGGGGAGGAGAAGGGAGTAAGAAGGGGAAGTGTCTAGTCAAAGAACATGTATAAATGACCTATGGACATGAACAACAGGTGGGAACTGACTGTGAGAGAAGGGATGGGCAGGGTGCGGGGAAGTAATAGGGAAAAAAGTGGGACAACTGTAATTGAAAAACAGAAATTTTTACTGGGGGAAAAAAATGAAAGCAAAATAAATTAATAAATGAGCCAGCAAATCTCCACACCCTAAAAAGAAAAAGAAAAAAACCTCACATGTAGGAAAGTGAACAAAAGAAAATGTAAAGTATGGAAATGCAATTTTAGTGAATATTAAAAGGACAAGGATTTCCCTTCATACTGTATATTTTTCTCCCTATCTGATCCCTTCAGAATTTGGCATTCTGAAGAAGTAAGTAATGACATAATGTTCTTTGTATAAAACTAGTAAGACTAGTTGTGAATAGAAGTTTTGTTAATCATGGCTTTGACTAGAAGGTCATCCCTAAAGGAGACATGCTTGGGCTCTGGTTGTTACCAAAATGCCCTGAGGAACTGGATTGACTTTCAAAGGTAATAAAAGTCCATGAGAAAAAAGGCCTGGTACCTTGGTTAGTTGTGCAGTCCATGGCAATCTCCAGGTAAGAAATGATGGTTGCTTTCCAGCAAGATTGCTAGAAGGGACCTTGAGGCACAATGGAAAACCCAAAGGACTTGGAAAAGATGGTGTTTACAGGCAAGGCTGAATGGCAGGTATGTTGTTCAGCTCCTGTGCCTTGAAGGACAGACTGAAAATCATCCTAAAGTTTCCCTGTGTAAGTTCCAGCAAAACAGACATAAAGATCATATGATCATTTGTTGCTCTTGTTGTGTTTATGCAAACAAAAAAAATAAATTAAAACTGGACTTAATGCAATCCCTTTAATGACAAGGAGGGTAATCTTAAGGAGAAAAATTGTGATTCAAGGGAAATCACAATGCTCAGTGGTAGACTATAAAGTAGTGCAGCTGTCTTTAAAGTTTATTTTCATTATAAGTTTGTTTTCATTTGAAAGTTAAACTAGGTCTGTGACATCAT
This sequence comes from Furipterus horrens, assembly GCF_987537825.1. Lineage (NCBI taxonomy): Eukaryota > Metazoa > Chordata > Mammalia > Chiroptera > Furipteridae > Furipterus > Furipterus horrens. The sequence goes on along the minus strand of NW_028327172.1, from coordinate 64,636,237 downwards.
CATATTTGCTTAATTTACAGGCAAGAAGAATGTCAAATGCCTTACAACTGGATGTCTTTCCAATAATGACAGTCTTGCAGATATAGAGACTGGTTTATGGGTTATGTTGCATAAATTAACATGTGTGTTCTGTTTTCATAGGGCATAAGCCTATGATCTCATTACCTGAGTGATTATATGTATAGGCCTCACTTAATCCTGTCTGCATTGCTGTCTCCTGAGACGCAACGATTTGGCTGAATTAAGTGACTGGGTTGATAAAGTATGGGGTGATTTGTAGGTCTCACTTTAAAATGGTTTCTCTTTTCTATCCTAATGGCTTGGACAGAAAGGGCCCAGAGGTCTGAGATGGGGGGCACTTAAAATATTCCCCTCAGCCCAAACTAATCTAGTGGGCAAAAGCATTTTGGACATGTGTGATGTGCTTTGCACACCTCCCTCCAAAGAACCTTTTTTTTCCCCTAATGTGGGACATTGAAAAATTAATCCCTGCCTTTTGTCATCTAGTGGTTATGGATTGAAAGATGCCTTTTAACTCTGTTGCCAAATCTGTTGTCCCCAGGATACAACAAGAATGCCAGCCTGTTAAACCGAGCATGCCATGGTCCGGGGACCGCCAGCTGACCTGGAGTCTGCACGATCCTTCCCCATGTGGGAAGGCCACCCTCTCCTCCACACCCTCACTCTTGTTAGGGATTTCTGGACCCAAGGGTAGGTAAGATGATGACTATGTCCAGCTTGAAGCAGCTAGAAGAGTATGAGTCCCTCAGACATTGTCCTTTATAAGATTATAAAGAGTCTTAAGTCTGAGAGGGGGGAATTGTTATTTTTTATCGTTATAAAAATTAATTAATTGAATAAAAAAAGAAGATAGGAAAGAGTGAAGCCAAAGAACTTGTATGCACAACTCATGGACATGAATTAAGGGGGGTGGTTCTGCTAGCCTGTTAAACCAAGAAGGCCATTGTCTGGGGACAGACAACTGACCTGGAGTCTGCAAGATCCTTCCCCATGTGGGAAGGCCACCTTCCTCTCTACACCCTCACTCTTATTAGGGATTTCTGGATCCAAGGGTGGGTAGGACGACTACCATGTGCAGCCTGAAGCAGCTAGAGGAGCATGAGACCTTTGCCTATTGTCCTTTATAAGATTATAAAGGGTCTTAAGTCTGAGAGGAGGGGATTTTCCCAGAGTGGGGATCCCCCCAAAAATAAATAATTTTTTTTTAAAGAACATGTGTAAATGACCATGGACATGGACAACCATGTGGGGAATGATGTGGGAGTGAAAAGTGGGCTGGGCTGAAGAAGGCGGGGGGTGGAAATGGGACAAATGTAATATAAAAACAATAAAAAATTTTAAATGCCAAAAACAAAAAACCAAAAACCACCAAACTTCAAAAATAAATATAAAAGAAACTGTGGTACATTTACACAATGGAATACTGCACAGCAGAAAGGAAGAAGGAACTTCTACCTTTTGCAACAGCATAGGTAGACTGGAGAATATTATGCTAAGTGAAATAAGCCAGGTGACAAAAGACAAATACCATGTGATCTCACTATAAGAGTACCCTAATGAACAAAACAAACAAACAAGCAAAGTAGAAACAGAGGCATAGAAACAAGGAATAGCCCTGGCTGCTGTGGCTCAGTGGATTGAGTGTCGGCCTGCAAGCCAACTGTCACTGGTTCGATTCCCAGTCAGGGCACATGACTAGGTTGCACATCAGGTCCCCAGTTGGGAGCATGAGTGAGAGGCAACCACACAGTGATATTTCTCTCCCTCTCTTTCTCCTTTCCCCTGTCTCTAAAAATAAAATAAATAAACAAACAAGTAAATTATTAAAAAAAAAAAAAGAAAGAAAGAAACAAGGAATAGACTGACAATGACCAGAGGAAAAGGGGGCAGGTGATAAGGGTGGAAGGAAGGGGAAACGACTAATCAAGGAAACTGTATGAACAACCCATGGACATGGACTACTGGGTAGGGATTGACTGTGGGAGTGGAGGGATGAGCAGGGCATTGGAGAGCAATGGGGGAAAATTGGAGCAACTGTAATAGAACAACAATAAGATATTCAGTTTAAAAAAAGAGAGAGATGATCATTAAGAGGATCTGAGATTGAAAGCCAGGCAGAATATCCAACCAAGTTGTTGATCTGAAGGGGCTCAACAGAAAGAGCAAATAGGGCAAAAGCTGGAGAAATAAGTGGAAATAACCAATACTGGAGAACATCTTTGACCAGGAGTCCATGATTTTTTAAAATTTTTATTGAATTTATTAGGGTGACATTGGTTAATAAAATTATATAGGTCTCAGGTGTACAATTCTATAATACATCACCCATATATTGCATTGTGTGTTCACCACCCAAAGTCAAGTCTCCTTCCATCACCACTTATCCTCCATTTACTTTCTTCTAACTTCCTCACTCCCCTTTTCCCTCTGGTAATCACCACACTGTTATCTGTGTCTGTGAGGCTTTTTTCTTAATCTCCCCCTTTTTTTTGCTACAGGAAGTGAGGACGTGATTGTCAGAGACCACCTAAAGCTCACATAAGCTGCTTTCTCACTCATCTATCCCACACAAGAATCCTTAGGGAAAAACATTCCTCTTCAAGTCTTGAGACTCTCACACTCCCCAAAACAGGAAAAATAGAAAGTCAGATTTTTTTTCTGTTTGGCTGCCCTACAGGGAAAAGGTAAAAATTATAGCCTGAGAAATGAGGGAGAGTGATTCTCTCAAGATTATTTACTAGAAATATTTAAGGGAACAGCTTGTGAACTCAGCAACACAAGTAATACAGCTATTACTCCTGGGTAAATTTCATGCCCTAAATCTGTCCTCATAACTCCTCACATATTATATCCTTCTCCCTAGTAAACCTGAACTCATCAAGAATGAACTCAAATATTTTGAAGACAATAAACAATTTTATTTGCAATGGTCAATTGGCAGAAGACTTTATTGCATGGCCACCATTCAATTCCAATTTGGGTATTATTGGCCTGAGACCAGCTTCAATTCAAAACAATTTTTGAAACTAGGTCAGATGAGATTTTGTGGTGGTGGGGTTGGTCTCTGCCTGTCTTTTTTAGGTTTTGTGACAAGTTGGTACATGTTTTATGTCTAGTGTATCTGACAGTCACCCTGTTCCTCAATCAGAACAACATGGCACTGTCTTTGTGCTATGCAAGTTACACAACCATTAATATTTTATTTTATTTTATTTTATAAATAAAAATTGTGCTAACATTCCAAGTCAATAAACACATCCATACCCAGTACAAAGAAAATAAAATGTGATGCTATATAGTAGGATTGGAAAAACTTTGATATTGTTTCTCAAGCAAAATCTTTGCCAGCATAGCAATGAATAAAGTTCATAGAATTTGAGTGCTTTTGCCAGGGATGAGAGTTGACAGGTTTAAGAAAATGAAAAGGTAAAACTAAACTGAGAACTTACTATGGCCAGAATTCTATAAATCTTTTTGTTTTATGGTTGTTGTTACTACTCTCATTTAACAATTTCAATAACCTTAAAAGATAGTTAAATTTATAGCTAGTTTAAATATTTAAAAAACGTAACCTAGGAAAAGTTGAGGGTTTTGATCAAAGTCACCTGGAGAGAGCAAAGTTTATATCCAGATCTGCTTGACTCCAAAGCCCAGCGCTTGTTTATGCATGACAAAATGTTACATAGTAACATAGCAGGCACTACTGGTTGCCTACCCAGCATACATCTTCTTTTCTTCTTAATAAAATCCAAATATCATTAAGGTGTCTACCCTCCCCCACATAACCATGCAGTTCATAGACAAACCTCATCCCCCACTCTAGGGATGCCTGATTGAATGGTCATCACTATTCCCCTGGCAATGCCTACGTGTGAGCTGAGACTACAATTCAATTCTGGCCCATGGCACAATTGAGGAAATATCCTGGTAGAAAGGAGATGTTTTGGGAAAAGAAAATTTCATTGCTTTATAGCAAACTAAATAAGAGACAATTGTCTCCATCTTTGAATATGGTTGTGTCTGGAAATGATTACTGGAGTTGCTTCCAATGCTTCACACCAACCTGGGGAAAAGCCTCTGCCAAAGAAGGCAGAGCAGAAGAACAAAGAACCTTGGAACTGGTAGATTAAGTAACCCTAGAGTCTGCTGTATCCCTGGACTTCCCCTTATGACATAAAACATGCTTGCATTTTCCGCAGTTTAAATTCAGTTTCCGTTAATTGGAGACTAAAGCGCCCTAACAAAATAACCGGATGACAAGACTGCATGTAGGAAGAATTGACTCACTCCTTGTAGATTTCCAGGCAAGTGTAACAGCCAGTCCCAAACTGAAAAAATTCATCCAAGTAGGGCAGATGAAGAGGTGTGAGTGTCACTTGGACTTCAGAGGCAGGACCACTTGCAGGAATGAAACCTAGGACTCCTGGCAAAGCAATCTGGCTGGTTTTCATAAGCTGAAGCTGGGCACTGTAACATACATACAGAACAGGTGGTCCGGTCCTGTCAAGCTGAGGTTATTTATGAGGGAAGTAGAAAGAAATTGCCTGGCAAGAGCCAAGTTAATTAAATTGATCTCCTAAGAATTTCTTCTGGGCAGCTATTTTTCCATCTAAATAAAAACTTTGAAAACTAATGACTCCTACAATTACTTTCAATTTATTGACTTAGGGAATTAAATTTAATGTATTAAAATTTGTGAATACTTAAAACATAATAAATTAGCAAAAGTTTTAATATATCTAATAGCTCAATGAATATTCCAAGTATATAAGCTATTTAAGTTCTTAACACAGTATCTGTATTTATCCAAGAGGGTTGAGGAGAGAGCTATTGAGAGAACAGAGAAAAACAGGCTAAAAAATTCTGTGCCTGGGTTATCTTTCTTGTTATTAGTCATATTCCTTGTTTCCTCCTAGTATACATAACAAAGAAAGACACTTGCTGCAACTTCTGAAACTTGTTAGCATTAATGAAAATGTGTCCCAAAGAACCACCTACAAAAGCTGTGAAATAGCTTTCCTAGAGAAATTGAGGATACTAACCACTTATGTATAGAATTACACAAACTAATGAGCACAAAATTACCTCTTTTCTTCCATATTCCTGTTCTGTTTTTCTACTTTTTTTATTTGAGATACAATTGACACAACATGAAACTCACCACGTTAGCCATTTAAAAGTGTATGATACAGTAGTTTTCAGCATATGTGCAATGTTTTGCAACCATCACCACTATCATTTTCCAGAACGTGTGTATCACTCCCAAAAGAACCCCTGTATACTTTAGCAGGTATTCCCAAATCCCTGCCCCCACCATTCCTTATAAAAAATTAATGCACCATCTATCTTTATGAATTTGCATATCTTTGACATTTTATGCAAATAAAATAAGAAATTTTCTGTTTGGATTCTTTGGTGTGATATTTCAAGTTTAGTCCATGTTTACGTGTTTCAATACTTCACTCTTTTTATGAATGCATGATATTATCTTATATGGATATATCAATGTTGTGTATCTATTCAGCAGTTGATGTGGGTATTTGTATTGTTTCCACTTTGGGCTGTTATGTTTTGTTTTGTTTTTTTCCAGTGGAATTGACCATAAAAACAGGCCAGCTTCACAGCAGAACGAAGAGTAATGGGCAGGATGTTCCATCCTGGTGTAAGGCAGTCATCTGACCAAATGTGATTTCCTATTATTTTTAGACATAAAAAAAGTCACACAAATAAATATATTTTACTTCAACATTTCATCAGGTAGTGGACACTGCAGAGGTAGTGGGGTTTCCAACTAATTAAAAAGGTAAAGTCAGGAAGCTTTCACCTGTGCTCTTCTAGAAATCTCATAAACTCAGTAATAAAATTCCTGGTTAAATAAGAAAAGAGGGAAAAAAGAGAAAACAAATAAATAAAACAATGATAGAGGGAAACAGTTGTTTGATAATAAGGTACCAACACAATTATACCATCCATTGTGCTGGATATTGTTTTTAACATATTGTACCTGAAAATTCTTTTTAATAGGACAATTTGACTCAGAGGCAGTGGAAGCTGTTGTGGCTTTGAACTGTGTCAAGTGAGTTGAGTTGAACCATGTTTTCCAGAATTCTTTTCTTTGTTGGGTTCCAGATCAGGATTAGCTTCAAGAGAAATGTTCATGAGATTTGAAAGAAAAAAGTGAAAAAGCAGTGGTTCTGTGCTCTAAAAGTTGGTCTAGGGCCAGGCATGTTGCTGCTCAAATACGTGTTTCTCATCTGTTGGCTCACCGGTTGGCACGGGGCAGCACCTGGGAGCACAGCTTCTCCACATTCCACCAGATTTTCTTTTTCTGTCCAGAGAATGCACAGTCTACCAAAGCAATAAAGAATGCACTAGTGAGCCCTGGCTGCTGTGGCTCAGTGGATTGAGCATCGGCCTGCAAGCCAAGTGTCGCTGGTTCAATTCCCAGTCAGGGCACATGACTAGGTTGCACATCAGGTCCCCATTTGGGGGGCAAGTGAGAGGCAACCACACAGTAATGTTTCTCTCCCTCTCTTTCTCCTTTCCCCTCTCTAAAAATAAATAAATAAACAAACAAATAAATACATTATTTAAAAAAACAAAAGAATGCACTAGTGAGAAGGGCACCAGCATCATAAGAAGTTCAGTGATTGCTCTTCTCTATAGGGCAGGGCTGATGATAGAAAAAGGCCATTAGAGATATAAGCTCACTGATAGCAATGGGGATGATATGATCCAAGACAACAATCACTAGACGATAACACTTAATAAGATAGGCAGATGCAATTATCCTAATGAATGGCAAAGTTAGAAGGGGCATTTAGGGGTGACTGAGCTACAGAGAATTATAGGTGCAGCTAATAAAATATAACATTCCTATGGACAAAATATGCAGCCAAGAAGGGTGATACTTATCTGTAAAATAAAATAAGTTATCAGAATGCTGAGGGAACTCATCACAATTAAAAGTCACATAGCTTCCAGAGCTGAGCTATTTTTTCAGAATCAAAACCTATTGACTGAAAGACAGTCTGCATCTCCAAAAGGAATGATCCATTAATACTATGGCAAGTGTGCAGTTATGTTCCTCACAGTTCTCCCCAAGATATATACAGCCATTTACTTGGGTAACTGTACTTTAAGCCTATTGGAAAGAAAAGGCATTATCCTAAGTCCCACTGTTAGAGTGGCAGCATTTGGTGACAGATAATAAAACAGACCAGATAATAAAACCTCTGGATCTAGGAACCCATACAGTGGTTAGCTGACTGATTACCAAATATATATTGTAATTAAAGCAGTCATACTTGGCAATTGGCACAAACCCTACATTAGTTCCTTGACCTATGTGGTGAGAACTATAAGAAATAGCCAATTAGAAGTTTCTAAAACTACTAGTCCCTCCTCATCCAAGGTAATAAACCATACTTAAAGGTAAGCAATGGTATCCTGGCATGCCTGCAAGCTTCAGAGTACAGGGAAGTTAAATCTTTTAATAATGAGTGAAAGCTTAGATTGTGAATGTTAACATTCCCTTCTTTTCTAATAGAAACACCTAGGCTATAAATTTACTTCTAGGGTGGGTCAAGGATTCAAACTTAGAACAGCTTCAACACCACAAAATAAAACACTTTTCATAAGAAGCATTAATTTAAGACACATTCATGCTAAGAAATCAATAATTACATGACAATTCACTTTCAGATTTCACTTCTATAAAGGCTTATTGACTACCTGCCAAGTGCCAGTACTATGGTAGGTACTAGGTATATAATAACAAGCTACATTAAGCTGATTAAACTTTCAATCTAAGGAAACGCAGTAAGGTATACAGACGAGGGAGCATACAGCTACAATCCAGCAGAATGTGCTATGATGGAGCTCCCAGGGACACGAGCCCCAGAAGTGGATGGAGTAGGAAGTTCACAGTGGGGCCTCAGAGGAAAATTAAGTAGTAGATGTCCCAGAAAAGAAGGCAGAAAAACAAAAAACAGTTACAGGACACAGAGGTAAGAAACAGTGTGGTGGATTCTAGGAACAATTAGAGGCAACTATTTTCCTGTCCTCAAGACTCTGTCTCTTTCTCTCTCTCTCTCTCTCTCTCTCTCTCTCTCTCTCTCTCTCTCTCTCTCTCTCTCTCTCTCTCTCTCTCTCGTGTCTGTCTGTCTATCTCTCTGCCTTTCTCTCTCTCTTTCTCCATATCACCCTCCTTTCAGGAAGGGTTGTCTGCCTTATCTCTGTAGTAAACAAATTAGATCTCAGGCAGGCTTTTTAGAGACAGGTTTAAAGGCTGTCTCTCCCTCTCTCTTTCTGAAAACTGTATCTACTTGCAACCTTAACTCTCCATCAAGTTGGTAATCTCAAAACCAAAACTTGTGTGGAGAAGGTTTTAAGAAGTCTAACAGGGCTTTGATGATGCACTATCTAATCTTGTTTTTTCTAAAATCAAAGAAAATACTTTAATCTATCTCAAACCTTTGTGTTGGTTTTTTTTAACTGAGACTTCACAATGGTGAAAAGGAGTTAAAACTTGGTTAACTGTAACTTCTGCAAAACTTTTTAGGTATCAGTAGAGTGTGAACTCTGAGGGGAGAGTTTTGAGAAATGATATTGCCAAGGTCAGATAGAAACCTGCCTTCACAGATACTAAGAGAATTATTGTTGCCCACTGAGAGGAATAGCTTTAGTCACAGAGTCCTGGCCCCTCATGATAGCCTATGTCTGTTTCACTAACATTGAAATTATCAAATTCTCAGATCCCAACTGATGCTAACTACCTGGTACAGTTTTTTCAAGGTTCCCACTCTCACCTTTGCACAGCTCTCTTCCCAGCACTTTCAAATCCTCCATATTTAGAAAAGTTGATGGTATATCTAAAATATGACCAAAATGGTGACATAGGAAACCCCATCCACATCCCTCCACAAACATCAAACAATTAGACAGAAATTCATGAATAAAACAGCTCTGGTAGAACTCTGAAGTCCACTTAAGAAACTTCAGCAGTGCAGTGAGACAAACGACTTGAGAATAACCACACAGGAAGAAAAGGAAGACAGCTGCCATTTGCCCACATCATCCCAGCACCATTGCTCAGCACAGAGAAGGCAGTCCCCTGGTAGAAAGAGTTCCCCACACCAGCAAAGAGTAGGATAAGTGACCAGCTTCCCCAGCCTTTCAGGGCACCACACAAAAGTCTTGCTTCAGTTTTGGCCCAGAAAAGCAAAGGTGAAACACAGAGAGAAAACTGGGAACAAGAAAGAAAAGCAGAAGCTACCATAGCAAGCACACAGCAGGAACAACAGTGGTTCACAGTGACCTGCAATGCAAAACCAACGGACAGCACAGCCACTCCGTAGTACTGGAAATGCTAACTAGACCATCAAGGCAAAAAAAAAAAAAAAAGGCATCCACATAATAAAATTATCTCTGATGGCAGATGACCTGATTTTACAAATATATATAGCAAATCCTATAGCAAATCCTAAATACGACACCAAAACACTGTTGGAACTGATCAATAAATTCAGTAAAGTTGAAGGATACAAAATCACATACAGAAATCAGTTGCATTTTTATACACTAACAATGAAATAGCTAAAAAAAGAAATAAAGAAAACGATTCCATTCACAATAGCATTAAAAACAATAAAATATATAGGAATACGTTTAACTAAGGAAGCAAAATATATCTACAATGAAAATATAAGACTGATGAAAGAAATGGAAAATAAACACAAGAAAATTGAAAGATATTTCATGTTCATGAACAGAAAGAATAAATACTGTGTGACCCTAGGCCTGAAGCTGGAAGGGAAAGAAATGCCAAGCTCTCTTATAAGACTAACATATGTCCTATTGTTTCTACTTTAAAATCTGTAATTGGTTTCTTTTATTTCCTTTTTTCTTTTTCTCTGTGTACAAACTAATCTGTCACTTATTGAGCTCTAATGTTTATTCTCTTCTCCTCCTGCATTTAATGCTTTTCCATTTCCCTGAGCTTCTTGGGTATGATTTCTGATCTTTCTATTCTCTTAAATTCTTACTAATTTTTTATAACTAAGGGAAAGCATATGACAAATTCATTATAGTTCAGGTCTGCCTAAATATTGAAATAGATATCTTTAAATATATAATAGTCATAAATATAAAATTTTCATTTCAGGACTAAAGATTTTATTTACTATAAAAGAGAGTACTGACATGACAGTGTTCAGATTAAGTGTTATGATCTATCAACAGGTAAATACAATGTGGCTAAAAGATTATGAGGTGATTATGAAAATGTACACAACTTTCAATTACCTAGGAAAATGAACTCCATATAGGCAGGGGTGTCCTATTAAATTTGCCTGGTTTGAACATTTATTTCTTCTGTTTTTTGATGTCTTGTTAGTTCACATACAATTGAAATAACCAATTTTGTTAAATAGGCCATAAAACCAACAAATTAACTAAGAAACTCTTGCCCTGGCTGGTATGGCTCAGTGGATTGAGTGCCAACCTGTGAACCAAAATGTTGCCAGTTCAATTCCCAGTTAGGGTGTATGCCTGGGTTGTAGGCCAGGCACTCAGTTGGAGGCATGTGAGAGGCAACCAGTCAATGTATCTCTCACATATCTATATTTCTCTCCCTTTCTTTCTCCCTCCCTTCCCCTCTCTCTAAAAATAAATAAATAAAATCTTTTTTTACAAAAGAAACTCTTAAAAACTAAGAACAGAGTTCAACAGCTTACAATTTAGCAAATTAGAATTTACTAGTAAAAAACATTTTAACAATAATCATAAGAATATTATACTGACTGAGAACTAACTGTAAGAAGAAATATACATCACCCTTAACAAAGAAATTTAATGTAGTAACCTAAAACAAAACCTAAACAGATGAAAAGATAACATATTCCTTAATGACAAAACTCAACATAGTACATCTGACATTATATTATATCCTGTCAAATAGTATGTTGTTTATATATATAATATGTTGGGCACTTGCTCTATGTGCCATATTATATAATTAGTAGGTGCTGACTATAAAGCCCATGTTTTTTTCACTCTAGTATATTACCTCTCCTTTAAAAGTAAAGGCTTAGAAATCATTTAATACACAATAATGTTTAAGCAGGTAAATAATGTTAGTGAATTCACAATGTGAAATCATTAAAAATGTACAACTTGAAAAATATTTACTGTGAACAATACCCATAGTGTAAATCACTTATAAAAAAATACAAACAGGAAACCATACATCCAGTATGATCCCAAGTCTATAAATAAAAATGTGTATGACCCAAAAAAAGGCTAAAAAGAAGAAAAAGAGAAAGAGAATAGGGAGTAGAGGGAAGGAAGGAATGAAGGAAGGAAGGGAGGGAGGGAAGGAGAAAGAAAGGAAGAAAAGAAATAAGGAAGGAAAAAATTGCCTAAATGTTTGGGAATAACAATTTTTTTTTAATAGGGAGAAAGAAAAATAAAAAAATCTGGAAATACTTAGCACTCAGATTGCTTTGCAAGTATATTTAAGTTCTCTAATGGTTTGAAGAAACAAGAAAGAATAAATGTTGTACTAATAGTGTCATTTATACAGGAAAACCAATAGTAACCAAACCTATCATCCCATACCAAGAGCTATAACCAGAGGCCTGTATCAAAAGATTGATGAGGAATACATATTTAGGGTGTTAATTTAAAATAAAATGTTGAAAATCTATGCATGGATTTGTTTATGAACCTCCTCAGCCAAGTTTTTCATGAATACTGATAGAGTAATAAGACTCTGCCCATGTTGAGTTGTGAAAGTTTTAAATTTAATCTGCATTAGGGCAGAGGGGAAAAAATACACGATGGAGTCTTGTGATCTGGGTTATAATCCTAATTCTGTTGCCAACAAGCTATGGACTTTTGAGTGCGGAGCACATCTCTTAACCACTCAACCCTAGTTTCCTTATTTGTAAATGAAAAGGTCTGGCTAGAAAATGAACTCAAAAATTATTTGTACTTTTTATAACAATTTTATTATTTGTAAGTAAACATTTATAAAGTAACCACTAAGTTTATAACAGTAGAAAAGCAATATATTTCAATGGAATTAGAATTTTTGAGAATATAGGAAAGGAAGTTTAGCTACATCACAATATTTTTTGCAGAGAAGTAGAAAAACACTTTATAAACTTGAATAAATGTAATAAATTCATACATCCAATATTTAAAACAGTTGTTTTGGGAAATGTATCATTTTTATTTTCTAAGTTAAACCTGGCATGAAACTATTTTATTGTTAAAGGGTTTAACATTACTGAACTTTGAATCCAGACACATTACTGAATTGTTCTGGTAGACTAGAAAAGTGCCCATAACATAACTTGCCAAGAAAACAACTACTTTTCATTTAGTCTCCTCCCAACCCTACACCAGATTATATGAATAACTGAAGAGCTTGTAGGAACATGTTCCATAAATTAACAATTAATCATGATAAACCTGGCAAGGAAGCAATAATGCCTGATGTGACCTCTCTGTTCACAGGCCCACTGACCACAAGTGGCCCAGGGGACTGCAATTAAAATTCCCAATTTCCTTTAAAAGTCTCTAGATCCTGCTGAATTGCAGATTCACAACAGAGGATTAAAAAACACTCACCCAAGACTAGTTCCCATCTTCTGAGAAAAATAATGTCTCAAATAACCCTATCACCCAGTCATGCTTTATATAAAAATCCAATCAAAAAGAAGTCAGTCAACCAGATGATTAGTAACTCTATTGAGAGCTAAATTTAGACTTAAAATGGAGGGCACAGAAAAACACGTCACAAGTAAAATCAGCTCCAAACACTTTCCATAATTTCAGCTTATCCAAATTCTTAAAGTAGAAACCAATGAATGAAAGTATTGCATGGGAAGGAGGCACAAAATCACATATATTTAACGTTTTACTTTTTGATCCTCATATAGCATATGTCTTTTTAATTATCTTTCATACTCTGAATTTTGAGAGATGGCAGCTACAATGCAAAGAACCTAGGAATCTAAAGTGAGGGTTTGAGACGAGTGGCTTACTTTTTGGTTGTGTTATTTTGGAAAAGTCACTTAACCTATCAGAATTTCAATTGCTTATCAAGAAAATTAGTGTTATAGTATATATTTTGCCTGCATTACAGCATGAGTAGAGGGTGTGATATGAGATAATATATGTAAAAGTGCTTTGTAAACTCTAAATTTTACTTGATTTTTTACTTAAGAATTAATAAGTATTCAGCTATGTATAATTTGTGTATATTTCTTATTTTCTTTACAAATTTGTAACCTCCATATCTTACAATATATCTATTTGCTTGTTTATTTATTAACATAATGGGTACCATAGACACCATCCAATAGAACTGAAGCATAAACAATTACTCAATCTATCTCTTCTCCCTCCCCACTCAAGCTTACCACTTTCCTGAAACTGAGGATATCCATTCCTTCTTTCTATTCTTAATATCTCATTATCATATACATATTTCTTAAGAGTATATTGTTTAAGTTGCCTTTAATTTTTTAAAGTACATCTTGCCTGTAATATGTAATCTTTTGGATCTTGCTCAAAAAGTAAAAGGACTCGTTTCAATGCTATGGTGACTAAAACAGCACAGGGATAGGGAAATTGACCGATATAGTGGAATAAAAATCTTTCAGCAGATCTATGTAAAATAAAACTTAGTTTCTTCATTTATAAGAGTTCTTAGCAGGGTGATCTCTGATTTCCCAACATATGAAGTGATTAGCCAAGGTTACACAAATACTGGATAGATAGTTCATTTATGAGATTCATGCTTTACATTTACAATTTTCCTAATAAAAATATATCTTTTCCAAAGTCTATTTTGTTGTGGCAATGTGGTTGTTTTAACATCTTCATTGACATACAATTTACATATCATAAAATATACTCATTATAAATTTAGAGCTTAGTAATTTTTAGTAAATTCACAGAATTGCGCAACCCACAATATTGTTTTATTTTATTTTCTTGTTTATTCTACTACAGATGTCCCAATCTTTCCTGCTTTGACGTACTCTGCCCAGCTCACCCACACACACTCCCACAGTCAATCCCCACAACGGGGTCCATGGGTCATTCATACATGTTCTTTTACTAATCCCTTCCCCCTCCTTCCATCATTCACCCCACACCCCCTTTCCTCTGGCAGCTGTCAGTCTGTTCCCTGTTGCCACGTCCCTGGTTCTGTTTCACTCATCAGTTTATTTTGTTCATTATTTTCCTCTTATAAGTGACATCGTATGGTATTTGTCTTTCAATGACTGGGTATCTTACTTAGCATAATATTCTCTAGTTCCATCCTTGCTGTGTCAAAGGGTAATTTCTTCTTCCTTCTTTCTGCCCCATAGTATTCCATTGTGTAAATGTAGCACAGTTTTTTAATCCATTCATCGACTGATGGACACTAGGTTGTTTCCAGCACTTGTTTATTGTAAATAATGCTGCTATGAACATAGGGTTGCATAAGTTCTATTGAACTGATGTTTCGGGATCTTAGGGTCTATTCCTAGCAATGAAATCACTGGGTCAAAAGGGAGTTCCATTTTTATTTTTTTGAGGAAATTCCATACTGTTTTTCACAGTGGCTGCATCAGTCTTCATTCCCACCAACAGTGCACTAGGGTTTCCTTTTCTCCACATCCTCACCAGCACTATTTGTTTATTGGTTTATTCATGATGGCCATTCTGACAGGTGTGAGGTTGTATCTCATTGTGGTTTTAATTTGCATTTCTCTGATAGCTAGTGATGTTGAGCATTTTTTATATATCTATTGTCATCTGCATGTCCTCCTTAGAGAAGTGTCCATTCAGGTCCTTTGTCCATTTTTTAATTGGGTTGTTTGTCTTCCTAGTGTTGAGTTGTATGAGTTTTTCATATATTTTGGAGATCAAACCCCTGTGCTATGTATCATTGGCAAGTATGTTCTCTCATATAATCAGTACCCTTTTTATTTTGTTGATGGTTTCTTTAGCCATGCAGAAGCTTTTTAATTTGATATAGTCCCATTTGTCTTTTTTTCCCTTTATTTCTCTTGCCCTAGGAGATATATCAGCAAAAATACTGCTGTGTAGGATACCTGAAATTTTACTGTCCATGTTTTTCTTCTAAGATTTTTATGGTGTCATGGCTTGTATTTAAATCTTTTATCCATCTTGAGTTTACTCTGGTGTATGGTATAAGTTGGTGGTCTAGTTTCATTTTTTTGCATGTTCCTGTCCAGTTTTCCCAGTGCCATTTATTGAAGAGGCTATCTTTACTCCATTTTATGCTTGTGCCTCCTTTGTCAAAAATTAATTCACCATAGAGACATGGGTTTACTTCTGGGGTATATTTTTCCATTGATCTATGTGTCTGTTCTTATGCCAGTGCTGGACTGTTCTGATTACAGTGGCCTTGTAGTATAGTTTAATATCAGGTATTGTGATCCATCCTACTTTGTTCTTCTCTCTCAAGATTGCTCTGTCTATTTAGGGTTTTGTTTTGTTTTGTTTGTTCATTTGTTTGTTTTTGGTTCCATATAAATTTTTTGAAGTATTTGTTCTAGATCTGTGAGACATGCCATTGGTATTTTAATAAGAATTGTATTGAAACCATAGATTGCTTTGGGTAGTATGGACATTTTAATGATCTTAATTCTAATCCATGAACAGAGTATATACTTCCATTATTTGTATCTTCCTTAATTTCTTTCTTCAGCATTCTGTAGTTTTCCAAATACAAGTTTTTTACCTCCTTAGTTAAATTTATTCCTAGGTGCTTTATTTTTGTTGTTAGTGTTATTGTTGCTACAGTAAATGGGATTTTTTTTTCTTAGTTTATCTTTCTGATATTTCATTGTTGGTTTACAAAAATGTCATTGACTTCTGAATATTGACTTTATATCCCACTACTTTGCCTAATTCACTTATCAGATCAAGTAGTTTTTTGGTGGAACCTATAGGGTTTTCTATATACACTAACATGTCCTTGGCAAATAATGATAGTTTTCCTCCTTTCCAATTTGGAAGCCTTTTATTTCTTCTTCTTGTATGATCACAAGAGTGGTGAAAGTTGGCATCCGTGTCTTGTTCCTGATCTTAGGGGAAACGGTTTTAGTTTGTGCTCATTGAGTATGATGTTGGCAGTAGGTTTTTCACATATGGCCTTTATTATGTTGAGGTATGCTCCCTCTATTCCCACTTTGCTGAGTGTTTTTATCATAAATGGGTGCTGGATATTATCAAATGCTTTTTCTGCATCTACTGATATGATCATGTGACTTTTGTCTTTCATTTTGTTTATGTGATATATCACATCTACTGATATGCAAATATGATCATGGTGTATTAAAGAGAAGCATGGATTGGTTGCCCCTGTCATGTATGTGCCCCAGCCAGGGATTAAACATGCAACCAAACTGTGTGCTGTGACCAGGGAACAGCCTACAACCTTTTCGCGTATAAGGCGAACCAACCGAGTCACCCAACCAAAGTGATCCTTGAAATTTTTGCCAAAGCAAATAAGAAAGTTAAAAAATAAAAAGTACTTCCAGCCAAGATGGAGGTGTAGACAAACATGTTGCATCTCCCTCCACAACTAAGAAGGAATACAACTACCTCTAAATTAGAAACAACGAGAAGTTTCAGAAAACCAAACTGCATGGAAGTCCAGCAAACAAAGATATAAAGAAGAAATACTCATCCAGACAGGTAGGAGGTGCGGAGCCAGAGCAGAGAGGACACAGTGTGGAAGTAACAGCAGGTGGCGGCAACAGGCCATCGGAAAGCACAGTCACACATTTTAAACAGTCAGGAGGGATACCTCGGGAGCTTTCCCAGCTCTTCACTGGACCTTGAAGCTCATGGTCCCAGAACTGGGGAAAATCAAGCCTCATTGCTTCTGACTGTGCAGACCTGTGGGTGTTGGGGTGGAGGCAGAAACTGCTGGTGTCTCAGCAGAGTCTGCTTGTTTAAAGGGTCCCCATGGTCCTAGAACATCCACAGACCCACCTACTCTGGGAACGATAGCCAGGGCAGCAGCTAGAGGGGTGCCAGTCCAGTGCAGAAGTGGGAGAATTGTCTAGAAAAGGGGCGAGTGCTGGGCAGGCAGCATTGTTCCCTCTCAGACCCTTCCCCTACATACAGCGCCACAACGTGGTGAAACAAGTCACCCTCTACTGACGAATGCCTAAGGCTCCACCTCTTACAACATAACAGGAGCGACAGTTCTACATGGGACATGGAGGCAAACAAACACAGGAGCCTGTCAGAATGAGGAGACAGAGAAGTATGGCCCAAAACAGGGAACAGATCAAGATTCTAGAGGGAGATCTAAGTGACAAGGAGATAGCCAACCTAAGAGATGAGGAGATAGCCAACCTCACAGATGAGGAGATAGACAACCTAACAGATGCAGAATTCAAAACACTGGTGACAAAGATGCTCACAGACTTGACAGATATGCTTGAGTATGGCAAACACATAAGAGAAGAAGTAAAGGCTACGCTAAGTGAAACGAAGGAAAATCCACACAAAACCAATTGTGAAGGGAAAGAAACTGGGGTTCAAATTAATGATCTGGAACATAAGGAAGAAAAAAAGTCAACCAGTGCAGAATGAGGAAGCAAGAATTGAAAAAAAATGAGGAAAACTCCCAAAATTTTGTCAAGGAGATGGACATACAGGTCCGGGAAGCACGGAGGGTCCCGGGCGAGCTGGACCCAGAGGGGACCACACCAGGACACATCATGATTAAGATGCCAAAGGTGAAAGATAAAGAGAGAGTCCTAGGGGCAGCAAGAGAGGCAGAGAGTTGCCTACAGGGGAGTGCCTATAGGAATATCAGCTAATTTCTCAGAGGACACTTTGCAGGCAGGAAGAGACTGGCAAGCAGTATTCAGTGTGATGAAAGGTAACCTGCAACCAGGATTACTCTATCCAGCAAAGCTATCATTTGGAATGGAAGGGCAGATGAAGTGCTTCCTAGACAAGGTAAAGCTAAAGGAGTTCATCATCACCAAGTCATTAGTATATGAAATGTCAAAGGGACTTCCTTAAGAAAAAGAAGATCAAAACTATGAACAGTAAAATGACAACAAACTCACAACTATCAACAACTGAATCTAAAAAATAAAAAGAAAATTCAACTAAGCAAACCAGAATAGGAACAGAATCATAGGTATGGGGATCATTTGGAGGGTTATCAGCTGGGAGGGGAAGGGGGAGAAATGAAGAAACAGTGCAGGGATTAAGAAGCATAATTGGTTGGTACAAAATAGACAGTGGAAAGTTAAGAATAATTAGGAAAAGGTGAAGTCAAAGAACTTATATGCATGACCCATAGACATGAACTAAGGGGGGGATGGAATTGCTGGAGGGTATGGGGATACTGGGTGGAGGGGAGCAAAGGGGAAAAAATTGGAACTACTATAAAAATATAATCAGTAAAATATACTAAAAAATAAAAATAAGTAAAATAGAACTTGTAAATATTGAAAAGTAGAAGAAAATAATTTCTGATGTTAATATTACTTGGAAAAAATCAATAAATTTACTTTAAAATAGTTAGAAGTAAAATATTTTTCATTAAATTGGTTAGTTAGAAAATATATAAGCAAACTCTAAATTCCTCACATATTTTCAGTAGCTATATGAAAATTATAAAAAAAATTTAGCCCATTAATAATACCAAAACAACAGTGGGAAAATACATGCATTTCTGCATATATATGTTAACAATTAGAAAGAAAGCTTAGCAAGACACATTTAGAATCTTTATAAAAAATTATAATACTTCACTAAAAGAATAAAGTAGTAAATGTTCAAGAAATGAATAGAAAGTGTGATAAGGAACAAATTACCATATCAGATGTCAAAATTCATGTAAATCTTATGTGATTTATTACTAGGCCACATTTAGTATTTCATTTACTTATTTGAATATAACTAAGACAGAAGTCGTCGTCGTCGGCAGCCATCCATCTCGAGAGACGATGGTGTAGCTTCTCAAGAGTCTATCTGCACCGCCGAGAATGGCTGTGCAGTCCGACTCGGGAGTGACATGGTATCTGTCTCCTCCCGTGTTGAATCGACATCTTGTGATGACGCTGAAGCTACAGAGCCTGGGCAGGGTGATATGGAGGGTCTGCTGTTGCCCATGCAGCAGATCCCCCCTCTCTTCGCAGCTGAAGGGTCCAAGGGAAAGATGGAGTCGATACAGCTTGGGTTCAGGTGCGCCGCAGGAGTTGCCGGTGTTGACTACAACGTCAAACCGCCTTAGGGACTCTGGCTCCGGATTTTCTGTCGGGGTTTACTCCCTTAGCCTTTCCCCTGAAGAGGTATGCCGCAAGGCAGCGGAGGTTTTTTGGAATCAGAGTTTTCCTTCTCTGATGTACCCTGACTGGAAGATCGAACCAGCGACACTTAGCTCGCAGGCCGAAGCTCAATCCACTGAGCTAAACCAGCCAGGGCCACAGCTACATATATATGTAAATTAAATATGTGAAAAAGCTAGTAATCTTAGTAAAGTAAAAATAGATTCTTTATAAATATTGTTGAGCGTCTCTATTTTGACCTTCATATCTCAAAATTCAAATCCTTTGAGACATGAACAGATGCTGCACACAAGAGAAAAAATACTTTTATCAAAATGTATATAGTAAAATATTTTTATGAGTTAACAAAACATGAATTAATAATAAGATACTACTTATCAACTATCAATTTTGCAAAATTAAATACTGTACATGCACAAGCATGTCTGTGTATAAAATATGATAATTGGAGGGAATTAAACATTATACACCCAGTGACTCTTAAATTTTTAAAACTTATTTGAAAAGCAATTTATTTATCAACAATCATTTTAGAAATATCACTAATTGAGAAAACAGGTTATTTATTCTGAACACTGCATGTAGTGTTTTTTTAACAATCACATATTAGAAAATAATATCTAAATTTTTTAAGTTCATGATAGCAACAAACTGCCTAGTTTAGTGCTATATCCTCAACACATTATGAGCGTTTAATAAATATTTGTAAATTAATACAATAAATGATTCATATCTCTTCAATAAAATATTACACATATGTATGGCAATAATTGAAAAACCTAAATAAGAACATGAATGTATATTGTAGTAAGTAAACAGGATGCAAACTTTCATGCAGCTTTTATACATATTATGGTTGCACTAAGTAAAAATATATACACATAGAAGTATTGGAGGAAACAATATTAAGATAAGTTCAACCATAAAAAGAATATGGGAAGTTATTAATAATGAAACCCTGGGGAAGTCATAACCAAACTGAACCTATTTCCTTATTTGTTACACTTGTATGACTTTATAATCATATAGGGAGAAGTGAATGAGAAAATATATATATAAATCATTTCATAAATTACAAAGACCTCTGCAAAGTTATGTAGAAATTTTCATGATTCACCATGAGTTTTGATCTCCACTAATTACTGGAATTTATGTGTTGTGAGTGAGTGACTATTTCTTCTATGGCTTAATGACTTTCCTGGAAAACTATGAACCAACATTTCTAAGTAAAGAAAGATGATAAATAGATAGAGAGATTTATTTATCTTCTCATTTACCACCTTCTATCTTGCTCTTTTTTATTGAGGTATAATTGACATAAAACATTGTAACTGACATATAACATTATATTGATTTTAAGTATATATCACTCAATATTTCTATACATTGAAAAATGAACACCACAGTAAGTCTAGTTAACATCCATCACCACACAGTTATAATTTTTTTCTTGTGATGAGATTTTTTAAAATCTGTCTTAGCAACTTTCAAAAATGCAACACAGTATCATTAATTATACTCACTATGCTATAAATTAGATCCTCATGACATTTATTTTATAACTGGAAATTTCTACCTTTTGACCCCCTTCACCCATATCACCCACACCCTATTTTGCTCTTTTAAGAAATTTAGAATATATTAGGCATGAATGTATACAACAATTAATTTTAAATCTGAGTCAAAGTTTAATCATAACCTTGCTACCAAGTGGAAATATAGCAAATTGTTTTAAGGAAAACCCAATAATAACTCAAATGAACCAATCCAGTGTCATAATCTGCATGTCATTAGATTCTTATCTCCAATATTATTTAGATCCCATAGTTTACAATAAAATATCTTGAGCATGGTTATGTAAAGATATTGTTAAAGGTATTAGACTCTGTCAGCTAAACTCTTGATGATGACATAAGCAATGTTTTTAGACATTAGTTAAGATTATCTCATTTAGTTTGGGCACTAGATATTGACTCTCTTGTATTGGGTTAATATATTTTACAACTGTTTTTATAGCTATTGTTTTTAATAATGGTAGTTCATAGAATTAATATTTTTTAGTTCCATTTTTAATATCTTTTTTACTGTTGTTCTATTACAGTTGTCCCAATTTTCTCCCATTGCTCTCCATTGCCTGACCACCCCCAACAGGGTGGGCATAGAATTAATATTAACTGGGCAGTTACTGTGTGCTTAACACTAAGCAACAAGGAAAAGGTATAAAACAAACAAACAAAAATAAAAATAAAAATAAAACAAACAAACAAAAATGTTTCTACTAATGACAGACCTACATAGGAATAGATTTAATTTTAGCAAATCTAACTCTTCATAACAAGAAACTGCAAAATGAAAGAAGTCATTGAATCTTCTATTTACACTTATAAATACAGAAATAAGTTATTCAACAGATAGCTCTCTCTCCCCCAAATTATTACAGTTTTCACTTAGTGTTTAATGTTCTACCCTATAGAGTTCATTATTTATTGCAATATAAATTTCATCCTCTGCTCCACAGGACAGAGTCAGGCTACATTCCCTTTTGCTAGCTCCTATACTGTCTGGCGCAGAACATGACACATTGGTATGTGCTCCATAACATTACTTTGCAAAATAGATTAATTCTCATTTATTTAGCCCTCTTGCCTTTTTTAAGTAAAGAGGATATAAAACTTAATGACAATTTTGAGTAAAAGGCAATGATTACATCAATTCAAAAGCATAGACACAACACCTCAGGTAGTAATTAATCTCTGCAAATAACCTGTGGTTTCTTACAAAGTAGGTCTATTTTCTAGTAACAGTTACACCATGTTGCTTTTTTGTATGTAAATATGAGCAGTATAGCCAATTTAAGAATCTGGATTACAAATGGAACCCATTAGAAAATAATCTGCCAAATAAATCAGAATACTTTTAGGTCCAATAAAATCTTAGTTAAAATGCATGGATTCTTCTCTAGTCAGAAATTTCAAATATGTAGCAGGTGTATATATTATGTAATTAACTGTATGAATACATTTTTCTTACAGTACATGTGGATAAATACTCTTTTGGTAATCAATTTTCCTAAACTGAGATTTCTTTTACGTTTTCTACAATATAATTATAGAATTACCTACCATTTGAGAAAGATAATTTTTTTTTAATCCTTAGAAATAACTAAATACATTTGATCCATCCTGTATCAAGGTGTTTTCCGTATGAGCAAGAGTGGAACTACTATTGCCATTTTATTTTCTCAGAATACTGCTTCTGCTCTCAAGGGCAATGAAGAGTAGCTTCTCAGGAATTACAAAATCTTTTGGACTATTCTAATTCTAACATTCTATATTTTTGCAACCACCACAGATTTTAGACTTTTAGTTTACAGAGACCTCACTCAAAGACACTACCAAATAAGTATCTTTGGTAGACAGTATACTGTCATTGGAAACACTCAATTCTGAACAGTAAGATATTGTCTTAACTAGAACTTGCTCTTTAACCAGATATATGGGTTTCTGAGACATAACTCTAAATAGAAAATCAGGGGAGTAGTTTGAAATTAATTTTGAATTCTCAGTTATGGTCACCCAAGAAAATAAGGTAATGACCTTCTTACATCATTTGGTGTTATTGTGTAACATTGAACAATCACGGTAATTCATCCCAGTAATTCTAATTATAGGTATATGTCTGAAGGAAATTCTAGCCCTTGTGCAAAAAGACATGTTCAAGAATGTTAATGGCATCACTTTTATTACTAGCAAAAGATGAAAAACCAAACCGCAAAAGTCCATTGACAAGAGAAGAAATAAGTTGTGCTTGGTTTGCACAATGAAATATTATATAGCAGTAAAAATGAATGAAATGCAACTACATGCAGCAACACAGATGAATCTTAGAAGCATAATGTTAGGTGCGGGGGACGCACAATTCTGCAGGCTTCCTGTAAAATGATACTATATTTTATGAAGCTCAAAAACAAGTCAACCAAACAGTATATTCTTTAGGTAATATGTTTGTAATAAAAATAAAAGAATAAAAGTGATGAAATGATAAACCAAAATTTTATTTACAGTCATTATTTATAATGGGGCTAAATGAAGGGAGGAACATATAGGTAGATAAGAGTTACTGATAATGACCTAGGATATAATTGGAATCAAGTGCTGTGATTAGTAATTTTTCAGGCTTTATTTTGTTTTTTCAGTATATATCAAATATTGTATTTTTAAAAACAAAATATAAATATTTTTAAAATATCACTTAAAAATGACTAAATACTAGAGGAGCTTGAGACCTTCGCCCATTGTCCTTTACAAGATTACAAAGGGTCCTAATATTTGAGAGGGGGGGGATAGTTAATTTTTATGAACCAGGGGTATGGACTTGGGGGGAATTGCTGGGGGAGGGGGGTGCTGGGTGGAGGGGAGCAAGGGGGAGAAAATTGGAACTGTTGTAACAATATAATCAATAATAAAAAAAAGAAAAAAATGACTAAGTACTATGAATGAGACAGTAAATATTACTTCCCTCCAACATTTTAAGTAAAGAAAGTATTTACTAAACTTCCGGCCAAGGTGGAGGCTTAGACTGACACGCTCAGTCTCCCTCCACAACTAAGTAGGAATGCAACTACCTCAAAACCAAAGATAACCAGAAATTTCAGAAAATAAAACTACATGGAAGTCCAACGTATGAAGTTATAAACCAGCGGTGTTCATCTGGACAGGTAGGAGGGGTGAAAATTGGAGCTGAAGGCTCAGGCAGTGCTGTCTATGGTGGCAGTGGGGATAGCAGTGGGACTGCGAGAGGTGCCAGAGGAGCAATCCCAGCTGTAGTCGAGACCCGTCAGCTCTCGATTGCAACGCTGGGGAAGGCAGACTCCCATTGCCTCAGATGATGAGGTCCAGAGGGCATGGGGATGAAGGAAGAGAATCCCAGTCTCTCAGCACAGAATAATGGCAGGAATTCATCTTGGACACCCGCCCCCACACAAAGCGCCACAGTTTAGTGGAAAAGGTCACAATCGCCTCCGGTCACCAGGTAGTAAAGCAAGGTAAACAGAAAACTCAGGATGAAGCAGACCACAATTGAAATCCCGGTGACACATCTCACCAGGCAGCAGATGTGGGACATGACCGATGAACAAATAGGAAATCTTTCTGAGGCTCAGTTCAGAGCTCTAGTCATAAGGTTGCTTTTAGAATTAACAAAAGATTTGGAACAAGATGGGTAAGGAATGAAAGCTAGTCATACTGAAATGAACAAAAACGTACAAGACAAGTTGTGAGGAAATGAAAACCAGAGATCAAATCAACAAATCGGAACATAGGGAAGGAACAAACAGTCAACTGGTGCAGAAAGAGGAATCAAAAAGTAAGGAATGTGAGGAGAGGCTCAGAAACCTCTGGGACAGCTATAAGCAAACATTCAAATTATAGGATTGCCAGAGGGCGAAGAAGAAGAACTAATAATTGAAAATTTATGTGAAAAAATAATAAAACAGAACTTCCCAAACTTGGGGAAGGAAATAGACTTACAGGTCCAGGAAGCACAGAGAGTTCCAGAAAAACTGGACCCAGGGAGAACCACTCCAAGACACATTATAATCAAATTGTCAAAAATTGAAGATAAAGAGAGAATCTTAAAAGCAGGAAGAGAGAAGAAAAGAATTATGTACAAAGGGGTCCCAATTAGACTATCAGCTGATTTCTCATAAGAAACTCTGCAAGCAAGAAGGGACTGGCAAGAAATATTCAAAGGAATAAAAAGCAAAAAATTACAGCCATGAATACTCTATCCAGCGAAGCTGTCATTCAGAATAAAAGGGCAGAGAAAGTGCTTCCAGGACAAAGTAAAACTGAAGGAGTTCATTATATCTAAACCACTGTTACATGAGATGTTCAAGGGACTTGTTTAGAATAAGGAGGATCAAAACTATGAACATTAAAATGAAAACTGTATCACAAGAACCAACAACAGAAGCTAGGGGATTGAAACAAAGGCAAACTAAGTAGGCAACAAGAGTGGAAAAAGAACTATAGGTATGGGGAACATATTAAAGGGAGGTCAGCAGGGAGGGGTAAGGGGGAAAGGGAGGGAGATGGTACAGGAATTAAGAAGCATAGTAGGAGGGAATGGAGTAGACAGGAAGAGGTTGAGAAGAACTATATGCACAACCAATGGACATGAACTAAAAGGGGGGACAACTGGAGGAAGGAGGGTCACCAGGTGGAGGGAAGCAAAGGAAAAAGAAATTGGGACAACTGTAACAGCATAATCGATAAAACATATTTAAAAAAAGAAGTTATTTACTTACTTCTTTATTCTCCATTTACTGAAGAAATACAAGAGTCAGGCATTATACTAGTTACTAGGAATTCAGTGTCCTTGAAGATCTTACAATCTGGTAAAAGAACTTTAACAACATGATTGCAGTTCTCCATGAATAGGAAGGATAAAGAAAATGTTGTATAAAAATGCCTAGTACATAGTAAGTGCTTAAAACTATTAACTATAACTATTATCTATTACTATTACTATTGTTATTTGACCTAGAAAAAAATAGCCTTCAGGACATGGACTCTGAGCACTTGATATTCTTCAAGAGGTACATTTTCTTTCTTACTATTCCAACATGTACACAATCATGGATGTTTCTGTTTCATATGGCGCCTCAGAGTAAACAGAATTTGAAAGGTAAGAGACAAAGCAAACCAAATATTATTTAATCTAAGCTCTATGCTACAATGCTTGTTCCTTTAATATTTACTGTCTTTATAAATGTTTACCCTTAGCTTTAGTCTAATAATTTCAAGAATACAATTTCCTCACAGAGTTCTAGTTATCTTTAGAAAATCAAAAGTAGGAATAATTTATTTGCCAAAAAGGAGAACTAAAAAGCAATACATAATAGACTTGCTTCTTACTGAGTCAAATGGCTTTGAAATCTAGCAGCCCACCTCTGAAAGCATTTAGGGTTGAGTGAATTTTGTCAGATGGAGGGACTCATACACATATCAACTGATGATGCTTCAGTTGGGATTAAAACAGGAAGTATAAGTACATTCTATAAACTCGGGAGTATTAAAGTGAACAATAAATTAAATGTTTTGGTACATTCTTCATCAGAATAATCACTATAATTTTAGAGACAAACTTGAAAGTAACTCATGGAATCTTTATTCATGGCCAAAATTATTTTATTCAGCTCTCAGTGGGCAACAACACACAAAGCCTAAAACTGTATAAAACCAGGATCTTAAATGCTAGATGTACCACACAAGTCACATGGGTTTCAAATCAAATTTTAAATCTGATAGTGTTCACCACTGGAAATTCCAAAAATGCCTCCACAGAATGGGTAATTAGAGAAGAGAAACAAACATAGCCGATGGCATAGTCTCCTCATAAACAGAGCTTTGCGGACACACTCCTCCACACCAGGCCATCTGGAGTTTCATGATGGTAAGTGAAAAGCCAGTTGAAACAATGACTAATTTCACTACCAGAGCCAACACATTATTCAAAGCTCCCTCACAGAATAATGTTCTCGTTGAATTAGTGTGCTCTATATTTTGTTGCATTAGAGTCAGGGGAAAGAATGGGCTCCTATTTAATCATTCTAATTTTTTGGTTTTACTTTCTACAATTACCCAAAAACAAAAGTGAAATAATCCTCTTAAAGGTGAAATCAGACCAAGAGCAAAGCACATGCCAAGATGGCCCAGCTAGAGTTGCCTGATTTTGATTTGGAAAGGGTGGAAAACATTCAGAACTGTGAGAAAGACGGACAGAAAATTCACACCAGTATTTGTAGTCCTCAAATAAAATACAGATGTCTGGTCTAGTTTGAAATAATGAGTATCTTTTAGTATAAGTATCACCCATGCAATATTTGGGATATACTCTTACTAACATATTAGTTGTTATTTATCTAAAATTGAAGTTTAACTGGGTATCCTGTATTTTTATCTGCTAAATCTGGCAACATTACAATTAATGGAGTGCAACAATTATGGCAGTAGGGTCTGACTGAGCTCAAAATTAGAAATTCCATGATCACCACATAATACATGACATTGTATTCACTGAAAAATGGTACAATACATGGTATGCAATAAATATGGCCACACTGACATAATCAAAATTCATAGACTATTAGAATTAATTTAGTTTTAAAATATTCTGAAACTTAGAAGTTTACAAAATAGGGTTGTATACTGAAATCTCATCATTTCTATTGCTAAAATATTTAAATTGACTTTTTTTGTTAAAATTTTTATTTTGCAAAGTTAACAGAAAACTACATGTACATTATTGGAAAAGGAAGATATAAAGCAATAGCAACAACAATCCTAGTGTTATTTAGAGATGAGCAGGACCTTTCTAGGAGAGTTGACCAACTTGACTGAAACTGGGGGAAACAAGTAATACTCACACTATTGAAAACCTGGGCCATCTTAACAAGTTTTGTCTAATGATTTCTTCTAAGCAGAAGTAAAATATGTACCAACTACTGACAAAGAGAATAAATGGGCTACAAATTTTCACACAGAGTCATGAGACTTTCTCAACTAAAAACAAAACAAAACATCTTCTGTTTATTCATATTCACATAAATATTTTTTGACACTTCTCATCATGGGAAAGTCTTGGTTATTGTCATCAGTCATGGTAGTAGTGATGTGTTGAAATTTGCATACTAGAGCTCAGATGTTTAATAAAAGCAAGTGTCTTCATTTATCTACAAAGGTGCTAAGGTTCCTGCCAACCACTATTCTGGCATATGGCTGGGGGTTGGATGGGAGAAGAGCATTAAAATGCCAGTTAGAGGTGAATCATTCCTTTCTGGTATAAAACAATCTTTGTTATTTAAAAATCCCTTTCAGGAAAATATTCAGCTAATTCAAAGTCCAAACTACCCATCAGGCTGTCATTGCTCTCTCAGAGGCACTGTCTCTATTCCTCCTTCACAAGACAGCTTCTGGGAACAGAGCAAAGCTCATGTGTGCCCAGAACGTTTGAGGGTTGGGGGCTCTGATCAATCTCTGGTTGAGGTCCAGATGGAGAGGAGGTGTAGAATATAAACCACAGCAACTTAATCTCACCAGGTCTGTCAGCTTCTGTCATTAATACATATGTTTCAAAAATGTTCAGCTTGTGTAACTTGTGGCCTATTCTTTCAGCATCTTAGGTGCTTCACGAACTTTTCCCCCAAATCTCCCAACCTCAGCTGCTGCAGGTGCTTCTGACCTCTAGATCTCTTCTGCTTTCTCGATCTGGCCTCTTCCTCAGCTGGCCATGCTGTGGCCTTTGCTATTTGGCAAACAGTCATTACCACAGCAACGTCATTGATTCTTGATCAGCTACCTTCTGAGTCCTCCATAAGGGCACATGAAAAATACTGGGCCTTCCTCCATGCCACCCAGCTAAGGCAGTTTTTAAGAGGTAGAAGCAATCCCCAGCACTCTGCCTGTCCCAACATGCCCAATCATCACTTCTCCTCTGTTGTGGCCACTCTATGTTGGTCTTGGGGCAATCTCCTTCTTAATGGGAAATGAGAGTTCAAGTTCTCTCTCACATCTTTCCTCAATCCATTTGAGATTTCTCCCATTCTTTAATAATCTCTTCCAGAGCTTTAGTGTGATATAATTTACATGCCATAAACTTAGCCATTTTAAGTGTACAGATCAATGCATTCTAGTAAATGTATAGTTTTATAACCATTGCCAAAATGCAATTTTAGAACACCTGTACTACCCTAAAATATTCCCTTATATAAAATTAGCATTTATAATCAATCCTGGGTTTCAGCAACCACTAGTCTCTTTTCTGTTCTGAAAGAAAGGACTTACACTTCTAGTATGCTGGACCACATAACTAAGACCAACTTTACTGGAAACAGCTAAAAATCAACTTATGTGTATTATGTATGACTTACATATAAACAACAATTTATATGAAATTTACTATATTAAAATGTTAGAAAATGTAGGAACCCAATAAAATAAGAACAGTTCACAAAATTGCTTTTACCCTGAGGGCATTTGCTCATAAAAAAGCTGTGAATAGAACTGGAGTTTTAGTGACCTCTAGAATGAGGATAACAAGAGCAAAAGTCTACCTAAGTAGGAAGCCTGACAAATGCCACCATCCACTCTTTAAAACAGGACCCTCAAGAGAAAGAGTAAGCTGTGAATAAGCTAACACTTTTTCAGATTTCCAGCCTAAGTATTACAAGGAAGCTTAATCTTTGAACTTGGATAACCAGACATATAAGATCACCAACATACAAGGAAATGACAATATAAGCAAAAAACAAGAGGAAAAAAAGACAATTGAAGCACACTCATAAAGACTTTATACATGGAATTATCATACATATACTATGAAACTATGCTAAGTATTTTTAAAGAAATTCTTTATGTTTTGAAAATACTACCAGAAAGAAATTGAAAACTATAAAAAGTGATAAAATAAATTGTAAACAGAACTAGCTAGCACTTCTAGACCTGAAAAGCAGTAACTGAAATTTAAATCCCTATTATTCATTTTATCCACTGTTTTTGGCAACCTTTCAAAAATTCTTATTTTTTCTTTCTCTTTGTTATTCTATCCACTAATTTCTCCCCAACTTGCTAGACTATGAAATCTAGAAACAAAATTAACAGAGTGTTGATATTTCATCAGTAAATTTGTCTGCACATAGCTCTTTGTTCAGTGCTTTGTTAATGCCCTTCTTAGAAATTTACATCCAAATTCTTTATTGGAAAAAATAAATTAACCTACATCAAAACTGGGCAGGGATTCTGCATTCATTAGGATACTTTCTGTTAAATGCCACACAAACACACACACACACACACACACACACAATCTTGAGCTACCTTAACCATAAAAGAAAATCATGCTGATAACACTATGTTATGGACTCCAAGCACAGAATTAGTACATGACTTCTACAACAACACTTGAAAAATTGACTCAAATATTATTCCTTCTCTAAAACTCCCTTCTTACTCACTCATGTTTCTTTCACTCAGCTTCTTAGCTTCACTTTCAGCCACACAGAGAGAATGACCTCATATTCTCCTATTTCAGATCTTATCATCCTTATCCTCAGTGTCCAGAAGGAGGGGACTTTGCTATTCCCAGGAATCATGAGAGTTGGGAAAACAAAATATTAACTAATATCCACTACTGAGACAACAGTGTGTACACTCATATAAGTTTCATCTGTAGGTTCTGTAGGTCTGACAAGAGACAAGATGTATGAATAAAATTGTAATCAGTTCTACAGAAATACATAAAATTATGCAAAAAAAAGTTAGAAAACATTTCTGGTTCTACCTAACTAGCTGATTTGGATTAACCCTTACACTTCAGAAAACTAAAAAAAGCAGGAAGAAATATTTTTAATATTAAAAGACATGTTTTGACCAGAGTAGATAAATGATAGTTTAATAATAGCTTGATATGAATATTTCTATGTGTGATTATAGCATACAACAAGAGGGAAGTTTGAAATATCAAAACAATAAATCAGTCCCTTAATATATAAAGAATTATTATAAAGAACTTCTAAAAATATAAAAATAAATAAAATAAACGATAAATTTTAACAGTAACATGACAGAAGAGAAACAAAGTCAATAAACAGATGAGAGATATTGGAAGCTGGCGGAGAAGTGAGAGGAGGCTGTGCTTTCTGGCTCCCGAGACCTGTCTATAGTTTGGACTGATTGTAGACAGAACATCTCAGTTAACATCTGGACACTGGCAGGAGATGAGCCTTGGCACTGCTGGATCAGAAAAGACCATCTGGGAGCAACCTGTTTGGTGAGGAGAGCGGAGGAGAAAAGGATGAGACGGGATTTCTTACTGGGTTGGCTTCCCCAGCTGCAGCTGAAATTACACAAAGACTTTTCAGTGACCACAGGCTTCCCCAGAGATAAATCAGAAGGAGAGCAAATCTCTGCCCACTGGCAGAGACAGGACTGGACCAGGTGGCATGGGCGCTGAAAGACAAAAAACAGCGCACTGCGGTACATGTGAGAACATGATTTTCCTTTAAATTTTTCTCTTGTGAACTGCGGAGAGGGAAGGAAAGGTTGGGGGTAATAGGATATTCTTGAAGAGCGCAGGCACAGAAGTGCACTTGCCCACTCCTCAACCCTCCCCTTGGGTTGGGCAGGCGCGCACAGGAAAGTGCCCTCATTCACTGGCCCAGGTGCCTGGGGCCTCATGTCCAGGTGCCCCTCGGAAACACCACAACAGACATAAGATCAGTGCCCCAACAGGCGCAGGGAGGGCCTGCTGGGAACACAAAAGACCATGCACAGACACCCCTGGCCAGCCCCAGTGGGCGCCAGGCCAGAGCAAAGACCAGTTGCTCAGGCTCTACTCCTGCCCGCCCAGGCGGGTGTGGGAACAGCGGGCAGCTGCTGTGTGGGAACAGCAGGCAGCAGTGACTCACAGATGCTCACTTCCACCATGTACAAGTGTCCAGGGCCCTGCCACTAGGAGCAAGAGACCAACTCCCCGGGGCGCAGCTCGGCAGACCTGAGGCTAGCGCGCACACAAGATCCCCGGCCGGCTCCAAACAGACGCCAAACGTGCAAAGATCTGGAACCTCTGGCCCACCTCATTAGACCAGCTATGGATCCAGAAAAAAAAGATGACACACAAAGGCTAAACTGAGTAAAAACTTTCCTTTTGTATATATATATTTTTAAATTTTTATTTCTATTTTAGTTTTTTATTTATATTTTATTTTATTTTAATTTTTTAATTTCTTATTTTTTATTTTAATTTTAATTTTTACTTTTATTTTTAAAAAAATTTTTAAACTAATTCTTTAATTTGTTTCATATCATCTCTCCTTCTCATCCTTCCTCTTTAATTTTTGTTTGTTTTGTTTAGCCTCCCTTTCACACTAAATAAATAGAATATAACTACTATATAAATTTAATACTATACAATTCCACTTTCTTACTATATTCTGCATTCTTCCCTCTTTCTCTTTTATTATTTGTAACATACAATGTAAATATTACCTACTGGCTTGCATAGTCTCGACACCACTTGCTACTATTGCTAATCTATCATCCCCTTTCTCAAAATATCATATTATTCCTCTTAAAAACAACTCTTATCTATTCTTCCTATAGTATAAAAGCCCTAACCTCTCTACATTTATATTAATACTGGCTCATTTGCTGACGATAGTGGGAGAGAGGGTGGCGGGTATTTTTGAGGGTGTGGGTTTCCTGTCTGGGCTGTGTGTTTATGTTTTTAACAGCATCTCCACAAAAGAACTCAAGACAAAGTAGACAGACCGACTCTCAATTAACTACCCAGAGGGAAGATCCCACAAAAGACCATCTGAAATATACCCAGATAGCAGAAACAAATGACATAAAAGGTAACCCAAGAACATCAGGCTCAGGATATCAAAGAGACTGCACCACTGACACCCCCAGATCTCCTAGAAAGAATCTTATACCAAAAAGGTGGGAAGTCAAAACAGACAAACCCAAAAAACAAAAACAAACAAGAAGCGTCCAACATGGTAAGACACAGAAACAACCTCTCAATGAAAAGAAAAGAGGAATCCCCAGAAAGAGAGGTAGATGGAATAGACATAGCCCAAATGTCAGACATGGAATTCAAAACAATGATGGTGAAGAAGCTCAATATATTCGACAACCTCAAAAACAACTACGAAAACCTCCAAGGAAGTTACCAACAGCTTCAAGAATATTAAAGGGAACTTACAGAGAACTACACCAGCATAAAAAAGGACATAGAAACTATTAACAAGAACCAGGAATTAATGAAGAATACAATCTCTGAATGGAAAAACACAAGAGAATCAAAAGCAGACTAAACGAAGCAGAGGATTGAATCAGTGAGTTAGAGGACAATGTAGAAATAAATTCCCAGACAATACAACAAAATGAAAAAAGATTGAAAAAGAATGAAGAAGATGTAAGGGAATTACAGGATAGCATGAGAAAGAACAACATCCGAGTCATCGGAATTAAAGAGAAAGAAGAAGAGAAACAAAAAATAGAAAAGCTGATAGGAGAAATAATTACAGAAAGTTTTCCCAACCTGATGAGAGAAAAAGTTATGCAAGTTCAGGAAGCATAGAGAGTGCCAATGAAGAGGAACCCCAAAAAACTACTCCAAAGCACATCATAATTAAAATGGCAAAATTCAAAGATAAAGAGAGAATCCTAAAAGCAGCAAGAGAAATACAGCAAATAACATACAAGGGAGCTTCGATAAGGCTATTAACTGATTTCTCAACAAAAATACTACAAGCCAGAAGGGAATGGTCAAAAATATTTCAAGCAATGAAAAACAAAGGCCTACAACCAAGAATACTCTACTCAACAATGCTCTCATTCAAAATGGAGGGTGAAATAAGGACTTTCTCAGACAAAAGAAGACTAAAAGAATACATCTCCACCAAACCAGCATTGCAAGAGATGCTAAAGGGAATATTTTAAGAAAAAGAAGAAAAAAGAGAGGAGAGAAATACAGGTACAAAGAAAAATAAATAAATACATGTTAATAATAACCTTAAATGTAAATGGATTAAATGCTCCAATTAAAAGACATAGGGTAACGGAATGGATAAGAAAACAGGACCCACATATTTGCTGCCTATAAGAAACACACCTCAAAACAAAAGATTTACACAGACTGAAAGTAAAGTGATACAAAAAAGTATTCCAAGCAAACGGACATGAAAAAAAAGCTGGGGTAGCAGTAATCATATCAGACAAAACGGATTTCAAAGCAAGAGCAATAAAAAGAGACAAAGAAGGACATTTCATAATACTCAAGGGAAAAATCCATCAAGAAGATATAACACTGATAAACATATATGCACCCAACATAGGAGCACCCAAATACATAAAGAAAATACTAGAAGACCACAAGAAGAATATTAACAGTAACACACTCATAGTAGGGGACTTTAACACTCCATTATCAACAATAGACAGATCTTTGAAGCAAAGAAACACCAAGGATATACAGGCATTGA
This sequence comes from Furipterus horrens, assembly GCF_987537825.1. NCBI lineage: Eukaryota > Metazoa > Chordata > Mammalia > Chiroptera > Furipteridae > Furipterus > Furipterus horrens. The sequence goes on along the minus strand of NW_028327172.1, from coordinate 64,601,815 downwards.
ACAACACACTAAATCACATGGACTTAACTGATATATATAGAACTTTTCATGCCAAAGAAGCAAAATATTCATTCTTTTCAAATGCACATGGGACATTTTCAAAGATAGACCACATGATAGGACACAAAACAAGCCTCAACTAATTCAAGAAAATTGAAATCGTATCAAGCATCTTTTCAGACCACAATGCCTTGAAACTAAAAATCAACCTCAGAGAAAACAAATTAAAGACATCCAACTCATGGAGAATGAATAACATGTTATTAAATAATGAATGGGTTAACAATGACATCAAAGAAGAAATCAAGAAATTTCTGGAAACTAACAATAATGAACACACAACAGCCCAAAACCTATGGGACACAGCAAAAGCAGTCCTAAGAGGAGAGGGAAGTTCATAGCAATACAGGCATACCTGAAAAGGATAGAAGAATCTCAAATAAAAAATATAACCCTACAGCTACAAGAACCAGACCAACAACAACAAACAAAGCCTATGGCAAGAAGGAAGGGAATCATCAAGATCAGAGCAGAATTAAATGGCATAGAGACCAAACAAACAATTCAAAAGATCAACAAAACTAGGAGCTGGTTCTTTGAAAAAATAAACAAAATCGACAAGCCTTTAGCCAGGCTCATCAAGAAAAAAAGAGAGAAGACCTAAATAAACAAAATCAGATACGAAAGAGGAGAAATCACAACTGATACAACGGAAATACAAAGGATTGTAAGAAATTACTACAAACAACTGTATGGCAAGAAATTTGACAACCTCGAAGAAATGGACAAATTTCTAGAAACATATAATCTTCCAGACTGAATCAAGAAGTAGAAAGTCTCCTTCGTCCATTGTCCTTTATAAGATTGTAAAGGGTCTTAAGTCTGAGAGGGAGGGATTGTTATTTTTTTATTGTTAAAATATTTAACTAATTAATTAATTATTTTTAAAAAAAGAAGAAGAATATATGAAAGGGTGAGCCATGGGCATGAACTTGGAGAGTGGATTGTCAGGGAAGGGGTGCTGGGCAGAGGGGAGCAAAAGGGAAAAAATTGGAACTATTGTAACAATATAATCAATAAAATATACATTAAAAAAAAGAAGTAGAAAGTCTCAACAGATCAATAACAAAGAAGGAAATTGAAACAGTAATCAAAAATCTCCCAGCACACAAAAGTCCTGGACTGGATGGCTTCACAGATGAGTTTTACAAAACATTTAGGGAAGAACTAACTCCTACCCTCCTCAAACTATTCCAAAAAATCCAAGAAGAGGGAAGACTCCCAAACTCTTTCTATGAAGCCGGTATTACCCTAATTCCAAAACCAGGTCAAGACACAACAAAGAAAGAAAACTACAGGCCAATATCACTGATGAACATAGATGCTAAAATCCTCAACAAAATAATGGCAAACAGGATCCAGCAATACATCAAAAAGATTATACACCATGATCAAGAGGAATTCATCCCAGGGATGCAAGGATAGTTTAATATTCACAAATCAATAAATATAATACATCACCTAAACAAAATGAAAGATAAAAATCATATGATCATATCAATAGATGCAGAAAAAGCATTTGATAAAGTTCAACACCCATTTATGATGGAAACACTCAGCAAAATGGGAATAGAGGGAGCATACCTTAACATAATTGAGGCTATATATGAGAAACCTGAAGCCAACATCATACTCAATGGACAAAAACTGAAAGCATTCCCCCTGAAATTAGAAACAAGACAAGGCTGCCCACTCTCTCCACTCCTATTCAACATAGTGTTGGAAGTCCTAGCCACAGCAATCGGACAAGAAAAAGAAATAAAAGGCATCCATATTGGGAAAGAAGAAGTAAAACTATCATTATATGCAGATGACATGATAGTATACATAGAAAACCCTATAAATTCCACTAAAAGACTACTCGATATAATAAGTGAATTTGGCAAAATAGCAGGGTACAAAATAAATATACAGAAATCTAAGGCATTTCTGTATACCAACAATAAAATATCAGAGACAGAGACAAAAAAGAAAATACCATTTACTATAGCAACAAGAAAAATAAAGTACCTAGGAATAAACTTAACGAAAGAGATAAAAGACCTATACTCTGAAAATTACGTTAACACTGAGGAAAGAAATTAAAAAAGACACAAATAAACGGAAGCAAATACCATGTTCTTGAATGGGAAGAATCAACATCATCAAAATGGCCATACTGCCCAAAGCAATTTACAGATTCAATGCAATCCCTATTAAAATACCAATGACATATTTCACTGACCTAAAACAAATACTCCAAAAATTCATATGGAACCAAAAAAGACCCTGAATAGTAAAAGCAATCTTGAGACAGAAGGACACAGCAGGAGGAATCACAATACCAGACATCAAACAATACTATAAAGTCACTGTGATCAAAATAGTCTGGTACTGGCATAAGAACAGACATATAGATCAGTGGAACAGAATAGAGGGCCCAGAAATAAATCCAGAAATCTATAGTCAACTAATATTTGATAAAGGAGGAAGAGACATAAAATGGAGTGAGAAGAGCCTCCTTAACAAATGGTGCTGTGAGAAATGGACAGGGACGTGCAAAAAAATAAAACTAGACCACGATCTTACACCACACACGAGAATAAACTCAAGATGGATCAAAGACTTAAATGTAAGCTGTGACACCATAAAAGTCCTAGAGGAAAACATAGGCAGGAAAATTTCAGATATCCCACGTAATGATATTTTCATGGATACATCTCTTAAGGCAAGAGAAATAAAGGAAAGAATAAACAAATGGGACTACATCAAACTAAAGAGTTTCTTCTCAGCAAAAGAAAGCATCAGCAAGATGAAAAGGGAACCAAGCATATGGGAAAACATATTTGCCAATGATATCTCAGATAGGGGACTGATCTCCAAAATATATAAAGAGCTTATACGACTCAACATCAAGAAAACAGACAACCCAATTAAAAAGTGGGCAAAGGGACTGAACAAACACTTCTCCGAAGAGGACATTCAGAAGGTCCATAGACACATGAAAACTGCTCAACATCACTAGCCATCAGAGAGATGCAAATAAAAACCACAATGAGATACCACTTTACACCAGTCAGATTGGCCATCATCAATAAATCAACAAACAACAAGTGCTGGCAACGATGTAGAGAAATGGGAACCCTACTGCACTGTTGGTACGAATACAGACTGGTGCAGCCACTATGGAAAACAGTATGGAATTTCCTCAAAAAACTAAAAATGATACTACCTTTTGAACCAGTGATTTCACTACTAGGATTATACCCAAAGAATCTTAAAATCCTAATTCAAAAGAACTTATGCACCCCTATATTCATAGCAGTGCTGTTTACAATAGCCAAGTGCTGGAAACAACCCAAGTGCCCATCTGTAGATGAGTGGATTAAAAAATGTGGTACATTTACACAATGGAATACTATGTAGCAGAGAGAAAGAAGGAACTCCTGCCATTTGTGACAACATAGATGGAACTAGAGAGAATTATGCTTAGCAAAATAAGCCAGGCAATGAAAGAAAAATACCATATGCTATCACCCAATACAGAAGACTAATGAACAACACAAATAAATGAACAAAATTGAACAAGAAACAGAGTAACAGTTTTCAGGGCGGAGGGGAGAGGGAGGGAAGGTGCTAAGTAGGGGAAAGGTTTAACAAAGAAACTAATATAAATAAGCCATGAATGTGGACTACAGGGTTGGGATGGACCATGGTAGAAGATGTGGGCTGGGTCGGGGGTAGCAATGAGGGAAAAAGTAGGACAATTCTAACAGAAAAACAATAAAAATAAAAAATAAATAAATAAAAAACAGATGAAAATATGATCACTTTCACTAATAATCAAAAGACGCAGTTTTTAAAGAGGGTTTTTTTTCCATCACCCAACTTGTAAAAATTAAGAAGACTGATTATATCCAGGGTTGATAAAGATGTTTGAAAACAGACACTCTTAAATAAGGTCGGTAGAATATAAACTAATATAGCCATATTAGTGGACAATTTGGCAGTATTCATTTAAAGTAATTATTATTAAAATTTCAAAAGTATGTACTCTTTGATCCAACAATTCAAACTCATGTCTCCATTTCATAGTATTATATTTTCAACACATGAGCAAAAATGTATGTTTAAGGATTTTTCACTACAGCATTGCTTGTGCTAACAATAAATAGAAACCTGCTATTTATCCACCAGTGGAAGAATAGGTAAATAAATTTTATACCATACTGTGAGACTACTCTGAAGCCATTCAAAATAATGAAATACATTTATATGCATCAGCTGAAAAGTTCAAGAAATCATACTGTTAGGTGTAAAACAAATTGCCAAACAATTTACTTTTCTATTTTTATTGAAAACCAAAACTATATTAAGATAAGACAAGCAGAAAGGGACCCATGAAACAAGAGTTATACTTATCTGATAGTGGGGTATGTGATAAGGTTCTGGGCAAGTATAAGAATTAGCAATATCTCAGTGAGCCACAACCTGTAAAAAGCCAAAAATCAGGAAGCAATTAGAACAAGTCAGTACTGATGGGGTCAGTGGTTGACCATTATCAAGGATATATTGAAGGTCTAGAGCCCAGATAACACAATTAGGAGCATGAAGCTGAGAAAACTAATTGCATCTGAAACTGCATTTGAGGCTGGAGCTCAGAAATAGAAAGCTAAGTCTTGCACAGAAATTTGCAGAAGTTTTTCTAACTGAAGGACTTAGTAATACATTTGTGCTTTGATCCTAGTGAAAACAGGAAAAGGAGAGTAAATACAAAAACAAAAACACTTATTCAAGTGTATTCATGATAAAACAATGCAACTCAACTACATGGGATAATAATATGCTATGTTGTGCTATCTCTCGGACCTCTCATGGAAGACTAAACTCTGAGTTTTGGGCTTTCTCCTGGCTGACCATAATTGCACATGAGGAAAAAAAAAAGTTTTAGTAACCAAATGCCTCAATTTTAAACTTTGAGAAATAAAAGGACTTTCAAAACATACTTAATTCAATGGCTACATCCTCAGAAATCAGATGAAACAGTAACTAAAATGTCCAACAAAAACTGATGTAACAATTTTACTTGAAATAAAGAAAAAAGAATATAGTTCTCACTCCACTTAATCACCATTGCTTTCTCACGTTAGCTGAGTTAGTTATGAATTTTAACTCATCAATGCCAATATCTTATCAACCTATAAAATTGAATCTTTTAGATATTGTGACATAATAGAAAACACATATTGGTCTCTGCTCATAAATCTCTTGTAACTACCTAAGTGATAAAGACACTAGGAGCATCTTTTTTCTAATATTGGTAATGTGCCCTTGTAATTTCCTGGGACTGAGCCCTTAACCTGTGGAACTGAAGCTGTCTACAGGTAGGTTGTGTCAGGATTGAGTTAAGGTGTAGAACACTCAGCTGTGTTACAGAGAATTACTTGGCAAGGGGAAAAACATCCACATATTTGGTGACCAGAAGTAAAGTGTTCTGTGTGAGAAACAAAAGAGACTCACAGGATCAAGACCCACGGTAGGAAAGAACTAGGTTCTCCCCTATACAGAAAAAGGAAAAAATAAAGAAAAGCCTGAGACTTTTCCCTCACATATATAAGAATGTAAGCTATATCAAAATAAAAAATATGAGGAGCCACCTGTAAAATAGTAATTATATTTTTTCACCATTGCATTTTGGTGCAAATGTGCAGAAAAAATATTCTTTTCATTTTTACTAAAAGAATAAATTGCTTCTACCCATGTATCGATGATGCAAAGAACCATCACAGATCTCAATATATTTAAGTGGGTCGTTAAATCCATATAATTACCTATTATTTCTCTATTTTCTTTTTCATTCCCATCTCCTGACACTGAAACCTGGGACAGGGCACTTTTGAAACTATAAGGCAAAAAAAAAATTTATTTTGCACTCTCTCTTGTCTATCCCTGCTCCACCTTCCCATCCTCACCTTCTCTTTAAATAAAAAAATAAAATTCTGCCTGATGAAATTGAGAAGTGCTATTTACAAAATCGTTATATTAGTAGAATGATATTACAAATTATGTAAATATAGAAGTGAGTGTGGTAAGTGTAGCATAACAAACATTGTGTTACAGAAAAAAAAATAGATAAAAATAAGCTCATCGGTAATCTTCATGCCCAAAAACATTGCTATTTTTATTTCATGATATTTTTATCTTTTGTAATTTTCACATATAAAGTGGAAGTGTACTGTAAACATTTTTTAAGCTTTCTATCCTGTAAGACCTGTAAAAGTACACTATTTTAGTCTACTAATTGAAAATATGGCATATTTCATCATATAGATATATCATAATTTTATCAGTACCCTGTTATTGGATTCCAAATTACTTCAATTATATTATATAATAAGTAATGCTAAAGTAAACTCTATTTTAACTAATATTGTATATATTTCTGATTATTTCTTAAACACAGCTTCCTAAAATGAAATTACTATATCAAAGTTATGAATATTTTTAAGATTTTTGAAACTTGTCACCCTATTGCCCTATAGAAGTCATGAAATAATATAAACTGACCCAAACAATTCATAGACTACAAACCTTACTTTATCATCCCAGCACTGGGCATTATAATATTTAAACTTTATACCAATTCAGTTTTTAAAATTTGATGACATTATTTAAAAGTATTGTAGCTTTAATAATTAGTAAATTAGAATTATATTTTTGAATGCTTTTATAGTGAGATGTCAAGGATATTTTTCTTTTTAAGAATATATTATGTATTTGCCTTACTTTTTGTTGTAATTTGTTACTTTCCTAATTGGTGGTTTATATTTTGATTGAACACAGTGTTTTTTATGTACAGAAATATTTAATTTTATGTAGTCAAAAAATGTTTTTAATGTTTTTCTGTTATCTCGAGACCTTCCCCAGCCCATATCAAATTAATATACACTATTATGCAACTTGTATTATTTTAAGCATATGTTAATAATTTTCTTATTTCTCTAAAACCCATAAGAAATGTATTTAGATCAAATGACTTTGGTCCAACTATTACTTGGGCAAAGCCTAAATGGTTTACTGTATCATTTTAATTTCCTTTTAAATAAAATTTTTTATTTATTTTGAATTACACATTGTAGAAAATTTGAAGAAGTACCATTTAGAAAACACAATTATATTCTATCTCAAAAATTGCAGTAAGGTTACTTAAGAGCTTTAGAAAATTTTAGTTATCTCAAAATTTAGCAACTAAGCACTCATCAGTAAAGGAGTGGATAAAAAAACTGATACATTTACACAGTGAAATACTATGCAGCACAAAGAAAGAAGAAATCTCTCCCTTTCAGGACAGCATGGATGGAACTGGAGAAAATCATGCTAAGTAAAATAAGTCAGTCAGTGAAAGACGAAAACCCTATGATCTCACCTTTAAGTGGAACCTAATGAACAAAAGAAACAAGCAAAATAGAACCAGAGGCATGGGAACAAGGAACAGACTGACAGTGACCAGAGGACAGTGGGGAGGGAAATAAGGGGGGAAAGAAGGAGCAGGGTCTAGTCAAGGTACAAGTATGAAGGACCCATGGACATGGACAACAGGGTGGAGATTGACTGTGGGGGCAGGGGCTTGGTAGAGCAGGGGAGTTCAAAGGGGAAAAAAACTGGGACAACTATAACTGAACAATGATAAAATGAAAAAAATAAAAATAAAAAATAAATTAGCAGCATTAAACTCAACTCTTTATCCTTACCAACTACAACTGCCATTTTGTAAGGAGAAACAGTTACAATCAAGTTAATATTAAGAATATTTTATTGTCTGATGATTGCTGGGTATAGACAATGTCAATGAAATATCAGCGAGAAAATATATTTTTACACTGACATTGACAAAGAAGCTCTAAGTGTTACAGAACCCCTGGGCTGTTCCACTTGAAAACAAACCCACGGGCTCTTTAGTTAGGGGTCCGATTGCCCGCCGCCAGAATTATAACTCCGAATATTATAGTTGAGTGAAAAGAAAATTGTTTATTTAACAGTTACACATATCCTTGCCTCCCCTCTACCAAACTTAGCCAGTTTTAGGGAGGTCAGAAACACCGTTTCCCTACTTCCTAGGCACAGTTCAGCTTTACCAGCGGCTGCCAATCACTCAATCTGATTGGGGAGGTCCTTTCTGTGCTGTGGTGCCCTCCAGCTCTCAATGCAGGACCACCTGGATTCTCAGCCTCCTTGCAAATTGTCTTCTTTCTGTAAACCGCGTGGATCTCCTCTCCTTCTCCAGAGCACCTCTGCGAACACCCACCAGCGAGGGAGACAGCCCCAGAGCACGCCCGCCCTAAAGTGTTTGTAGCTGCCTATATATCCCTGACTGCGTCCTCTGACGCAGTGGGTGTTGCCAATAGTTCTGACCATTCACAGAACCCCACGTAGGCTCTGTGTGCTTTCCATACCATCACCTGGTTCAAGACTCCTCCCATCCACCTGAGGCCTTGGACGCATCCAAGCAATTTTACATAATGAAAGACACCAGCCATCAGCCTCAGGCATGTGGAGGCATTCTGAAAGCTGCTTCCTTCTCCCCACCCCCCAGCCTCAAACTTCAGGGATTTTTGGACTCCTCTGTTTCTCTAACATAAGGAGAAATATTCTGGAAAACATTTGAAGAAAAGGCTGAAGCAAAATACAATTACTTTTATTTAATGGAAACTGATATATAAATATCAAGGTCTTCTGGCCAAGATGGAGGCCTAGACAGACACACTGCATCTCCCTCCTCAACTAAGAAGAAATACAACTACCTTAAAACTAGAGACAACCAGAAGTTACAGAAAATCAAGCTGCATGAAAGTCCAAGAAACAAAAATATAAAGAAGAAATACTCATCCAGAAATGTAGGAGGGGCGGAGAGGATGCAGTGTGGTGGCAGTGGCAGCAGCAGCAGCAGCAGCAGCAGCAGTGGCATGACAGTGGAAAGCACAGTCACACGTTTGAAAAAGTCAGGAGAGACACCTGGGGAGTACTCCCAGCACTACACCAGACCTTGCAGCTCATGATCCCAGTGCCAGAAGAAATAAAGCCTCATTGCTTCTGACTATGCAAACCAGTGGGGTTGGAGTGGAGGAAGAAACTGCCAGTCTCTCAGTAGAGTCAGCTTTTTTAAAGGGCCCTCATGGTCCTAGAACATCTGCAGACCCACCCACTCTGGGAACTATGGCCAAGGCAACAGCTAGAGAGGCGCCAGTCCCATACAGGAAGTGGGAGAAGTGCCTGGAAAAGGGGCAAGCGTTGAGCAAGTGGTATTGTTTCCTCTCAGACCCTCCCCCCACATACAGCAACACAACATGGTGAAATGGGTTGCCTGTACTGATGAATACCTAAGGCTCTGCCCCTTACAATGTAACAAGTGTGACAGCTCTATATAAGACACAGAGGCAAACAAACACAGGAGCTTGTCAAGATGAGGAGACTGAGAAGTATGGCCCAAAAGAGGGAGCAGATCAAGGTTCCAGTGGGAGAACTAAGTGACAAGGAGATAACCAACCTAACAGACAAAGAGATAGTCAACCTAAAAGATGTAGAGTTCAAAAGACTGGTGATAAAGATGCTCACAGGCTTGACAGATATGCTTAAGTATGGCAAATATATAATGGAAGTGAAATCTATGCTATGTGAAATGAAGGAAAATCCACACAAAACCAATGATGAAGGGAAAGAAACCGGGGTTCAAATCAATAATTTGGAACATAAGGAAAGAAAAATACAGTCAACTAGTACAGAATGAGGAAACAAGAATTGAAAAAAAATAAGGAGAGGCATAAGAACCTCTGGGACAATTTTAAACATGCTAACATTCGAACCATAGGAGTGCCAGAAAGAGAAGCAGAAGAGCAAGAAATTGAAAGCGTATGTGAAAAAATAATGAAGAAAAACTCCTCAAAATTTGGCAAAAGAAATTGACATAAAAGTCCAGGAAGTACAGAGAGTCCCAAACAAGCTAGACCCAGAAGAGACCACAACCAAGACACATCATAATTAAAATGCCAAATGTTAAAGACAAAGAGAGAATCTTAAAAGCAGAAGAGGAAAACAGAGAGTTACCTACAAATGGGGTGCCTATAGGACTATTAGTTGATTTCTCAAAAGAAACTTTGTAAGCAAGAAGGGACAGGCAAGAGGTATTCAATGTGATGAAAAGCAAGGACCTACAACCACGATTACTCTATCCAGCAAAGCTATCATTTAGAATGGAAGGGCAGAGAAAGTGCTTCCCAGAAAAGGTTAAGTTAAAGGAGGTTATTATCACCAAGACATTATATGAAATGCTAAAGGGACTTACTTAAGAAAAAGAAGATCAAAACTATGAACAGTAAAATGACAACAAACTCACAACTATCAACAACTGCATCTAAAAAATAAAAACAAAATCCATCTAAGCAAACCAGAATAGGAACAGAATCATAGATATGAGGATTATTTGGAGGGTTATCAGCTGGGAGGGGGAAGGGGTAGAAATGTGGAAATGGGGAAATGATACAGGGATTAAGAAGCGTAATTGATTGGTACAAAATAAGGCAGGAGGAAGTTAAGAACAATATAGGAAAGAGTGAAGCCAAAGAACTTATATGCACAACCCATGGACATGAACTAAGGGGAGGGGGATTGCTGGAGGGAAGGGGGGTACTGGGAAGAGGGTAGCAAAGGGGGAAAAAATTGGGACAACTGTAACAACATAATCAATAAAATAAACTTTAAGTAAGTAAATAAATAAATAAATACATATCAAAATATTTACTTTTATTTAATGGAAATATATTCTAGTTATACATCTGCCTCATTCTCATTTTTTATGTTCCTAAAAAATTATCAGGCCAGTTTCCCCAATTGGTGAACAAGATACACCGGCAAACTTTTCCACAATACAACAAAATCCCTGCTGCGCTGGGTGAATTACAACAACATCCTTTAGGATGCATTGCTGAGATCATAAGAAAGTAAGTAAATCTCCAATGGCAAGAGAGAAAAACAAAATAAAAGCGAGATGAAACCCAAAAAACTTACAGGCAATTCTGCATTTTCCTGGACAAATGACAAGTATGAGTATGATCTGTGACCTAAATAGCTCAGTCCCCAAACCAAACACTCCCAAATACGCCCAGGACCCTGCAAAACTCTGCAAAACCCTGCAAGGAGTAAAACAGGTCTCTAGTCAATAGCAGCCCCTGGCTACTGATAACCCAAATACACATTTCACTCTGCTGCCTTTGCCTCGCCTCTCACCGACTCTGGCTTAGACTGCAGGTTTGCAGGGGTTTTTTGTTTTGGTTTGGTTTGGTTTGGTTTTTGGTTTGGGGGTTTTGTTTGTTTCTTCTGGAGTTTTGTTTTGGGTTTTTTTGCCATTTAGAATGAAGACTGGGAAATATTCATGCTTGTCCAGAAGGTTCTGGACATGCCCTTTAAATTCTGTTTCTCATCTTTCAAAATACAGTCCACTTAACCACCAAAGTCTAACTCTTTTCACTGAAATAATTCCATGTTTTGGGGGTATACTTTCGAGTCAGTAGAGCTCCTTGAATAATTTTTCTTTTTTCATCAAACATTTTTTTACTTACTTCATACCCTATTAACCATGATATACCTGAAAGTATTGTTCAGCCTACAGGTGGGAGCACAGCACACAGGACTCTTATTTACATGGAACCTAGTTGTTTTATGATAAGATGCCAAGATTGCACAGCTGTTGAAGGTCAGAAAACTGATACTATGTAATATTTCTTGGAGTTCTTTTAAAAATTGAATAAGTATTTACTGAGCACCTAAAATAAAGTGACATATTCAAAAAATAGGAACATTCAGATGGAAACCAATATAGTCAATCATTAAAATTATGTCTTTACATACTGAAACATCTGTATGGCTGATGTTATGATTTTGTTCTAAATGTTTAGTACTGCACAAAAGTAGCCACATTTCATGTTTATATTCACTTTACATTTTCTGCAAGAGAAGGCCATGTAGTAGTCTATAATTCAGTTTGTATAAGCTTTTTTAATCAATTTCTACTCAACTGCCTCACTGGACTAACCAAAAGTTTGCCTTCCTGCTTTAGAACTAATTGATGCCAGCTGTGATGGTAAGCATTTCCTGACGTGTGCCTTCTCCTTCATCCCACTCAAGCTATATGCCAAACAATAATAAATTGTGTTTTTTCCTAAAACTGTTTATGCCAGTTGTATTTGTTACAATTTGATTAAATATTATGTAAACTGAAGAAATATCAGTGTGAAAAATTATTTCTCTAAACACCTCATTGACTATTTTGGAAAAACATTATAAAACCGAGTATAAAATTGCTCTTGATTTGGTCATGGAAAGACAACTTTAAAAGACGGGGAAAAAGTCATAAAAACCTCAGAAAATTTAGCCTTCAAAATGCATCGCTAAATGTTTACTTCACTGATATGAAAGCAGAAACAGGAGATGCAACTACTTATCTCATGACGGGTAGGATTTGTGCAAGAAATTGCAGAGAGAACTTCAGTCAGCTAAAAACTTGTGTAGTCTCTTCCACTGGACCCGGGAAGAAGCTGGCAACCTTCTCATCACCTCTCCATCATACCAGTAAACTGAAATTCATTACTATCCTTAGGCCATTTTGCCTATCAGAAGGCAACATTAGGCATCCCTAAATGACTACTCCGCTTCTCTGTTGGAAGAATACTGTTAAACATAGAAAGGAAAGGAGGAATAAGAAGCCAAAATTAACTTTCTTTTCTTTTTTGAAAATGAGTGAAGTGTCAGACACTAAATTTTTGGCATCTTTATTCCCATTTAATCCTCACAAGAGTTCTAGCACAGGAGAATTATCCTCATTGTACAAGCAATTAAAAACAAAAAAACAAAACAAAAAAAAAAAACAGGCCAAACAAAGATACATATCATAGGCAAGGATCTCTGGCTAAGAAGTGGCAGGGTCTGGATTTCAGCTTGTGTTTTTCTGACTCCAGAGCCTGTCTCTTTCTATTCTCCCATTTCTTTAACAATTAAAGACTAACTTCTATTACAATATACAAATTTAGAGAAATTTGATTTCTCTCAAACTCAATCCTTGAGTGTGGTATAATGAATTTTATGTAAGTTGATTAGTTCATAAAACATAATAAGAGGTTATAAATCAATTGAAAGGAGTACTTAATAGCATACATGTTCAAAACATCTGTATTTTAAATCTTCAAAATTCACAAGGGTAGTCTTATAAACTACATTTTTACTTTTAAAATTTTAAAGATAAAGATTTTAAATAATACAGACAATAATTTTCATAACTAAAATCTTTTTCAATATCCCATTCCAATAAAAAGACAGCTTTTTAAAAATTCTGTATGCTATATAGTGAATGCACAGCATCACTATAGTTTGTGACTTTCTTCTCCAAATAAGTATACATTTAGGAGGGTCTTCAAAATACCTGACCAAAGGAACATCTGCTCTAGAACTTATGTTTTGCTTTTAAATTTGTCAACATGGACCTTAAATTCACACTGTGGACTTAAGTGCTTGCTACTCCCTGCTTGACATGATTTTTCCTACTATACTAACATGGATTTATTGATTGATTCACTCATTCACACACTCATTAATGCATTAAAGCATTCATTCAGCAAATATTTACTAAGTTCTTACTATATGACTATCACTGTTCTAGTCATTGAAAATGTAGTGCAAGTAAGCCACAGTCTATGCTTTCTTGGGCAGTGTACTTATCTGTATTTTCCAGCTCCCTCCAAATTGCAAGATAGAGGGTGGGTATATATCCAAAGGACAATAAGGCCAAAATATATTTTTCAGTTCAATCTAGCTCCTCTTGAGTTCCTGAACAAAGCTTATTTGTTAAACATGGAGTATTCTAGGTACAGGCTTTGAAATTGTCAACTTAGACTTTGACATGTTTCATTTTATTATTTCTCAACCAAAAAGTTAACATATTTTCTTTAAAATAATGATCCCCATTCTCTTTATCTGTCCATTAAAGAAACATTACTTTCCTCTGGGTGAAGATACATTTTGGGTCACTAAAACCTAAAGCCATAATTAGAGAGAATGTAATTAACTATAGTCACATCTAACTGGAGACCAAATAGCTGAGTGACTCTTGAACCTGTAAACAAGACACATAAATCCCAGAAGTTAGCAAACCCCTTCAATGGCCCTGAATGCAGATAATTACACTTGAGCAAACTAGGTTAGCACTGACTAGAACTATCAACTTTTTTAAATTTTATTTTTTAATTACAGTTTACATTCAATATTATTTTGAATTAATTTTAGATGTACAGCATAGTGGTTAGACAATCATATACTTTACAAAGTGTTCCCCTGGTATTTCCAGTACTACCTAACACTATACATAGTTATTACAATATTATGAACTATATTTCCTATGTTGTACTTTACGTATACATGACTATTTTGTAAATACCAATTTGTACTTCTTCACCCTTTACCTTTTCACCCAATCCCTCAACCCTCTCCCCTCTGGCAACCATCAGTTCTCTGTTCTCTGTATCTATGAGTCTATTTCAAATTGTTCTATCTATGAGTCTGTTTCAATTTTGTTTGTTTGTTTATTCTGTAGAACTATCAATTTAAATAAGAGTAGTACAGAGTATGATTCCTATAGTATACATTTTGCAAATGTCTATTCCAAGTTATATTTCTTGATGTGGAACTTTTGTGCCAAAGGGCCTATATTTTTCTAAAAATGTCAAAATGCCATTAAGAAAAGTAATCCAATTTAAGCTCCAACCAATAGTATGCAAAAGGGGTAGTTTATATAAGCCTTCTCCAATGTTAAGTATTTTGATTTCCTCCTTACCTTTAACAAGATACTGAGTACCATACTATCTAATTTAGGCTTTATTCCAATGATTTTGAGTAGTTTTATAGCCCTGTTATTTTTGTACATTGTGTGTGTGTCTGTACATAAATTGGTGAGAGGTTTCTGTATATAGTATTAAGCTAACAGATGTTATTCATAATATGAGTATTTTCTAAACTTTTCCATTTGCCTTTGAAAATTTTTTATATTGTTGCATACCAAAGATATACAATAATAGAGTCAAGTATATCCACTTTAAAATAATTTTTCAAATTAGTATGTGTTTGAAAATGGGTTCTATTTTATGATTTTAAGTTCAAAAACCCTTCCATCTGTATATCAGAAATACATACTTAGGTTTTATTCTAGATTTTAATGCTTTACATATAATACCTTAGTATGTATAGAACTTATTTTAATATATAGATATGATATTTCAAATTGTTATTCAATTGCCCCTAAAACAGTAGTTTACTCCCTCTTTCTCCCAGCTGCTTGCAATGTATTACTTAATAAAGTCAAATATATGTACATAGGATACTTTTGTAGGTTACTTTTTTTAATTCATCTCTAAATCCTATGTTAATATCACATTGTTTTATTAAATATCTGATTTATTAAAAATTCCCACATTTAGACCCATTTATAAAAGTTTATTAGCTATCTTATTTGCTTATTTTTCAAATGAACTTCAAATTTTTATTAGCTCTTCTTAAATTTAAAGAGAGCTTTAAATTATTACCAGGTTCCAAAAATATTCTAATGAGATTTCTAAGTGTTGCATTATAAATTATTTTTAAATTTATTTTATAAATAATAGTCTTTTTATTCAGTAATGTGGATGCAGCATAATTTAAGTTTCTCATTTTTATGACCCATAATATATTTTTAAATAGATCTTGCTAATATAATATTAAGAAATATAATATAGAAAGCCAATGTACAAGAGCAAATAGGTATGCATAAAAATACACACATAATACACAACATACACACTCCTACATAATAATAAAGATATGCTCATGTATGAAAGATGTCTTTCTGTACCACTTGCTAGTCATTCCTGATATATTGCGAACCTCTTGGTTGATGTATATTTATTTATAACCAGTTTCAATAACTGGGATCATGGCAGAAAAAGATGATGCATTCAAATGAATAACTGATAAGAATTTCAAGAAGTTTATTGACAGAGCCATGAGCAGGGTTAGGAATCCATCAAGGGGTAATGAAGCACCAGGAACTGGCAACGATGTGAAGTTGTTACTTTCCCCAGCCCGCAGGGACAAGGGAAGGGTGTGAGAGCTATAGCTAAGGACCACCTGAACAAATCCATGGCCTAACAGGAAGTAAACAGTAAATCAATACCATGATATCATTCTGCTTCTACACATTGCTCTTCAGTTGGTGCCTCCTATTTGCTGAATCCAACCAAAATGCATAGAGCAGAGGAACTCAATCTCTCTACCAAGAAGAAAGTACAGAAAGGACAAAGAAGAGTTATCAAGAATCAAATAGGTAAGGGGAATAGACAAAGCATGATTTTTTTTATTGATTTAAGAGAAAGAGAGAGAAACATCTATTAGTTGTTCCACTTATTCATGCACTCATTTGTTACTCTTTGTATATGCCTTGACTGGGGATTGAACCCACAACCTTAGCACATCAGGACAACGCTCCAACTAACTGAGCTACCCAACCAAAGAAAAGCATGACTTTTTAGTAGAATTGAAAACTTTGCATCAGTAAAAAGGAAAGATTTACACATGTTGACAAGGATAAATACTGACAATATTGAGTGACTAAAAACAGATTAAAATATACAAGATCAGGATAATTCAAGTCACATATATTTATTGGAAATATACAGCAACAATATGTATTTTATGTACATAAACTGTATTTAAAATAATATCTATCCGTGGCTGCTGCGGGTCAGTGGATTGAGCATTGGCCTGCGAACCAAGTGTCGCTGGATCGATTCCCAGTCAGGGCACATGACTAGGTTGAACGTCAGGTCCCCAGTTGGGGGCACGAGTGAGAGGCAACCACACAGTGATGTTTCTCTCCCTCACTTTCTCCTTTCCCCTCTCTCTAAAAATAAATAAACAAATAAATTATTTTAAAAAATAATAATATCTAGAGTAAAAACATTCAAAGGAAAAATATATACTAATTTCAGAGTTACCTCTGCACAGGAGAATAGTAAAACCTATGGGAATAAGAAGACTTCAACTTCTATTTTATTTTTATTAAATTTAAAAAATGGATACTTCCCAAAATTTAAAGGGTAGGTACATAAATTTCTATTATATTTATTTTTTACTTTTCTATTTGTTTGAAGTATTTTATTTTTTTAAGTATATTTTATTGATTATGTTATTACAGTTGTCCCAGTTTTTTCCCCTTTTCTGCCTTCTGACCGGTATCTTTCTTCACTCCAGCAATCCCCCTCTATCTGAGTTCATGTCCATGGGTCATGCATATAAGTTCTTTGGTTTCCCCATTTCCTATACTATTCTTAATGTCCCCCTGTTTATTGCGTTCCTACCAGTTATGCTTCTTGATCCCTGCACCTTTTCTCCCATCCTTTCCTTTCCCCCTCCCCATTTACAAACCTCCATATGATCCCCATATCTACGGCTCTGTTCCTGTTTAGTTGTTTGCTTTGTTTTGTTTTTAGATTCTGTTGTTGATAATTATGAGTTTGTTGTCATTTTACTGTTCATAGTTTTGATCTTCTTTTTCTTAAGTGTGTCCCTTTAACATTTCATATAATAAGGGCTTGGTGATTATGAACTCCTTTAGCTTTACCTTGTCTGGGAAGCACTTTGTCTGCCAATCCACTCTAAATGATAACTTTGCTACATAGAGTAATCTGGGTTATAGGTCCTTGCTTTTCATCACTTTGTATACTTCTTGCCTACCAAGTTTCTCTTAAGAAGTCAGCTGTCTGATGGGAACTCCTTTGTAGGTAAGTCTCTGCTTTTATCTTGATGTTCTTAAGATTCTTTCTTTATCTTTAACCTCTGGCATTTTAATTATGATGTGTCTTGGTGTGGTCCTCTTTAGGTCTAGCTTGTTTGGTATTCCCTGTGCTTCCTGGACTTGAAGGTCTACTTCCTTCACCAAATTAGGGAAGTTTTCTTTCATTGTTTTCCAACTAAGCTTTCAATTTCTTGCTCTTCCTCTTCTTCTGGCACTCCTATTATTCAGATTTGGTAAGTTTAAAGTTGTCCCAGAGGTTCCTAAGCATTTCCTTTTTTTTTTTTTTTTCAATTATTGTTTCTTCATTCTGTACTGGTTGACTGTTTATTTTTTTCTTTATGTTCCAAATTGTTGACTCGAATCCCAGCTTCCTTCCCTTCACCATTGGTTTCATGTGGATTCTTCTTCGTTTCACTTAGTATAGCCTTCACTTCTCTTATGCATTTGCTGTACTTAGGCATGTCTATCAAGTGTGTGAGCATCATTATCACAAGTGTTTTGAACTCTGCATCTGTTTGGTTGGCTACCTCCTCATCACTTAATTCTCCCAGTGGAGCCTTGATCTCTCATTTTATAATAAAATAAAAAATAAAAATTATATGTTTCCAGTCAGAATGGCAGAGTAGGTAAATGCTTACTTGCATTCTCCCAGGACCTCACGAAATTACTACTAAACTACAGAACAATCATCATTGAGAACCACCTGAAGTCCATCTGAACAGAAGTCCTATAAATAAGAATATACAGAAGAACCCACACTGAAACTGACAGGAGGTTTGGAGATGCATAACAGTCAGTTCCTGTGCCCATGTGGGGCAGTTAAAAATTGGGAGGGATATCTTAGCTACAGAGGAGCCCATGATGAACAAGGGGTCCCAGCCCCACACCAGGCACCCCAGTCCAGAATTCCAGTGCTAGAAATAGAAGTCCCCATAACTTTCAGCTGTGAAAACCAGCAGGACTTGAGGCTGAGTGAGATGGAGGGCTTCTGGAGTCCCAGGAGCAAGTGGTATGTTCCCTCTCTGACTGCTCCCCCACATACAGTGCCACAGACAGTGAAGTAAGTCGCCCCACACTGACAAATACCAAAGGCTCCACCCCTTACTACATATCAGGTGTGGCAGTTCTACCTAGTACACAGAAGCAAACACAGGAATGTTGTCAAACTGAGATAAAGAAGTATGGTCCAAATGAAAGAACAAATCAAAACTCCATAAAAAATAAAAATAAAAAACTAAATGATAAGGAGATAGTCAATCTGTCAGATGCAGAGTTCAAAACACTGGTGGTAAGGATGCTCAGAGAAGTGATTGAGTATGTCAAATGCATGAGAAAAGGCGAAGTAAAGAAAAATCCACAGGAAACCAACAGTAATGGAAAGGAAGCTGGGATTCAAATCAATAATTTGAAGCATAAGGAAGAAATAAACACTAAACAAGAACAAAATGAAGAAACAAGACTTTAAAAGAACAAGGAAAGTTTAAGAAGACTCTGAGACATCTCCAAAAGTGCCAATATCAGAATCATAGGGCTGCCAGAAGGAGAAGAGGGAGAGCAAGAAATTAAAAACTTAGTTGAAAAAATAATTAAAGAGAGCTTCCTTAATTTGTCAAAGGAAATAGATATACAGGTCCAGGAAGCACAGAGAGTCCCAAGCAAGTTGGACACAAAAAGGACCACAGGAAGACACATCATGATTAAAATTCCAAATGTTAAAAATAAAGAAAGAATCTTAAAAGCATCAAGAGAAAGAAAGAGAGTTACCTACAAAGGAGTTCTCATAAGACTATCAGCTGATTTCTCAATAGAAGCTTTACAGGCAAGAAAAGCCTAGCAAGAAGTATTCAAAGTGATGAAAAGCAAGGGCCTACAACCAAGATTACTCTATCCAGTAAAGCTATCACTTAGAATGGAAGGGCAGATAAAGTGCTTCCCAGACAAGGTAAAGCTAAAAGGAGCTCATCATCACCAAGTCATTATTATATGAAATGTTAAAGGGACACTTAATAAAAATAAAAAAAAATCAAAACTATGAACAGTAAAATGACAACAAACTCACAACTATCAACAACAGAATCTAACAAAAACAAAATCAAGCTAAACAAACAAATAGAACAGAAAGAGAATCATAGATACAGAGATAATGTGGGGTTATCAGTGGGGAGGAAGAAGGAGAATAATGGGGAAAAAGGTACAGGGATTAAGAAGCATAAATTGTAGGTACAAAATAGACAGAAGAATGTTAATAATAGTAAAGGAAATGGAGAAGCCAAAGAACTTATATGCGCCTGATACCAATCAAAACAAACAGCTGTGTTCAAGGTATACTAAAAATTTAGAAGTATAGAGCATTGCATACTTAGAAGTAGACTATAGGAAAAGAATTTTGAGAAAGGCCATATCTTATAATGCAATACGTTTACTGCTAATTAGAATAATTTTGACATAACACTTATTTCTCTTTATGGATCAATAATAAGATATAAGTGTTATTCTATAAATCATGCATTATGAAGTTTATAAATTATGTTTTACATAAAGTATATTCTGTCCATTGACATGCCTTTCCCACTGAAGGCATTCTAATTATTACCCTTTACTTGCTTTTATTTCGGTTTCCTCAATTTCCTAAATTTGAAACTGACAGAAAACTTGATAAAAATAATACTTGTGTAACCTTTGCCTAGATAAAGGCTTTTTTATTTTAGTTACAAATTTTACTTGCAAGAGAGTTCAGCATGATAACAAGTTACATAATTAAATCTACAAAATTAATGGGTGTCTTATTTCAAAAAGCTTATAAAGAAAACCCCTATTCTCAGTAAAATAGAAAAAAATACATCTAGATGGAAATAGATGAAATTTAGAAGCTATTTTTATGAAATACACTATAAAATGATACTGCAGGGCATAAACAGAGAAGATTATACGTGGAGACATATTAATCAATGTCATTGAAAAGAAAAACTAAATATTGTAATAGATAATTTTCTTCTCAAATTAATTTAATCAAATTTATTCATTCAAGTCAAAACCAATTTAAAAGGGAATAAATTTTAAAGAATAATTTTAAAACTTTTTATTAACTAAGTTATTTTTAATTAATTAATTCATTTACTTGGGGAGGATACCTCTGCTCTGTAATAATTCCCCCCTGTCAGACTTAAGACCCTTTATAATCTTACAAAGGACAATGGGTGAAGGTCTCATGTTCCACTAGCTGCTTCAAGCTGGACATGGTCATTGTCCTACCTACCCTCAGATCCAGAAATTCCTAATAAGAGTGGGGGTTGGAGGGGAGGGTAGCCTTCCAACATGGGGAAGGATCTTCCAGAATCCAAGTCAGCTGGCTGTCCCTGGATAACAGTATGCTTGGTTTAGCAGTTGGGTATCGTCATTGTATTCTGGGCGGTAACATATTTAGCAAAAAGGTTAAAAGACATCATTCAATCCATAACCACTAGATGACAAAAGGCAGAGATTAATTTTTCAATGTCTCACATTAGGGAAAAAAAAAAGGCTTCTTTGGAGGAAGATGTGCAAGGCACGTCACACCTGTCCAAAACCCTTTTGCCTTCTCAGACCTCTGGGCCCTTTCTGTCCAAGCCTTTAGGACAGAAAAGATAAACCAGTTTTAAAGTGAAGCCCACAGACAACCACATACTTCACCAACCCAGCCACTTAATTCAGCCAAACCATTGAGTCTCAGAAGGCAGCAATGCAGACAGGATTAAGTGAGGCCTATATGTACAGACAATCACTCAGGTAATGGGATCATAGGCTTATGCCCTATGAAAACAACACACATGTTAATTTACTCAACATAACCCACAAACCACTCTCTAGATCTGCAAGACTGTCTTATTGGAAAGATATCCAGCTGCAAGGCATTTGACATTCTTCTAGCCTGTAAATTAAGCATCTTTGATGATATCACAGACCTAGTTTAACTTTCAGATGAAAATAAACTTTAAATGAAAATAAACTTTAAAGACAGTTAGCTGCACTACTTTATAGTCTACCACTGAGCATTGTGATTTTCCTTGAATCGCAATTTTTCTCCTTAAGGTTACCCTCTTTGTCATTAAAGGGACTGCATTAAGTCAAGTTTTAATTTATTCTGTTCATTTGAATAAACACAAGAGCTTCAAATGATCACATTGGATCTTTACATCTGCTTTGCTGGAACTGACACAAAGAACCTTTAGGGTGACTTTCAGTCTGCCCTTCAGGGCACAGAAGCTGAGCCACATACCTGCCATTCAGCCTTGCCTCTAAACACCTGTATTTTCCAAGTTCTTCTGGTTTTCCATTGTGCCTTAAGGTCCCTTCTAGCCATCTTTCAGGAAAGCAACCTTCATTACTTCCCTGAAAGATAGCCATGACCGCACAACCAACCAAGGTACCAGGCCTTTTTTCTTGTGGGCTTTTATTCCCTTTGAAAGTCAATCCCAGTTCCTCAGGGGGTTTTGGTAACAACCAGAGCCCAAGCATGCCTTCTTTAGGCATGACATTCCAGTCAAAGTCTTGGTTAATGAAAATCTATTAACAACTGGACTTATTAGTTTTATGCAAAGAAGGTCACGACATTACTTTCTTCTCAGAATGCCAAATTCTAAAAGGTTCAGATAGGGAGAAAAATAGTGTGAAGGAAAATCCTCGTCCTTCTAATATTTATTAAAATTGCATTTCCATACTTTACACTTTCTTTTGTTCACTTTCCTACATGTGAGGTTTTGTTTTGGGGGTGGGGATTTGCTGGCTTATTTATTAATTTATTTTGTTTTAATTTTCCCCCTCACTAAAAATTTTTTTGTTTGGTTTTATATTAGAGTTGTCCCACATTTCTCTTCATTGCATCCATGACCCTGTCCATCCCTACTCCCACAGTCAGTCCCCACACAGTTGTTCATGTCCATTGGTCATTTATGCATGTTCTTTGACTAGACTTCCCTTTCTTACTTTCCTTCTCTCCCTCTCCCCTCTCTCCTTGTTAGTCTACCCCTTGTTTACATGCCTCTGGTTCAATTTTACTCATTACTTGTGTTGTTCATTAGTCTCCTATATTTGGTGATATCATATGGTATTTAACTTTTATTGCCTGGCTTATTTCGCTAAGCATAATTCTCTCCAGTTCCATCCATGTTGTCACAAATGATAGAAGTTCCTTCTTTCTTTCTGCTACATAGTACTCCATTGTGTAAATGTACCACAATTTTTTGATCCAATCATCTACTGGTGGGCATTTAGGTTGTTTCCAGCACTTGGCTATTGTAAATAATGCTGCTATGAACATAGTGGTGAATAAGTTCTTTTGAATTGGGATTTCAAGATTCTTCATCTATAATCCTAGCAATGGAATTGCTGTTTAAAGGCAATTCCATTTTCAGCTTTTTGAGGAAATTCCATACTGTTTTCCATAGTGGCTGCACCAGTCTGCATTCCCACCATCAGTGCACTAGGGTTCCTTTTTTCTCTGCATCATCACCAGCACATGTTGTTTGTTGTTTTGTTGATGTGGCCATTCTGACTGATGTGAGGCAATATCTCAATGTGGTTTTTCTTTGCATTTCTCTGATGGCTAGTGATGTTGAGCATTCTCTCATATGCCTATGGATCCTCTGTATGTCCTCTTTGAAGAGGTGTTTGTTCAGGTCCTTTGCCCATTTTTTAATTGGGTTGTCTGTCTTTTTGGTGTTGAGTTGTACAAGTTCTTCATATTTTGAAGATCAAACCCTTGTCTGAAGTATCATTGGCAAATATAGTTTCCCTTATGGTTGCTTCACTTTTCATCTTGCTGATGTTTTCTTTTGCTGAGCAGAAACTCTTTACTTTGATGTAGTCCCATTTGTGTATACTTTCCTTTATTTCCCTTGCCTTAGGAGATATATCAGTGAAAATTTTGTTACATGGAATATCTGATATTTTCCTGCCTATATCTTCCTCTAGGACTTTTATGAAATCATGACTTACATTTAAGTCTTTGATCCATCTTGCATTTATTCTGGTGTGTGGTATAAGTTGGTGGTCTAGTTTCACTTTTTTTGCATAACCCTGTCCAGTTCTCCCACACCATTTGTTTAAGAGGCTCTTCTCACTCCATTTTGTGTTCCTTCACCCTTTGTCAAATATTAGTTGACCATATAGACCTGGGTTTATTTCTTGGCTCTCTGTTCTGTTCCATTGATCTACATGTAGTTCTTATGCCAGTACCAGGCCGTTTTGATTACCATGGCCTTGTAGTATACTTTGGTATCAGATATTGTGATTCCTCCGAATGTGTTCTTCTGTCTCAAGATTGTGGGGTCTTTTTTGGTTCCATATAAATTTTTGAAGTATTTGTTCTAAGTCTGTTAAATATGTCATTGGTATTTTAATAACAATTGTATTGAATCTATAAATTTCTTTGGATGGTATGGACATTTTAATGTTGTTGATTCTTCCCATCCGTGAACATGGTATATGCTTCCATTTATTTGTATCTTCCTTAATTTCTTTCTTCAGGGTTATGTAGTTTTCTGAGTACATGTCTTTTACCTCCTTGGTTAAGTTTATTCCTAAGTATTTTATTTTTCTTGTTGATATAGTAAATGGGATTTTTTCCCCTAGTTTCTATCTCCGATATTTTATTGTTGGTATACAGAAATGCCTTCAATTTTTTTAATGTGTTTTATTGATTACAGTGTTACATTTGTTCCAATTTCCCTTCCTTCTGCTCCCCTCCACCCGGTTGACCCCCTCCCTCCTCTTGTCCCCCCCCCTTTTAGTCCATGTCCATTGGTTGTGCATATAGTTCTTCTCAACCTCTCTCTGTCTATTCCATTCCCTCCTACGATGTTCCTTAATTCTTATACCATCTCCCTCAATTTTGAATATGGACTTTGTACCCTCCTATTTTACCAAATTCACTTATTAAGTTGAGTAGTTTTTTCATGGAGTCTATAGAGGTTTCTATGTACACTATCATGTCATCTATAAACAATGACAGTTTTCTTCCTCTTTTCCAATTTGGATGCCTTTTATTTCTCTTTCTTATCTGATTGCTGTGGCTAGAACTTCCAAGACTATGTTGAATAGGAGCGGAGAGAGTGGACATCAGTTTTTGCCAATTGAGTATGATGTTGGCCTCAGGTTTCTCGAACATGGCCTTTATCATGTTGCTGAGAGTTTTCATCATAAATGGATGTTGTAATTTATCAAATGCTTTTTCAGCTTCTATTGATATGATCATGTGATTTTTGTCTTTCATTTTGTTTAGGTGGTGTATTATGTTTATTGATTTGCTAATATTAAACCAACCTTACATCCCTGAGATGAATCCCACTTAATCATGGTGTATGATCTTTATAATGTGTTTCTGTATCCAGTTTGCCAATATTTTGTTGAGGATTTTAGCATCTGTGTTCATCAGCAATATTGGCCTGTAGTTTTCTCTGTTGTGTCTTTACTGATTTTGAAATTATTGTAATATTAGCTTCATAGAAGGAATTTGGGAGTCTTCCCCCTTCCTGAACTTTTTGGAATAGTTTGAGAAGTGTAGGCATTAGTTCTTTCCTAAATGTTTTGTAAAATTCACTTGTGAAGCCATCCGGTCCAGGGCTTTTGTGTGCCAGGAGGTTTTGATTACTGTTTCAATTTCACTCTTTCTAATCGGCCTGTTCAGGCTTTCTGCTTCTTCTTGATTCAGTTTTGGAAGAATATATGTTTCCAGAAATTTATTCATTTCATCCAGGTTGTCAAGTTTCTTGCCATACAGTTGCTTGTAGTAATTTTTTACAATTCTTTGTAATTCTGTGTTATTGGTTTTGATTTCTCATATTTCTTTTCTGATTTTGTTTTTCTGGTCCTGTACTCTCTCTTTTTTTCTTGATGATCCTCGTAAAGCCCTATTTTGTTTATCTTTTCAAAGGACCAGCTCCTACTTTTGTTGATCTTTTGAATTGTTTGTTTAGTCTCTATGTCATTTAATTTCGCTGTAATCTTGATGATTTTCTTCCTTTTACTTGCTCTGGTCTTTGCTTCTTGTTCTTCCTCTAGTTCTTGTAGCTGCACAGTTATATCTTTTTATTTGAGATTCTTCTGTTCTTTTTTAGATAGGCCTGTTTGCTATTAATTTTTCTCTCAGGACTGCTTTCACTGTATCACACAGGTTTTGGGTTGCTTTGTGTTTATTATCATGTTTCCAGAAACTTTTTGATTTCTTCCTTGATGTCATTGCTAACCCATTCATTATTTAATAACATGTTATTCATTCTCTATGAGTTTGAATGCTTTTGAGCTTTTTCCTTGAGGTTGATTTCCAGGTCAATCCATGGTAATTTGAGATGATGCTTAATATAATTTCAATTTCCTTGAATTTTTTGAGGCTTGTTTTGTGTCCCACCATATGGTCTATCTTTGAGAATGTTCCATGTGCACTTGAAAAGAATGTATAT
Source organism: Furipterus horrens (assembly GCF_987537825.1). Lineage (NCBI taxonomy): Eukaryota > Metazoa > Chordata > Mammalia > Chiroptera > Furipteridae > Furipterus > Furipterus horrens. Next base: position 64,575,475 of record NW_028327172.1, on the reverse strand, counting down.
TTTGCTTCTTTGGGGTGAAAAGTTCTATATATATCAACTAAGTCCATTTGATCTAGAATGTTGTTCAGTGCCTCAATATTCTTGGTGTTTCTTTGCTTTGAAGATCTGTTCATTGTTGAAAATGGGTTGTTAGGGTCCCCTACTGTGAGTGTGTTGCTTTTTATATCTTTCCTGAAGTCTTTCAAAATTTTACCTACATATTTCGGTGCTCCTATGTTGGGTGCATATATGTTTACAAGGGTCATATCTTCTTGATGGATTGTTCCCTTAAGTATTATGAAATGTCCTTCTTTGTCTTTTTTTATGGCTTTTCCTGTGAAATCTGTTTTGTCTGATATAAGTATTGCTATCCATCTTTATTTTTTCATGTTCATTTGCTTGAAATATTTTTTCCATCCCTTCACTTTCAACCTGTGTAGATCTTTTATTCTAAGGTGGGTCTCTTGTAGACAGCATATATGTGAGTTATGCTTTCTAATCTATTCAGCTACCTTATGTCGTTTCATTGGAGCATTTAACTCATTTACATTTAAGGTTATTATTGATAGGTACTTATTCATTGTCATTTTTTCCTTTTGTACTTCTGTTCCTCTCTGTCTCTCTCTCTGTTTCTTCATCTTCTTAAAGCAGACCCTTTAGCATTCTTTGCAATGCTGGTTGGGTAGAGATGTATTCTTTTAGCCTTCTTTTGTCTTGGAAACTCCTTATTTCACCTTCCATTTTGAATGAGAGTCTTGCTGGGCAGAGTATTCTTGGTTGTAGGCCTTTGTTTTTCATTGCTTGGAATATTTTTTGCCATTCCCTTCTGGCTTGTAGTGTTTCAGTTGAGAAACCTGATGATAGCCTTATTGGAGCTACCTTGTATGTTATTAGCTGTTTCTCTCTTGCTGCTTTTAGGATTCTCTCTTTGTCTTTGAATGTTGCCGTTTTAATTATGATGTGTCTTGAAGTGGGCCTGTTGGTGTTCATCTTCATTGGGACCCTCTGTGCTTTCGGGACTTGTGCGACTTTTCTCCATCAAGTTAGGGAAGTTTCTTCTCATTACTTATTCAAACAGATTTTCTCTCCCTTGCTTCTCTTCTCCTTCTGGTATTCCTATGATACAAATATTATTACATTTCATGTTGTCCTGCAGCTCTCTTAAAACCTCTTCATTCTTGTTCAATCTTCTTTCATTTTGTTGCACGGTCTGAGAATTTTTTCTACATTGTCCTCCAACTCGCTGATTCAATTTTTGCTTCCTGCTTCCTCTAGCCTGCTTTTAATTCCTTCTACTGTGTTCCCCAATTCAGAGATTGTATTCTTCATTTCCTCCTGGCTCTTATTGATAGCTTCTATGTCCTTTTTCATGCTGGTGTAATTCTCAGTAAGTTCCTTGTAGTTTCCCTGGAGTTCTTTGTACTTTTCTTTGATCTCGCTGAGCTCATTGAGCTTCTCTATAATCCATGTTTTGAATTCCATGTATGGTAGTTTGCTTTCCTCTATTTCACTTAGCACTCTTTCTGGGGATTCCTCCTTTCCTTTCGATGGAGGATTGTTTCTCTGTCTCCCCATTTTTGTGACTCTTATTGTTTGTTGCTGCTTCTTAGATTTATCTGTACTTCCTGGATCTGTCCCTAGTGATGTAAGATCGAGTACCAGTTCTGGGCTTAGACAGCCTGCTGGAGACTACCAGAGAGCTACTGCCTTTGTCTATCTCCTTTAGTTGTTAATTTATTCAATCTGTGATCAGCCATCAGGTTTAAGCTCTGAGGGTGGGCAGATTAAGTCTTGCAAGTCGAACTTTTGCTTCCCCTCAGGCTGATGCCACTTGGAGGGGAACAGTCTGCCTGCAGGATGAGGAATGAGTCAACATTGGACCTGGTCAGTTTCTTCCTCAGTTCTCTCCTCAAAGTCACCACCCCAAATTCTCCCCAAGCCATCTCTAGTCCTCTCTGCCCTCCCTCTGCTTGAACCCAGGATAAGTGGGTGCCAAAATATTTTTATAATGATCCATTTAAGAGCTCTTTGTCTCCAGTAAAAACCTGGTTGCTTTTCACTTTTCACAGATGGATGCTAACTTACTTTCTGCTCTGTTGCTATATGCTGGGAAGCCCAGCTGAGGGTTTAGACCCTGCCCTTCTCAGGGGGAACCCCCAGCTGCTGAGCTGTTCTTCAGTCCCTGCAGCTGCCACTTGTTGGAGCCCAGCCAGCCCTTTCGTCTCTACACTTCCTACCAATCACGTTGTGATGAAGTGGCCTTTTCTGTCTCTCTATGGTTATAAGACTTCTCTTCAGCTAGTGTTCACTTGGTTATTCCAGATGATTTCTCCACCATTAAGTTGTAATTCCAGATTGGTCCTGGGGGGTTGTTAGTGTAGCTTCCACTTACTCTTCCATCATCTTGGATTTCTCTTAAGCTGTCTGTGCAAAGTGAGGACTGGAATTACTTCTGGAAATGGAATCTCCAACCCAAATGTAATCGGTTCGCCAATATCAGAGGATGCCTTGTATCCTGCACAGAGGTCTGCCAAAGTATATACTCAATAAATGTTTAACACATTAATGAATGAACCAGATTAGGAAACTTCAGTTAATGGTACAAGGGCAAACTTGCCTCTCAGTGAGGGGGACTTCTGGCCCTTTTATACTTCACTGAGTGAAACTGTTCCAGGGTCATCTCCCATTTTGCAATAGGACATCAGATAAAAACTCTTTATAGTTATTTTTCCCTATTCAGGATTCAATCAATGAATCCTGTATTGTATTTGGTTTTCAAGTCCCTTTAGTCTTCTTTAATCTAGAAGTGACTCCCTTCTCAGCACACTTTTTTTGTGCTTCACGACATCAGCATTTTTGAAGAGTCCAGGTGATTTGTCTTGTAAAATATATCTCCATCTGGTTTGTCAGATGGCTTCCTCACTTTTAAATGCATTTTTTGCAAAAACACTACTTAGGTGGTGTTGTGTGTCCCAAAATATGTGCGCATCACTGCAGAAAGTATATACTGTCAATTTGTTCCAATATTAATGATGCTAAAGTTGATCACTTGGTTAAGGTCAAATTACCAAATCACTCCTATAAAGATATTGTTTTCTCTTTATAATTAAAAAATAATTTAAGAGATGATGTTGAGATTAAATATCCTATTATCCCAATGAACTTAGTATGCATTGATAAATCTTGCTTCAATCATTAAACAGATTTTATAAAATAATGATGCTCTAGCATTCATTCTACATTAGCTGACATCCTTTTGTAAAGAAGAGTTTTCCGCATCACCTGAAAATAGAGTATGTGGACTTTCAGCCAAGATGGAGGCCTAGACAGACATGCTGTGTCTCCTTCCACAACTAAGAAGCTTCAGAAAATCAAGCTGCATTGAAGTCCAACAAACAAAGATATAAAGAAGAAATACTCATCCAGATGGGTAGGCCAGGTAGGAGGGGCAGAGAGGATGCGGTGTGGTGGCAGCATCAATGGTGGCAGCAGCAGGCTGCAGGAAAGCAGAGTCACACATTTTAAAAAGTCAGGAGGGACTCCTGGAAAGCACTCCCAGCACCAGACCAGAGCACACAGCTCATGGTCCAAGCACCGGAGGAAATAAAGCCGCATTGCTTCTGACTGTGCTAACTAGAGAGGATTGGGGCAGAGGAAGAAACTGCCGGTTTCTCAGCAGAGTCCACTTCTTTAAAGGGCCCCCACAGTCCTAGAACTTCTGCAGATCCACCCACTCTGGGAACGACAGCCAGGGCAACAGCTAGAGAGACGCCAGTCCCATACAAAGTGGGAGAGGTGCCTGGAAGAGGGGTGAGTGCTGAGCAAGGGACAGTGTTCCCTCTCAGACCCCTCCCCCACATACAGCACCACAATGTGGTGAAACAGGTCCCCCTCTACTGACAAGAAACCTAAGGCTCTGCCCCTTGCAATATAACAAGAGCAAAAGCTCTACCTAAGACACAGAGGCAAACAACAAAGGAGCCTATCAAGATGAGGAGATAGAGAAGTATGGCCCAAAAAGGGGAATGGATCAAGGATCCAGTGAGAGAACTAAGTGACAAGGAGATAGCCAACATAACAAAAGAGGAGATAGACAACCTTACAAGTGCAGAGTTCAAAACACTGGTGATAAAGATGCTCTCAGGCTTGAGAAATATGCTTAAGTATGGCAAATGTATAAGGAAAGAATTGAAGGCTGTGCTAAATGAAATGAAGGAAAATCCACACAAAACCAATGGTGAATGGAAGGAAACCGGGTTCAAATCAATCATTTGGAACATAAGGAGGAAAAAAACAGTCAGCCAGTACAGAATGAGGAAACAAGAGTTGAAAAAAATGAGAAGAGGCATGGGAACTTCTAGAACAACTTTAAATATGTCAACATCCAAACCATAGGAGTGCCAGAAGGAGAAGAGGAAGAGCAAGAAATTGAAAACTTATGTGAGAAAAATAATGAAGGAAAACTCCTCATATTCGGTGAAGAAAATAGACATACAAGTCCAGGAAGCACAGAGAGTCCCAAACAAGCTATACCCAAAAAGGACCACACCAAGACACATCATAATTAAAATTCCAAAGGTTAAAGATAAAGAGAGAATCTTAAAAGCAGCAAGAGAAAAGCAGAGAATTACCTATAAAGAAGTGCCTATAAGACTATCAGCTGATTTCTCAAAAGAAACTTTGCAGGCAAGAAGGAACTGGCGAGAAGTACTCAAGGTGATGAAAAGCAAGAACTTACAACCAAGATTACTCTATCCAGCAAAACTATCATTTAGAATGGAAAGCAGATAAAGTGTTTCCCAGACAAGGTAAAACTAAAGGAGCTCATCATCACCAAGCCATTATTATATGAAATGTCAAAGGGACTTACTTAAGAAAAAGAAAATCAAAATTATGAACATTAAAATGACAACAAACTCACAACTATCAACAATCTAAAAGATAAGAACAAAATACAACTAAGCAAACCAGAATAGGAACAGAATCATAGGTATGGGGATCACTTGGAGGGTTATCAGCTGGGAAGGGGGAGTGGAAAGAATGGGGAAATGGTGCAGAGATTAAGAAGCATAATTGATTGGTACAAAATAGACAAGGGGAAGTTAATAACAATATAGGAAAGGGTGAAGCCAAAGGGCCTATATGCACGACCCATGGATGTGAACGAAGGATGGTGGGATTGCTGGAGGGCAGAGGGTTACTGTGAAGAGGGGAGCAAAGGGGGAAAAAATTGAAACTACTGTAACAACATAATCAATAAAATATACTTAAAAAAATACAAAGAATAGTTTTCCCTCCACAAATACCTTTATTTTATCACATATACTCACAGATTCTATTTTTGTCTTCGTTGTATTATAATCCATTACCATTATTATTCTTTTGATGCTCAAACTGTCCTTTTTTGGTGTCTGATGAATCATTTTAATGTACATCCTCCATTATTTTTGAGTACTTCTTTGCTTTTTCATCCATCAATATATCACAGGCTCTTCATTTATTTTCCTTTTTCCAGATATGGAAACAGCCTTTACTCTAAAGACTGTGACAGTTTTTACTGGCAATGATGCTCAGATCCTAAGACATGAGTGCAACAGATGTTCTCATTGCTACTGAGCTGTAGTCTAAATAGGTCTCTGACTCATCTCCACTGCCTTCCCTTTAGCACACTGCAATAACCTCCAGTTGGTCTTCTGACAGGCAATTTGTCTTTTCTTCAACCAGTTCTTCCCACTGCAATTAGAGTGATCTTTCTAAAATCTGTCATGCTCAGGGTAAAAAGCACGTGTGTACATTTACACATTCATGCAGTTAATGGCATGCTTAAAAATATTTCGTAGCTGCCCTTTGACTGTAGGATAAACACCAAAATCATTAGTATGATCAAAAAGACTTTACATGGCTTGTAATCTCCCTAGACCCTAATCACATTTTACCCCATCCCCAAAACAATATGACTAATAAGAAGAAATTTAGACACATGCATGTACAGAGGAAAGATAATTTGAAAACAAGTGAGAAGATGACCATGTATAAGTCAAGGAGTAAATTCTAGAGCAGATTCTTCCCTCACAGCCTTCAGAAGAAACCCTGCTGATACTGTGATCCCAGATTTCCAGCCTCCAGAACTGTGAGAAAATAAAGTCCTATTGTTTAAGCCACCTGGTCTGTGGTACTTAGTTACAGCAGCTGTAGCAGACTGGTACACTATCTTTCTGTCTTTTTAGCTCACTAGCATTTAGCACACAGAACTGCACATCACAGATACTCAATAAATGTTTTTGTCATGTGAATTGAATTAATCATTGTAATATAGTGTATGTCCTCCCAACTAGAATGTAAATAACTTCGTCTTTGGAATCAGTACGGAATTCAAATTCTACTGCCTTCTTAGTTGAGTGATTCTGGCAGAAAAAAGAAAACCTTTGATTAAAGATGGGGAAATACTAATCTAACTCCTGGGAGTAGTTTCATCATTAAATGAAACATCTGGCATAAAACACTCAACATAGTACCTGTAAAAATAGTAAGCTCTCAATAAATATTAACCATTATTGCTGCTATAATTGCTGTGTTATGTGTGTAATAAAAATATATAATGAGACAGGATGGAGAAACATACAGAAGTACACTTTAGTGATCCAGTGTAGGGTAGATAACTTAGATACACTGCACACTTCCTTAAGCATCTTAATTATAAGTGAACTGAAGAAAATACTAAGTTCCTCAAAAGAAGAATACCTCCCTTCACTGTGTACAAAAATACTTCGAGGGCATATTCCTGCTTTTTTGCTTTCACAACCAAGAATCATTACAAAGAGAGACAGCCCCAGCATGAGACAAGCCCAATTGCCCAGGCAGTTCCCCAGAAGGACAGGCTACTAAGTTCCAGCTTCAGAAGGAAGTTTATCCAGGGACAGGGCTCTGAGAGACTAACACAGTCCCAGGTAACATTAAGAATGGGATAGGGTTAAAGAAAAGTAGATCTAAGCTCATGAACAACATTGTTACTTCCTTGTAAAGAATGGCATTTTCACACCTGGATCATTTTAGTGTTTGGATATAAAAATGTACACAAAATAAAAGCAATGAAATATGCATGTTAGGATGAGAACATTCAATCAAGAAGAAGATACCGTGGGCTGTTGTTTTTATTGAACATACACATGACAAATCAGGACTCCTCATCTCTTGGACTAAAACAAGAGAATGTAGACTATGTCAGGTAACATGTGAAATCAATAAACCTTACATAAGCAAAGAATCAACAGAGAGGAAAAGCAGGACAAGGAAGGGCCAAGTGTAAACTGAGGTAATGAAGAGAGACTCACTAGCCTCAGCCATGTTCTGTGGCAAGCTAAGATTGAATTTCAAGTTGAAGAAGCACAATCTGTCCTCTTAGCAAATTTCAAGCATACAATACAGTATTGTTAACTAGCTCATCACCATACTGTGCATTAAATGTCCAGAACTCATTTATTTTATATAACTGAAACTCTGTACCCTCTGACCATCTCATCATTCCACTCTTTCCCACCTCTCCACTCCTAGCAACCACCATTCTACTCTCGACTTCTACGGTTTGACTATTTTAGATTTCACACAGAAGTAAAATCATCTCAGTAAAGTTGCTTTTAAAAAAAAGAGGCACAATCTGATCTTATCATCTCGGTTTGAGAAAGCAGACATTGGTAATTGATCATCTCTTTTTCTTTATCCTTTAAGGAAGTATTAGGATGCTTCAGTGTTCCTATGACTCCACCTGGTCCTAACCAGCCAAGTTTTTAATAATTAATCAAGAAAATTTTCTAAATTCAATTAGAATAATATGCATTGTCAAGCTGCTCTCACAACATTCCTGGAGGGATAAGCTCTACTTGAAATACTACAAATAAAAATTATTCTTACTTTTAGAAGTAAGACATGTCCTCATTTCAAGGTAGTCTTCCAGCCTGTATAGTCTATAGGTACAAAATCTGCAGAGACTCCCCAAATCAGCCTCCCAAATTACTTTACTCTCTCAAGATTGCCACATCCTATCCCCAAATTACCTTCATGATTTTTATCCCCAACTAAGACAAGTCCCCACCCACCCCTGTAACCCATGATACATTTACCCCCAGGTGAACCACCCCATGCCTTCCCCCATTATTTCCAATGAAGCTTCTCTGAAACTTGGAAGATTGCAAAAAAGAATGAGAGAGATATTCAGGTTTCTTTCTACTGAAAATTTTATTACTTTCTACTTGTCATATTCAGAGGACAGTATACTGTGATTAAAAATAAATGAAATATGGCTAATGTTTTAAAAATAAAGACAATTTTACATCTGCACTAATGTGCTCTTTGGTGAAGTTGTACATTCATTTTCTCTTAGTAACTCCACATCTTATGGCTGATTTCTGAGAAAATGCTGTATTACAAATGCCAGGTGGGTCACAGGCCCACTAATGATATCAGAGAACAAACCAGTCATAAGCATTCCATTAAAATTTAAGCAATCACAATACCCACTACTGATATTCTGAAAAAAACAAATTTTTTCTAGAGAAGCAAAGACCATTTATAGAAATGTTTGTATTGTTGTTCAGTAAACACAGACACTTGAGAACAGTCAGCCAGAAACAGAAAAGCTGGAGTATGAAAGAGTGGGTAGAAAAGAACAGCAAGTAACAGAAGTTTTTTAACCTAAGGGTAAACAGTTTATATACATTGTGTCTATTAACATAAATATTTCTACAATCCATTGAGGCAATCTCATTTCTGAAAATGAACACTGACTTGTAGATATTTAATGACTCAGTTTGTAATAGCTATAATTGTGCAAATGCACAATTTATGGCATTTCCTTTGATCATCATTTAAAATTTTTTACTAAATTAAAAATTATATTCATTGGGTATAGCAAATACTTTTGCTTGCCTGCCTTTTATCCTCACAGTCCACATCTGCTTCCAGCTTCATTTGTGATGGACTGGTCTGTGCAAGCTGCCAACATCCCATCTTAAGTATGTACATTTCTAACCACGCCTTTTTCAAAGCCAAGGAACTTGTTCAGCCTTGCAAATGTGCAGCCCAAGAGTGTGGGGGGAGTTAAAAGCCCAGAGGCACACAATCAGTGGGGCAAGGGAGCTGGCAGAGGAGTGCCCTGACCTCCTGTCCCTTGGATCAATAGTTCTAAGAGACATTCTGATGTTTCTCAGAGGTTCTTGCAAAATTTCACCAGCCTTAACTTCAATGATTCATCGTAACATGGGTTCATTTTTCCTCAGTCATTCCCTGTGCTCCTTCATTACTTCTTGCTGTGCTCCCACCTTCTAATCTGAGGTTTTGCTTTTAGGAAAACTCAAAGATATAAAATTGCTTAAAATCTAGTGAAACCTAGACAGTGGAAATTTATCCAGCAGTGAGAGCAATTTAGGAAAAGTATTATCTAATCATTAAACAAATACCTATTTAGCAATTGCTAAGTGTCAAGCACTGTTCAAGGCACTGGCTATTAAAAATAGCAATTTACTAAGTTAATATTTGTAATTCAGTCAGGCAAGTGCCTGATATATGTTAAGTGGTGTGTGTACATTAAATAAATAGAAAATACATAAATTTATTAAATCCTAAGTGTCTAGTGATTATATCTCAACATTTAAACCATCTCTCAGTTTTGCAATAAAACCTGATCATTTTTTAATTAAATGTTCTATTTTGAGATAAGTATAGATACAATGCAGTTGTAAGAAATTATAACAGAAAGATCCCATGTACCCTTCATCTGAGTATCTTAATTTTAATTCTAGTGCTAATTAAAATAATTCAAATCAATTTTGATTTTTTTTTTTTACCTATAAAACAGTGTCTAGTGCTTTTTTATTGAGGTGAAACTTTTATAATGTAAAATTAAGAATTTTAAAGTGCACAATAAATGGCCTTTCAGATATTCATAGTATCATATCAAGCTCCAAAACATTTTATTAACCCAAAAGGAAACCCCATACCCATTAAGCAGGCACTCCTCATCTTCCCTTCTTCAATCTAAACATTCTCTATCTCTATGGATTTACCTATCCTGGATATTTCATATAAATGGAATCATACATTATATTACCTTTTATTTCTGCCTTCTTTCACTTAGCAGAACATTTTTGAGATTCATTCATATTTTAGTAGATATAGATACTTCATTCCTCTTTATTGCTGAATAATAATACATTGGATGCATAAACCACATTTGGTTATCCATTCACCCATTAATGGACATTTTGATTGTTTCCACCTTTCAGCTATTGTGAATAGTACTGTGTAAAGATTCCTGTACACATTTGTTTGAGTATTTGTTTTCTATTTTAGGAGGAGTGAGTGGCTATACCTAAGAATGGAATTGCTGGGTCATATGGTAATTCTATTTTTAACTTTTTGAGGAACCACCGAATGATTTTCTACAGTGGCTATACCATGTTACATTCCTATTTGCAATATATAGGGGTTTCAATTTCTCCACATCCTTGTCAACATTTACTAATTTCATTTTTGTGTTATTATTATAGCCATCCTAGTGGGTGCGAAGTGGTATCTAATTATGGTTTTGTTTTGCATTTACCTAGTGATGTTAAGCATATTATCATATGCTGGTTGGCCATTTTATATCTTTTTAGAGATATGTTTACTCAAGTCCTTTGCCCATTTTAAAATTTGTTTGTCTGGGCCTTTTTTCATTGTTGAGTTGTAAGGGCTCTTTATATACTCTGGATAATAGATCCTTATCAGACATATAATTTTCAAATGTTTTCTCACATTCAATAGGTTGTCTTTTCACTTTTTTGATAATGTTCTTTGATGCATAAAAGTTTTTAATTTGGGGGAGGATGACTTTCCATTTATTTGTATCTTTTTTCATTTCTTTTTTAAAAATTATTGTTCTATTACAGTTGTCCCACTTTTTCCCTATTGCTCTCCCCTGTCCTACCCACCCCCCTCCACAGTCAATCCCCACCCTGTTGTCCATGTCCATGGGTCATTTATACTGGTTCTTTAACTAGATCATTCCCCTTCTTCCCTGTTTCTCCTCCTTCCTCCTCCCTTCTGGTCACTGTCAGTCTGTTCCTTGTTCTCATGCCTCTGGTTCTATTTTGCTCATTTCTTTGTTTTATTCATTAGGTTCCTGTATTAGGTGAAATCATATGGTATTTGTCTTTCACCACCTGGCTTATTTCACTAAGCATAATACTCTCTGGTTCCATCCATGCAGTCGCAAAAGGTACAAGGTCTTTCTTTCTTTCTGCTGCATAGTATTCCATTGTGTAAATGTACCACAGTTTTTTTTATTCATTCATCCACTGATGGGCAGCTAGGCTGTTTCCAGCATTTGGCTATTGTAAATAGTGCTGCTATGAACATAGGGGTGCATAGGTTCTTTTGAATTGATGTTTCAGGATTCTTCATATATAATCCCAGTAGTGGAATCACTGGATCAAAAGGCAGTTCCATTTTTAGTTTTTGAGAAAATTCCATACTGTTTTCCACAGCAGCTGCACCAGTTTGCCTTCCCACCAATAGTGCACTAGGGTTCCCTTTACTCCAGATCCTCACCAGCACTTGTTTGTGGATGTGTTAATGGTGGCCATTCTGACTGGTATGAGGTGATATCTCTTTGTGATATTAATTTGTATATCTGATGACTACTGATGTTGGGCATCCTTTCATATGCCTATGAGCCCTCTGTATGTCCTCCTTGGAGAAATGTTTGTTCAGGTCCTTTGCCCATTTATTAATTGGATTGTTTGTCTTGCTGGTGTTGAGTCCAATGAGTTGTTTATATATTTTGGAGATCAAACCCTTGTCTGAGGTATCATTGGCAAATATGTTTCCCATACAGGTGGTTCCCTTTTCATTTTGATGATGTTTCCTTTAGTCATGCAGAATCTTTTTAATTTGATGTAGTCTTATTTTATTCTTTCATTTATTTCTCTTGTCCTAGAGGAAATATTGACAGAAATATTGCTGCATAGGATATCTGAAATTTTACTGCCTATGTTTTCCTCTAGGACATGTGGCCTTTAAAATGACTCACTCACTTGGGTCTGAAAGGGAGAGCAAAGTATAGAACTTACATTTTAGATCAACTATTGTCAAAAGCGTGTGAACCAGATGGCTTTTAACTTCTCACACTTGCTTCTCTAAATAAAACATAATGGAAGTACCAAGGACAAAACAAAAATGAGTTGACATTCTGAAGTATAAAGATTACAGGAGGAATCCTCATGATGTTAATTATTCTTGCCACATTTCAGACTGGATGATAATGCTTCATTCTTGGCCTTGGACCCAGTGCTTAAATATCTACTTGCATTTATTGCAGCAAATAAGAGGAGCTACGCATGATGAAGAACTGTCAATTTGCAAATTTTTGAAATTGAACCAACAGAAGAAAGTGTGAAAATAGGCAGAAGTTCCCAAAGCTAAGAGGCAGAAAATAAGATGTATGGTCATTGTGAACAGTTAGCAATTATAGATGAAAAATGAGAGGGAAACATTTATGTGATGAGCTTGCACTGCTATAAATAACTTTTAGACTTTAAGATAAGGATTTCAGTAAGTAAGAATTAAAATGTCATTGAAAGAGGGTTCATTATCTAAACTTTTTAGTAGCCCCATCACATGTAGACTACTTATGCATTTATATTAATATTAGTTGAATTTCAGTTCTTCAAACTCTCATTTAGTCCCTTTTTTATATCCAGATTTTTGTTGCCTTATCCATCCCAATTTGACTATATTATCAGTTTGCTTTTAAATAATTGTAAACTCCTAAAATAGCACACTCACTTGCCATATAGTTTATCACATCTCATACCTACCAATAGGAAAGACACTTATTGTGGCGTATGGCAGGCAATCAGCAATCTATTATTTTTTAAAGGTCTTTTTCATCTATTTTCCAGAAAATTACCATTATTTTTTATTCAAGAGGGTTGGAGGTATTAAAGCCCTTGAGGCTCTATACTGCAAGCACTTTTACTAGATATAAAAATAAAACATCATTTATCTTTCAGTTTGTGGTTTTAAATCACAGTTTTTATGAGAATCATACATGTATTCTGTGAAACTGGTTCTACCTGTTTTCCTGGATTGTCACCTTCTCCCATTTTGTTGGTTATTTTCTATAAATATAGAATGCTTAAGAATACAATTTCTTAAAACCCCTATATGCATGCACTTGTGCACACACATGCACGCACCTCCCTTGACCCAATTACCAAATTAAAATTGTTTAGGTCATAACTTTTGGGACTTTACAACTTGGCCCAAGTCTGTGTGTGCTCTTTGATTTTGTTTACAAAAGAATCCCAAAGTCCTAACCTTTTCTACATATTAATTTTTTACATATTAATATAAAGAATGTTATAAAATCAAACCGACAAGAATGCATACAAAGAATAGATTGAAGAACTGAAAGGCAATGTAGGACATAAAAGTAACAAGGCTATTGTTTGCAAGCCATTTTAGCTCAACATCATATGTATCCCACAGTCAAACATTAATTGTCTTCAGAAATATTCTGCACAGTTCATAAAATTCAGGAACTAATTTGCCAAATGTATTTTCTCAAAATTATTTATAAACAAGACACAAAGAGTACAAAATAACATATGTTGTGGCATTCTTGGTGTGAAGCTATTGAATACAAAATAATTAAACAGTTGTAAATAATGATATATAATATATTGATGTGTTATATTAATAAATATAACGTTAATCAAAATAATAGACAAAACATAAATCAATTTTAATTAAATCATAAGTCAAATTTCTATTTATTCTAGGACAATCAACTACTACTATATCAAATAGCATTACAAATAGGTAAAAAAATAGTAGGTCTGTTCAGAAAAAGTCCAGTCATTGTTAATATAACAAGAATGGCTTGCACAACATCAATGTAACCTAGCAGCCAAGGAGAGTGGACTGGAATGCACATGCATGAACAATGATGACTTCATTGTACTAGTCAGTGGGGGTGGTAGATGCCATTGAGTCTGCATGTGTCCCATGTGGCCATTGCATTCAAAATGTGATGTAGAGCAACAAATCTGCATCAAATTTTGCACTAAGTTTGAACATTTCTCTGTGATTCAGAAGGTTTTCAGGGACAATGCAATGAGTGATTGGCAGCTTAATCATGACAACATGCCTGCTCATGCATCATGTCTTCTGCAGAGTTTTTGGTAAAACATCAAATCACCCAGGTGACTCAGCCCCCATACAGCCCAGATTTGGTGCCCTGTGACTTACAGCTTTTCCCAAAACTAAACTCACCTTTGAAAGAGAAGAGATTTCAGATCATCGATGAGATTCAGGAAAATAGAATAAGACAGCTGATGATGATTCTAACAAAGTATTTTTCAGAGCATTTTGAACAGTGGAAGAGATGCTGGGAGAACTGTGTGAGGTCCCAAGGTGCCTAATTTGAAGGGGACTGAGGTGTCATTGTCTTATATACAATGTTTCTTGTGTCTTGTATCTTATTTAATAAATGTCTCTATTTTTTATAGTACATGGCTGGATACCTTCGGGACAGACCTCATATATATCACATAATTATTATATAATTTGTAAGCTGCACTACTTATTATTTAATCTCTCTATTCCTTAGTTTTCTCATCTGTGAAACAGGAATAATCATACTACTCTATTCATAGGCTTATGTTTAGGATTCACTGAGTAACATATGTGAACCTCTAAGGACAGCAGCTACCACAAAAGAAGTACACAATAAATGTTAGCTATTATTATTGTTTTCTTGCTAAAAGTAAAGACACATTCAGAGATGCTTGAGGGAAGAGTTGTGACAATTCATCTTCAACATAATATTGTATGTCTCATGGAGAAGCTATGATTTGCCAATAACTAATGTGACTATCATAACTGATTCCTTAAAATAAAACAGTGTCTATGTTTCTGTATTTGTTCTCATGGAAAAAAAGTATGATAAAAAATTCTTCAATCACATTTTTAGTATGATTAGATAAATTTTAGAATAGAGTATTAAATCTTCCAGAATCTTATTACCATTTTAAATTATTTCCTTTTTCTGTTCCCCTTACAGCTACCCAGTTATGAATACCATCTCATCATGAAATCATGAACTCAGATTTTAGAGTTGAAAAGGGCATTCATGGTCATTTATTTCAAGTTCCATTCAGGGCATAATTAACTCTACATTATAGAGTCCATAATATCTATGGCAGGTTCAGCTTTGATTTAAATACCTCCCTTATGATGAACATTTGTTATTTCACCTGCTGAGCATCTATCTTCCCTTGTCTGGCAACAGTACTATCCCAGGGGTTGCATAAATAATTCAGGACTAGCTCATCTGGATTTCAAATACCCCTAGCCACAGTAACAGTAACTGACTTGTTTAGGAATACTGGGAAGAGAGTGCCCTTTTCTATCAACTTTATCTGGAAGGATATAGATCTGGGATGCTGGGGGCTATTTTGTAGCCTTCTTTATATACTATGGAACAAAGAATAAAGCCAATAAATTAAAAAGCAGAAATGACAGAGAAAAACAGATTTTTCAAGGACTTAATTTGAACCCTTGAATTATGCTTTACAGAATTTTAAATTAAATGAGTCCATAAATTTTCTATATTTAATTGTGGTTTTGTTTTTGTTTTGGCTTTAGTCAGTGAGTTTTGGGTTTTCTGTAACTTGTAAATAGACATAAGCTAACTGACATATCAGTCAGATGCCTTTATAAGAGATCCTTACTCTTAGGGAGCCATTGACATGAAGGAAGAACTTTCTATCAATCTCTCTGTATTCTGCACCCATCAACTCATCTTGAAGTTGGGGCAGATTTTACTGTCTATGCTAAATTAACATGATCTCTCTGCTATGCTTAGCACACAGAGAACACTCAGTGAAACTTGATTGATATATTATACACAAAAAGTCATATGTACAAGGTTATATGGATGTTAAAATTAATAATCAGTCAGGAGAAGATGGTGGAGGAGTGAGGGGAGGCTGTGCTTTCTGGCTCCCAAGACCCGTCTGTAGTTTGGACTGATTGCAGACAGAACATCTCGGTGAGCAGCTGGACACTGGCAGGAGTTGAGCCTTGGCAATGCTGGATTAGAGAAAACCATCTAGGAGTGACCTGTTTGGTGAGGATAGTGGAGAAAAAAGGGATGAGATGGGATTTCTGTCTGGGGTGGCTCCCTGAGCTGCAGTTGGAAGTACACAAAGACTTTTTAGTGACCAAATATGAGAAACCTGAAGCCAACATCATACTCAATGGACAAAAACTGAAAGCATTCCCCCTGAACTCAGGAACTAGACAAGGTTGTCCACTCTCTCCACTCCTTTTCAACATAGTGTTGGAAGTCCTAGCCACAGCAATCAGACAAGAAAAAGAAATAAAAGGCATCCAAATCGGGAAAGGAGAAGTAAAACTGTCATTTTATGCAGATGACATGATAGTATGCATAGAAAACCCTATAAATTCCACTAAAAGACTACTCAATATAATAAGTGAATTTGGCAAAATAGCAGGGTACAAAATAAATATACAGAAATCTAAGGCATTTCTGTACACCAACAATAAAATATCAGAGACAGAGACAAAAAAGAAAATACCATTTACTATAGCAACAAGAAAAATAAAGTACCTAGGAATAAACTTAACCAAAGAGATAAAAGACCTGTACTCTGAAAATTACATAGCATTGAAGAAAGAAATTAGGGAAGATACAAATAAATGGAAGCAAATACCATGTTCTTGAATAGGAAGAATCAACATCATCAAAATGGCCATACTACCCAAAGCAATTTACAGATTCAATGCCATCCCTATTAAAATACCAATGACATATTTCACAGACCTAGAAAAAACACTCCAAAAATTCATATGGAATCAAAAGAGACCCTGAATAGCAAAAGCAATCTTGAGACAGAAGAACACAACAGGAGGAATCACAATCAAGCAATACTACAAAGCCACTGTGATCAAAACAGTCTGGTATTGGCATAAGAACAGACATATAGATCAATGGAACAGAATAGAGAGTCCAGAAATTAATCCAGGAATATACGGTCAACTAATATTTGATAAAAGAGTAAGGAACATAAAATGGAGTGAAAAGAGCCTCTTTAACAAATGGTGCTGGGAGAAATGGACAGGGACGTGCAAAAAAATGAAACTAGACCACCAACTTACACCACACATGAGAATAAACTCAAGATGGATCAAATACTTAAATGTAAGTCGTGATACCATAAAAGTCCTAGAGAAAAACATAGGCAGGAAAATTTCAGATATCCCACGTAACAATATTTTCACAGATACCTCTCCTAAGGCACGGGAAATAAAAGAAAAAATAAACAAATGTGACTACATCAAACTAAAGGGTTTCTGCTCAGCAAAAGAAAATATCAGCAAGATGAAAAAGAAACCGACCATGTGGGAAAACATATTTGCCAATGATACTTCAGACAGGGGACTGATCTCCAAAATATATAAAGAGCTTATACAACTCAACAACGAGAAAACAAACAACCCAATTAAAAAATGGGCAAAAGACCTGAACAAACACTTCTCCAAGGAGGACATACAGAAGGTCCGTAGACACATGAAAAACTGCTCAACATCACTAGCCATCAGAGAGACTCAAATAAAAACCACAATGAGATACCAACCACTTCACATCGGTCAGAATGCCCATCATCAACAAATCAACATGTGCTGGCGAGGATGCGAAGAAAAGGGAACCCTGGTGCACTGCTGGTGGGAATGCAGACTGGTGCAGCTGCTATGGAAAACAGTATGGAATTTCCTCAAAAAACTAAAAATAGAACTGCCTTTTGAACCAGTGACTCCACTGTTAGGATTACACCCGAAAAATCCTAAAACCCCAATTCAAAAGAACTTATGCACCCCTATGTTCACAGCAGCACTATTTACAAGAGCCAAGTGCTGGAAACAACCTAAGTGCCCATCTGTAGATGAGTGGATCAAAAAACTGTGGTACATTTACACAATGGAATACTATGCAGCAGAGAGAAATAAGGAACTCCTGCCATTTGGGACAACATGGATGGAACTAGAGAGAATTATGCTTAGTGAAATAAGCCAGGCAAAGAAAGAAAAATACCATATGACATCACCTAATACAGGAAACTAAAGAACACAAACAAAGGAACTAAATAGAACAAAGAGCAGAATAGCAGTCAATAGGGGGGAGGGGAGAGGGAGAGAAGGGGGATAAGTAAGGGAAGGGTCTAGTCAAGGAACGTGTATAAATGACTCATGGACATGGACAACGGGGAGGGATATGATTGTGGGAGAGGGGGTGGGTTGGGTGGGGGAGAGAAATTGGGGGAAAATGGGACAACTGTAATTGAAAAACCAAAAATAAAAAATAATAAAAATAAAAAATAATAAAAAATAAAAAAATTAAAAAAAGAATAATATTATCATCACTAAACATCTATATATGCTTACTAGGCTGTAGGCAGTACGCTAAGTGCTTTACATGCATTACTTTATTTGAGTCTCCTGACAACCTACAGGGTAGATACCAAAAATGATCTCTCTGAGCCTCAATTCCTTCATCTGTAGAATAGAGATAAGCAATTTTCTAAGAGCACATAAGCAATAAATGTTGAAAACCAAGCAGACTGATCTCAAAGTCCATGCTCTTCATCTGAAGCTATTATCAATAAGCCTATAAAATGCAGGCAACTGGCTGGTTTGGCTCAGTGAATTGAGCGTCGGTCTGCGAGCTAAGTGTCGCTGGTTCAATCTTCCAGTCAGGGCACATCAGAGAAGGAAAACTCTGATTCCAAAAAACCTCCGCTGCCTTGCGGCATACCTCTTCAGGGGAAAGGCTAAGGGAGTAAACCCCGGCAGAAAATCCGGAGCCGGAGTCCCTAAGGCGGTTTGACGTTGTAGTCAACACCGGCAACTCCTGCGGCGCACCTGAAGCCAAGCTGTATTGACTCCGTCTTTCCCTTGGACCCTTCAGCTGCGAAGAGAGGGGGTGTCTGCTGCATGGGCAACAGCAGACCCTCCATATCACCCTGCCCAGGCTCTGTAGCTTCAGCTTCACTGGAGAGGACACTCCAGCGTCATCGCAAGATGTCGATTCAACACGGGAGGAGACAGATACCGTGTCACTCCCGAGTCGGACTGCGCAGCCATTCTCGGCGGTGCAGATAGACTCTTAAGAAGCTACACCATCGTCTCTCGAGACGGACGGCTGCCGACAACATTCTCATTTTGCCCAGACATTCAGCTTCCCTTAGAGATATTCGAGTACATTTTCATCCCACAAATATTTTCATGCTCTCTTCAATGCTTAGCATCACTTTAACGTATCATAATGAATACTAAAAGATGTCAAAAAATACTAGAGAGTCCCTCAAAGGTCAAAATAATACAGCAAGAAGCCATGGGAAAAGAATGTTTCTAATGAGTCACCCAACTTTTAACAAACTATTTTAGATTTCTTAGTAAAGCGTGGGTATATTTATATATAGATTTTCTAGCAATGATGACAAATTTAAAAATTTTAATTTATCTTCCCTACAAGAAAAGTTAACCATAATATATGCTTTAAAGTGATAAGTAATGTAAGAAAGGAAGCCTGGACATAGATGTGAGGAATTAGAGTAGACACAGGAATCAAATCATAACTTTTCTTATAGAAAAATAAGAGCTTATGTTTAAAAATTAATGACTTCTATTTTTCTCTCTGAACATCAAGATGTTTTATATTGGGATAGTGAAGAATTTTCTGGCTTCCCTCCATAGGTGTTTCTGTCAGTGCACACCATCCATCAATCCCTAGGGCACAGCTGCTGCCATTAGTGAGTTATCTACTTACACCAGCTTCTGGTGACAGTACCTTCAAATAACTATTCTTGATAATAGGCAGTCTGACAGGGGTCAGGTATATCTCACTGTGGTTTTAGAGATATGGAGGGGAAAACCCTTAGGCATAGTTGGTGGGAGTGTAGCTTGGTGCAGCCTCTATGGAAGATAGTATGGAGGTTCCTCAAAAAACTAAAAACAGAACTGCCTAATGACCCAGCTTTCCACTTCTGGGTCTATAGGCAAAGAAACCCAAAACACTAATCAGAAAAGATATATTCACCACTATGTTTATTGAATGTTGTTTACAATAGCCAAGATATGGAAGCAACCCAAGTACCCATTAAATAGGTATGTTAACAAGTTGTGGAACATATCGTCGGCAGCCGTCCGTCTCGAAAGACGATGGTGTAGCTTCTTAAGAGTCTATCTGCACCGCCGAGAATGGCTGTGCAGTCCGACTCGGGAGTGACATGGTATCTGTCTCCTCCCATGTTGAATCGACATCTTGTGATGACGCTGAAGCTACAGAGCCTGGGCAGGGTAATATGGAGGGTCTGCTGTTGCCCATGCAGCAGACCCTCCCTCTCTTCGCAGCTGAAGGGTCCAAGGGAAAGACGGAGTCGATACAGCTTGGGTTCAGGTGCGCCGCAGGAGTTGCCGGTGTTGACTACAACGTCAAACCACCTTAGGGACTCCGGCTCTGGATTTTCTGTCGGGGTTTACTCCCTTAGCCTTTCCCCTGAAGAGGTATGCCGCAAGGCAGCGGAGGTTTTTTGGAGTCAGAGTTTTCCTTCTCTGATGTGGAACATATATACAATAGAATATTACTTAGCCATAAAAAAAAAGAATGACATCTTAATTTGGCAACAATGTGCCTGAAACTAGAGTAATAGTCTACGTGGCAACATAGATGGAGTTAGAGGGCATTATGCTGAGTGAAATAAGTCAGAGAAAGACAAATACTGCATGAGTTGACTTATATGTAGACTATAAAGAACAAAATAAATGAACAAACAAAACAAAAACAGACTCATAGATACAGAGAACATTTTGATGGTCGCCAGAAGGGAGGGGGTTGTGAAATGGGTGAAAATGTGAAGGAACTGGTAGTTTCAAGGTAGTCATGGGATATAAAGTTCGGCATCAAGGATATAGCCAATAATATTGTAATAACTATGTATGGTGCAAGATGGATACTTGAATTATTAGGGGATCACTTTTTAAATTATATAATTGTCTAACCCTATGCTGTATGCATGAAACTAATATAAAATAAAATTGCATCTCAAAAAATAGCTATTGTTGAAGAGTTTATCCATGATGACAGGAATTTTCATCTTGTTACAGAACCCCTAGGCTGCTCCAATTGAAAACAAACCCACGGGCTCTTTAGTTAGGGGCCCGATTGCCCGCCGCCAAAATCATAACTCTTAATACCAGAGTTTGGTGAAAAGAAAAAGAATAGTTTATTTAACAGTTATATAGATTTAGTTATTTGCGGATTTCTGTTGTTAAGTCTTATGTTCTTTAAAACACCCATAAACACATATCCTTGCCTCCCCCCTACCAAACCAGGCTGGTTTTAGAAAAGTCAGAGAAACCCTTTCCCTACTTTCCAAACACAGTTCAGCTTTACCAGTAGCTACCAATCATTCAATTCTGATTGGGGAGACCTCGTCTGTGTTATGGGGTCCACCAGCTTTTAATTGAGAACCTCGTGGATTCTCAGCCTCCTTGTAAACTGTATAGTTAGTCCTTTTGTAATCCGCACAGTTAGCCTCAGCCTCAGCCTCAGCCTCAGCCTTAATTAAATCCATAGAGTCAAGGCTAAAATGTCTGCCGCTTATTTTTAAATCCCTGACTACATCCTCTGATGCAGTGGGTGCGGTAACCAGTTCTGACCATTCACAGAACCTCACGCAGGCTTTGTGTGCTTTCTCCATAGCATCCCCTGGTCCAAGTCCCCTCCCATCTACCTGAGGCTTTGGATGCCTTAAAGCCATTTTGCATAAAAAAAAGACACTATCCACCAGCCTCAGGCATGTGGAGGCATTCTAAAAGCTGCTTCCTTTTCCCCATCCCCCAGCCACAAACTCTGGAGTTTTTTGGAACACCCCTGTTTCTGTAACAATCTCTCCTTTCCTTGCTTGAATTCTTGTGTCTAAACATTGGCTGGCACAGAGCAGGATTTCAATAAATAGCTTTTGAATAAATTAAATAGCTAGACCTTAGCAACTTGCTATGACTATTTGGCAGCAGTGACTAATGAAAATTACCTTTGGCATCGGCTTGATTCAATCTCTTAAATTTTAGGTATTTCTTGCAGATTTCCAGTAATTGGTTAGCTCCAGGGTAATTTCTGAGCACTATGTACTTCTGTTGAGCAATTCAAGAAATAGTTTCTATTGAGCCCTCAAGGTAAAATCCTGCACAGCTCTTTTAAACAGCTATCATAAGGAACGGATCCAAAGCTCTTCAGAGTTGTAATCTGAGCACAAATCCAACAAACAGTCACAGTCACACAGCTGTCAGTTTCTTTTTCCTGTGTGTCAACTCAGAGCACAATTCCTTTGACTCTCTAAGAAAACCGTTTTAATAATTGAAGTTATCAATAATTCAGTTAATTAAATATGTTCTCAGTACCTACTATGAGGCAAGCACTCTTCCAGATACTTAACATATGACTCATAAATTCCTCCTAAGAACTTCAAATGTGGAAATTAGCCAGATTCCCTGACACATATGGTTTGACTTTATACACTTAGATAGCACTTGATAATGCAAAAAAAACCCTTTACATATATTTCCTAACTTAAAGTTTCTCACAACTTTGTCAGGTATGCATAAAATATTTCCACTTAACAGATGAAAAAATTTAGGCCTAGTGGGAATAAGCATGTTGCCTAAGGTCATTTGTAGCCAGAAAACATTCAAGATTGTTCTCTTACCCAAGTCAGGGACACTTTCTACCGGATCTCTATCTACTCTGAGTAATTCTAAGATTTTTTGCTGTTATTATTCAATGAAGCTATTTATTGATATATTTATGTATTATATTTTTTAAGCACCTCATCTATTCAAGGTACTAAAAATACAGTGTATACAGCACCTTTTCTCAAGGCTGTTTTACATTCTAATAGGAGAAATAAAACACATATAGGTATATAGAAGCTAAAACGAGATGTGAGTTATGCCATAAAAGATCAAAAAAATAAAAGTATATGAAAGATCACTTCCAGCTGGGGAAAGAACAAATTAGATTTTCTGCAAACAAGACATTAGTAATATATGAATAAAATACTTAAAACTTCAAGTTAATGACCTTTTCAAAACATCCCATTATTTTAGTAAATTATCAGCTAAGGAAAAGATGAAATTAAACTGTGCCCATTTAAAGTTCATGACATTATTCTTGCATCACAAAAAATTGAACAACAAATACATATGCATAAATCCCCATGCTAACAAATTGTTGAATGCTGTTGATAAAGGATCACCACCTACCTAACCCCAATGCACTTGCCATTGGAAAAAGTTTAGTCTACACTGATAAAAAATTATAAGCTTTCCACTTTAACTGACTGAAAACCCATCAGAGATAAATCTTAGTGCTGGCAGAATCATCTCCCTCCTGGTAAAACTGCACGTTAATTGGATTTTATATTTTGTTCATTCAGTTAATTATACATAACACAAAAAATGTGATGCAGTCATGTACAATCTAAATTTGAATTGACTATCTGTCAAGGTGAGGAGGGCAGAAGGATATAAGGGGTTTAAATGGTAATGGAATAAAAATATAATTTTTAAAAAATCAATTAAAGTTCCAAAAAGAAAAAAATTAAAATTATTTTAAAAGTTGGAAATGTTTGGGTTTCTGTAGGACAAAAAGGAACTTAAAGCTGGTTTAGGGATATTTTATGACCAAATTGAATAATAAAATAAGGTCTGTTTTCTTAATAGCTAACAATAATGAGGGTTTATTATTAACAAGACACTGTACTAAGCACTTTAAGCACAATACATCACTGAATCTTCACAACTTATGAAGCAGGTACTATTGTGATCTCCGTCTTATAGATGAAGAAATAAAGAAGCAGAGAAGTTGAGGAATTTTCCCAAAGTCATAAAGCTGAAAAGGGGCAGAGGCGGGACTTGCATGCGGGAAGCCACAGTCCAGAGACTAGTCTTTACCACCATACTGCCTCTACTAGCTACTAGTTATTAAATCCAAACTATGTGAAAATGTTGAGTCATTTTGTTACACACAATACTTATTATTCCTGAGTCCTACAACAGATATAATCCTCATATTACACACCTTATACATGAAAAACCGAATTTTAAAGAATAAGTACTAAATAAATAACACCTAAGAATGAACTTCTGTCAAATCAAAAGAGGAACAGTAGAAAATCACCTCACAGGAGCCAAGAAAAGGAGCCTCTTATGAAAGAGAAAGGGAAGTTGGGCATGAAAAGAAACCACTCACCCAGTAAAATAAGATATTCAAATAAAATAAGATATTTATTTAAAAGTTTATCAGTGACTTGGCAAGAGTCTTTTCAGTTAAGCCATTTTGGGGAGGGGAAAGAAATTAGATTCCAATGGGTTAATGAATGAATGTGAGGTGAGGAAGAGTTAAATATAGTGTAAAGGAAAAATAAGAGGGCAGTAGCTAGAAGGGAACATAAGTCAAGAGATTATTTCTAACAGAGACATTTGAGTATGTTTAAATGGAGATAGATGGCAGAGTTTCTATGCAGAGAGAGATTTAAGATACAAAAGGAGGACAAGGTAATCAAAGAAACTAAATTCCTGAAAGGGGAAAGAAAGATGGAATTCACAGTACCCATGGGGGTATTTTCCTTAGACAGGAGGAGGCCACTCATTTCAAGACATCTGCTGTGTCAAGAGGAGAATTGAAGAAGTGGAATGAAATGCAAAATGCTAAAATATTAGTTTATTTTGATAGGTGAAGAGAAGGAATGATGAGTGGTAGAGAGTCATCTGAGCATGCAAGGTCATGGGAAGAATTCGAAGTTCAAAGGATGAGAAAATCTCAACAAAAAACAGATCAAAGCTTAACTTTCAGAACTCTGGGTGTATGTAATAGAATTAGTACTAGTTTTTCATTTGGGGAAGTACAACATGTAAACATTGCCCAATTCCACAAAACATTCATGTATTTTGGGAAATGATTTTATTAATTTTCACCATGTTATTTTAGGAAAGGCAAAATTATTGTGAGTCATTGGTTATGTGGAACTGCTCCCACCGTGAAATTTTAATATTTGTTTCCAAATTGACTTTTCTGCAAATATGCCCTGCCTGGCTTTGTGCTTAGGATTCTTGCCAGTCCAGTTCCATATCCTAGGCAGTCCAGAAAGTCCTGCTGGTCAACTTAGAGGCAGCTCCCAGTGGGTCCACTTAGACCCGTCTTGCCAGGACCGATTTCTCTACTCAGTCCTCTCAGGCTGTAACTCCTCACTACTCAAAGGGTAGTCTGCAAACCAGAAGCTGAGGCAATATCTGGGAGAGTCTCGGATCTTCCCAGACTTAACCAGTCAGAATCTGCATTGTATCATGATCCCCAGGCTAACTGTGTACACATTAGGATTTGAGAAGCAACAGTTTAGACTTTTCTTCACAACGTGTCTTTAAGTTTGCTTGTTTATTTTATCTCTTTCAATTTCCAAAAGAAAAGAGGTAATTTCTTATTCTTGTTTTCTATAGCACGTTTTCATCAGAATATAGTTCCAAACTCCTTTTACTCAATGTAGGCAATTTTTGAATTCTCTTTCAGGTTTATCTTCTGCTGTTAACAATCCTCTCAACCCAAACTACTTTGTTCTACCCACACTTATGCACCTTCCCACCAAAGCAAGCCATGTGCTATCATGCTATTATGATTTTTGTCATACTGTTCCTTTGATTCCTTCCAAATCCTTTTCCTTTTGATGAATCATCCTAAAAGCCAATTGTCACCTGACCTAGAAAGTCTTGTTTTACTGTGTCATATATAAACACTATAATATATATGTATGTGTGTGTATATATATACATATATATGTACTTCACCAAATAAAATATTAACTGCATAAGGGAAAAGAAATAACTATATTTCATTCATTTTATATCCTTAGCATAATTTCTAGCACCTATTCAAGACATTATTATAATTGAGATATAGATATAGTTATAATTATGGACATAGATATTGATATCGTTTACTTTTATATTATATATTTCACTTACTGAGGTATGTTACAGTGTATAGTATAATTCTAAATATTTAATATATGTAGTGTATATTTAGTTTATATATTTAGAATATATAGTTAATTTGTATATCTAGTTTTATATCTAGTTTGTAAATATATTTAACTTATACTTGTGTGTTTGTGTATGTGTGTCTCTAGGGTATGTTGATTCATTTTCTTGGTAGAAAATATGAAGAGAAGATCGTGAGCCTATATTAAAGATAGAGGGGTTGGGGAAAACATTTTATTCCCACAGCCCCCAAAATGACTAATATAACTGCAAAAGTCCCATGAGCTTATGGAATTTGTTTTTGGCCAAAGCCTCAGATGCTGAATAAGTTATCCAAATATCTAAACCATCTAAGTTGCCAAAACTAGACTTGCAATCATTATACTTTAGGTTCTGCATGACTTCAGGCTCTTATGATTCTTTTTTGGACAACTTATAATGCAAAACTCTTTAACAGTTTTGCAATCAATAACAAGTTTTCACAGAATCTCCAAAATGTACAAAAGCAGAGTCCTAGAAGGAGTGGTAAATGTCCCAAGGGAAAGGAAGGAGAGATGTGAGAAAGGAAGAATTCATTGAGCCTCTATTGTATGACAGGCATTATTCTAGACATTTTATATATATACCTTCTCCCTTTTAACCTCATGACAAGTCTAAAAGCAACTTGTGTTATTATCCTCCAAGAATTTTTTTAGTCTATATATTCAAAAATTATTAATTATTTAATAGAAATTGCTGCATCTCAGAAGCACTGAAACCAAAAATGTTCATCTTCATACATATCTTTCAGAAGAAATAACAATTCCCAAATTACTTTAAACAAACAATTTTAATGCATTCTACAAGGCAACTTTCTATACCACCAATAGACATTGACAATACTGGTTTAAGAGCTAAATGTGGTGGAAAAACTTGTTGGGAGGCTTTTTTCTTTTCAATAAATATTCATTTTCTTTCTTTACTCTGGTAAGCTAAATCCCAATAGCTAATTACCCAAATCAATCACAGAGTTTTATATAACTATTACAGATTCTTATTCAGAAAGAATAATATAAAAGGATCAAGCTCTATTTGCATATTTTTACCCTAAAAAATACAAAAGTAAGCAATTTTCCAACAAACAGAAACTATTTAATAAACTAACTGAAAATTTCTAAATTAATTTCACCCAGTCAGTCCCAGTATCAGTGTATCAAGGTCTAGTTTGAGCATTATCTTTAATGTCCTCTCAGAAATATGATTTTTCTCTTAATATCATTTTCAAATATGGTTTTCTATTCTCTTAAGTGTAATGCTTAATGTATCCTTTTCATTATCTGATTTCTGTGAGATTATATCAATGACTTTCCATAATGCAGATTATGCTTAAAATGAAATTCAGTGGTAGCTGCAAGTCAAGTGCTCTTCATGAACTAACTTTACTCGGGACCCTTTACAGTTAGTGGTTTATTACAGTGCAGGTGATTTATGTAACTTGTTTTCAGTCCTTTCCTAACTGGTAAAATGGACTACAAGTTTGGAATTCATAATTTAAGGAAACAGTTGATCTTTCTCTTTTTTCTGTAGCACAAGTAAACAGTGTAAAGAACCCTTAGTTTTAAATTCAGTTCTTTCTCTCTGCATGTTCATGCTCATTATATTCTTTTTGACTGTCAATACATGGCTTCACACTATTGATCTAATTGTAAAAATCAGCTCTAATAATAGAACCCATGCTTGACTCTGATACATTAAATATAAGACAATCTATACTTTTTATGTTTTATTTTCCAAAAGCTTATTGTAGGAGTCCTTTTTAAATAGAATGGATATGATTCCTTATCTAGTTGTTTTCAACTACAATCTAATATGCAATGGGTCCTGTATACAACTCCACCATTTCTATGCTTTCTTTTTGTACACATTTCTCAGAAATTTGTTTTCCTTATTTAAATCTAACATACCCTCTATAATAATTGAGAGGTTATGATAATATTTTTATATAGTTTAAATTATTCTTTACTTGCTTTAAACCAATTCTGACCTTTGGGTATTTGGGCATAGATCATGAGTGAATTTTGCTTGAGAATATTATGCATATATATGAAGAGACAATATACTCACTCATGAGAAAAGTAAAATGATAATGTAATCAATTAAATGGAGTCATTTTATATTTCTCTTCATTCACTTAGAGTTGGTAATCTTAATTATAAGCAACAGAGAAACAGGACATAAGCAGTAAAATACATTTTCTGCATCTCTCAACTTTTCTTTCCTGTGTTCCATTCCCCCTTCCTCTAACAACCATGATCCCTCTTGTTCTTACAAGTTTAGGGAACAGTAGCTCTGACAACACCCAGGAGAACTGCAGAGTATCAAGGCAGCTTGTCAGAACAGTCCCGAAAAACAGTGACGTTCAAGCAACAAGCTGTCTCTCCGACCTTCCTCATTTTAAATGCCTTCATGCACCTGCTGCCTGAAGTCTACACCCTCCCATGTTTTCCTCTGTGGTTATCCTTGGAAAATCCTGATTAGGGAAATTGAACAATGAAGGAGGTTCTTGTCCTCACTGCACATTTGATTTTTCCTGGGACCCCTTCACCTGGTTCAAGAGTAAGGAGCAGAAGCCATATACATTTTATGTTTATATACTTTAACTTTTTTACTTTTACAATATATAAGCTACATAGCAGTAATTTTACTTTTCCAAGAGATTTTTAAAAATTTAAAATATTTAGTAATTCTTGTGTTTCTTACTTAACCCAAGCAAAGATTCTCTCTCTAAAAAAAAAAAAAAATAGACATTGCATTGTCTTACTTGGATAATACTCATGATACTGTATATTTTTGCAAATAAAATCACTTGAATTAATGATGATATTTTTACTCATAGCAACAAAAAATCTGATAGGGAGGTTATATCTAAACCCTTGGGAAAATAAGGACAACTAGCAGGAACCATCTTCCAGCTGTACTCAGCTAAATGAGGAATATCACATCAAAATGTTCCTAAGAAACATGACTTTCCAGACTCAGTAATTTTAAAATGAACAATTTTCCTATTATTTTCCAGGATAAGTGGTTTATCTACATGTAGCTTAAAGTTATCTTTTCAGGTTTTGTATACCAGAACTATAATTCAAATACAGGTTGGTGCAAAAGTAATGTCTGACTTTTTTTTTTAAGTTTTTAATAGTATTTATTAAATTTGTGCCTCCTCTCATAATTTTTTGATGTCACAGTGAATAATTTATACCTTATTTTTTCAGATTATCAAAGTATTGTTCAAAATCATCAGCAATATTTGCACCTATATTTGTCCCATCTAAAGACATTAGAAATGTTTTACTCTATGAGTTTCATAAAGGTGCCAATGCAAGTACAGCAGCAAAGTCTATTCAGAGCTCTTGATACAGTGACTGAAAGAAGTTGCAGGAGGTGGTTTTCCCATTTTTGAAGTGGGGAATTCAGTTTGAAAAACGAACCAAAAGAGGGTTATCCAAAAAAACTTGATTCCGAAGCATTGGAAGCTGTTGTCACAGAAAACCCCACCATTACCTCTAGGGAACTTGCAGAACAATTTAAAGTAGCCCATACAACCATGCTATGCCAACTGAAAAGGATTGCAAAGCTTTCAATAGTTGGAAAATGGGTAGTACATGAATTGTCTCCAGAGAATCTGCAACAGCATGTCGCTTGTTGTGAATCATTGCTTTCGCGAGACCTTCAGACATCATTTTTAGGTAGGCTTGTTACAGGTGCTGAGAAGTGGATCCTTTACCATAACATTAAACACCGCCAATCACAGATTAGTTGAGGAGGAATAGGAGTTCAAGAACCAAGAGGAGGACATCATCCAAAGCTCATGTTGAGTGTATGGTGGGATATGGAAGAAATTGTCCATTGCAAACAGTTAGACAACAAACAATTACTGCTAATCTTTACTGTGAACAACTTCATCATTTGAAAGCATCTTTGAACCAAAAGCGACCCTCCTTAGTCAACAGAAAGGGTGTCATCTTCCATCACAATATTGCTTGGCCTCACATAGCTCGACTCACCAAAAATTTCTTGAAAGACCTTGGTTGGTAAATATTGCTTCATCCTCCATATTCTCCTGACATTGTTCCTTCTGGTTTTTACTTGTTTCAGGGACTACAGAACCATTTTGATGGTCTTAGGTTGGCATCAAGAGAAGAGGCTGAAAATGAGCTGGATTCATATTTTGCTTCAAAACCTAAAGAATTTTACAAGTGTGGCATTCATAAGCTAGTTGACAGATGGAATAAGGTACTAGAAAGCAAAGAGGTTATGTTAATGAATAAATATTTTCATAATCATGGGCTTTTTCATTTTTAAAATAGACCTCAAAATCGGACATTATTTTTGCACCAACATTATACATGGAGAGATGAGGAAGAGGTATTTCCTACTATTAAATTATATTCTTCCAAAATCACCTTGACTTAACAAAGTCACCTGTAAACTCCCAAATGTTGTCTTAGATCAGTGGTTCTCCATCTTTAGCATGCATCAGATTCACCCAGAGAGCTTGTTAAAATGTGGTGTTGGGCCCTACACCCAGAGTTTCTGATTCCATCAGAGGGCAATGGGACCAGAGAATTGACATCCCTAACAAGTGCCCAAGTGACCAGATACTGCTGATTCAAGTATCACACTCTGAGATTATAGGAGGCTTAAGTAATAAGCGACTATATTTATGACATTACTCTCTAAAATTAATAATTTTTTGTCATAAGAAGTTAACAGTTAAGCAGAGAAGAGAAATAGCTCTTATTATGTCCTGATATGGTAAGAAAAAAATTGAATTAGGTTATTTAAAAATTAGTTCTCTGAAAATAGAAGATGATGTCAGAACTCCTATACTTGGTCAGCTAATTGGATAGTGTGATAAAATGTACCATACCAGGTCAGCTTTCAGTGTCCCTGGCCTATCACTTGAACTAGGGCATGAGGTTCATGGTGGACAGATCCATGTTGGACAGCCAGCCAAATGTCACTGGTGGCATTTCCAAGGAAAGAATATCTGAATAAGAGTGACTGGGAGTACAAATTGAAGAAAAGTGGGGGGAAATGAGGACTATTAGAGAATGAGACTTTGAAAAGGCAAAGTCTGTTATTATGACAATTTGCCTAGTTTGCTTAGGAGAATTTATTCCAAACAGTAAGAATAGATCTTGGCTTGATATTGAAAATATTTACTCTTTGCTCTTTGCTCGGTGACCAGTCTTATTCTTTCCAATTCCTGTTAGTGGACAGCTCATGTTGGTGTTTTTAATTAAACAAGACCCCCACCCAGGCCACAAAAATGTTATATCTTTCATATGGTTTTACTTAAAAAGAATTCATGTTATAACATTTCCAGAGTGCAATTTGGTTGTATAAACCAAAAGCTTTCTAAAAAGTATATTGTTTTTGACCCAGCAAATCCATGTCTTAGAATTTATCCTGAGAGAAATCACCATAAATGCATCTTCAAACATTTAGCAACATGTCTATATGTCAGAGCAATATTTATTTTTAAAATACAGAAAAAACCTAAGTGCCTAATAATGTAGAAAAATATTGTAGAAAAAATGTTAATTGGCATAGAAAGATATTCAAAATATAGTATTACATTTTTTTAAAAGTCCAAACAGAATTTTCTAAATTATTATTTTGGAAAAATGTGTATAAGAACATGTGAAAGGCCAGAAATAAACAATTAAATATTAAACTATAATTTCACTATCTAGGAACTAATAATTATTTAATATTTTTTACTTATCCAGATTTTGTATAACTTGTATAAATTTTATAAAACAAAATTTAAATAATTTCAAATTTTTAAATAGTTATAATTTTTTATTTCATAAAATAAAGACATTTGATAACTTAATAAAAGTTCATTTTAACATATAAATAAATTTTTTAGGCCAGATAATCTCAGGATGATAAGATCTCACTCAGTCTATGAACAATAAAAAAAAAATTATCTCAATTGATTGGTAGAAATATTCAACAAAATAATTTAACTCCAGTTCACAAAAAAAATTTTTTCCATGAAAATAACCTATGGTGAAGAGGAACTGACCAATCTGTAAGGAGAGTCACATTATTTCATTGAATGAAACTCTTTGGCTATTAGGGTGCTACTGGATACAATACTTGCTTACTAAAATAAATCAAAAAAAGTATGGGATTTTGTTTGTTTTTATTTGGTACCTAGTAGACAATGCTTCTGTTCATGAAAAGGCCAATATTCCAATACCACTCATTAAAGAATATACATTTAATTCCTTTTAATTACTGTGTCCTAAAAAGTTCTGCATCAAAATATGGCTAGTGCAAATTTTTATAGCATGGAAACTGCAACCTGCTCAGGAACATAAAGATATTTATGGTGACTTTTTATTTTCTTCCTGCTAAAAAATAAGTGGTTAGCTTGCTACACCATGTCAAATTCTGACAGTGCTCTAAATACTAATTGTAGATTCTTCTTGATTTAAAGACTGCCTTAGAACTGGATCCTGCTAGGTGAGTTTGAGTTCCAAATTTTTTACTAGCTGTGGATATGTAATTGTGGTTTAATTACTCAAACAATCCTAGATTCTCAGATACCTCAGCTATTGTTTGAAAAGGGTGATTCAAAAAGAGGTTCAAAAAAGATCTCTAAGGCACAAGATTATTTCTGGCTCTACCATTTTTATTCTAGGTACTTCCTAATCATTAAATATCCATCACTTTGCACAAACTCCAAAGACATAAAATAATTATACAAATAATTCACATTATTCTAGCTGACCCTTTTTAAAATATAAACTGGAAACAATTATAAAGCTATTTACAAAGACTTGCCATTAGAAATGGAATTTTCTATTTGCAGTCAGCAATGAAAGGCAACTTCCTATTGAGAAATCAAAAACTAAGTAAACGGTTACAAAAATGCCCACAGGCATAAGTCACAATTTTTCATCTATTTTTAAATTAAAGTTCATTAGTAACCTGTTTTAAATATTTGATTATAAATTGTATTTAAGTTTTATGTTTGTATGTAATTGAATTTAATTGTCCCTTTTGAGCACTCAAATTACGTTGTATTTTTTACTTGATTTTTTTATAAAGGGGCAGGACATATTTCTGAAAGTTTCTGTGTTCTACTTTTTTAGCTATTTCCTTGAGTGGTTGATATTTGTTCAGCTTTTTTAAGTTTCATAATCCATCCACATAATTTATTATTGTGAGCAAAAAAAACATACTGTTGCACAGACAAAACATTATTTTTATTTTGAAGTAGAAGAATGGAGAAAGAAATTAATATTATAGTTGAGCACCTATTAGTCACTGAGCTTTATTTTAAAAAGTAAAAGTTTTTGTGTGTGTGTGAAATTTAAAACATCCTTTATTCATTTTTTTATTATTAATTATGCTGTTATAGTTGTCCCAATTTTCCTTCCCCCCCTGCTCCCCACCTCCCTCCAGTTGTCTCCCCCCTAGTCCATGCCCACTGGTCCAGCATATAGTTCTTTTCAATATCTTCCTGTCCACTCCACTCCCTCCCACTATGCTTCCCAATTCCTGCACCATCTCCCTCGCTCTCCCCTTCCCCCCTCCCCGCTGACCTCCCCCCAGTATGCTCCCCTTACCTATAATTCTTTTTCCTTTCTCATTGCCTACTTAGTTTGCCCTTGCCTCAGTTCCCTAGCTTCTGATGTTGGTTGTTGCGATGCAGTTTTCATTTTAATGTTCATTGTCCTCATCCTCCTTGTTCTAAACAAGTCCCTTTAACATCTTATATAACAGTGGTTTGTACCTAACAAACTCCTTCAGTCTTACTTTGTCCTGGAAACATTTTCTCTGCCCTTCTATCCTGAAAGAGAGCTTCGCTGGATGGAGTAATTGTGGTTGTAGGTTTTTGATTTTCATTACTTTGAATATTTCTTGCCAGTCCCTTCTTGCCTGTAAAGTCTTTGAGAAATCCGCTGATAGTCTAATTGGGACCCCTTGGTACATGGTTCTTCTTTTCTCTCCTGCTGCTTTTAAGATTTTCTCTTTATCTTTAATTTTTGACATTTTGATGATAATGTGTCTTGGTGTGGTCCTCCCTGGGCCCAGCCTATCCGGAACTCTCTGTGCTTCTTGGACCTGTAAGTTCACCTCCTTCCCCAAGTTAGGGAAGTTCTGCTTCATTATTTTTTCACATACTTTTTCAATTTCTAATTCTTCTTCTTCACCCTCTGGCAATCTGATAACCCGAATGCTCATTCTCTTATAGCTGTCCCAGAGGTTTCTGAGCCTCTTGTCATATTTCTCACTCTTCGTTTCCTCTTTCTGCACCGGTTGACTGTTTGTTCCCTCCCTATGTTCTGATTTGTTATTTGATCCATGGCTTTTCCTTTCATCACCATTTGTCTTGTATGTATTTTTGTTCATTTCAGCAGGGCTAGACTTCATTCCTTCCCAGTCTTGATTCAGCCCTGCTGTTAGGTCTGTAAGCTGTTTTATGACTATGGCTCTAAACTGAGCTTCCGAAAGATTCGCTATTTGTTCCTCGGTCAAGGCTTTTATTTGTTTTTTCATTAGCTGTGTGATTGGTATTTCAATCATTAATTCTGCCATTCTGATCATTTTGTTTATCTTTCCTTCTTGGGCGGGGCACTGTCACACTTCCTACACCTCCTACGCTGTATTGGGTGGAGCCCCGTGTGCTCGTCACAACCTGGTGACCTTTCTCACCACCCTGTGGCACTTTGCATGGGGGCAGGGGGAGGGGGTCCAAGGTGGATTCCCGCTGTTACTCTCTGCTGGCGAACAGGGTCGCCTCCCAACAGGGTCCGCCCCCTCCTCTGTTGTAATCATGAGCTGAAGGATTCGGTCTGCAGCTGGGGCCGGCCCTCAGGCACCTCTCTCCTCCCCCCCCCCGGAACACAGGCATCTGCTCACCAGGTCCTGCCATTCACCGCTGTGGCTGCCGCCTCCAACACAGTTTGATCTTTCTCAGCGGAAGGCTTGCACTTTCTACCCGTCCGGATGAGTACCACTTTTTTAAGACTGCATACATTGGACTTCCATGTAGCTTTATTTTCAGGAACTTATTATTTTTAGTTTTGCATTAGCTGTAATTCTTCTTAGTTGTAGAGGGAGACAAAGTGTGTCAGTCTATGCCTCCATCTTGGCTGGAAGTAAAAGTTCTTATTTAAACCTCACAATGAGTGGAATATATAAATATTCTCTAGGTGAGGGAATGGAGCTCAAGAATATTTAAAAGTTGTTCAAGACAAAACAATAGTGGGTTTGGGGTAATAATTGTTTAAATATATTAAAATGTCTACAATTTATTACTCCATTTATTTGGGTGTTTTCAAATTTCAAGGAAAAAGGTATTATAACTCCTTATTTTAGACATACTTTCCACTTAATATTCTGAAAATAAACATTCTTCTCCTTAAGGTAATTCAAGTATATCTCTGTACTTTGCAACTAAGGAGTCTTAAATAATTTAATACTCATTTAGTCAAAATAAAAAACTGCAATAAGCAAAACATCATATATTGATATATGTATTGAAATAAGGGTCTCCAAAAGTTAATTTTGCTAAGCACATTGTTTTTTCTGTCTCACCTTTCATATTTTTTATTTAGTTATTCATCAATCCTTCCCTGTCTCCACACTACAGGCTGTGACCAAACCAGATGCTGAGATAACTAAGACACTCCCTGTCCCCAGGGGCTCACACATAGGTAGAAAATATTCAGAGAAAAATACCATAACTGAAAAGAAGTATTGGAGAAAGAAAAGACTATAGACATTTATTTATATTTTAAATGTACTTTTGCTAGTCCTTTGTCACTTTTAAATTTGAAGTAATGTTTAAAAGTCTGGACAAAGCACCAACATTTCAATCATGTATTTCAAATAGACAATGCAGTTGTTTTTAGTGTTTTACATAAGTAGACTTTATGTAATATTGTTAAAATGTTTATATGAAGTCATACAATAAATAGAATTAATTAGTATTAAAAATAATATAGTCACACGAAATTTACCCAAATAGGAAACCCAAGGTGATGCAATTTTTCATAACCAATGTTAGAACCAGATACAAGAATGGAATGTTTGCCACAAAAAGTCAAAAATTACACGATATTTTGTGTGACTTGGGCAAGGCACATCATTTTAAGAAAAAGAAAAACATGTTGTGGGCATTGGGCTTTCCAATTTTATATGCTTGTAGAGTTTTTGAGTCACAAGGAGCCTTAATGACACCACCCTCCTCCACTAGTTGTCCACAAAAGTTGGGGACTTAGGTGGAGTCAAAAGAGCATAGAATTTTGAGACTCAAGTTGGAAGTTGCAATGCTAGAGGGAGAAAAGGGAAAATATCAGCATATTGTTGGATATTAGAGAGAGCTCAGATCTAAACAATGTTGGATGACTTAAATTAATGCAGCTCCTATGAGAGAAAACTAAATGGCAGAAAGAAGACTCTTAAGTATCCATTGTTATACTGCCTACATTCATGTAACAGTCTAAGTTCCTTGTGAAATCTGCCCACTATCTTGAGTCACCTGAAAAGTCCCCTATCCCTCACAATCTCTTCTTTTCTGAAGGGTAGCTCAAGTATCAGCACCAGCAAAGAGCTGTGGCAGCCACCTCTGCTCACACTGATCTTGTTTTTAAGAATCAAAGTTGTATTATGGTGAAGAGCACAGACACTAAAGCCCAGCTACCTGAATTCACACCCAGTTCAACCATTTATGAGTTTCATGAGCTCAGAACAAAACACGGTCTGCCTTTATGAGGCAATTCATATACTCACACAATTTAACAAATCAGTACTTTCCACATTACTACATGTGTTAATTTAATCCCCTTAGTTAATGATAGATTCTACATATGACAAAATTCTGGATTAGATTATCCTTTTATGTTATTGAAAAATCCATATGTAAATGAATATTTGAGGTTTCAAAGATATTTTTATGTAATAACATGAAGTCTCCAGTTATGAGTACTTGAACTTGATTTTTTAACATGTCTTCTAGCTTCACAAACCTTTCAATTTACTGACAAGAAATCAAGGCTCAGAAGGGATGATAAGATTTAAAAAAAATAGTTATTTGCAGAATCAATGTATTCTTTCTTCTTTTATTGTATTCTTTCTCTTATACTGCATTGGTAAAGGTTAAAATTTTTTTGAATGGTTCAGGGACAGGCCTCCCTGTATGTTAATGAATTGCTTCTTAAAAACCTTTCAAGTACTATTTTCCAAAATCAAAAATATGTCAGATAGTCTTAAAACTCAAAAAGGGAGACCTATAAATAAAGTTTAGCTATCTGTAAGGTGGCTAAAAGAAATAGATACAAATCCACACACAGCAAAAATGTGAACATATGCATTTTGTCCTGGAGAATAAGATTTTAAATTTTAAGATACACACAATAACCCATAATTCTAAAAAGAGTAAGAACCATTGATATAAATGATCTATTGAGCTCCCTTCATTCTAAAATTTTAGGACTCTATCATTAAATCTGCTAATGTGAATAGCTAGATATTTGTGGTAAATATTTCATAATTAGCATGAATTGAATTGTAATACATTCTGTTTTAAATTTCAAAAAAAATGAGATTAACTTCTATTTTTAAGATAATACTAAAATAAATATTTTCATCCTTTCTAGCTTTATGGCACTGCATTTTGGATCTCAAAAAATGAATAAGCTTTATACTACAACAGGGGGCAGTGCAGCACAGACTACAGATGTGCTTGCATCTTCATCACAGTAAAACACTGTTTTCCAATCATGGGTATCGCAAACTGTGCACCATCATTTACAGAAAAATTATATAAATGACTTAGTTTATACTAGGTCATTTTTATTTTAGAAAACATAAATAAATAAAATTCAAATAGAATAAATTCAATATAAGAACAAGACACAAATCATGAAATATCAAGAGGTATCTCTATCTTCTTTGGGAAAATTGCTTAACCTTGTCCAGGTCTCAATCTCTTATGTTATAAAAATAAGAAAATAAGAAATCAAATCTTCTTTTTCATCCATGTGCCAAAACCTTAGCCTAGAGATGGATTAAGGAAAGTCCCATATCTAAGCAGGAAAAAAAATATAAATGCAAGGAAAGGGAATAAAAGGCACTCAAATTAAAAAGGAAGAAGTAAAACTGTCTCTCTTTCCAGATGACATGTATTATATATAGAAAACCCTAAAGACAATTTAAAAACTATTAGATCTATTAAGGAAATTCAATAAAGTTGCAGCATACAAAATCAACATACAAAAATCTGTTTTATTGCCATACAATAATAACAAGCTATCAGAAAGAGGACAAAATGGTAATGAATAAAAACACAATAAAAATTAAAAAACAAAGGGAAAAAATTAAAACAATCTCATTAATAATTGCATCAAATATGAATAAAATACCTCATATTAACCAAAGAGGTAGAATCCTTACACTCTTAAAACAAGAAGACATTGATAAAAGAAACTAAAGAAGTCACAAATAAATGGAAAGATATTTTGTGCTCTTGGATTAGAACAATTAATATTGTCAAAATGTTTATAATGACCCAAAGCCATTTATAGATTCAGTGCAATCATTATCAAAATTCCAATGCTATTTTTCACAGAAATGGAACAAATAATTCTTAAACTTGTATAGTACCACAAAATACCACCGAATTGTCAAAGCAGTCTTGAAAAAGAACAAAACTAGAGGCATAACACTTTCTGATTTTAAATTATATTACAGAGCTATAGTAATCAAAACAGTAAGAAATTGGCATAAAACAGGCAAGTAGATCAAGGGAACAAAATATAGAGCCCAGAAATAGATGCACAAATATATGAACAATTAATTTAAGACAAAGAAGCCAAGAATATACAATGGGGAAAGGACAATCTCTTCAATGAATCATTTTGGAAAAACTGAACAGCCACATGCCATAGACAGATACTAGACGACTCTATATATCATACACAAAAATTAACTCAAAATGGATTAAAGGTTTGAGAGTGACTAGTTTAAAATCTGAAACCATAAAACTCCTAAAAGAAAACAGTCAGTAAGCATCAGTGTTCATGATGATTTTTTGGATTTTATACCAAAATCAAAGGCAGCAAAAACAAAAATATGCAGCAGGACCTACATTAAACTAAAAAGCTTCTGTACAACAAAGAACACCATAAACAAAATAAAAAGGTAATCTACGGAATAAGAGAAAATACTTGCAAATCCTATGTCTGATAAGGATTTACTTTCCAAAATATATAAAGAAAGCATGCAACTCAATAACAAAAATATTAATTTTAGAGATCCAAGATGGCGGAGGAGTAAGTGGAAGCTACCTCCTCCAAGGACCAGTCTGGATTTACAACTTAATTTTGGAGAAATCATCTGGAATAACCAACTGAACACTAGCTGAAGAGAAGTCTTATAACCACGGACAGACAGAAAGGGCCGCTACACCACGAAGTGACCAGTAGGGAGTGCGGGAACGAGAAAGAGCTGGCCGGGCTCCTATGGGTGGCAGCTGAAGGGACTGAGAAACAGCTCAGAAGCCGGGGGTTCCCTCTGAGAAGGGTAGAGTCTAAACCCCCAACTGGGTTTCCCATCTGGGCTTCCCAGCCTACAGCAACAAAGTGGAAAGTAAAATAGTATCCAGCTGTGAAAACCGAAAAACCACAGGGTTTCTTGCTAGCTGGAAAGAAACAGCTGGAGAAAAAGAGCACTTAAGCAGATCACACACAAAAATATTTTGACCCCCACTTACCCTGGGCTCAAGCAGAGGGAGGGGAGAGAGGACTAGAGATGCTTGGGTAGGGTTTGGTGTGGTTGCATTGAGGGGAGAACTGGGGAGGCGGCCGACCAGGTCCCAGTGCTGACTCATCCCCAGTACTGCAGGCAGACCATTCCCCCACTCCAAGTGGTATCAGCCGGAGGGGAAGCAAAAGCCCTGCCTACAGAAATTAAGCTGCCACACCCATGGACCTTAAGCCTGATGGCAAATCAAAGATTGAATAGATAAACAACTAAAGAAGTCAGACAAAGGCAGAAGATCCCTGGAAGTCTGCAACAGGCCGCCTAGGCCCAGACTGGTACAGGATCTGATGCCACCAGG
Source organism: Furipterus horrens (assembly GCF_987537825.1). Lineage (NCBI taxonomy): Eukaryota > Metazoa > Chordata > Mammalia > Chiroptera > Furipteridae > Furipterus > Furipterus horrens. The sequence continues at coordinate 64,535,217 of NW_028327172.1, read as the reverse complement.
GGCAGATCCAGGAAGTGCAGATCATTCTAAGAAGCACCAACAAACAATAGGAGTCACAAAAATGGGGAGACAGAGAAACAACCCCCCATTGAAAGGAAAGGTAGAATCCCCAGAAAGAGTGCTAAATGAAATAGAGGGGAGCAAACTATCCAATATGGAATTCAACCCATGGATTATGGGGAAACTCAATGATCTCAGCGAGCTCAATGAAAATTATAAAGAACTCCAGAGAAATTACAAGGAACTTCAGGGAAACTATAAGAAACTTACTGAGAATTACACCAGCATAAAAAAGGACATAGAAGCTATCAATAAAAGCCAGGAGGAAATGAAAAATACAATCTCTGAATTGAAGAACACAGTAAAAGAAATTAAAAGCAGACTAGAGGAAGCAGAAGATTGAATCAGTGAGCTGGAAGACAATGTATACAAAAACTCCCAGACAGTGCAACAAAATGAAAAAGACTGAACAAGAATGAAGAGGTCTTAAGACAGCTGCAGGACTACATGAAACATAATAATATCTGTATCATAGCAATTCCAGAAGGAGAAGAGGAGGAGCAAGGGATAAAAAACCTCTTTGAAAAACTAATGACAGAAAACTTTCCTATCAAGATGAGAGAAAGAGTCACGCAAGTCCAGGAAACACAGAGGGTCCCAATGAGGATGAACCCCAACAGACCCACTTCAAGACACATCATAATTAAAATGGCAACATTCAAAGACAAAGAGAGAATCCTAAAAGCAGCAAGAGAGAAACAACTAATAACATACAAGGGAGCTCCAATAAGGCTATCATCATATTTCTGAACAAAAACACTACAAACCAGATGAAATGGCAAGTAAAATTTCAAGCAATGAAAAACAAAGGCCTACAACCAAGAATACTCTACCCAGAAAGGCTCTCATTCAAAATGGAAGGTGAAATAAGGAGTTTCCAAGACAAAAGAAGGCTAAATGAATACATCTCACCAAATCAGCATTGCAAGAGATGCTAATGGGTCTGCTTTAAGAAGATGAAGAAACAGAGAGAGTCAGAGAGAACACAAGTAAAAAGGGGAAAAATGACAATGAATAAGTACCTATCGATAACAACCTTAAATGTAATGGATTAAATGCTCCAATCAAAAGACATAGAGTAACCGAATGGATTAGAGAGCATGACCCACACATGTGCTGTCTACAAGAGACCCATCTTAGAACAAAAGGTCTACACAGGGTGAAAGTGAAGGGATGGAAAAAGTATTTCCAGCAAATGGACATTTAAAAAAAAAGCAAGGGTAGCAATACTTATATCAGACAAAACAGATTTCACAGCAAAGGCCATAAAAAAGACAAAGAAGGACATTTCATAATACTTAAGGGAAAAATCCATCAAAAAGATATAAACCTGGTAAACATATATGCACCAAACTTAGGAACACTCAAATATGTAAGGAAAATTTTGAAAGACTTCAGGAAAGATATAGACAACAACACACTCATAGTAGGGGACCTAACAACCCATTATCAACAATGAACAAATCTCCAAAGCAAAGAAACACGAAGGATATTGAGGCACTGAACAACACTCTAGTTCAAATGAACTTACTTGATATATATAGAACTTTTCACCCCAAAGAAGCAAAATATACATTCTTTTCAAGTGCACCTGAACATTTTCAAAGATAGACAACATGATAGGACAGAAAACAAGCCTCAACGAATTCAAGAAAATTGAAATTATGTCAAGCATCTTCTCAGATCACAATGGCTTAAAACTGGAAATCAACCTCAAGGAAAAAACTCAAAAGCATTCAAACTCATGGAGAATGAATAACATGGTATTAAATAATGAATGGGTTAACAATGACATCAAGGGAGAAATCAAAAAGTTTCTGTAAATGAATGAATATTAACACACAACAACCCAAACCTTTGAGATACAGTGAAAGCAGCCCTAAGAGGAAAGTTCATAGCAATACAGGCCTACCTAAATAAGATAGAAGAACCTCTAATAAAAAATTTAACCCTACAGCTACAAGAACTAGAGGAAGAAAAACAAACAAAGCCCAGAGCGAGTAGAGGGAAGGAAATCATCAAGATCAGAACAGAATTAAATGACATAGAGACTAAACAAACAATTCAGAAGATCAAAAAAGTAGGAGCTAGTTCTTTGAAAAGATAAACGAAATTGACAAACCTTTAACCAAGTTCATCAAGAAAAAAAGAAAGATGACCCAAATAAATAAAATCAGAATCGAAAGAGGAGAGATCACAACTGATACCACAGAAATACAAATAATTATAAGAAATTATTATGAACAACTCTATGGCAAGAAACTTGACAACCTAGAAGGAATGGACAAATTTCTGGAAACATATAATCTTCCAAAACTGAATCAAGAAGAGGCAGAAACCCTGAACAGACCAATAACAACTAGTGAAATTGAAGCAATAATAAAAAATAAAAAAAACCTGATACACAAAAGCCCTGGATCGGATGGCTTCATAAGTGAATTTTACAAAACATTTAGGGAAGAACTAACTCCGATTTCCTCAGACTATTCCAAAAAATCCAAGAAGAGGGAAGACTCCCAAACTCATTTTATGAAGCTAGTATTACCCTAATTCCAAAACCAGGTCAAGGCACAACAAAGAAAGAAAACTACAGGCCAATATCACTGATGAACATAGATGCTAAAATCCTCAAAAAAATATTGGTAAACCAGATGAAGGAACACATTAGAAAGATTATATACCATAATCAAGTGGGATTCATCCCAGGGATGCAAGGATGGTTTAATATTTGCAAATCAATAAATGTAATACAGCACATAAACAAAATGAAAGACAAGAATCATATGATCATATCAATAGATGCAGAAAAACCACTTGATAAAGTACAACACTCATTTATGATGAAAACTCTCAGCAAAATGGGAATAGAGGGAGAATACCTCAACATAATAAAGGCCATATATGAGAAACCTGAAGCCAACATCATACTCAGTGTGCAAAAAATAAGAGCTTTCCCCCTGAAGTCAGGAACAAGGCAAGGATGTCCACTCTTTCCACTCCTATTCAACATAGTCTTGAAAGGTCTAGCCAAAGCAATCAGAAAACAAAGAGAAATAAAAGGCATCCAAATTGGAAAACAGGAAGTAAGACTGTCATTATTTGCAGATGACATGATAGTGTACATAGAAAACCTTAAAGACTCCACAAAAAAACTACTCGACCTAATAAGTGAATTTGGTAAAATATCAGAGTACAAATTCAATATCCAGAAATCGAAGGCATTTCTGTAAACCACAATAAAATTTCAGAGATAGAAACTACCATAGCAACAAGAAAAATAAAGTACTTAGGAATAACCTTAACCAAAGAGATAAAAGACCTGTACTCAGAAAACTACATAACACTGAAGAAAGAAATTAAGGAAGATACAAATAAATGGAAGCATATATCATGTTCTTGGATGGGAAGAATCAACATCATTAAAATGTCCATACTACCCAAAGCATTTTATAGATTCAATGCAATCCCTATTAAAATACCAATAACATATTTCACACACCTAGAACAAATACTTCAAAAATTTATATGGAACCAAAAAGAGCCTGAATAGCCACAGCAATCTTGAGGAAGAAGAACACAGTAGGAGGAATCATGATACCAGACATCAAACAATACTACAAAGCCACTGTGATCAAAATAGTCTGGTACGGGCAAAAGAACAAACATATAAATCAATGGAACAGAATAGAGAGCCCAGAAATAAACCCAGGTCTATATGGTCAACTAATATTTGACAAAGGGGGAAGGAACATAAAATGGAGTAAGAAGAGCCTCTTCAACAAATTGTGTTGGGAAAATGGACAGGGTCATGCAAAAAAAGTGAAAATAGACCACCAACTTAAACTGTACACCAGAATTAACTCAAGCTGGATCAAAGACTTAAATGTAAGCTGTGGCACCATAAAAGTCCTAGAGGAAAACATAGGCAGGAAAATTTCAGATATCCCATGTAACAACATTTTCACTGATATATCTCCTAAGGCAAGGGAAATAAAGGAAATAATAAACAAATGGGACTACATCAAACTAAAGAGTTTCTGCTCAGCAAAAGAAAACATCAGCAAGATGAAAAGGGAATCAAACATATGGGAAAACATATTTGCCAATGATACCTTAGACAAGGATTGATCTCCAGAGTATATAAAGAACTTATATGTCTCAACACCAAGAAGACAGACAACCCAATTAAAAATGGGCAAAGGACCTGAACAAACACTTCTCCAAAAAGGACATACAGAGGGTCCAAAGACACATGAAAGAATGCTCAACATCACTAGCCATCAGAGAGATGCAAATAAAAACCACAATGAGATACCACTTCACACTGGTCACAACGGCCATCATCAATAAATCAACAAACAACAAGTGCTGGCGAGGATGCGGAGAAAAGAAAACCCTGCTGCACTGTTGGTGGGAATGCAGACTGGTGCAGCCACTATGGAAAACAGTTTGGAATTTTCTCAAAAAACTAAAAATGGAACTGCCTTTTGAACCAGCGATTCCATTGCTAGGATTATATTCGAAAAATCCTGAAACACCAATTCAAAAGAATCTGTGTACCCCTATATTCATAGCAGCACTATGTACAATAGCCAAGTGCTGGAAAAACCTAAGTGCCTGTCTGTAGATGAGTGGATCAAAAAACTGTGGTACATCTACACAATGGAGTATTATGTGACAGAAAGGAAGAAGGAACTTCTACCACTTGCAACAACATGCATGGATCTAGAGAGAATTATGCTTAGTGAAATAAGCCAGGCAACGAAAGAAAGATACCTTATGCTATCACCTATTGCAAGAAACTAATGAACAACACAAACAAATGAGCGAAATTGAACGAGAGGTATGTAAACAAGAAATAAACTAACAGTAACAAGAGGGGAGGGTGGAGGGAGAGAAGTGGGTAAGAAGGGGAAGAGTCTAGTCAAAGAACATGTATAAATGACCCACAGACATGAAAAACTGGGTGTGGACTGACTGGGAGATGGGGTAGGCAGGGTGCTGGGAAGCAAGAGGGAAAAAAAGTGAGACTACTGTAATGGAAAAACAAACAAAAAACTTTTAGTGGTGGAAAAAATGAAAATATAAAGAATGGAAATGCAATTTCTGTGAATATTAGAAGGACAATAATTTTCCTTCACATTGTATATTTTTCTCCCTATCTGATCCCTTCAGAATTTGGCATTCTGAAGAAGTAAGTAATGACATAAGGTTCTTTGCATAAAACTAATAAGACCAGTTGTTGATAGAGGTTTTGCTGACCATAGCTTTGGTTGGAATGTCATGCCTAAAGGAGACATGCTTGGGCTCTGCTTGTTACCAAAAAGCCCTGACGAACTAAGATTGACTTTTGAAGGTAATAAAAGTCCATGAGATAAAAGGCCTGGTACCTTGGTTGGGTGTGCGGTCCATGGTGATCTTTCCAGGGAACAAACGAAAGTTGCTTTCTTGAAAGATGGATAGAAGGGACCTTAAGGCACAATTGAAAACCTGAAGGACTTGGAAAAGACAGGTGTTTACAGGCAAGGCTGAATGCCAGGTATGTGGCTCAGCTTCTGTGCCTTGAAGGGCAGACTGAAGGTCACCCTAAATGTTCCTTGCGTAAGTTCCAGCAAAGCAGAACTAAAGATCATAAGTGATCATTTGCTGCTCTTGTTATGTTTATGCAAATGACCAGGATAAATTAAAAACAGACTTAATGCAGACCCTTTAATGACAAGGAGGGTAATCTTAAGGAGAAAAATTGTGATCCAAGGAAAAGCGCAATGCTCAGTGGTAGACTATAAGTTAGTGCAGCTAACCGTCTTTAAAGTTTCTTGATATTTAAAATTTGTTTTCATTTGAAAGTTAAACTATGTCTGTGGTATCATCAAAGATGTTTAATTTATAGGCAAGAAAAATGTCAAATGCCTAGCAACTGGACATCTTTCCAATAGACAGTCTTACAGATTTAGAAACTTCTTTGTGGGTTATGTTACATAAATTAACATGTTTTTTCTGTTTGCAAAGGGCATAGGCCTATGATCTCATTACCTGAGTGATTGTCTGTACGTATAGGCCTCACTTAATCCTGTCTGCCTCGCTGTCTCCTGAGACTCAATGGTTTTGCTGAACTAAGTGGCTGGGTTGGTGAAGAACGGGGTGGTCAGTGGGCTTCACTTTAAAACAAGTTTCTCTTTTCTATCCTAATGGCTTGGACAGAAAGGACCCAGAGGTCTGAAAGGGGGGGGGGGGGAACCAAAAATATTTCCCTCAGCCTAAACTAAGTATAGTGGGCAAAAGGGTTTTAGACAGGTGAGATGTGCCTGGCACACCTTCCTCCAAAGAAGCCCCTTTTTTCCCTACTGTGGGACATTGAAAAATTAATACCTGCCTTTTGTCATCTAGTTGTTATGGATTGAATGATGTCTTTTAACCCTGTTGCCAAATCTGTTGCCCCCAGAATACAACAAGGATGTCAGCCTGTTAAACCAAGCACACTGACCTGGGGTCTGCAAGATCCTTCACCATCCTCTCCCCCACACCCCCACTGTTATTAGGGATTTCAGGGCCCAAGGGTAGGTAGGATGACGACCATGTCCAGCTTGAAGCAGCTAGAGGAGCGCGAAACCTTTGCCCATTGTCCTTTATAAGATTATAAAGGGTCTTAAGTCCGAGAGGGGGAGATTGTTATTTTTTAATGTTAAAAAAAACAATTAATTAATTAATTTTTAAAAAGAATAATATAGGAAAGGGTGAAGCCAGAGAACTTGTATGTATGACCCATGGGCATGGACTGGGTGGGGGGGGGTATTTCTGGGGGAGGGGTGGTGCTGGGCAGAGGGGAGCAGAGGGGAAAAAATTGGAACTATTTTAACAATATAATCAATAAAATATACTTAAAACAAAAAACATTTAAAAACAATTTTACAGAACAATATCCCTCATTAAGATATAAGCAAAAATCTTTAATAAAATATGACCAAACCAATTCCAGCAATACATATAAAGGATAATGTATCAAAATAAAATGGCATATATATTAGGAACACAAGGCTGGTTTAACATTCAGAAACTATTCAATGTAACTTACCATATTAAGAAAATAAAGGAGAAAAAAACATATAGAATGATAATTTCAACAGATTCAGACAATAAAACCTTCATGATAAAAACTCAGCTCAGCATAATTAAAGGCCTCTATGAAAACCTATAACTAACATCATACTTAAAGGTAAAATATTGAATGTAGTTCCCCAACAATCAGGAACAATACAAGAATGCCTGCTATTACCATTTCTATCCAATACTGTATAGAAGTCCTAGCTGATGCAATAAGGCAGAAGAAAGAAATATAGAAATAAATATTGGAAAAAAAAGTTAAACTCTAATTATTTGTAAAAGATATCATTATTTATGTAATAAATCTAAGGAAACAACAACAAAACCCTGCTAAACTAATGAGTGAATTAAGCGATTTTTTAGGTGTAAGATCAACAAGCAAAAATCAGTTGCATTTCTATATATGTACTAGCAAAAACACTGAAAAATAAATGTAAAACAACACAATTTATAACACATCAAAAAGCATGATGTAGCCCTGGCTGCTGTGGCTCAGTGGATTGAGCGTCAGCCTGCGAGCCAAGTGTCACTGATTCAATTCCCAGTCAGGGCACATGACTAGGTTGCACATCAGGTCCCCAGTTGGGAGCACGAGTGAGAGGCAACCACACAGTGATAAATTAATTACTTTTTTTAAAAGCATGATGTGTATAAAATTTAATGTAACCCCAAAGATGTGCAAAACATCTACTCTAAACCTAGAAACCATTGCAGATAGAAATTAAAGAGAATCTTAAGAAATTAGAGAGTCAAAATAATCTTTAAAAAGAACAAACCTGAGGAGACTTTCAGCCAAGATGGAGGCATAGACAGACACGCTGAGTCTCCCTCCACAACTAAGAAGGAATACAACTACTTACCTCAAAACTAGAAACAACCAGAAGTCCAGCTGCATGGAAGTCCAGCAAACGAAGATATAAAGAAGAAATACTCATCCAGACAGGTAGGAGGGGCAGAGCCGGGGCAGAGAGGACGCGGTGTGGTGGAGGCAGCAGTGGCGGCAGTGGCAGGCCAGCAGAAAGTGCAGTCACGTGTTTTAAAAAGTCAGGAGGGACACCTGGGGAGCTTTCCCAGCTCCTCACTGGACCTCACAGCTCATGGTCCCAGCACCAGGGAAAATCAAACCTCATTGTTTCTGACTGTGCAGTCCAGTGGGGGGTTGGGGTGAGGGCAGAAACTACCAGTCTCTCTGCAGAGTCCACTTGTTTAAAGGGCCCCCACAGTCCTAGAAGGTTCGCACACCCACCCACTCTGGGAATGATGGCCAGGGCAGCAACTAAAGGGGTGCTGCTCCAGTGTGGAGGTGGGAGAGTTGCCTAAAAAGGGGGTGAGTGCTGGGCAAGTGGCATTGTCCCCTCTTGGACCCCTCCTTCACATATAACACCACAAAGCGGTGAAACAGGTCACCCTGTATTGATGAATCCCTAAGGCTCCACCCCTTACAACATAATAGGAACAACAGCTCTACCTGGGATGTGGAGGCAAATAAACACAGGAGCCTGTCAGAATGAGGAGACAGAGAAGTATGGCCCAAAAGGGGAAATGGATCAAGGTTCCAGTGGGAGAACTAAGCAACTAGGAGATAGCCAACCTAACAGATGAGGAGATAGACAACCTAACAGATGCAGAATTCAAAACACTGGTGATAAAGATGCTCACAGGCTTGACAGATATGCTTGAGTACAGCAAACGCATAAGAGAAGAAGTGAAGGCTATGCTAAGTGAAACGAAGGAAAATCCACAAAAAACCAATGGTGAAGGGAAGAAAACCAAGGTTCAGCTCAATTATTTGGAACATAAAGAAGAAAAAAAAACAGTAAACCAGTACAGAATGACAAAGCAAGAATTGGAAAAAAATGAGGAAAACTCCTGAAATTTTGTGAAGGAGATGGACATACAGGTCTGGGAAGAATGGAGGGTCCTGGGCAAGCTGGACCCAGAGGGGACCACACTGGGATGCATCATAATTGAGATGCCAAAAATGAAAGATAAAGAGAGAATCCTGCGGGTAGCAAGAGAGAGTCAGAGAGTTCCCTACAGGAGAGTGTCTATAGGACTATCAGCTGATTTCTCAGAGGACACTTTGCAGGCAGGAAGGGACTGGCAAACAGTATTCAGTGTGATGAAAGGCAACCTGCAACCATGTTTACTCTATCCAGCAAAGCTATCATTTGGAATGGAAGGGCAGATGAAGTGCTTCCCAGACAAGGTAAAGCTAAAGGAATTCATCACCACCAAGTCATTATTATATGAAATGTCAAAAGGACTTACTTAAGAAAAAGATCAAAATTATGAACACTAAAATGACAACAAACTCACAACTATCAACAACTGAATCTAAAAAATGAAAACAAATCCAAATAAGCAAACCAGAATAGAAACAGAATCATAGGTATGAGGATCATTCGGAGGGTTATCTGCTGGGAGGGGGAAGGGGGACAAATAGGGATATGGTGCAGGGATTAAGAAGTATAATCGATTGGTACAAAATAGATAGGGGGAAGTTAAGAATAATATAGTAAAGGGTGAAGCCAAAGAACTTATATGCACCACTCATGGACATGAACTAAAGGGGGTGGGATTGCTGGAGGGAAGGGGAGTACGGGGCAGAGAGGAGCAAAGGGGAAAAAAACTGGAACTACTTTAACAACATCATCAGTGAAATACACACACACAAAAAGAACAAAACTGAAAGACACTACCTGATTTCAAGACTGATTTAAAAACTACAATAATTAAAATAGTGTAGTATTGTCACAAGGATAAAAAGTCTAGAAATAGAATAATCTATATACACTTAATTGGCTTTTTGAAATCTTTTTAACAAATGGTGCTAAAATAGGTGATTATTAATATAAAGAAAGTGAGCCTTAATCCAGGTCTCACACCATATAAAATTAATTTGAGATAAATCATAAAATCTAAATTGAGAGACAGACCCATAAACCTTCTAGAAGAAAACAAAGGGACATATCTTTCCAATCTTGAGAAAGGCATAAAAATCATTAAGCATAAAAGAAAAAAGTGAAAAAATTAGAAATACATCAGCTTTTACAAGAAACCATTAAGAAAACAAAAGCAAAATTATACATATCATATATATATATATGTGTGTATATATATATATCGTCGTCGGCAGCCGTCCGTCTCAAGAGACGATGGTGTAGCTTCTTAAGAGTCTATCTGCACCACCGAGAATGGCTGTGCAGTCCGACTCGGGAGTGACACGGTATCTGTCTCCTCCTGTGTTGAATCGACATCTTGCGATGTCGCTGGAGTGTCCTCTCCAGTGAAGCTGAAGCTACAGAGCCTGGGCAGGGTGATATGGAGGGTCTGCTGCTGCCCATGCAGCAGACCCCCCCTCTCTTCGCAGCTGAAGGGTCCAAGGGAAAGACGGAGTCAATACAGCTTGGCTTCAGGTGCGCCGCAGGAGTTGCCGGTGTTGACTACAACGTCAAACCGCCTTAGGGACTCCGGCTCCGGATTTTCTGTCGGGGTTTACTCCCTTAGCCTTTCCCCTGAAGAGGTATGCCGCAAGGCAGCGGAGGTTTTTGGAATCAGAGTTTTCCTTCTCTGATGTGCCCTGACTGGAAGATCGAACCAGCGACACTTAGCTCGCAGGCCGACGCTCAATCCACTGAGCCAAACCAGCCAGGGTTATATATATATATATATATATATATATATATATATATATATATATATATATATATATATATATATGTGTGTGTGTGTGTATATATATATATATATGTGTGTGTATATATATATATATACATAATACAGCATAAAGTACTTGAATTGACTTTGGTTCTAAATACCAGATTAAAGAAATATTTAAACATGGGCACCATACTTACACAGAAACTTTGCAAAAGAAGATATATGAATAATCAATAAATAAATGATCAACATCAGGAAACACATCTTTAAAACAACCATAAAATAAAATTTCAAATTCATGGGTAAAGTCAAAAGACTAATAGTGTTGATAAGACTGTAGAACAACTAAAACTCAGCCCTGACTGCTGTGACTCAGTGGACTGAGTGTCGGCCTGCAAACCAAGTGTCGCTGGTTCAATTCCCAGTCAGGGCACATGACTTGATTGCACATCAGATCTCCAGTTGGGGGCGTGAGTGAGAGGCATCCACACAGTGATGTTTCTCTCCCTCTCTTTCTCCTTTCCCCTCTCTCTAAAAATAAATAAACAAATAAATAAATAAATTATTTAAAAAAACAAAAACTAGAACTCTTCTACATTGCTGGAAAGAATATCAACTAATACAACAAGCTGAAAACAATTTAGCAATTTCTTTATAAGCTTAAAAATACATTTACCAAATAACACAACATTCCACTCCTAAAAATTTAGCCAATAGAAATAAACATGTACGAGGTTTGTCCAGAAAAGTCCAACCATTGTTAACATAAGGAGAATGGTTTGTGTGACATCGATGGAAACTGGCAGCCAAGGAGAGTAGACTGGAATGCACATGTATGAACAATGATAACTTCACTGTACTAGTCAGTGGGGGTGGTAGACACCAGTTGAGAGAGCATGTGTACTGTGTGGCTATCACATTCAAAATGCCTGAACGAGTAAAGCAACGAATCTGCCATCAAATTTTGAGTTAAGCTTGAACATTCCTCTGTGGAAACTACTGGATGACTCAGAAGGCCGCAGCTATGGGCAACTGGTGATTGGCAGCTTCATCATGACAATGTGCCCGCTCATGCATCACATCTGCTGAGCTGATTAGTGAAATGTCAAATCACTCAGGTGACTCAGCTGCCCTGCAGCTCAGAGTTGGTGCCCTGAGACTTCTGGCTTTTCCCAAAACTAAAATCACCTTTGAAAGGGAAGAGATTTCAGACCATCAGAGGGATTCAGGAAACTATGACGGGGCAGCTGATGGCAATTAGGAGAATTGTGTGAGGTCCCAAGGTGCCTACTTCTTTGAAGGGGACTGAGGTTTCATTGTCCTATGTAAAATGTTTCTTGTATCTTGTATATTCTTCAATAAATGTCTATTTTTTCATATTACATGACTGGATACTTTCTGTACAGACCTTGTATACACGTGCTCACCAGTTCTGTAATAGAGTACATGATATTAAGTATCGTAATTGATAATCTGTAGGAAAGGAGTCATGCTAAAATGGATATGTTTTGTAAGGCTAGAGGACCCAACAGGGAACTATGTTATTTCAATGGAGGACCCATGGGTTGCATTCACCATAAGGAAGGCTTTTCTTCAGGCCAAGGTTGACAGTAGAAAAGTGGTTATACAGCTGGCTTGTTACTTGCAATGGGCCGATGGAGCTACAAAGCAATAGAAGTCAGTGATGCTTAACTTCCAGAAGCCAGGTGGTTACAATTACTGTGAGGGTCAGATAGGTTGGAAAGGCAATAATCAAAGTGGTTTGACCTTGAGGGAATTATGGTACATCTTAAAAGTAGCCCTAGCAGGTGTGGCTCAGTGGATTGAGTGCTGCTTGTGAACCAAAGGGTTGCCAACTTGATTCCCAGTTAGGGCACATGCCTGGTTTGTGGGCCAGGTCCCTGAGTTGGGGTTGTGTGAGAGACAATAAATGTTTCCCTGGTACATTGATGTTTCTCTCTCTCTCTTTCTTCCTCCCTTCCTCTCTCCCTAAAAGTAAATAAATAAAGTTCTTTTTTTGTTTTTTGTAAAACACTGCATTTAATAGGTTTAGAAGAAATGGGGGTGTCATGAGAGATGACTTCTGCACCTACCTCGCACACCAAATATCACCAAAAGGTATTTTTTCCAGCCACTCGTCTTTATTTTGTATGTAAAAGTTACCAGAAAACTGCACTAAGAAAACTAGAAAAAGAACAAGAAGGCCTGGGCTAGAATCATATATAATCACTAACTTCTCTGTGTTTCTCCTGGATCATTCCTTCTAGCAGTTTGTAATCAAGATCTCAAGCAGTCAAACCTTAACACATCAGCCTTCACTGCATAATGACAGTTGTTATCACAGCTGACACCAAGGTACAAACAATTATTTCTTCCAACCTCATCCTGATTTTTAGAAGCCTAAATCAGTAATCCCAGTGAGCCAATTCTCCCCAAAATAAGTGTCTCCAGAACCTGCCCTCTTTGTTCCATCCCTGTCATTAATATTACTGCAGTGTAAGATTTTGGAGCTAGTCTTAGGTTCAAGTTCTAGTTTTCTTGTGTGACGTTGACAAGTTACTTAACCATTTTGAGCCTAGGTTTCATCATCTATAAAATGACAATATCTACTATATGGCATATTTATAAAGATAAAAGATTAGTATAGTAAATACTTTGGAGGACTTCCGGCCAAGATGGAGGCTTAGACGGACACGCTAGGTCTCCCTCTACAACTAGAGAGGAATACAACCACTTCAAAACAAAGGATAACTAGAAATTCCAGAAAATAAAACTACACGGAAGCCCAACATTTGAAGTTATAAACCAGCGGTGCCATTTGGGCAGGTAAGAGTTAAAGAGGACAGAGCTGTTTGCGATCGCACCTGAGACCCGGCGGGGCGGCAAGAAATCCCGGCTGCGGGCGGGCCCCTGGCGGTGCGCGACTCCAGCGCTGGGGAGAGCGGCCACCGCATCGCCTTGAACAGTGAGGCCCAGGGGGGCGGGAGGACGGATCCCGGTCTCCTAGCTGAATAACTGTGTGAATCCATCTTGGACCCCCGCCCCCAAAGAAAGAAAGCGCCACAGGGCTGTGAAATAGGTCGCAGGCAGGCGCCGGTCGCTGATTTGTGACGCCAAACCGGCGCCGGTCGCTGGGTCATTACGAGTACACAGGCACTGCCCCCTACAGCCGGCCCAAGAAAACAAAACGCATCTGTCAAAATGAGGCAGACAACTATAGAAATCCCGGTGGCACAGCTCACCAGGCAACAGATAGAGAACCTGAGAGATGAACAGATAAGAAACCTGTCAGAGGCTCAGTTCTGGGCCATTGTTATCAGGTGGCTTACAGAATTCACAAAAGAGCAGGAAAAAGATAAGAAAGAAGTGAAAAACTTTCATAACGAAAGGAACAAAACCGCATACGAGACAGAAGGTGAGGAAAACAAATCCAGAGTTCATTTCAACAAACTGGAATATGGAGAAGGAACAAGCAGTCAACCAATGCAGCGAGAGGAAATAGGAAGCAACAATGAGAGGATCAGAAACCTCTGGGACAGCTATAAAAGGCCCAACATAAGAATCATTGGTTTGCCAGAGAGTGAGGAGGATGAACTAGAACTTGAAAAATTGAGTGAAAATATAATAAAGGAGAACTTCCCAGACTTGGGGAAGGGAATAGACTTGCAGGTCCAGGAAGCAAGGAGAGTTCCCAAGAGACTGGACCCAGGGAGAACCACTCCAAGACACATTATAATCAAAATGTCAAAAATTAAGGATAAAGAGAGAATCTTAAAAGCAGCAACAGAGAAGAAAAGAATTATGTACAAAGGGGTCCCAATTAGACTATCAGCTGACTTCTCAAGGGAAACCCTACAGGCAAGAAGGGACTGGCAAGAAATATTCAAAGTAATGAAAATCCAAAACCTACAACCACGAATACTCTATCCAGCGAAATTGTCATTCAGAATAGAAGGACAGAGAAAGTGTTTCCAGGACAAAATAAAACTGAAAGAGTTCATTAGATCCAAACCACTGTTATATGAGATGTTAAAGGGACTGGTTTAAAAAACAGAAGCTAGGGAGATGAAACAAAGGCAAACTAAACAGGCAATGAGAGTGGAAAAGGAACTGTGGGTACGGGAAGCATGTTGGGGGGAGGTCAACAGGGAGGGGGAGTGGGGAGAGGGAGGGAGGTGATATAGGAATTGGGGATCAGGGTAGGAGGGAATGGAATAGACGGAGAGAGGTTGGGAGGAACTGTATGCACAACTAATGGACATAATCTAAAAGGGGGGGGAACAACTGGAGGGAGGGGGGCCACCGGGTGGAGGGGAGCAGAGGGAAGGGAAATTGGCACAAATGTAATATTTTAATCAATAAAACACATTAAATCTGAAAAATAAAATAAAATAAATACTTTGCATTAAAAGTAGTACAAAGTAGCTGCTCAAAAATGGAGGTTAACTGTGTGTCTTATTTAAAGTCTAATCTAAACATAATTATATGACATCCTCCTAATGGGACTCTCCACCTTCTGTCACTTCCCTCTTTAGTCCATCTTCCCTGTTTTCATGAAAGCTCCCGTATTCTTAAAAACTAATCACATAATTTCCCTATTGAAACATATCACTATGCTTATAAGATCAACTCTCAAATCCTTGTCTCACCATAAAATGCCTCTGTGACTTGACTCTCATTTCTTTCCACTCCTCTCATTCATTGAGCCAAAGACAGCATTTGAATATTCACTATGTGCCATGTATAGTAGATGTGGTAGTAAGCAAGACTAACATCACCCATATTTACGCAGCATATGTAACAAGCTGCAGTCACTATCAAGCATTAATTCTCTCCTGGACAGAATGTTTATTCATTCCGTCTCTTTACCCCACTTATGGAAGTATAAATAGTCATACCTTTAAGTGAGGCCTACAGTAGAGACAAAGATAAAGAGAACAATTGAATCTTATTAAGGGAGCTTTCAAAGGAAAGTTGGCAAACTCATCCTCTGGTTTTAGTTTTAACACTAGCAGGAGAGGAAAAGTGCTACAGGAGCCACTGGGGGTATGTACTACAGAAGAGCTCAAATACTTTTGAGTTAGTCGTCAGAGACACTTCCAAGACAAAATATCACTAGTGCAAGGCCTTAAAGGTATATTGAATTTCTACAACTAGAGAAGCAGAAGGACATTCCAGACAGTGGAAGAGTGTCAAACAAGGCCAATCACCTTGCCAGCCAACTTTAAAGTAGCTATCAGAGAAACAATTGATCAAATGGTGATCTTTAGGATTGCTCAGCTACAGGAATTCTGTATGTCTGTTTTATTTTTAAAGTATATTTTATTGATTATTTGTTACAGTAGCCCCAACTTATTTCCTTTGTTCCCCTCTGCCCAGTACCCCTTTCCCTCCAGCAATCCTACCTCCTTAGTTCATGTCCATGGGTCGTGCATATAAGTTCTTTGGCTTCACCTTCTCCTATATTATTTTTAACCTCCCCCTGTCTATTTTGTACCAACCAATTATGTTTCTTAATCTCTGTAGCATTTCCCCATTTCTCCCCCTTCCCACTCCCAGCTGATAACTTTACAAATGATCTCCATACCTATGATTCTATTCCTATTCTGGTTTGCTTAGTTGAATTTTGTTTTTATTTTTTAGGTTCAGCGGCTGATAGTTCTGAGTATATTGTCATTTTAATGTTCATAATTTTGATTTTATTTTTCTTAAGTAAGTCCCTTTGACATTTCATATAATAATGGCTTGATGATGATGAACTCCTTTAGCTTTACCTTGTCTGGGAAGCACTTCATCTGCCCTTTCATTCTAAATGATAGCTTTGCTGGATAGAGTAATCTTGGTTGTAGGTCCTTTCTTTTCATCACATTAAATACTTCTTGCCAGTCCCTTCTTGCCTGCAAAGTTTCTTTTGAGAAATCAGCTGATAGTCTTATAGGCACCCCTTTGTAGGTGACTCTGCTTGTCTCTTGCTGCTTTCAAGATTCTCCCTTTATCTTGTACCTTTGGCATATTAATTATGATGTGTCTTGGTGTGGTCCTCCTTGAGTCTAACTTGTTTGGGACTCTCTGTGCTTCCTGAACTGGTGTGTCTATTTCCTTCACCAAATTTGGGAAGTTTTCCTTCATTGTTTTTCACTTAGGCTTTCAATGTCTTGCTCTTCCTCTTCTCCTCTTGGTACTCCTATGATTTGGACATCGGTATGTTTAAAGTTGTCCCAGAGGTTCCCGTGCCTCTCCTCATTGTTTTCAATTCTTGTTTCCTCATTCTGTACTGATTGACTTTTTTTCTTCCTTATGCTCCAAATTATTGATTTGAACCCCAGTTTCCTTCCCTTCACCATTGGTTTTGTGTGAATTTTCCTTCGTTTCATTTAGCATAGTCTTCACTTCTTCCCTTATGTGTTTGCCATACTTAAGCATATCTGTCAAGCCTGTGAGCATCTTTATCACCAGTATTTTGAACTCTGCATATGTTAGGTGGCTATCTCCTCATCACTTAGTTTTCCCACTAGAACCTTGATCCATCCCCTTTTTTGGGCCATACCTCTCTGTCTCCTCATCTTGACAGGCTCCTGTGTTTGTTTGCCTCTGTGCCTTAGATAGAGCTGTCACACATGTTACGTTGTAAGGGGCAGAGCCTTAGGTATTCATCAGTACAGTGTGACTTGTTTCACCACATTCTGTCGCTGTGTGTTGGGGAGGGATCTGAGAGGGAACAATGCCACTTGCTCAGCACTAGCCCCTTTTCTAGGAACTTCTCCCACTTCTGTATGGGACTGGTGCCCCTCTAACTGTTGCCCTGGCCATGGTTCCCAGAGTGGGTGGATCTGCGGACATTCTAGGACTGTGGGGGCCCTTTAAACAAGCAGACTCTGCTGAGAGACCGGCAGTTTCTTTCTCCACCCCAGCCCCCACTGGTTTGCACAGTCAGAAGCAATGAGTCTTTATTTTCCCTGGTGCTGGGAATGTGAGCTGTCCGGTCTGGTCTGGTGCTGGGAGCGCTCCCCAGGTGTCCCACCCTACTTTTTAAAATGTGTGACTGCGCTTTTGCGCCATCCTGCTGCTGCTGCTGCTGCTGTCACCACCATACCGCATCCTCTCTGCCCAGGATTCATCCCTCTACCTCTCTGGATGAGTATTTCTTCTTTATATCTTTGTTTGTTGGCCTTCCATGCAGCTCAATTTTCTGGAACCTCTGGTTGTCTCTAGTTTTGAGGTAGTTGTAGTCCTTCTCAGTTGTGGAGGGAGATGCAGCATCAGAGTTCTGTATGTCTTAAAATAACCATTCTCAAATTTTGGTGTGAGTTAGCATTACCTGGAGAATTAATAATATATACTATGTCCTGGGCACATTGAAGCTTACTAAATCTCTCAGGTAATTATGATACACACTAAATATTGAGAACTACTGCCTTAAAAGAGCTAAGCCAATTGCTTTCAAAGTGTGGTTCATAACCACCCACATCAGCACCTGGGAGCTGGGTCTAAATGCAGGAAATCAGAACCCACACCATATCTATCGAATGAAAATCTTTATATTAATAACATGCCCATGTGATTCATATGGACACTTAATTTTAAGAAAAGCAGATATAAACCAGTTCCTCTTAACCCTACTTTCACATCGAAATCACACTAGGAACTTTAAATATTACTGATACCTAGATCTCAACCTTGGATTCTTATCTAATTTGTATGGTGTGTCCTGGATGTGGAAGTTTTAAACGCTTCCTAGGTAATTATAATATGCAGTAAAGCTTGCAAGTCACTGTTCTAAGCAAATTCCAGGTGTTCCTGATATACCAAAGTAATATTGGCTCCTTGATCATTTTCAATCATACCCAAATTTCTTAAATTCAACTGAAGAAATTTGAGTTAAGGGATATTACAGTAATCTTTTCCCTAATTTACTTCATTTTACATACGTATGCACATGTTTGGTTTATAATATATATTATAAAAAAGGCAATAGAATTTAACAATGTATCATATGTGCAAACTCTTCAAGCAAAAGTGTCCAGATCCAAAATTTAGCAGCTGATTACAGAAGTTTCTGTTGCATAATGACTTAGGGAAAGCATCTGATTTCAGATAGACTTCCCCTAACCAATAAACTCCTGACCCTTAAAAACAGGGTACTTGAACCTTATAAATCAATACCTGCCTACAGACCATATCTGTAGTGCCATAAATTCAAAGCTAGCCTATATAATTTAGTTTGATTTTGTATTCTAATGACAATATATGTTTTATTTTTCTCTTATTTCACAAAGATTTATTGAGTACCTACTATCTGTGAGGCAATGACCTAGATGACGGGCAAACAGTGGTGAATAAGGCCTTGTAATCTTGAAGAGTTTACAATCTAGGAATATTAACACTTGTGCTGTCCAATATGGTAGGCATTTGCTACACATGGTTAGTGCCGAGCAACTGAATTTTTAATTTTATTTAATTTTAATGAATTTAAATATAAGCTTACAAACTGAGATCAGTTTAGTTATTAGAAAACTAATGTTTCTCATTAAGAGTTACATCTGGAACAACTTGAATATGTGAATCTACATTTTCAACTGTACATTTTATGAACTCTAAATATAATAAAATATTTCATTTTCTTAAAAAGTTTTAAAATTAACAACTTGTATATCTTTTAAATTGATAGTAAAAGAAAGGATATAAAAGTCTTGGTGTAGAAAAATTATATGAGTGAAATTGATTTGTATTGATTAGTTTAATATGCTATTTCCATCTTCTGTAAATTGATCTCCTATTACCAGTAATATTTAAGATTATATTGCCACCTGCTGGTGGATATTTTAAGGTTATGATATAATGATGTGATGCTTATTTTGTTTTAAATTATACTTTTATTTTTGTTATTGTTTTCAATGGATGTATGTTTCATGTTAAATTTTTATTTATATTAAAAATTTTAAACTAATAAGAGAAAAACATCGCATCATCATATAAATCTGAAACACAGTTAAGGCATATTACAAAATATTCTTTGGGAAAGTACCCAAATTGAAGAGTTTTGTGATCTATTCATTTAAATACAGCATTTGACGCATTGTTCTCCTCAGTTCTAAGACTACAGGATATTTACCCATGTCACTAAAGCTAAGGTTGTCAGCAGCCACATATAGCAGTATTCTTTGGCAAAGGTATTGAAGAAGAGGAATCAGGCAAGTCAAGGTTTCTTGGGAATCATGCGAATATAATGTTCACATAAAAACAACTAGTAACAGAAAGAAAGAAAGAAAGAAAGAAAGAAAGAAAGAAAGAAAGAAAGAAAGAAAGAAAGAAAGAAAGAAAGAAAGAAAGAAAGAAGGAAAGAGACAAAGAAAGAAACAAAGAAAGAAACAAACAAAGAAAGAAACAAAAAAAGAACAAAGAAAGAAATTTAGTTTATATATATGGTCCACTTGAATGTGGAAGAGAAGACTCGCGCTGCCCGGGAAGGGGACCCGCGAGATAACCACCTGCGGGGACCCGGAGGCCCTCTAGGTGGGCTGGGTGGTGGAATGAGATGCCCTCCCCGTGGATGCATGGTGCAGAAACCAGGATTTGGAGTGGGAAGGGGCATTGCTCCAAGGCAGTGAATTGCTCTTCATTGATTTTCACACAGCAGTACAAACCCCTGTTCCTGCAGAATGGTGAATTTCTTCAACAATCCTTGGTATCTTGCAGTATGACCCTGATCTCTTATAAACTGCTTAATTTTGTACAATTTTACTTTTTGTGTTATGGTGTGTGTACCCTCTCCTCCCTTACCCTCTCTTCACCTTTTAGTTCATCATTTCTAATTTTGTGGAATGATATTTTAGGAAAAATGGATTCTAAAAGAAGAAAAAAAAATACTAAATTCCCTTGCTTTACTTTGCATATATAGACTGGTTTTGTTTTTTTTTTTTAACAGCCATATCCCCAAAGTAATGTGTCTTTCTTATTACTGATATTTTGTATGTTTTATTCATTGGGGTATTTCTTATTTTCTATGTGTTTGAAAGCCTTTGAGAAACACAAGATTTGATAAACATTTTGAAGGCAGGAAAACCCCAGATTGTTCCTTTTTTGGAGAGTCATGACTACCTTCTGGCGTGGAGAAACTGCCTGCAATTGGGAAAATTGACAATTCTGATTTTTGCTGGTATGGTTGAACACTGAATAAAAGGTGTTAGTGAAGTTTTTTTCTTTTGACCTGTGATCACAGAACAATTCTAAAATCCACTGTTTTTACCTTGAAATTTACATTGAAATAGGTTTTAAATGTCTAGAATGTAACTGATATGCTTTTCTTGAATTGTTAGTTTTTTTTAAATAGTTTTTTTCATGTTTAATTTGTATTTGTAAAAACAAGCAAGCAAGCAAATACCAAAACCACCCTCACAATCTGAATAACACAAAACCAGAGCAAAACTGTTGTGCCTTTTGTTTATCTTGATTCCAGCCTTGGCAAGTGTTTAAAGAAAAATAAATAAAAAGTCTAGATTTGATTTTTTTTCCAGGAAAAAATAAAGTCATATGTATATGACTTTATACATATATATATGATTTGTTTCTCTTTGCCTTTCTTTCTGTTTATATAAAAATATAAATATAAATGTGTGTGTACATATATGAAGCTTAGGACCTGTATAGAAAAAGGTAAATCATTATACCGCTCTGGATGTGGTTGGACTCCTGTTCCTAAGGAAATAATTATGTGGAACCCATAGAAGGGGCAGACGTGTGTCCCAGCTTTCAAAAAGTGAGACCACTCTCTTAGAATTCTGACAAGGCACTTAACAGCATTGCTACTGACGCAGAGGTACGCAGACTAGATCACATATTGAATGCCACCAGTATAACTTTATGAGTCATTTATTATCCTTAGAAATAAAGCATGGACAGCTGCTAGTGTTTATGGCCAGCTATTAGGCACATGTTCAGTGATAAAGTTCACAAATATTGATTGATACAAATAGGGGTACTTAATATTTATAAATATTAATGTAAATTAGATAAATACAAAGTCTAAATAAACTTTGAGCTGAGAATACTCTTATTTCATAAACTCTGGATTAGGTTTTATTTTTATGTTTGTAGTAACCACTGTTATCCCATAGAGGAAACTTATTAATACATGTGTGATCAGACTGCAATGGCCAAGCCTTTATACCCTGCCCCATGCAGTTAATGAGTGTGAGTTTCCCCAACAAGGGACTGACCTTGAGTGAAGAATGACCCAAGGAGTGACTTGGGGCACCACTGAGGCAAACACTGAAGGAGCTGGCAGCTAGAAGCTTTCTGTGCGTGGCTGTCCCCACCACTTCCTTACATAAAGAGTGATGGGGGGCAGGGGAGCACAGCTCCATGTTTATCACGTGCTGGCAGTAGAGGAAGAACTGGACTGAGATCAAAGGAAGACTCAGCCGAACAATTGAAGGATATTTCTAGTTGAAGTTGGAAAAATAAGGAAAACATGTATAAGATTGGATTGAAAAATGTGCGGCTACTAGACCAAACAAGTACTAATTTTTATTTCAGGTTTTATGTAGTGATATGGGTATAATTACCAGGTTATGGATTCAACTATAAAAGCCAAAGCAACTAGGCATTGCTTTCTTGTTTCTCAGCTAACTGATACAAATTTGAACTCCAAGATGGCCCCATCTCAGTTCAGGCATCTATGTTATAAACAAAAATGTATTTTAATTAAAGAACTTCTGGGTGGATATATAACAGAAATTAGTGAGTGGATATATAACAGGAATTAGTGATCACTACCTACCCTCAATTATATTCTATTAAAGGATGCAGAAGGCATACTCTCTCCATCAGGACATAGAGGATAAATGTGCCACACTTTTAAAGTACTGGAGTAGTGATTCTCTTTAGATCAGATATGCTGGTTTTAGGTCGTTAAAACAAAATGGCCTCTAGATCCCATGTTTGAATAGGAGTTTCTTACACAGGCCTCTGTCCCTGCCCACAGCTAGAGAAACTGCCTCTTTGTAGAGCTTTTGGCCTGGAGAAGATCAGAGCAACAGGGCACCTGGTGGCTCACAAAAGCTATAATTGACCACTGATCTGCCCACCCTGGATAAGTCATTTCCTTAGAACAAGAGGCAGATATGGCCAAGGTATCTTGACCATCCAGGAGAAGACTACTCATATAAACCACTCTAATGGAAATGCAAGAAGAGTAATAAAGGACATAAAGGAAGGGGAACCTAAGGAGACCTAAAAATAACTGGGGGTCAGAAATATTTTCCCCATCACACCCACACTACAGTACCAGAATATTACTTCAATACAATGAGGCATAGGCTCCAGAGCTCACAAATGTTTAGTGCTTTGTTCTTTAAAAAATTAGATTAAGGTAATGAGACACATGCCAACCATGAGGGAGAAACATGGATTCTGATTTAAACAAGGTTTATAAGTCCCAGGGAAGCTTTTTATTTTTTACATTATTTTTATTGTATTTTTCCATTACCATTTATTCCCCCTATACCCTCTTCCACCTCTCAACACATGGGAAGTTCAAGCAGATGACCGCCTAGCCTGGAGGCTCGCGGTCAGGCAAGGTACGGCACGCGCAGAGGCTGCGCGCAACGAGGAGGTGGTCCAGAAAAGATCGAGGCGGAAGCAGCGTCAACAGCAGCAACAACAGCCATCTGCCTTCACCTGTAACAAGTGCGGCAGGGATTGTCACTCCCGAGTCGGACTGCACAGCCATTCTCGGCGGTGCAGATAGACTCTCAAGAAGCTACGCCATCGTCTCTCGAGACGGACAGCTGCCGATGACCCTCTTCCACCTCCACCCACCCCACTCCCTCCCACAATCCCAGGGAACCTTTTGAAATCAATAATCAATGGCTAAGAATAGCTATTATCAAAAAGATAACAAGTGCTAGAGAAAATGTAGAGAAAGGGGAACCTTTTTGTTAGTGGAAATGTAAATTGGTACAGTCACTATGGAGGTTCCTTAAAAAATTAAAAATAGAACTACCACATGATCCAGCAATCCCAATTTTGGATATATATCTGAAGAGAATGATATCACTATCTCAAAGAGATATCTGTATTTCCATGTTCATTGCAGCAATGTAAGTTCATAAACAGATGACTAGATAAAGAAATTATTATATACAAGGAAGAAGATCCTGCCATTTTCTGAATGAATCTTTTTTTAATATGCTTTATTGATTATGCTGTTACAGTTGTCCCAATTTTTTTCCCTTTGTTCCCCTCCACCCAGTGACCCCCCTCCCTCCAGTTGCCTCCTCTTACTCCGTGCCCATTGGTTGTGCATATAGTTCTTCTCAACATCTTCCTGTCTATTCCACTCCCTCCTACTATGCTTCTTAATTCCTGTACCATCTCCCTCCCTTTCCCCCTCCCCCAATATGTTCCCCATACCTATAATTCTTTTGCCACTCTTGTTGCCTACTTAGTTTGCCTTTGTTTCGATTCCCTAGCTTCTGTTGTTGGTTGTTGTGAGGCAGTTTTCATTTTAATGTTCGTAGTTTTGCTCCTCTTTCTCCTAAACAAGTCGCC
The DNA here is from genome assembly GCF_987537825.1 of Furipterus horrens. Lineage (NCBI taxonomy): Eukaryota > Metazoa > Chordata > Mammalia > Chiroptera > Furipteridae > Furipterus > Furipterus horrens. The sequence goes on along the minus strand of NW_028327172.1, from coordinate 64,510,842 downwards.
TTAACATTTCATATAACAGTGGTTTGGATCTGATGAACTCCTTCAGTTTTACTTGGTCCTGAAAGCACTTTCTCTGCCCTTCTATTGTGAATGATAGCTTTGCTGGGTAGAGTAATCATGGTGTAGGTTTTTGAATATTCTTTTGAATATTTCTTGCCAGTCCCTTCTTGCCTGCAGAGTTTTTTTTTGAGAAGTCAGCTGATAGTCTTATTGGAACCCCTTTGTATGTAATTCTCTTCTCTCTTGCTGATTTTAAGATTCTCTCTTTATTGTTAATTTTTGACATTTTGATTATAATGTGTCTTGGTGTGGTTCTCCCTGGGTCCAGTTGTTTTGGAACTCTCTGTTCTTCCTGGACCTGTAAGTCTATTTCCTTCCCCAAGTTAGGGAAGTTCTGCTTCATTATTTTTTCACATACTTTTTCAATTTCTAGTTCTTCTTCTTCACCTTCTGGCAACCCTATGATTCAGGTGTTGACCCACTTATAGCTGTCCCATAGGTTTCTGAGCCTCTCCTCATTTTCCTCACTTTTTGTTTCCTCTTTCTTCACTGGTTGACTGTTTTTTCCTTCCCTATGTTCTGATTTGTTGATTTGATCCCTGGTTTTCTTTCCCTCACCACTAGTTTCATATGTGTTTTTGTTCATTTCAGCAGGACTAGCCTTCATTCCTTCCCTGTCTTGTTTAAGATCTACTGTTAGGTCTGTAAGCATTTTTATTACCAAAGCTTTGAACTGAGCCTCAGAAAGATTTCCTATCTGCTGCTTCGTTAGATTAGATATTGGCTGTTTTTTCAGCTGCATCACTGGGATCTCTATCATGAACTGTGCCATCCTGACAGTTTTGTGTTTACCTTTGCTTCCTGGGCAGGGCTGTCACACCTCCTATGCTATAGGGGGCGGAGCCCCATACACTCATCACAACCGGGCAACCCTTCTCACCACACTGTGGCATTTTCTGTGGTGGTGGGGGTCCAAAATGAACTCCTGCCGTTCACTCTCCACTGAGAGACTGGGAGCCTCCTCCTCCATCCCCACCTGCTCTGGACCTCACAGTCCAAGGCAATGGGGATCTGCCTTCCCCAGCATTGGAATTGCAAGCTGATGGGTCTGGTCTGGAGATGCTCTCCAGGTGCTTCTTGCCTTTCCTTAAATATGAGTGTCTGTGCTTACCTCTGTCCTGCTTCTATTGCCACTGCTGCCACCGCCAGCACAGCTTGACTTCTCTGCCCCAGCTTCGCCCCTCCTACTCATCCAGACAAGCACCACTTCTTTATAACTTCATACATTGGATTTCCATTTATTTTCTGGAATTTCTGGTTATTTCTTGGTTTGTGGTAGTTGTATTCCTTCTTGGTTGTGGAGGGCCATCTTGGCCAGAAGTCTCAGAATGAATCTCGAAGGCATTATGCTGAGTGAAATAAGAGAGATAAGGATGAATACTGAATGATCTCAATTATATTTGGAATCTAAAGAAAGATCAAACTCATAGAACAGATTATAGCTATATGGTTACCAGGGACTGGGGAGCATGAGAAATGAGGAGATGTTGGTCAAAGTTTCAAACTTCTAGTTATAAATGGAATAAGTTCTGGGGATCTAGTATACAGCATGATGACTACGCTTAACAATACTATATTATGTACTTGAAAGTTGATAAGTGATTAGATCTTAAATGTTCTCACCACAACAACAAAATAAAAAGGTAATTATATAAGGTGAAAAATGTGTTAACTAATCTCACATTGGTAATCAATTCACAATATATATGCATATCAAATTATCACATTGTACACCTTTAATTTACACAGTGTTATACCTCCCAAAATAGCTGGAATTATCTTATGGAGGACAGGCCCCTTGTAGTACAAACTTCCCCAATGAGGTGAGTGTTCTAGGAACCCATCTGTATCAGTGTACCAGTTAGCATTGTTGTGAGAAGCTGTATTTGGCTTCAGTGAGTTTTGTTGGGTTTTTTTTTTTTGAAGACTCAACATGTCTGCCCATTTCATGATGGGTGATCTACAAGCACACCTGCCCACACCGCACTAAGTGTTTAGCAGTTTTTGACCAAAAATGGTATGACCCTCATACCCTACCCTTCCTATTCATCTAATCTTGCCCTGAGCAACTATTTTTTGTTTCCCTGGATGAAAAAAGTCCTCAAAGAGGATTGTTTTGCTTATGTGGAAGAGAGGAAACAATGAAGGCCAGAAACATTAAAAGACATCAAAATCGACACATTCAAAAACTTTTGTGCAGTGGGAAAAAAAGTCTTGATAGGTGTATTGTATCAAATGGAGAGTGCTTTGAAGGTGACTGAAGTTTAATCATGTAAAAATAAATACACAATTTTTAATAAATAAATTCCAGGTTTTTCATGGTCCATTGCAACACTAGTCAGAAAAGCTGGAGTAGCCACCATAATATCTGACAAAGTACCCTTTAGAGAAAAAAAAAAAGTATTTTTCAGAAATAAAGAAAGTAATTTTCTTATAATAAAGTAGTTAACTTATCAATTAATATTCTAGTCATAAATTTTCTCAGCAAAATAGGAAATACTGAAACTTCTTCAACCTTATAAAGGGCATCCACAAAAACGTACAGCAAACATCATACTTAATGGTGAAAGTATTCCATGCATTCCCTGAGATTGAATGTTCCTATGATCAAAAACAAGATAAGGGTGTCTCCTCTTACCACTTCTATTCAATATCATAACAGAGGTTTTTTCCAGTACAATAAGGCAGGAAAAAATAAAAGACTCCAAAATGGAAGAAATAAACTGTCTTTATTCATAAACAATGAAATAATCTATGTAGAAAATTGAATCAAATCTATTTTAAAAGTTACTAGAATTAATAAGTGAGTGTATCAAAGTTAAAGAACATAAAATCATTATACAAAAATCGGTTTTAGAATGGTAAAAAAAAAATGATGGTAGATCCAACCATGAAATACCACTCAACAAAAAAGAGTAAAATATGACTGACACAAACACAATTTGGATGAAACTCAAGGAAATCATGCTGTTTAAAAAGCCAGACAAATTCCTATGATTTAATTTATATAACATTTATTAAATAATATAAGTATAGCTATGGAGGGTAGACCAGTTGTTGAAAAAAGAAAGAGAGAAAAATGGAGAGAGAGAGACAGACTGCTTCAAAGGAGTACAGTCAGTAAACCAACATCCTCCACTGCCAAGGATGGATCCCTCAGTGTTTAAGGCCACACTCTTCTTCAGCAGCTCCAGTCAGTGACTGATCATAGGGGAGATAATAAGACCTGGCCATTGCTGCCCAACATCAGAGAATCCTTGCTCTGGAGCTCCCTAATAAGGTAGCTAATCCTTTCTCAAACTTGTACCACAATCTGAAGCTCTTCTTATCTAAGCTTTCTCTTCTTTTTTTCATTCATAAATGTCAGACTTCTCTCAAATTAATACTCCATTTCTATCCCTACTCTGCTCCCACTCCCTTTACCTTTCACAAGTATTGCCTCAATGAATCTATTACAGAAGATCCCTTTCAGAGGTGATAAATGGGGACTATTGCCCATCAAATGGCAAAAAAAAAAAGGACTGTTCAATAACAGAGCCACAGATTACTGTAAAACTATTAACTTATGTGTTGACTTATAAAGAAATGTATCTAAATATGATAGATAAGTGTATGTTCAATTTGTCATTGTGTCACATGCCCTAATGCCTATAGATGATGTTTTTGTACATGGAGGCCTATAATCAAGGTAAATACTACTAAGCAAATAAATCAATGTCAGTTGAGATGACTTGGTGGGCTTAAAAGCCTACTACTCATACCCCATTTGCCAAGAGCATCTCGGGAAGCTCTTGGAATATTCAAACTATATTTTGGGTCACTGCTACCCATATAGCATTATTCTACAGAACTCAACAGACTGGGGTCCAAACATATATTTAAAACTACCCAAGCACTAAGTACTCTATAAAAACAATTCCTTGGTTGAATAAACTAATATTGGTCAAAACACCTTAGAAGAGCTCTAGGTGAAAATGGCAAAGGTCTGGCCCTGGTCAGTGTGGCTCAATTTGTTGGAGCATTGTCCTGTATTCAAAAGATTGTAGGTTTGATTCCCGGTCCATTCACATACCTAGGTTGTGGGTTCAGTCCTCAGTCCCGACATATGCAACACCCAGTCAGGGTGCATACAGGAAGCAACCAACTGATGTGTCTCTTGCTCCCTTCCTCTCTCTAAAAAACAATGAAAATATTTCCTCAGGTAAGGATTTAAAAAATTAAAAAAAAAAAGAAAGAAAATGACAATGGTCTGGGAGTTCTAGAACAAGCCAAAATTGTCTTTAAAGAGGAGAAGCATACTGAAAAAAATAAAAAACATATTGGCCCATGTTGGATGTTTAGCAAAGATGTTACTCCAGGAGAAAGAGAAAAAGTATCAAGCAGCTTGGACAGAGTGTGTAATCTTGGAGAAGTGAATAAAAGGACTTGAGATAACTAGATACACTGCTAAGGATCAACTGTTCTGATATGGACCAGTAAACATGTTCCTCCAGAACATTTTTAAGGAAATAGTTTAAGGTAAATGGCCTGGGATCTTGGTAGTGGAAGTACATGAAATGAACTTATAAATTTGTGGTTCCCCTAGTCTATGGGAATTCATGAGAGAATAACTTTCATAGATCCTTACTAATTGCAGACACCATGCAGAAACAAAAACTAGATGTGCCAATTTTGTAGTTAGTCAGAATAGGAAGCCTATTAAACTTGGCTAGAATTTTAACATTTAGGAAAAGATGATGATTGCATAAAGATAAAGCCCACCAAAATCTCATGTCAATATAACCTTTAGTATGAAGCACAGCATATGTGTATGCCCACAAAATTTGTAATCCAGAATTATAATAAGACTTGGCCTTTGATTTATTCTCCAATCTGAAACAATATTTAGTATATAGGCAAGGGCCGCTTTTAGTAAAAAATACTAATGTAATTACAATTAGTTAATTTTGTAATGATTTTATTCTAACTCATAATGTAACCATTTGGTTATAATTAACAAGATTTATTCTAATTTTTAGCAAAGTCTGTAATACTAATAATATCAACAATAAAATATACTGAGAGACTTAATTAAAGACATCTACAATGTGTACTTCCATTTGAATCTGATTTTTTCCAAATCAGATTCCTCTCCATAATCTTCCAAAAATCCATGAAAGCAATGAGAACACTGGAGAAAACAATTGTAGAATCTTCTGTTGCAGAACTCTAGAAATTAATCAAAGGCTGACAACAATCTGGGAATAATTTACTTAAGAAAAACTGGTGAATCTTTATAAGAACAGTGAGCTTGTGATTTTATAATTTTATTCATCCCTGCCTCTCACCCTGGGATCAACAATAGCTTTGAAAGCCAATAACCTGCAACACTGTGAAAACTAGCACTCTGAAACACTTGAGCCAGGGTAGAATGGGCCCAGGTATCTACCATGATCTTGCTGAAGTCCTGAGATTTAGGGGCACCCAACTCCACCGTCAACCAGAGTTGGCAGTCTGGTCTTGTAGACCATTTACTTCCTCCTCATGGTTCTCCATGAAGAGCAGCTCCTCCTTGACAGCCTCCATCTCTGTCTCCAGCTGCAGCTGAGTGGTACTGGTGTCATCAATGATTTTTCAGAACGAACTGATGTCACTGTCCACAGACTAAAGCATGGCCAGTTCTATCTCATACTTGACACTGAAGTCATCAGCAGAAAGACAGGCATTGTCCACAAAATTTGCAAAGATCTGAGCCCTCAGGTCCTCAATGGTTTTGGAATAATGCCCCCTGCCTCTGACCTGGGATCCTTCTTCTCCAGGTGTTCCTGGATTTTGCTCTCCAGTCTCCGATTATCAGCCTCCAGGCTTCTCACCCTCTCTGGGTAAGAGACCAGATGGTCACTCAGGCATTGCTTAGTCTCCTTCTTGCCCTGAATGCCCCCTATGCCTGCCAGCCACCCACCCTCCCAGCCAGGCCTCGACCTCTAGCTGCCCTCCACACTGGTGGAGTGGGATTCAGAGATCTGGGAACCCAGCTCCTGCATAGATGCTGGCCATGCTGCTGGCTGGCTCAGCCATGTTCTGGGCAACTGCACAGAGCCCAGAGTCCAGCAATTGATGGAGAAGCTGGAGTGAGTGCTGAGGCTCACGTAGCTTAGGGAGAAAGGCAAGAGGCCAAGGCTCAGGTTCAAGCTGCCAAAGGTTTTAATTAAAAAATCCAACAGTATATTTGAGAAGGCAGAATAAAGAAATCAGCAAATACGAATATATGTCACTTGAAATTACCCAGTCTGGGAATATAAAGAAAATAGAATAATGAAAAATAAATAGAGCCTCAGAGTCCTGTATAATGGGAGTCCAAGAAGGAAAGGAAAAAAGAGCATTAGAAATATGAAGAAATAAGTCCTGGCTAGTGTGGATCAGTGGATTGAGCACCAGCTTGTGAATCAAAAGGTCACCATTTGGATTCCCAGTCAGGGCACATGCCTGGGTTGTGGGCCAGGTTCCAAGGTGGGGGACATGTGAGAGGCAACCACATATTGATGTTTCTTTCCCTCTTTTTCTCCCTCCCTTCCCCTCTC